>NC_141693.1:367144008-368596508 GCF_964263255.1 Lissotriton vulgaris | reverse complement strand
AATGACGATCAGCGCACACATCATGCTGATGTTATTTCAGTGAAACTGAAACTGGCTCATTTCAGTTTCACTTTCTACATGCTCGTGGGGCTATCTCCCCAGAGCACGTTGAAAGACAGGAGAGGTATCATCGGAAAGGAGAGAATCTCCCCTTTCCAATGCTACCCCTCCCTAGTGGATCCCTGCTTGGGGATCGCCTCAGGAGGGCGATCCCCAAGCAGGGATCCACCACTAGACACCAGGGAGGGGGGGGGGGGGAGCAGCCCCTTGGGCAAGGGCCTTTGCTCCCCTCAAAATATTTTGGGCAAATTCAGTCTTTCTGCCCTCCACAGGGGTGGGGTGGGGGGCAGGAAGCACCCTAGATACCAGGGATTGTTTTTGTTAATGGTATTTAGCGGTGGGCTACCCTAAATGGTCATGCCAATGCCCCCACCCCTTCCCAAAACAATCTCCACAGACTTTCTGCCCCCCCCCAAGGGGTCAAATGAAGGGTATTATCCCCAATCTGCCCCCATGAAGGCAAAAAGCCCACTAGACACCACTAGACAATGCCCCCACCCAAATATAATTGGGAACAGTCTTTCTATGCCCGCCCTGGGAGCAGATGGGAGAGCAGATGGGGGGGCAGTAGCCCTAAATCTGCCCCCCCGGGGGAGGGGGTGGGGGAGAAAGCACACTAGATACCAGGGATAATTTTTAATGACATTTACAGGGTGGGGACTGCCCTATATGGGCATGCCAGTGCTCCCACCTCCCCCAAACAACCTCCATAGACCTTCTGCCCCCCTAGGGGGTAAATGAGGGTTCTTATCCCGATCTGCCACCTGGGGCCAGAAAGCCCACTAGACACCAGGGCCTTTTTTATGTCTATAAGGGTGCTAATGCCCCACCCCCATAAAAAAGTTCAGTCCTTCTGCTCCCCCGGAGGCAGATGGGGGCAATAGCCCCTGATCTTCCCCCCAGAGGGGCAGAAAGCACACAAGGCACCAGGGATTTTTTTTTTATACGTAGGGGTGGGGGCTGGCCGTAATGGGCATACTAATGCCCCCACCCCCAAAGCAATTGTCAGTCTTTCTGCCTCCCCGGGTGGCAAATGGGGCAATAGCACCGGATCTTCCCCCTAGTGGTGTAGAAAGCCCACTAGGCACCAGGAATTACGATTTTGTTTTTATATGTAGGGATGGGAGCTGCCCAAAATGGGGGGGCGGGTATCATTTTTATTGGGAGACCTAGGGGAACGCTCTGTGGTAGGAAATTTGTGTCAGAGTGATGATCCCACACAGAAATGTGATATCAATTAGATTTTTTTAGCTAAATTTGAGGTTTGCAGGGAATTCTGGGTAGAAAAACATTAGGGGATCCACACAAACCACACCTCACTGGACTCCCCTGGGTGTCTAGTTTTCAGCACTGTCTGGATTTGGTAGGTTTCCGTAGATGGCTGCTGAGCCCAGGACCAAAAACGCAGGGGACCCCCTTGCAAAACCAGATCTTTTTGTGATAGAAGATTTTGCTGTTGCCACAATTCGTTTTAGGCCTGTCCCTGTTGCTGGTACTTGGCCCACCCACACAAGTGAGCTACCATTTTTATCAGGAGACCTAGGGGAACGCTGGTCCGTAGGAAATTTGAGGCGGCCTGGTGATCCCACAACTTACCTGCACAGAAAAGTGATTTTTTTAATCTAAGTTTGAGGTTTGCAGGGGATTCTGGGTAGGAAAAGATTTGTGGGATCCACGCAAGCCGCACATTTCTGGACTCCCCTAGGTGTCTAGGTTTCAGAAATGTTTGGTTGTGGTAGTTTTCCCTAGCTGGCCGCTGAGCACGGTACCAAAAACGCAGGTGACTCCCGTGCAAAACCAGATAGTTTTCCGATCAATAATTTTAAAGTCTCCACAGGATGTTTTGGGCCATTTCCTGTCGCAGGCACTAGTCCTACCCACACAAGTGAGTACGATTTTCATTGGGAGGCTGGGAGGAATGCTAGGTTGTAAGAAATTTGTGGCGGCCTGGTGATCCTACAATTTTCCTACACAGAAAAGTGGGGAAAACTTGATTTTTGTAGTTAAATTTGAGGTTTGCAGGGGTTTCTGGATAGGAAAATGTTGGGAAATCCACACAAGCACACCTCCGTGGACTCTCCTAGGTGTGGTTTTCAGAAATGTTTGGGTTTGGTAGGTTTTCCTAGATGGACGCTGATCCCGGGACCAAAAACGCAGGTGACTCCCTCGCAAAACCAGATAGTTTTGCAATCGATAATTTTGAAGTCCCCACAGTACGTTTTGGGAAAATTCCTGTTGCGGGCACTAGTCCTACCCACACAAGTGAGGTACTGTTTTTATTGGAAGGCCGGGGGGAACACTGGGCGGTAGGAAATTTGTGGCGGCCTGGTGATCCTACAACTTTCCCGCACAGAAAAGTGAGGAAAACATGATTATTTTGTAGCTAAGTTTGAGGTTTGCAGGGGATTCTGGGTAGGAAAATGTTTGTGAGATCCTTGCAAGCTGCACATTCCTAGACTCCCCTAGGTGTCTAGATTTCAGAAATGTTTGGTGCAGTAGTTTTCCCTAGATGGCCGCTGAGCACGGGACCAAAAATTCAGGCGACTCCCTCGCAAAAACAGGTAGTTTTGCAATCGATAATTTTGAAGTCTCCACTGTACCTTTTGGTGTGTTTCCTCAAGAGAGCACTAGACCTACCCATACAAGTGAAGTGGCATTTTTATCGGGAGACTTGGGGGTATGCTGGGTGGGTGGAATACTTTGGGGCCTCCAACACAGGGGACAGTCAGGAGCCAGAGCGCAATCAGGAGGCGGGAGGGATCGCGCTCACCCGGAAAGATCTCCTGGCAACGTTTTGGGACTTTAAGAGAGAACTATGGGACGACATCAAAAGAGACATAATCGCCTACTTCAACGAGAATATAAGGGTGCGAGGCATGGAGGAGGGCCGCGAAGGAGCGGATCTGGAGGAGTACATGGTGGGCTTCTTCACCAGCATCGTTGGCGAGGGATCTCAGGCATTTCATCTGGAGCGTGTGCCCAGGGTGGGCCCGGCGCAGTAGGGAAGGAATCAACACCCAAGAGACATCTTGGCTAAACGCGCCTCCTTCATTACCAAGGAAATGGTACTCCTGTGCGCTCTTTCAAGACGTCGCCCAGGCCATGCTGATGAGGCGCCAACAGGTCACTCCCAAACTGACACTGCTCCTGCTCACTCTCTATGTCATTTGACTCTGAGATCTTTCCCATCGGCAGCTGAGACCTTGACATTTTGACTGACGCCCGGTGGAGCTACCTCACGAGCTAAAGGGGAGATGGGCTATGGATTTCCCTCCTTGACCATCACCTGCTCAGCCGGTCTTTGAGTAAACTCTCCTGCGTCTCCCTACTGAACTTTTCTCCCTTCTCTTCTCCATACCCCTTACCTCCACTCCTCTCTACTCTTCTCCTCTTTGCAGCTATTGACCATTGCCCTCACCCGTCCTTGCTCATAGTTCCCACCCTGTATATCCACTGGACTTTCTTCTGTGAACTTTCCCCCATCAGTTGAGACCTAGCTATCTGACTGTTGCCCGATGGAGCTACCTGTTTAGCTATTGGGGAGACGGGCTGTGGATTCCCTCCTCGGACGTTACCTACCCAGTCGGTCTTTGGGCAGACTTCCTTTTGACTCTCCTGCTGTTTTTTCCCTCATCCTCTCCCTTTACAATTCCCCCTCCTCTCTATTTGTCGCACCTTTCTTTCCTCTCCCAATTTGTTGCCTAATTTTTGATGCAATGTGTATTTGTTTTCATTCTCTGTAACAGTATGTAGCCTAATGTAAAGTGCTCTGATGCCTACGGGTCTAGCCAGCACTTTATATAACTCATAATAATGTGCCTTTGAATTTCTGATGGACATCTGACGACGCACCCTGGGCAGTTACCAAAACTGTTTGTGCTCACCTCAATGAACAAGCAACCTTGGCGGATGCCCGGTGGAGCTGTCATATGCAGCTAAAGAGGAGTCTGGCCCTGGTTTCACCCCCTCGGCTGTCACCTACCCAGCCGGACATCTGACATTATTTTCCTTGTTTTTCCCATTGTGTAGTCCCCCCTCCTCCTCCCCCTGTGACTCTTTGATTTAAGTGATGTAACTATGTAACCTGTAACTCGCTGTAACTCATGTAAAGCGCTCTGAAACCTCCAGATCTAGCCAGTGCTATATAAAACTTTTAAAATAAAAAAAAAATAAAAAAGTGAGGAGAAAGTGTTTTTTGTTTTACAAAGTTTGAGGTTTGCAAGGGATTCTGGGTAACAGAACCTGATGAGAGCCATACAAGTCAACCCATCCTGCATTCCCCTGGGTGCCTAGTTTTGAAAAATGTACAGGATTGCTAGGTTTCCCCAGGTGCCAGCTGAGCGAGGGTGAAAAATCCACAGCTAGGCACATTGCGATAAAAGGGTCCGTTTTCACTGGAAAATTTGTTTTATGAAGTACCCACATTGTATTTTGGGACGTTTCATGTCATGGGAACTAGGTCTACACACACAAGTGAGGTACCATTTTATTGGGAGACTTGGGAGAATGTTGGGTGGGTGGAAGTTTGTGACTCCCTGCAGATTCCAGAACTTTCCATCACAGAAAAGTGAGGAAAATGTGTGTTGGTTTTACAAAGTTTGAGGTTTGCAAGGGATTCTGGGTAACAGAAAATAGTGAGAGCCACACAAGTCACCCCATTCCCCTGGGTGTCTAGTTTTAAAAAATGTACAGGTTTGCGAGGTTTCCCTAGGTGCTGGCCTAACAAGGGTCCAAAATCCACAGCTAGCTATATTGCGAAAAAAGGGTCCGTTTTCACTGGAAAAATGTGATGTGCCCCCATTGCGTTTTAGGCCATTTCATGTTGTGGGCACTAGGCCTCCCTACACCTGTGAGGTACCATTGGTTTCAAGAGACTTGGAGGAATGTTGGGTGTGTGGATGTTTGTGGCTCCCCAAGGAATTTTGGGTATCAGAACCTGGTGAGAGCCACACAGGTCACCCCATCCTGGATTCCCCGGGATGTCTAGTTTTAAAAAATGTACTAGTTTGATAGGTTTCCCCATGTACCAGCTGAGCTAGGGTCCAAAATCCACAGCTAGGCACATTGTGAAAAAAGGGTCAGGTTTCATTAGAAAAATGTGATATGACATTTAGGGCCATTTCCTGTTGCAGGCATCTGGCCTACCCACACAAGTGAGGTAACATTTTTATCAGGAGACTTAGGGGAATACAGAATTGTAGAACACGCGCTAATACCTATTGACTTTCTATTCATTTCTGCCTTCAAAATGTAAGACAATGTGTAAAACAAGAAGTCACTTTCAAAAATGTCCTCTAATTTACATGCTAGTATGGGTACCCACAATTTCAGAGATGTGCAAATAACTACTGCTTCTACATCGTATATTTTGTTCCCATTTCGTAAATATATCGGTGTCCTTGATAGCTATTTTTCACTCTTTATATTTTACCAAATGAATTGCCATATACCCAGTACACAAGGGAAATCCATTGCAAGGCGCAGCTATGTTATTGGCTCTGGGTAACTTGAGTTCTTGGTCAACCTACAAAACCTATATTTCAGCAAAACCAGAAGTGTCCAGCTTGCGTACCTGTATATTGCTTTAAAAAATCTGCCATAATTAGGAGTTACAGGTAAAAATGTTGGCACAAATGGCTTTTTTTCCACTCAATTTCAATATTGTTTTTTAATTTCAACTGTTAGTTTCTATAGGAAAACTTTGAAGGACCTTCACACATGACCCCTTGCTAAATTTACAATGTTGTCTACTTTTCTGAAATGTATATCTTTCCGGCATCCATTATTGCTTTCATACCCATTCCTACCTCTAACTGGAAGGAGATTGAAAGCACAAAAAATAGCAAAAATAAGCTATGGCCCAGTAAAATGCCAAAACTGTGTAGAAACATTTGGTTTTCTGACACAAGTCTGCCTGTTCCTGAAAGCTGAGAAGATGGTGATTCCAGCACCACAAACCCTTTGTTGATACCATTTGCAGGGGAAAAACAGATGCTTTCTTCTGCAGCACTTTCTCCCAATTTAAAAAAAAAAAAAAAAAATCCACAAACCCTACGTACCTTTAAAATCCTCAGGATGTTGTAAAAAAGGACGCAAATTTGTCTTGGATACCTTGTGTGCACAAATAGTTACAGGGGCCTAAGTCAAACTACCTCAAATAGCCAAAAAAAGGCTTAGCACAGGGGGGTAAAGGCCTAGCAGCGAAGTGGTTGAATGGCATTTTGAAGGTTCTATGTGTGCTGCTTAATGCAACACACATAGAAGTTGCAAAACGTAATTTCTTTTATTGATTGTTTATGTGCAGGAAGGGACACCTTCCTGCACATAAACAATCAAAGGCCTTTTGCTGTTTGTATGTGTGCTGCACAACGCAGCACACATGTTAACAGCAAACACAAGGAGAAATTAAACATTTCTCCTCGTTGCCCCTGTTTAAGACCAGGTTTTCCCTGGTCTTAATTTTGCTGCTGCCCATAACCGGCTTAACGCTGTCTTGTACATAAGGCGAAGCCCATATCGCCAAAGGAACGTCACTAAAAGTGACGTTCCTGTGGCGACAGGGGCTTGTAAATATGCCTCCGAGTCTCAAAAAACGTGTTGGTTGTTTGGCTATGAAAATATTTTCCCAAGAATATAAGACGCATGAGGAACAAGTTTTTGGAATGGGATTTATTCTCAGACCAGTTTATTAATTTGTATATTGTATTGTATATCCCTTTCTATGTCAATCTTAATTTTACAATTACACTGTCTCAAATTTTGCAACAATATGTTTACTAATCATATATTTATACTTCTAATGTACATTCCATGATGGTAATAGGAGGTACTTCATAATAATAATAATAATCCACATTTGTAAAGCGCAAACAATCACCCGTAAGGGTCTCCAGGCGCTGGGGCCGTCGGGAAGACTAAGCAAGCTATTGCCCAGAGTCACAAGGTGCTGGGCTAATCTGCAGCCGGCGCCGAGGATTGAACCATGATCCCCAGATTCCAGCGTCATTGCCCTGGCCACGGCGCCACATCTTTCCCATCTATATATTTGATTTCTATGAAAAGATTAGCAATATAGTAACCTACATTTCTGAAACATTCCCTTAGATTGCATGTTTTTTGCAAATTTTGTGTTTGATAGGCATCCATAGGTTTTTAATTATTCATATATTTTTATATTGTCTGCTATTTTTTTTCTTTCAGGAGTGTGTACCCCTATATCTTCATTTGCACTTTATGGTTCCACCATCTCAAAAGTACAACATTACAATTTTTAGGTCGAGGTAATATCCGGTCTGCCGGAGGCAGAACCGGAAGTACCGAGATTTAATGTTTCTTAGTGTGGACTATTTGTCCCGCCTCTGTTTTTGCCTCTCTCCCATTTGCTGGCTTCCTAAACGGAGGACAGCCATTGGAGGAGAGAGCTGTCCCTCCGAATAGGCTCCGTCCTTTTCGGATTTGGAGGTGTGTTCGGTGTTCTTCTTTCCACTTTTAGGCCACGCCCATTCTGAGAACACCGAACACGCCCCCAATCCGAAAAATTTGGAACGTTGCATTCCTCCCCTGTGAGCTTGTCCGGCACTCACTCACCTCAGAGACGGTGCCGTGCCGCACCAGAGGTCTGCGTGAAAGCGTGCAGGAGGCAGGCAGGACTCCTCCGAGGCTGGGACCTCTCTCCGGCCGTCTACGACCACATGACCTCTTCTGCCTCTCCCCTTGTCACACGTATTTATTTCAGTTGTATTTGTTTTCCTCTCCTGCTATCCCCCATTTCCTCCGTGTGCACCCCCAGTCCCCTCGTCCCTAGACTCCTACACCTCTTAGACACCCTGTATTATTCCACGTTTCACCCTCCTCTGCTGCCCCGTCCATCCGTTCTCTTCTCGGTCCTCTAACTCGCTTCTGTTTGCCTCTGCCCTCCTCCCCTTCTGCCGCTATCTCACTTCGCAACTTATCTGCCCGCCGTCCTCTCTCTTTCTGTACTTCTTCAACTCTCCTGGGTCTCTCTGCAGCCCACTTTCGTTCCCTCAGTGTTTCCCTCTCTCTCACTCCGATCTTTTCCCCTCTTGTCTCACTCTTACCCCGCTGAGGTGCTCCCTCGGTCGCCCCCTCCACCTCTCTCCCCTGCTTCTCTTCTGCCCCCTTCCACCGCCTCTCTTCACGCGTCCTCCCCTCCCCCTCTCCCGTCCTCCTCTCCCTGGCTCACATGCCCTGTGTCTCGAGCCCGGGAGCGACATGGTAACCTCCTTAACACAAGAGCCTCGCGGAGCGCAGCACAGCCCCGGCCCTGGCACTGCCCATGTGTGCAAAGGCACTGCAGGTCCAGACTTGCCTCCTCAGGGTAGGGGATGCCAAAGCGCTCCCTCAGTCACCTCCACCAGGCAGTGGCACTAAGAGATGACCGAAGCCCTGAAGCAGCGGGACATTATATATATATTTTTGCAGTTTAATATAGCGCGTCTCCACCGGAAGGTATCAGAACGCTTTGCATCGGCACCAGTTGCCTCACAGACGGATACATCCATTTTTAGGCACCGGCAGATTAAGTGATCTGCCCAGAATCACAGGATGTTTGAGCCTCCCAGGCTCAAACCTGGAGGCAGATTTACAAGGCCCTTGCGCCACTTTTGCGTCACTTTTCGCATGTTAAAAGTGACGCAAAAGTGGCTTGTGAATCTGCCTCCTGGTTCCTAAGCTTCAAAGTCGGCCGCTCTAGCCGATTAGCCAAAGGCAGTACGTTCTTTCCTGCCCCAGTGCTTTGTGGTACTTGCAATCTATGAGAACATCTCTTACTGACGGTTGTTCTATTCCTAAATGTTACCTATCTTTCCCCCTCCTCATCTCAAAGACACCTGACACAGCACACAGACCATAGTCTCACATCTCCACCCCCCCCCCCCCTCCCCAGCACTGGGGGCCCTGGTATCTCAGATTCTGTAACTAGACACCTGCCGCAAGACATTCCTGTAGTCCGAGGCCTCTCAAGACTTAACCCTTGCTGTCCCTGGAGGGAGGCGTACGGAAAGCAACAGCGAGGCCACCCAGCCTTGTTTGCACGCAGGGGCCACATGCATGTCTACCTCTTGCACAGATACACCAAATCTCACACAATGGGAGTGGTACCGCCCCACCGAGGGCTGGTCTCGCACTTTGGAGGGGTCTTGTTCATTGGTTGTGAGTCTCACACTGTTAGCCAAATTAGAACATTCTGGGCTTAAAATTGAAATGAAATGAAAGTCTGACAGACTGCACAGGAGCACAGCCTGACAGACAGCGGATCTCAAAACAAACACAGGAGCCAATCTTGCTCACTGAATTCACAACTTGGTGCAAGGGCGGAATTACATTTGAACTTCGGAGGGGAGGGGTGATTAGCAGGTTAACCATTGGAGAAGGGCCTAAAAGGTCAAGAAAGGTCGGAGCTATCCTCAGAGCCAATACAAGAAAATAGAGTGGCAATTTGCATATTTTAACATATGAATACAATCTGACATGATAACAATAAACAGGTTTTATGGATTAGACAATATTTATAGTCTACTAACATATGTATTTGAAAAGGGAGAATAAGTGATTTGACAACCAAAAATCAGCTTCTACAGATTTCCACAACAAGCACTTTAGAAACAGTTTTCTCCGAATTATTACAAGATGAGGTCCCTTTTTGTCAATTTGCTGAAAATTTCTTAAGAGCAATGACAATGGACTCATGAAATATTTTTAATTCGAACTTAAAAAAAAAACCTCCTGTCTGACTGTTGCCCAAAGGTATGTTTTCAGTCTGCACATCGGGACATTGCAACATAGGCTTATTTGTGGCTGCACACGTACAGGGTTAACTCACGTGGTTTTGGAATGCTTGATTGGCAAGCCTCAGATCTGATTCCTAATGCATTTTCCACTCGTACTGAGATTCCCTTAAAATAACTTTGCAACAAATGGTGCTCTAACATGCACAGGATGCAAGCCTTGCTTCAAACACCAGTACACACAGAATGTGCGGCTGACGAGCTTTGTCCTGCGAAGAAGGTCATTCCAACAGAAATAATGTCTCTTGATAGGATATGTTATGTAACAACAGCCATGCTTTTAATTCTGTTCTCAACCCCGCAGCTCATATAATGTCAAATCCACTAAAGTATCAGTGTTGTTTTGAATCCTTTAGGGGCAATGTGCATTTAAAAAAACTTCAATAAAAATTTTCTTTAAAAGAAAAAATGCAACATTTGTTACTACTTTCTCCAAAGCTCATTTGAAAAGATTGTCCATGTTCTCCTAAATGTCTATACTAATTATAGCAATTAGCATGGAGGGGCAACCTTGACGGGGGCATAAGAGGGACACCAGACAACATGGTTACCTTTTTAGGTCGAGGTAATATCCGGTCTGCCGAAGGCAGAACCGGAAGTACCGAGATTTAATGTTTCTTAGTGTAGACTATTTGTCCCGCCTCTGTTTTTGCCTCTCTCCCATTTGCTGGCTTCCTAAACGGAGGCCAGCTATTGGAGGAGAGAGCTGTCCCTCTGAATAGGCTCCGTCCTTTTCGGATTTGGAGGTGTGTTCGGTGTTCTTTCCACTTTAAGGCCACGCCCATTCTGAGAACACGAACACGCCCCCAATCCGAAAAATTTGGAACGTTGTGTCCGCCATTATTTGTTTTGTCTTCCCATGAGGATCGTCTCGCTTTCTCCGTGATGCAAGGACTGGCAGGTAAGCCATATTGTTTTTTTGGCTTACATTCTCTCTTTTTTTGTGTTTGCTTTCTGTGTTTCCCTGTGTCCTGTGAGCTGTTTGTCCAGTCCGATGTGTCCTGTTTGTCCCGTCCGATTTTTTTGTGTTTGCTTTCTGTGTTTCCCTGTATCCTGTTTGTCCCGTCCGATGTGTCCTGTTTGTCCTGTCCGATTTTTCAGCGTCACCATCCCGTCGTGTATGGCCCCTTTTTCCCAGTGTGCCAGTGAGCTCCGTTTGCAGTAGTGGCCGTCCCGCTTTCTCCGTGATGCAAGGACCGGCAGGTAAGCCATTTTGTATTTTTTTATTACATTTTCTCTTTTTTTGTTTGCTTTCTATGTTTCCCTGTGTCCTGTGAGCTGTTTGTTCCGTCCGATGTGTACTGTGTGCTGTTTGTCCCGTCCGATTTGACAGCGTCACCATCCCGTCGTGTATGGCCCCCTTTTCCCGGTGTGCCTGTGTCCTGTGAGCTCCGTTTGCAGTAGTGGCCGTCCCGCTTTCTCCGTGATGCAAGGACCGGCAGGTAAGCCATTTTGTATTTTTTGCTTACATTTTCTCTTTGCTTTCTATGTTGTCCTGTGAGCTGTTTGTCCCGTCCGATTTGTCAGCGTCACCCTCCCGTCGTGTATGGACCCCTTTTCCCGGTGTGCCCGTGTCCTGTGAGCTCCGTTTGCAGTAGTGGCCGTCCCGCTTTCTCCGTGATGCAAGGACCGGCAGGGAAGCCATTTTGTATTTTTTGCTTATATTTTCTCTTTTTGTGTTTGCTTTCTATGTTTCCCTGTGTCCTGTGAGCTGTTTGTCCCGTCCGATGTGTCCTGTGTGCTGTTTGTCCCGTCCGATTTGTCAGCGTCACCATCCCGTCGTGTATGGACCCCTTTTCCCAGTGTGTCCGTGTCCTGTGCGCTCCGTTTGCAGTAGTGGCTGTCCCGCTTTCTCCATGATGCAAGGACCGGCAGGGAAGCCATTTTGTAATTTTTGCTTACATTCTCTATTTTTGTGTTTGCTTTCTATGTTTCCCTGTGTCCTGTGAGCTGTTTGTCCCGTCCGATGAGTCCTGTGTGCTGTTTGTCCCGTCCGATTTGTCAGCGTCACCATCCCGTCGTGTATGGACCCCTTTTCCCGGTGTGTCCGTGTCCTGTGCGCTCCGTTTGCAGTAGTGGCTGTCCCGCTTTCTCCGTGATGCAACGACCAGCAGGTAAGCCATTTTGTAATTTTTGCTTACATTCTCTCTTTTTGTGTTTGCTTTCTATGTTTCCCTGTGTCCTATGAGCTGTTTGTCCCGTCCTATGTGTCCTGTGAGCTGTTTGTCCCGTCCTATCTGTCTTCCTGGTGTGTCCATGTTCTGTGCGCTCCGTTTGCAGTAGTGGCTTTCCCGCTTTTTCCGTGATGCAAGGACCGGCAGGTTAGCCATTTTGAAATTTTTGCTTATGTTCTATCTTTTTGTGTTTGCTTTCTATGTTTCCCTGTGTCCTGTGAGCAGTTTGTCCCGTCCGATTTGTTAGCGTCACCATCCCGTCGTGTATGGACCCCTTTTCCCGGTGTGCCCGTGTCCCGTGAGCTCTGTTTGCAGTTGTGGCTGTCCGGCTTTCTCCGTGGTGCAAGGACCAGCAGGTAAGCCATTTTGCATTTTTTTGGCTTAGATTCTCTCTTTTTGTGTTTGCTTTCTGTGTTTCCCTGTGTCCTGTGTGCTGTTTGTCCTGTCCTATTTGTCAGCGTCCCCATCCAGTAGTGTATGGACCCCTTTTCCCGGTGTGTCCGTGTCCTGTGCGCTCCGTTTGCAGTAGTGCCTTTCCCGCTTTCTCCGTGATGCAAGGACCGGCAGGTCAGCCATTTTGTAATTTTTGCTTATATTCTCTCTTTTTGTGTTTGCTTTCTGTGTTGCTTTCCCTCTTCCCCACACCACTCTCTTCCCCCACACCACTCTCTTCCCCACACCACTCTCTTCCCCCAACCACTCTCTTCCCCAACCTACTCTCTTCCCCCAACTACTCTCTTCCCCCAAACTACTCTCTTCCCCCACACCACTCTCTTCCCCCACACCACTATCTTCCCCCACACCACTCTCTTCCCCCACACCACTCTCTTCCCCACACCACTCTCTTCCCCCAACCAGTCTCTTCCCCCAAACTACTCTCTTCCCACACCACTTTCTTCCCCCACACCACTCTCTTCCCCCACACCACTCTTCCCCCACACCACTCTCTTCCCCCACACCTCTCACAACGTCACTCTCTCTCCCTAACTCTCTCACTAACACTCTCACTACATCTCTATCTCTCGCTACCTCACTATCTCTCACTACCTCACTATCACTTACTATACTACACTCTCTCACTAACTCTCTAACTCACTACTTAACTCCCTCTTTCTCACAGCAACACAATATCACTACAACAGTAACTATCTCTCACTCTAACACACTACTCAAAACTCACTCTCTCTCTATCTCACTACCTCTCTATCACTACATCACTCTATCTATTTCTATCTCACTCTCACTACCTCACTATATCACACACCTCACAACTTCACTCTCTCTTTCTAAATTACTAATTCACTCTATCTCACTACCTCACTCTCAAATACACTAAGTCACTTACACTCTCTCTTTCACTACCTCACTATCTCACTACATCACTCTGTTTCTATCTTAATACCTCACAACATCACTAACACTCACTACTTCACTCTCTCTTTCAATACATCAATCTTTCTCTATCTCACTACCTCACAACATCACTCTTCATTACTACCTCACTCTCTATCTACCTCACTCTCTCACTACATCACTCACTCTCTATTTCAATACCTCTCTATCTCGCTACCTCACTCTCTCTCTGCTAATGCAATATGTCTAATGCAATATGTAACACATATGCAAACACTTAAGCTATTTACAATAGAAATGACAATAACATTTACTTAGGGATAAAAAAAATAATAATAATAAGCAATGCCAATAGCTCTACCTATAATTTTGCCGAGACCATTGCATTGTAAATGCTTGTTTTTCTTGCTCATAAAGATGTTGGTACAAGATGAGAACTTGCATCCAGATAATCTAAATTTCTCTGATATAGTTCACAGGCTCCTTCATGTGTGGCCGGCCATAAACTTAGATTGGATTTATTACTCCGAGCATCATTTACCCAAAAATATTCTTTAACTTAATTAACTTTTTATAAGTAGAAACATTTGTCATTAGTATAGCCACTTTAATTTAAAATGTATTAATTCCTCATATAACGTAGCTTCATTTGCACTATATAGTTTTACCATTTCATGTGTTTAAAATGTTATTTTTCTATCTTCCTCACAATGTGCTTAGTATATGATGAGTACTTGATTTCGATAATCTATTTGTCTCCAAAGTAGCTCAAGTGCTCCTTCGTGTCTCTTCTGCCGTAAGCTTGGATGGTGAGTTCAGTTTCAACAGCCATCATGTATTGTGATTATAAACTTTCTAAACTTAAAAGAACTAAGTATCTCATAGAGTTCCTTGGTTATCGTTGGATGACATTATTCCCAAGCACGTTAGGATATCCCATTGAATATCTATTTTTTCACATTTGTGTATGACCCCAGTCATTCCCTATCTACTACTACCATGGATATCTCCTTTTTTTCAGGTTTGCATTTCCAGTTTCTGTTACAATTTTGGTGCGCTCTTCTGATTGGCTTCTTCAATACCATTTAAATGTGGGAATATGGGAATTCTCTCTTGATTTGTTCTCCATTTCCAACTTGATAGGCAATTATGGACCAGGTGCACTATTTACTGATTGGAAAATACCATTTGCGAATTGTGACTAGTATTTTTGCAACAAGTAAAGAATTTAAAGAACCAACTTATATATTAGTAGCTTGTTTCTTAAAATTCTGAATCATAGTAGATTGCAATCCACCCTACCTTGTGAATATTATTGACGTAGTTTGGAAATTGCAACTCACTGGGATGATGGCTTGCTGGGGGAGCAGACCACCATTGCTGCGATTATATGTGATTTTAATAAAGCAAACCTTTTTTTGCAAACCCATTGACTTAAAGGTGACAGAACTGCATTTAAAAAGAAAAGGTTACTTTTTTTAAATTTAAGAGTTGGCAGTGGTCCTCTGGACCTCTACCTATTTTTCAACACATTTGTTTTTACTTTCATAAAGGGAAGGTGTCCCAAGAGGACAACAACCCTTTTGTGAATGTATTACCACCTAATTTGGGGTGTCAGTAAAATGTCAATGTTTTCTGATTGGATTTTGGTCAGAAAACATTGATGCATAAGATACCAATTTGGTATTTGGAATGGATGTCTGCAAGATGCCCCACCCATATACCGAATTTTGGAATCCCATTTTAGGAGTCAAAAAAACTTTTCCAGCACCTAAATGGTAGTAGTACTTGCAAAAAAAGCATTGTAATAGTTGCAAATGCCGAATTGGAGCATTTGCAACGTTAAAATGCTTATACCATCTGGCCATAAACCTTTTATCTTTTAGTATGCAGAAAAGGCAAATGCATTAGTTTACCTCTTCTTCACTATACATTATCAAATAAAATGTATCTCATAGACTTCGCCATCTTAATTTGTTGCCTGTACCTCCTTCATTTTAGGAACATTGTCATTGGTTTCTTTCTGCTGAAATGTTCATCCTATTGGGTAGCATATTTTCTTTGGTACTGAAGTGAGTGGTCCTAGGTTTAATCTTAATTCAACTCATGCTTATGTCATTCATTTTAAGGTAAGAACTTCTTAATTATTCACCGACAATACCTTTTCAAAATTGCAGACAAGTCATCATGTGAGATACAATGATATATCCTCCAATATTACCTTTTGGGCATCCACCCTTTTTTACGTTATCCCTTTTCTAACCCTTTTTAGACTGCTGTATTATATCAATTCACGCCTAAATACTGGCCACCCTAGAATACACAATGTTCTTTTTTTCTATACATTGTATTTCTCTGGTTCTTCTCCTCACATTGCTCTATATGTACTAACCTTTAGATCTTCTTTGTTTATGATACTATCAGCGACAAATTTAGCTGACTGCTACATATGTTTAAATGTAGTTGACTTCTTTTGTTTGTTTCCATTTTCCAGCTATTTCTATGTTCTTATGTATTTGATAGCATAGTTATGTGGGTATTCAAAATCAATAAATGTACCCTATAATTGTTTTCCATTATTTCAGCCTGAATAATGCAGCCTCTGGCTGAGAAATTTTTTGCACTTCTACTTTTATCTGTGAAATTATATTATTGCTTACTTACAGCCACTTACCTTTAAATGTACCTGTTATAACCTGAGTGTGAAAATGATCAGTGGTTAATTTGAGCTGGTGTTTGCCGGTGGGGTCCACCGGTACTCATTTTTGGGGACTGACTTATTTTTCTGCATCAGACTTTGACCCAAAGCAAGAGAGTGAAAAACACACAAGGCAGAAAAGGGATGAAGAGAAGGATGGAAAAACTGGGACAACTGGTAAAACAGAGATGAAAAAGAAGCTAAAAGAGTGAGGTAAAGGGGTATTGATTGTCTTGTGGTGGATTAAAGAGGTATGAGGTGAAATTAAGTAGTACTAGCTGAGGGCAAAGGAGCAAAACATTGGGCCCCAGAATTTAGTGTTTACAAATAAAGCACTGCAAACGATGACCAAAGCCAGGTAGCCAGCAGCTAAGCAGTATTTATCCAAAAATAGAGGGGGTGGAGAGAAGATATTTAATGCGGTCCAGCACACAGTCGCCCCAAGCTTAAATTATTCAATAAAGCAGAATGTGTTGTTCCGCTGGGTAAATTAAAGTTACTTCGGTTGCAACCAAGACAGATCCTGGCATCCTCTCCTTAGGATGCAAAAGCCCTCACCCATTTAGGTGGCTTGCTTCATGATCTGGTTTGCTTCTCGTTGGGTGGGCACTGCAATACCGAGAGGGCTAACAAAAATGAGGCTCTTTGGCGGAGATCTTTTTTTCCTCTATCCCGGCTCAGTATGTGCAAGAACTCAGGTTGATGCCCTGGTGATGCGAAGGCTGTATGCGGGTAGATTGGGTCTGGAGAACCGGCTTAAAATTGATTATGGGTACCCCCTAAGGTGTTGGTTGTGTCCAGTAGGATCGACTTGTTATGTTGGGTGAGGGCTTTTGCGTCCTAAGGTGATGATCTCGGGACCTGCCTTGGTTACAACTGAAGTTCACAGTAACTTTTGTTTATCTAGGAGAACAGCATATTCTGCTCTATTGAATAATAGCAGCAAAGGAGGCCAGTCTGACCCAACAAGGTAACATTGCAGCTACCCATTACCAAAGTCACAGGCTGTAGCTGTAGGCAGGAGGAGAATCTGCATACTCATAACATCCATGCAATGTGCTTTTAGGGACAGGAGCTTTTTAGTTGAAGGATCATGGGGACCTTCGGTTAGATAGTTTGCTTGCAATATGATGTGTAAATCCAGTAAAGTAGTCTGTTGCACTTTAAAACTGTGTTTGTGATGAGTGGGATCTGATATGGGCCTTTTCGCAGAAGTTGCGGTGCTGACTTTCGCTGATGGACCTTCACATGGAGCACATCTGCAGATCAAGACCAGCCTCCAGGTGGCTGGTGCTGGAAGGACCTGAAAATGGAAGCTGCTGAGACAGAAAATCAGCTTTTCCAAGCTTCTATAATCATATCAGCTTTCAAATGCAGGTCTTGCAAAGCTGGAGACATTGGAGTGGTAGCGGGAAGGATCATAGGGATGCACCATAAAATCTTGCATGGACTTTACTTTAGTCTTTTGTTTAAGAGTGGATCAAATTGACCAGAGTAGTGTAGAGCATTGGGATATATGAGCACAGTAAAGCACCATATATTATAGATGTTTTTTTGTCAGTGTAGTATTTTTTCTCCATTTGGCCTCAAATTAACCCCTTTGCTGCGGCCGCGATTTTACCGCTGTGCGGTATACAAAAGAACAGGGCGGGGCTGTGACGAACCCCAGCCGTCATCAGCACACGCCCACCGCGGGGTGTGACGGCTGGGGTTCGTCACCAGCATGGGAGGGGTTAAAGGGTGCTTTGTGTTAGTGATTTTAGCTTTGGTAAACATCAAGGGGCTGAATGAGCTGGAGTGTATTGTTTGATTATGGGGGCACATGTTAATATCTAAATGGTGTTTGGTGCCACTTGAATAGCTACCAAAATCTCTTGAGGAAAGTTACATAGTCACAGCATGGTAGGTCCTTCTTAATATTTTAGCGATTCATACATTGCATTTATTGCTCTGATATTCATATCTCAAGATAGCTTTTGGGACACCAGTAATAAATGAAATATGAGCATTTTAGAACAGGAGATGAGTAATCTTCAAAAATTGAGCAGTGGTTTTCAGTGATATTAGCAGGAAACAGTTGGTGTGGTGTTTAGTTAAGGTTATGCTGTTTAATGAGGGAACTGTTTAGCGATCATTACTTTTGGATAGGAAACAGACCCAGATGTTTTTGTACGGGGACTTAACTCAGCAGTGAACAAGAATTGATTTTATGCTTAGTGGCCAATGAAGCCCTCAAAAATAGATACAGACGGAGATATTGGGTCAGACTCCAATTGTTGGACACAGGGCAAACAGTTGCTAAAGGGCCTGAACACGGATGGTTGAGGTTATTTGCCACTGGTGTCCTAGGGTCCGCCCTACTATGACTCTGCAAACTGTGCCAAACACTCCTTTCCACATGTGACTATGAGGGTAGCAAAAGCAAACAGTCAAAGGCTTCTCAGGGAGGTAAGGTGGCGGGCTAGAGCTCAGAGTTCAGAGTTCAACACTCAACAGTCAATAATTACATATTATTGCCTAGTCCAGTATTTGTCTTCTAGTTCAAAAGAAAGTATTTAATCCCACAAAATAATATAACCCTACACAACGTAATCGGGGATTTTGATACAGTGTTGCAAACCGAATTGCGATCTCATCATGTGCTACACCCTTCGGTGCCCACTCCCAGCTGACGGAGTTCCCCAAAGCCTATTAGCCCTGGTGGGTTACTCAGGCCAGGGAACTGATTTGGCACAGATGCAGTTCACCGATAAACATCTCTAAGACATAGATGCGCACAATGGTATATTTCGCTTTCATGTCTTTGTGTTTTTACAGTAATAGTCTTACGTTCAGTTTGCAGATCTTGAACCTCTTCCTCAGTCTCTCTTTTCACTCTCAGCTCTGGGCTCTGTGATTACATGTAGTTTAGCACTGCAGTTCGGTTGGTGTGGGAGAGATGCATGCAGCGGTTCTGCTCCTGTGGTTCTTGTACTATAGAAGCCGTTGCACCGGTACTTGATGACATGGAGCTTTCGGCGAGGTGGCTCACATGGCAACTTACATCTTCAGCAGTTGCGGAATCCCTAGGCCAGGCACAGATGGTGTATTGGCAGGTACAGCCTTCAGGCTAGCTAGATCATGTGGGAGTCTTCGGCAATAGCCACCTCTGGGGCAATCAGGACTCCCTCTTCAGCAATGAATGGTTCTGACTTGTATGTCGGCAGTGGAAGCACCTGTCTCTCAGTCACTCAGTGAACTGCTGATCTCATTCAATTCTTGGCATGTGGTAGATGTCTTAATGCAGTTCATGGCAGGAAAATCTTAGGGAGAACCCACCACCCATGGGTTGCTCCTTGCTTCACTCTGTAGAAGCAAGCCTCAACAAGGCCCACCAGTGCAAGGGGTTCGCCCTTCTCTGCACAAAGTCCTCAGACCAATAGGAAGAAGTTGGCACAGAAACTGGAATAGAAAAGATAACATTTATTACACCTCATAAGGTGGTGCTACGGTTCAGACAGTACCCTTCGGTATTGCAAGAAGTAGCACACCAAACTAAAAGAGCATGGTCCATTTATACCCACACAGTGGCTCAAAAGAAGGCGGTACAAACACAGAGGCAAGTTTTTTGTACATATAAGGTAATATAGAAAGGCGCAATCGATCAGCGGGAGGAGCTAATGGTTTTGGAAACTGGTAAACACATTCCTGTCTGGGACTAATCACTAACAGATGTAGACCCTACTGGGCATATGTGAAAGTGGGGGATACTAAATATAACTTGTTGCCAGGCAGATTCCAAGCGCAGTTAACAGGAAGATAGGACAAAGCACATGGTCGACACGCGGCAGTATGTAGTAAACAAAATGGCTGCCATGAATACAAAATGGAGTCCACTGAATGTCACGATAATAGCTAAAACTAATATGTCTTCTGCTAATGCTTAACCTAGTCGCTGTTAAATTACAACAACTCCCTTTTAGTTGCTCATTTTCTATGCAGTTCCTCAAGGCACGAACATGCTGGACTTCTCCATTAGCAAAGTCTCTCCTCCTTGTAGGCTAGGTATATGCCATACTCCTCTGAGCAGGCAGGCCTTTAGGCACTAGGCACAACATCAATCAGAAAGTGCAAATTTCAAGTATTATTCCCTCATATGTGGGAGACTGGCTGACATGCAGACACCAACTCTGGTCACAGCAGCCCGTCTAATACTCTGCAGCGCACTCCCTTCCTTGGGCAGAAAAGAACCTGGAACTGGAACAAAATGGGGTGATTTGGATCCCACTTGTATACACTTTTTTAAAATTGGGATGTGTATTAATTGTCTAAGGTTTCAGAAACAGTTTAGGTTGGCTCTCTTTCAAATGTAATTTTCTGGCTAATCCTCAGACACAACCTTTGTGCAAGGTGATTGATTTCACAGCAGGTAGCAATGATGCTGGCTCCAAACAAGGGTATTCACAACAAGGGCACAAGTGTGAGATCTCTGCGCCTGGCTGTTATCAGCTGTCCTGATGCAACAATCAGGAACAGGCAAACGGGCAAGTCCTGCCTAGAAAGTTATTCTCCTTGAACTACAGAAACTGCAGTGGCACCCCTCGCTCCTTCAGTATACCACTTGGCAGTGCTCAGGAAGATCTAATCAGTAGCTTTTTGCTAACCAGGGCCCTTGTTACATTTCTAAGCAGAGTATTTCTCCATCCTCCTTCACTTCATTGTCTACGTCTCCACTGTCTAGCCCTAGGAGTATAGTCAGTACTCTTCCACTGTCTGACGAAGATGTATCCACCCTTCATCTTGTGTCATGCTAAACCAGAGGCTATCCAAAATGAATTGCACTGATCCCAGTACTCTCTTCATACACAAGCACTACTATCATGCATGCACATACACACACTTGATACGTGCACAGAATGTCAGCCCCCAGGTCTGGAGTTCAGATAACACTAGAACTTCACACAAGAGGGTTCAACTGTACTTCCATTGACACAGTGTAAAAGGATGGACACACTAATGATTCACAAAAACTCTGTATGATGGCACCACCATTTTGTGACTTACCCAGGGCATAGACTGTCTATGCCTAATTGTGCACCTGTCCAGTACACAGAACAGGTTCTGTGCCTTGCATTACCAAGGACAGACATACATAGGACAGACACAGGCATTTGCGTGCAGTCTAGATTAGTGTGGCACCTGGGCCAAACAATGAATCAAGATACCAGTTTCACATGCAGTCTGCATGCAGGGTACATTTCCATCCCAGCACTATGGATTCCACTCGATGTAAATAGTTAGCTCTGATATGGATAAGAGGGAACGAGAGGCATTTGGTGAGGTATTCATTTGTTCTTGAAGGAGGACTTGGTGAAGAAAATGGCAGATTTATAATATCTTCTCATTTTTTTTAACTTAATGTAAAGTACTTAAGATTTGGAAATCCACCATTGAGTTTTTACGTTTCTGGTTGATTGGCTCGGTTTCAAATTAGTTTCTTTTCTTCTAATGTTACACGTAATGTGAAACTGAGCTAAGTGTAAAGATCTCTAATACCAGTTAAATAAAAAGCCTTGTATGTTAATTTAAAAAGTCTAGTGCTTTCAGTTTATTTTTTTTCTCCCAAAAAAGATACCTAGCATATGCCCTGCTTATGACCAAGGAATTAAATTGAACAAAGCCTAGCTTTCCCATGCATTCAAAGAAATCTGAGGATTTCAAAGTTACTGATAATTAAGAGAGGTCTAAGGCCTCTCAATAGCAACAATCAATTATTTTTGTAAGTTAGTCACAAATTACTATAATATCCTTGGGGGCGTTAAACGCATACGGTGACACATTCAGATTAAGTGACAGAATGTCTGCTCTATAACCTCGGGGGCTCAATGCAATAACGACACTCCCAAATCCGAGTTAATGACGCTCTCCCGCCCTTTTTTACAGTCTACTCTTTCTGTAAATTGCAAAATTGTCTGGTACCCGCGACTTAATTATGTAGTCAAGTTCAGGGTGCAGCCGGGACTCTGAGGCACACAAGCCGTTTTGTGACGTAGTTGTGTACTTCATTAGCAAGGCGTACCACCGAAGGCACATACATTAGTATTCCGTGTAATTTACATTTAGGTCTGGGATTAACTGGTGGAACTTGCTTCAGGATTTCCAGTACCTTGTTTCATAGGCTTGACAGTGGGAAGAAGAGAAATGAAAAAATATTTTCGCATGAGTGGGTCGAAGAAAGGAATGACGGGGCTCCTAGACATAATTGCTACAGCCAGGTAAAACAAGTATTGGCAAACCTAGCGTCTGGCGTTGGCCACCGCCTTTTAGTTTTTTAGTGTTTTTTTGTTTGTTTGTTTTGTCATAGTTTTTTGCAAAACGTGTTGTTGCAAAACGTGTTGGGGAAGGTGCTGGACAGTGCTTAATTTGAGCCGGTGGGGACCACTGACACTTTTTTCTGCATTAAAATATTTACAGAGAGCAAGAGAGGGAAAACACATTCATCAGAAAGATGGGAAAAAGTCATACAGGGAAAAAGCAGGAACAAGCAAGAGTGAGATAAAGGAGCAGGGAGTGCATGGTGGGGATTCAAAAGCATCATGCCGAGTTGCTAACAGAGTTTCATGCACCTGCCCCCTTTTATTTACAAATCAAGCACTAGTGCTGGGCCATCGTCAATCTAAAGCAGGCTTTGGCAAAGCCAAAAGGTCTTGCCTATGCAAGAGCTATTTGTTTAGCCAATACGTTTTTGCCATGTTGTACACAACGTGGCTTCTGTTCAGTGTGGGTGAAAGTTAGGTGCGTAAAGGAGAGTAGTGTCATAAAGTGGCATGTAATAGTGTAAAGTGAAGTGGAGTATTATTGAGTGACGTAGGGTAGCACGGAGTGGCATAGATCGGCGTAGAGTAGAGTTGAGTGTCGTGGAGGGAGTAGAGTGTTGTAGAGGAAGGGTGTAGTGTGGATTTGAGTGTCGTAGAGTTGAGAAGTGTAGAGTGCCTTAGTGTGTCGTAGTGTGGAGTGGCACAGACCCGTGTGGAATAGAACAGAGGGTGATGCGTAGAGTGGAGTAGCGTATTGTATAGTAGAGCACAGTAGATTGTCGTAGAGTGGGGGGCATAGAGTGAAGTAGTGTAGCATTGGATTATAGAAATGCTTAATTGACTTTTATACCAGCCTGGTATTTTTATGTAATCACTGAGTTTAGGGTTTTAAATGTATACAGCAGCAATCATTTTCCCTTGGCAGTCCAGTGTCGGGTAAATAGTGTAACAAATAAAGTAGCAGTGGCGAGTAGACCCATGAATTTCCCAAAACAGTTAAAAACTAGGAGAGTTGAAGAAGAGATGACCAAATTAAGGAACATTCAATTAGATCCCATAGAACTGCAGATAATGCTGGAAGTCTCGAATGAGTTAAACTGGAATTCGGAGATAATGAGTAAAGTTATCCTTTGTAAAACTGTGGAACAATGTATAAATAGGAAGAAGAAAAACCACAGGTGGCTGAGGTGGGAAGCATCCGCTAAATCAGAACCTGTGGTTTGATGTTGAATGCCAGAACAAGAAGACTCAATTATGGAAGCTGCAGACGTCTTTGATGAAGAAAAAAGATGGTTAGTCATTAGTGATGGCACGTAAGGCGGTCAAAAATATAAGATATAAGGAAACTATCAAAGAGATTTTTTTTTTTTTTTAAAGACAATTGGGATAAGATGATGGAAGCAATTACCTCTAAGGACATAAGAAATGTTTGGTTATTGGTACATATAGGTATAGGAAATAAGCAACAGAGGCTAAAATGCACGGTCCCCGAGGAAGCATGGCAAAGACATCTGGAGAACATTTATGGAAAGAGTTATCAGGAATAAAGAACTGCAAAATATGTGGTAGATAACAAAATACTGAATGGTTTAATGATTAAAAACATAAAGAGAGTGATCAAAACACTATCCCTATCGGGAGCAGCGGGAACTGATAATTTACCTGTTCTATTGATAAAAAAATTATGTTGAGTGGTGGAGTGAGATTCTGGCAATCTTGTTTATAGCAATACTAAATACAGGTGTAGTACCAGAAAGTTGGAAGGGGGCTATCATCATACCTATCCATAGAAAGGGTCCCGTCCTTGATCCAATGAGTTACAGACTGATAAGTTGAATGTACGTTGGGGATAAAGTCTTCAGTACATTAATTGGATTGGAATGGGAAAGGATTGATACCCATGGAACAAGGTAGTTTTGAAGCCGTACACTCTATCACAGATCGCTGCTTTAGTTAATGGGCTTTAGTTTATGGATCATAGTAAGGAGGGCAATTAATTTGAAAGCCAATCATTTTTGCCATTTTTTAGATTTTCGGGTAGCCTTCGATTTGGTGAACCTTGAGATACTTTAGGCTGACCTGAATAAGATAGGGATGCCTAGTGGCTTACTAAGTATACCTAAGGAACTATATTAGGAGAGCTTGGCACAGGTGGAATTAGACAAGGATGGTATCCGATAAGGTCATGATGGGTAGTGGCCTGGTGCAAAGTTGCATGTTGGCCCGAGCCTTTTTGCATTATATTTAAAACATTTTCCAAATGCTTTAAAGGGATCAGCCTCATTTTCACCTAAAATCTGGGGGAATCATATACCGTGTTTGCTGTATATGGAAGATTTAGTCATAATGGATACGGCTCAAATTGGGCTCCAGTGGTAGTTAGATTTTTTTCATAAGTACTGTAAGGTAAAACAAGCACTGGCGTTGCCAATAGGTCTTGCAGTAGGAAAGTTGGAGCTATTGGTTTTGTAAATGACATTTTATATTTATGTTTTGTGATTTACAATGCCAATACTTTTAACTTTAGCAAATGTGACACTTTTAGCATTTGAAATGCCACATGTTTTGTATTGACGTGACTTAGATGTATTGATATTATAAATAACAAATGCTTTTAATTTTTTAAAATAATTAATACTTAAATAAAAGTGATTGTAATTTATAATGGCAATGGTACGTTTTTGCCAGAGCTATTGGCTTTGGCAATGTATGTAAGCTATGTTCAAGAGCAGCTTGGCTGCTGTGAGGCATGCCATAAAGTTATAATAAAAAAAGTGTTAAAAGCATTTTTGTTACCTTATTTATAACCAAGAAGACATAATGTAAAACTGAAAAATGTTTATGCAACTGAGTTGAGGCCTGTTAAACTACCCAAAGGGTAGCCTTTTATCAGAGTTTGTGTGGTATTTGAGCAAAGTATTTCCTTTCTGTATAAGGTGATAATCAGTTTCACATTATCGTGTTTGATAATAAGATCAAGGAGTGAGAAAATGAAAAAAGCATACGTAATGGTGGTGAAGATCACTGATATTGCGTGGCCAATGCGTGCAAGGGACTCAAAAGTGCAAGTGAAACAAGCAGTGTGTAAACACGCACTTTGTACTTATAGTCGTTGCTTAGGAGAAACAAGGCTGGAAATAGCGTCACCTTTTTTACTGCCAGACTTGCTTGTAAGAAACGACTATAGTTCAAAGTGTGTTTTCAAAACACATAAATAAAAGGCATTATAATTTACAATGCCAACAGCTCAAACTCTCGCAAATGTGAGACCTATTGCATTGCAAATGCTTGTTTGATATATGTTTGCGGTAAGGCTGTTTCAGTTGTATTAGAAATGTAATTTTAGACCCAGTTCCAGACCAAGGATGTGGATAAAGGTAGAGCTATGTAAATATATTGACAAAGGGCTATGCAATTGTTGTTGAAATCATTATATTTCTATACAAAAGTGTGTATGCTGAAAAGGCTACTAGGGCCTATGTGCTTTGCAGATTCAAATACTATTAGGCAAAGCAGCAATTATTTTACACTGCACTTTTCTTGTGCTTTCCGCCCATGGATTTTGATGTTGAGAGAACTACATGTACCAGAATGCAATGCATAATAGGAAAGAAAACCTGTTGAAGGTGCTTCCAAGCAAACACGTTATTTACTGCACCAATCAGACATTCAGATGTTGGATCTTTCCCCATGGGAATTTCCTTTGTCCTGGATGCCTTTGTTTTCGCTTTTATTTAATCATTTAGTCTACAAAAATGGGAGCTGATCGGAAAGCATGACTCCTACGCAGTTCAGGTGGACCGAAAGTTACGTCACCCGCAAAGCCTATTGTTTGGGGGTAATTGCGAACGTGAGATGATGGAGAGCTGTTGCGGGCCTTGAAAGTGTGGATATGGCGATTCTCGTGCTATTCATTTTCTGTGAGCAGACAGAGTTTGTGTGCTTGCTTGCTAAAACATTTGATAATCTAAACACGCGGAGATCCGATGAGATTGGATTCTCATCTTTACCATCAGGACGAGTCGGGTAATAATAATTGCTTTATGATTTGGACGGAGATTTATTGCCTTCTGCTGTCAGATTAAAGGAGACGTTTTTGAACTACCCCACGGGCACAAAAAAACACGGCAAAAAATATGAATCAGTTTATAGTACTGAATTTACGGAAAGAGGAAGATCTAAGTGTGCCCGGTTGGTTTTGGTCTCATGACTTCCAGAGCAGAACCTTTGTCAGTGGCAAGTGTTCAGCTCACTGAGCCACCCTACACTGCTAGAAATGTGGTTGTGGTTCACAGCCCCAGCATAGAGGCTAGTCCTTGGTGTGTGCACTTCACACACTCCTTTCAGCTTTTCCTCTCGCTACCGTTGCAGTCTCCGCCCCTTTTCTCTCAGCCTAGGCTCCCTGCCCACTCCCTGTCTAGTTCTGTGTGTTTAGTTACAGTTTATTCTGTATACACAGCACACATAAACTCTCCATAGATCATCTTTGAAAGCCCTGCCGAATATAAAATAGAATAATTTAAACAGCCATAAACTCTAGTCCCTGCATTAACTGTTGACACGAATGGAGGCCGCAGTCCGTGCTGAAACCATGACCGGGAGCTGCTTTGCATGATGTCTCCAGTCCGAGCTCATCAACTAAGAGTATACCCCGTGTCCCTACTCAGCCCCCATGTGTTTCATTAATCACCGGTAACCCAACACCCCAGTCTTCTTCCTCGCGCCAGCACTCGCCCTCTGATAACTTCTCCCCACATCAGCTCTCGCATACCAGTACAAACCTTCTAACCCTTCTCTGCTGGGAAGTAACCAGAGGATTGATGGAAAGCATGCCGTGTTTAAAAGTGTAAGCGGGCAGAAACCCATTGAAGAAAAGTAGGCTTACAAACTAAAGCAAGCTGTCGCCATCATGCTTTCAGTTTAATAAAAAAACAAGTACTTGCCAAACCAGCGCAGGAAATCTCCTAGACTGTTTTTCGTGATTCTTGCCCGTCATCGGTGAAGTGTGTTGCTTTAATTTACGGGTGCTTCCGTGCTGAAGTAAGGAATTAATATACTATGGACAAATACCAAACAAACACGACATAAATGCGTCCATCCCAGTGACTCCCGACCTGCTCAGAATTTCACAGGTGTGATTCACATACTGAACATGTAGAAAGAACTCAACCAAATGCATTATGGTCAATGCAGTTCAATCCGGTCCTTTTATTCACAATTAGATAGGTTTAGTAGTAGTTTTAGATGTTAGTATTCAAGTACTTGCCCCACCAGTGCTAGAAATCTCCTTTCAAATTGTTAGTGTCTCGTGCCACTTATCAAAGAAAACTATTCCTTCCATTTGAGTGTGCTTGCAAGCTGCTTGCAGAAGCTCTGAGGTGTGATGCGAGCCAAACCCAGGGCTCTCTATATGTTGAGAAAAGACACAAACCGAATTTGGCAGGAGGAACGTGGACGGACCATTTGGGGATTTTATGCACAAGTGAGATATACAGACTTATGGGGTAAAAGAAAGCTCTGTCAGCTGTGACGTCAAATGAAACACGCAGAACTGTTTGAGAGGAACGCATTAAGAGTCAGATGTAACCAAAAACAAGAGCGGCCGGGAAACTGAAAGTACGGCCGGCCAACCATGAATATTTAGGGGAGGAGAAGCCGCAGAGCACACGCTGGGAGAAGCCCTTTGATGTGGTGGCGGCTGTGAAAAAATGCAATTAGCAGGGAGGGAGGGAGGCTGATGCGCGTGCTTGTTTGGTCACATGATTCACGTGAACTCAAAGAAAACCGCACCAAAAAACCCTTGGTTTCATGAGTATTTTGAGCACTTGAATTCTCTCCATTTCCCATTCCTTCGGAATGGAAAAGTCGAGACCTAAAAACGTTTAATTAACATGGAGAAAAAAGTATTTGAGTATTTGGTCAAACAAAGAAAGTATCCAAATGGTTTTTCGAAGAGACTTGAATAGAAGAGGTTGAAACATTGTTATTTGGGTATGAATTTTTCATCTAATCTAAAGTGGAACACACATTGAGAGGTGGTGAAAACTAATGCTGTGCCCACCATAATGGGGACTAACAAATTTAGGAAGGAGTACAGTTGACCCAATTCGACACCAGTTATAGCCGCTTTTAAAGCTATGGTGCAGTCAAAATGGTTGTATGGTGCCGAAGAACTTTACTTGAGTGGGATGCACAGCTGGGAAAGGAATGAAGGGCAGTACCTGAAAAGGATGTTCAGTATGCCACCATCAGCAATAGTACAGGCACTAAGGTTAGAGTTAGGAATGACTTCATGATTTTGCCTTTCGGAGGGGGCTGTCATGAGCTTTTGGAAAAATTGTAAGAGCCTAATGAGTTCAAGATATCTTAGTTGTGCAAAGATTAATTTTTAAGTAGTGAGGTGAACTGAGCTGCGGGTGTAAGGAAGCTTTTGTTTGCACTGAAAGAGCAATATTTATTGGGCTTTCCCAGTTGTGTTGTACTTTTCCATGTTTCCCAAAAACTTATATTGATAAGATGGGTAGCAATCTCAAGAAAGCGCGATATCAAGAATATTTTAATGAAAAATCTACTGCATTTTGTTGGGCTTCATGGCAAAATAATACAGCATTCCCCTATATTCCCCTATTTATCTGAAATGTACTTTCCCATTATGATGCAGGAGGTCTTACGGTTTCTAATTGGTGTATACCCGATGTATCGATGGGCGGGGATGGCCAAGTGACAAAAGACAAATGGAGGTTTACGTGACTGTGGAATACAAATGAAATCTAACAATGAACATTTGCTATTGGATTGTATGTTTTTAGAAAGGAGCATAGGAAATGTTTAAAAATGGTTTTAAGTAAATATGAAATATACAACTGATAGGAACCTTTGGAATTTCTTTCAAATATGCAATTTTTAGATGTGACTTGTGCAATAGGTGTTTTTGTATTAGCAAGTAGGAAGGTATGGGAAACTTTTAATGGGTTAGAGATGCATGTGTAGCTAATGGGAATATTCTGTACGATACAAGTGGATTCAAGAGCGCTATGCCAATTAACAGTTATTGTAATACATTTTAATCTGTTCCTTTTAATGGTTACATTTGATTATTTATTTAATGTTTTATGTCATTGACGGTAATGTATTTTAGAATGAATTTTAAGCGTAGGTATGTTATGACTTATGTTTTATGGACCACGGTCTAAAAGAAAAAATATTTATGAATGACTGTAGAGTGGAGGGGTGCAGGGTAGAGTGCAGAGGTGTAGAGTAGAGTGGCATAGAGTGCAGTAGAGTGCAGCAGTGCAGAGTGGAGTAATGCAGAGTAGAGTGGCATAGAGTGGAGTGGTGTTGAGTGGTGCAGAGTAGAGTGCAGTGTCAGAGTGCAGTGGTGCAGAGTAGAATGGTGCAGAGTTCAGTGGCAGAGAGTGTAGTCTTGCAGAGTAGAATGTCATAGAGTGCAGTGGTGTGGTTCCGAGTGCATTTATGTAGAGTGCAGTGGTATAATGAGCAATGGAGTACAGTGGTAGACAGAAGAATAGAGTGGCGTAGAGTGCAATGATGTAGCATGGCGTAGCATGCACTGGCATAGAGTACTATATAGTGGTCTAGAGTGCAATGGAGCAGAGTAGGTGGCGTAGAGTACAATGGCATAGAGCATCGGGTTTTGAATAAAGTGGTGTAAAATGCATTGGCTGAGAGTGCCATGGTTTAGAGTTTAGTGGCATAGAGCGCAGTGGTGTAGAGTAGAGTGGAGAAGGGTGGTGTGCAGTGGCATATAGTGCAGTGGTATAGAGTGGACTAGTGCAGAGTGGCTAGAGTGACATAGAGTGCAGTGGCATAAAGCGCAGTGGTGCAGAGTACATTGTTTCAGAGTAAAGTGGCGTGGTATGTAGTGGTGCAGGGTAGAGTGCAGTGGAATAGAGTTGTGATGTAAAGTGCACTGGCATGGAGTGGTACAGAGTAGAAGGCATTGGCATTGAATGGAATGGCATAGAGTGGCATAGAGTGGAGTGTCGTAGAGTGGAGCGGTGTAGAGTAGAGTTGAGTGGCCTAGGCTGGAGTGGTGTTGAGTGCATTGATGAAGAGTGCAGTGGTGCATAGTAGAGCAGAGTGAAGTAGAGTGCATTGGAAGAGAGTAGAGAGGCATATAGTGTAGTGGCATAGAGTGCATTAGCATAGAGTGCAGTTGAGCGGTGCAGAATAGAATGCTGTGGCATAGAGTGCAGTGGTGCAGAGTAGTGTGACGTAGATTTCAGTGGTTTAGTTTGACGCAGAGTAGAGTGGCTTAGAGAGTAGTGGCACTGAGTACAGTGGTGCAGAGTACAATAGAGGGGCGTGGAGTGCAGTGATGCAGAGTGCGATGGTGTACAATGGCATAGAGTGCAGTGGTGTACAGTGTTGCAGAGTGGAGTATAGTGGCGTACAGTCAGTGGTGCAGAGTAGATTGGCGTAGAGTAAAAGTGGTGTAGAGTGCATTTAGCGTGGAGTGCAGTGGTTAGAGTAAAGTGCAGTGACATAGAGTAGTGTGGTGCAGAGCAGAGTTTAGTGACGCAGAGTGGAATGGTGCAGCATAGAGTGCAGTGGCACAGAGTGGAGTGGCGCAGAGTAGATTGTTTCAGAGTAGAGTGAAGTGGCGTAGAGTTGAGTGGTGCAGGGTAGGGTGCAGTGACGTATAGTCCACTGTTGTTGAGTGGAGTGGTACAGAGTAGAGTGCATTAGAATATAGTGCAGTGTTGCAGAGTAGAGTGGCATAGAGTGGAGTGGTGCAGAGTAAAGTGGAGTTGCCTAGACTGAAGTGGTGTAGTGTCAGTGGCAAACAGTGCCGTGGTGCATAGTAGAGTAGAGTGCATTGGCATAGAGTAGAGTGGTGCTGAGTAAAGTAGATAGACATAGAGTGAAGTGGCATAGAGTGGAGTGGTGCAGAGTAGAGTGCAGTGACATGGATTGGTGCAGAGTAGAGTGGAGTGAGGCAAAGTGGAGTATGCATGGTGTAGTAGGGCACTGCCATGACAGAAAACAATAGAAATGACCATTACATTTGCACAGATATACAGTTTTACCGATAAAATTATACAGAGTCAAATGAATAAGTGTGGAACTGTCATCACCAATTGTATTGATTTTGTTGATTATATTAAAATATTTGTTTCCACCACACTTCAGAATTACCAAAAACCATTTCTGCTTCTGTAATTCTGGTATATTCTAAAATATCTGCACAGTTCATTTACAGACATTTAAATGCTGTTGTGTGCTAGGAAAAAAACATTGTACAGCCTTCTGTTAAGCACAACCAACCCCATTAGCCAGCACAATTGTTACGTACATTTCCTCACTTTGAATTCAGAGAAAAGTAAATTAAACAGAATGCTCCCTCGGAAGACAGAGCCTAACATTTGCCCTCTGTCTGTGAATAAACAGCAAATGCGACAAGATAATTACTAGATATAAAGGTCTGTTTACAGATATCGAGCACTGGTGGAAGTATACCATAAATATGGTATGGGCTGCGGGATGGACTAACCCAAGCTGGACAACCTAAAACAAATAAAGCCAGCAAATAGAAACCAAGCAAATGTGAGTTACAAACCACAAAGCCAATGGTTAACAATGGGCAAAATGCATTCTGGCTAAAAGTCTTTTTTTTAAGTCGCAAAAAGCACACAGCCGAAGAAGTCCCTCGCACTTCCGGGAACTATTTTGTGAGTGGATGTGCTCTTTGGGAAAGGGAAGAATACTGTCACTCACAGTGAGGTTAGCCAGTGGCTTACGTGGTCTAACTCATTCCATTATAGTTCTTTCTTCTTTTTTTTAAACTGTTATTAAGCTTTATTTTTCAATTACTTAACATCGTTATAATATACTATCATTATAAAAATCCCACACATGTTACTACAATCCTTCAAAACTAATATCAAAAATCTGGTAATAAAATACAAGTGCAAATGCAATAGACTTGGAAGGGAGGTTTGTCGCAGGTTCTTTCGCAGTCTCACCATTGCAGAACTGAAGCATTTTCAACACTCTCTGCAAGGAAGCCATAGTTGATGCTTATTTATCTTATGAAACTAACAACCAATGACAAATCCAATAGTTCTGGCTTGTTGTAGGTGTAATCAGGGCCGGCGCTAGGCGTGGGCAGCTGCCCAGGGCCACGCACCAGCATGGGGCCACGCACTGGTGATGTGTCCTGTCGGTTCTGAGGTTCCGTGAGAATCGTAACGACATTTTGGGCTTGTTCGGATATGGATGAGTTTGGTATCTACGAACCGCAAATGATGAGATTAGTAGATGTATGTATTTTCGCTACACTACTTGGAAGGGTTCATCTTATTTACGGGTTTTTCCATCTGAACCTTCAGGTTCCATTTTAGATACGGCATCCATTTTGTTTCTTGCCCTCACATAGCCGGCGAACGGACAATGTCCGCTCGATGACCCTGGGATTCCCAAGCTCTTGCGGAAGATGCATATTCCTTTGAGTGTGCCTTTATGACTAGGGGAATGACACGGCAAAGGCAGATGGCTCCGCTCGAGGCTCATCTTGCTGTGCCGGTCTATTGTTTCAGCCTTGCATACGTTAGGCTTGAATCCTTTGATCCTGTGATCACGCTTCCGATATTGCCCCCACAAATCTTTTCAATCTGTTGTCTGTCTTTGTCTTCCTGCACCTGTTTCTGTTCCTTCTCTTAGGTCGTTTACAACTAGAATGGAATGTGCTTAATGGTGGGATAGCGTGCTTTTACAGTTGGGAACCGACATGTATCTGTAATTATGTTCCGGGCTTCTGAAAACATGAATGCGATCCTTTTGAAGTTTACTGTGGGAACTGAGTTGTAACCTTTTGTTCGTTATGTTGTGCAATGACGAAAATGTGTATAAAAGGAGCGATCCACTTTTGCAATTCGAAGCAGACTCTCTGAACCTACACTATGTTGTACTTCTAGCGATTTCTGTGTCCCTGCAGTAAATAAACGCTGATCTTTGACGCCGAAGGAAGTGTCCCGTGTCTCTGTAATTTGTACGCCGGAACAGGTATCCCCACGAAGGTTTCAGGTGTTGTCCCCTGGCACCGCTGGGCCTTAAATTAGCCCAGTCCTTCAGTTGGCGCCCCACGTGGGGCCACATCATGCGGTACCGGTCCAAAGCCTGACGATCGTGAGGAACTTCGTGTGAAATCTCCGAGGGAAGGTGCACCCCGCTTCATCGATCCTGTTGTCGAAATAAGTGGTCCGAAGATTTTTCACGCGAAGATTCCCGCTTCCTGACGGCTGTGACGGACTGATGCCCTGACTGTCGACCTGTTTTGGCGCCTGGCGTAGTCCTTTGTACGGCGAGACGATAGACGGGCCTTCCTGGTGACGCCATTGTTCTTTCAGTTAAGTATTTGTGGGTCGCTCCCAGTCCTTAGGTTAACTCTTTGGTTCCTTTTTGGAACATTTGTTTCAAATTTGAAAACTTGGCATTTGCTTGACATTTGCTTCGTACTTTGAAACTTGGTTGTTGTTGTTGAAACTTGGTTGATTGCATGGTTCCATTGCATTATTTGGTCCTTAGTTGTTGGGTTTTTCTTTGACAATTGCAATTGCCAAAAATCGAGGGTCTCGTATTTTTGCGAGGATATCGTAATTTGATAACCCTTGAAGTTTGAAACTCGGTTAGTGTGCATGATGCCTGGCCGTAGTATTTTGTTGGGTTTCCTTAGATGTTGCAGCACGGATTCCCGGTTGGAGGACTCGTGTCCGATACCTCCAGTTGGAACTCCGATTTATGAGCTCTATAGTCGACATGGAGTGGGCCCCATTGTATATAATGAATTTTGGATCCGTTATACGAGAAAAGATGGTGTCCTTAGTTGGCCACCCCATGGTTGCTTTGAAACTGAGATTTTAGATAATCTCGAAGCAAAATTGTTTAAAAAGAAAGCTAGGATTGGGGAAACTACAGCCTGATTGTACTATTGAAGACGTGTTGGCGACCCTGGGCGAGCTGAGATCGGCGATGCTGCACAGCTACAGCGCACTGGGGGTGAGACTCGATGCATGCGCCCACGCTCTCAGCCAGGAGCAGGGGAATCGTCCCCAACAAAATTTCGGATTGGAGCTGCTACAGTCTACCGCCACACCGTTGCCTCGGAGTGATACAGTGGATGCTACAGTAACCATCGCTGTGGCGGGTAGCGACTTGTTGCCAACTACCAGTTCAGTCGTTGCTACACTGTTTCCCCCTTGCTCCATGCCTGACTGTGTGCATCGTTTCGTGGTGTCACGGATTTGGGTATCAGCGTCCCGCCCTCATGCTTCTTCATCAGCATACTTGTCACGGACTCTGATCGCCCTGTTTTGTGACTTTTGTGACTTGGATACGCCGGAGATGCCTGTGACCGAGGGAGATTCATTTCTTGGGGCCAGACGCCGTTCTCTCTGTGCTTATGCACCTCCCCCCTCCTCCGGGCGGCCATTTTCTCTCGTCCCCTTGGACTGCACTGGACTACCAAGTAGAATGGGTGAGAGGTTGAGCCCCAGATCGGGCCAGGGCTAGGAGACTTCCTTTTGTTTAACAGCCGGGCGGGTGGGTGGAGGTAGTGTGGACCTTAAATTTGGCCTGTTTTACCACGGACTGTGCATTGACTCTCCCTAATTGATAGATTGCTGCTGATTTTACTCGATGTTGTTATTGGGGTGGAGAATGTTTATTGGGCCGGCGGAGTCCGCGTATATGTGTAACTGGCCCTCCTCCCGGTTTCTCTTTTGTGGGAGTCCAAGGATAGATTCCTGTTCTTACTCCCTACATCACTGGATTATACTTCTTTTACTTTTCTTTCTCTTCTCCTTCCTTTTTCTCTTCTCTTGCTGTATTTCGGGTTTATGGGGCGACAGACACTCTGCTGGGAGGGGGGGTAGGCCATAGCCTCTGCATGTGTGTAGGGTGGGGGGGTTATATTTTAGTTTGTGTTCATTTCTATGGCGCCTTTTTTGCTCTTTTATAATTGTTCTTCTTTATTTGGCCCGTGCTAGGCACACTGGGGGATGGGTGGCAGCGAAGACGTGGATGGGTTGTTGAGACTACTTTCTTGTGGTATGAATATCTTGTGGCCATCCTCTGGTCGGGACTTGCTTGTTGCGAATCGAATTGATCAGTAATGGTATTTTTTGTCAAGTCCCACCTACATGGACCTCGTTTTTCTTTCCTATTTTTATGAGTACGGAATAACACGACCTGATCTTAATAGTCGCACAAAAATTTAAAATTAACCTGCATTGCTCCTGTGTCAAGGTATTGCGGCGCCTTCCAGTCTGCTTTTCGCATAGTAACTAATGTTATGCTGTATTACCTTGTCGCCGTATTGCATGCACTAGTGCTACATGAGAGTTTGTGTCCGGCCGGATGGTTGTGGGCCCGTATTTGTTCTGTTTCTGTGCACAATAAAGGTTTTCAAAAACTAAAAAAAAAAAAAAAGAAAGCTAGGCCAGCAATGTTTGATTCCTTTTGGTTATGGCGCAAAGAGGCCAGACAGAAAGAAATCAAGCTGACTAAGAAAAATAAGAGAGAGGGTATCATTTTGATCATGCAAGGTGCAGAACAGCATCAGCGAGACAAGGCAGAGAAGGAAAAGGAAGTTTCTATCAGACAGCATAGCATGGCGGTGGATAAATGTTATCCGGTTTTACCGTCGAGTTCTGAAAAGAAGGGAGAAGAATCAAAAGAGGATCCTTTGTTATCTTATTTACTAAAGTCACCACCCCCTTATGTACAGGGTGCTATAGCACCTATAGTTCCCCCTGTTCTTCCGCCTGTCGTTCCGGCGGCTGCTGGTCAGCCTGTAGTTGGTCCTGTTCCTCCGAATCCCCTTGTTCCTCAAGTGGGCCCTTCTCCTTTACCACCTCTTCTTCCTACTGCTCCTTTGCCCGTAACCTCTCAGCATACTGCTACTACTACTCCTGTTATCTTGGCTACTCCCACTGCCCCTATGTTTACTCCTAATATTGTTGCTCCTGTTCTTCTTTCCTCTTCTCCTTCTGTTCGTAAACGTATACCTAATTCTGTTGCTACTCTCTATTCTCCACTTTTCTGATCGTTATTCGAATCCGATGTCTCTGAAATCTCTCAGAGACAAAGTCAAATGCCTGGTGTACGGGAGAGTGAGACGTTAGTAACTATGGCGCGTAGGTGGATTAGACACCCTGCTAAGTACACTTCACGCATAGTTTTCGATACGTTCTCTCAGTTTAATGAGCCCACGCAGAGATTCGTGTTCGAAGAGATGTGCAAATCATTGAGAGAAGAGTGGGATAATGATGAGTTAGATATCGTACCGCCCGATATGACTGAACTTCAGAGTCAGTTTTCGAACGGTATGATTGTAGGTGGTGATGTACGGCGTGCATTAGAGCGATTGTTAGCTTTTCGGTCTACAGTACCTTCTCGAGTGTCGTTTGACGATGACTCCGAAGATCCGAAAGCGAAATCTGGTCAGTATCCCATGCGAGAGGTTCCCACAGTGTGGATGCCGGGTGATGCTGCTGCCAACCCTCCAATTTTTGACCCCTGACGAAGGGGCAATATATGCCCCGAAATGCATTGGGTTTTTTTCGTTTTCTTCTCACATGGGTTGATGACACACTGTTACTTTTGACACTAACTGACATTATTTGTTGTGAACTTTGGTATTGACTTTTACTTGAAAAAATGTAAATGTATCAATGCGCAATATAGAACTTTTGGTTTCAAAAATTTGGATATAAATACATTCGAATGATCAAAAGGAAAACTGTTTATTTGTAGTGCATGTCAGAGTCCTAGTGATTTCACGCACTAGGCCATATACATTAACCCTCCAATTTTGCCACACTTCCAGAGGGTTTGGATACACCTCCCATGGAAGCGATCGGAAGTCTTGCAGGTGAAACAATCCTTGCCTGACCCCCGGAAGAATCCAGCAGGTTATTACAAGGAGTTATTCCAACTTGTGGATGCTTCTATTATGAACCTTGCTGATATCGACATGTTGTTTGGTAACGTAGTACCGCAACCGATCTGGGCGAAAATTCGTCACGAGAATCATGCAGCTGAGTTAGGTGGTGATTGGGCTGCAATTGTAGCGGCCGACGGACAGCAAGTTGGTGGGGCCAAGCCTGAACAGTTAATTACGGATCTGCCCCAAAGAATCATTACGCTCATGAAAACACTCATGCCAGCGATGAGGGTGAACTGGGATAAATTGTCTGCTTCTAAACAAAAGAAAGACGAGAGTGTCTCCGATTTCTTTACTAGGTTTGAGGAGGCATTTATTGATCATAGTGGTCAGGACATGAGCACTGAGGGAGGTCAGCGATTGTTTGTCGATAAGTTCGTGTTAAATCTGTTGCCTGAATTATGCAACAAATTGAAAAATTCTGAAAGTGCATGGGCTGTTTCAACCACAGCTCAAATATTAGCGACGGCTCAATATTATGAGAATAGAGAAAAAGAAGAGAATGATCGTGTAGACAAGAAAACGAAGGAGCTAAAAACTAAGGTCTTATTGCAGCAAGCGTATCCTCCGCGCTCGAATCAGAATGACTCGCAACAGCAGCATGTGCAGTATCGACCACAGGCGCAGTCTTCTAGGATGCAGTCGCGCTCTGACTACTCTGCATCCATATCTATGATTGGGTATAATCAGTGTGCATATTGTAAGGGAGAGGGCCATTATAAGTTTAATTACCCCGTTTTACGTGACCGAACGAATGGTGTCTCGGTTCGAGGAGGTCGTGGTGGTCATCAGCAAGCCTCTCGAGGTAGAGGTCGTGGCACCTCTCTAAATCAAAATGAGCGTTCTGCTCCTCCATCGGACACGAACAATTGTTTTGATCAGCGAAATACATCGTCTGGTAGATCTGCACAGTATCATGTGGATGAATATTATGTTGAGCATGAGATTGGTGCAGACAACGATTATTATTAGGACAGCCATAGACAAAGAGAGGGAGTCGTATCAGTTCCGGTTGATCAGAGAGGGCCTTACGTCGCAGTTGCCACATCGGGCGTAGTTGAGCCTTTTCTGTTGGACACCGGTGCAGCAAAAAGTTCCATCATGCATTCGAAACTCCCTGGCGCACCTTTGTCTGGCTTAACGAATGTTTCTGTTGGATTCTCTGGCGCCCCGGTTAGCAATCCAGTTTCTAGCCCTTTGTCCCTTACGATCGGGACACGTGAGCTAGAGGCTCCTTTGATTTTAACTACTGGTTGTGGTGAGAATCTCTTGGGTCTGGATTTGTTGAAGCGGTTATATGCGACTCTGTATTGCTCTCCTACGGGAGTGGAGCTTACATTAGGTCAGAGAGTGATCTCTCCTATGTACTTGTCAACTGATAAGCTCCCACCGGAATTGAGTTCCCTTTATGGGCAACAGGTCCCAATGATGTGGGCCTACTGGACATACCACCTTATGTAGTCCAATTGAAATCACATGTGAGATTACCGCGTATCCCCCAGTATCGTATCTCTCTTGATGGCGAGCGAGCGCTATTAGCGATCATTTATGACTTGATCGAGAAGGATGTTATTGAAGAAACTCGGGGAAATGTGTGTAATAGTCCTGTGTTACCTATTTTGAAAAGAACAGACCCATACAAGCCTCCTGTGTACCGTTTTGTAATTGATTTGAGAGAAGTGAATAAAATCGTGATTCCACAGTTTCCAGTGGTGCCTGACATTACAGCTTTGCTGACCCTGATTCCAGCCTCTGCCTCCTGGTTTTCGGTAATAGACCTAAAGAATGCTTTCTTTAGTATTCCGATTGCTGAGGAAAGCAGAGATCTATTCGGTTTCTCATTAGGTGGTCGCAGTTTTAGGTTTAAACGCGCACCACAGGGCTACTGTGAGAGTCCATCGATCTACAGTCAGGCCCTTAAGAGTCAACTTGATGCATTTGTGTTACCTGCTGGTGCGGCCTTGATTCAGTATGTCGATGATCTGTTAGTGGCTGCAGACACTGAGCAAATTTGTAAAACTGCTACGGTATCGTTGTTAAAGCATTTATGTGACTTACATCACAAGGTGTCGCCTTCTAATTTGCAGTATTGTTGTCAAGAAGTAACCTATTTAGGTCACTTATTGTCAAAGGAGGGAAGAAGGTTGACCCCAGAAAGAATTGCAGCGATTGCTCGAATGACTGTGCCAACAACTCAGAGAGACGTACGTGCCTTTCTAGGTATCACGTCATACTGCAGGCAATGGATTCCAAACTTTTCATTGTTAGCGAAGCCATTGTTAGCTCTCACGTGCAAGGATGTTCCGACTCCTTTGCCATGGACTGAAGATTGTCAGAAAAGTTTTTCTGAATTGCGTGATGCGTTGTGTTCGGCTCCTGTGTTAGGTACTCCTGATTACAGTAAGCCGTTTACACTATACGTTCACAAGAGAGAAGGTTGTGCGTTAAGTGTTTTGATGCAACAATCTGGCGGCAAACAGCGTCCATGTGCATATTTTTCTTCGACTTTAGACCCAGTAGCTAGAGCATTGCCGAGTTGTCTAAGAGCGACAGCGGCAGCTGCGGTGTCCATTCGACAGTCCGCAGGTCTGGCCATGGATAATATGCTTACAGTGATGGTTCCGCATGCAGTTGACACTCTCTTGAATCGAACGAAGACTCAACACTTGACGAGCGCAAGGTTGTCCGGCTATGAGTTGATAATTTTGGCAAGTCATATACAGATAAAACGTTGTAATGTGTTGAATCCAGCGACATTGTTGCCGATTAATATGGAATCAGGTGATGTAGCACCACATGACTGTTACTTAAGAACTGAAGAAGAGACGAAGGGTCGTATTGATCTGAAAAACACTCCATTGGTAGATCCCGATGGTACTTTGTACGTTGATGGTTCATGCTTCAAGTTGCCGAATGGTGATGTGACGACTGCGTATGCTGTAGTGACGTTGAGTACGGTTGTGGAAACTGCGAGATTGAGTCAGAATTCGGCGCAAGCTGCAGAGTTGATTGCTTTAACGAGAGTGTGTGTTTTGTCTAAAGGAAAGCGAGTGAATGTGTTTACTGACAGTCAATATGCGTTTGGCGTAGCGCATAGTTTTGGTCGATTGTGGAGAGAGAGAGGATTCATGACGTCTCAAGGCACGAAGATTCAACACGGACAGCTCGTGAATGATCTTTTGGATGCACTTACATTGCCTAAGCAGGTGGCAATCATTAAATGCAGCGCGCATCGAAAGGTTACAGATGATGTTGGTCGTGGTAACGCGTTTGCAGATGAGATTGCTAAGGAAACGGCTAAGAATCTGACAAACCGAATGTATGTTACGAGTTCAGTGAGATGGCCGGCGGAAACTGGTATGTGTGAGGACACAGTTGAGAGTGTGAAAGCGATTCAGAATGAGGCTACCGAGACTGAAAAGGCTAAGTGGAAAGAAAGCATGGGGAAGTTAGACATGAATGGATGTTGGGTTGATTTGTCTGAGTATCAGAGATGGATGTTACCGGATGCGTATGTGCTTGCCGTTGTTACTATGGCCCATGGCATGTCACATATTAGCGCGAAAGGTATATGTAAATTGTTGTCTCCTGTATGGAAGAATGATGGGATTGCTAAGTGTGCTGAGAGAGTAGTCAAGAACTGTATGGTATGTTTGATGCATAATCCTGGCAAGGGTACTCCCACTCCACCTGGTCATTTTGCTCCTCCTACATGTCCCTTTGAAGTTATCCAATTGGACTTCATCCATATGGAGAGATGCAATAATTTGAAATATGTATTGGTTGTGGTTTGTGCGTTCTCCAGATGGATTGAGGCTTACCCTCTTAAGGATAATACTGCCCTGTCCACAGCAAAAGTTCTACTCAAAGAATATTTCCCAAGATACGGAATGCCACGGATCGTATGGTCGTAAAATGGTAGTGAGTTTGTGGGAAGTGTGATGAAGAGTGTGTGTGCGGGTTTGGGTATTCGCCAAAAATTTCATAGCGCTAACCATCCTCAATCGGCGGGTTTGGTGGAAGGGTACAATGGTACTCTGAAACTTGCCAAAATCCAAGCAACGTCTGGGTTATCATGGCCTGATGCATTGCCTCTAGCTCTCCTGTCGACCAGGGCGACTGTGCACTCTCGAGTAGGGCTTAGCCCATATGAGATTGTGTTCGGCCGTCCTGCGAACATTTGGGGAGTTCCAAGACCTAAGGAATTTAGCAGAATTGAATATCCAATGTTGATTGACTATCTTTACGATCTGACTGCTAAATTGAGTTTGATTCATCAACAGGTTTTTGAAGCTCTACCGGCACAAACAGAAGGACCTGGACATCGGCTCCAACCTGGAGAGTGGGTCCTAGTCCGCAATTTTGGGAGAAAACGAAATCTTGAGCCAAGGTTCGTGGGACCCTACCAAGTCTTGTTGGCAACGAGGACTGCAGTTCGGTTGGACGGCAGGAAGCATTGGGTGCACGCCACCCACACGAAGAAAGTACCGCTCCCATTGCCAGCAAATATTTGAATAAGAAAAGGGTTTGCCCCGACTGAAACAGATGTCATTCCAAAGTATTTGCCATTTAGTGATGCTCAACCTGTAGAGATCGATCCAGCTCAGCCAGATACGTCCGTTGAATCATCTGGAACTGTACCTTTGTCTTCAGCATTGGAGAATTCAAGTTCTGAACCGTCACCTGAACAATCAAACTCTGTTTTGCCACCTGAACAATTGTTTGAAGAACAAACTCGACCTGGAAAATGGCGATATTTCCTTCGATCGCGTGATTAATGGACAAATAAAAAATTCCTTTTTTATTTTTGAAACTATATTACCCCCTCCCTGTTGCTATGAATATTGTGGACATTTGCATTTTTTCCTGATTTTGAGTTCTTTTGTTTTACATATCACGTGTGTTCCTTTTCTGTGCAGCTAGGAGGCTTATATGAAATTGAGTGCTTAATTGATTAAACCTACCATCTGGGTTGGCCGTAGGGCCGTACGGGTACCTACTTCTGTTTGGCAGGTTTCTGATACTAGGTCGGTTACTTTTGTCGGTTTCTGGGAACTCCTGGGAATTGACAATTGCTACTCAGAATCAGGTACGTCAAGAACGTTACGGACGGTCTTTAGAGGATGGAGTTCTCTAAGCTGTCAGAAAGAGAGATGATGTCGGCGCAAAGATCTAAGTTGTGTAAGATTTTTCAAACAAAGTGTTTTCTGTTTCAGATTTTCATGTTGTTCCTAACTGTGTCTATGTTATTGGTGGGTGGAGTGTATTTTGGGATTCAGTCACTGTTGCCTTCCACTTCACCTACTTCCCCTTCTCATGATCTGAATTCTGTTCTCGTTCCCACTATCTCTACACATTCTTTTCATCTTCTGCCCCAACATGAACAGGTCAGACGTGCGGAATTTATGAACAACTCCTTTGTCCAACTTTTGCATCAGCATCAGTTGGTGATGAACACTACCAACTGTTGGGTGTGTGGGTTAATGCCACATACCATGGATAAGGGTATTCCGTATTTAGTTCTTCCCTATAGCTCCCAGGGGTCAGCTCGGGCGTTCCAAACCATGTTCCGTAGTGCACTAGATTCCTTCCCCCGTCGAGAGCCACGTTCCACAGACCCTGGTTCTGGCCCGTACCACAAGTCTTTGGCAATAGCGATTGCTGATTTGGATAGAGATATTTTTGATGCATCGCTTATTCCAGAGGAAGAGGTGCGAGCCTACAAGGATCTGAGTGAGGCCGAGTACAGTATTTCAGTAGGTGATAGACAGCTTAAGAGCTCGTCTCCAATCTAGATTGTACCCCACCTTGGTCATTTCTGTCTGCAAGGTCTTGGTCGAAATCCGAGAGCTCAGCTTGGGAAGAGTGCTTGTACTGAGACGTACGTTTTACCGATGCTCTCTTCCCCTGTATTTCTGACTGCCAAGGGTACCTATTTTGTGTGCTATGATCGCGCTTATACGTGGTTGCCCCGTGACTTCTCGGGCACCTGTTATATCGCGAATCTTTTGCCACCGACTTTCACAGTTGCCTCAGACTATCACAAGACAAGGGTTGTGAGAGGCGTTATTAGCAAAGAGGACACTGCCGGTCAAGAAGTAGGAGACTTCTTTAAGGGTTTCCTACCGTTTTGGGAACCTATGGTTAATAGTAGGAACCTGAGACAGTTGACTTGTGTGGTAGAATCAACTGCTAATATAACTGCAAGTGCTCTTGGTAACCTGACAGCAGAGCTTCAAGCGGATAGACTGATGACGTTACAGAACCGTATGGTTCTAGATGTTGTTCTCGCAGATAGAGGTGGTGTGTGCAAGGTGATCCATTTGAGCTGCTGTATTTTCATACCTGATAATACTCCAACTGTTTATCAAGCCATCTCGAAGTTGCATAAAATCTCCGAGTCCATACACGTGGACGAAGGTGATTGGACGCTTCTAGGATGGTTTTGGGGTCTGATGTCGACTTGGGGTTGGAAGATTCTGATGATTGTAGGGGTTGTTGTGACGTTTCTGTTCACGTGTTGTCTTTGTGTACAGTGTGGTCCAGCCTTATGTGGCCTTTGTGCTACAACGTGTATAAGAAGGCCATCTGTTACCAGAGAGACATTGATGGATAGAATAATGTTCCAGCAACATCTAAACGATCTGATGAATATCGATATTGATTCTGATGTCGACTAGTGCTTGCCTACATGAGGGCAAAAGGAGCGTCTGAGGTTCCGTGAGAATCGTAACGACGTTTTGGGCTTGTTCGGATATGGATGAGTTTGGTATCTACGAACCGCAAATGATGAGATTAGTAGATGTATGTGTTTTCGCTACACTCCTTGGAAGGATTCATCTTATTTACGGGTTTTTCCATCTGAACCTTCGGGTTCCATTTTAGATACGGCATCCATTTTGTTTCTTGCCCTCACGTAGCCGGCGAACGGACAATGTCCGCTCGATGACCCTGGGATTCCCAAGCTCTTGCGGAAGATGCATATTCCTTTGAGTGTGCCTTTATGACTAGGGGAATGACACGGCAAAGGCAGATGGCTCCGCTCGAAGCTCATCTTGCTGTGCTGGTCTATTGTTTCAGCCTTGTATACGTTAGGCTCGAATCCTTTGATCCTGTGATCACGCTTCCAATATTGCCCCCACATTCTTTTCAATCTGTTGTCTGTCTTTGTCTTCCTGCACCTGTTTCTGTTCCTTCTCTTAGGTCGTTTACAACTAGAATGGAATGTGCTTAATGGTGGGATAGCGTGCTTTTACAGTTGGGAACCGACATGTATCTGTAATTATGTTCCGGGCTTCTGAAAACATGAATGCGATCCTTTTGAAGTTTACTGTGGGAACTGAGTTGTAACCTTTTTTTTGTTATGTTGTGCAATGACGAAAATGTGTATAAAAGGAGCGATCCACTTTTGCAATTCGAAGCAGACTCTCTGAACCTACACTATGTTGTACTTCTAGCGATTTCTGTGTCCCTGCAGTAAATAAACGCTGATCTTTGGCGCCGAAGGAAGTGTCCCGTGTCTCTGTAATTTGTACGCCGGAACAGGTATCCCCACGAAGGTTTCAGGTGTTGTCCCCTGGCACCGCTGGGCCTTAAATTAGCCCAGTCCTTCAGTTCCCTGGCGATCCATTTCAAAGAAAGGTGTCACCTTTCTTTTAAATGGAGGGGACCCCCTCCCTTGGCCTCTCAGGGATGGTATCTGGATACATAAGGGAGGGAGACGCTCCCTTCAATTGAAAGGAGCCCCATTCACAGACACTGTGGGAGGCCCATTGTCCATCATTTTGGTGCCCCCATAGTTTTAACTTTTAGCCCACAAGCAATTCTCACACCTATTGGACTGAAGGTGTGAGAAATGCTTGTGGGCAAGGCCCCTCCTCACACATTTTCTTTTAGCCCAGGGCCTCGCAAATCCTAGAACCGGCCCTGGGTGTAATGTTACTTGTTGTTATTATACATCTGGATGCAATGACAGAAGCAGCAAAATACCAGCTGGCGGTTAACTATGCTAATCACAAGGGGCGTGGCCAACAGCCCCCCGGATGTGCTGCTCCCTAGCTCCGGACGAGCTGCATTATATCGACGATTATACATATGCCTATAAGCCCTGTTTTGGCGGAGAAAGATGCGTAAGGGTCCTGTCCTACCTTGGGCGCCACAATCGTACGCCAACACGGCTGAGATCGGCCTCAATTCGGAGCGGTAATCGGATTGGACCCGGCCGCGAGACTAAAGATGGCGGTGACGCTCTGACCTGAAAGGACTTGCCCGGAGAAAGGAGAGCTGCTGCGGCCTCATAGCGGAGAGGGGACCGAGGCCGCCGCCTCAAGTCAGACGCTTATGGCAGGTGATCCGCTGCAGTGTGTGGGCGGATTGTGCCTCCGAGTGTGGAGCTCCGGGGACCTGGGACGCTCCGTGGCTGGCTCCGGCGGGGCCGCTGAATTGCCTGGTGGGCGGCCGAGTACTGCCAGCCGCCGTGAGGCTGGGCAGCGAGGGACTGAAGCACCCGGTGAGTCACGGGGAGCCTGCCCGGGACGTCCTGTGCTGCAATCCCCTGGCGCCAATCCCAGCAGTGGCGCTAGGAGGGAAGGTGTGAGCCGTCCTGCCTGCTATGGGCGTTTTGATCTGTGAGAGCACACCCGGTGCATAGGAGGCCTCGTTGGGGGCCCCCGGGAAAGACTCGAGTCCTGGCGGCCGCTGGTGGCCTGACTCACAGACTCTGCCCTACTGTGTCACCCAACAGGAGGTGGAGCTGGAGACCGGTGGCGACGGAGATCGGACGACGCGACCTAGAATAAACCCCCCCAGAGTCCGGGCTGTCGCATACTCCGCATCTGTGGACTATTGCCCTCCTGTGTCGCCTGACGGGGAGCTAAGCTGGGAATCGGTGGCAACAGAGACCAGACGAAGCAGCCTATGAGAAGCACCGTCAGGGCCAAGGCTGCTGATTGGGCTGCATGTATAGACTCGCTCTGCTGGGCCGGTAAGGAGACCATGGAGAGAGAATACAAGTGGCCCGTACTGGCTGCCACCTGCCTGTGAACACGGCCAACTGCCCTGGCGCCGTGGGGAGGCGATACACCCTGCACTAATCAGACCCTGTGGCGGGGCAGCAGCACCCAGACGGACTGTGGGGCACTTGGCGCCCTTTGTGGAGCCTGGCCGGCAAAGGCGCTGGAGTGCAGGCCGGGACCGGAATACAGCGGAAGACACGGAGCAAGGCTCCAGGGGACAGGCCGCGGACGCACTCGACCCTCAACCACGACCCGATCGGAGGGGGCAGCGTGAGGAGTGAGTTCCCAGCTGGAGTAACTCCATTGCACTACCGGCCATGGGAAAGAAGAATACAATCCCCAAAACCTCCAGGCAGGGGCCTATGGATAATTTCGCCACGCCACGAAAGTCTGTAGATGCCTCTTCTACTGTCCCCGGTGTACGCTCAGACACTGACCTGCTGATGGGTGCCATTCAAGCGTCAAGGACCAACATTCAAGAGTCCCGGGCAGCCCTAGAAGTCAAAATCGGCGAGGTGGGGTCAGAGGTGACGCTACTGAGGCAAGTCTTCCGAAAGCTAACAGAAAGAGTAACTACTGCTGAGACACGAATAGGCGAGGCGGAAGACTCGATCTCCGCCCTGAGAAAAGACATGGTGGAACTCCAGGCATCCCATCGCCAGCTGCTGTGGAAGGTGGACGAAGCAGAATACAGGGCGCGACGCAACAACCTGCGCTTTGTAGGTTTTAGAGAAGGAATCGAAGGGACAAACATGGCAGCATACCTCCACTCTCCTGGCTGACAAAAACCTTCCCGGCGGCGCAGTTCTCGACTTGCTTTATCATCGAAAGGGCGCACAGGGTCCTCCTGGCAAAGCCGCCGGAGGGTGCGAGACCCCGACCGGTAATTGCACGCTTCCTGAACTTCGCGGACCGGGACCTGATTCTGCGAGAAGCCAGAAAGCTGGGGGAGATCGAATTGGAAAACACGAACATTATGATATTCCTGGATTACAGCCAAGAGGTGCAAAAACAACGCCGCTCCTTTGACGTGGTAAAGGCGAAATTGAGAGACATGAATATGTCCTGTATGCTCCTCTTCCCGGCAAAGCTGAAGGTGATTTATATGGAAAAAACACACTTCTTTAACCATCCGAAAGATGCCTGGCAATGGCTGGAAGAATGTCCTATATTCCACAGGAATGAGACCGCTGGACGTGGAATGGGGGCCAGGCCGACACTCCAGAGACCCCAGTGGGAACTGCCGTAGGCTCAGAGACTGAAGTCCCAAAGGACTAAGAGACAAACCCCAACGACACCCTATCCGGGGCTTAGCCCAGTGGGTAGACGACAAGGGCATTCGGCCTCGCCTGGAAGGAGGGACACAGCGGTATCCAGATTCAGTTGCCTACGAAGAAACGCCCGGTCAGAGGGAGAGGATGAGGAAGAGGCTGGGAGCCGCGCTTCTGGGGGAGAAGAAGAGGGGGGGACGCACTCCATCCACCCATTGGCGGAGGCGATCCGAGACCTGGAACAGGACGCTTCGGGCGGACTAGTGTCCCCCGGTCAGACACTCAGGACTCCCATTCATGAATGGTGGCGGACCAGGCAATCGAGGTTGCAGCTCGTCAATGAAGGGGCACGCATGTTGACACGCCCTCCTATACTTATTGGTTTTTTCTTTACTGGTTTTTGCTCTTAATTGCACAATTTCTTACCTTTGACATATGAGGTTGTTTGGGGGAGGTTGTGTTGCATGCTCTTCGAGAAGTTGACTAGAGCAGGCTGAAGGGGGGGATACACGGGAGGGCGACAGACCCTCTCCTACTGACAGTTCTGCCTCGCAGAGGGATGGGACTGAACGGGGAGGGAGGTGGGGAGGGTGTGTGTGGGGGGGGAGTTCTACATTTTCTCAGGTTGGGGAGGTGGGGAGGCAGATTTGGGAGGGAGGTGCAGTTCAGTTGAGGGGGAGTTGGTTAGGAGGGGAGGGTGGCCCTCATGTACACGCAGTCACGCACTTTAGTGCTCCACGACACGCTGGCATACCCGAGACCGACCACATTCATCGTTTTGTGCACATAAATGGAGCGTGACAAAGACACACGACCTAGTGACCACAGGGGCTTCAGTGTCCTGACCTGGAACGTAAACGGACTGGGCAATAAGATCAAGAGGGGTTTGGTAAACTCGTACGTTAAAAGACAGAACCCAGACATACTACTGCTGCAGGAAACTCACCTCAAAGGGACTAATTGCGCCTTTCTAGCCAGAGGTCGACATAAAGTACTGGCGCATGCGGGCTACACTACTGACTCGAGAGGGTGGCAATCATCATAAAGAAGACCTCCCCATTCCATATCACCCGCTCGTGGATAGACCCACTGGGGACAAACGTGGGGGTCAAGGGGACATGGAATAGACGTACTTACACTATCATCTCTGTATACGCGCCCCCGAAACTACAGGCGAACACCCTCAGAAAAAAGGGGCTGACATACTCCTAGACACTGCCGACACCGTCCAAATACTGGGGGATACTTCAATGATGATATGGACCTAGAGCTCGATCGGTCAAGTACCGCGTCCAGAGTAGGGGCCCAGACCCACCTGTCCCAACTGATCGCTAATATAGGACTTACGGATGTTTGGAGGTGGCTACACCCCACTCAGAAGGCCTACTCCTATTACTCGGGTGCGCATAAAGTGTTCTCAAGACTAGACTATGTGTTCATGTCCAGACAATATTTGGCGGTAGGCGATACTGCGGAGTATAATGCGAGGGGGATCTCTGACCACTCCCCCTTGCTGGCTAAACTGGGATGGGGACGGACTACGGATGGGGCTGCCTGGCTGCATGGGACCTACAAAATGGGGGTCTTGTGCGGTGTGATGGAGGATGTTACAGTCTACATCGCAGAAAATGAGGGAACGGTTGACTTGAGGGTGACCTTCTGGGAGGCGCTAAAGCCAGTACTGCGGGATAGGATACAATGTAGGCTGGCGGAGGAACGGAGAAAACTCCAGTCGGAGGTGGAGGACGTAGAGGCGCCTATTATGGGGTTAGAGAGAGACTATCAGGCTTCCCGGAATGCTGAGACTCTCAGGAAACTCCTCGACTGACAGAAACATTATAGAGAACTGGTGACGGAGGAGGCTAAAACTCAAGCCCTGGCCACCCTCCATCGCCTTTATGACGTGGGGGACAAGTCGGGCAAATTGCTTGCATGGCTGAGCAAAAAGGAACGTGCAGCCAGATGGGTGGAACACATTAGGGAACCGGATGGGACAATGGTTGAATCTGATATCCAAATTGCAGAGGCGTTTGCCTCGCATTATGAACTCTTCTACGCAGCCAGGGAGCACGGGACGCGCGAGGATGCTCTACAATACTTGGAGCACGTGGATCTGCCAACCGTGTCTCCTGAGGCCCTTAAGGCACTGGAGGCTGACATCACCCTGGAGGACATATCTGTCGCACTGGCCAGACTGCGCCCAGGTAAGACCCCGGGGCCGAATGGCTTCCCAGCGGAGTTCTTCAAATGCACGGCGGACCTCCTGAACCGCCATCTGAAGGGACTCTTCGAGGGAGCTTTCCAGGAAGGGAGACTCCCCCCTGACCTCGCCGCAGCGACAATCATCCCAATTTATAAAGAGGGAAAACCGCGGGAAGATTGCGCGTCCTATCGCCCCATTTCCCTTCCTTAACACAGAGGCGAAACTCCTGGCTACCATACTGGCGCTACGACTACGGTCAGTGATACCGGACCTCATACATTTGGACCAGACGGGATTCTTACCAGACAGGGCCACCAGATTAAACCCCCGTCGTTCACACAATTGGCTACAGGAGGTGCGGGCCAGGGAGGAGCCCCATTGGTTCCTCTCCCTTGACGCCGAAAAGGCCTTTGACGCTGGTCACTGGCCGTTCCTAGGTGTAATATTGCAGAAGTTCGGCTTTGGACCCCAGTACCAGAAATGGGTACAGCTCCTTTACACTGAACCCTGGGCCAGAGTACGAGTGAATGGGAGACTGTCTAGAGGCTTTCCGATCCAGAGGGGCACCCGACCGGGGTGCCCACTGTCCCCCCTCCTCTTTGCGCTCACCATTGAGGCACTGGCCGCTCGGATCCGGCACAACACAGACATTAGAGGCTTTAGGAGGACTGGGACGGATTCCGCACAGGAGAAATTTTCCCTGTATGCGGATGATATCCTGTTGTATATTACACACCCGGAGACAACCATGCCGGCGCTGTTCCAAGAATTTGAACAATACGGTAGGCATGCGGGTTACCGAATCAATTGGCACAAATCGCTCCTCTATGACCCCGGGGGACGGGGCGAATGGGTGAAACTTCCAGCACAATTATTGACTACGGTGGAGGGCTTCCAATATCTCGGAGTCTATGTAACTCTGGACAGATCCCTGTCATTCCAACGAAACTTGGAGCGAATTATCTTGAATACCATTGCGGATATGGACCGATGGAGGCAGCTCCCCCTCACACTTTTAGGCCGAGCGGCTTTGTATAAGATGATTATCCTACCCAAGTTCCTGTACACCCTACAGAACGAATACTACCCACTCCCAGCCCATGTACTCTCCAGAATAATCGCGGACCTAAGGGCATTTCTTTGGTTGGGTAAACAACCTAGAGTAGCACTAACTACCCTCAAGAGACAACAATACAGCGGGGGGATATCGCTTCCGAACTTGGAAGCCTATTATTGGGCAGAACATCTTGCCCCGATCAATGACTGGTTCCACGCCCGGCAGATCACCCTACCTATGCCCTTGAAAGATCCAAAATGTCAACCCGAAACTTACTGTATTATCTCTACGGGGGCAACCGACGAGAGCCGCTTCTTCCGGCGACGATCATTACCCTACACTCGTGGAATAAAGCTACAAAACGCACAGGCTGGGAGAAGACGCCCACACGGCAGACACCGCTGTGGCACTGCAGGTGGTTAACTGAACTGAACAAACTGAAAGGCTTCCAACGTTGGGACGACATAGGCTTCTCCACCATAGGCGATGTGATCGCAAAAGGGGCACTAAAATCCTTCATGGCATTGAAGCAGCCGCGTAGCTAGGGGGGGGGTGGGGGGGGGGGCGGTCCGCCCCAGGCGGCACCTGTTTTGAGGCGGCTGAAACGGGCCGGCACTGCACTCTCACTGACTGTCAGGAGGAGGCCCGGCCGAGGCCCGTTGCTGTGACACTGACTACTGACTAGGGCGGCGCGGTGCGTGGCCCGTGGCTGCCTTTACACACATAATCTTAATCACGGTACCAGCAGACACTTTGAGAGTTTACTTTGTTTTGACCCGGACAGTGGACTGCAGGGCGGCCATGACTGCGGTGACACCCGTCGGACGCATGACACTAGTAAATCAGCCACCTCGCAGCCAATCGCTCACAGGGCCGTCAATCAGGTAGCGTGCGTGGTACGCACAGCCGCAACCAATGACGGCCCTGTAATATTTTGGGTCAGCCCTCTCGCCACCGCACTGCGTTTCGCGCTCACCGCCCGGCGCCCCTCCCGTCATGTCGAGCGAGTGTGGAGACCACCACCATTCTTGCCTGCCTGGCCCTGGCCCTGCCGTGCTGCTGCAGATGCTTACTCCTTACTGTCTCTCTGTGGGCCGGCTGTGGTGGCTGCGGCCTGCGGGCGGGCGGCACTCTGCGCCAGGGACAGATATAAAGTAATTGATTGAGGTGAGAGTCGGATCGGAGTCGAGTAACTCGAGTCCCAACAGTCAGATGGGCGGCAGACATACCAGGGTGGTGGTGGGGCTATGATGCATAGCGACCAAGGTTTCAAATTGCTATGTGTAACCTAACGACATCTTCATAATTTCAGTGTATGAGTGGCATTTCAACTACTATGAGTCGTGATGCGTGGCAGCAGTTGTTACTGCGCAGCCAGTGAAGTCTAGAATATTGAAGATGTAGAAACACACAAGCGCCGCTCAAGGTCTAGTTAATTTGCACTTGCATATGGTTAAAGGCCGTGCGCTGCGTGTAACAGTGAGTTTGCAGTTTATTTTTGTCACGTAACCTCTTGATAAGCTGCACGAAAGTGAAAGATTCGGTGACCTACTGAAGCAGTATTGAGTGCTCTCCTTGGGCGATGATGTCAGAAGTCGCCAATCAAGTTTTTTCAAGCGTGTGGTGTGATTCGGGTCTTTCCCTGTTGCCAATGTGTTGTGCTACACTGCTGTTCAACAGGCTGCAAGCATCACGCTACTGGGAAGACAAGCTGGCAAGCGATGGCACGCACTGTGATTGCAAAACTCGAACACAGGCCACAAACGCTAACAGGCACAAACATAGAGAGTCAGTAACTAACTATCAGCCTGATTCATGTACATGCCGTTTTGCGTGTCCCTAATAGCGAATAATAGCGACTCGCTATTGAGAAAACGCAAAACGGCATTCATGTACTTTTCGGGGAAAAAATAGCGACTCGCACGCGGGCGCTAAAGCCGTTAGCGACTTACAAAAAACGCAGAATAATCGCTATTTCCGGCCACCAGCGATCGGGATTGCGACTCGCAATCCCGATCGCACGGGATAGCGACTCGCAATCCCAATTGCACGGGATTGCGACTCGCAATCCCGTGCGATCGGAATTGCGAGTCGCATTCTCGCGAGATCTGGAAATACGGCAAGACGCATTCCGAGCACCGTGATGACATCACAACCAGGAAGCAGCCAAATCCCACCCCCAAACACCACAGTGACGCTATCCATCGAGTGTACACGACGGAAAGCTGCCGCTAAACCTCCGTTAGCGACTCCCGACCCGGCCGAAATAGCGACCGCCATGTCCGACGAACCTCTGCCTGGCCCCAGCAACAGCGCTGGCCGCAAGCGCAAACTTAAGTTCTCCGAACAGGAGCTGGAGAACCTCATGGAAGGGGTGGTGGCCAAACACGACCAGCTCTTTGGTGCCAACTCCAGGAGGGTCCCAGAACAGGAGAAGCGGAGGATCTGGGTGGGGATTGCCTCCAGCGTCAACTCTGTGGGCGTTGCGGACAGGTCGGTGGAGGAGCTGAAAAAGCGCTGGTACGACCTCCGAGGGCGTGCCAAGGAGAAGGTGGCGGCGCGCCTCTGTGAGTCATCAGGCACTGGAGGTGGTGGACCGACTGTCCCACCCAACACCCCCCTGGAGGACCAGGTAGAGGACACCTTGGAGAGGGAGGCGTGTGTTGGCGTGACCACTCTGGACTCCTCCCGCCCCACCCAAAACACCCAAGGTAAGTGGCATGCGACTGCGACCCTGTCCCCTATGACCGTCCCTGCCCAAATAGGCTCACTCATTGGCCCTTAATCATGCCTATGTTGTGCATCAGGAAATGCCCTGAGGCATTGTGGGAGACGTAGTATGTCCACAATGTAGTAGTACCACAATGCGGCCAGAAAGGTTCCTAAGCGCACAAATCCACAGCCATCCAGGGAATGTCACCCAGCATGCATGTAACATCTGCACGTCTGACAGTCACATGCACCTAATGAGTATCCACTTACCCTCACAGGTGCGGATGATAGCAGTGACAGCGAGAGGCTGGTGATCGTCGAGGAGGCCCAGGAGGAGGAATCCCTACCCGCTACCCAGCCACCAGCCCCTGCCGCTGCGCCAACACCAGCAGCCAGGCCCCCCACCTTACCTGCTGCAACATCTGCAGGCCCACCGGCTGCCAAGGCCAGGCCCCCCACCTTACCTGCTGCAACATCTGCAGGCCCACCGGCTGCCAAGGCCAGGCCCCCCACCAATGTGCCTCCAGTGCCTGCCGCACCTGCGACACCAGCTGCTACAACACCTGCAGCTCGTCCAACACGATCTTGGCCAGCCACATCCGCTACACAGCGGCCGAACAGCAGGAGGGGCAATGGGCATCTCCATGCCTGCATGAGCGTGGAGCGGCGAATGCTCCGCTTACACCAGCGCCAGTCGCAGCAGCAAGGAGCCATCCAGCTCCAGCTGCACAAGATCGGCCGCAATGTGGCGGGAGTCGGCCAGCGGGTGGACCGCATGACGGCGGCCACTGAGCGCATGACGGCGGCAATGGAGGCCAATACTGCAGCGCTGGGGAAGCAGCGCAGTGTTGCACGCAGGCGCCACCACCAGCTGTTGAGCCAGCTGTCGACCTATAGTCGCTCAAATTATGTGGCAGCAAATGCCACCACCCAGCTGTCGCGGCGCTCTATGACCCAGCAGCACCAACTGGTCCAGTGCTGCGAGGAGATTACCCGGGTGCTGGAGCACTTGACCACCGCCGTGATCCCACTGCTTACACCTGTGCTACCGGCCATCGTAGGGGGAGATGATGCGAGTGAGGCTGCCTCCAGCGTGAGCAGCAACTCTGCCACGCAGGCCCCCCAACCTAGGCGCAGCACCAGGGCTACGCCTGGTCCAGCTGCCCAGGATGAGGAAGAGCCTCACAGGCGCCTGGGAAATGTGCGCCGGAAGCACCAATGACATTGTGTCAGGGACACAGGCGCAGGCTGAAGCTAAGCCTGCCATGAACCTTCACATGCAGTATGCTGGAATACTGGATTTTGTAAATAGTTGTTTCCATGACCCTTTTATCTTGTGATTCAAACAAATACATTTATTTTGCTGCACACATTCGCCTTGTGTAATCATTACATTTTGCATGCAATTGTGATATGTGGGGTGGGGGAAGGGGGTGGGCTAGAAATTGTTAGCTGTGATGTGGTTGCGACGTCTGTGGCCTTCAGCTGGGTTCTCCCCGCGTGCATGGTGCGCATTTGCTGGTGGCCGGTCGTCCCCCTCAGATTCACTGCCTGAGATGTCAACTGGTATCCGGCGCTTGGTTGCAATGTTATGTAGCATTGCACAGACAGCCACAATGCGGCAGCACGCTGCAGGACTGTAATACATGGCCCCACCTGTCTTGTGCAGTATACGGAACCTGCTCTTGAGCAGGCCAAATGTCCTTTCAATACAGTTCCTTGTCCGGATGTGCGCAACATTGTAGCGCCGTTGCTGAGGTGTGGCAGGGTTGAGGTAAGGGGTCAGGAGGTATTCCCGTAGGGCGTAGCCACTGTCACCTGAATGAGAGGAGCAGATGTTGATTGCCTGTGCAGCGCAGTTACTTCATAGCAATGTGACATTGTCGACAAAGTGTACTTACCAAGTAGGTGTCCTTCCCCAAACTCTCCCCTGATCAGTCGTGTGTGGAGTCCGCTGTGCCTGAAGATAAAGGAGTCATGGGTACTCCCTGGGTACTGGGCCACAATGTCAGTGATGATGCTCTTGGCATTGCAGACCATCTGTATGTTGAGGGAGTGGTAGGACTTTCTGTTGCGGTACATATAATCCGTGCCAGCTGGTGGGCAGATGGCGACGTGGGTACAGTCTATGCAGCCGAGGACATGGGGAAAATGGGCAACATTATAAAATTGTAGTTTAGTGAGGTCCAATTCCTGTTGGCTCGTGGGAAATGTGATGTGCCGGTGGAGCTGGCTGAGCATGGCGTCAACAAAAGTGTGGAGGCAGCGTGACATGGTGGGCTGGGATATCCCCCCAGCAGCGGCTACTATGCCCTGGAAACTGCCGGAGGCCAGGAGGTGCAGGCTGCACAATACCTGCACATGTGTGGGCACAGAATTGTTTCGCCTTGTTGGGTGCTGCATGATGGGGTGGAGTTCTTGTATCAGCCAGGTGATCATTTCCCCATTCAGCCTGTATTTTGCATAAATCTGTTCTCTGGTTTGGCCCAGCAAGGTGACCCGCTGCCGGTAAATCCTTGCCTGCCTCATGCGTCTCCTCCGTGCTGCTCGCTGTAGCCTTCGCCGCCTCACCACCATGTACATCCCAGGCATTGTGGAACGCCTAATGCTGCTGCTGAATGTCATTATGTGTGATTGGTCAGGCCTGGACCTGTTGGTGATTGGCTAACAGTTTTTCAAATTTGGCTTCATCATGGCTTTTATGGTTACCACCTGCTTTGAGTTGTCCTTAAATTGCGCCGCGCAAACGTGCGATTTAGCGCTTTTTCGCTAATGTATTTCTTTCATGAATGCCGATTGAGACAATATTGCGTTTCGCTAATCATTTCGCAGATTCCGTGGTTGGTCGCTATTTCCGTATCGCTAATGCTCGACTTCCCGGAGTCTGCGACTATTACTGCGTAATCGCTATTCCAATCGCTATTATTTTTTAGCGATTTCGCTATTTCGTACTTGAATGCCGATTCCGTGTTTTGCGCCCGCAATTGCGTTTTCGCAGCCATTGCGGGCGCTATTTCGCTTCATGAATCAGGCTGTATGTCACTTCCTTTGCTACGACGGACTGGAGCCGCATTGGTGAGAATTCCGAAGAAACTATTTGGTTTTCTTGCCAAGAAACTGATTTACGTTTCTCAGTACACCGACCTTAAAATCACAATAGAGCTTGCGCATTCTGATAAAAATAAACATGCAGAAGTGTACTTAGATTTACGAGCAAAGAGCCTTGCAGGCCGGACAGACATGCTCTGCCACCAGAATGTCCTTTTTTTCCTCAGTGACCTTTGACTTGGGGGGGGGGGAAGCACCTAGGCTTTTAAAGGCTACGAAAATGGACAGCTAGAAGATAACCTTGTGCCACCAGTACACAACGGTACCCTTAATTTAAAAAGTAATTAACTCAAATAATTAATCACTCAGTTTTGATTGGGTCCTGTCTAAATGATCGGTATCAGTGTAATTACAGACACATCGCCCTAAATAGCATATATGTACCTAAAACGTAAAAAATATAACCATTTCACATTTCAAGTTATTAAATATAGGTGACACAGATCAATGTATATTCCTGTCTCCTGGTGGGCTGTTGAGCCTAGAGATAAGCTGTGACTGAATCCATTTTGATCCCCTTTGACTTCCGCTACGTGTTTCCGGTCCGCCCATCTTTGCCGGGCAGCCTGCAGCTTTCCATGATACAGCAATGCACTGAATGTACCGGTTGCTGCATTTGCTGGGTGTCGGCACCATGGGGGCTTATTTACAAGCGCCTTGCGCCACTGATGCGTCACTTTTAATATGGGGAAAAAGTGACGTATGGGTGCCGCAAGAGGCGTGTTAATAAGTGACACACTGTCTTGCAAGCAGTAGAATATCATACAATGAAGAGGAGGGAAGCAGGGAACGTTGGAACACTCCAGGAATTAGCTCCCATGAAACTGGTCATGCCTTTGGTTGGGAGAAAGATGAGACATAAAAGGACAAGGGAAGGACTGGGAGGAATGTAAAGTGAGGTGACGGGTGAAGTTAGGAATGTTGCTTTTTCAGATAAAAATGCAAGATATTAGCTGAGTTCTAAAATCATTAATGGACTTGTAAATTGCATTTTAACACAAATGTGTACTTTCAAAAATCTGGTGCATTTCTTCTTAACACGTGTTTTTGGATTATATATATATGTAGGGACCAGTGAAAAAATGTAAGAGACTTGTGGAGATAGTAAGCGAGAGATGGGAGTAAGAGAGGCAGAGCCAGCGAGAGAAGGATAGAGGCTGGGTAAAGATGAGAGGCAAGTGGAGAGGACATTTGGATGTAAAGGCACGGAACCAGCAAGAGACATGATGAGCCTGGTCATAGGGAAAAGGGCATAAGTAAGAGTGTTCTTGTGTGGTTTCCCTTTGTAATGTTCTTCACTGTGTTACTGTGTATGATCATAAATGCTTTACACACTGCCTCTGAGATAAGCCTAGCTGCTCGTGCTACGTTACCACAGGGGTGAGCAAGTGTTATCAAAGGATGTGTAGCCCCCTTACTCTGACTTAGGAAGAAGGGTCCCCACTAGGACAGTGGCCAGCCATTGCCGACTAGAGACCCCCATTTCTAACAAACAACCATTGCGATTTTGAGAGGAGTAAACATCTCAATGCCCATTAGATTCCCCATGTTAGACTAATGTTCTGATTTGTTACCTTTGCCTCAAATTGTAAAGCGCTCCGACATCCTTCAGGTTCAAGTTCGCTCTATATAAAACTTTATAAATAACTAAATGTAACTTTCATGATCGAGGTAACTGTTAGCAGCAATACTACGTGTCTCTCCTCGGAGACTCGGACATCTTTCAAGTGCTCACCGTCCTTTTTCCCCAGCACCCCCCCCTCCAAGGGGCGGCAATCTGAGGGGTAGCCCCGGGCGCCACAAGCTCTAGCTATGCCCCTGCATTGAAGTTGGAATTTGGTTTACACCACTCACAGTTCTTCAAATATGCGCAGCTGCGGCATGCCTGGCGGGCCCAAAAAATCCAAATAACCGAGCTCCAAGAATATGCGCCACTGGAGGATCGGCTCTTGCAAGAACAAATTCAAGGGAAAGCAGTCTCACTCACATATAAAACCCTAACGAATAACATGCTGGGCGACCTGGCGAAGCTTAGGCAGACGTGGGAATCGGAGGTGAGAGAAATGGACGACCTTGACTGGGCCGTAGTCTTAATGCACCCAAAGGATTTAGCAATTAAATCCAGGCTGCGCCTTATCCAATTTAATATCCTCCACCGAACTTACTACGACAGGGTGCGCCATTTATAAGATGGGGAAAGCGACGGACAAGAGCTGTCTCAGATGTAAACTAGAGGACGGGGACTTTTACCACCTTGTGAAGAAGTGCAATGCGATACAACGCTACTGGAACGACATCTTTAGGGAATTGAGTGAGGTTTTGGGGACCTCACTACACCCAGAACCCAGGTTGGCCCTCTTGGGGATGACGAATGATGTGGACCTGTCTAGATCCCTACTGATCTTCCTAGTGTTGGTCCTAGTGGTGGCGAAGAGAGACATATTAAACACTGGGGGTCACCGGATGCCCCGGAACTAGAGGAATGGAGGAGAGGACTGGACATGTATATGGCTGCTGAGAGAGTGAAGTACAAGGCTAGGGGGTGCCCGAAGAAGTTCCGGAGGGTCTGGTCCAGGTGGCGCTCTTATCATCAGAATGGATGGGGGGTTGTGAGGGTGGAGACTTCAGTACTAGCCTGCGTACTTACGTGTGCACTAACGGGACGAGTTTGAATGGAATGTTATTAGATCACAATACAATGCTGAAATTGATGTCGGGTCGGATTGGGGTTAATTTTGTCAGAAATATGTGAATCGGGGGCGGGTGGACGGGCCATGGGTGTGTGTATACTTGCTTACTTGATTGTGTTGTTGTGTACTTATAAAATGCAAATAAAAATATTTATAAAAAAAACTATGCTAATCACAGATCTTCAATATAGACGTTTTTAAGCTACACCCTTAATTACATCGGTCACAGCCCTTTGAGAGACCCCTCAGTGTTTTCCTACCACTTAAAGCCCTGCATAGGCCTGACCTGCGTTGGGCCACTTACTGCAACACTCTTTGTTCAGGTAGCATCCGTAGTCGAGGGGACGTACAGGACCGAAAAATAATCTGTACATATGCGTTATATACCTACATTCCCATGTTTTTTTATAAACCCATGTTTTAACATGTCAAGAGAGCATCTTCTAACAAGGCACGTGCTCACCGTAGCGCTGCAGCGGCGCCCAGCGGCTGCAATGCAGAACACACAACCCTCTCTGGGTCGAAAGAGCTCACGCTGAGACTTGTTCAAAGAACCTGTCCTTCTCCCTGACCGCGAGCCTGGCGTCAAGCGTGAGGGGTACGTGGTGACGCACTGCATAGACACACCATAGGCAGGCGCTCTGCGGCGGTTATTCGAGAAAGCGGTGTTTGGCTGCACTATCAATATCACCGTACTCGGACTCAGGAGATGCGATCACGCTTCAGAGGTTGAGCATCGTTTCCGACTGCAATAAACAACATCACATACACAAATACGTGTAGATCTGATTTCACTTGTCACCCTGGGACAATGTAGATGCTTTCTAAAGAGCGATTGTGAAAGGAAAACAAAGGACTGCTCAAGGTGGCATGGGAACGTGTTTCTCGTCGTTTTTTAGTCTCAACGCCGCACACAGGGCCCAATGCATAATAGTTTTGACACCTAGGCAACACGTCCAAAGAAGCAGGAAAAAAAAACAGTTTGCGGATATAAATCTCGGCCTGATTCACAGCAATAGTGGGATCTTATATTTGCACTATACGCGTGAGTGCACAAAATCCACCAGCGTCGTGATTTTGCCCCGTTTACTGGTTTACATTTGGGGTGGGATTTCAGACAAGGGTGGCACCTCCATAAAAACCAGTTCACTCGTCAGATATGTTTATTGGTCTTCACAACATTTGCAAGTAGTTTCCAACTATGGAAACTCATCGTAATTTTACTGTTGTCAAAAGCTGTCTCGAGATGGAAAATGGTCTAGAACCATACCCATTTTTCATTGGGGTTCTACAGCGAGGGAGAATGATGTCCCCAAGGAGAATTTTATTTGTTGAGCAAATGAATTTCTCCAGGTCGTTTACTACGGCAGACATTTCCACATGGACGTCAATTTACCGAAACGCCAGGGGTAGTGGAAGTGACATTACACGCCTTTTGACCTCCACTTTCACTCACACACACATACTTACACATTCAAAATCACACATATACACTCTTTCATACATAAACACATTATCACCCGCAAGTACGCACACAACATACATCTAAAAGCATTGTTACTTATCCCAGGTGCCACGGAAAGGACATATTCCAGCTTATTGTACTCTATTTTTATTACACAATTAGTGAATAATATATGTTATTTATTCACTATTAGTTTAATAAAAAGTTACGGAAAGTAAAGAGAGTGGATCCCCAGCTGTGCCTGTGCTCCTGACACTGAATTTGCCACCTCTGAGGCCAGGGGTTGTAAAGGCAGTACTTGGAGTAGCAAAGAGCAAGCCAGGAGTTGCTGCAACCCCTAATAACATCCATGCATTTTCACATGGTGAAACCTCTGCGTTTGAAAATAATACGCACTGCAGAATTCTAGGGCTGGCCTAGTTTTTTATGAGTACATCTAGGATTCTTTGTGAATTCATCAAAGTTGTAACTCTGCTCCAAATTTAGAAGTAACCCTACTGAAGCAAATTCCAGAATATTAGGATGGAAATGTTCTTTGCATGGTATACAGTCTGTCTAGGTTCTAGCGGGTGGGCCGGGTGGGCCAGGCCCACCCAAACATGAGCCTGGCCCTCCCAAACCTGAAGCTTAGCCCTCGCAGTGACGTCAAGAAGGCCAACAGAAAATCAGCACTATAATTTAAAACGTTCCTCTGGACATAATTTTTCCTCTTCTTCTAGTTGCGTGATTGGGTCTGGGTTCTCTCTCACAGGCACCCCCAATCACGCATCTCTTTTTAGAAAAGTGGGCTGTGTCCCCGCCCACTTGTGCAGGTAGAATAGGAGCATGGTGAAGGGGACAAATCCTTTCTTTGGCTCCTGGTGACCTTTGCGTGCTGCGTGGATATTTCCTTCTTTTCAGTGCTGGAGAAAATACGTTTATTTATACTGAGTCACCTTTCCTGACCCCTTCAGCTGCTTAACGGATCAGGCTGTGAGACAAAGTTCCAACGGAGCAGGTAAGAGAATGTGTGGCTGTTCCTTTTTTTTTAATCTGCAAAGGCCCAGCAAGATACACACTTCATGTAAGCATCGAGAATGTGTGGCTATTTGTTTCCTATTTTTAAAATCTGTGAGGGCCCAGCAAGACACATATTTTGTGTATGCCATGTATATTTAATTTAAATCGTTTGTAACATTTTCATGACTGGCTCTGCCACAAATGCTAGACAACAGGAAAAATGTCCAGATAACTCTGGTGATTAATGATTAGGGCTCCCAGTTTTATGGTATTTATTTTTTTGACATTTCCATCTGTATTTATCCATCTTGTTTTTTCAACTTTTTCTGTATTTATCCATATTTATTATTGGTTTTGTGGAAAAAAAACAGAAACTATATTTCCGCATTTATTTAACCAATAAACATGCAGTCACGCTTGAATGTCTGCCAGGTTTCAGTGATATGAACACCTACAGAAGATAAATCAATGCACTTATATGAAAATATGCGCATTTCAGTATCAGCCTAGTGCGTATCTACTGCTGTTTAAGCCTCTTTACTAAAATTCCTTTTGTAACCCCCTTACCTATTAATCCAAGCGGTTATTGGCCTGACAGTCATGGTCAAGTGTATTTAGAATCACTCAAAAAGCACCCGATTTCCATTTTTATCCACATTTAAAAATAAATCCAGACAAGAAAATAAATGATTTTCTGTCTGTATTTATCTGTAAAAAACAGAAAAACAGGAAGCCTTATTAATGATCCTTCTGGAGAGCAACCTTTTGTCTGTAGTTTTGAAATGCAGATAAACTTTAGTTTATGTGGATAGCTCAGTGGGTTACTGCCTTTGATAGAGATTCTTGTGTTACTTGCAGTTCAGAATTTACAGTCCAGACTTAGGACAGTGACCTATGAACTGTCATCAAAGAGCTGCATACAAACCTGAATAGTATAATTATAACTTTTTTGTGTGTGTTGCGATATAGTTAGAATTTCCCCAGTCTTTCATTATTCTAATGTTGCAATAAAGAGTTTGTTTGGGCAGATATACATTTTATTCAATAAAGCCAACCTCCAACCACTGGGATATGCTTTAACTTCGGTGTTTGTGCTTCTCTAGACATAACCCTCTTAAAACATACTGCCCACCAGTATGGCTGATGTGATTCCTACACCTGGTAATCCTCATTGGCTTATGTGACATTCCCTATAGGCTGATTTACATACTTGTATGATTCATTGTCTCTGCATAATGTGTGTGTGATATAAAGTACTGTGAAACCCTACACTACGAGTAGCGCAATACAACAAATGAAAAGCATATGAGAGAGGGGATACGGAGACATGATGAGCACTGTTGGAGGGTGGCAATTTGGTCATCAGAGAAGGAGGTGAATAGGGGGAGAGTCTATAGAGAGATGAGGGGCACTTCTGGAGGGTGGTCACTGAAGTAATCAGAGGGGAGGTCATGGGGGGCTACGCAGAGGTGAGGGGCACTGGTGGAGTGTGGTAGTGAGGTAGTCTGAGGAGGGTGTCATGAGGGGGAGAGGCTACGGTGAGATGAAGGGCACTGTTGGAGGGTGGTAGTAAAGATATCGAGAAAGAGGTCAGTGGTAGGGCACCAATAAAGACTTTCACACCAGCGCTAAAGCAGCCCTGTCATGGCCTTTCTGTTGATTTTAATGTAATCAGCAGCGGGTCATTAGAGCCACTGTGGAACATATTTTAAAGTGTGTGCTAATTATATTTACTGTTATATTTAATGGTTTAAGTTTACGTTTTTACTAATGTTTTTTACTGGAAATAATGAAAAAGGTGCCGGATGCTGGCTAATATGGGTCTGGGGCTCAAGGTCAGCTGTGAGATAAGGTGCACGAGAGATGCATGGTAGAAAATGGATTATCAGGGCTGGAAGGGAGTGTGCTGCAGAGTCCGGGGTCAGATGGAGGTAGTAATGAAGATGGATTCTCTCTGAAGGCTGGCAATGAGGGAGGCTGAGTAGTGTTACTTGCCTGATACCCCACCTCAGAAACCTCCTCTTCCCATCAAATGGACTTTACATGGGATGCATTTCAAAAAGAAAAATGAAACGTCTGTTTCATCTTTTAGGAGCAGGCAGTGGTCACATCTTTTCACAAAGGTGAAGGGGTCCCCTGGCGACCCCTTCCTCTTTCCGAGTGGCTTACCACCTACTTGAAGTACTTGAAGCCTGCCTGGTGGCAACACAAATGGGCTCTGACAATGATTTTTGAAACATCCTCTGAGTGAAGTTGGCAAATGTGAGTACAGTCTAAAAAAATACAGGGAAAAGATTTTATAAATTGGGAATCTCATGTACGGCTCTCAGTAAACTAACTGCCTACAGGAAATGGTTTGTGTTATACCCTACTTAATTGTATAACAGGTACTCTAGCCCTGTTGGTGTGCCTGTGATGCGTGGAATGCCTGGGTGTCTGAGTAGGATGAAAGTTGACAGTTAGAGATGGGCTGAGCAGCTAGGCAGGCTGCTCCTGGTGGGGCTGGTAACACACTAGGCTGGCTGGAGTTAAGACAAATGTAACCTGTACTGAAGACTTAATAAAGAAAACCTACAATTACTTCCTGGCTCCTGGTGTCTTTCTACATAGGACACAACATAATTTTGGCGACGAGCGGACTTGGACTTAAAGACTCTTGGTACAGCTCAAAAACAAAGACTTCAAAGAAACTAAAAGAGAAACCAAGAGATCCTACCAGCAACTACATCTACAAAGAAAGTATTTCCAGGTAAGCCAGCGCCAGCCCCACCAGTGTCCTTCCAACGGACAGCCCCAATGAACAGTGTCACCACCAACTGACACTGTAGCCTCAGAATACTTCAGCCTGCAAAAGGAGTACAGTGAGTTGGAGGAGTAGTTCAACTACTGCCACATCAGGTGTTCCAGCCACATTGTTTTCCTTAATAATCTTTGGTGAGTTGGATGGGTAGCTTCTCTACTACCTGGTGTTGGTGTTCCAGCCACATCACGCTAAAGATTTTACAATGTCATTAAGCAAAAGACTATTCGGGACTTTTCATGTCAAAGATGTTTGCTACACAAAAGGAGTTTCCAGCAGAAGAGTGTTTAAAGATTTAAAGGTTTCTGGTTTGTCTACCTCTGGATGTTCGCTCTAGAGGCGAGGTGCTAGCTCAAGGTCTTTGGACACTATTTGGATTTCACTTTTAATGCTGTCTACATTGGCACAGAGATCTCCACACTTTGGGGCTTTCACAGGAGTTAGTATATGGTCGGTAGCCTACTGCAGTGCAGATATATAGTGCCTTTAAAACCACAGTGACCCTCATCATCCCACCAGGACCTCAGTGACATCAAGGTAAAGTCATACATGATGGTACTTTGTACATGCTGTCTCTATGATAAGTTGTCTCCAGGTTCTGCATGCAGTTGATGCAAAGATGGAAAGAAAAATGTTCAGCACACTGTTTACAATAGTGTGTTTTCCTGCTACATCGTGTGTGGAGAGGAGGTGGTGAGCCTAAGTGTTTTAAGAACGAAAGCCACACACAGGATAAACAGTGTGGCCGACGCCTTATGCTGGTTGTCGGTTTTGTGCTACATATTTGTGTCATTATCGCTATTACCATCGTCAAAAATACATATACTGTATTTTTCAAGGATCGCATTTGGATAATGACATCACCGCTTTGCTCTGGTGTGGTGATGCAAATTTTATCTTTTAATTTTGGGTCCAGCTGAGACTTTAGTCACTGAACGTTATTTAACCACCACTGCCGCTTTCATTTTTGAACTGCGCACAAGCTCTGCCTACCACGCGGACCCCTAGCGCGTCAACCGACTTTTAAAAGACAGAGGCGCATTACACATTTAGCGTGCGCAGTCTTACCTGGAGTGTTCATCCTGCGATGTCATCTGGTATTTCTTCCGACTTTGCAAGCTGCTTGCACAGTATTCCTGCTACTGTGCGCCTGCATGCACGTACGTGTCGTGAGCCTTCCGGCACCGCGTCACGTGCTTGCAGCCATCTTGGGTTTGTATTCAACAGCCTACACTGTTTATCGTTCTTCCAGGTTGTTTGTGCCAACCACGTCTGCACATACACGCGTTTGGTGTGTATCATGGGCATATCTCAATGTTCTATTTTCAACTCCGGATGTTGTGGAACAGTTTGTGGGATTCTTGTCGTGGGATCCTTATGATATCACTCTCCATTTCAAGTATGTCGGAGACCACGTGAGCTGGGAGGATTTGGAGTAGCATTTTTGCAGCACATGTTTGGGTTAATTTACTGTACATCTGTTTTTGGGGTGAAAGATCCATCTTACTGTACCCATATATTTCCTTTATGCCTACTTATGTAATTATATTGCCGTGTTCTGTGTTAATGAATTACACTTACAAATCGCACTGGAAGTCATTGCTATAGGGCATTTGGTTCATTCTTAAGAGACTGTGTGATTTAATATAATGTAAAGTGGGTGAATATTGAAATTTACCTTGGTACACTTTTCAACACTTCTTTGGTTGTTTTTTTTTATCATTTCCACAGTGTTTGTAGAAATTTCGTGTGAGACTTATCTCACAGGTGTGAAAGAAACTAGTCTAGCTTTTTGGTTTGTGCTGTTGGGTTTTCTCTTCTTTGTGCAGGGAAAGTATTTTCTTACCACATCTCGGGTGAATCATCGTTCACCGGCGTGGGCACAGACCTGTAGTGTCTTATGGATATTGCAATTTTAGGTATTTTGTTGTTGTAATGACACAATCTTGTGCATGTGTAGTATAAACTTTTGATTTTACCATCTACTGCACATTCAAATGTCGTGATGCCACAGGCTTACGTTTTTGCTTAGGATTTTGCCAGGAGCTCTTCTACAGTGCTCCTGGGGTTAGGGATCACAATCTGTGTAAATCCCCGGCAAACCTCTTCCATCGCACTTTCGGAACATCTGTGCATTCAAGGACTATTCCCCTTACCTTGCACCAGAACCCACAGACCTCCACGACAAAGCTGTTTCGAGTTCCGGACTCCTCGAGGCTCGCCTGCTGCCCTTCCAGCCTGGGGACTCCACCGTCTCCTCTGTCTCAATTTTGCTTGTCCTGTGGGGCCAGCTGCCCATCACCCGACCGCGAGATCTCCTCGAGATGAAGCTGCCGCTCCCCTGACGCTGGTGGGGACCTCATCGACTGGACTCTGCACTGCGGGATGAACAAGGTAAGGGTGGCCCCCTGCCCCCCATCCCGCTATAAGCGGAGATTGCCGCTGGTGGGGACTGCATCGACTGGGCTCTGCACTGCGGTATGAACAAGGTAAGGGTGGGCTTCTGCCCCCGTGTCCCGCTATAAGCGGAGATTGCCGCGTGACTGTGTCCCGGGCGATGCGCCCGACCCCCACCTCTCCCAGCGTCCGGATCTTTCCCGACCTTTGCTGCGATTTTCGTCCGTGCCCCTGCGGCACCGCAGCCTTCTTCGGGTGCTCGCCTCCCACTCCGCTGAACTCCTCCCCGCTGCTGCCCCCAACCTCACTGATCTTACCGAGGCCCCGGGGAGCTGCTTCTCATGGCGCCCCCCGGTTGCTTTCAGGCTCCATACAGCAAGCGGGCTGAGCGGCTGCGAGGAATGCAAAGAAATGCTCGGTTGCCGACTTGGAGCACTTGGAGCACTTTTTTGACCCTCGAGCACTGCACTATTTTGTATCTGATACGTGCTGCCAATCTACATCTTTCAGCTGCCGCACCTTTCTTTATTCACATAAGGCAGCCTCTACAACCTCGTGCGCCCGGACCCACCTAAATATAAAATGTAAGCGAATTAAATAAAAACCGATAAACCCTACAAACCGGACGCAAAATGGCAGCCCCTGGACAGAGTCCATGGAAAGAGGACTGCTCCTCTAAACAAACAAGGTCCCCTAACTGGACCTCAACCAAGCTTGCCCTCAATCAGCTACAATAAAAGAGGACTGCAGAAATCCAGCCTGCAGTAACTGAAAGAGGACTGCGCAACCACTAGCTACTGAAACAGAAAGAGGACTGCTCATTCCTACAATCTTGGGGCGGCCATCTTGAAGTGGCACTGACTGACTTTATTGCTTCAACTATCAAGACAAGCCGTTACCCCCCTCAAGCACCTCTATCCTTAAGACCATGTCCAAAATGACTGCCGCTCACTGATTCCAGGTCCCCACAAGTGTGCCCATTCCAAGCCAACATGGAGGGCCCGGGCCTATCTGCTTCTGGGACAATCGCTCACACCTTGGTCTACCCCCCAAACCTCTCAAAAGCCTTCAAACACCTCACCCTGTAATACCACCCCGAAACCCTGATCTCGGACCTTCGCTTCTGTGCGGACATTGGCATAATCACTAATGACCTAGTTTTCTACTCCAGTAGAATCCCCGCTTGGCGCAATACCTTCTCAATACTCCTTAATGTATGCTCTTCTAGGATCATTCCTTATGGCACCAAGCTCACAATAGTCCCATCTGCAACCCTTCAAGCTGCCCTCACAATCACCCTCTACAAAAGCGGCATTTTACTGCTCCAAGCCTCAACAAAAATTCTTGACAAATTCTCAGATCTTTTTACCACTCTCCGAAACCATGTCACCGGGACGCCGAACAACTTACGGCCTAACCTTACTCCAACACCCCTGCCAAACATGGAACATCGCAACCCCCTCACTATTCCTACCAACCTCCTTAACACTTCGGACCTGAGACCCGTGACTCCACCCGTCCATGATCCCCAACCCAACATGAAACACTGCAACCCCCTGACTACTCCTACCAACCTCCTTAACACTTCGGACCTGAGACCCGTGATTCCACTCGCCCTTGATCCCATATCGGAATCCACGGCTTCCATCACAGCACACCTCATCCACATCAGGCCTCCTACAACCACCCTGAGCTAAATAAACCCTGGACCCTTGGTCTCCTCCCGCCATGCTCCCCGCTCGGACGCTAAGACCATTACGTCATCTCCATCTTTTGCTGTGCCAAAACAAGCCAGCCCCGCTAACACTCAAGTCACCCTATCTTCGACCCCTAACACAGCCCTCCCTTGCCCTACAACCACCCCCTCCTCAGTGATTCCTCCTGTAGCAGGTCATGCCAGCCCCGCTAACACCATAGCCCCCTTTCCACGGCTCCCAACACAGCCCACCCTTGCCCCCCAACCCCCTCTCCCCAGCGACCCCCGCTGTTACAGGTCATGCCAGCCCTGTTAACACTTGCCCTCCAACCCTCCCTCTACAGTGACTCTTCCTGTTGCAGGTCATGCCAGGCCCGCTAACACTATAGCCCCCCATCCACGGCTCCTAACACAGCCTACTCTTGCCCCCCAAACCCCCCCAGTGACTCCAGCTGCTGCAGGTCATGCCAGCCCGCTAACATTCAAGTCACCCCCCCCCACAACCCATTGCACACCCACCCTCACCCTCCAACCTCCCCCTCCGCAGCTATCCGCTCTCTGCTTTCCAGAGCCTCCAAAATAATTCAGAGCTTCCACTCCTCCATCCTCGATCTAACAAACCTCCTCCACCTCGCAGAACTCTCTCTCTCAAAGCTCATGCCTCAGCTGTCCTCCCTTCCTATCCCAGAGCTTCCCAAACGCCCTCTACCGACAGCCTTGAGACATCTTCACCCCCGCAAGCACACTAGCTGCCTATCAGAGGAGGAAATCCTTGACCTCGCCTTCTCCTACAACTTTTCTCTCTTCACAACTAATTCACAAGACCTCACTGAAAAGGATTTTCTCAAAGACCATAACGCAGCCCCTACCACTCCTTGTCTACCTGACGTGAATACCGCTTACCCCATCTGCACGGTCGCTATTGACCCATACAGATCAGCCCCCCTCTGCAATAGAAGGGCGATCACAAGCAATCTTACACCTGTACCCCTGTCTATCCCGACCTCTGCCACCACCCCACTCCCTGATCTGTCTGGGCTCTTAATCAACTGCCGCTCCGCAGTAAAGCATGCAGCCGATGTCGCTGCTCTCATTCTGAACAACAACACCGACGTAGCCATTCTAACAGAATCATGCCTTAATGACGCATCATCCCCATGCCTCGATACCTTAATCCCCCCCAACTTTAACATTACCAGGGTAGACAGACCACAGAACAAAAAAGGTGTCGGAATCGCCTGCATCCATCGCTCTAACTTCCTTATCACAGAGCTTTTAACAGATTCCACTGATTCCTGCGAATATCTAGCCCCCCTCAGTCTGCAGTTACACCACCCACCTATGTAACCTACACATTTTTTACCACCCCCCCAGGCACTAACGAATCCTTCACTGACTACCTATTGGAAGTCATCACGACCAAGTACTCCCCAACACCAAAGACATTTTCCTCGGCGACTTCAACCTGCACTGGAACGACCTTAATGACCCTCATGTCAACACCATTAAAGGCCTCATGACTGATCTAGCCCTGACCCAAGCTTGCCCCCTCCCAACCCACTTGAAAGGGGCCACTCTACACTGGATCATCTCCAAGGAGACAACCGTCAAACTCATATCGATCAACCCTTGCAACTGGTCAGACCACCATGCCATCACCTTCCTGCTACCTGGCACCCGCAGGACATGGACACCACAACCGGTGCTCCCTAAACGGTGGGTCAGAGACACCAAAAACCCAGACCTCAATTAACTTGAGATTCGCTGCAAATCTGACCTCCCACCCCCCCACCACATCACCTCGGTCAGTGACCTAAATGATCACTACTCCGTTACAATGTCGAACATCTTGGATGACCTAGCCCCTCTTAAACTAAAAAGATCTCAAGTCAAAGATAGAAACCCATGGTTCAGTGGTTCCCTCAACGACGAGAGGAGATCCCTCCGACAAACCAAAAGAATCTGGAGACAGCACCCCTCGGCAGATCACCTAAAACTTCTTCGCCAGGCCAGAAATACTTACAACAAGAATATCGTCAACTCAAAAAAGGAGTTTTTCAGAGCGGAATTAGGAAATGCCCAGAACAGACCTCACAGACCTCACAAACTCTTTGAAATGGTCAAATTCCAATCGAACAAACTGTCCAAAACAACAAAAGAAACCCCCAAGTCTCTCATCTCCCCGAGGATTTCTCCTCTTTTTTTGCAAACAAACTTAAAGCCCTAGATATCGAACTCAAAGCTGCCTCACTCCCCCCTCCGAACCTTGACCTTCCAATGCCTCTCTCCTTGCCGCCATGGTCCTCACCGAAGAATCTAGCACACTGGTCCGAATTCACACCCTATGATGAAGACGCTGTCGCTAAAATTCTCTCCACCCTAAACCCTAACTACCATTTCAACCACCCGCTCCCCTCGAACTGTCTTGCGACTGTTGCCAAATCTATTATTCCCAGCTGGACTGCGATAATCAACACCTCTCTCCGACAGGGATCAATACCGGCCTCACTGAAAGCTGGCCAAGTCCTCCCCATTCTGAAAAAGCCGTCATTGGACCCAGCCTCCCCAGACAACTTTAGACCAATTTCCAACATTCCTCTCCTGGCCAAAGTGCTGGAAAAGTGTGTCCAAATACAGCTAAGTCACCACATCAACAACTTTCATCTACTCGACGACTGCCAATCCGGATTCAGACCGGGACACAGTACTGAAACCACCATGCTCCACATTGTCGATGATGCTCTTCTAGCCCTTGACCAAGACAAAACCTGCCTCCTGATCCTCCTTGATCTATCCTCCGCCTTTGACACGGTCAACCACGAGATGCTACTCGAACGCCTTAAACTGAGAATGGGATTAGATGGCACAGTCCTCGACTGGTTTAGTTCCTACCTCCAAAACCGATCTCAGAGATTCTTAATAAACGGCGAACAGTCCGCCCCCTCCGTGGTCCTGGTGGAAGTCCCGCAAGGATCAACGTTGTCCCCCACCCTCTTCAATCTCTATCTAGAACCCCTTGCCGAAGTCCTTCGCACTGCAAATATCTCCTTCCATATGTTCGCTGATGACACTCAGATCTACATAAAAATCTCTTCTCTTGCAAAGATCCTCACCTTGAATGAGGCCCTGAAGCTGACCATCAGATGGCTCTCCTCAAACCAACTTAAATCCAATGCTAAGAACACTGAGTTCCTTTTAATCTCCCCGCCCAAGAGCAACCCTGAGATCCAGACATGGATTAAAGCCATCACAGCCTTAAACTGCTCTCCAACCATTGTGGATTCGGCCAAATCTCTGGGAGTTACCTTGGGCCAAAATCTGAACATGCGAGACCACGTCAACGCAATGGCCAAATCTGCCAGATTCCACTTGAGCTACCTATGGAAATTGTAACCCTTTCTTGACGCTCCTGACCTAAAACTAGCAGTCCAATCATTAGTTATTTCTCGACTGGAATATGGTTGCTCCACCCTCTCCGGCTTACCTAAGATCTTGCTGGCTCCCTTAAAAGCCTGCCTCAATGCAGCCGCCAGACTACTTACAGGCTCTAGAAAATTTGATCACATCACTCCTCACTTGAAAGCTTTGAACTGGCTTCCCGTCGAGGCTAGGATCCACCTCAAACTGGCATGCATCACGCACAAGGCCTTACACTCTAACTCCCCTGCGTACCTTGCACAGAAGCTTGTGATATCTGGAGGAAGCAGAAACTCATGATCGGCTAACACCCTCCTCCTCCGTCCTGCATGCTTTAGGAAAACAAAAACCTACAATCGAGCCTTCACCAGATCTGCACCAAGAATATGGAACTCTCTCCCTCCTGACATCAGAACAATCCCCTCCCTTGCACGCTTCAAAAAAGAGGCTAAATACTTCCTCATGGGTAAATTCCTTGGCTAAACCCGCTCCTCAGCTACCTGAGAGACTATTGCCTCATCCTGCGACCTTGCACAGGACTCGTGTGATTCCTGCCTATTGTAAGACTCTTGTCTCTGTAAAATGCCCCGATGTATAGTTTCTCCTTTCCCCAAATGTACAGTATTTTTTGTTATCTCCTGCCTTCCTTATGACCACACAATTCTGTAAGCTCTATGATGTACAGGTCTACGAAAAGTATGACAAAATTGGGAGCAAAAACTGCTCTCATAGACGTTCTGTTGTCGGGAGTACTTCTCTTAAAAAAGGAAGCCATTTTTCATAAGGGCAATTTTGAGTAAGGAAATTATAAAGCTGGTGGGGACTTGTGTAGAACCAGGCGTTAGATGCAGATGGTTTGTTATCACATGAATGCCCTTTCTCTGTGGTTTATTTGTGTACAGATATTCTATTTCTAGTGTAATTAGAAATTCTGTATCAGGGTTGAATGCCTCTGTTTCAATGCGGTTAATAAAATGTGTGGTGTCCTTGGCATAGGTAGCAGGGGAAGGTACTATGTCCTTGATGAAAAAAATCAATGTATCTCCTAAGAGGTTCCAGAACAGAACCACATCCTGACAGTGTGGGTCGTCCTGTAGGTGCCTCAAGATTTTTGTGTATTTTGAGAAGCGTATACAGAACAATCAGGTTTTTCAGTAATTACAAAGGACAGCCTTTTACTCAATAGGGAGGTTGACCTATGGCTAAAAACGTCTGTTGAGCAGGGTGGGCACCTTGGGAGTTAGGAAGCCGGCCCTGGAGGGTAGTGGTCCCCAAGGCCATTAATGGCTCCAGGAGTGGGGCATCGCTGCTAAGCATGGGCGTAAAATCCGTTCCGCTCGCGGAATTTGTGGATTTTCGGTAAATTCGCAATCCGCGAACTCTTGCGAATTTGCCGAAAATCCGCAAATTCGTACGCAGCGGATTTTTTTGCTTGGTGATACAATATTGAGGCGCGCGGCGTTCACTTACCATCATTCAGCGTTTGCAGAGTTGTTTTTCTCGATATTTTGCGTGTGCTGCGCTATTTTGGATCTTGCTGCGGGATCCCGCGGGAGTTTGGCGACCACGATTACGTCATCGCGGCTTGCCACCTTGCACAGCACGCATCGCGAGAGTTCGCAATTGCGAACACGTAGATGCGGCGGGCAGCAACAATCTCGCACTCGCGAAATTGCAAAATTTGCAATTGTGCACAAGAAATCCACCAGCAAGCAGCATAAACCTTCTGAAAATGATGATTTTTATCAGAATAACTCCTCAGGTTGACATTTGCCTGCACTTTATTTTGCAAGGAGTCCATTTTTGGGGGGGGGGGAGGAAGGAAGTGCCCCACAGTCTCCAACTTCCTGTTCCTGTCCAGCAGGCTCCTCCCAGTGCTTTCTTCATGTGCTGGTCACTTTCATTTGGATCTTGGCCTGGAAGGATTACTTTTTGTGGATGCTGCTGGATATTTGGATTTGAGGCCTTTTTGACTTTCTTTGGATCACTTTTGGATTAGAAATTTCACAAGTAAGTTTGTTTGGGGCATTACAGTTGCTGCAACTACAATTTTAGAATTTTCGATTTTTGGGCTGTTGTTGGGGCCTTTTGCCCAGGGGTAGTGAGTGGTGCATGGACTGAGTCTTTCTGTGGGGTCTCTTTAATGTAAACATCATGGAGGGCCTGGATGGCATGGGGTTGTGCTGATTTTTGTGTGTTTTTCGATTTTTTTGGCTGCTGCTGGGGCCTTTTGCCCAGGGGTAGTGAGTGGTGCATGGACTGAGTCTTTCTGTGGGGTCTCTTTAATGTAAACATCCTGGAAGGCATGGATGGCATGGGATTGTGCTGATTTCTGTGTGTTTTTCGATTTTGTTGGCTGCTGTTGGGACTGGCCATGTGGGTGGGGGGCATTTTGAGTGCTGGTACAGGCAGGCCCTGGCCATGTGCTGGGGGCAAGGGGCCATTTTGAAGGCAGGCAGTGTTCTCAGGCCTGCACTCATTTTGCCTAGCTTTCATCCTTTATGCCCAGGGGTAGTGAGTGGTGCATGGGCCTAGTCTTTCTGTGGGGTGTCTTGAATGTAAACATCATGGAGGGCATAGATGGCATGGGATTGTGCTGATTTTTGTGTGTTTTTCGATTTGTTTGGCTGCTGTTGGGGCCTTTTGCCGAGGGGTAGTGAGTGGTGCATGGGCCTAGACTTTCTGTGGGGTGTCTTGAATTTAAACACCATGGAGGGCATGGATGGCATGGGATTGTGCTGATTTGTGTGTGTTTTTTCGATTTTTTGGGCTGCTGTTGGTGCCTTTTGCCCAGAGGTAGTGAGTGGTGCATGGACTGCGTCTTTCTGTGGGGTCTCTTTAATGTAAACATCACAGAGGGCATGGATGGCATGGGATTGTGCTGATTTTTGTGTGTTTTTCAATTGGGGTGTTGATGGGGACTGGCCATGTGAGTGGGGGCCATTTTGAATGCTGGTACAGGCAGGGCCTGGCCATGTGCTGGGGGGCAAGGGGCCATTTTGAAGGCATGCAGTATTCTCAGGCCTGCACCCATTTTGCCTAGCTTTCATCCATTATTCCCAGGGGTACTCAGTGGTGCATGGGCCTGGACTTTCTGTGGGGTGTCTTGAATTTAAATATCATTGAGGGAATGGATGGCATGGGATTGTGGTGATTTTTATGTGTATTTCGACTTTTTGGGGGTGTTGTTGGGACTGGCCATGTGGGTGGGGCCATTTTGAGTGCTGGTACAGGCAGGCACTGGCCATGTGCTGGGGGGCAAGGGGCCATTTTGAAGGCAGGCAGTGTTCTCAGGCCTGCACCCATTTGCCTAGCTTTCATCCTTTATGCCCAGGGGTAGTGAGTGGTGCATGGGCCTAGTCTTTCTGTGGAGTGTCTTGAATTTTAACATCATGGAGGGCATGGATGGCATGGGATTGTGCTGATTTTTGTGTGTTTTTCGATTTTTTGGGCTGCTGTTGGGGCCTTTTGCCCAGGGGTAGTGAGTGGTGCATGGATTGAGTCTTTCTGTGGGTTCTCTTTAATGTAAACATCATGGAGGGCATGGATGGCATGGGATTGTGCTGATTTTTGTATGTTTTTCGATTTTTTTGGCTGCTGTTGGGGACTGGCCATGTGGGTGGGGGCCATTTTGAGTGCTGGTACAGGCAGGCCCTGGCCATGTGCTGGGGGGCAAGGGGCAATTTTGAAGGCAGGCAGTGTTCTCAGGCCTGCATCCATTTTGCCTAGCTTTCATCCTTTATGCCGAGGGGTAGTGAGTGGTGCATGGGCCTAGTCTTTCTGTGGGGTGTCTTGAATGTAAACATCATGGAGGGCATGGATGGCATGGGATTGTGCTGATTTATGTGTGTTTTTCGACTTTCTGGGGTGTATAACTGATGTTCCTCTGTCTTCCATTGCTTTTAGATGCACAAGAGAACCACCAGTGCCAGGAAGAAGTCCTGCAGCGGTGTGTGCAGCATAACGTCGCGCGACGTCACGTGTGGCCACAGACAAGAAAACTCTGCAACTCATGCAACTGCGGCCTGCTGTTCTGACATTTGAAGAAGATGGCCCCAAAAAAATTTCCCCGTAGCTCCTCTAGCAAGAAAGTTGCCAGTAAGGATTAGAAGAAGCAAGTTACCAAGGAGACTGGTGTGCCGCCCGCCACATTTTTTGGGAATAAAAAAAAAACTACGCCTGCAGCAGCAGCGGGATCTGCTGGGGACCAAGCTGGGAGCAGCACCCCTGCTCCATTGGGCTCAGTGCCACCACCACCACCACGCCAACTTAAGTCCAAGCCCTTGAGTGCTGCAGAGGCAGTGAGTCTAGTTGTTCAATCACCATTGACCAGTGATGTTGGCTCATCGCAAGAAAGTAGCAGCAATGTCCCTCAATCAACACAGGTTGTTGTAACTCATCTGACGAGTGTTCAACAACCACAGCCGCAACAACAACCACATGTGCAAGTACAAGCCCAAGTACATGTGGAAGCAGAGGCAGAGCAAGGAGATGCGCAAGCAGAGGTGCATGGAGGGGCACAAGTGCCCACAATAGTTGTTCCTCCCGAAGTAGGGGCACATCAGGAAATCGACATTCAAGCCGAGGTATCATTTGAGGAAGCTACTCCTCCTGATCATTCATTGTCGTCCACATCCCTAGCAAGGAAAAGATCAAGGATGGTGTCTACATCTTCTTCAAGCCCCCTTCCTTCTGATGATATGGATCCAACTTGGGAACCACCACTGCCCTCTGAGAGTGAGGCACACCATGATCTGACAAAGGTAGCTAAGCGTAAAAGGAAGGTCCCCGAAAGACTCATAGTTATGGGGTGTGATGATGACGCTGAAGAAGTGGCGTATACTACTCCTGCTGATGAAGACTCTCACGACGGCGACGCAGTCATCATACACGCCACTCCAGCCTCAGCAGGCATGCAGCAAACAGACATTTGTACCCTAGCCCGAAAAGCTGCTGAGCGTGATGTTGTCGACGAGGAGGCAATGGGACCACCATCATTGGAGTTAACTAGTACACCACCACCTACCGCTTCCATATTTTTTTCTCGCCAGAAGGGACCTCCATCCACCTCGACCTCCATTTCCTCAATTAGTGGTGCTGCTGCAAGTGCACAACGTCGTAAAGTTTGGCAACACACATCCTCCACTTCATCTGACATTAGCAGCATGCCCAGTATCGCCTCCTCCACCCCCAACAGACATTTGAAGTCCGCAGTTTGAGACTTCTTTAGTGTTTGCACAACAAGGGAAAACATAGTCATTTGTAGCATTTGTAAGCTTGCAGTTAGTCGTGGTAAGCTTGGTACCAACTATGGTACCGGAGGCCAGAGAGGTCATCTTGAGAGACAGCACACTGTCCAATGGCATGCGCACCTAAAGGAGATCAAGGAAGCCCGAATTGCAAGTCAACAAACTCTATCCGTTGATGTTTCATCTGATGATGACGAGGAGGAAGAAGCGTCAAACACTTCACTTACACCCAGTACCCCTGTCAGTAGCACACCCCCTGTGAGCCACACTAAGAGTGTGGGAGAGAGTGAGACACCAATGCGAAAAAGTTCATCATCACCGAGCGTAACTGGGTCGAAGAAGTCATCATCATCATCATCCCGTAAAATCATGGTCCAGCCCACCATTAGAAGCATGTTGTTTTCAGATGCGCCATTTGAACGCAACCACCCAATGACGCGTCTGTATAACACTAAGCTGGCTAAAATGCTAGCTCTGGACCTTCTCCCTTTTTCTTTTGTTGAAGGGGTTGGTTTTCTTGAATTAGTGGCAACGCTCTGCCCTAAATGGAAGGTTCCTAGCTGGTTCTATTTTGCCAGAGTTGCGGTTCCAGCACTACATGAAGATGTGCTGGAGGTGATTGGGGCAGCTTTGCAGAAGAGTGCTGTTCACACTATACATCTGACAACAGACATGTGGACCAGTGGCGCAGGCACTGATTACATGTGCATCACTGCACACTGGGTCTCATTTGCAGGAGTTACAGCAAAGCTAAGGGCAGGTGTTGACCCGGACAACGTTTTTAAAGCTGCTCAGAAACATGCAACACTAGCCATGTTTGGCATGGAGACAAGTCATACAGGAGAAAACATTTTGCAGGAGTTTAACACAAAGGTCTTTCAATGGCTTTCCCCCAAAAAAACGCAAGATTGGTTATGTTTCCACGGATAATGGCGCCAATGTAGTTAAGGCCATGGATATGGGTAACTATTTCAGAGTACCGTGTTTGGGGCACTGTATAAACCTGGTTGTTAAAAAATTCTTGAGTGAAGAAAGTCCAGTGTGCGAGTTACTGACCACCTGCCGAAGAATGTGCACACATTTCAGCCATTCTTTTAAGGCCCGGAAGCATCTGAGGGGCCTGCTACATGAACGTCGACTGCCAGTGAAAGCACTAATCCAGGAGGTGGCAACACATTGGAACTCAACCTTCTACATGTTGAGCATCGGTATGAGCAGTGTACGGTAGTCGATCAATATTTCTTTACACAGGGTACAGCTATGAAGGACCTGAGGATACATGCGGAGCAATGGAAGCTAGTTAAAAGCCTGACAGATATGCTTCGTCCTTTTGAGGTCTTCACGCGTGCAGTCAGCAGGGAGGAATGTAATTTGGGAAAAGCTATCCCATTGTTGCGCATGCTAGAGCACCAACTGAAGGCGGTGTCTTCTACGTTTCAAAAAGATGAAGAAAAGCAAGAAGCTTTTGATTTGATGGAGAAATTATTACAGCGCCTACTTTGCGATGAACGTCTTCAAAAGATCCACACAGAACAGCATTACATTTGTGCTACTATTCTGGATCCACGCTACAAAAAGGCACTGGCAGGCAGAGCATTCTTTCCTTTTGGTGACGCAGAAGTTTCAAAGTACAAATGTTGGCCAGCTCTGTCAGCCATGAGGTTTGAAAGAGAACGGCAGGAAATTGAAGGAAAAGGCAGTACATCAGCATCAGCAGGCCATCCGGAGTCAAAAGAATCCACTTCTGCACCTGTGGCTGTGGCACAAGTGAGTGATTTTCCCTCTCAGCTGTTAAAGACACCAGCAACCGGATCATCTGCACCAGACACAACAGTAACATTGTGTGAAGAAGAGGATTGGCTAACTCAGCTTGGGTTTGTTTCTCAAAAGGTCCCAGCAAAAAGTAAGCAAAGTGGAGGAACCGTGAAGAACCTTGAGTCGATGATGCAGGACTATCTGAATGACTCAACAGAGGTCTATGTTCATGATGACCCATTGGCGTAGTGGCATGGGAAAAAAGAATTGTGGCCAGAGATCTCCAACCTGGCTAAAACTACTTGTCTTGCCCACTCGCAAGCGTGTCTTCTGAACGTGTTTTCAGTGCTGCTGGTGGCATTATAACTTGCAAAAGGACCCGTCTCTCGCCCAAAAATGTGGAGAGGTTAACAATGATCAAGATAATTCAGCACCTCATACCACCAGATTACAAAGTACGAGAATACACACCGGAAGAAGACGATGAGGACACCAACTTAGATGAGGGAATTTCTTCTCTGTTAGGTGACCTACTCCCGCCTGAATTCGCAGAGTATGAGGACGAACTCTTCTTCCCTGACACCGAGCCCTGAAAATGAGCCAATGAATCAATAACTTTCTTTTTCGTCCTTATTCACTTTTATTCCTGTGCGTCTCTCTTTCTTTGTTTTGCAAAGTCAATATAAATAAAAACGTTAATCACCTAATCACAAAAACGAACCCATCAGCAGAACTGTCTTCACTTATTTGCTTATTGATTTGAAGGTGCCGCTGTCTGCATTCCTCAGGTTCACAAGTTCACAAGAACATGCTCCTCTATCCTCCTCCTCCTCCAGGCTCCTATTTCCCTCAAAGCAGATGGCTGGATTACGCCCAATGAAGAAAGACTCTGCACTTGTGGGGGTGTTCTACTTCTTTGTGGGTGAGTTGACGGCTCTGGGGCCATTGCTGGGAAGGTCTAATACCGGATAAAAGTGGTTTGGCGAAAATCAGACTTGAAAAAGTTTTTGCCTTTTTGCTCACTATCATGTTTTCGGGGACCTTTTTGGGTGGGTTCCTAGTGCTTGGGGTGGGTTTGGGGGTCTGGGAGCACTGCTGGCACAGTCTAATGTTGATTGCATTTGTTTTCTATGACATCCATTGTGGAAAAGTGGAGTTATGACCTAACTGCACAGCGCGTTTGGACAGAAGGTCGAAAAATATTGTAAGTATGAGATTTTCCATTTTTGCTTTTTGCCTGTTTGGGGGTGTTGTGCTTTCTTGCGGGTGGGTTGGCGGGTCTTGGGGCATTGCTGGGAAGGTCTAATACCGGATAAAAGTGTTTTGGACAAAATCAGACTTGAAAAAGGTTTTGCTTTTTTGCTCACTATCATGTTTTCGGGGGCCTGTTTGGGGGGCTTCCTGGTGTTTGTGGGTGGGTTTTGGGGTCTGGGAGCACTGTTGGGTATGGATACTTTTGATTGCAAGTGGTTTGAAGAAAATCCATGGTGGCAAAGGGGAGTTAGGGCCTAGCTGCAGAGCGCGCGCGGAGTGATTTTGGAAATTGGCCTGAAAATGACTGTCCCCATTTTTGTACTTTTGCTTTTTGGCTGTTTGGGGGTCTTCTACTAGTTTCCGCCTGGGTTGACGGCTCTGGGGCCATTGCTGGGAAGGTCTAATACCGGATAAAAGTGGTTTGGCGAAAATCAGACTTTAAAAAGTTTTTGCCTTTTTGCTCACTATCATGTTTTCAGGGGCCTGTTTGGGGGGCTTCCTGGTGTTTGTGGGTGGGTTTCGGGGTCTGGGAGCACTGCTGGCACAGTCTAATGTTGATTGCATTTGTTTTCTAGGACATCCATGGTGGAAAAGTGGAGTTATGACCTAGCTGCACAGCGCGTTTGGACAGAATTGAAAGAAGGCCGAAAAATATTGTAAGTATGAGATTTTCCATTTTTGCTTTTTGCCTGTTTGGGGGTGTTGTGCTTTTTTGCGGGTGGGTTGGCGGGTCTTGGGGCATTGTTGTGAAGGTCTAATACCGGGTAAAAGTGGTTTGGAGAAAATCCATGCTGAAAAGCCTTTTGGCACTTTTTGTAACTTAGGGTTCGTTAGGGTTAGCACTAGCAGCAGTATTCCATGTATTTGGGGGTGTTCTAGATTTTTGCAACTGGGTTCTGGGGTCTTAGAGCACTCGTGGGAATGTGTAATTTTGGTTGCAAGTGATTTGAAGAAAATCCATGATGGGAAAGGGGAGATTTGGCCTTGTTAAAGAAAGCGTTTGCCACTATTCTTAACTTAGGGCTCGTTAGGGTTAGCAGTATTGTATTGCATGTGTTTGGGCGGGGGGCTGTTTGTGGGGAAGTTTTGCGTGTCTTGGAGCAATGCTGGGTATGGATACTTTTGCTTGCTTGCAAGTGGTTTGAATACAATCCACGGTATGTAAGGGGGGATTTGGGTCTACTTTACTTTCAAAGTACGTTTTGTCACCATTTTTCTACTAGGCCTCGTTTTTTGAGATCTGATTGGGGGTCTTCTACATTTATGCGACTGGGTTTAGTAAGGGTCTGGGAGCACTGCTGGGAAGGTCTAATTTTGTTCTAAAACACAGTTTACAGTACACCTAGCTTGAGGGGAAAGATCCGCTAAATTAATTCGCCCATACTTATTTATCCTTCAAAAGGAGACTCAGACAGAGTACGCACTTTCAAAAATATTGTACTGTCTATTAGGAAACTCAAAGTGTGACTTTTTGCACTACACAGCGTACATACCTTATATTTATTTGTCAGTGGTGTTCTAATATCACTTCCTGTTTTTCCATCAATAATTACAGGCCGGGTTTCAGTCTGTGCAATGGGAAAAAAAGGATGAAGTCAGGCTTCACATTAGCGAGCTGCAATTCAGCACCCGCCAGGCAGGCAGTGGACAGGGTGTCTTCTGGTCACCAACATTGATGGACAAAGCGTCAGCTGGAATGGAGGAGTTCCGCTAATAAGAGGAATGGTTTGATGCATGCAACTTACCAAATTCAACTACAACAACATACAGATTCAGTATCCGTTCTATTCTAATTATCTTTTAAGTAATGTTATTGCTGTGAACTTCTATGAGTGTGACTCTGCATTTCTTTGATCTCTGCTTCTAAATTCATCCCTACAGCCATTTTATAGGTTTTACTTGTGCTATTTTTTAAACCTAATTTAATGTAAGAAGTGTTTCTCTGAGTGCAGAGATAGGCAAGTGAAAACGCATAATTAGTACTGCAGCCCTGTACTGTCTCATTCTTTCATTCACAATTGTTGAAAGTACTACTTACTTTTCAGTAACCATGCATGCAGTAGTGCATGCACTTCCTTTATGTCACTTAAAAGATTTATGGTTAGCTTTGTACCCAAAGATTTCTTTATCTTCAATTATTGTTTGTTCATGCTGTGCTTTTTTTTCTTCTCTCAACAAAACTTTCCCAAAATCCCCCATTCCCATCCATTTTCCAAACCCTAACCCTCTTCCCCCGGGCTGTGTGGTTTTGATTGATGTGTGACTAAATGACAGCAATAATTCCACACACTTGCTGGGGAGGATAAGGTCATAGCAACAGGCTTATTAAGGAATACGAGGATATATTCTATTCTTACTCAGCTCGACACTCAGTCACTATTGGCAAATGAAAGCAGATTTTCATGTGCGCCATCAACTTGATTGGTCATCAAGAGCATCCTCCTCCTAGACGTGGCAAATTATTACGCTGCTGTGTCCTTCACCTTCGGTACTATTTCTTGTAGTAGTAGCCAATGTCAAAGAAATTCAATGCAAGTACTAGTTAAACTTTCAATACTTTACCATTTGTTAGGCTACATTGTGGCACTGTTCTAGTGTACTGTCACCTGCTATATTCTCTATTGTACCGTTCTAATGCTACAGTAAGGACAAACAAGGTTTCATTTTCTTTTTTTTCAGATGCTGCAACTGCCACTGTGTAACACCACTAGTACCACCGCAATGATGACATTTCATCCGCCCAGGATTGCCAATCTTAATCGCCATTTGCCGTGCAGCCAGCCCTGTGCCTAGCCCTATTTCCAAACACAAATTACAGGTAAGTTTGGGGGGAGGAAGTATAATGGAGTATTAGGAGAGACGAGAGACTGACGCTAGTACTAGTAAAGTCCTAGGACTATTGATTGAATTCACTTACTCTGTGAGAGGCACTTTGGGGTCGATTAGGATCGCGGATGGACTTGCGTCCGTCCGCGACCCCAGAGCAGGAGGGAACCTCCGCATGGCATGCGGAGTTCCCTCCTGTGCAATTAGGATGTGACCGCAAGGGTTGCGGTCACATCCTCTATTTTTAACATTGCGGCGGGTGGAGCTTCAAGCTGCACCCGCCGCAATGTTAAAAATGCACGCATTGCATTTGCATGCAGTAAGAGGCAGGCACCGCGCGGTGCCTGCCGCTTTCTTCATGCAAATGCAGGGGGGTACCATAGGTACCCCCCATGTGCACCCCTCACCCCCCCTTCACCTAGGGGGCCCGCAACGGGCCCCCGCAGTGAAGTTCCGTATGCTTTTCCACGGCGGAAAACCCGCCGCGGATAAGCATAATTTAAAGGCCATCCTAATATGGTGGACGGTGTCTGGAAGACACCGTCACCATATTAGAGCTTTTCCGCCGCGGTTGTAAGCCGACCGTGGCGGAAAAGCTGCGGATGGAAACCAGGACCCACCAGCCATCCTAATGTGGCGGTGGGTCTTTGGTCAGTCCGCTGCGGTTTTTCCCCATCCTCGGGGCCGGCGGTGGCTTCCGCCGGCCCCGAGGATGCGGAAAAACCGCAATCATAACGACCCCCTCAGTTTTGAAAACATTTGGGCAATTAATTACACAACTTGAATCAAGATGCCACTTAAGTTTCAGGAAAACAAACTTACTGTTAAACCCCCACCCACCAGCCTCAAAAGCAGTAAAAAAAACACGTATGCTAAGATAAAGTTTAAAGTATATTTATATCCCTAACAAAAATAATCTCCCGCAAGACCCAACCCACCCCCACTCCCTAACCCCAACGAATGTCAGTGAAAAGTCCAAAAAACCCAACTCCCAATTCCCACCCCCCAGAAGTCTTTAAAAAAAGGGCAAGGGACAGTCTCCTCCTACTGCTGGCTGCTGCTGTTGACTTTCCGGGCCAGGTCAGCATGCTCCTTGCGGAGGGTCTCGAGCAGGGTTTTGGTGTTGAGGAGCTCCTGCTCGAGGTAGGAGACCCTCAGGGAAAGGCGGTGCATCCTTTTTTTGTAACTGCTGTGGGGGGCAGCTGATTTCTTTGCTGCTCGGTGGTGGCGGGTGGCTGCGGTACCCCGGCTCTGTACCGCTGGAGACCTGCTGTGCTGACTGGCTGACCCAGGGAGCGCGTTGGAGGATGCAGGTGTCGCCGTAGATGTTGTAGACGTACTCTGCGTGTCCTCCTCCTCCTGGGCCACCAGCCGCCGATATTCAGCGACAGTGGCCTCCAGCCTCCGTTGCCGGGCCCGTCTAGCCTGCTCCTTCCGTGTTGGTTTGGAAGGAGCATCTATATGAAGAAAGAAAAAGACATAGTCTGTAACCAATGCTCTTTAAGATTAACACAAAATGATTCAGCAGAAAGTTGTGTCACAGTAGAACTAGCATCTTGCAAGCGCAGTACATAACTATTGTGGCCAGTATCTATCTAACCTCCCACTTCTTCATCCTTGCTCTAACATTAGTGGGAGTTTAAGGAATCAATTCTACGAGCACTATGGACTCACTCCATTAGATCCGACTATGACAGTACACCAGTCTTATTCTTCTTCTTCTCTCTTGTTTAGCAAAATTGGTACGTTATCTTCTGCAAGCCAGCGCAGTCAACTTGCACCTGAGAAAAACAGACGCCCGCCATGATGAGTGAGACAGACTTACTGTACCAGTCCAGTACATGCAGGTGGTGATGCTCTTACTTTTCTATTATGGGTGGCACTGAGAATACTCTGTTACAAGGGCTACTGCTTAATTAATTTAACTTTCACCCTACAGTGCCAATGAATACTAGAAAAGGAAAATGAAGAAGATAAATAATCTGATTATCTATCACTGCACATGGTATGTATTTGCTTACATATGGGATGACTTTAGTTGCTTTGCTTTTTATTGAGTGAACAGTGATACATCCACACTTGAATGACCGAGTTCTACTAAACTTATTAACAGAGGTAGTGAGTGGCCATCGTAATAGCCGGATATATGCTGTGCTTGCAATACAAACTACTGCTACTATTCATGGTAGTATTTGGACAAAATTACAACTTCTTTTCCTTGCCTTTCCTACACTGGGACGGACGTGCGGGTGCGGTGTTACATGCTCTTCAAAGTAACACTTAGTTCATCCAGTGACCGTATACTCTCTCTAGATACACATATGCTATCTAAGAGTCAGATAGTACCATGATCCAGGCATCCATCCATTCAAACTATATGTCAATCATTCTTCTTCATGTCTCTCATCTGGACAAACCTTACATTTTCTCATGGGGAGCACACTATGCAGTCTGCAATCTCAATAAGTAAGGAATATAAGAGCTTACCACTGCCCGCCACTACCGTGGCAACCCGCACAGCAGTTTGGTCCGGCACTTGCACCGCCTCCTCCCCAGAGCTTTCCTCCTCCACCTCCGCGCTGGGCCCAGCACCAGATGTTCTACCTACAAAGTACATTTAAAAATGTTAGATGTCATAGACATACACCACTCACTAGTATTTTGTATAGCAATGAAGAAATGTGAATACAGAAACCAATCTAATAATTTGTGACTGTCTACTCTAAAGTAAAAATGTCCCTTTTTGTTGTCTTGCTGCACTTTTTGGCACAACTGATGAATGCTTGCTTTTTAACACGCACAATTTTTCTCATAACAGACAGAAGCTTCACTTCTAAGAACAAATCATCATAACTAGGACGAAGGGACCAATGATTCAGCACCAAAAAGAAAAATGAAAGTTCAAACCAGGTGAGGGCTCGGCTCGCCCACAATAAATGTGTGAAATAAATCACTCTAAGCACTTTTCCATTTTTAATCAACCGTTTATGTTTTATGACAAGCTTGATTTTAATAAATATTTTTACTTTTAATAAAGCTTTAAAACTTAAATAGAGTCTGTGGTTTTTGGTCATGAGTGAATGAGCAAAAGGTTTTGCAATTTGCAAGCATGAGTCCGTGCCTCTGACACTTCTGGACTCTGACTCCGTACTCTTGTCCTGCGTTGGATAATCTTCATTGGGGATCAATCATCGATGAATTCGGGAGCTAAATGACTCTGCCACACTATCTAGTCAGTACGGAGATTGGGGGTTCTTCAAAGTCTGATATCACTGAGGTATGTGGAAAGTCTACATGCGCCTATTATAATTGATAAACAATGCACTATTTAGTGTCCATAGTTCTGTTTGTGCAGATTTGCCCCTGCAACAGTAGTAGTATGGATTGTCCTCCTATCCAAACAAAAAGTAAAGTAGTATTTTATTCTTTCTTGGTGGTCATTCACCTTTTTATTGTTGGTAATTGTCAAAGCATAAACATTTAGAAGACTTGAAAAGACATTATGGACAGTCCCAGAGGACTGCACTCAGTGCATAGAGCTAATGCTGACTAGAATGGGAGTTTCGTTTTACACCTTTTGCCAAATGTGCAATCTTAGTTAGCTACACAGACAGACTAATAAGAATAATCTAGTAATATCACAGGGAGTCATAGTGGAGGCAGGATAAGAATTTAGATACAGTCTACAAGAAGATCAAAGACGATTTAGAAAAAATCGAATGAGGAATGCTAGGAAAAAATAGGTACTCTATATTAAAATTAAAACTTACCGGGGCCAGCAAAGGAGCCCTCGCCTGACCGATCCTGGCCTTGTTCAGCAGCAGCAGCAGCCTCCTTCAATGCCCTCTTGCCCCTGGGGGAGTACAACATGAAAGAAAGAAAGACCAGAAAACATGGATGATATTTGTCAACCAAATCAAACATTTCAAAAGAACAATAACAAAATATTTTGGCGAAATAGCAAATAGACAACTATTCCACAGGATATATTGACCTATCTCATGTGGTCTACTACGATATTAGTATTGCTTGATTTGCGGACCGTCGACTTGGAAAGTTATGTAACTCACTAAACAAACTACTAAAAAGGTTCGCCTAGGACTGGCAGGCAGCAGTCCGCAGCACGTGAAGTGACAGACACAGTCCATCGTGATTGCAGATCAGCGACAACACTAAACTATCAATCCACCACCACTATTTCTTCTTATTGCCAGGTGTACAAAGGAAGGATTGGACTTGAGTCTGTAGGGGCAGATTTAGAAGCCCCTTGCGGCTCTTTTGCTCCATTGTTGCGTGACTTTTGTAACGCAGCGGCAGAACAAACGAGGCACCATGGTGCGACGTATATTAACAACGTGACGCATATGGGAGATGCATCACGTTGTAAAGCCCTGCGCCATCAGGGGGCGTTCCGGCGCAAGGGAGGGCGTTCCCTCGAAGGAAGGCATCCTAAAAGTGGCTGAGGGAAATCTACAAGATTTCAATCAGTCACTTTTAGGACAATGATGCGTGACTCAAACCTTGCGCCTGCTTGAAGCAGACGTACGGCTTGACGCAGCATTGGGGAGATAGGGCACCCCAGAGCATTGCTGGAGCTGCGCCATCGTTGCAACGCAACTCCAGCAATGCGCCGCCTTTACGGTACAGATGCGGAACCCTTCGGTGACGTTTTGGGCCCATGGTGCGCCGCATTGTAAATACGGTGCACCATGGGTGGTGGTGGCGTGGGGCACAATTACTGGCGAATCCCTGCTACTTTGCAAGGATGCGCCGGTAATTAAAAATCTGACCCTTAGTGTCTAGCATTGCGCAGTTCTTTAAACTACACTCATACATAATTTCTCAGGCCAATGAAATGAACACAAAATCAAAAAACAAATAAGCATAGTAGCAACGCTACTGAGAAGGAGAGCAGTGCACCTGAAATGCACAGAAGATTTTGAAATATAATTTACCTGCAATGTAATCAGCAACATTATTGCTCTTGGTAAAAAACAAAAATTTGCAATATAATAACACACAGAGCAGGAGAAAACAGAGTAGTGAAGAAATAGCTACTACAAGTCACCAAGCCCGGGGATCTCAAGGTGGAGCAGGTCGATCAAGTCGCGTTCCCGGTCCAGGAGATCCGTCCAACGGTGGGTGGCCTGGTTGTAGGTGCGCCGGACCCGAGAGTGTTGGTACATGGCCCGGCACACCTTCTCCCACCGCTTCCGGCGCTCCCGGATCCCGTACCCGCTAGCGAACTTGGCACCTGCCATGATGGTCCTGGGGAGGCGGCGCTGAACATAAAAAACTAGTGCGGCCACCTCCTCCGCGCTGAAGATCTCCCGGGCTGTGACCTGCTCCCCCCTCAAACGCCCGTACGGGAGCCGGGCACGGGGTACGGGACCCTTCTCCTTCTCAGGATGCTTCCCGACTCCCTTTACCATGGTCTGGGCAGAAAGGAAGGTAAATAATAAAGAAGAAATAGAATAGGGAAGAAGAAAAGAAAAGAGTTTAAAAAAGTAGTTTAAAATTAACCAAAAGTAGCAGAAAACACAAAAATATAGAGCTAGAAAAATAGAGGGATAGATAATAAGTAAAATAGATTAAAAAAAACTTCAAACAAGCAAAGGATGGCAGAGATTCAGAGAGGATATAGAAAGCATGCCCAGAACCATAGCAATGAATGAGAAACAAGATGGCTGCGCCCGTTCACGACCGCGTGTGTAAGTTCACGCGAGATTTCCCTCGCAAACTTGTATTAGCGTGCCGCACACTTTGCGAGATTACACATCGTGCCCGGAAACGGAAATACGTCATGCAAACAAGATGGCCGCGCCCGTGAAAGACCGTGAGGGTAACTTCGCGCCGTTGCGCTACAGGCGGCTCGCTAAAACGCACAAAACCTTGCGAACTAACACACCGCAAAAAAACAAATCGCATATTCGCACAAATTCGCGGCTTCCGAATTCGATCTCGTGCACATTCGCACCCCGCGAATCCCGCGAAATTGCAGAAAAACGAGTTTTGCAAAACTGAAAACACTCAGCAGGTGCAAACGTTCAAACTCATCATTAGTAACCATTCCCTGTAGTGCTTCCTGAGGGGCCCCTCCAGAGTTCAGTTGCCTACTTGCAACTATTCAATGACCCTGCTCTGACCCTCACAGCAGGCTCATAGAATAGCTACTAGTAGGCCACAAAGGTCCTGTGAAAAAAAATTGCACTGCAACAGAAAGCAAATTACAGATAAGGAAGCAGGTGCCAGACTGGAAGTTTAAATTCAGTGACACATTAATCAACCCCAAATTAATTCATGTCAGTTGAAGCAGGGCAGGTGTGCTTGCTTTTCCCCCCCATAATCTACAGTGATGAACCAGAGGGTGGCAGTGATGTACCGGAGGGTGGCATGGGTGAACCAGAGGGTGGCAGTGGTGAAACAGAGGGTGCTGTGAACCTGTGATGATGAACCAGACGTAGAAACAACACGGTCGCGACCGTTTCGAGCCGACAAGTAAGTTCGCAATTGCGAACTGGTACAAAACCCTTGCGAAATGGCAGAAACCCTTGCGAACACAAAAAAAAGAAAAAATCCACAAATTCGCGGATTTTGGGGATTCCGAATTCGTGAATACGCAAATTCGCGAACCGCGAATTCGCAAAATTCGCCCATGCTTAATCGCTGCCCCCTTCTTTCATTTTGAAGGGCCTGTTCCAGGGAGGTGTTGGTCTACGGGCCCAAATACGGCCCAGGAGGGGAGCCACACAGCCCCCTTCCCCCTTTATTTTGTACTTTTGACCCGGGGAGGTGATGGTCCCGGGGCTTTTATGAGCCCTGTGAGGAGGGTCTGTGTAGCTCCTCTGCAATTGAATAATTCAGGCCCAGTGAGGGGAGCCTTTAGGTTTAAAGTATTTTATTGAAGCAGGGTGGGATAGGACACAGAGGGGTAAGAAACAGGTGACCCACAAGATCCGCGCTCCAGTGCGCATCATACAGCCAATACAACAATGCAGTCACAATTTTGTGAGAGGCTCCGTCCAACTCGGGAGCATAGCTTCAGCACCTGTGGGTACGGACAAACGACGGGGGGAGGGGGGAGGGGGGGGGGAGGGGGAGGGGAGGGGAGGAATGAGGAGAGGAAAAGGGAGGAGAGACAACCCCGCTCCAAAAAACCTACCCAACCAAACTAAACCCCAAACAACCCTACCCCGACCCACCCCCTGTACTGTGCCAGCATCTACAGTCTCCGCCACTGTGAACTCTCAATGAATCACTACTATGCAACACCGACCCCACCCACTCAGGCAGGCGGGTCCGGCGGCGGCGTCAGCCTCAACAACCGCAGATATCTAGGGCAGGTGATCTCTCGGAACTCAGAACATAACAGGCTGTGAAAGGGCTCCCACAATTCCTCAAAGGTATCAGTATCCCCCAGGGCCACCAAGGACATCTTTTCCATTCCAAGAACATGCCACAGTCTGTGCAGCCAACCAACTACAGAGGGAAGTGTTGTAGTGCGCCAGTGTATGAGAATATTCTGCACCGCTGACCCCAGCGCAATTGCGATCTGTCTACCTCTCTTGGACCTAAGGGGATACATCAACCCATTCGGCAACCCCAACAGGACATAGGCCGGGAACCTAGGCAGTTCTATCCCAAAGCATTTGTCAACTTCGCTCAGGACCTCTTCCCAGTACGGGGCCAGCAAGGGGCAATCCCACAGTATGTGCGTCAGTGTACCAGTGTTGCCACAGTTGCGCCAGCACGTCCCTGGTATCGCCCTATCCATCTCATGCAGTTTCTCCGGAGTGCGGTACCAGTAGGTCGAAATTTTAGTAAAGGTCTCTGTAAGACCCGTGTGGTAGGCCGAGTGGCGCGCGCGGTAAGAGATGTGGTCCCATTCTTTATGACTCAGCTCGCGCCCAAGCTCTCGCTCCCATCGTTCCCGACCCGGGCTGTGAATGAGAAATGAGGGGGGCTGCAGCATTCTATACAGGTCCGAGATCAGTTTGGCGTCCGACGTGCGGGTTATCAACCAACGCTCATACTCCGTGATTTCCCTGTGCGCCGTGTCGCACACTTGAGGTTGTAATGCCCAGTGGCGCGCCTGCATGTACCGCATGCGTTCCGTCTCCGGGAGGCCATAATCCCTCTGCAAGTCCTGGAAGGAGACAACTCCCTCGGGGGAGTACAAGTGGTACAGAGTGCAGCAGCGGGCCACCCGCCAGCGGTCATAAGCTCCCTGTTCCAGCCCCGGGCCGAAGTCCGGGTTGCCAATGAGCGGCGTGAAGGGAGAGGGGAAGGTAGTCAACTCGCATCTAGCCGCCACCGAGTCCCACGTCTGGAGCGGGACCCGCGTCACCAAGGACGCGTAAAGATTGGGGGGCCGATGGGCTCGCCTCAAGAATGGGACTTCCTGCAGTGTCCGACCCGCCACCGCCTGATCTTGGAACAACCAGTGTTTATCCGATTCCCACCGACTCCACTCCACGAGGTATCGGAGCTGGGCGGCCTGGAAGTACTTCCGTAAGTCCGGTATTCCCAGCCCTCCGGATTCCGGTGAGAGCATAGCGATGCTCCTCTTGATCCTCGGCCTACGGCCCTGCCACACGAATCGTGCAATGGCAGTCTGAGTCTCCGCAAGCCACCCCACAGGAGGGTGGAGCGGTAATGCTCTGAAGAGGTAAAGCACCTGAGGCAGAAGGGTCATCTTCACTGCGGATATCCTACCCAGTAGCGACAGCGTGCCTTTATCCCATCGGCCCAGTTCCTCCTTGATTTTAGTGCCTAGAGCTGCGTAATTGGCCTTAACCATCTCCGGGAGGGAGGGCGCCAGCAGGATCCCCAAATACGGGATCTGGTCCTTGGACCAGCTCAGAGGGTAAAGCCTCTGCAGTTCCACTCTAGTGGCAGCAGAAAGCGAGATGTCTAGGGCGGCCGACTTACCCAGGTTCACCTTAAAGCCCGCCACATCAGCGAATAAGTTCAGTTCCTCCACACAGGCCGGTAGCGATCTCCGCGGGTCATCCAGTGTCAGTATGACATCATCCGCGTACAGGCTAATCGCGTGGCGAAACCCTCCCATCTGGACACCAGTAATGTCCGGGTTCTGCCGAACCCTCTGTGCAAATGGCTCCATGTACAAGGCAAAGAGCAAAGGGGAGAGCGGGCACCCCTGTCTCGTGCCCCGTTCAATGGGGAAGGGTCGAGAGCTGCCGCCGTTCACCCGGACCACCGCAGATGGAAACCGGTAGCAGTTAAAGATCAGGTGACGAAACTTCTCCCCTATCCCAAATTTGCTCAGGACTTTCTCAAGGTAGGGCCAGTGCACCCTGTCAAAAGCTTTCTCCGCGTCAATGGACAGGAGCATCCTCTCTCCAGGGACCCTAGAAGCCTTCTCGAGAATGTGCGTCACCCTCTTAGTATTATCTACCGTTTGCCTACCGGGCACGAAGCCCGCTTGGTCCGAGTCAACCATGCCGGGGAGATGCAACGCCAGGCGTGCCGCTAAAATACTGGTGAACACCTTCAAATCGGTGTTCAGCAGCGAAATGGGGCGGTAGGACCCACAGGCGGTCCTGTCCTTGCCCGGCTTAGGGATCACTGAGACCGTGGCCTGGAGAAATTCGGAGGGGATGGCTCCCGGTTCTGCGAAGGAGTTAAAAAGGCGAGTCAACAGAGGCGCCAGCTCCTGGCAGAAGGTTTTGTAAAACAGCGGGATGAAGCCATCCGGACCCGGGGCCTTGCCCAGTTTGAGCCGGGATATCGCCGTGACCACCTCCTCAATGCGTATGTCACGCTCCAAATACTGAGCCTGATCCTGAGTCAGCGACGGAAGCGGAACCGAGTCCAGGTAGTTCCCCTCAGCCTGGGCCGAAGGGGGCTCCCCGGAGTAGAGGTCCGCATAAAAGCCGCGGAAGACATCCGCTATGTGTTCATCGGTCGTGACTCTGCCTCCGGCCGGGTCCAGCAATTCCTTCACTCGGTGCTGCTGGTGCTGCACCCTGAGTTTGTTAGCCAGGAGCCGCCCACATCGATCGCCCCCTGTGTAATATTTGTGCTTCAGGCGGAGCACTGCGTACTCCGCCCGATCCGTGTCTAGGGCTGCCAGGAGCTTCCGCGCCGCCTTCAGCTGCCTCCACACTCTGGGGGCCCCTGTCCTGTGATGAACCTGTTCCAGCTCCCTCACCTGCTGGGTGAGCTCCTCTCTCTTAAGTTGCCGGTCCCTATTCTCGGCAGCGGAAATCGCGATGAATTCGCCTCGGAGCACGGCCTTTAGGGCCGCCCACTGCGTTGCACGGGAGGTGTCCCCGTTATCGTTCACAGTCTGAAAAGCCAAAATGGCCGCCCTGATCTGATCCACCACCGACCGCCTATGCAAAAGCGTATCTCGGAGTCTCCAAACCCCCCTCGACCGAGCCACCGGCGGAAGAGTGAAAGTGCCCTCAACTGGGGCGTGATCAGAAAGAGAAAGGACCCCCATGTCTGCATTCGAAGCCAAAAGAAGCAGCGGGCCCGACACTAGGAGGTGGTCTAAGCGCGCATAAGATCTATGGGCGTGTGAGAAATAAGAGTATGCGCGGGTGGTGGGGTGGAGGCCTCGCCACATGTCATGCAGATCTAGCTCCGCAAGTCGAGTTCGAATCGAGCCCGAGAGCTCACCCAACTGCTGGCGCCGCTGCACAGACCTGTCCAGTGTCGCGTCAAAAACCAGATTCAAATCACCCCCCAACACTATGTGCCTATCAGAGGTGAATGCAACGTCGTCCAAGGCCCTGTGCAAGAATTGGTCCTGATGATCATTGGGGCAATAAACGGAGCCTACAGTCAGTGCTAAGCCCCCCACCTTGATCCTATATACCAGGAGTCTCCCTTTCTGCTCCGCTACCTTGCTCACAACCTCGCCCCTGAACCTTCCAGAAAACAAAATGGCCACCCCTGCCGTCTTGGAAGTGCTAGAGGAAAAAAGCTGAGTGGGGAACTTGGGGGTTCGCATCCGCGTGCAGTCCTTAGCCAGCAAGTGGGTCTCCTGCAACAGGCAGATATCCGCCTGTGAATTTTCCAACAGGGATAACACTGCCCGCCGCTTAACCGGATTGTTCAGCCCCTTCACATTGAGAGTAAGCACCCTAAGAGCCATCTAAGAAAGAGGTCCGGGAGCACATATCAATAGGCGAAGCCTGGTCAGCAAACACAGAAGGCACCCTTCGAGACCTCAGAACAGAGCAACGTTGAATCAACCATTGGCACAGTACAGTCCCCGAACCCCAACATCCCACAACCAAAAACCCCCGCCCCGCCCCCACCCCAACAAAACCACACCACCTCCCGCTACTGGCTCCCCTTCTAGGTCCCAAAATCGAAACAGCTGCCCGTCTGCCCCAACCCCTTCCCTCGCTTCTCAAACTTTTCACAAAAAACATTGTCCCAGTCCGGCCCAAACGGGCAAGGCCGTGGAAAGTCAACCTAGTGGACGTCCAGCCACCTCCTTCCGCACTCGCCCTCCCTCCCGTGCCACCCCCCGAAACCCCGCACCTGCAATAAGAATGTGCTAAAGTAGACTCCCCCCGGAGTAAGTTCAGGCCGTCAAGGCCACTTCGCCATTCGCCGCCACTCTGGAGGCCTCCTGGATGGCAGCCGCCATTTCAGCCCGGATTGCAGGCGAGCCCGGGCGCTCCGCCGGGGAAGAGGCCCCCCCCTCAGCTCGTTGCCAGCCGGTACGATTGTTGCGCCTCCGTCGCGGGGCCGGGGTATCCGTGTCCGTTGCAGTGAGGCCCAGCACCTCGCAAACATCTTGAAGGGACCGAAGTTGATGTAAGACCCCGTTCCACCTGAAGATCAGGCGGAAGGGGTGCCCCCAGGAGTACTGCGTTTCATGCTCCCGAAGGAAGTCCGTAGCGATCTTGAAGGACTTCCTTTTCTGTAACGTGACTGTGGATAAGTCCTGAAACAGTGTCACAGGATGGTCCCGGAATCTAAAAGGCTGCTGCCCTCGTGCCTCACGGAGGATCCGCTCCTTCAAAGGAAAGTTCGGGAGGAATGCCAAAATGTCCGGGGCGGGCGCCGTAGCCCTGCGGGGGCGACCCACCCGGTGCGCCCGGTCAATACGAATCCGAAAGTCCTCCGGCTCACCCAGGATCGCTCGGAAGAGGGCCACCAGATATGCCGTCACGTCTTCCCCCTCTTCACCAGGCGGCACTCCGCGGACCCGAATGTTGTTCCGCCTGGACCGGTTTTCAAGGTCCTCGGCGTGGGCCTGTAGCTCGATCTGTTGCTCCCGGAGCCGTAGGACCTCCTGCTGCAGATGGGTGATCTCCTCATCCCTGGAGTGACCCGCTTCCTCCACCGTGTTCACCCGGTCCCCCAGGGAGTCCATCTCTCTCCTCACTTCGCGGACCTCCCCGGCCACTTCGTTCTTGAGTGCTTGGAAGTCTTCCCTCAGGGAGCTAAACAGGGACTCGAGAAAGGACCTCGTCACCGGGGGCTCTCCTCCTTCTGCCCCCCTGGCTGAGGCCGGGGAGGTCGCGGCCGGCTGGGCACCTCCGCTGCGCAGGGCGCCCCGTCCCAGCATCTCCGGCAAGGTCCGGTCGCCTCTTCGCTGTCCCCTGGCATTCGACATCGTAGAGCGAGAACAAACACTGAGGCTCGCTGAACAGCAGAGAAAGCGGCTATGAGCCAGCCGGGAGTGGTCGCAGTGAGCGCCAGGAGGGATGAGCTGCCCGGTCGGGCCCCACAAAATGGCCGCTCAGTAGTGTCGTGGGGACAACGCCCAAGATGGAGACCCTTTGTCTGTCTCCGACCCACGAACCAGAAATCCGGTCAGGGGGCTAAGTCACAATGCAACAGCCACCGGGGTCCGCTGCATCAGGGAGAGATCAACCTCAGAAGACTCGGTCCCCCGATCCGCACAGATAACCAGCCTAGGCGACCTCCTCCGGCAGGCCCCTTCAAGCCACGGGCTGGCGTAGCAAGGTGGCACCGACTCCGCCACCGCTCTGCGCCTCCGCTCCGCTCCGCTCCGTACAGCTGCTGCTGGACAGCTCCAAGCCTCGCGCGGAGCCGTCGTCGAATCCCGCTCCAACAGCCCATGCACCGCCGCGGGCCTCACATCTCAGGGGCCGATCGCCCCGTCGCGCTCCGAGGGTCGGGAGATTCGCAGCTTCCAGCTCCCAATCGGGTCGTGCAGCGGGGTCCGATCTGGGCCACACCGGCCAAAATCTCGTCCCCGACGGCGCTAACCAGGCTCAGCAGGCTCTCCACGCCCCCACCGCAAGCACCAGGCTCGGTGGCCGCGTGATCCGGGGGGGAATCAGCGGTTCCAAGCGGTGCAGAAATTCAGGGGTCCGGGAGCCCTCGGCAAGTGCGACCGCTCAGCCCGCCATCTTGGCCACGCCCCCGAGGGGAGCCTTTAAAGGGAAAGGGAAAAGGAGGGGGCCGCATGGGCCCCCTCCCTTAAATTCTTAAAATAAACCCCGGGCAGGTTTTGGTCGTGGCCTTGGGTAAGGGGAACAACATGCATCCCCCCACTTTTGTTTAATTCACGCTTGCCCCCAGGACCTGGCCCACCTTGGGGCCAATATTTAAACAAGCCCAGGAGACCTCGCTTATTTTTTTTTTTACATTTTGGGGGATATTTTCCCTGTGAAAGCATACAAAAAAATATTTTTTGGTCCTGGCCACCACCAGGTCTAGGGGGCTTTTCCTACCCTGCCCCCTTCTCTTTTTTTATGCTTTTTCTTTGGGACTCTGCAGAGTCCGAGTCCCAAGATGGTTACCAACACTTCCTGGTTGAAGTGTTGGCAGCCAATCAGATCGCTGCAAGAGATTGGTAAGATTCGCCTCTAGATTTACAAATTTGGCTGTGCTTTAATATTTCCGAAACTACTGAACTGATTTACACCAAATAACAAAAAGGGCTCTTTCTGGACCAAGAGCTACCTTTGTTCCAAATGTGGTATACTTCCGTCCAGCGGTTCGGGCTATAGTCGTGTTCAAAATCCCTATAGAAAATTGCATGGGGAAATAGCGTTATGGGAGCCCAGCTTTTTGTCGGTCCCTGCTGACGAAACAGCCAGAAACTTTCAATACAGCAGTTGAACTGAGCATCATACTCATTTTGAAAATGTCATGACGATTTATCAAACAGTGCCAAAGTTATCCTTTCAGGCTTAGAGTGACGCATAAATTATGCAAAAAAAGACGCAGAGAACTCTGGGTAGTTAAGTTTTGGTGGAAAGCAGCTCCTGTATAGAGCACCCTCAACACTAGTGACGCTCTAAATTTGCTACCCTCAAATGTTTGCTTTTCTGTCAAAGTCTTAAAGTGTAGGATTAGCACAGTGCCATCCACACCGAGATAGAAAGGGAAAAGGTATTTTACCATTTCTACAGCAACATTTTTAAGCATAGGACTAGCACAGTGTTATCAATACCGAGCTGTAAAATGACAAAAGCCTTTTACCACTCCAGGCACAGTATTACAGCTTTGAACTGGTAAAATACCAACCAAGCCAACCTGAAATGATTAAAAGCAACCCCTGACAAGTGTTTCACTCTCATTAGAGCTCTAAGAGAATTATAGCTTTGCCCAGACACAAGGGAGCATCCAATATAAGTCAAAACAATGCCCTTTCAGCCTTAGAGTGACACATAAATTATGCCAAAAAAAGAAGAATCAAAGAACTGTGGGTAGTTCTCAAGTTTTGGTGGACAGCAGCTCCAGTATAGAGCACCATCAACACCAGTGACACGCTAAATTTGCTCACCTCAAATGTCTGCTTTTCTATCAAAGTCTTTAAGTGTAGGATTAGCACAGTGCCATCCATGCCGAGATAGAAAGGGACAAAGTCTTTTGCCATTTCTACAGCAAAGTCTTTAAGCATAGAACTAGCCCAGTGCTATCCGGATCGAGCTGTAAAATGACAAAAGCCTTTTACTACTCCAGGCACAGTATTACAGCTTTGAATTGGTAAAATACCAACCAAGCCAACCTGAAATGAATAAAAGCAACCCCTGACAGGTGCTTAAAAACTCTGCACACCAAAGGGTGCAAGAGATTGTCCACTCTGTAATCTTGTTAATGCATTCTACAACCCACTCATAGAATTCAAGCAGGGCAGGACAGGCCCATATCTTGTGGACATCTCAGCAACACCTTCTCCGCATCTGGGGCAGGTTGCCTGGGGAGCACCGTATGTCTGCATGATTTTCCCCAGGGTAAGGTATGCCTTATGTAAGTAAAAAAATAATAATAACTTAAATCGGCCGTTACGTGAGGTCATGTGTATTACCCAGTATTGTGGTCCAGTCTGTGTCTGTGATTGGTTGAGCAATGTACTCCTTCTATTTCTGTCGCAGCTCTACTAATGGCGTAATAATATCAGCTCGCAGCGCTTGATACAGGTTAGCGACTGCTCTAAACTTGCCATTTGTAGAACAGAGGACTTGACTATACTGATGAGGAGGGGGCTCTGCTGTTTCTGTTTACCAGGGAGCCAGTAACTTTGCCACCATTGCCTGATGCACCAAGAACTGCCTTCTTGGTAGTTCAAATGCTTCCTAAAGATCAACAAACTCCAATAATTCCCCCTCCCAATAGATGTCTCCAATTCCGGTAATGCCAAATGTTGGCCAATCCATCAAGCCCCCATTGATCCTCTTTCACTTCACCCCTTATTGTAAAGCATGGTTCTGTTGGAAAGAAGGGCCTCTCATAAGCAATGCTCTTTTTTTGGCCAAGGAAGCTACAACAAGATCTCTTAGTTTGGGGCACCAAGCTTCCATAACTCATTTGGGAATTTGGTGATCACTTCCGCAGTTCGTTGATAGAATCTTCTGAATTGCTGCAATTTAAAGCAAGGCCTTGGTAGCAATATTAATAACATCCGGGACATGCTGTGAAATATGCTTTAACCCAAAAAAGTGTAGTTGTGAAGGCAAAAGCACACTAAATGCTTCATTAATCTCAAGACATAACCAAAACCAAAAAGAAGTCCTCTGCCTGTCAAAATGGGGGGGTCTGGGCCACATTACAGGAGGAAAAAGGAAGTGGTCAACTCACCTCAGCCTACACTACTGTGATGGTTGACCTACCTCAACCTGCCAAGGCTCGCTTTGCTAGTTCTCCCTCTCGTGGATCATATCTCTTCTATAATTTACCATAAAAAGACACCACTGCCAGTTTGCCTCTAAATACTAATTTAGGAAAGGCCTCTGTCAAGCAAGCTCAGTAAGAAGCCCATCAGATCCCTTTGTCTGTTGTCCTGATCCCCATGATCTTCTGACTCTGTCCAGGCATAGTACTCTAAAACATCTCCACATGCCTGTTTGTAGCTCTTCCTAGTGAATCCTGTTACAGATTTTTTAACAACAAATTCAACAGTTCTCACTCTGTTTATACTTATATATCTTGTAACAATATTGCCTTCCAATCTTCTCCTTGTGGGGCCAAGATTCAAAACCTTTGCCACTGCAAATGCGATAAAGCAGCACCAATAATATTTTTTGCACCTGGCACATGACGTGCGCTGAAAACAATGTTCAATTGTAAACATCTCAACATGAACGTCTAATCAAACATAGTACTCACAGAATCTCTTGTCTTTTGTCTGTTCTCCAATTCCCCGTGTTGTGTTATCCACAAATCAACATCACTTTTCTCCTTTCTTCATATTTTCAAAGCCATCAACAATGGGAGAAAAAAATATCCAGGAAAGCAATGGTCCTCCCTTAATGCAACCAGCATCACTACATTTCTCCGCACACTTCATACTATCCCAGAACAGACCATAACCATTCGCTCTAGAAGCATATGAGAAAATTTGTCCTTGACACACTGTATCCTCCATTGAAATCATCCAATTTTTTTTTCATATGTGCATAACTGCTCTCAAAGTCACTATGGGCCTGATTACGAGTTTGACGGATGGGATACTCCGGCACAAACATGATGGATATCTTATCCTCCACATTACAAGTTCCATAGGATATAATGGAATTGTAATACAGCAGACAGGATATACTTCACGTTTGTGATGGAATATCCCATCCGCCAAACTCGTAATTAGGCCCTTTGATCCAAATCCTATGGTGTGGTAACACTGCAGCATACATTACAAAGCTTAGCTTTATATAAAACGTCCTGCCTGCTTTTACCACCCTGCGTGCGAAGTTTAGGTAACCCAACAGTTTCTGTACATTTCTCAACTTCAAACGTATCTCAGCAACTATTTCCGCCAAATTGCTGTTATCTCTCTCACCATTTGTTCTGGCAGTCTAGCTATCATTTCTATTGTCCAGTTAGATCCCTAAAATTGTCAACTTCGTGCTTGGTACTCCCGTGGAACCCCCAACCTTTTTTGAATGTTCTTGAAAATTCATGAAAACCCTCACATTCACGTGGAATGGCCTTACCAACAAACAGAACGTCATCAAAGTAATGAGTAGAGTTAGTATATCCTGTCTTTTCAGATAATGCCCATTGTAAAAAGTGCTTAAACTCATTGGTAGTACCCTGTCCTCATAGATAGCCCCTTCAAATTGCATACCTAGCAATGAAAAGTCTTCTGGGTTATTATGCTATAGGCAGACTGTAGAAAGCTGGCTCTGTATATACTATACCAAAGTAAGGTTTAGTGTGTACAGAGTCCAGCGGAACCCTAAAGGTAGCCAGAGGTAAAGTAGATAGCACCTCACTCTATATTTGTGGTAGTGGGGTGAGCAGTAAGGCTTTATAAGAGGACAGTGTTACTCATTTTGTTGTACACACTCAGTCAGCAAATGATTTCACACACTCAAAGACTGAACTACATGAACTTTTCATTTTGTATAAAAATATTATTTTTGTTATTTTATTTTCTAGAACCAAGCAAGCCTGGCACAGGTAAGCAATAACTACCTTACAGTAGTAATGCAGTTTATAAACCGTTTGAATTGCAATTGTAAATATACTTTGATTTGATTACAGTAGTGTTACTGATAATGCAATGCTTTTCAGAATACAGTACAGATTACTTTTCTTACACAGTACAGTATACCGGGATACTGCACTAAGATATTTCCTGTAAACAGTTAGTAAAAGTGTTTTGGTTATTAAGTTACAGTTTTAAAAGATTTCTTAGATTTTCCAACTCCACACTTAGAAACTTTTCATAGAAAAACTGTCAATATTATCCTATGGAGGAAAATAGTATTATCGGTTAACAGGTAAGTACTTTGTTGTGGGAGTTGGTATTCTGGGGTTAGACTCAGGGATCCCCCAGGGTCAAGGATGCACTCTTGATACACCCTCAGCGGCACTAGGGTGGATGTGTGCAGAGTGCTGAGACCCAATACTATCCAATAGGGGATGGGGGGCCTCTGGTTGGTGGCTGCTTACGAGAAGGCCACAGGGTTGGGGGAGCAAAGCTCCTGGACTTAAGCTCAGGGCAAATGGGGGTTTAGTCCAGCATAAAAGATGCACCCTCAGCCGCACTGGGGTGGCTGGGTGCAGAGTGCAGTTTTGGCATTGGGCTCCCTGTAACTTTCAATGGGGTTTCTCCGGTTTGCAAAAGCACTGCAGGTTCGGGATGAAGGCCTTCTGGTTGCGACCAGCACTTGGAAAGATAAGTTGGGATGCTGAGGGCTGGTTAGGCACCGTCAGTTGGTCCACCCAAGGCCGTGGGACGTGGGGTGCAGGGGTGCCTTGCAGGGTCATATAATCTTAACAGCTCCTGGTTGCGGTTGGGGGTCATTCCAGATTTAGTCTGCAGGCATCCGCTGGAGGTTTGGGGTAGGTCAGGCATCACTTGATCTCAGGTCTGGATCGCCGGGGAGACCTCCTCGTGGTTTTGGGCCACTCAAACTCGGGCAGTGGGTGTCAGGTGCATAATGGTGCAGACTTGCAGATCCTTATGGAGCTGGAGTCTGTGGGTGAACAAATCCGGTGTTCATGGGAGACAAAGTCTTTGGGATTGAAGGCAGGTCCTCAGGGTTTCTTGAGGTTGCTGGCTGCAGAACACACCGGGATTTCGCTGGAGGAGGATCGAGGTGGGGACAGGCCAGTAGGATTGGGGCCAAGTCAGTGGGTGTCCACCTCTTGTTAGCTTCAGCACGGCTGTTCGGTCCTTCTTCTTCTGGTTTCCTGTCTGAGGAAGCAAGGTTCAGTGGTGCCTTAAATACTAGATTTAGGGGCGTTATAGATAGGTGAAAGGTTGGGACCAGTAGGTCCCTTCCCAGGGGTGGGTACAACCCCTATTATGAAACCCTCCAGTGGGAGGGGGGCATATGCCTCTCCCTGGTTAGCTGGGTCCCCCATCTGCAAGATAATGAGGACTGGGAGTTGTGCTTCACCTCGCCTCCCCCACCTGAGGGGTGGAGTTGGCAGAGGTGGGCACACCTCTCTTCCTCACTTGTTTTTCCCGCCGGTTATCCCGCCCAAAGTGGGGGTCAGAAACAGTGGGGACTTGTTGCTAAAAGCAGCAAGTTGCCTGGGGAAACTCACAAAGGCGGTAAGCCTTTGAAGCTTCCCCTTCGTGGACCCTGCCCATCCTGGGGGGAGGAGGCTTAGCACCTCGTCCTAGATGTGCGTTGTTTCGGGCCCTGGGAGCAGCCGGATCTCGACCCAGGAGTCCAGTAACATGTCTGGTGGTGGCATCTGAAAGCACCCCTCAGCCAGGACACAAGAGGTAGGTCGTTTTTCAGGGGGCATCTTACAGATTCCCCCTGTTTGCATTTTTCATTAAATTCCACACTGGCATTTACTTCCAGTTTTCAGTAAAGCCATTATGGTACTGTGGAGTTCATAATGACAAACTCCAGGCACCATATACTCTTAATGGCAGCACTGCACTTACAATGTCTAAGAATGGACATAGACACTGTAGGGGTACAGGGCTCATGCGCCTGTACCTCACCACTGGTATAGTGCACCCAGCTAGAGGGTTGACTGATCTATGCCAGGGCAGTGGGTTGTAGGCATGTCACACAGGGATGTGTTCCATGTCGACTCTTCACTTTGTTCTGCACCAAGACACGCAGCCTGCAAAGGCAGTGTGTGAATGTAAAGGTTCAGGACCTCTAACGGTGGCACAATAAGTGCTGCAACCCATAGAGGCCTTCCCCGGTCACAGTGCCCTGCGTACCAATGTTACCATTTACCAGGGGCTGACCTGTGGTCAGGGATGCCAATTGGGCTTATGTTTCAATGCAGTTTTAGGGAAAGAACATAGGCCCTGGGTACCTGCTTAGCAGGAGCCCAGGGCATACTCAGTCAAAGCACATCAGCAGTTCAGCAAAAAGTGGGGGCAACCATGCAGAAATAGGGCACTTTCTCACACAACCCCCCCCCCCCAAACGAAAGAGCATGAGACTAATCTTTCCCTAGAGAGTTTTCATTTTCTAAGTGTAAGAACCTTGAAAGTCCATCTGCATTGGCATGGGCAGTCCCAGGTCTGTGTTCCACTAAAAAGGCCATTCCCTGTAGGGAGATGGACCAACTCAACAGTTTATGATTTTCACCTTTCATCTGCATTAGCCATCTGAGAGGTCTGTGATCAGTTTGAACAAGGAAGGGAGTACCCAACACGTATGGTCTCAGCTTCTTCAGGGACCAAACCACAGCAAAGGCCTCCCTCCCAATGGCACTCCATTGCTGCTCCCTGGGGAGAAGCCTTCTGCTTATAAAATCAACAGGTTGGTCTTGCCTTCATCATTAGTCTGGGATAGGACTGCTCCTATCCCTAGCTCAGAGGCATCAGTCTTCACAACGAACTGCTTGGCAAAGCCTGGAGCTTTGAGAATTGGTGCTGAGCACATTGCCTCTTTCAGGGTGTCAAAAGCCTTTTGGCATCTAACTGTCCAGTTTACCTTTTTGGGCATCGTCTTGGAGGTAAGTTCTGTGAGGGGAGCCACAATGGACCCATATCCCTTCACAAACCTCCTGTAGTACCCAGTCAAGCCAAGGAATGCCCTGACTCAAGTCTGGGTTGTTGCAGCTCCCCAGTCCAGGATGGCCTAGGTCTTGGGCTGTACTTGGCCTCCACCAACAGGGTGGCCCAAGAATACCACAGTTGCCTGCCCCATCTGGCTTTTGAATGCCTTGATAGTTAGGCATGCATTGTGCTGGGCTTTTAAAACATTCCCAGGGTGGATCAGGTGATCCTGCCAGGTGGAACTAAAGACAGCAATATAATCTAGATAAGCTGTACTAAAGGATTTCAATCCAGCAAGGACTTGATTCACCAAAGTCTGGAAGGTGGCTGGGGCATATTTTGCTCCTGGAGCCAATTTGCCAGTACATTGTAGTTAAGTCAGAGGTACCTAGAGATTTGGCTGCACACAATTTGTCTATCAACTCATCTGCTCTTGGGATAGGGTGATCATCTGTCTTGGTGACAGAGTTGAGCCCTCTATAGTTCACACAGAACCTCCTTTCTCTATTTCCACCCTGTGGGTGTGGTTTGGGGACTAGGACCACTGTGCTGGCCCAGGGGCTCTCAGAGGGTTCAATAACGACTAACTCCAGCATCTTGCTGACTTCAGCTCTGAGGTTTTCCTTGACTTGATCAGACTGTTGATAGATTTTGATCTTGACAGGTGAACTGTCACCAGTGTCCACATCATGGGTACACCAGTTTGTCTGGCCAGAGGTCAAGGAAAAGAGCTTAGCATACTGCTGCAAGACTTGCTAGCCATCAGTCTGCTGTTGGGCAGTGAGGGTGTCTGACAAGACAACTCCATCCACTGTCCCATCTCTGGGGCTGTATGAGAGGAGGTTAGGGAGAGGTTCACTCTTTGTCTCCTGATCCTCATCAGTCACCATCATCATGGTGATGTCAGCCCTACCGTGGAAAACCTTAAGGCGATTCAGATGGATCATTCTTTTGGGTGCCCTGCTTGTGCCCAGGTTCACCAAGTAGGTGACCTCACTTTTCTTTTCTAGGTTGGGGTAAGGGCCACTCAATCTATCCTAGAGAGCCCTTGATGCCACTGGCTGCAAAACCCACACCTTTTGCCCTGGTTGAAATTCTAAAAGTGCAGCTTTTTGGTCATACCAGTGCTTCTGAAGCTCTTGGCTAGCCTCAAGATTCTTGGATGCCTTTTCCATGTACTCAGCAATTCTGGACCTTAGGCTAAGCACATAGTCCACAATGTCTTGTTTTGGTTATTGGAGAGGCTTCTCCCAACCCTCTTTTACAAGACAGAGTGGTCCCCTGACAGGATGGCCAAACAGAAGTTCAAAGGGGGGAAACCCTACGCCCTTCGGAGGCACCTCTCCGTGGGTGACAACAAGCATGGTAAGAGGACATCCCATCTCCTTTTTAGTTTTTTCAGGGAACCCCATGATCAAGCCTTTCAATGTCGTTGAACCTCTCAACAAGACCATTGGTTTGTGGGTGATAGGGTGTAATAAACTTGTACTGCACACCACACTCTTTCCACATGTGCTTTAGGTAAGCAGACATGAAGTTGTAACCTCTGTCTGAAACCACCTCCTTAGGAAACCCTACCCGGGTGAAGACACCAATGAGTGCTTTGGGTGCTGCAGGAGCTGTAGTAGTCCTAAAGGGAATTGCCTGAGGATGCCTGGTGGTATGATCCACTACCACTATGTCCACAGCTCCCCTTTCAAAAGGAACTCCAACCACTGGTAATGGAATCAAGGGGGCCTTTGGGTGTCCACCAGTCATGCCACTGGCTTGACAGGTGACACAGGAGCTGACAAACTCCTTTACTTTCTGAGACATCTGAAGCCAGTAAAAGTGGCTAACTAGCCTTTCCCAAGTTTTGGTTTGGCCCTGATGTCCAGCTAGGGGGATGCCATTAGGTAAAGTTAGTAAGAACTCCCTGTATTTCTGAGGCACTACCACTCTTCTAGTGGCTCCAGGGTTGGGGTCTCTGGCCTCAGTGTACAGTAGTCCCTCCTCCCAATACACTCGGTGGGTACCACTGACATCTCCCTTTTGCTGGGTAGCAGCTTACTGTCTCAGGCTTTCAAGAGTTGGACAGTCCTTCTGTCCAAGGCACAGCTCTTCCCTAGAGGGTCCCCCTGGGCCCAAGAGTTCAACCTGGTAAGGGTCAAGCTCCATGGGCTCAGTTCCCTTAGGGGTGTCCAAGTCCTCTCCCTGAGGAGAGGGGTACTGATCCTTTTGCTGTATAGAAGCTGATTTCCCAGCCTTTTTACCTTTTCTCTTGGAAGGTTGGGCCATACTTTCAGGCTCCAACACTTCATTTTCACCCTGTTTTCTGCTCTGTGCCCTTGTTTTTACACACACCATCTCAGGGATAACCAGCATTGCTGTTTGATTTTTCAATTCAACCTCAGCCCATGCTGAGGTTTCCAGGTAATTGCCAAGCAGTCATGCAGCTGGAAGCTTTGGAGAGATCACTACCTGCTTCAGGCCAGTAACCCCTCCTCCCCACAGTCTAATGTCACCATAGCCAGACCCTCCAGGATTTAGCGATTTCGCGGTTTGCCGCAAAATCGTCACTTTTGAAAAAATGCAGTGATTTTTACAAAAGTGCCCACGAAATTGGCACTTTTGTAAAAATGCCGCGATTTTTACAAAAGTACCAGCGAAATTGACACTTTTGTAAAAATTCACTCACAGGGCATTAACATCTCCATGGCAGAGCCAGCCACTGACAGCCTATAGCCCAGGCCGGCATCTGCACCAGGAATGCTGGCCTTCGGGCCGGGAAGCCCCTCCCGAGGAAGAGACTGTGACCCGAGGACGTCACGCAACCATAGAAGAGGGAGCACCAGGCATGTGGCGCATGAAAGGAGGAACGCTAAATCCAGCACGGGGCACTATAGACAGACTCATAAAATAGAGGAGAGGCTGAAATTGTGAATACATTAATGATACAGTTCTGTAAAGCGCCCAGCTGCTTCTAAGAGTACCCCGGCGCTATTAAATTTGGATGCATGAAGTGAGCGTTACACCCCTGCACATGAGACCCTAAGAAGTGGCACCTCGGAAGTAGCATGATCACCTTAGCTAGGAGACCGATTCTTGGTAATGAAGGTAAAGAAAGGTCTGCTTTACGGTTACACCAGAGGAGGTCAGTCAATAAGAAAGAAGTACCTACATGGACAGCCAGCACAAGTGCAGGTCAAAGTTAGTTTGTTGTTTGGTCTGTACACGACATAGCAGTTTTGATCAGACATTGATATGTAACTAGGCTTATCTAAAGCCTGAACAACAGAAAACTTGCACTCCAAGCAAAATTTGACAGCTTACGTAAGGACCAACATTTAAAGGAGTCTGACCCTTGCCAGGAATGGTGGCACCAGAAGCAGTGCTCAGCTGTTGAGCATGGACTTCAATAGCACTACTATTTTATTAGTTTTTCTTTTAAAATTGTATTTTTTATCAGCCTTGGACTCCTGCCTTACTTATGACCAGGGGGAAAACGTATAGAAATCTGAGCATACATTCTGTAAATTAACCTGGATCTGCAGTTCTGCTTTTAGGAGTTCAACATCACACCAATCACCTTGAAATATTTACCTCAACCATTCAATCCTGCACCTGGTCAAAGCCAGGGATAGAAAGCCACGGTCAGAAAAGGTGGTTCTGTTTGCATCACACATTCCAGCTCTGTTGTGGTGCAGCGGCTCCTGCAGGATTCTAAGCCTCTTCGCAACACTCCTGCCTAAAAGGTTCAAGTAGGGCACACTAAGTGAAGTCTAATGATCAAAAGAATCCATCCAGGATATGAAATCATATGAAGTGTATGGCTGCCTGGCGGTTAGCCTGCTTCTAAGCCTTTGTAGTGTTTGGCGGATAAAGGAGTTGAGAAACGGGTGGATGTGGTTTGCCAAGGGTCACACAAATTGGTCCAGTGGGGGAGAGTAGATTCAAGTACAGGTCTGACATTTTTATGATCAAATGACTGTTCTCATCCTCTTGTTACGTCAGACACAACACCCTAAATTCTACTCCAGTGAGAAAGAAAGTCAAGCAAACAGGCTTCAGGAAGGAAGGAGGGACGACACCTGTCACATCAACCATTTTTATGGAAATATTTCTTTAAAAAAAGAGTCGAATAATCCCCCCTTAAAGCCGCCCACTCCTGGTTGCTCTTCTAGACAGACCGATCCTGCATCTGTTCACAATAGGAGAGTAGGTGAATATAGGCTAGGTTAACCGAAGACTGAATTCAAATATGTGGCCTGATAGTTACAGTCAAACAGCATTTGTAAACCGCAACACTGTCACCCGTAGGGGTATCTGGGCACATGGTCTCTATTGAAGAGCCAGGTCTTGAGTCTCTTACTGAAGTCTGGCAGGTGAGGGGGCTGTAGAGAGCTGGTGGGGGTGGTCGTTGCAGGTCTTGACAGCATTGTAGGAGAAGGCGCGGCCACCTCTGCAACAGATGCAGGGAGTGAGTGCGAGTTCGAGTGAAGCGGAGCACAGGTATCTAGCGGGTTGGTGTAAGTTCAGTCGATTGCTGAGGTAGGCATCTCCAACAAGTAGCTCATGAGCTACCAGTAGCTCTACAACTGCATGTAAGTAGCTTTCCCTATGTGCAATGCAACATACTAAATTAGAAGATTTGCTAGGCTGAATTAAAATGCACATGCCAAAACTGAAAAGTATTATTTGAAACAAAAATATGTGTATTTTAATAGCGCATAAGCTGATGTTTTGAGAAATGTTTATTTGCAAAATATATTTATTGTTTGATATGTGTTCGTTAACTCATCAGGCATTGGGCAGAATTATTATTAATACTATCACTTTGTGCCAGGGGTGTATTGCAGCTATGGCTGGTATGTATTATACATGTAAAGGAATTCCAAATTGGCAAAGCCTTGTTACATTACTGCTGGAAACCCCTCCTGAAGCACTGAGGCCAACAACTAACTGCTAGTAATCATGAATGAGGCGGGCACTAAAATAATCGTATCTGATGTAGTCAGTATAATAAACACTAATAATGTTAGCAGCTCAATATGATTTTCATTGAACGGAAGTAGGTTTGCTGACAGAGAAGGTTAGAGACCCCTAGTCTAACACAGCCCCCACAAATAATAAGGGTTCGGCCTGCTTTAAGGGGATGTAGCCCGACACTGATGTATGTCTGTAGCAGGTAGCTTGTAGTAATGCATGGCCACACATGCATGCACAAGGGGCTGACTGGTTGGGCACCGCACAGCGGCCTGCACTTTCACGTCCGGGTGCTCCAGGGAATCCGAACGACGTTCGATCCAGTGCAGTGGACAGAACAGAGCAGAGGAGAGCCATTCCAAGAGGGCGGGCCACCAAGGGGATCGCCAAAGCTTCCGGATATGAAGCTAGCGGCCACAAAGCATTATAAATACCTTACACATTAAGTGTCATGCCCTTGGCTCACTAGGGCACAGAATATGCAAAAAGTCTGACTTTGTTGCATACTGGCAAATGTAAAGGGTAGAAACACCACTACGAGCTCACCCCGTCTAAAGTCACAGTGTGCATTTAAGATAAACACATACATATACATATATGCTGCCGATATGAGAACAATCGCCTTAGATTACAGCTGCAAAAATAATATGAAAATGAATTGACGGAACACATAATAAACATTGCAGGAGACACATAATAAACATTGTGGGTGCCAGCAGCCGATCTCTCAGTCCTAAGCAGGGAGATAACACGTACACCATCAATACATGCATCACAAAACTTCTACAGCAGTTATATGATGAGCTCAAGAGATTTATGAGCTGCTAACATGGGCCGAGCAAACATTCAACGTCAGCCCATAAACTCATGTTATACTTCATGTTATAGCAAAGTTGTACTGCAATAAATCACGGAAATAGGCGGTTTTATTTTTTTCAAGTATATTTATTTCTTGCTAACAATATACATAAAAGCTAAAATAGAAAGCCCCTTTTAATAAACCTTTCAAATTCAGAAATTGCTTTAATATATGAAAGTATCGGTTGTCTCAACGCACCAAGATATATTTTAAATACAGGCATATTGGACATGGAAGGTGAGGGAGTAACATGACCAACTAGAGCATGGGCGTCAATTCACTAAAATGTAAGGGGTTCATGGAAGGGACATCACAGGAAATAACATTACACCAGGGCCTATTTCAAAGTGGAATACTCTGTAAAACAGTTTCAAAAATTGAAAATGAATGATTATGAGTAAAATAAAGTGCAGCAAAAATGTTGCTAAATTTCTATATTTGTGCCGCTAAATTTCCATATTTGTGCCGCTAAATGTGTTAATCCATGCCGCTATATCCTGGGGGGCCTAAATAGCCATTGCATGGTTAGTGGTAACACTGTCAGCATTGATGACTGGGTAAGTTCTCCCAATCAAGTATTGCTCAAGGGAAACCAGTGTATCTCTCAACATAGTGACACTGGCACCTGTATCCTAGTTCCATTAATCCAAGGGTATTGCAAATACTTCTTTAAGTTGGGTGGCCACACAGCTAAAGTGGCAAACTCAACTTCCCCTAATGATACTAGAACTGCTTCAGTGTGCAACCCGATTTGCCCTTGACACACTGTTGATCCCATCTAGAGACTTGCTACACCAGGAGTAGCTGTAGTCGGATTTAGGGGGCTTTTTGTTAGGGCAAGCAGCATATCCAGTTAAGTGTCCCAACTTCTTACAGTTGTTACACCAGGCCTTTAAAGCATCAAAGTTCTTTCCCCTGTACCTAATTTTTGGACTGGGAAGAGTTTGGGGACCAACCCCCCTGTGCAGGTTTTTGGGGCCCTTTAGCAGACTGAGGCTTTTTATCTTAGAGATTCTCACCACCTTTGTCCTGTGGAAGTTTTCTAACCCTTTTCTTTTTGTCACCCCGTGGTTGTTTTAGTCATCCTTGTCTTGACCCAGTGGTCTGCCTTCTTTCCCAATTCTTGAGGAGAAATTAGACCTAGGTCTACCAAATGCTTATTTAACTTTTCTTTAGTGCAATTACTTAAAATATGTTCTTTCATAAACAAATTGTAAAGTCCATTGAAATCGTGCACATTGTGTCCAGTTAACCAACCATCTAGTGTCTTAACTGATTAGTCTAGGAACTCAATCCAGGATTGGTTTTGGGTTTTGTGAGCCCCCCTGAATCTAATTCTATATTCCTCAGTTGTGAGTCCAAATCCCTCAATAAGAGATCTCTTCATGAGCTCATAAGACCCAGCATCAGCCCCAGAAAGGGTCAGGAGTTCTGCAATTACCAGACAACAGTTCCCAAAGGAGTGCCCCCAGTGTGACTACTTCACTTTTCTCATTTCACAAGCCCTCTCAAAGGCTGTGAACCATTTTGTGATATCATCACTCTCTTCATATTTAGGGACAATCCCCTTGGGGATTTTAGGATCATAAGATTGCTCTTTATCCTTATTAAGTAAATTGCTGCCACCATTGATGGGTGCTCGACTCATCTCTGCTTTCACTCTTTCTAGAGCCAGCAGCCTGGTCTCTTAATCCAGTCTTTTGGCCAACCTTGCTAAAAGGCTGTACTCCCAAGGCGGTGGGGCGTCGGGTAGGGGTGGGCGGAAAATCCGTTCCGCTCGCGGATTTTGCGGATTTTCGGGAAATTCGCAATCCGCGAGATTCGCGAATCTCCCGCAAAATCCGCAAATCCGCGAGCAGCGGATTTTGCTCGCACTGTTCGCGTGAGTTCGCGTGAGTTCGCGCCCCGCGAATAAGTGCAAAATTGCAGAAATACGATTTTAGCAAAACTGAAAGTAACTACTTACCAGGTTCAAAAGTTCAGGCTCATCATTAGTAGCCATTTCCTGTAGTGCTTCCTGAGGGGCCCCTCCAGAGTTCAGTTGCCAGTTGAAACTATTATGTGACCCTGCTCTGAACCTCAGAATAGTTACACATATGCCACAAAGGTCCTGAATTACAGCTAAGGGAGACAAGCAGGAGCCAGGCTGGAAGTTAAAATCCATTAATCAGCCCCTAATTCATTATTGTCAGTTGGGGCAGGGCAGGTGTTGTAACTAATTTTGCAACAATGAAAGCACTTAGCAAGTGCAAAAAATCACTAATCAGGGCGCACTAAGGAAGCAGGTGCCAGCTAAAAAAATATTCTGTGACACATTAATCAGCCCCAAATTAATTCAGGTCACTTGAGGCAGGGAAGGTGTGCTTTGCTTTGCCGAAAATAATGTACACTGGACAACCAGAGGGTGTGGTGATGAAACAGAGGGTGGCATGGGTGGGCCAGAGGGTGGCATGAGTAGTCAGAGAGTGGCAGTGGTGACAGAGAGTGGCAGTGATGAAGAAGAGTGTCCCAAACAGGCTGGACACGTAGAAACAACAAGTTCGCAAAACTTGCGACCCGACAGGTAAGTTCGCAAATTGCGAAATTGTAAAAACCCTCGCGAACTGGCAGAAACACGGGCGAACACAAAAAAAAAAAAATCCGCAAATTCGCGGGAATTCGCGGATTTTGCGGATTGCGAATCCGCAAATCCGCAAAATTCGCGAACGCGAGATCCGCAAAATTCGCCCATGCTTAGCGTCGGGTGCAGGGGTCATCTTACCAGCTCCTGGTCGCGGATGGGGAGAACTTCCGGATTCAGGCTGTAGGCGTCGGCTGGAGGTTTGAGGCAGGTCAGGGATCACTGGATATCGGGTCTGGATCACCAGGGAAACCTCCTCGTGTTGTTGAGCGAGTCGAACTCGGGCCGTGGGCGTCAGGTGCAGGGTGGTGCAGACTCGTGGAGCTGGAGTCTTTGGGTGAGCAAATCCGGTGTTCACGGGAGACAAAATCTTTGGGATTGAAGGCAGGCAGGACCTCCGGCTTTCTTGAGGTTGCTGGCTGCAGGACATACCGGGATTTCGCTGGAGCAGGTTCGAGTTGGGGATATGCCGGTAGGGCTGGGGCCAAGTCAGTGGGCGGCCTCCTCTTGTTAGCTTCAGCTCGGCTGTTCAGTACTTCTTCTTTTCTTCCTCTGGTTTCTTGTCTGAGGAAGTAAGGTTCAGGGGTGCACCCAAATACTAGATTTAGGGGCATTACAGGTAGGTAAAAGGTGGGGACCAATTGGTCCCTTCCCTGGGGTGGATACACCCCCTATTATTCCACCCTTTGGTGGGAGGGGGGCATAAACCTCTCCCTGATTGGCTGGGTCCCCCCATCTGCAATATGGCAGGGACTGGGAGTTGTGCTTCACATCGCCTCTCCCACCTGAGGGGTGGAGGTGGCAGAGGTGGGCACGCCTCTCTTCCTCACTTGTTTTTCCTGCTGGTTCTCCCGCCCAAAGTGGAGGTCAGAACCAGGGGGGACCAGTTGCTGAAAGCAGAAAGTGGCCTGGGGAAGGTCACAAAGGCGGCAAGCCTTTGAAGCTTCCCCTTTGTGGACCCTCACCTTCTAGGGGTGAGGAGGCTTAGCATCCCGTATATGTGCATTGTTTCAGGCCCCCGAGAGCAGCAGGCTCTTGAACCAGGTGTCCAGAAACATGACTGGTGGTGGCAGCTGAAAGCAGCCACTCAACCAGGACACTAGTGGTAGATCGTTTTTCAGGGGGCATCTCTAAGATGCCCTCTGTATGCGTTTTTCATTAAATCCCACACTGGCATCAGTGTGAATTTATTGTGCTGAGAAGTTTGAAACCAAACTTCTCAGTTTTCAGTGTAGCCATTATGATGTTGTGGAGTTTGTATTGACAAACTCCCAGCACGATGTACTCTTAATGGCAGCATTGCACTTACAATGTCTTAGAATGGACTTAGACACTGTAGGGGTACAGGGCTCATGCACCTGTACCCTCACCACTGGTATAGTGCACCCAGCTAGAGGGGTGACTGATCTATGCCAGGGCAGTGGGATGTGTGCCATGACGACTCTTTACTTTGTTCCGCACCAAGACAAGCAGCCTGCAAAGGCTGTGTATGAGTGTAGAGGTACAGGACCTCTAAGGGTGGCATAATAAGTGCTGCAGCCCTTAGAGGCCTTCCCTGGTCACAGTGCCCTGGGTACCTATCGCACCATTTATCAGGGGCTGACCTGTGGCCAGAGATGCCAATTGTGTGTTGGTTTCAATGCAGTTTTAGGGAAAGAACATAGGCCCTGGGTACCCGTTTAGCAGGAGCTCAGGGTACACTCAGTCAAAGCACATCAGCAGTTCAGCAAAAAGTGGGGGCAACCATGCAGAAATAGGGCACTTTCTCACACAGACTTAATATTGCATTTTGGCAACTCAGCTCCTTGTTCACCTGTACTTACTGATCTAATGGTGTCAGCAACACTACATGAGTTTTCTTGTAATATGAAATCATTGACAGAAGCCCCTTCAGACTAAGGCAAATGATGAATTAATTGTATTGCACCTGTTTTCTTGGGAATCAACCCTAACAGGGAAATTGTTAAATACTGTAATGGCTATTTAAAAATCGTCCCACAATTCTTCCTTCTTTATCTTATTCCTCCAATGTTGAGATGACTATGAGTTCAAACTCTTTCACTGACTTCAAATTTTCTGCGCACCTGTGCTCTTTAGGTCCGTAGTACCCAAAGGAAATCCCTCTTGAAATCCCCATTCCAATTTGTTTGCTGCTTCCTTGTATGAATAATGCAGCAGCCAACCTCTCAACATGTCACATTTAACTGGCTTAGGAGCCCACAATCCCCTCCCACAGCACCTCTCCATTGTTCCCCATTGTACACTATCCAAAGCATTGTGTAATGGGATGTATATCCCCACATTTGGAACATTAATGATTGTAACTACACATCTACTGTGCAAAAAATCCCTGTTAAATCTCCAACATTTTCCAGAATCCCAACTAATCTCCTTGCATATTATCCCATACCTTGTTAAGCAGGCTGGGCAAGAAAAGGCTGATACATTATGGCGCTAACTTCCTCGTCATAACTGAACCAGGCAAAACCTCCAAAATCCAGTTATGCTTTCCTTATAATATCCATATATTTGAATAAATCTACCACCCTGTTTGGCTACTTTTCACAGTACTGGCGTACATTAGAAAAAAGCATATGTCATATGTCCTAGTGTCAAAATTTACAAGCACTCTTAGACACCTAGCCAGCTCCAATTCTTCCTCCTTTGATCCTTCTATAGGCTGTATTTATGTATGTAGCAGTTGATAAACATCAACAAATTCAGCTATCAATTTTTTCTTTTGTCTTATCCAATAAGTGGGAAACCAAAGGCATTGTAATACCTATGTATGGCACCTTCTTTTTATGATCAACTTTTATGGATCTTCTTTTTTAGGTCTCGTCCTATTCCATTCCGCAAGGAATGAATAGGACGAGACTAATGGGGCTAAACTAAGCTCTAAAAAATGTGGATTTCCAGAAGTGCATGTGGTCTCGTGAACGCGCTTCTATCCGCCTGCCTCGCATCACCACATGAAAGCCATTTGTTGCTTGTTCACACTTCTTTCACAGCCGCGAGGCCATGCGTGCTTCAAAGGGATCCGCTCACTTCTCCTCCCCCCTCGCAGAGAGCTTCACATTTCAAAGAGCTCTCCCCCCCCCACAGCAATGCTAAGAGCTTGTTTTACTCGCTCGTCTACCGTGGGTCTTTCTCTGACCTCTGAAGGCTATTTCTTTCTCAGTTTATCAGTTTAAGTCTGCACTTCGCATTCCTCTGCCCCGCGGTTCCTTCTATTTTATACTTTTCTCACCCCAACCTGTGTCCATCCACCAGGGTTACAGATCAGCGCTGTTCCAACTCCTGTGTTTCCTAGATAGGGTGAGTCACTCCTTAGGTTGCCAGTGCGGTTGTGCCAACTCTGCTCATACCATTCCGATGCGTGGGGTCCGTGGATCGTGCCACTTTGACATAGATCTCCAGATAGTGGCAATACAAACCTGCTACTCTGGCAAATATTGCAAGTGATTCGGAGGGCCATGAGATAATCAGAAAGAGGCCCCACAGTATGTATATATGCGTCTGCCTCCCCTGCCAAGCTTGGATTCGTCCAAACACTTGTGTCTCTATGCACCTGCGTTTCCAGCTCGCTGATCTCACTTCCTTGACAGTCACAAAACCATGTGCCGCCGCCAACACAACCTTTTGAACGGCTGAAATAGAAATGCCACATACCGAGCTGAGCAAACAGGAAAATCGCTAGGAGTAGAGGTACCCTTACTGTACCTGTGAAACCAAGGAGTGGTGTCCAAGTGTTGTGTGCCTAGGTTCGTAATGTAGGCAGGGTAACTGGAATTATGCGGCAGCGTTAATTAAGTTATGCAACAAGATAAGGCACATTAATCAGCATAATGCAGCACATTTTGTGATAGTATTGTTTAATTATTTCTAAACATGCTAAAACTGTCTGATTATTTTTACAAGTGCTAACACTTTCTGAGCCAAGCTTTCATTCACGAGTACCAGTTTAACACCCAGATCCTGCAATAAGCAACGGAAGGAGATCAGTCAACGTTTTCAATGGGTCCTCCACTTTGTGGCAAACGAGGTAGCCACATTTTTACTAACTTTTGATACGTTTGAGCTAAAAAAAGATTGGGTGTTCAAATCTGCAGATAATGGATTGTGCGTCAAATCTGGCAAGTCCATAGCTATGTGGAAAACACCACAGGCGCAAAATCACATCATTCCACAGGCTTTGGAAATAGTACCATGAAGGCTCCTCACCACAGGAGCGATTCGTTTTACAAAAAACATGCGAGTGCAGGTTGCCAAACCCTTACTTAGAAGACCCCTAGTGGTGTCGCTAGAAATTGTTTGTTTTGAGAGCGTATACGAGGAGCCCTAGCTACTACTGATGGGTTCACGTTACCAATATCATGAGTATTCGTAAAGCGCGTCCATGCATGCGTGGGTCCGTAATGCTGTAATTGACACATGCTGGCAGTAAGAGTTGGTTCATGGACATATCCTCAGACCAGGAGTCTGCTTTGCTCCCTTGCTCTGCACGTGCCGTTATTGTTTACATCGTTTCTTACACAGATACCGATGGCACTCGAGGCTCACCTCTTGTCGGATCTGCCCATCCTCCTGCCTCCTGTGACCTCCGAGACCTGGAAGAATGTCACCCGAACCATAACTCCAGGTAGACTTACACCACCTGCAGTTCCGAGTGTCTCCGGAGGGTAAACATATCAGGTCCATAAACTCTGGTCCCAGTAACATCAGGACCAGACATCAATGCAGATGTACACTGCTGCAGTGGCTGGGGGCCCCTATCCGACCCAGGCAGCAGAACGAGGGGACCAGACAGTGCTCCCCCAGGCAGGCACCAGCTTCCCTTCCTGATGCTTTATAGCAGTCACTGTGTATTGTGTTTATAGAGGGACCAAGAAAACAACAGGCATTAGCAATTAAATAGGTCTCGCATTTATGCAAATTTGAGCTATTGGCATTGTAAATCACTATGCCTTTCATTTTTGTTTTGGTTTTTAAAACTTAAATAAAAGGCATGGTCATTTACAGCGCCAATAGATTAAACTCTCATCAATACGAGACCTAACGCTAGTACGTTTGCAAACGTGAAGAAGTGCTCTTTATTTTCCCCTGGAAATGGCATGCTAAAGCCAGTATTTCCACCTGCGGTTTGGTTTCATGTTGTGAATGTTCTGCTGCCCTTGGGTGTCGCTGCGCCTTCTCAGTGGTTTTCTCAACTCCGGGTTCTTAAAGGAGACAAACTAGGGAAAGAAAAACAAGTGATTTTTTTTATCATTAGCAATGTTTATTGTTTATACCAGCACGGAGGAGGGTAATGAGGGACTTCAAACGGTGTGAGCTCTTGAAATATTTTTTGTAGCAAGGGCTCAAATGATATTCTCAGCTGTGGATCAAAATTGAATGGACACCCATGGTGAGCAGGTTTCGGGCGTAACAATACGGACCTTAGCAGGGGCTTTGTCAGTGAAAAGTAGACCCCCCCCTTTCCCTCCAAACCGTCCTGCGGTTTCTTCTCGTCCCGTACCCCACCCTGCTCAAGCATTTCATGCGGCCGGCTAGCTGGTTGCAGCATTCCTCTCTGTGATGGAGCTCCTGCTGCAACGGATCCCTGTAGTCCACCACAGCACCACTCAGCACCACCACATCATCACTCAGCGCAACCCCTGCATCACTCAGCACAACCCCTACATCACTCAGCGCAACCCCTGCATCACTCAGCGCAACCCCTGCATCATTCAGCGCAACCCCTGCATTACTCAGCGCAACCCCTGCTTCACTCAGCGCAACCCCTGCATCACTCAGTGCAACTCCTGCATCACTCAGCGCAACCCCTGCATCACTCCGCGCAACCCCTGCATCACTCCGCGCAACCCCTGCATCACTCTGCGCAACCCCTGCATCACTCCGCGCAACCCCTGCATCACTCAGCGCAACCCCTGCATCACTCAGTGCAACCCCAGCATCACTCATCGCAACCCCAGCATCACTCAGCGCAACCCCTGCATCACTCAGCGCAACCCCTGCATCACTCAGCGCAACCCCTGCATCACTCAGCGCAACCCCTGCATCACTCAGCGCAACCCCTGCATCACTCAGCGCAACCCCTGCATCACTCAGAGCAACCCCTGCATCACTTAGCGCAACCCCTGCATCTCTCAGCACAACCCCAGCATCACTCAGCGCAACCCCCGCATCACTCCGCGTAATCACAGCATCAATCTCTGCAACCATTCAACAACAACTGGTTCAAACATGTTCTCTCAATGTTTCAAGCTTTATTACAAATGTCACAAAAAGATGTTAATATTTTACTTCTGTTCTTGGATTTTCATCACAATAAAATATACTGAACATAATCTTCACAAAAGTTATTTACAAAAGTTTAAGCTATTGCCATTATACATTAGAATCACTTTTATTTAAGTATTAATTATTTAAAAAAATGAAAAACCATTGTTATTTGTAATATCAATTCATCTAAGTCACGTAAATACAAAACATGTTGCATTACAAATGCTATAGGTGTCACATTTGCGAAAGTTATAACTATTGGCATTGTAAATGACAAAGCTATTAATTTAGCTATTTTCAAAACCAACACATAAATAAAAAAATTGTCATTTACAAGACCAATAGCTCAAACTTTCATAATGTGAGACCTATTGCATTGCAAATGCTTGTTATAATCTATGTTTACATTGCTTAACTCTTTTTCCAGTTTTTCTTATATCGTAATTCCCCAATCCTTTAATCACCCCTTCTCCTACCCCAATGAAGTTACACCTAGTGGCCCGCTGCCTTTTCAAACCCAGTTCCCAAACTGATCACTACTTATTGCTCCATTGGTGCAGGCTTAACCTTTCATCAATCTAAACCTCCCTGAATTCAGATAGACTTCTCTTCCTAACCTTTGATCCTTGGTGTTTTTTGTTTAATCTGCTCTTGACATCTGCAAAACACTAATGCTCCTCTCTCTTTTGATTTCTCCTTCCCTATCACATTCTCATATGTTTTTTTCCAATTGGATCACAAAACTTACTACCTTATTGTCCCGCAAGTCACCTTCTTCCCATTCATCACTCTCTTTATCATAATCAAGGACCAATTCCTCATCACTCATGCCGCAAACTCCACTCATGCCTAGTTGTTTCCATCACCAACATTCCCATCATAACTTTTCCATTTAGCATCAGGTAATGATAGTTTTTGTGTCCAAAACATGATCACTTGATCTTGAATAGGCCACCATAATCCTCTTTTTCACTTCAGAGCAGCGTTCATGAGTTGTTAAAAACTCCTCCAAATCCCTGACTTCATCTGTCAAGATTCATAGATATCCCAACCAGGAATCTTCAAACTGTAGGTCCTCCACCCTTTGTGCCCCCAGAGTCCTCTCTAGCTCCTCTATACCCCACCTACCTTCCCTCTTCATCTTGCAGCCATGCCCATCTGCCTGACCCCTTGTCCCCATATGTATTGGTTTCTTCTAGCTTATAATGTGCTTCTCCTTTCTGCCATAATCATTATTGAGGTCTAACTTCTTTGTGTAATCTCTGGTGTATTGTGATGCTACATGTGGGGTTTCAGCCTCTAGCAATTATGTTCCGAGTTAATTTTATATGCTTTCCATTGGCCCCTTTGTTATCCTGCATATACTACTGTGCAATCTGCTTGGTAAATAAATGCACCTGTGCATTATATACAGGGGCCTATGGGACTACTACATTTCCCACTATGCCCCTTGTCTCACTTTCAACATTCTTGCTGGCCACCCCGTGCTCCCACTCGTGACCCCCAGGATGGCCAGCACTTGTTGCTGAGCTCTGCGGTCTACTAGGTGGCACTACAACACTCTATTCGGCTCAGCCTCCCACCTCCTTATACAATGCTGCGCCTGCCACCGATTCATGAATTGACGCTTCGCATCATCCTGCATAGCTATCCCCTCCTACCTCAAGGCCCACACTGCCTCCAGCCTCACTCTACTGTAGTGTTGTGTGAGAAGGCAATGACAGAAACCTTTTGGCTTCTGATGACTGTGATGTAAGTGTTAAAGCGTAGTGAACTGAATGCAGGTTTAGAATGTTGAGTTTGTGGTTACACGCAAACGAATAAAGACATGCTATACTAAGCTTGGTGTGTGGCGTAGTCATTAGCAGGTACCCAGACTAGGGAGGATGATACAACTGGTGATGAGATAGGGGATAATCAACCCGAAGATCGACAGTGCTCTCCCAGAGAGTTTGCTGTGGTCCAGCAAACAGCCCGTGCGTGCCACGTGCGCCTCAGCCAAAGTGCCGAATCAAAGTTTGGTGTATGTGGAGTCAAAGTGCAACTCCAGCCAGTACGAAGCATTTGAAGATAACGGAAGCCTCACTGAGAAATCTACACATTGGTGGTCAAGAACCTGCTGGTAAGGCCGTAGAGAGAGGTACTGCGCTATTACAAAACCTAAAGCTGTTCATCATATGGAGTGATAATGTTAAATGAGGATACAACGTAGGTTGAAAAGAGCTACAAATAGCCACAGAAAATTGCAAGATATCGCTGCGATCGGAAGCACTGCGAGGCAGAGATCAACCAGGTGTTAGACAGAGCAAGACCTCTGACCTCTTGTCCAGGAAACTGCTCTCCCATCACGCAGCTCTGTCGTAAGTGCCCTATCCCTAGTGCTGCCTCTGGCCACTGTTCGAGGCCCCTGTGCCTTGCCTCGCCCGGGGTCCTTCCGCTGCCTCTGTCTGTGCCTTTATTCTTTTTTGCCTCTCCCTCTTGCCTTTTTGGTTCCTTTTTGCCCCTTTCCTTTTTGCCCCTTTCCTTTTGCCTCTTTCCTATTTGCCTCTCTCCTTTGCCTTGTTCCTTCTGCCTTTTGCCTCTTTTTGCCTTTTTCTCTTTGCCTATTGGCTTTGCCTCTTGCTCTTTTTTACCGCTGGTGCTGACCCTGTGTCCCCTCCCCCTCCCACCTGGTCCCGCTTCCCAGCCATCCCGCCCTCCACTGATCCCTATTTAATGGCAACATCTACACGGCCGCGCACAGTGGGCGCTGCTGGTGCACTAAAGGCAAGCCTGTCTGTGACTGTCCATGACCCGACCGCGACCAGAGCCAGGATCCCTGGTCCTACGACCCACAAGTGCTACAACTCCTCGGCCCTCTCTGTGCACTCAGCACTGACCAGGACAACAACTGCAAGCATTCTTCTCCTATCTACACCGTAGGACCCTTCACCTGCCACCACTTTCGCCACTCCTTCGCCTCCACCGAGACCCAGGACCCACTGCAACCCTCCCCTCACAACTCCACCTCACCCCAAACCCTGCAATGCACTCTCCTCAATGTCTGCTCCCTCCACAGACACACAGCGGAAATCTGGAACCTCCTCGACAGCACCACCCTGACGTCGTCTTCTTCACAGAAACCTGGTTGAACGCCGCATCGGGATCTGACATCGCGATCGCCATCCCCGAAGGCTACAAGATCACCAGGAAGGACCGCTTCAACTACCCCAGCATCACTTTCGCCCACAAATCCAACCTCTGACTGAGCACCCACACCGACAGGACCACAGACCTGAGGGAACACCTTCACTTTCAGATACAGAGCAACCCAACCACACCCTCCGAGACACCCTCATCTACAGATCCCCCGAACTCTATGCATCTTTCTAAGACTCCATCACTGACATCATCACCCCACAAGCCATCACCTTCACCAACTACGCCTTGCTGGGAGACCTCAACTTCCACCTCGACAATCTCCAAGACCCCAACTCCACATCCCTCCTGGATAACCTCCTCAACATCAGACTCAAACAAATTGTACCAGATCCCACGCTCTGAAGCAGGACACCCCCTCAACCCCATCTTCACAACAGGAAACTCCATCACCTTCAGCCACAACCCCGAACTCCCATGGACAGACCATCGCTGCGTCAATTTCACCTTCAAAACAACCATCACCAGCAAAAGTCCAGCTCCAACACAGGAATTGGAACAAGATCTCCAGCGACCAGCTCACTGCCTCCCTCAGAAGCTCTGCTCCCACCGCCATGGACGATGACCCAATCACCGCTGCCCAAACCCTGCACAATTGGATCACCGACTGCGCCAACACCATCGCCCCCTTAAGAAAACTACCAACCCACATGCCAAGAGAGCCAGCTGGTTCTCCACCGAACTCTGAGCATCTAGACGCACCTGCAGATGCCTCAAAAAGATATGGAGGAAATCCAAAACCACAGCATACTTTGACAATTTCAAAGCAGCCACCGCCACCCACCAAAAACTCATCAGATACCCAAGGAAGAAAGCACTCCAGGACAGAATCCCCGCCCACACACACAACAGCAAGGAACTCTTCATCATCATTAAAGAGTTCGCCCATCCCAACAGTCAGACAACTGACATCCCCCCTCCCAGGACCTCTGCGACACACTCAGTGCCTTCTTCCATCACAAAATCAGGACCATCTTTGACAACTTCAACGATGACAACCTACACACGGAACCTACAATCACCTTCCCCCACACCATGCAGCCTACCCTTGACAGCTAGACCGCCCTCACCATCGAAGACATCCTGAAGACTATGAAGTCAACACACACCGGGCCCCCACGGACCCCTGCCCCCACCACATCTACCACAGAGCCGCTGTCATCATCGCCCGAGCTTCGACGAATCATCAGTCGCTCCTTCGAGACCGCCTCCTTCCCCGATGACTGGCAACATGCCGAGATCAGCCCTCTCCTGAAAAAACCCTTGGCGGTCGCCACAGACATCAAAATCTTCAGATCGATCTCCTTACTACCGTAACCGGCGTAAGTCATCGAAAAAGACATCAACAGCCAGCTTGCCTCCTTTATAGAAGAAAACAACATCCTCGACTCCTCCCAATCCAGTTTCAGGAAAAACTATAGCACTGAAACCATCCTTCTCGCCGCGACAGTTGACATCCTCTCCCTCCTTGACAGACGAGAGACTGTGGCCCTCATCCTCCTGGACCGCTCTGCAGCCTTCGACACAGTCTCTCACCACACCCTAGCCCACAGACTTCAAGATGCAGGAATCCAGAACAAGGCCCTTGACTGGATCCGCTCATTTCTATCCTGCAGAATGCAGCGGGTCAGACTCCCACCCTTCCTCTCGAATCCCACACCGACCACCTGCGGGGTTCCCCAAGGATCCTCCATCAACCCCACCCTGTTCAACGTTTACATGGCCCCGCTCGCACCCATCGTCAGATCCCTTGGACTCAACATTGTATCCTATGCAGACGACACCCAACTCATCCTCTCCCTATCCAACAAACACAACATCTCCAAACACAACTTTCAGGAAGGAATGGAAGCAGTCTCCGGGTGGATGAAGAACAGCTGCCCACAACTAAGCACGGACAAAATCGAAGTACTCACCAGGGGGCCACACCCCGATGCCTGGAACGACACCTGGTGGCCCTGCCCTCGGAACCCCACCCTCCTAACTGATCACGCAGGCAACCTCGGATTCATCCGGGGCTCCGAACTCAAAATGGACCGCCAAATCAACGCTGTCTTTTCCTCCTGTTTCCACACCCTCTGTCTCCTATGAAAGATCTTCAACTGGATTCCCTTGAACACAGGAAAACCATCACCATACCCTAATTAGCAGCAGACTGAACTACGTCAACGCACTCTATGCCGGAATCAACAAGAACCTCACTGCAAACTTCAGAATGTCCAGAATGCCTCCGCCAGACTAGTCCTCATTCTACTGCACCACTGCCACATCACCCGTCACCTGCGGACACTACATTGGCTCCCCATTGAGAAGAGAATCACCTTCAAGCTTCTCACCCACGCCCACAAAGCCCTCCACAACACTGGACCTGCCTACTTGAACCACCGCTTCTCGTTCCACGCAACCCAAAAATCCCTCTGCTCAGCCAGGCTCTCCCTTGCCACAGTGCTGCCCATTAAGAAGACCAGAAAAGGAAGTCGTTCCATCTCCTTCCTCACGGCCAAAGCATGGAACACCCTCCCTCTCCACCTCCGACAGACGCCAACACTCCCCAAGTTCATGAATGACCACAAGACATCCAGGAGCTGCATCTACCCCTTCCCCCCCCCCCCAAATGCCTTGAGTAGTTGCGCTTAACAAACCCCTGATTGAAAAACAAAGCAATTCAGATCCAAGAAACGGTCATCTGCTTACCAGAAATGAGTAAAGAGAGTCATCATACCACAGTGTTGGAGGAAGTAGCCCCAGAAGAAGTGCCCCGGATTGTGTTTACAGAGCAGTTCTACATGAAGCGGCACAACACCAAAGCCTCTGGGGGTTGGCTCAGAACAACTCCAAAGGTCTCCAGGAAAGTGAAGGGCTCCAGTGGAGACCAAGAGAGAGGTCAAGGTTCCACAGACTGTCCAAGTTGACCCCTAGGCCAGCACAACACAGGGCCTTAAAGATGGTATGGACGAGACGGGTCCTTGTAGACAGCAAAGAGTTTTGGAGAGAACTCCATTCTCAGTGTCAGCCAATCTCATAAATGGTTACAATGCTGCTGCCTTCCTGAAACCACCAGCACCATTTGTTACCGCCAAAAAGAAGAATATTGGTGACAGATGGACTGCTTGGATATAGAGATGTTTGATGATTTCATGTGTTAGAAGAAACAGATAACTAGAAGATTACTAAATACCTTAAGAATCTTGCAGGTGAACGTGTAAAAGAAATCATGAAGAAAATGTTGCAAGCTGATGAAATGACCTACCGTCAACTCAAAGAAACCTTGAATCTCAAGCTCAATCCAATGCCAAATGTAGATTATGAAAGGTACAATTTCAGTCAAGAACAACAAATAGTTGATAAAACCGTAGACAAATTTGTTGAGAGACTGGATACACTCATTATACACTGTAAGTTCAATAAATATAATGATGAGGAAGCTATACGTTTCAGAGTTATTGATGGATGCCTGTCAGATTCATTCAGATGACGAATGCTGAGACAAACTCTTAGTCTGGAGTGAGTTCTCATGGCTGCCTGAGCTGAGGAGCATACTGATCGGCAAGCTGCTGTCATGGAGCCCGAAGGTGCCCAGAGTGAGTCAGTCATCAACATGAAAAATAAGCCAAAGTACAAGGCAGAAGGACACAGAGTGATGTTTCCATAGAAGAAGAATTTGTTTTTCAGGTGTGGATTTTCTTTTCCACTCGAAGATAAATGTCCCACCATTGGACAGGTTTGCAAAGGCTGTGGGAAGAAGACCCATTTTGTAATGGTTTGCAAGACGATGGAAAGAGTAAGTGCATTATGGTGCAGATACAAAATGGCATTTGAGTGTCAGCTGTACTGTGCAAGGATCGCACCTAACCCGACTGGGTTAGTGTCAACAACAACCTCTGTATGAAGCTTTGGATCAAAGTATGCTATTTCAGTAGAGTTCTTCATCGCTTGTTTAATTCTCTCGAAACTTTGCTCGCATTCACGTGATCAATCAAATGAAACCTTCTTTTTCGTCAAATCTCTCAACGGAACACTTACGGTGGCAAAGTCTCGTATGTGTCTAGAACAGTGGCTGGCCATGTCAAGGAATGAACGTAACATGAAAACGTCTTGTGGGGAGCTGGCAGTTAACAACGCTTGCACTTTAGCTGGATTGGGTGTCATAACCCCATTAGAATAGATATGGCCAAAGAATTTTAGCTTTGTCTTATGGAACTCACATTTTTGCCATTCAAAGTTAAACCTGCATCAACAAGTAAACAACACACTTGCATGGGAGCTTTAGCATGCTCCTTCTGGTTAGCTCCGAAAACCAATATGTCCTCACTATAGTTGAAAACATTCATGACTAGCTGTATGATATTGAAAAAGCCCTGATATTGAAAGACAATGAGGAGGTTTGTGGCAAAACGAAGATTGAGTGTGAGGTCCCTAAAAACATCTCTCTGAGATGAGGTGCAATTTATGTATAATAGGTATTACCGTTTCCTTATATGTGACCAGCCAACACTCTCATCCAACCCTCTTTTAAATAATTAGTCTCTTGTTCCTTCCATTTAAAGAGAAACTGTGGTTGACCATATGCACACTAAACATGACGGGTATCCTTTGAATATAAACATGAGAACATGCTGCTTGCATTATGTACAAAACACATTTTACTAGGTTTTATTCAAATTGCTTTCAAACCCATCTGTATTTCAGAGCATGAGGCGACATTCTGATATTTCTACTTTCCTGTGATGAACTGCAGCAGTGAACTAAGTTAACGGATGGCCATAAATGTCTCCTTATCAGCTAATTACTGGGGGTTTATGAGAAAACAGATAAGACGAAAGAGAGCAGTAAAGTCGCTTATCGCTGCCATTGTTCAAACAGTAGTTAGGAATGCTCAGTGACTTGCTTTCACTCTGCTGGCCCTGCTGATGGCTGTTGCAACAGGCATAAAAAAGACACAATTCAGCTGCCACAAATGATTACAGCAGAGCAGCAATACAAGGGCCGCTATAATTATGTGGCAGGTGACCAAACCGTGCTGCAGTGTTGACTAAACTGTGCGAAAGGAAAAGGCAAATTATATGGTGTAATGGTGCATATTTTGTTGCAGTATTACGTCACTATTTTGTATTTTCTACACGTTAGCATTGTCTTAGCAAAGGTTTCCCCTTATTAGTATATGTTTGACACCTCAAAACAACGGCCAGCAATTGATAAGTGACCTGCACTGTAGAAAAGAGCTTGCCATTGTGAGGAAACGCGTGTTGGTGTTTTTTTTGTAATGTTTCAACCATTCGAGCTAGAAGCAAAACATTGTTGTTAAAATCTGCATTTTAAACAGACGATGATAGATTATGGGGCAAATATATAATTATGTGGAAAGCACCTAGGATTCTCATAAGGACATTGATCCTGATTAAGGTAATACATTCACTTTTACGCCCTATTAGATGCACGTAATATATCCTTATTAGATGCAAATTTGTATGTAGCTACTGCTGACTCCAGTGACGGTATCAAAAGTGTTATAGGAAAACGTGTTAACTTAGAAAAATATGTGCCACAGCAAATAGTATAAGTAAACCCCAAAATAAACTAATGTAATCATAACATAGCGCAGATTACACATGCTGCCACACAAGGTAACACTAAAGAAAACATTTTACTTGTACAGAGGCAAAAATGAACCGATTTTCTCAACCTACAGAAAACAGGCGCCTCTGTCAGCCTGGGTGTACAACAGCTGCCACTAGTGGCCCGAACCATAGCTCCTACACTTTGCTCTTCCCTATCACCCACAGTGTGTCAAACTGCCACCAGGTGCAAATGTCCCTAAGTAGATTCGCGCTGTCACCCTAAGACTAACAAGTGTCAACAGGTGCACGTGACCCGGACATAGCCATGTGCCTCAAGCTTACAAGTGAAAGCAAACGGGAGGTGGATAGGAGGCTGGCCAATCAGGGGAAGATGTCGGGGGGAACCAATCAGGCAGCGTTTTACAGCTACGCAGGGAGGTGTCACTGGAAGCGGAGGCTCGTGCCCTGCTGCGAGCTGTTGCTGCCAGTCTCAACCTTGGGGTACCTGTGTATGCCCACCCTACGCCATGTTACAGCTCAGGAGGTTCCTGCTGCGTTCCTGCACAGGGTAAGGACAACACTGCGACTCGGTCTGGGAAGATACAAATTGTATTGATCTGTTAAATCGCATTGGAGTGAGGATTAATTTAAAAAGGAGAAAGTAAACCAGTAAATAAAAATTGTCTTTGTCAGTATATATTCGGGAGGGTTCGTCTTTAAAAGGAAAGGTGTGCATATATAAGTGAGAACTCCGCAGGCTGCTCGCTGTGCCCCCTCGAGTCCTCATGGTGCGTTCCTCTGCGTGGGAATGACCTGACCCTTCAGTGAGGTCTGCATACTTCGCCTCACTCGGGCGTGTGTGTGCGCGAGTTGCTCACACTTCTGTTGACTAGATACACATAGGCACTTTTAAAGCATCCTGGCTGCTGCTCAGCGCGAGCCAGCAGCGCTTTGCATGTAGGGATTTGTATTTTTTTCGCCTACCATGAGTATTTTTATTTTATTTTTATTTATGCGTTTTTATATAGCGCGGACTTTACCCGAAGGCGTCAGAGCGCTTCACAATAGGAACAGAAACTTACAAATTACAAAAGCAGACGATAAGTTACATGAGGTAAAAGTGACAATTGAGAGCAAAAAAAATACACGAGGTAGCAAACAGTACAATACAGGAGGAAAGAGTGACGTGTGCAGGTTACAGGAGAAAACAAAGTACATTTAGAGGTAATATGCTGCAGTATAGGCTAGACACAGAGGCACAAGAACAAGTTACGTAGGCAATGGTGGCACTTGTGCAAGTATCAAAAGCAAACAAAATGTGAGAGGTAGCAAACAGTGTGTTACAAGAGAAAAGTGTCGTGTGCATGTTACAAAAGAGAACCAAACACTGGTAGAAGGATAATACTGCAATAAATGGCATACACTTCGACCACAAGAACACACTGGGAAGGCACTTCCATAGTCATGGAGAATAGTGTTCAGTGATGAGAGGTCTTCCTTCAGATAATAGAGAGGGCGTGAATTACTTTAGGAGGTGTCTTTGGAGGAGGAGAACTTTGAGGCGGAAGTGAGTTCCATATTCTCACCGCGTTGCCTGAAAAGGATTGGGCCATCAATCTTTCCTTCTTGAAAGTGGGAGGTTCAAGCAGTAGCTTTTCCGCATTACGTTAAGGTCTAGAGCCTCCAGAGAGTTTCAGCTTGTTAGCCAGGTACCGAGGAGAGGAGGAGTGCAAGGCTTTGTGGGTAATACAGGCAGTCTTGTCGCTCTAGCTTCGATGGGAAGCCAGCGGAGGGTGGATAACATGGGTGTGATGTAGTCGCTTCTTTTGGCCCCATAAATGAAACGAGCTGCTGAATGGAGAACAGATCTAAGAGGGGACAAGTGGGATTTGGGGAGGCCAGTGAGAAGAGAATTGCAGTAGTCCAGTCTGGAGAGGACCAGCGATTGCACCAGGGTTTTAAGGTCCTGCTCCGGGAAAAAGCGACAAATTCCCCAAAGAAGGCACAATTGGTATTGAGCAGACTTTGCAATGGAATTGATGTGGGAGATTAGATTGAGTTTTTTGTCGAGTATGACACCAAGGGATTTTGCGCTGTCGACAATGATGGGTTTATTGTTAAGTAGATTCATCTGATCCATCCATGATTGAACCGGGGGAGGAGAGAGTGAGGAGGAGAGGAGGAGGAATTCAGTTTTGGAGGGATTCAGAATCAGTTGATGAGTTGACATCCAGTTTTGAATGGAATCAAAAGTGGAGCTTAGGATGGAGAGATTGTGAGTGGAGGCGACCTTGAGGTAGATTTGAGTGTCATCTGCATAGAGATGATAGTGGATCCCGGATTTACTTAGGAGATTTCCCAGTGGTTCTAAATAGAGATTGAACAAAGTAGGTGCAAGTATAGAGCCTTGCAGAACACCTTGACCTACCCCACAGGAGATGAAATACTGTTCTCTATTTTGATCATTTGGGATCTATCTGAGAGGAAGGAGGCAAACCATCTAAGCACAGAGCAAGAGATTAATGAGCTGTTGAATTAGAAGCCAGGGCTCGATGGCATTGGGTTTCAGATCTGTTTAAAATATGGTCATGAAAAGCAAGCGACTTATTAGGAGCGCTCCAGTTGACTTGTTTCAGGGTTCAACATACTGCCTCGTTTCAGGGATGAGTGACACAGCCCATGTTGCTTTTCTCTGCATTCTGGGGCTCGCCATTGCATATTTACTCATTTGAGATACAACAAATTACCTAGAGGCTGAAGTGTCGAAGAGGACAGAGGAACTGTGACCACTGAGATTAGGATGGGACAAGGATGGCTGCTGGGAGCTAAAAGATACACAACTTTATAAGACAGCATTGGCAAAGCCAATACGTTTTGCCTACGCAAGAGCTATTGGCTTTGCCAATGTTTTTTTGCCTTGTTGTACAGCCTCCTGGATTGGAGTAGAGCGGAGTGGCATGGCATAGACTGAAGTGGCTTGTAGTGGCATAGAGTGAAGAAGCGCATAGTGGAGCTTGGTGTGGAGTGGCAGAGTGGAGTGCACTTTAGTAGAGCAGAGTGGTGTAGAATGCAGTGTTGTGGAGTGGATTGGCATAGAGTAGAGTTAAATGGAGTGGATAGACGAATGGGGCAGAGCGGTGTGGAGTGGCATGATGTAAAGCGGTGTGGTGTGGCGTAGAGTGACATTGTGTGGAGTGGGGTAGAGTGGCACTGTGTGAAGTGGGGTAGAGTGGCACTGTGTGGAGTGGGGTAGAGTGGTACTGTGAAGTGGTATGGCGTAGAGTGGCAATGAATGGACTGTCGTAGAGTACAGTGGCATGGAGTTCAATGGTGCAGAGTAGAGTGCAGTGGCGAAGAGTAGAGGGGTGCAAAGCAGAGTACAGTACAGTACAGTGGTGTAGAGTGCACTGCTGCAGATTTGCATGGTGTGAAGTGGAGTGGTATAGAGTAGATTGGTACAGAGTACAGTACAGTAACGCAGAGTCCAGTGGCGTAGAGTACAGTGTTGTAAAGTAGAGTGCAGTGAAGAGTGGTGTAGAGTGCTGTTACGTCGAGCGCTCTCACATCCGAGGACCTTCTGCAAGACGATAAACACAACAACATAGCTAATTTCGCCGATATTTGCTTTCTGGACAGAAGAGCGCTGCTCGGCCAACTGTTGAACAAAGATAGTACTAAGGACACATCCCACAACCCGGTATACTTGGGTGAGGGAGGTTTGGCAGCCCTGATGCCTTTTAACAGCTTACATACCATCGGGTGCATGCCCACCGGTTTCCCGTCTATCTGGGTATGCCCCGCCGAAATTGCCGAACGAAAATTATTAACCGACCGGTACGCTAGACCGGCTCCGGCCTTCTCCGTCAGAAAATTCAAAACTTGGGACAACTCTGCCCCCACGGGATCCAGACGTCGTCCCACGCACCAATCCACCCAGTTCTTCCAGGCTGAGGAATAACGTTTTCTGGTGGAAGGCGCCCATGCCTGTCCGATAAACTCAGCAGTTTCGCTCGAAATTCCCGGCAACTGCCATTGTTCCCGGAAAGCCTCCATGCCATCAGCGACAGCTTGCCCTCCAGTAGCAACGGGTGCTGTTCCTGTTGAGGGCCCTGCAACAACCATTTCGAGTCTGGAAGCATCCGTGGGCAATCGCAGCTCCACTGCAAAAGCTTGGGGAACCAAGCCTGAGACGTGCACCACGGAGTCACCATGACTATCTCCGCTTTCTGCCTGATTACCTGTGTCATTACCCTGGGAATCAAGAGGAAGGGGGGAAAGGCATACTGCGTCCCCTGAGACCAGTCCTGGAGGAAGGCATCCGTCGCCGCCGCCATCGGATCCGGTCTCCAGCTGAAGAACCGGTGAATTTGAAACGAGAGCCTGGAGGCAAATAGGTCCGTCCGAAACGGGCCCCACGTCGCCTGAAGCCACTGGAAGACACGAGGGAGCAGCTTCCACTCGCTGTAGTCCCTCAGGTGTCTGGAATTCCAATCTGCTACCTGATTGGCCTGACCTGGAATGTATTCCGCCACCACCGAGATCTGGTTTTGGAGACAATGCCAAAAATCCTTGGCTATCTGAACAAGCATTGACGACCTCGTGCCGCCCAACTTGTTGATATACCTCACCGCTGACACGTTGTCCAAACGGAGGAGGATGCAACAAGACGTCTGCTTCGGGGATAATGTGCGAATCGCAAACGACCCCGCCAGCAGTTCCAAACAATTTATGTGCATTTCTAGTTCTTGCGCCGACCATCTGCCGCCTGTAGAAACTTCTCCACAGCGCGCGCCCCAGCCCCACCTGCTGGCGTCGGACTCGATCACTACCTCCGGCTGGGATCCGAAGATCGCCCTGCTGTTCCAGGCATCCACGTGGCTTAACCACCACTGTAGTTCTGTCCGTACCTCCTACGAAAGAGGTACTGAGTCCGTGTACGATAGGCCCCTTCGTAGATGTTGTATCTTGAGCCTTTGGAGGGCCCTGTAATGCAGCGGCCCCGGAAAGATAGCTTGAATGGACGATGCCAGTATACCCACTACTCTGGCCAGCGTCCTGAGAGTCACCACCTGACTGTCTAACAATTTCTTTATCTCTAGTTTCAAATCCCGCAACTTGGCTTGCGGAAGGCATAGCTGTGCAGACAGGGAATTGATCGTGAACCCCAGAAACTCTACCGATTGCGTCGGAACCAGCATCGACTTCTTTGCGTTGATTACAAACCCCAAACTTTGGAGTAAGGACATAATCATGGTCAGATGCCGCAGGAGACGGAATCGATCCTGCGCCATGAGTAATATATCGTCTAGATATATGATCAGTCGTACTCCTCTTTCCCTGAGGAAGGCGACCACCGGTTTCATCACTTTCGTGAAGCACCATGGAGCCGAGGATAGACCGAAGGGAAGAGCCAAGTATTCGTAACATTGGTTGTCCCACATGAATTGTAGAAACCTGCGATGAGGGGGAAAAATTGGTATAGACAGATATGCATCTTTGAGGTCCAGACGGACAAACCAATCCCCTTCCTGCAGCAAATCCGCCAGGAGATGAATACCCTCCATTTTGAAATGGTTGTAAGTCAAGTATTGGTTGAAATCTCTGAGGTTGAGCACCAACCTGTTGCCTCCCCCTTTCTTCTGGACAAGGAAGACGTTGCTGAAGAAAGACCGAGGACCCCTCTGAACCCGAGCGATCGCCCCTTTCTTCAGCAATTCTTCCACCTCTTCGCTTATAAAATTGTGATCTTGTAGGGAAAAATGGAGAGGTGGAGGGGGAAACCCCTGCGCTGGGCGGGAGTAAAATTCCAATTGAAAGCCCTGAATAGTCTGCAGCACCCACGCATCCTGCGTCAAAGCTCGCCACTGCGCCATGCAATGCTGCGTTCGTCCCCCCAACGGTAGAACGGAAATATCTGTAACACTCACCGGAATTCTGACTTGACTTGAAGGAAGCCCTGTTGTTTCCCGACTGGAAACGTCCCTTGGAGAATCTCCGTTTGGATGGATAGAAAGTTCCATCGCGGGTGGAGTCCCACTCTCCACGACCGCGACCAAAGTCTCCACGCTGGGAGCCCTGCTGATATCCTCGGCCTGACGAGCGGCCCCCGCCTCGTCCGGCCCTGGTGAAAACCCCTTGGCTAAGGGCCCGCTTTATTCCGCTCTGAGCCTTGTCAAGGGCGCTGAAGGTGCCGACGTACTTAGTAACATCCTTTACGAATTTATCGCCAAATAGGACACCCCCAGCCAGGGGTCCCGGTTCCGCTTCCGCAAGCTCCGTGAGGTTGCTGTCTATCCGAAGTAGCAGGGATTTGCGCCTCTCAGAAGAGATGGCGCAATTAGCGTTGCCCACAAGGCAAATGGCGCGCTGGGCCCAGCCCGCCAGAATGTCCGGGTCAACCGCCTCCGTACCTTCCTTGGCCTTCAACGCCATTTCCAAAATTTTTGCGAGGGGCCCCACGACGTCCAACATCTTGTCTTGGCAGCCCCGCCAAGCCCTGTCCAACCCCCTCTTCGGATCCTTCGAGAACTTTCTCAAGAACGTGAGCATGCTCGCGTCTATCTCCGGAGTGTCTGCTACGCCATCCGGAATCTCAGGGCGGGGGCACTCTGACCTCAAACGATTACGAACCTCTCTGCCGAAACCCTTTCGGAGGTTCTCTTGCAGGTATTCGGAGACCGCCGGGGGTGGAATCCAGTCCGAGGACCGGGGATGGACGATATCCGACGGATCAAAACTGAAAGTTCCGATCTTTTCCTCCGTCGGTTTTGGGCCGGCTCTGGCCTTCTTGAAGGGAGGAGGATGTTCCTCCGAAGTATCGGTATCGGTACCTGTGTCCGTATTAGTCGTAGTTGTGTCCGTATCTACAGGGATCGGGCGTTTAGATTTGGCCTTTCCACCCACGTTGGGCTGGTCCGAGGGTCCTCTCGCCGGCAGGGAAGCCAAGGACTGAGCATGCGGCCACTGCTGCCAGGCCGAGTCCGTTGCAGAAGAAGTGGCTGCTTGTTTCTGTTTCTTCTTCCCTCCATAACCATGGCGTTTGGCAAAACCCTCGAGCTGTTTGCGAATAGGACGCAGAGCCTCAGCAAGCGCCTGATGCACCGTCTGCGGGACTTTCGTCTCCATAGCCTTCGCCACCGAAGCGTGGACCGAGGCATCCAAGGCTTCCACTATATTGTCTTCCAGAACAGCCTCCTGCTGTCCTTCCACAATCTCCTCCCCATCATTATGCTCCTCATCTGGGTAACGAACCCAACCTTCCATCGTGAAGGTACACTGGCGATCCGGCGGTACAAGGGGGGGTATAGGGGCGGGTCAGCCCAGGCACACTGAAACACAAACTGCAGGCAACGTTTCCTAAACCCCCTCAGCAAAGCTGTAATCAAAGGTCAAAGACCTGGGCCCTTCGATTCCTTGAGCATGTGCACACTCTGGGCCACGTATCGATTTTCCAACCAACAAGCTCAAGAGCGCTGGCGATCACACAAGGGGACCTGCCGGTGTGTGGAACGCGTAGGTAATGCGTTCGCAGAAAGCCGAGGAATCAGACCGAGGCGCGCCGCCCAAACGCTACCAAAACTGCCGAATTAGCCCACTTTGGTAAGCGTTTATGGCGCGCGCGTCAGCCGAGAGCCACCCGGAGAAAGCGTCAGGGCGTATGAGGGAAGCCTCTGCGCGCCTTGCGGCTGCCGGTAACGGGCTCCTGTGCGGTGCGCGGCGGCCCCCTTGCCGGTCAAAGACCGTTGTTTTGGACGCTCGTTAAGCGCGCGGTCCAGTGGACGGACGTCCAAATGTCTATGGCTCTGAAGTGGTTCAATAACGGACAGAGAAAGTGCAACAATACAATTTGAACACAAGGTAATAAAAGCAATTCAAACGCTGAGCTATCCGCTCAATCATACAATCCTATACCAAAATCAATTCACAATAACCCCAAAGGAACAACCCAAACACAAGCAGAGTGAGGGGACCAAGGGGAGGTGCACTTAACTCTGACTTGAGCAGCAAAGAAAGAGGATGTGAAACGCATGCAAGGGGTTCTTATGGACTGTGGGGGCGTGCCTATAACCATGGTGTTCATGGGAAATGTAGTAATTTATTGTTTGTTGCGAAAATAATATATTTTCATTGGCTGCTGTGTTGATGCAGTAAAGTTTGAGAAGCATAATCAGAAGCCTCCGGTCCTGTAATAGAATCTGGGAGCATGATGTTGGGTAGAGGCCGCATCAAGACTGGTGGTACAATGGTATTTTTATTGGCTTGCGACAACTAAGAATAAATTAAAACAAATGAAATAAATCATAGAGCCAGATAATAACTTTGAGTTCTCAGTTAACCAGTGCTGTTGAATGCTGCTAATGTATTGTGCATTAATGTAGTAACGCAGTCCTTGAATTTCACCTGAGACTCTGTGACTCAGTTATGATCATATTGCCAATTCCTTCTGCTCACCTGTGTTTGGGAGCATATGTGCTGCATCTTGAGTTTGGGTCGTACTTGCAACCAAAACATTAGCTGTTCTCTAATGAAGAGCTTCTGTTTATGCTTATGTGATGTTAATCACAGCTTCCTGATGGGTGGGTGGTCAGTCCTGTAGAAGTTAAGCAAGTAAAGCATGCAAAGTAAACCTTGGCTTTAAGCGAGATGAAAAATGTGTGTGTGGGGGGAGGCTCTGAAAAGGGGTGTGACTTACCTAATTAAGGGCATGGCTTAAAACAACCACATTTTCTGTTGTTCCTTTAGTGTACCATCTAACCAGTATTTTGATGCTGCTCTGAGCTTTTTAGGGCTTGGCCTACATCCCACGAAGTGGGTGTGGCCAGAGTCCTCTAGAGAGCAGTTCGACAAGCTAACCTAGACATTCCAGAGAAGCGCGTGAATTGTGTTTGTTATTTATGGCAGCTGCATGTCAGTTTGCCATCGCATGGCTGTCTTTTTACAAGGCAGCACGCAATAGGCCATAGTCTGTAGCGTTTCTCCACTTCCTGCATATTCTGTGCGGAGACGCGCACCAGAAGGCTATAAATGATCAATTACCAGCTGTCAGGGGGGCCGTAATTGAATCCAGATGCTGGGCGCGCGGGCACCATTCTTTGCTGTCTGCTCTCGGAAGCCTTGGAACTGTATTTGGCATTCCTGGAGCGTGTGCATTTAGTGTCCGGACTGGATGATGCTGGGAGCGCGTTCACTCCAGCCTCTCCTCCTGGGCCTCGGCTCGACAGAGGTGCGCGCCTCGAAGGCTGCTCAGGAGTCTGCCGGGTCAGGCACAGTATGTTTTTTGTTGAAATCTGCAAGTTATGCAACAGGTTGCAGTTTGCGTGCAAGTACATTAACGGAAAGCACCACTAGCGCGGAAGCACAAAACAATGATGTGTCCATGAACATAAGTGAAAACAGAGCAGTAAATAATGAGGCAGTGAAGTGGTTGCTAGAAATCAAAATCACTTGTTAGCACTGTTAAATTTGTGTCATAATAAGTGCCAGGGCCCAAGATATTTCTGAGGAGGCCACTGCTGCTTGCCCTACTTCAGGCCACTGCCAGTGATGCGAAATACGAGAACCAACGGCACCTACTATCCAGTGTAGGACTTAAAAAAACAAGCATGTATACCCAGTCATGCATCTGCTCAGAGTAGTGAGTGCAGAGTAGTGAGTGCAGAGTAGTGAGTGCAGAGTAGTGAGTGCAGAGTAGTGAGTGCAGAGTAGTGAGTGCAGAGTGCAGGGTAGTGAGTGCAGGGTAGTGAGTGCAGAGTAGAGAGTGCAGAGTAGAGAGTGCAAAGTACAGAGTGGCGAGTGCAGAGTGCAGAGTGGCGAGTGCCTGTTCCAGAGAGAGCAGGGTATGCTTGTGCGCTTACACGGTGCACTGACACACAGGAGCTAAAACAAAGAACAGCTGAACACGTGGGAGCTTAATTGAGGCAGCCGGCCCTCTGTGAAGGGAGCAGGAAGGAGGGGATGCCTCAACCAATCAAGCACAGCTACTCACAACCTACTGTACGATTACAACACAGGCCGAATGGCAGAGCTAGGTCTTTTCGCATTACGCAGGGTGAGCAGTGTGTGAGTGTGTAGGGTGAGCAGTGTGTGAGCGTGCAGGGTGCACCTCCACAAAACTCACGCTATATACGGCTGAAAAATAGCACTAGGCGACAATAATGAAATTCAACAGTACTGCAAAAGCATGGCTTAAATTACAAACAAAGTCTTGCAGTTGCCCATTGTTACTGACAATGCCATTTATTTAACGATTAAGCTATTGGCAATGTAAATGACAATGCCATTTATTTATGATTCAAAGAAATGTCATGAGCAATGCCAATAGCTCTACCTTTAATGATGCCGAGACCATTGCATTGTAAATGCTTGTTGCTGTTGTATTCAAATATATGACACAACAACTGACATACACTTAAAACCAACCAGGGCTATTGGCTTTGTAAGTGATGGTTAGCTGTTTGACATAAATGAGTCGCAACAAGGATTTCAAATTAGAAATTATAAGACTGTGAATTAAACATTACTGAGGCCTGTCTTTACAGTGTCTCAATTACTCCTGGTATGTTCATTCTATAGCTATATATGCCTGTTTTCTCTCCACCATTTGCAAATCTTACAACTCCTCTCTTTCCTCTTCAGCACCCTATTTTACCTCTCGCCTCTATTCACTTCCTATCATCTCTACTTCACCACCTCCAAGCACACTAAGCACCCACTCACCTGTAAGCACCCTATTTTCTTTAACTTTGCCTTGTTAATATTTTGGCAGCTGTATACCTCCTTCACAAACATTTTAGCAGAATCGCAATTGCAACTGAAATACATGACCATTGCTCTGTGCACTCTGCAGAGAGGCCAACAATTGGATAACCATGTATTCTGAGCACCTTTTTGACCCACTGACGAGCACTGTGAGTAACTCGCACTACCTTCAACCTCAACTCTGAACTCTAGAACCCTTAATGATGACCGGTATAAACACCTGGAGGTGACTCAGTTCAAAATATGTATTATGCAGGAGTAATAGCTACGTAGAAAAAAAATCCAACAAAAAAACCCCTGAAAAAAGCTTAACACTCTTAGTAAATGCAATATTAAGTAAAACGTGAAATATAAACCAAAACTAAATCACTGACATAAACGACCTAAACATTTTTCACATTTATTATTCAGAAATCGACAAGTGTTTTTTACCAGTAAAGTTATGGGCAATGATGCAGAGTGTGATAGGGACGCATTTCAATGTCTGTTTTCTATTACTACTGGATCTGAGACCCGAAGGTACCTGGCCCAACTAAAGCCTTGAGGTTAACAGTGTCCAACTTTACACCTTTCATATCACCAAATGCTTGCTAGAAGAGATACAGAAATTAGTTTTTTTTCTGTCAAATCATTTTATTTTCCCCCAAATCAGGGAGCAGGCAGCAGACGGACTGTTACACAGCGTTAAGCCTACAACCCACTCGGGGCCGGCCGCGTCATTATGTGGTGCAGTAAATAACATTTATAAGTCTCACACTCAAAACCATTGTACACAGCGTTCCGCCTACAACCCCACAGGGCCGGCCGCGTCATATGATACCCAATATATGCTGTGCAGTCATTGCCTGAAATAGCCCGACCCCTGGGGCTGAATACAACCAATAAAGCAATAGAGGTAGAACAAATAGACTACGGGGCCCAAACTTCCAACAGAGTAGCAAAGGAAAGGACAGTAGGACAGAGTAGATAGTAGGAATAAGTAAAGAAAAGAAACTGGAGAGACAGTCAAAGAGAGCACCGAGCGTGTCAGAGGGGGGAGGAGGAAACCAGCGCGCCATGCGCCAGGTCATATTGCTGCATCCACATTGGCCTAGGCTTCGCGTTCTAGAGCTCTCATGCTAACAGCATGCCCGGCTCTGGGGGGACCGCGGCGTCTTCCACAAGCTGTAGCGCCCGGAGTCTGGTAGGCATATGTCGCGCATGCTTTACTGCGCATAAATATTTCACTAGGGGTTGCCAGACCGCCTCAAAGCACGTGTCGCAAGCGTGCAGTCTGGCTGTGAGAAGTTCCATTGTTATAACATGCCATAGTCGCACAAACCAGGCTGTGATTGGCGGCGCCTCCGTCTTTTTCCAATACAAAGCTATGAGCTGCTTGGCCGCTCCTAGCATTTGAAGCACCAGTGTCCAATCACTCCGGGTCAGCGCCTTCAGACCAGCAGGTTTGATACCTAACAGCAGCGTGCTAGCGACTTCAGGCAGAGGGAATCCCAGCACCCCCCTGATGTGGCTTAAGACTTCCTTCCAGAAGAGGGTTAGAGAAGGATAGGCCCACCATATGTGAATAAAGTCCCCAGTTGCAGACTGACACCTCCAACACTCAGGGGAGGAGGCAGGGAACATCTTGTGCAGACCTGGGGCGTGTAGTACTACTGGGTCATTACCTTATAGGCATTCTCTTGATGCGGAATGCTATGATATACTTTGGGGATGTCCCGCCATAGGCGACCCCACTGCGCCGAGGTGATGTCTGTTCCTGAAATGGAGTGCCAGCGTTGCTGATACGGATGGGATGGCGGTTTGTGAGGGTGCTGCAAGATCTGATAGATTTTTGATACCAGGCCCTTTGAGTCAACAAAGGAGCGGACCAGCCGCTCGAACGGAGTGAAAGCACGCTTAGCCGCCTGGTATGTGCCATCTTCCTTCACCCAGTGCCTCAGCTGAGCGTATTGCAATCCAGCTTCACGTGGTATCTTAAATTCCTCTCTGCATTGAGCAAAGGACTTGAAAGAGCCCCCATCGAACACATTCGTAAGCACTCTGCAGTTGCCCTGTGGCCACTTGTTTAAGGCCCTGGTGCTATAAGCCGGCGGGAAGCACGGATTCCCCTCTATTGGGGTGTGCGGCAAGGGAAAGGTTGTGAGGCCCCTGCACACTTATCCCAGATCTCTAGTACCGTTTTTGTGGGTACCGCCATGTATGCGCTCCGAGAGCGCCCCGCCCTAGGTCTCCACGGCAAATCCCAGATGGTGCGCCCAGTCACTGCTCTATCCATATACAACCACCCCTTCTCGCTTTCAGTGACACTCCATTCTACTATAAAACGGAGGTGTACTGCCCAGTAATACTTCACAAGGTTAGGGCACGCCAGCTCCCCCCTGTCACGTGGCACCAATAGAAGTGCCTAGGAAAAGCGGGGCCTCCTTCCCCCCCAGATGAAGTTGGTGAGGTCACGCTGCAGGTCTCTTATATTGTGCAGCGGGATGGGTGTGAGAAGACACTGGAATAAATATAAGACTTTGGGGAGGATAGACATCTTAAGAGCATTGAGTCTGCCCAACCACAACAGCACTAGCGACTTCCACCTCCTCAGATCTTCAAGGACCGAGTGCCGACACTCCCTCCAATTTACTTGCGTCCACTCCTCTAACAAGGGGGTCAGCTGTAGGCCAAGATATCGAATGTGATGGGCTGTCCACCGGTACGGAGCTATCTGCTCCAAGTGGGGTATCTCAGCCTTCAGGATGGTGAGGTTGAGGGCCCAAGACTTATTGTGATTGATCTTCAGGCCGGAGACTCGCTCAAAGAGGCACAGCACTGAGTGTACTGCCGGTAGGGATTCTTGAGGCTTCGTTAGCGTAAGGATTAGGTCGTCTGCGAAGAGCTCTACTTTGTTCTCTCGACCGCCTAGGGGGATACCATGGATGTCATGTGTCCGGCGAGTCATTTCTGCTAGCGGCTCTATTGCCAGGGCAAATAACAGGGGTGAGAGCAGGCAGCCCTGTCTGGTTCCCCTACCGATGTCAAACGGCGCCGTGAGCTGTCCATTGACTCGGATCCTGGCCCGCGGCGCAAGATACGGCGCCATGATCCTAGTGATCATCTTCTGGCCAAGCCCCATCCTGTGCAGCACCGCTCGTAGGAAGGACGAGTCCACCCGGTCGAACGCCTTCTCCGCGTCTAGCGAGAGAAGACAGCCTGGGATCTTCCAATGATGCGCCTTTCCCACAAGGTGTGCGACCCTGCGCACATTGTCTGCCCCCTGCCGGTTGCCGATGAAACCCACTTGGTCTGGGTCTACCAGGCCCGGCATATGTGGGTCCAATCGCTTCGCCAGCAACTTGGTGTATATATATATATATTTTTTTATAAACCTTTATTCGCAATAAGTAGTGGAAGACAAGCAAGAGATCATCAATGACGTACGTATAAAGCATACAAAGAGTAAGGTGTAGTGTAGTGCAGCGGCATACATGAAGTGTCCAGGTGTCATATCCAGAAGGGGGAGCACAGCGGGCAGAAATGAAGTCATGGTAACAGCAGTGGCATGCGACGTTACACATCAGTACAGAGCATATAAACACATCAATAATGCAAATAACAAGCATATACCTTTCCAAGGAGGAGAGCAGCGGCAGGGCCGCGGGTACGTACACACAGTGCAGCAGTCCCTGAGGTAAGGCATCATAAGCAGCACCACAAGGGAGAGGGACGTAAATCCCCGCTCCCCCGCCGATGGTCATAGCACACCCTATACATCGAAATAAGCAGTAGTGCAAATAGATAGACCCTCACATCGTGTAAACTGGACAAGTGGCAAAGAAACGTGTAATTCCAACAAAATGAAGCCCCATTAACCCACCCCAACCCGATCCGCACTGTCCGAATCAGAATCCTGCACAGCCCTGGTGAGGAGGTACACCTGCAGTGGGCTCCAAAAGTCTCTGGGCCTACAGCGCACAGGCATCATTTCTGCGTAAACATTATATTGGTCCTGACAATAAATGACATCTTTCAACCAGTCCTCGAACTGCGGTATTCTGCCCCTTCCCCAGCAACAGGCCACACGCCTCTTTGCCAGCAGCAGAGCTACATCCACAAACCTACGATATAACGCTGGCACCTCCTTGGTATAACCCAACAACAGGACCATAGGGTCAAGTGGCACTCCACTGTCGGTCATAACCTGGAGAGCATCATGGACTTGCACCCAGTACTCCGAAACTACCCCGCAAGCCCAGGCCAAATGAAGAAAATCGGCACCTGGCATATGACAACGAGCACACCTATCGTCCTCTGCTAGCCGGAACCTGAGCTTCCTAGCCGGGGTGTAGTAAAAACGCTGTATGAACTTGTAGTGTATGATCTTTAGGCGGCAGCTAGAGGAGATGTTGGCGGTCACACCACAACAATACTTCCATTGGTCATCAGAGATGGAAATTCCAAGCTCAGCATCCCACTGGGCTCGCGCCCGCCCAGGCGAGACAGCTCGTTGCTTCCTGATGGCACCATACAATCTAGACACCAAGTGACGTCCATCAGAAAGTAACAGCACATGAAGCGGTAGGGTCACATCCGGCTCCCCGGGGAACTCAGGTAACAGCGATCTCAGGCCTTGTCGCAGCCGGACATAATAAAACATTTCAAGGGGGGAGTACGCCCCACCCCCAAAGAACTGCTCCAGGGTACGGAAGGTGCCCTCACGAAACAGATCACCCCAGGTAAGTATCGGAAGACGACTGCACAGGCGCTGGAATCCAGTTTCCTGCAGAAGAGACAGAGCAGGGTGATATATCAGAGGCAACGCAGGCGAGTAGAGAAAAGCGACATCCAGCGCCTTTGCGATACGCTTCCATGCATCAACAGTGCAGGTAACCGTCGTTTGGTGTGTGTCAATGTCCCCAACATTACCCAGGACCATGCCCTCCAATGGGAGAGGATGAGCAACCCACTGTTCAGCGGCCACCTGAGGCATAAACGGCGTGGGGCGCATCCAGTGGTAGGCGTAGGGCGCTTGAGCGCTGACATAATACAGTTGAAAATCAGGGACGTCGAAGCCCCCATCGACATAAGGCAGCGTCAGCGTAGCCCACGCCACTCGTGGCTGTTTTCCCCCCAGAACAGCCGAAGCAAGTCCGAGCGGAGACGAGTGAAAAAATAAGCCCCAGGATAATACGGAATGTTTTGAAACAAATATAAGAAGCGGGGTAACACCACCATTTTAATGAGAGATGCTCTACCCGCCATAGACAATGGTAAAGACATCCACCTCGTTATGCTATCTGCTAACTTAGTTATAGCCACACCGTAATTAAGCCGTAGCGTCTCCTCCTTGAGCAATGACACAACAATACCCAGATACCGCAGCTCCGAGTCACACCACTCCAGGGGGTAGTCAAGTGGAAAACGATGAACCGCTGCAGTGAGTGGAAAGAATTGGGATTTCTGCCAATTGATTTGAACTCCAGATATACCGCCAAAGACAACAAACTCACGTAGCACCGCGTTAAGATTCAACTGAGGATCCTTCACATAAAGGGTAACATCATCAGCATACAGGGATATGCCAATCTGCCGCTGAAGACAATTGAATACACTCTGTTGATGCAATTGCCGAATCCTACATGCAAGAGGCTCTATAGCAATGGCAAACAAGAGGGGAGAGAGTGGACACCCCTGCCTGGTCCCTCTCGTGATCGGGAAAGGGGAGGACAACACACCATTCACAACCACTCTGGCCATAGGGTCAGTGTAAAGTAATTTTACCCATGATATAAATATTCTGGGAAAGCCCATCCTGCACAGAACGTCTATTAAATAACCCCATTCCACCGAGTCAAACGCTTTTGTCGCATCTAGAAAAACAGCAGCCACCGGAAGCTCCGGGGCTATGGTTGGAATCTAGGAGAATAATGTACGAAGATTATGGGACGTCGCCCGTCCAGGCACAAATCCTGACTGGTCAGGCAGCACTATAATGGGCATAAGCTCAGAGAGACGCATCGCCAACACCTTGGCCAGAATTTTAACATTGCAGTTGAGCAATGAAAGAGGCCTATAGGAACCCACGTCAAGGGGATCTTTGCCAGGTTTGAGCAAAGAGGTGATAGCAACTTCCCTCATAGACCCTGGCAGGCGCCCTACCTCAAGGGATCCTCGAATACCTCCCGCAACACCGGAGCCATAATATCCACGTAACATTTATAAAATTCGGCGGGGAGACCATCAAGGCCTGTAGCCTTGCCATTATTAAGAGACATGATGGCACTCCTGACCTCATCGACCTCCAGGGGCCTACCCAGAAAAGCCCTATGATCGTCAGAGAGCCAGCAAAGCGACAACTCATCCAGAAACCCCCCATATCTCACATCTCCCGAGTGCTGGGAAGTGTATAAGTGTGTGTAGTGTTGCAGAAACGTGTCCCTATTAGTCGTTGTGTCCGTACATCGCGTACCATCAGCCAAGACCAGTTCCAAGACATCCGATCCATGCCTCTGGTGTCTCGTGAGAGCAGCGAGCACCTTCCCCGGTCGTTCACCTTCACAATACCGTCTAGCCACCCAGTATTTTCCTCTATGCTTCGCTTCCCTGGCCGCTTCTTCCTCGTATTCCGAAAGTTTATCTCTAAACTGGTGCATGAGATCAGGGTCAGAGCCATCAAGCAGTCTACGCTCTAGGCGTCGTAGGTCGGCTTCCAAGCCAGCAAGTGTACGAACAATAGTCCTGAGTACTCCACAACTCTTGGAGATTGTGACCCCCCCGGATCGTAACTTTGAATGCTTCCCATATCACCTCCACGCTGTCCACAGATCCCCTATTCCTCGGGAAGAAAGCCTCTATTTCCTCGCCCAGCTCTGCCTTAAAGATGGGGTCCAGAAGGGCCGATGGGAAGAGCTTCCAGGGCGGTCGCGGTCGGTGCAATCCAGGCACCGATACCACAACCCTAACTGGACAGTGGTCAGAGTATGTCCTGGGGAGGTGTGTCACCCCACGCAATCCAGCCACTAGTCCTCTGGAAAGGAAGATATAATTCAACCTCGCCCAGGTACGGGCCTGTGTCGTGAAATGCGTGCCCTCCTTAACAGTGGGGTGTACATATCGCCAGCTGTCTACCAGCCCCGCCTCTTCCACAATGCCCCGCATGACATCCCTGGCCTGAACGTTGTACTGATGACTCCCCTCCGATCTGTCCTCAAGAGCCCCCATTGCCAGATTAAAATCCCCCCCCACACAATATGGGAAGCGTCTACAGCAAGTACATGATCCCACAGTGCAAGAAAAAAAGCAGGAGTATCAACATTCGGTGCATAACAATTCACAAAAAGTACAGTGATCTGCCCAATCCTCCCCCACAACAGTACATATCTCCCGTCAGAGTCTAAGTGTGATCCCAACTCCTGGAAGGTAAGTGATTTCTTAATCAATATTGCAACCCCCCTTGCATAAGAGGAGTACGATGAAAATTTCCTCACAGTGGCCCACCTCCCTCCAAACGAATGTGCCGGTGACCGGCGCAGATGTGTTTCCTGCAGAAGCGCCACCTGTATGGCATGTCGGTCCAGATATTGCAGCACATTACGACATTTCCTGGCATCATTGAGCCCACGCACATTCCAAGAAAGAATCGATATCCTATCCAACACTTCGACCGACATTACTCACAAGGAATACGTGCCAGGGAACCCCGAAACCCCGCAACAAACACACCACACGAGCCAGAACAGTAGGCCGTAGCCGCCGCACACTCACTCCACCTAGTAACACGAAAATCACAGCCATCCATGCCGTCTTCCAAACCCAGAACCAACCTCCCCCCTCCCAGAACCAAACAGAGCACAACCGTGCAACAGGCACGCAGTACCACACGAGAACAATCCGCCTGCAGCCCATCCAGCAAGCGAATGAAAAATTACCAAAGCGTCCCCTCCCCCCACCACCCACCTGACCAACCCCAACCTGTCAGGACCCCCTACCACCCCCCCTCCCCACACCACAGACATCCATCCATCCGTCCAGAAAATCAGTCGCACAACAAAGTAAAGTGTAAACATTGAAGGGGTATTCCCGTTGGGGGTGCCCACCAGAGGTGCACTTCACCACCCTCTCACACTATGCCACCCTACCAGCCGATTAGGCAAAGAAACGAGGCAGGCACAGTGCTGGGGTGGGCGCCCGGAGCAAAGAATAAAAAAAAACCCAGCCATCGCCACCCCAATAGTCACAACATACGGCCTCTCGGAGCGGTCCGGAGGTCCACCCATCCGCACACCAAAGCACTTGACTGCGGAAAAACAGCCGCTAGCGGCAGGTGTAGCAGTATCAATATGAAGTGTTCAACACAGTCATCATGCTATCAAAAACCTGGTCAGGCGTCCTCTTCCTCTCCCGCCGATTGGTGATCATTCTGTCCCAGTCCATCCTGGCGGCCAGCAGCAGCGAGTTCCCTCTTCAGCCGCTTCACAAAGTCTTCCGCCTGCTGCGGATTTGTGAAAAAAGTCTGCTTCGCCTGATGAGTGATCCTTAATTTTGCAGGGTAGAGCAAGGCGTAGTCCACCTGGAGGTCCCTAAGCTTCTTCTTAACCGCCAAAAATGTCCGTCGTTGCTCCTGTACCATCGGAGTGAAGTCCGGGTAGATGGTGAAGTTGACCCCCTCGAAGGAAAGTGAGCGGGAAGTGCGAGCTGCATGAAGAGCCGCATCACGATCCCGATAGTTCAGGAGGCGAGCAATGATAGGGCGCGGAGCCGCACCGGGGGCCGGTCGCGGTCCGAGCGAACGGTGTGCCCGCTCCACAATAAACTGGGTAGAAAAGGCCTCCGCCCCAACTGCTCCAACCAAGAGTCTTTCCACATACGTTTCCATCTTCCCAACATTCGTCGTCTCCGGCACACCCACTACGCGAATGTTGTTGCGCCGACTTCTCGCCTCCAACTCCTCATTCTTGGCGGCTATCACTCGTAGGATATTGTCCATCCTCGCCAATTGAGTGGTATGAGTGGCCGCAGTGTCGTCGTGGTCCGAGATTCGCTGTTCCGCCGTAGTCAGGCGCTCTTCATGGACATCAAGTTTCTGTACTACCGCGTCCATGCGGGAGGATAGTTTGTCCACTTTGTCCACTATGGTGGCGAAGCCCTGCCGCATCTCCTGCATCATCTGCTGGAAATCAGGGGTGGCCGGCTGCGAGACAGCGTCAGCGATAGGCGGAGGTGGAGATCGTGAGGTCCCAGCCTCCTGTACCAGGCGTGCGCCCCTTCTAGAAGCCGTAGAGTCAAAGGAGAGCTTAGGTTGCTTATTGTCAGGTTTGCCCATGGTGATACACACACAGCATGCACTAATGGCGTGAATAGGGAGGCAGGGGGGTTGATCCTCGAGAACAAGTCCACGGTCAACCCGGTAATGCACTCAACAGGAAACGCGACGCAAGCAAATGTCAAAAGTGGGTCGTAGAATGCACACCTCCGCACAGCACCGCCTGCACCCCCAGTGCAGACACAGCAGGCCGACGCTGTCAACAGGGCAGCCGTACTGACGATAATAGGACGTAGTCCAATAGGGCACAGTAATGACCCTGTCCACCACACCACAGAGTAGAAAGGGTAGTGCCACTCACAGCCCTCCAACAGGTACAGCTTGCAGGAGTCAGCTCCAACAACGTCTCGCAGGGCCCAGGGCGGTGCAATCCAGGATCACCAGGCAGAGCAGGCGCAGTAGGGGGTAACCGTGGACTATGGTAGGCAGATGGTGCCAGCGCTGCAACATCCAGCGGAGGGTCCCGCCGTGAAGACTGACACCGCAGGCTCCGCAATACGGCGACTGCTGCAGTGATAAAAGGGCGCCAAATGGAAAAGTCTAGGTCCGCCGTGCCACGCTAAATTATGCCACATGTAAACCTCATTCCGATGCGTAGCGCACTCTTGCTCGCCTCATGCAGATTTCAATCGGCCTCAGCAGCTCCGCAGATGGGGGGCACGAGCAGGCGGACATGCCCCGCCACTCCCCTCTGCGCAATGGCCGTGTCCGGTTCCAGGGGTAGACCGCAGCCTCTACTACAGTTCAGCTGCTACAATCCCAGGCGCCACTCGGACCAGCGTCACTCACCCAGCGCTGCCGTCCACGGGGCAAAGGGGCAGCAACCGATCGCCACCAGTCAAGCAGGCACGGAGAAGCACCGAGGGGGGAGGGGGACAGGCCCTCTCCCACGTGTGCAGCCGCAGACCAAAGTGGGCTGGCACGCCGGGCCGCAGAGCGTCCGCTCTCCAGAGCGTGCGGCGGTGAAATCTCCGGACCGTCTAGCGTCGGCTAGGAACCTCCGATCGGGACAGGACTTCAGCCGAGGGTAGTCCGCGGCCAACCAGAGCAGGATCAGGGCAGGGAAAGGCGACGGTCAGGCAGGATTTCTAAGCGGATGAAGGCTCCGGGCTGCAGGAGCCTCACGGCAGTGCGGCCATGCTGCAGTGCGCCCTCTAGCGCCCCCCAACTTGGTGTATATTTTAAAGTCGGTATTTAGTAGAGCAATCGGGCGGTACGATGCACACAGTGTAGGGTCTTTCCCAGGCTTCAGGATAAAGCAATTTCCGCCATTCCCATATCAGGGGACGGTCCCACCTCATCCGTGAAGGAGTTATACAGCCTGAGAAGGTAGGGCCAGAGCGGAGCCTGGAACATGCGATAAAAGGATAGAGGGAGACCATCCGGTCCCAGAGTTTTCCCCAATGGGAGCTCCTGCATGGCTGTTGCTAGCTCCTCTTGAGTTATCGGCCCCTCCATTACCCTCGCGTAGTGAGGGTGTAGCAGCGTCCCCTCGTATTTTCCTAAAACCACCTCTACCAGCTCCGGGGGTGGTTTCTCCTCCTCATACAGTGCCGCGTAGTAGTCCTGAAATGCCTTACACTTATCCTTCTCTGCCACGGCTCTTGTCCCATCCGGCAATTGGATATTGGCTATAAGTGCTTTAGCGTCGCGGACTCTCAGCCTCCTCGCCAGTATCCTCCCTACCTTATCTCCTCCATCAATATACCTCTGCTTCAGCGTCAAGAGGGATTTCTCCGCTCTGTGGGCTCCCAACAGCCGGAGCTGACCCCTAAGATTAGCCAGCTGCCGTCTCGACCGTAATGAGGAACGGCCCTGATCTTGCTAATCCGCCTTCTTGATGTCTCCTGCCAGGCTGTCCTCCAGCTCTCGCGCGCTCGCGCAATCGATAGGGAAGTAATGTGCCCCCGTATCGTAGCCTTGAAGGCGTCCCAGACCACTGGAAAGGGTGTCTCCGGCAGGTCGTTACACTGAAAGTAGGAGGCAATGGCCCCTCTAATGTTCTCTACGTCGGCTGCATCCCGGAGAATACCCGGCGGCAGACGCCACCTCTTTTCCCGGGCAGGGCAAGTGGCCGGGTCCTGCAGGAGCAGCTCGACATGGGTGTGGTCAGAGAACGAGATATCAGACATAGTGACTCCGAGGACATCACGGGAGAGGTCATGGGAGATAAATAAGTAGTCGATGCGGGAAAAGGATCGGTGCGCATGCGAGTAGAACGAGTATTCCCTCCAGTCTGGGGAGTACTAGCGCCATAGATCTAACAGTCCTAGGTCCACTATCTGCTTGCGCAGCGCCGAGGTCATAGTTCCCGCGCCACTGAAGGTGCCCTCACTGCGATCCACCTCTGGGCTCCAGACCAGGTTGAGGTCTCCCCCCAAGATGAGTGAAGGGCCTCCCTGTGGTACCTGCTCCCGCAGAAGGTCCCGAAGGTAGCGGTCCTGCGCCTGATTAGGGGCATAAATATTGCATAATGTGTAGCGGCGTCGCCCAACCTCCACACTCACTCTAAGGAAGCGCCCATCCCCACTCCGGAAGGGCCTGTCTCCCCCTCGCCTGATGCCAGCCCTGCACAGTATTGCCACACATGCTGTCTTTGTGTCCGATGCAGCCCAAAACTGAAGAGGGTGCCTAGGGTGCGCCATGCGCTTGGTGTCTCCTTGTAAGAGATGCGTCTCTTGCAAGAATATAATGTCTGGGTTCTGCTGAAGGAGATAATGCCACACTTGTCTTTGCTTGTTGGGTGAGTTAAGGTCCTTGACATTGAACGTTAAGACCTTCAGGGGGCTAGGGAGATTTGTTGTCATGATGGAATCCTATCATGGGCCACCCGCGCCCGCTCAACAGTCGCCCAGAATGCCCTGTACTCACAATAGGCATACACTCGCACAGCCCCATGCCATCCCACCGCCCGGGATCCTCTCCACGCATTCTTGTGAGAAGAAAAGGGGAAAGGGAAGAAGATTAGCAAGGAACAAGGACAGGAGGAAAAGAGCAATAAGATAAAAGGCGGCCAGGTAGGCCACCCATCTTTGTACAACAACAGCGGCCAACAGGGCCATAGTACACTGTCCCCTACACAGGGAATCCTACACCCACAGGTTTGGATGCTCTCAGGGATGTCACTCCCTTAGGAGCAGCCCGAAGAGGGTTTGTGGCGGTATCAAAGGTCTAACAACTGGGGGCTCCCGCTACCCCCACCCCTCAAACCTGGAGCCACGGTGTTGTGTGGAGAATCGCATCATAACTCTTCCCCCCGGGGTCATGTGTACGTGGGCGTCAAGCCTCCCCTTCAGTAGGCTATGGACAGATGCCCTGCAATTCATGGTGCCAAGGGCCGCCCGTCGATCTCCTCTCTATCCCCTTCAAGAGATCGGATGTGGGCTATGATGTCCTGCTTAGCCTGAGAGGATGAACGCTCAATCCTGGAGAGCGTGTGATGCAGCCGTTGCACTGTGGTCCAAGACGACTTGGCCGGTACTCTTTCCTGTCTACAGGGGCGAGATGGGCTCGCCGGCGGTGACGCCGGTAAGCGGATGAGTTGCGCCGCTTCCGTGTAGAACCGTATAATTCTGCGCTTGGATTCCCACTGGAAGATGAGCGCAAACGGATGCCCCCATTGATATGAGATGCCCATACTGCGTAGTTTTTCCGTCACCGGCCTGAATGCTCGCCTCCTCTTTAGGGTGTTGGGCGCCAGGTCTTGAAATATCTGAATCTTGTGCCCTTTGTATCGCATGTCCGGCTTGTCACACGCTGCTCTCCAAATAGCCTCTTTTTCCATAAAAAAAGAGGACCCTAGTCAGGATGTCCGGAATGAGCCCCGGCTTCCCCGCGGGCCCGGAAACATGATGGTCTCGGTCGAAAGCCGGCGGAGAGGCGTCCTCATCACCCCAGACTTCGTGCAGGAGTTGCGCCACATATCCCATAATGTCCTCCCCTTCTTCTCCGAGAGAAACCCCCCAGATACGGAGGTTGTTTCAGCGGCTTCTCTTCTCCAAGTCTTCCTGCTTCACTTGAAGCTCGATGTTCTGTTCTTAAAGGGCTGCCAGACGCTGCCACAGCTGTTCCTGCTCTTCCGTACGCAAGTCCATCGTCTTCTCTAGTCCATCCACGCGGTTCCCAAGATCCGTGACCTCCTTCCGCAGTTCTTCACACTCGTGTGCACCTCAGATCGCAGGGATCCAATTTCCGTTTTCAGCTCCGACATGAAGGAGGTCATAAAGGCCTGTGTAAGCAGTGGGGAGTCTCCCGTGGCCTGGGATGAGCTCTCAGCGGCAGCAGGCGCGCCCGCCTTTCCCCACATTGCCACCACCGTATTGTCTCTGGTGGCTGCAGGCGGGTTGGCCTTGTTCCCCTTGGAGCGCGTCATCGCCAGCTGCACTGTTCCCAGCCGAGATTCACAGGTGTCCACTTCAATACCCCCGGCAGTCGATCGTCAGTCGCAGGTGCCGGGGGACAGGGCCACGATCACCGGGCAAGAAATCAAGCCAAGGTCTGCACCCACTCCCCAATTCTTTCACTCTATAGTACTCCAACAGGCCCACCTCACCACCCGCGTGGCTTAAGACTACGTGAGGGGAATACCAGGCCCGTGACCAGGGACTCGGGCTGCAAGCGATGTGAGGGTAGGGGCTATTTCACAGCATAGAACACCCGGGGAACTCCCACATCCCCGGGGTGGTGAAGGTAAGGAGCACAACAAGTCAGCAGGGCCCAGGAAGTGAGGTCCCCATACCCCCCCACCTGAACTGCCCCCACCCTGCCCCACCCACGAACCCCAGGGCAAGATGTCGCGCCCCGCCTCCCCGGGACAGGGCCGATGTGGAATCGTCACACTAGCTCGGGCCCGCACCAGCCAACAGCTATCACATCCCCACTCACAGTCTTCAGATCTGGCCATCATACCTCCAGGCCTTCGCGCCAAGGTCCTCTGATGCCGCACTTCAACACCCCTGGCAGATCTCAAATAGCGGGGTGGGCGGAGCTTCCTGACCAGTCACTACGGGCCTTCACAGCATTCCTCCATGTCGCGTCATGCACCCCCCCTGCCCGACTTGCCTCAAAAGCGCAGAGCGTCTACACAAGGGCCGATAGGCTGCTCACACACTCCCCGGCCAAAAGTCCGTGGCCCTTGATGCAGGGCCTCTCAATGCATACCCCGCACTCAAAATGGCAGGGCTCGTTGTCCTCCACCGCCCGGGTCCCTGGACCCGCTCACCTTAATGTCCAGTTCCGCCCCGAGGACACTCTACGCCTATCTGCCCCGCTGGAGATTAGGACCTCATCCGCTGCTAATGTATTACACCACCGGGCTCAGGACCAGTCCTACTGAGGGGTGCTTCTTCAGTCGCGTCACCGGTCTCCTCCGCGTCTGCCGCTTGTTGCTTCCCAGACTCCCAGCTTGTCCTTAGTCGCCAGGCCTCACAGGGACAGTCCAGCCGCACACTTCCCAACAAGAGCTCCGACAGGTAGCACCTCTACCCCAGCCAGTCGTCGACGTCCGCCGCAGCCCAGGCCTCAAGACACCACAGGGGGGCTGACTGCCCAATCGCCACTAGCCCCCATGGCCACACCGCAGGACCACAGGCCAGCACACCACCAGATAGTCCCGAAGCCACAGAGGGCTCACACAAGGGCAGGCCAGCAGCTCCCAGATGCCCGGGTAAGGCGCGCTCACCCCACCAGCCTCGCGCACAAAATGGCGGGCCGCACCTCTCTCTTGGCTCCCAGCTCCCTGGTCCGGATCTTCCCTCCTCAGAGCCCTGGTCCGCTCTCCCGGCCCGAAGTCCACTCCTCACCTCACTGCCTCAGTAGGGGATAGTCCGCCCCCGCTGCGTGCACGTTCGCCGTCCAGCTGCCGGGCGCGGGACCAGCTCTCTGCTGCCAGCCCCACAAGATGGCGGGCCACCTCTCCAAGCCCGCCACGGGGCACTTCACAGGCGGACCTCAGCCACTCCCGGGTCTGCTCGCCGCGGGGTCCAGGTCTGCGTCCCCTGTCCAGACTCCGCTGTTCGCCTCCCCTCCTCGTTGGAGAAAGCGCTGCCCCTGCTGCCGAAATGCCCTGACCTCCAGCCTCCGGTTGCATGGACAAGTGAGACGCAAAATGGCGGGTTGCCGCTCCAAGCCCGTACCAGGCCCCTCCAGTCCTGCCCGCCGGCCGCCTCCCGGGTGTCCAGAGCTCATCCACAAACGCCCGGCCCTCAGGCACCTCAATGCGGCCCGTGGGCTGTGCTCGCCTCTGCAGATTCTGCCGTCCAGCCTCCGATAGCGTGTCCCGCTGTGTCAAGGGACACGCAAAATGGCGGGTCGCTTCCCCAGGCCCGCTACTAGGCTCCTCTATTCTTGCCCACAGGCTGCCGCCCGGGGGTCCAAAGCTCGCCCGCAGTCGGCCGGTACTCAGGCCCCCTCAGTGTAGCCCGGGGGTTGCGCTCCAGGCATCCCAACTCCGCCTTAATTGCTGCTGAAGGCGGTTGACAGCGGGAGCCCTCCCAGAGCACGTCTTCTCACATCGCCAGCTAAGCCACACCCCAGAAATTAGTTTTAAAAAACATGATTTAGAGATGGCATTGCATGGTCTAATGAGTGGGGTAGGTGTGACACAGATGCTCTATACATGAAGAATTGCAGAGCAGATGTCCACCAAGTGTGAGCGTACGGAAAACCAGTTCTAAATTGCACAATCCTACACAAACAGTTCACAGCTTTAGTCATCGAGTTAGGCTCCAATATCTAAGTAGTACATTTCCTGGCTTTTGTCCCCTAGAGTGGTGCACTCGATTTAAGGAAACCCCACATGAGGATGCAGCATTCTGGAGAAGAATACCTGAGACCCTTACCCTTCAGTATTGTTGCTTCTCTGCAGTTCATCTTCTCAGGAACATTGCTGGCAGAGTTCAGGAAGGATGGCAGATGAAGGACCGGCATCACATTTTGCATGCGTAGAGTGCAGGGGTTCTAGGCCCATTCACAATCTAATATTGCTGCATATGAATTGCAAAAGGGTGCCCCCCCTTTGCTTGGGAGATGAAACCCTCACCAATCTGAAGGAGCTAATGATTGATACACATGGCCAAAACTACCAGTCTAGCCTCGGCCAGCATCAGTGGACTGTAATCGTAGGAGAGTAGGAGAGAGATACGGGTAGAGGGGACAAAGGACCATCAGAGGGGTGATGAGGTGACTAGGAGTCTGGTATCGGACTGAACTATCCATGGTTTTCAGTAGATATGCATTCTAAATAAGAGTGCCTGAGAAGCAAGAGAAGAGATAGGGATGGTGGCGCTAGGATGGGACAGTGAGGCCGGCCATCATTGAACATCAGAACACATTTGGAGGAGGGTTACATCTCACCGGGGATGTTTGAATATCCCAAGTATTTATTCGGTAGTATTGACAGGCTGTAACGTCAGTACGCCAAGAGAAATTATTCAGTGATTGAGAGAGAAAACCTGTCATGTAAGTGGTATGGAGTATTTCTGGTATGTGATGGAGAAGTATTTTTATTAAATGTACCAACCACAACCATTTGGTAAGTAAACAGAAAGCCATTCCTTGAAATGAAACTACACATATAGCAAGATTAGCCTTAAGGCTACAAGATTACCCAAGCAGCTGCAAAGTGAAGTACGTTCTATGAGGAAGAAAAGTCAGGACAGACGGTTAATGTCCTCTTCCTTTAGCAAGAGAAGGTGATCCCACCAGTTGAGGACCAGGATTGTTTGATGGGATGGGTTGATACCATGTATAACTTCAAGGATGAATGATGGGGGAATGAATGTTTGAAGTTAAGAGATAGGATGTGGGTTGGATAAAGAATCTACATATTGTTATTAGTGGCTCAGTGGAACAACAACCCATTAAACATGTCCAAGAAGCATTTATTTAAAAGAGACATTGTGCCAAGAAAAAATATTTTTCAGTCGTCCTGGGTATAATTTATGTCCTCTGAGTTCTCTCATCAAAGGCAATGACCCTGATCAAAAGAAGGCTACAAAAATAATTCTGGTGGGTGTATCTTGATGGCGATGCAGAGAGTTATTTGGATGTACAGTGGATGATATGCATTTAAAGAATAGGAACCTCCTTATGTGTTGTAGATCTTTCCAAGAGAAAACTCAACATAGGTTTATGGTACATTTAGTAGGCCTTTTTCTTATATTGATAACTAGGCAGCGATATCTGATCACCTTGATGTATTACTATGTAGGAGGTCGAGGTAAGCTTTTAATTTCCACAGTAATAATCAATTTTTTGGGGGGGGGGGGGGAAGGTTTCCGCCGTCACAACGTGTGAAGGTGGCATCTGTGGAAGTACAGGTGTTTTGCAATGATTTTTGTATATCACAGGCAATCGGTGTTACCACCTTATCCCAAGAGCCTCATTAAAGTATTTCAGTCTTCCTCTTAAGGACTGTGTGTATTGGGGTTGTCTAGTCCAGCCTGATTGTTGGAGGCTCTTTAAGCTGTTTTGATGGCCAACCACACTACGCTTAGACCCCGATAATGTCTTTTTAGGTGAGCGGTGCACTGCAGCGCCGAAGTTCGCCACAGCTGCGCCGAAGGTCACCACCACCTGCCAGATGACGATTTTTTTAGTAGTCTGGCAGGCGGCGTGGTGGTCCCATGGCGGTGCCTCTTTTAACGGCTGCAGTGGGACTCGAAAGTCCATGCCGTGCAGGAACCTATGTGCATGCACACAGGCGGCACATGTTATGCCCCCTGTGTGCATCCACATGCGGTTGAGGCACAGGGGGGCCTGTAGGGCCCCCTTTGTTTCCTCTCCTCTAAGGTTTATTTGGAGGTGAAACAGCCATGTAAACCCAGAAGGAGAGGAAACTCGTAATATGCTTGGAAGGACAACGGAGGTCCTGCCAAGCATATTGCGGTGTCTGAACGCCGCTCCAACGCCAGGGGATGGCTGTTCCCCGACAGAGCCGGTGGTCCGACCGGCCAACTCCTAGTGGATCCGCCACTGCCGTGCCGCCACGAGTCTGGCGGTCCTCGGTCCACCAGACTCTTAATCAGGCCCTTGGTTGCCTAACGACTCATTGACTGGTTGAGCTGTTAAGAGGCGGGAAAACTGTTTTCAGCTTGGCGCAAGGTTGGTTAATGGTGTTGAATGCTTGGAACTGTTGTGCTCTAATGCAAAGAGAGCTAAGGTTAAGGGTCGATTAGATGAGAAATGGGACGCATTTAATATTTATTATGTGAGAGATTCCGTGTTCGATTCCGGTGGGAAAGTATTGTGTGTAAAGAAGCCACGTCTGGTTTGTACATTCATGTTTTTTATTTGCACTTCCTTAGCTTAATGTTTTTATTGGAGTATTTATAAATTATTCACCTAGCTACTTATTGTGGAGGAACTCTATGCAGGGCGCATAACCCACATGGGGTACCAATGAAGTTATGTTTACAATAATTGTTTCTTACCAATATAAATTAAAAACGGAAAAGTGTTAATATTTCAGAAGGAAAACGCGAAGGGCAGTGTGAAAGTTGTGAAGAGATAAGTTGTGATTTCCCCCCCTAAATTACATCAATGAGGGGGGTAAAGACCGAAGTGCAAAGGGTGGCTATTTCAGATTCTTTGTCCATAAGGTGAAAACGCCTGTTGACATGTACATTCTTTGGAAGTCTAACCTGGCAACCTAACTGACGTGCATGCCCCTGACCTGCTTTTTTAGGGCAAGTTTTTAGGTTTTCTCAGATGAAATGTTTTATAGCTCATGCAACAAACTTTACTATGGATTCTTGTAGGGTGAGAGAGCCGGCGTACATCTCGTAATGCCGTGGAAATGTGCGCACTCTTTCCTTGGTGGTTAATTTGGCATGTGTTCAAGTTCTCTGCAGAGGAGTGTGTGTCTCCGGTTGGTGGGGTAGGTGACAGAGGGATGTTTCTGATGACGATTAGGTTAAAGAAGTAGGACATGATGCTGGCCTGAGTGAATGGAGTGAGTATGACTATTTGTGAGAATGATCAGGCACTGATGGTGTCTTTGAAATTGCCCTGCTGGCAGAGAAGTCTGCTCTTAGTGTGGGGACGTCACATTTCAAGGTTTGGCCCAGCAGTAGATCGGTGTTCATGTGTACCCTTTGGCCTGGATTCAGAGCTGATCTCAGGAGCAGGATGCTTGGGTTGAGGCAGCCCAGACCTCTGTCAGATAGATTCGTAATAAGACACTGTTGCTTTTGCTTCTTGGATTCTCAAACAGGCGTCATGCCTGAGGCGCAAATTGCTCTCAAGATGGGACCCTCACTCCAGCGAGGCCTGTGGAGTAGACTGCTTCCTATGGGAAACCCTCACTCCACAGGCAGGTCAATGGAGCAGGCCTGTGGGACATTCAGACCTCAGACTACTATGAAAAGCATTTTGCTCTATATATAGGACCATCGGTCCCAACTCCGTTCCACTGCTTTCTCTGAAATGACCTCTAAAAATGTGATAAGTGTGACCGTGTATCCTGTGACTTTATCTTACACAAACACTCACGGTCCTGGAGATTGAGTTTTGTGCACAGGTGAAGAATTTCTCAGACGCATAACCATTTCCCCATGACCCCGCCCAAAAAAAAGAGGTGAGACGGAACAGCTGCTATCAGAGACTGAAGTACGCTGTGTCAGTGCTTTGAGAAACTTTAGGCTGAAGGCCAATTTACTTACTCTGCATTTACTGTCGCAATGGCATTCTCTGCCTAGGGTCAAAGTACCTATGCTTTGGGGCAGTCGTGCATGCTTTGGATGGCGTAAAAATGACAGTAACTGGAACATTAGCAGCGCCTGATATGACGCAGTGGCCAAAAGTGATAAGAAAATGGTGTCAGTGTCCGAGAGGATGACTAAAGGAGAAGGCTTGTTCCAGCTAGAGTGTCTACGATGGCATGGTGCTGGCAAAGTATATGTTTGCAGTCAGAATGGATTAGACGGGGTAGTGTCTGTAGTAGGCTGACTAAGGCTGTGTCTGACAGAGTGGCTTTAAAGTGGGATAAGTCACTGTCAGAATGGGAGGAGGTGAAGGTGGTGGTGTCCGACAGACTGACTGTGTTGGCATGATGTCGGAAGTGTACCTCACAAGAGGTGTGTGTCTGAAGTGCGGCCATGATGGAGATGGTGATTTTCATGTAGAGAAGGCTATGCTTGGCACGTGGGAGAGCCTAGGTAGAGTATTCTAGTGCATTACACCGCCCTACAGTAGATATTGCCGTGGTGTTTGATGAATGTCACTTTCCAGCAGGCTGACTTAAATCGGGGAACATTCAGGTGAGCAGATGAGATTGTTGTGGCTTTTGCACAGTCAGTCAAACTGATAGTGTCTGGAAGAGTCGCTGAGATGCGTGTGCTGTGGAGCTAAAAGGTTGAGATGGGTCCGAGTGAATGAGGCAGGGTGAATACATTAAGAGCCATTGAGGCAGGGTGGTCTCTAGATTTTCTCATATAAGGTGGCGTTTTCCAGTGAAGTGCATTATTACCCATTCTTTTGGGGGCAGTGGGGCTTTAAATGGGATGTAAAAAGTGGGGGTCTCTAAAAGGGTCATGGCCTTTAGAATTATAGGTGCGGCTTAACCACGTAAACTACATTTCTGTGATTCCCATACTATGCCACCTGACCTGTATTTTGTTCTCCCTCCGAAAATTCAGAAATGTCATTCAGTCTCTCAAACCATCATTGACCTTCCCTGTCGTCCAGGTTGTGAGCGGGTCAATTTCAAGGCTCTGTGCATGCACACAAGACTCTTCACAATGCTGACCCTGAGTTCTTCAGCACGACCTTATATTTGTATACTTCCAAACACACGCTTCGATCTACTGCAGCCAATTCTCAGATTTAACAAAGCCCGCTAGAGTTGCAGAAGTTTCTGGTTGCCCCTTCCACAGGCTGTGGAATCCATTGCCCCTTAGGCTTAGAGCACAAACTGAATTGTGGCAATTTAAGAAACTGCTAAAAACTTGGCTCTTCGCACGTTCATTCGAGCTAGGTCTTCCTTCTGGACTTGTTCTCTGATCCTAGCGCCAAGACTTCTCCAGGGATTCGCGCACTCTATAAGTCTTTTACTGACTGACGTACTTTCTGCTATCGCATCCAGATATAATAACACAACAATTGACATACAGCTAAAACTAGCCAGGACTATTTGCCTTGCCAATGATTGGGTGTGCGCGCTCCCTGGCGAGAAGGAACGGATTGGGTGACCCTCTTTTCTGAGCACCTTTTTTACCCACTGACGGGCACTGTGAGAACCTCGCCCTGCCTGCAGCCTCTACTCCAGAGCTTGGAACTGTAGGCGACTCAGTGCAAAGTATGCACTATATAAGAGTAATGTGTATTTACCTATGGTGTTCTAACCTCAAATAACCAACCCTCTTCTGTCAAATTCACTGAGGGATGAGTGAATAACAGTGAAACTAGGAACATACTTTTGTGGCTTCTGACTCTCAAGACTGCCACACACCAAGGTATCTCAAAAACAGTTCCAGTTCAGTGTCGGCTTCCCTAAAGATTCATGTACCCATGTTTCTGTCTCAGCTTGTGTCTGCGCAATATCATTAAGGACTATTTATTTATGTTATGCTGTTATATACTGGAATCTGAGGTAGGTTGTTACAGTTTCTTGATTCATTTTATATTGTACTTAGGCAAGACCGCCCTAAAAATCAGATTAGCATATAATGGGGAAAAAGGAGAGTGAGAACCCACCAATGGGGAAGAACATAAAGTGCACAGCCGCTTTGCTGCATTAATAACTATAATAATCCCAGGAGCAGTTCTTAACACTGTAACGACTGTCGACCCTCACTGAACCACTATTGGAAGCTGGGGACCCTGCCTCGAACAATTTCTCCAATTTAAATCTCTGACAAAATACACACTACTGCAGAGCCAAGTAGACATCAAAGAAATGCAATAATTAGCAAACATTTTCTTTAATTCACAAGCAAACACGTAAAAAAATAAACATTTACATTTTAATGGGAAAGTCGGAGACTTTCAAAATGTTGTTTCATGTGTACAAGACAATGTGATATGCGTTACTCTTCATATCACTGTGCTTTTTTTGCTCCAAATGCATCCCCTTTTTCCGTTGGTGCATACTCGTGTTTTATTTGAAGCCACCAATCATAAATTCCACATTTTGCTGTACTTAAACTGCTCCCACGAATCAAGCTAATGATACAAACTTAATTTTTAACCTCCTATTTCAAATTAATTCACATTTACAGAACGCTTTACATTTTTCAGTTTTGCATTATGCTCATTTATTTTATATACTTTATTAATATGCTATTATATTTAATTTTCTAAACAATCGCGAACCCCCTGAGTACGCATCTTATTCCCATTTCATCGGGTAAGAATCGCCAAACTAACATACATCAAATTGATTAATGCTAAATAAATATTCTTCCACTCTGGGCACTCACAGGGTTTCTTATCGGTATTTTCAGTTACCAGGAGAGCAGCGAGACACTATTGAATTGATAAGACTTCGAATATCATATGTTGTTTGTGAAAGGAGGTATCCTCTGGGTAGAGTTTGCTGCAGTTTTACTGTTAAAGGAAGTGCAACTCCTCTTCAAGAAAGATCAACTTTTCTAGTTAGAAGAGGGGCTGTACAGAGTTTTTCTTTTTTTTTTTTTTTTTTTTTTTAAACCTTTATTTGGAGACAAGAGGGTACAAGGGGAGTGTACATTCAAAACATACAGTCACAATCAGCCATTGCAATGGTACGTCAGTGCCCAGAAAGCATACAAAAAATACATAAATAAGGAGACACAAGGAAGTACAGGGCAGGGCATCAGTCAATACCAGGAGCACCAACGAGGTGTGCAAGAGATATTAAAATACAGCGATCCAGCATGGGCAGGCAAGCCAATAAGACAATGCAATATAAATACAGTACATCAGCGGATACCACATAAGCCAGAGGGGACACAAGTATGAGGAGCACTGAATAGAAGGGTGCCGCATAGGGATACAAACTGGATTCCCGTTAAACTACCTGTCCAAGGGCAGACTCCCACCCTCCCATAGCTCGCAGGAATAGGAGGCAGTCAGCTCCCCCCCCGATATCAAAAGAGCAGCAGGTGTCGTGTGAAATCCCAGCCCACCACGTTGACATCAGCCTATCCCCTCACGGTCCTCAAGGTCAGAATCAGAATCCCGCGCCGCTCTGGTCAGGAGGTACACCTGGAGCGGACTCCAAAAATCCCTTGGCCTGCATCGAACAGGCATCAAGTCAGAATAAATGTTATACTGATCCTGACAGTAAATGAGGTCAGTCACCCAGTCTTGAAAGCGCGGCACTCTACCACGACCCCAGCAACAAGCAACCCTACGCTTAGCCAACAACAAGGCCACGTCAACAAATCTACGGTGAGGGGCAGGTACGTCTTTAGAAAAGCCAAGTAACATCACCAAGGGGTCAAACGCCACCCCATCCTCCGCCATAACCTGCAGGGCTTCATGAACCTGGGTCCAATATTCCGCAACCCCCGCACAGCTCCAAGCCAAATGCAAAAAATCAGCGCCTTCCGCTCGACATCTAGCACACCTATCATCCTCCGCCAAATGAAACCGCAGTTTCCTCGCCGGGGTATAGTAGTACCTCTGAACAAACTTATAGTGGATAATTTTAAGGCGACAACTAGAAGAGACATTGGCCGTAAGTCCGCAACAGTATTTCCACTGCTCGTCCGTGATAGGAGCACCCAATTCGGCAACCCACTGCTCGCGCACTCGATTGGTCGGGACCAATCGCTGTCGGCGAATAGCCCCGTATAACTTCGACACCAGGTGTCGCCCATCTGAAACCAACAGCACATGGAGGGGGAGGGTTACCCCCGGCTCCGAAGGGTAGTCCGGTAGCAGAGCACGCATGCCCTGCCGCAGGCGAACAAAGTAGAACAGGTCCAGAGGGGAGCAAGCAGCCGAACCGAAGAAATGAGCCTGCGTTCGAAAGGCACCCTCATGAAACAAGTCGCCCCACGTGAGGACACCTAGCCGCTTGCACATTCGCTGAAACCCCGTCTCCAACAACAGCGACAGATCCGGATGATAAGCCAGAGGCAAGGCCGGCGAGTAGAGGAAGGAAACGTCTAGCAAACGAGCTATCCGCTTCCAAGCATCCACCGTGCATGTCACCGTCGTGCGGGGCGTTTCCACATCTGACAACTTGCCCAAGACCATCCCCTCCAGTGGGAGCGGGTGGGCGACCCAATGCTCAGCAGCAATCTGGGGCATGAATGGCGTGGGGCGCATCCAATGATAGGCATAATGCGCCTGAGCGCTGAGATAATAGAGTTCAAAGTCAGGGACGTCGAAACCGCCATCAGCGTAAGGCAACGTAAGGGTAGCCCAGGCCACACGCGGCTGCCTGCCCCCCCAGAACAATCGCAGAAGCTCAGAGCGAAGTCTACGAAAGAAATAAGCACCAGGATGATATGGGAGGTTCTGAAAAAGATAAAGAAAGCGGGGCAGAACCACCATCTTGATAAGAGACGCCCTGCCGGCCATGGAGAGAGGTAGAGACATCCATCTAGTGACATCATCCGCCAGTTTAGTAATGGCCACACCATAGTTGAGCCGAACCGCGTCTCCCCTATCCAAGGACACAACAATACCGAGATACCGCAACTCCGAGTCACACCATTCCAAAGGGTAATCAAGGGGAAACCTAGCCACCGCAGCCGTAAGGGGGAAAAATTGAGATTTCCGCCAGTTGATATGAACCCCGGATACGCCTCCAAAAGCGACCAGCTCCCGCAGGAGCGAATTAAGGTTGTTCTCAGGGTCCTTGACATAGAGTGTGACGTCATCGGCGTATAAAGAAATGCCGACTTGCCGCTGAAGACAGTTAAAGGCGCTCTGCTGATGAAACTGACGTATCCTACAGGCTAACGGCTCAATGGCGATAGCAAACAAGAGGGGCGAGAGGGGGCAGCCCTGTCGGGTCCCTCTCGAGAGAGGGAACGAGGGGGACAGCACCCCATTCACTACCACCCTCGCCATCGGATCAGTATATAAAAGCTTAACCCAAGAAATGAAAATCCGGGGGAACCCCATCCGACAAAGGACATCAATAAGGTAGCCCCACTCGACAGAGTCAAACGCCTTAGTGGCATCAAGAAAGATAGCGGCAACCGGGACAGTGGGATCGATGGTCGACACAAGCGAAAACAAAGTGCGAAGATTGTGAGAGGTGGCGCGACCGGGCACAAAACCCGACTGATCCGGCAACACGATAACGGGCATGAGTTCGGCTAATCTCACCGCCAAGACCTTCGCGAGAATCTTTACATCGCAGTTGAGCAATGAGAGGGGTCTGTAGGAGCCCACATCCAGTGGATCCTTACCCGGCTTAAGCAGCGACGTGATGGCGACCTCCCGCATGGAGCCCGGCAGACGTCCCTCCTCCAGAGACTCCTCGAACACCTCACGGAGCACAGGGGCCATGACGTCAATATAACACTTATAAAATTCAGCCGGAAGGCCATCCAGCCCGGCGGCCTTCCCATTAGAAAGAGACATGATGGCATTCCTAACCTCCTCCACCTCCAGGGGCCTGCCTAAGAACTCCCGATGACCATCCGATAGCCAACAAAGCGCCAACTCATCGAGGAACCCTCCGTATCGAGTCTCACCCGTCTGCTGTGTCGTGTAGAGGTGTGCATAGTGTTCAATAAAAGTGCGTTGAATCTCCGAGGTGTCCCGACAGCGAGTGCCATCCGGGGACACCAATTCCAACACGTCCGACCCATGCCTAGGATGTCTAGTAAGAGCAGCGAGGACCTTACCGGGCCGCTCCCCTTCGCAGTATCGCCTCGCCGTCCAGTATTTCCCCCTGTGCTTAGCCTCACGAGCAGCCTCCTCCTCATACTCGGAGAGCTTAGTGCGGAATTGTGCCAAGAGATCGGGGTCCGAAGTCACCTGCATCCTGCGCTCCAAGGCGCGCAAGTCAGCCTCCAGCCTCTCGAGGGTCCGAACGATCAGACGGAGTACGCCACAGCTTTTGGAAATAGTGACACCCCGGATCGTGACCTTGAATGCCTCCCAAATGACCTCAATGCTCTCCACAGAGCCCTTGTTTCTAGGGAAGAACGCCTCCACCTCCACACCAAGTTCCTCCTTGAACACCGGGTCAAGCAGAGCACTCGGAAACAAACGCCAAGGCGGGCGCGGCCTGTGCAACCCGGGGACGGACAAATCAACCTTCACCGGACAGTGGTCTGAAAACGTCCTAGCTAAATGTGCGGCCCCCTTCAGGCCAGCCACCAGCCCTCTAGAGAGAAATACATAGTCCAGTCTTGCCCATGACCGAGCATGTGTGGTGTAATGGGTGCCCTCCCTAGTGGCAGGGTGGGTGTACCTCCAACTGTCAACCATCCCAGCCTCCTCCACTATCCCCCGCAGCACATCCCTAGCCTGTACATTGTACTGAGAGCTGCCCTCAGATCTGTCCAACTGGGCCTGAAATGCAAAATTGAAGTCCCCCCCCCACACAATGTGAGTAGCATCCACAGCAAGAACATGACCCCACAGAGTTACGAAAAAGATTGGCGTATCAACATTGGGAGCATAGCAATTAACAAACAGTATAGTGTTCTGCCCTAGCCGTCCCCACAGCAGCACATAGCGCCCCTCAGGGTCCCCCAAAGATCCAAGTTCCTGAAATGCAAGCGACCTCTTAACAAGGGTGACAACCCCACGTGCATATGAAGAGTATGAAGCAAACCCCCTGGCCGCAGCCCACCTTCCGCCGAAAGTGGGGGAGGGAGCGGGGCGCAGGTGCGTCTCCTGGAGAAAAGCGACATGAACAGCATGCCTGTCCAAATACTGTATCACACTACGACACTTCCTGGCATCATTAAGGCCCCGTACATTCCAGGACAAAATTGAGATCTGATCTACAACAGCAGTCGACATCACATAACGTAAGGGCCCCACAGGACCCAATAACCAAATACAGGGCATCCAACTCCCAGCAACAGCCAACGATAGGTCCGCGCCCCAAGGCACGGTACGACCTCCACATACACTCCATACACTTCCCAATCATCTCCAGAACAACCAAACAAGAACACAACAACTCCCCCCCATTCGACCCAACCATGAAGCAAGCACTCAGGACCGTCTACGCGCCACTCGCCGCCCAGCCATACCACGTGACCCACAACTCGCACATGTGCTACGCACGCAGAATGCGTCCCGGCACGTGGCAGCCTAAAATGGCGGCCAGCGCACTCGGGCCCAGAATGGACGAGAGCTCGGATCCCGGAACCCATCACATAAGATAGGAAAGTGGAACAGCCCGGATAGCGGGCGCAGCGAGATTTCCGTGCACTCAAACAACAGTAGCAGCTACCAAAACGGTCCAAGCAAACAGTCATGGATAGCGACAACCCCCCCCCATCCACCCACCTGACACCGCCCCAACTATCAGGCCGCATACACCCCCCCCCCCATCCCTCAGCACACATCCAGTCAACCAACATAAGACTAGAATCCAAACAAAAGGTAACCATGGGGCACACCCTCCGGGGAACCTTCCAGAGGTGCACGACGCCACTCCCTCACGCCACGCCAGTGTCCGCGCCAACGAGTATCAGGCGGCCCCAGGCGCAGCGCGGGGGGGTGGGTGCCCAGAGCGCGACATCCCAGAACATCATCCTGCGGTGCCATCCCAACCCCACGTAGCCAGCAAATCAACGCACCCACTCATCGTAATACAAGCACAACCCACGCATCAGCAGAAAACGGACAATAGCTAGGCCGCAAATACTGAGCAGGCAGCCAACAGGTCTCAATACAAAAGTCACACGTTCACAATACTACAAGAACCGGAAGAAAGATACACATAGTCCAAAGTCACCAGAATCAGGCGACCTCCTCCTCAGCAGCCGATTGTTCACCCTCCGGATCACGATCGTCACCACGATCCGCAGCAGCGCGCTCGCGCTGGAGGCGCTTCGCAAAGTCCTCAGCGTGCTGTGGGTTGGTGAAAAAATGTTGTTTAGCCTGATGCGTCACTCTAAGTTTAGCCGGATAAAGCAAGGCGTAGTCCACTTGAAGATCCCGAAGCTTCCTTTTCACCCCCAAAAACTTCCGACGCTGGTCCTGCACCATCGGTGTGAAGTCGGGGTACATGGTAAAAGACACCCCTTCGAAGGAGAGAGCCCTGTTAGTGCGGGCGGCCTGAAGAGCAGCGTCTCGATCACGATAATTCAAGAGGCGCGCAATGATGGGACGCGGTGCAGCCCCCGAGGCCGGACGAGGTCCCAACGTCCGATGCGCTCTCTCGACGATGAACTGGGACGAGAAAACTTCCGTCCCAATGGCGCCCACCAGTAGCCTCTCCACATAAGTCTCCATTTTGCCCACATTCGTGGACTCCGGCACACCCACTATGCGCACGTTGTTGCGCCTGCTCCTCGCCTCCAACTCCTCGTTCTTGGCGGCAATAATACGCAAAATATTGTCCATTCTCGCCAGCTGGGTGGTATGGGTGGCCGTCGTGTCATCCTGGTCCGAAATGCGCTGTTCCGCCGCCGTCAAGCGCTCCTCATGCACGTCCAATTTCTGGACGACCGCATCCATGCGCGACGATATCTTGTCCACTTTGTCCACTATAGTGGCGAACCCCTGCCTCATCTCTTGCATCATTTGGGCAAAGTCCGGCGGAGGAGGGTGCGGGACACTCTCAGCGACATTCGGGGGGGGGGACCGCGAGGCCCCAGCTTCCTGGAGCGAACGCGTCCCACGTTTGGCCCCACCAGAGTCAAAGGACAGTTTAGACTGTTTAGTGTCCGGCTTCCCCATAACGGTGGTACAGAAGGGAAAGGAGGCAAATGGGAATCAGGATACAGTTCGGCCAAGGGACCCGGCCAAGCAATAAGCGGCTCGAATCGTGGGGGCACGAGCAGGCCAGCGCGCCCCGCCACTCCCACCGAAGAGTAAAGGCCGTCGCCGTTCCCAGCCCAAGGAGGGCAAACCTTCAAAAACCAAGTGTTAAATCCGTTGTACCTCCGCGGGTGATGGTATCTGGGCTGGCAGGCAGGAGAGCCGAGAGAGTAGTTCGACAGCAGGGGAGAGCCAAGCGTCTCGCCCGGCCAGCGTATAAACCTGGCGGAGAAGGGCGGAGCTAGGCCTACACCCCACGTGCAGAGCCCCGGACTGGCATGAACAGTGACGCCGGGCAAGAGGGCATCAGATCTCCAGAGCGCGAGTCGGAGAAACCTTTGGGCCCTCGTAACTCCGGCCAGCAACCTCCGATCGGCGTAGGAGTTGGACCGTGGGTGGACAGCCGATAACCCAGCCGAGCCGTGGGGTCAGTTCAAGGCGCAGCGATGGTAATCAGGATACCTAGGCGGATAATAGCTCCGGGCAGCGGGAGCCTCACGACAGTGCGGCCATTCCGCAGTGCGCCCTCTAGCGCCCCCCCTGTACAGAGTTTTTCCTCCGCAAACGTAATTAACTTATTTATGAGTTTGGTAAAATGATGGCTATGTAGCATTGATGCTATTACAGAAAGATGGGGAGTCTGAAATGGCGCAGGAAGGGAAAGTTACAGTATGTTGTGAAGCATCTCTATTCCGTATCCATCTAATACTGCTCTTGTCAGCATCAGCATCAGAAATCAGGTGAATGCCTATCTGAAGAGTTCAGTCTTCAAATCGTTTTCCATTGCAGGGGGTGGTTGTGCTCCGTTCTTAGGCTGGGTGCAAGGCATTCCTGAGTTTGGCACCGTGAATACTAAGGGCTAAATACGTCTTTGTGCTTTCATCGTCTGAATGTTTTTTTTTGTTGGATGAGGTGAAGGTTCATTGAACAAAAGTTGTTAAATGAAATGGAACACGGCCAGGTTTTGAATGTAGCTGGGTCTTTTGTTTCAGTTGCTCTTGGGAAGGTCACAGGGTTGTGAATTTCATTTTGGAATCCACTCGAAGCCAATCTAGAGCTCTCAATGCATGATTCACGTAGGTGTGCATCTGGAGGTTTTGACAGAGTTTGGCAACTTGGATTTGAAGTCCTTATAGCCTGTCTGTAAACGTTTTTGGAGCCCTTGTAGATTCATTGCAGTAGTCCATTTGGCCTTTCCTCAAGCTCGTGTCAGTTCCACACAATAACTTGTTTGCTTAAGTAACTAATGTACTAATGTATTTTAGACTACAATACAAGTTTCAATTAGATTACTCTTTGTGTAAATCCATGATAAATACACTGGCACATTCCATATTGTGGTGCTACTGAATAAAACCATGACTACCCAGTCTTAATGTTGTGGTTTGCGTAAGTGGTAGGATGTTCTTTATCAATGTATTAATGCTAAAAGCCACAGCATTCACTTGTGGGGCAAATTAAAGATGGGCATCGAAGTCTAGCTCCAGATTTCACCTCACTAATATATTGGATGCTGGGGGACCCTAGGCTCTTCATCCATTCAAAAGGAGGCATGGTGTTGTCCAGAGTACTACTGTCAGTTTCTCAGTTTTGGTTCCAGTCAGACAAAGGATATTTTCTTTCATCTAGTTGAAAATATACTCTAGGTCAACGTTTCTTAACCTTTTGTTTTCTTGAGACCTCCACTGAGTCATTACTGGAAACTGGGTACCCCTACCCAAGCAATTTCTACATTTTCTACCTCAAAACATGACAGAAAAATACAGAAACAAGCATGTATCAAACAAATATACAAGTTATGAAATATATTATTTACTTGGCAAACAAATATACAAAAATCAAAAATGTCACTCCGCCCATATTTTTCATTGGCTTGTGTCATTGTCCTTTGGAAACTGTGGCTTTTCATTGGTCAATATGCGTAGTGGTCCCTTCTAAGTACCGCCTTGTCTCATTTTGTAACCTTCCATGAGGACACCCCCTGTTACATGTGCTAATACTCGGTAGGCTTTAATCGCTGCTTCCGACCACTATTTGCTTAAATGGTTTTCTCCTGCCTGCTGCAGGCAGGACACGCTGTACCCCATTGCTTAAATTATAATCATACAGTGGCGGCTGTGACTTTGGTTTACTTGCGGCACCCAATGCGGCTGCATGTTTTATTAAATTGTTTTTATTACTGTTTATTAAATGTTATTTTTATAACTGCCCCATGCTGCACCTCCACTTCAATGGCAGACGCGCCCCTTTTCTCAGACGAGCTAAGGAAAGGGGCGCTACCAACATTAACAGTTTTACAAAAAATGCATTTGTTTGTCAAGTTGAGAAACAAATGCTTTTTTTTGGTAAAAATTCCCCATACCGTGTTTTCACTTTAATGGCAGCCGAACCCCTTTCTTTAGACACAGCTCATCTAAGGAAAGGGGCGCAGACAACATTAAAGTGAAAGCGCCTCATGGACGCTTTTACAAACAAGCATTTGTAATGCAATAGGTCTTGCAATTACAAGAGTTTTGTAAATGCGAGACCTATTGCATTGTAAATGCTTGTTTAAAACAGCAAATACATTTTTAAAGCACAAACCCACATACAGTTGTGTTTTTTTTTGTTTTTTTGAAAAACCTTCATTGCAGCATTAAATAAAGTACAAGTACGGGCCTACAACCTCAGGGGCCGGCCGCTAAACAGAAGTAAAACTCGATTTATCATGATACAACACAGCTCTTCAGCCGACAACCCTGAGGTCCGGCAGCGATTCAGGATGGGTCTCGTATTAGAACGCATTGGTAGATCACAGGATATAATAAAGGTCTTCTTTTTTATATTATTTAAATGAGCGGATCAGGTGCCATACAATCTAACAATAGGATACGGGGGACAGGCCAAGAACACAGGATATACATGTAGAAACAGCCATTCGTGGAGCTCTGGCGTTAATGCTCATAAATCAGAATAAACAAGACCATATACATTTTCGTGAACGCCAGTTCTCAGGGCCCGCCCACCCAGAAGTTCAACTAACGTAAGAAGCATGGGAACTAATTTCAGATCACAATGAAATCAAAATGAAGAACAGACCATACTGATCCTAAAGGAATATAGGGGAGGGAGAAAAAGGCCATAGAAAATAAAAAAGGCAAAATAAACCCCCCCCCCCTCCAACCCCTCACCCTGCACCCCTGCCGATGGCTATAGCCTAACCCCACTAGCAGCGTGCCTGACGCCCCATTAACCTAAACCCTAAAGGAAGGGAAAAAGAAGAAGAACGGAGGAGGGCATAGTCATACGATGTTCCCGGCCCCTTGTCTCCCCCGCCAAAAACAGACACCCCCTGCCGCAAAAGACTGATGTAGAGCTACTCTTTCAAAAAACAATAGGGGGCACCGTGATACACCGCCCAGCTTCTATAATTAAACAGTTACAGTTCAAGCATCCATAACAAGTGTTCCAAACCATCCCAATTCAATTGACTCAACCTTGACCCTTCCGAATCCGCACCCGAACCCTCCCTAGCGAAACCCATGAGCACACAAACAAGTCATAGATGAGAGGGAAAGCATCGAAAGTCAATCCATTACCCCATGTAGCTAGTAACCCCACGAGAACTTCAAGCGCTGAAAGTTTCCCTCTCTTAGCTGGACTGTCCCGATGTTTCTTTCCCAGGGATCGTAAAATATCCAGAAAAGGGGGATAAAACCACAAGATGAGAGAAGAGTTTACAACACAGGTTTCCGGGGGGGGAGGGGGAACGCCATTCGATACCTCCAAAGTCAATGGTGATGAAAGGTACGGTGATACACTCATGGTCTCGGGGACACCATCTTCCAGGGCGCGTCCGTTGGTTTCGATATTAACATTCATACTCGTTCCCTCACGGGGTCCTCGCACAAAGTCAAAATGGCCGCGGCTTGAGTGGCTGTTGTTTGCTGGTTCAACATTGGGGCTGGGTCCGGTACTTCGAACAGAATCCCAGTCAGACTTGCATCCATTTTAGTCATTAACACATCCACTTGCGAGTGAAACGCCCAAAGTTACACCAATATTGATCTCCGCGTTAGCCCAGACGCCGTTCGATCCATGGTATCAAGTTCGGTAGCAGTCACAATCGACTCCCCGGGTGAATCTGGCATTTTCGGGGGGGACGAACAGGATAATGAGAGGGCAAGCGTGGATGGCGACCCGTCGTTATCCACAGCCGGGTGAACCCGGCGCAGCACCGCAGTCCGGGGTCCCGACCCGCCGAACCCCGCCAGGAATCTATACCGGGTCTGCGGGACGGGGATCCCCACCCACAATCAGCAGCAGCAGGTCACCTCTCTCTCAACGCTGGGCAAGGAAAGCAATCGCTACCAAATTCTGGCGTAGACAAAGTCTCCACTACGATTGACCGGACCCTGCCAGGGTCTCTCAGCCGATGTTGTTGCACTGCAACCTGGCCGTGCAGTTACTCGAGGCCCCTGCTTCACCGCTGGAACAGGCCACGATCTTTAACTCGGTGTAAGTTCGTGAAATCAACCGATAAAAAATTTGGGGATTTCACCATCGGAATGAGGAACACTTCATCCAAACAGAGGCTGGGCGTAAGATCAGGATATTGTGCAGGATCTTGTGGCGGAATACGGAGGTCGGCGGAGCCGGGAACCTAAGCAGCCATCTTGTTTGCCGTCGTAGCTCCTCCCCCCCACATACAGTTGTTAAGTAATTATCTGAGTGTCTCGAGCCTATCGAGGGCTGACTGGGGCCTTTCTTATGCTTAGCGGTTCTTTTCTCTTGCCCAGCAGGGCCAGTCTGTGGACGAGCAGGGCCTGTCTGTAAGTGAGCGGGCCTGTTTGGCTCTGGTTAGGGCCTGTCTGGGGTAGGGTGGCGGGCTGATGATGGCCTGTCTGTGGCTGAGCGGGGTCCTGTCTGGTGCTGAGCTGGAGATGTGTGAGTCCGAGCTAGTCTGTCTTGTGCAGTGCAGAGCTTAATTTAGTTTTATTCAGAGTTTAGTCAAGGGTAATTGAAGAATGTTAGGTGTGGTATAGGGCATGCAGGACCTTGTAAGGGGGCAAAGCATTGTTGAATAAGCTCAGTGTGCCTGTAGTGGTGTGCAGAGCCTGTGCGCATATAAATAGAAATGTGCAAAGTGGAGTCAAATTGTTCAGAATGTCTCGAGTCCAAGGTAGGCTGAAAAACTATGGCTGGTTCGAAGCATTCTTCCAGCTAGTTTGAAACTTTAGCTTTCAAAAATTTGAGACAGGCGTCACAAATGCTAATGAACTAAGTCTGTTGGCTTACGAGCAAAACTATCTTAATTTCTGAAGCTGACGCTCTGTAAATATGTACACAAGATTACAAACAATGCAGGTTTACCAGTCAGTGGGGATGGGGAAGGAGATCAGCTGCTCTGTTGTGGGTGGCATCTGTCTAGTGGAGTGACCATGCTGGGCTGGTATTTCACACAGCTCCTGGGATATGGAAAGTCGCTTGCGAGGTACAATGAAGGCAGAATGTTCCTAGGGGAACACATGGTGGCGCCTGGCAGAACAGCTGGAGCTGAGACTGTGGACTTGGGAGCATTACAGTAATCGGAACAGTGTTGAGAAGAGCTTCTGTGGGAGTTCTAACCGCTGTAGATACCAGCTCTTTGTAAGAGATCCATGCGTCTCCGTATCGTTTCTCCACAGAGAGTGCCGTCCCCTTCTTGCTGGTGGAATTGCACTTTATAAAAATACAAAATAATTATAAAGAGAAGCCAGGAACCTTCTAGACACTGTACGGACCATGAAAGCAGGAGAAGGCAACCTGCTCATATGATCACAGCCTTGTGTTCACTGATGAGAAAAGCTGCTTGTCAGCTCTCAAACCTAGACTGTCACCAGAGATGAGGGAACAGAGCTCGGTTACTCTTACTAGACTGTTTCTTTCGCAATATCTTTTTACAGAGCTCATTCGCTTTGTCCTGTTTGGTTATTTGTCCAAAACCTGAACTACAGTGATTCATTCTGTTCAGCTCCATGGTTTTGGCTGTGAAATGAGCGGGGTCTTGTGGTTTGAGCTCTCACGGTGGATCTGATTGGGGTCTGATGAGTAAAGTTCTTGGGTTGCTATTTCACATAATCAGTTCGTGGTCACCCATTGTTAGTGCCCTGGCTCCAACATTTTTTATCTAACTGAGTGAAGGTTTTTGGGGTTTGGTAAGTATGGTCATTGCGTCAGCAGTGACCTCCTCTCCCGCAGAGCACCATTTCACCTTGGTGCCAAGCACGATGGAAGTTGCTGAACTGAAGAATGTTGTGGCAGCATACATCTAGAAAATTGAACATTTTGGTTGAAGAGTAATCTATTAACATCACGCTCAGCAGGTAGCGTGCACTTTGACCAGACAAACAGCGCGTTGGCTATAGTTCCCCCGCTCCGCATCTGCTGTTGTCTCATAGCTGCAAGTCTACACCTGCAACTGGATGGGCCATTTAGTGAATGTTTCCCAGAGGGAAGTGAGGCGGGTGGGTGGCAGAAGGAATGCCTGTGTACAGAATACTGAACTGGGAGAAAGTGAAGTTCAGGGTTGTAGAGTCTAATTCTTGAGCCATCTGAGATGCTGGGTGCAGTATATGCTGCAGATGAGATCTGCCAGAGGATACAGAACTGCAAAATTAGAAAAAAGTCTATGGTTGAAGGGGGATTGATGGAAGTAATGACTACAATATTACAGGGGCAAATGCATTCTAAGATGGCTGGCTGAGATCTTTATTAGCGGGTACAGGAATCTGAGGCAGAATGTGATAGAACACTGTAAAATACTGATGTAACTGTGGTGCAGTGCACCCAGTACACCTCTAAGTCTACCAAAGCAAATGGACTTGTTACCCTATTGATAGGTATGCCCTATTCACTTCGGAGAAGTGATTGGTAGAGGAATTGAAAGGAGTGTGAAGTTGATGGCACTTGCACATTTAGATGCTAACAGTGTTACTGATGTTGGGACCAGTCAATAATACTATTTTGCCCTTTACCCTCCCTGTGGGTAATCTGACTTCACTCTGTAGAAGATTGGTACCAGGTGTGGTCTCTTTTTGTGGTCTTTAGGCAGCAACACATTTAGATTAAAAAAAGAACTGACCAAACATCCAATATTCTAACAAGAAAAACACACTTCATAAGGTTTCACCACAAACCCATAAAGCCTAGTTCAAATATAAAATAAAGGAGTGTTCCATTCTGGAATTGCGCTCTGCTTGATGCTTCTCAGCGGCATCGATTTTGTTTTGAGTCATTGGTATGAGTGATATCACCGCCGTCATTCTGTTCTCCTATTTCAGTGCATTAGAAATCAGAGTCCAGTAGTTTGAGGGATCACTTCATTCTCTGAGACCCATCTAGTCTTGCTCCCTTGCTGCCTGTCTCCCACCACTGTGTCAATAAACTCTCATGGCCTCCTTGGCTTTCCACGCTGCCTGTCCGGGTCTAACCACTGGAAGTAGTGGCCACTGCCTGGGACTTTGCTCTACTTCAGAGTCTTCTGTCCACTTGTTAACAAGACAGCAATTTAATGTCAGGAGAAGGGAGCTAGACTTGAAAAACGTCTTGTCATTCCTTCAGGCTGAATCTGGTACTGTGCTTTCCCTGCGGTTCTAATACTAGAGGCTGCAGGTTCCTTCCTCCGCCTACCAAACAACCTGCTGTTCCCTGGAACATGTAGAGCATCTCAGGAGGATAGAACAACTGGCCTACCCGTGTTATGAGTTCTCTTGTTTATTGGTCTTTGTCAAGCAGGGACTAGAGGGACGCTACTAAATTTCCAGCATGAAAGACCACAAAAAAGGCACCTGCAATCTTTAGCACGGGGCAGGCCGGGTGTTCTATCCTTCTGTTCTCAGTAGCGCAAGGGTACAGGGACATAGGATCTGTGTAGGGAACACTAACAAGCAAGTTATTAAACCTTTGTCTAATTCCACTTAGGTAATATATTATAGGGAAGACAGTGATGTTGAAGGGTCTTCTGGTCCTGAGGAATGACCACAGGTGTATAATTACCAGGTAAGGGGGCCTGAAAAATGTCGACCCAGTTAAGGCATGAGGGAGTTATCCTAATAAAGCCACTTATCCCACTCCTTTGTTTGTTTTTAAGCTTGTATGGGGAAAGCCTTTTTCAAAATAAAGTAGTCACTGTAATACCTGCTCTGTTACAAGTTTAACAGATTTCTTTCACAACCCTTCCAAACCAAAGAAGCCTGTAGATGATACTACCCTTCACTAGTATGGTGCTGGCGAAGGAGTGCCCCTGTAAGGAAGCATGCTACCTCGTGTGGGTGAAGGGTTGCATCCTTATTAGAAATATTTTTTGTTTAAATTTGACTCAGTTGAGAGGGCCCATTGACCAATCAGGACTCGAAAAATCATAAAAATGTTAATAAATCTGCAGATTTAGGGCTAGATGTAGGTAATCACAATTTATCGATTCTTAAATACCGAATTTTACAGATTCGGTATTTCTGATTCGGTAAATGTGATGTAGGTAATCTGTAAAATTTACAGATTCGGTAATATTCCTTATTACTGAATCGGTAATACCGATTCGGGAATGAGGAATACCTTCCCATTCATTCCTTTGGGTCTGGATGCCCATAGGAATGAATGGGAAGCCATTCACTATTACCGATTCGGTAAGTACCGAATCGGTAATAGCGGGAGCATATTCAAGGGTGGCAGGGTGTCAGATTGACACCCTGTTGCACCCCTGAATCGTGCATGTGTGCACATGTGGCGCACATACATGCCCTAAGGGCATGCATGTCTGCCACATGGCACTTTTATCAAAGCAAATAGTTGCTTTTTTAAAGGTATTCAGTATTTACCACCAACTTGTAGTTGGTGGTAAATGACGAATCCTTAAAGCAGAAATGCACTCACTCCTTATTTAGGGCTACCTCCGGTCGGTAACAGGAAAATTACAGATTTTCGTCCGTTACTGACCGATATTAAGCTACCTACATCTGGCCCTTAGTGACTTAAATAATCTACTTGACCTAATTCTAATGCTCTTGACCCATTAACTGGTTTTAAATTGTGATCCTGGACAAATATATTAATACTCTGAGCTGCCATTTTCTTTATTATCACATATGAGAGCGCCTTCAAATACGCAAGTTCAGCATGTCTGCTGTACAAACAAGCATTTACAATGCAATTGGTCTCGCATTATTAAAGTTTGAGCTATTGGCATTGTAAATGTCAATGCCTTATATTCATTTGCATCGGTGCGTAAACAAGCACTTTGTACTTATAGTCCATGCTTATGAGAAGCAGTCTCTTTTACTGCTAGCCTTGCTCATCGTAAGCAAGGACTATACGTTCAAAGTGCGTGTTTATGCACCGATTGCAGCTTTAAAAAAAAAATGAATAGAAGGCATTGTCATTTACAATGCCAATAGCTCAAACTTTAATAATGCGAGACCTATTACATTGTAAATGCTTGTTAGAAACAGTCATTGCTGGGCCCCTCTCCCAACACCCCCCAGAAAATGACACTAGTGCGCTAAGAGAAGAGGCAAGTTAATAGTCATATAAAGCCTAAATGAGATCTAGATTCTTATTAAGAACGGAGCAACATTACAGTGTACTAAATCAAGTATAAGAGATACTCTTACAGCGTACATCCTGAACTCAACTATTTAAAAGTGTGCTCACATGTGGCAATAAAGAAAAAAGGAGGCACTGTGTAATAAAATATTTGCCTATGATGACACAATTTGGCCAAGCATGGAAGATGGTATTAATTCCAGGCCATCTTGTTTCAAATTTTTAAACTCAGCCACCAGGTGGATATCTCTGTCTCTCTCGTTTACATCAAAGGTCATGTTTTTTGTCTTTCATTCTTAGCTCATGAAGAGAAACAAGCATTTGCAATGCAATAGGTTTCACATTAGGAAAGTTAGAGCTATTGGTCTTGTAAATGACCATTTTTTTACTTGTGTTGGTTTTGAAAATAGCTAAATTAATAGCTTTGTCATTTACAATGCCAATAGTTATAATTTTTTTTAATGTGACACCTATAGCATTTGTAATGCAACATGTTTTCTATTTACGTGACTTAGATGTATTGCATTGAGAAGAGTGTAATTATGTGGTGTGTAATTATGTGGCACTGAGTGGTAATATGGGGAGTGTATGTTGTATTCAGTAAAGTGAACTTTTGTGGCGTGTAATTATATGGCACTAAGTGGTATTTGGAGTGTATGTTGCATTGAGTGCAGTGTAATTATGTAGCATACAATTATATGGCACTGAGTGGTATTATTTGGAGTTTATGTTGCATTGAGTGCAGTGTAATTATGTAGCATATCAGTATGTGGCACTGAGTGGTATTATGGAAAGGTTCTGTTTTATTCAGTAGAGTGTAATTGTGTGGTGTGTAATTATGTGCCACTGAGTGGTATTATTTGGAGTGTATGTTGCACTGAGTGCAATGTAATTATGTAGCATATAATTATGTGGCACTGTGTGGTATTATGTGGAGTGTATTTATGTGGCATTGAGTAGAGTGCAATTATGTTGCGTGTAATTATGTGGCGCCGAGTGGTATTATGAGGAGTGTATGTTGTATTCTGGACAAATAAATAATGGCGAGTGTTCCACCCAAGTTCCAGCCATCTAAACATAGGAAAGAAATGTGTCTCAGTGAGCTGAATGCTAGTCACTAGCTAAGTGTGGTGTAAAAGTAAAAACGTGCAACAACTAAAGTGCTTTAATAATTGATGCTTTTAGCATATCAGAAAATATGGGCTCCCCCTGAAATGTATATATTTTTTAGGTATACATAGATATATAAAACACAGCTAATGCAGACATGCTGGTTAGCGATGTAAATGTAGTGGGGAAGAAGCAGTATTATTTATGCCTCATTTAAAGAACGAACGATCCGCAAGATCCAGTGAAATCCCTCAGGTTTAGTAGTGATACAGCACACCCTCGGATTCAGAATCTGCTCAACACTGGGACAAAGCACAGGTTACTCCCTCCACACCATGTCATCAGAATTAAGAGTAAGAAGCAAACAGGCCCAAGAAACAAAACAAAAAAATATCCGATGTGTTTCTGAAGAGGTATTGTTAGGTGTCATCAAATAAAGGCTGTTTGAAAGTCCTTCGTAGCAAGAGCAGGCAGGCACAGAGGGAGGGAGGGAGGGCGGGACGGTCTACTGCCCCTGCTATTACCAGTGAGTGAGTGGCGCGGAGGATACAGCACGAGGGAAGTGTGTGAGAATGGAGGAGGGGTGTAGAGATGACAGTCTTGGACAGGAGAGCGAGTTCAGTCAGTCAACTTGGAGATGAGGATGGTTGGCGGATAGGAGAACAAGCTCTTGGCATTGCTGTGGGGAGGGGGAGGAGAAATGCGAGACACGGCCTGGCGGCCATGAAAAGTGTGAAGCAGGGGGCGCACAACAAGCTGCACGGGATTAAAGGCGGAAAAGGGATGCTATTCTGAAATGCCCAGGCTGCAGGTAAGCAAGACTCCTTCCGGCAAAGAAAAAGGCACCCCGCAACTCTCAAATAACAAGATGTGCGGGGCTGCGCCACAGAAAGCAATGCTATCCTGAGGTGTCCAGGCTGCAGGGAAGCAAGACTCCTCAAGGCAAATAAAAAGGCAGATGCGTAACTCATTTTCAGAAGTGAAAAATCGTGTGTAATAGTTTCTTGTAATCAGACTCCAAGTCGCCTCCGGAACAAAAGCATGGTGAAAGGGAGTGCTTTCCCGTGATACAAGTAAAGCCAGCGCAGACATTTCCTAAAGAATGTGATAAGATAACAACCAGATAGACCATGTCCCTCCACTCGCAAACAAACACATACAAGCTCTTGGCATTGCTGTGGGGAGGGAGGGAGGAGAAATGCGAGACACGGCCTGGCGGCCGTGAAAAGTGTGAAGCAGGGGGCGGGGGAGCGGATCCCTTTGAAGTGAAGCTAAGCTCTCGGAGGTAGGAGTCTCGGGCAAGCGCGTGCACGAGCACATGCACTCGACGAAATCCGCGATGGTTTCAGAGCTTAGTTGAGTCTCTATACTCTCGTCCTATTATCGCTTGCACCTAAAAAACCAACACAGAGATAGCAGACCCGACTCAGCGCCCCAGACCCAACTAACAAGCCAAGAAAGCACTTATTTAGCGAGGTTACACCCCCAAACATCCCCCCTCCCCTGAAGCTATGTCCCTGCTGCTGAGTGACAGAAGGATTTAGCGATTTTGGGAGTCGATTTAGATTTCCCCTATGCCTGAATTGGAAAGTACACAGCTGGTAACTGAAGACGCAAACAGATCCAGATAAGGAGCATATTTGCTCAATGATTTGTGTGGGGTAGTGAATGATAATCAACGTGTAAAAGTGAACGTGAGAGGGAGAGCTATATGGGAAGAGGCAAAACACGCACAGCTATACCTGTTAAATACGCTGTCTATACACACTATGTTATGTTCACCTACAGAAGTTGAAATGCTTTGGTGGGTACCACTACAGGTTAAATGTCATTTGTTAATTGTTGTACCCAAAAATATGTTATATATTCCTGGCTCGATAAGGACCGGGCTGAGAACTATGCAGAGCACTAACATTATCTTGACACTGTAGCACAGATGTACTGTAACATTACAAAATCTACATGCCGCAAATGGTCTCAAAACGTATTATGGTATGAGTTTCATATACAATATCTGTTTCCCCCTAAAAAATACAGTTATTCTGTGCACCTACCTTGCAGAACATCTGAAGTTCATACTGCCAAATAAAGATGGCTGGCTCAAATGCATCCGGGCTGCAGAGCATTTAAAAAATAGGAAAGTGAAGAAGGATATATCACAGAGTTGCCAAGTTTTATGTTCGCAAAAGAAACTTGCCAAAGCTCAGGAAATGCTCTCTTATCTTCAGCCGTTGCAGATGTGGTTTCCTCTTTGAGGGGTTGGTTGACGTACATTTCTTCCTGAAGCATGGATCGATTTACGCTATCACTGAGTCCGAATTACAAATCCTTTTGGCCAACAATCGCTACTTACATGTGCAAAAAGTGGATTCTCCATTCAACTCAAGTTCCCGATTCACAAAACACAAGCCGTGAGCGTGCACATCCCGAAACCGGAAGGTCGGGAGCATCACGCCTGTCGTGGGGTGGGACTTCCCAGTGGTGACGCGGGGCTCCCATGCCTGAGGGAGAGCCTCGCAGAGGCTGCATAAGTCAGGAGTGGGGCCGATGCGGTGAGTGGGGCTTAGTTGTACTGGGGGTGGCGGCGGGGGGGGGGGTGGTGTGTGTCTCTGTATGTGTGCGCTCGTGTGTGTGTGTGTGTGTGTGCGTGCACGCGCTCGTGTGTGTGTGCTCTCGTGTGTGTGTGCGTGCGCTCGTGAGTGTGCGTGCTCGTGTGTGTGTGTGTGTCTGTGTGTGTGCGCTCGTTTGTGTGTGCGCTTGTGTGCGTGCCTGTGTGTAACGCGAAGCTTACACACAGGCACACAAGTTACGTGCTGTGACAGGAGATGGGCACAGCACGTAATGTACTGGTGAAGGCGCGCGCGACCTGATCAGATTCCTGAATGCTGCGCGTGCCCACCTCCTGTCTACTTGAAAGCAGAGCCGGTGACTATAGGTCTAGCAGGCAAGACAGTGCTTCCGCGCTGTAATCGCCAGGTGCAAGGCCTAAAAACTATTTTGTTTGATTTGATGGACTAAACTTTTGCTTCATATATAATACAAATCTAGCCACATATAGGATACACATGACCCCTGACTTGCCTCTTAGTTCAATAACAACATTGTCATCAGGGGCAGTGCGTCCCTTGGGGCGTTGCCACTCTGATATTTAGGCCCTCCCAATTAAATGCAAGTAAACTTCTAAACATTTTAGGACTTTTTAGGCATTTCTGCCACTTGCCGGTTTCAGTGTCAGGCACGAGGAAGCAGATCCCTTGAGAATCCTCCAGTGCGGGGCTGAAGGGGTGGGGATTATTATTGAAAGACAGGAGACACCATCTGAGTCAGAGGGGCAAAAGTGCGCATGTTGGGTTGGACGGCGGCTTCTCTCCAGCCAGCCCGACATGCGCATGGAGGCCCGCTCAGAGTCTTCCCCCCTGTGTGTCCTAGAGCCCGGGGTGACTCGTAGGCGCAGCGCCCTTGGCTCAGTAATGAACATTGCGGTCCCCTGCCCCAACCAATCCAGGCTCTGCTGTAACAGCAGGAGCAGTGTCTGTATTGGCTACAGCCTGGTATGCCTGACATTGGCAGGTGGCAGCATGCACTGGGTGGTGGGCTTCTCCTTCCCTCTCTTGTGCCTGCTGGATCTGAGCCGGAGAGCGGAACCAGAACCCGCTGTTGCTGATCTGGTGCGGAGGTGCGGCAGAGTAGCAGTGCCCCGCATTCTTCTTACATGGGGACATTGTCGCCTTCCCATCGCAGATTCATGGCAGCACCATGTCTGGGCTGGTCACCGACTCATGGTGAACGTGAAGGTGCCCCTTCTACCGGACTAGGTGTGTGCTGCTGGTGGCCGCCGCATACCTTCTCCCCAACCTGGTGCCACCTGGTGAGAGTTGGCTGCATGAACGCCAGGTACGTAGGGTGGGATAAAGGGCGGGCTGCAGTGTGAGAGGGTAAAGAGCAGACCGTTTTGTCAGCAGCTTCAATGTTCTGACAGGCCCGAGCTCTGTTTTCACCTAAGTGTGTATGGTCTTGAAAGTCGATGATTTGTGCTTGTTCGTGATGCCTGGTTAGGAAGGGACTACCTTGCGTTCTGTGAATAGACGCTATAATCTACCATCTAGTAATACACTGCCTGATCTCCACTACAAATCTCCCAAAAAATGAGACGTTGTTTGCAGTTTAACTTTCAACACAATCAAACGTTTTGCAGTCTGTGTACTTTTCGGTCAGTGCTGTGAAAATAGTTGTTACCAGCGTGGCAGATTATGACTTGACAAAAGTATATTCTGCTCTGCTTTCTTGCGAACGCCCTTGCTTCAGCTACGATATTTTAATGACTAGCCTCCGAAACTGTCTAGGATTAAAATGTCGTCTGTCTTGGATTTTCTGTGACTCCCTTAAGAAACCAAGGGCTGCAGTTAGGGAAAAACGTCAAGGAGATGTGCAGGGCATACTGCATGTAATGTTTTGATGATGGTAAGGAACGGGTTATGCCAATCTTGCCAGATTTCCAAAATAAGCGCCACCACTTACTAAGGGCTAGTAAATAGCCAAATAACACAAGTAAATGTTTCACTGCAACTAATAAAGTTCAGTGGATGGGTTTAGATATTTAATTAAAGACAAGTGAAATATGTGAAGCTGTTTGTACGAAACCATGACCTACTGTGAAAGGCCCCATTAAATAGTAGTAAAATAGCCTACCATTTATTCGATGCCGTCGAAGTGGTGGAACCACAGGCAGCACTATAGTTAATTATGTCTTAAATTAGCAGAACAATAAAATGTCAAAACTGTAAATAAGGTGCCACAGTGACTGACTGCATTGCTTTGTAGTTTTCCAGCATCTTCATGAACTTTCTAAAGCAAGGGATCCATAATCCAAAAGTATGCATTTATTTTGAATGCTAAGATATTCCAGAAAATATTAACTATACAATATTGTCGCAGTGTTCTTGAATTAAAAGTAATTTACTGCAAACAGCTGCACATGGTGATGCTAGGAGTGACTAAGTGACCCTTCAGCAGAACATCAATCTTTCACTATTTGCCCCCCCCCCTGAGCCCTTATTATTTATCGAAACTTGCACTCTTCGCCATTCATCCCAAACATTTATGCCTCACCACTTTGAAATGTCACTAGCCACCACTGATTGTCATCAGGGCAAGGGCCTGAAAGTTTCTCAAATCATGTTGAATCCTATCACTTTTGTAAAAAAATTTTTGAAAACCTTTATTTGTGTAGATGGTGACATACAAATACGGGCCTACAACCCAGAGGCCGGCCACGGAACAAACTGGAAGACACCAATAGCAATAAAAAGTACGGAATGGTCACGCAATACTACACAATGCTGCGAGTCTATAATGCTAACTGAGCGTAACCCCCGGTAAAGGATCACTGAAGGTTAATTTTATATATATAAAAATAAAGGATTGGTCGTATAATAAGCGTCTTGGTACACATGACGGGGAACAGAATCAACTTCATTATAATAGGGAATCCGTAAGTCAGTTATCAGAATAGTCCAAAGCGGTCAAGCCATCGATGCCCTTGCTATTCTTCTTCAGTCAGTGTCCACCCGCAACCTCATGTGCCCAAAGACAAGCAAAACATCACTCTCATGATAATCAAATCATCAATGAGACGGAAAAAGGTGCAATCACTATACAACCCAACCCGGAGAGTAAAAGAAAACTAAAATATTAGAAAAAAGGGAAAGGAAAGGGGGAATCCATGTTACTGTACCCGCCCCACGGCGATAATGGCGATCCACAATCCAGACAGCAAACATTCTGAGGGGCGGGGCGGCTAAGTCAGGAAAAGCAAAAACCCGAAAGTACCATACCATATGGGAGTACCCAAACTCCCCCCCCCCCCCCCCCCCCCCCCCCTGGGCACTCATCCCGCGGGGATCACGCACAGCAATGGAGACCCAAGAAAAGGACAGATAAGAGCCACAGAAACAAAGAGCTATCTAATAGACCCACATCCACCCACCCCACCCTGCACCCCTGCAGAAGGCTATGGCCTACCCCTCCCAGCAGCGTGCCTGTCGCCCTAAGCGTGAACCCGAAATATAGAATGAGATAATGTAGGGAAAGGAGAAGAAAAAAGATAAAAAGGAAAAAAGGAAAGTCAAGGGGGGAGGATACCATGTAACAAGGCGCACGGCCCCCACCCCCGCCCATACAAACATTCTAGTGTAGCCCAAAACGAAACTGGCATGGTTTCAAGTAGCCATACATATTAAGGGTTCGACAAGTTATCTCAATTTGTAGCAGTCCATGAATCCGTGCATCGAACAGCAGTCCTCCGGGTGAAAAACCCCCGGGTTCACCCCAGTCCTTTCTTAGCCATCGCCTCGATGTATGGAAAGGTAGCAAGCATAAAACAAAGCAGTGAGAAGAGGTCATGGAGCCACCGCTGGACGGTCAATGGAAGCCACCCAATGGATCTCCACCACCGAAGGCAATGCAAGAGCTGTTCACGGCAGTCATTGAAATCAGTTGCACTGATCGCCATCAATTCTTCCCGCATGCGGTCCAAGCCATTGCCGCCCCCGCCAAAGTACGGGAAACAAAAAGTAACCACCTCAGGCCCATCCGCATCCCTGGGGGACAGCTCGGAAGCAATGGCGATCCCCACATCGACCTGCACACAAAAATCCCGGACCAGGGTCGCCTGCCAAATCCTTAGCGCCCGCAGGACGTCGCCAATCGTGGGTTCACACTCCCCGGTGAAGGGTCCCATCACGGCACAGAGGTACAGCACCAACATCCCAGGGCGTCCCACAGCTTACGGCATCAGCCGCCATTTTGTGATTACTGCGCAGTCTTTTCGAGACCGACTCCTGGGGTGGGCTCACAAGCGGGGCCCACACGGTATCCCCCTCAATCGTCCACACAGCAGCCTCGGTGCAAAGATGAGGGCAACCAAAAAAGAGGGACCCGCCGGCGCCAACGCTCCGCCGGAGCCACTATCCACCACCGAGCGATGGAAGTCAGGATGGCCGAGCGAGGCAACAAGGGGGGGAGCCACCAGCACGGCTTCCCCCACACACAACTTGCCGCACCTCACCTCTGGACCACCGGGAGGTAGACCCAGGCGCGTTCAGTTGCCCTCGGCTTTTTCGCACAACGGCCTCCTCCGGTCGGCATCCGTCCTCCACCCGAGGCCGCCGCCTACCCCCCGTCTCCGCCGGCTACTCGCCGAAGGCAAGGCCCCGGTCTCCACTCCAAAGAGGCCGCACTTCCTGGGAGGACGCCGCTGCGGGCCCACTGATCTCCGGAGCCACCAGGATGGGTGGTAAGTGTCAGCATACCTTCATCTATAAAATGTTGTCGTTTCTGGGCAGGATGGGCGACAGGATAGATTAGTTTGGGCAGGGAGGCCGGCGGAGCCGAGCTACCGTGCGGCCATCACAATGTCGAGCTAGGCTCCTCCCGAATCCTATCACTTTTAATAAATACATAACTAAAGCGTTTTAATAAATACATAACTAAAGCGTTAAGTTGTAGTACACTGTAATTTGCAATCAGGAGATTTTTGATTGAAATGGCCCAGAATTTCCCACTGACATGCGGTTTTACTGATAAAAACTATATGGTGTACAAACAATGATTTTTGGAAATGGAGTTTCTGCATATATTTGCCATTTTCACGTCCAGTAAAGTGTTCTGATTTGTTTTGCTCCCATTTAAATCTTTGTCTTCATCACACGTCTGATTCACAAAAAGATTTGCTTTCGTAATTAACACCGGACGTTCTGAAATATTTGTACTATACAAGCTTTTTAAATGTGTGTTAGATCAAAAACTGACTTCTTAACGCCTTTTGTTTCACAATGATTGTCAGACAGCTCACTTGACAAAAACCTCTAACTGTAGTAAATAAAAGACAATGAAAACAACATCTTCCATGATAAGATAAGCAGTAATTAGTAAACGACAAACTGCCATTTGACCTCTGTCCTTGAACAGACAGCAAATGTGTCAAGATAAAAACAAGATTTAAAGGTATTTTATTGCTCATTCATTTTATGAATAAACAGGACACATGTTTCTTTCTATCTTAAGTTCACTGCCAGAAGGGACCAGTAGGACCTAAAAATAGCTCCACCTAATAAAGTCTGACTCGCCATAGCGAGTGGGCGAGAAGATTTTTTGAGGCCTCCCTATGAGTCAGACCTGCAAATAATAATTCTATTAAGGGAACCCCAGGAGAATATGTGTATCTTAAGTTCATGACAAGCCTACCAGTCTTTGATGGGAGGTTATGGCTTTTCCATGCCAATGGTTCCTGTTGGTGTACCATGCCATTGGCTGTTTCTGTGGGTGTACCATGCCATCGGCTGTTACTATGATTGTCCCATGCCAGTGGTTGTCCCTTTGGGTGTACTGTGAAACTTGATATCCCTATTTTTGCTCTCGCTTGCCATGCAGCTAAGGACCTGATTTACAGAAAGCTGTCAGCTTACTGAAAACCATAAACTGCATGCCTATCTCTCACACCTCATCATCCACCACTCTGTTAAGCACCACGCCCCAGAACCCAATAGCGGCACATCAGTGGTCCTCATGGAAACACTTCTCACTAAGGATAGAAAAACAATGACAACAAGCTTCCAGCCACACCCCGTAGGTGGTGTAGCTAGCAGCCCATGTAGGCAGGCAATTCAGTGCCCAACATTGGGGTAGTGCGCGCTATATAAATGATGCTATACAATACAGTGATTGTCCCAAGCAAAGGCCTGTTTTTCTGGGTGTACCCTGCCGTTGATTATTCCTGTAAGTGCTATATTGCAATTTAGCATTCCTACCTATGTTCCTTTCCAAGTGTGATTTCTTTCATTCAACTGGTATTTCTATGTTTGTTCCATCCCTTTGTTCATGCTTATATTCCTTATGGTTATTGCAGTAGACACCCAATCTCAGTGTGTACGCCTACCGTTCCCATCCACAGTGGATGAATGTGGCTTTAGTGGGACAGAGGTGAATAAGGACTTGGATTAAAAAATGCTTAAGTCTTTGTTAAATTTGAGATGATACTGCTACATTTGAGAATCTGACTTTGCTTTGTTTTCACAGCGAGGTTCCAGTACGAGGAACGTTTTGTTTTCTGTAGATGTTCTTTGGTTACTTAAGCACCTCTAGAGTTGACTTATTGGATGAGTATGGCTGTAAGAGGGCTGAAACTAAGGGCCTAATTTAAATCTTGGCAGACGTCAGTGCTGGGCTGGGAACAGCAACCATCCCTGGCAGATTGCTCATTGACCAGCCCTAGGAGCGAGGGGTGTGGGGGTTGAGGGCCCCCAGTGTCAAAACCGCCCCCCACAGCCAGAAAACAGGCCCACCGTAGAAACGCCGTTGTCCACTACGGCCAGTCCAGTGACGGATATCCTACCCGCCGAAATATAAATCCCTTTATATCCTATGGGTTTTATATTTTGGTGGGCAGGATATCCATCACCGATGTGATGGAGTAACCCGTCTGCCAAGATCTAAATCAAGTTTTCTTTTCTAAAGACCTTTCAGTGTGTTTTATCAAACACAAATCAATGTGCCATGGTCACCAGCTTTGATTTCATTCTTAATGCCGTCTTGGCTTACGTTTCTTCTGTCTTACCCATTCCTTGTTCCAGGTTCAGGCAGCATCACTGTGCAGTGGGCGAAATTGCAAATGAGCCCATTTTGGAGTTTAAACATGGAAGTCCGGAACGAATAGCACTTCAAAAGGTACGTGGCTAGTCAAGTACTGTGTGCCTTGTGGAACCCGCCGCGTACGTTGACGCTCTTTAACAACTTTACTTGCGAGTTATTTTTTGAATCGCTTTATATTTAGTAAATTCTTCTTACCAGCTCCATTCCATGGCAGACGTCAGACTTCTTTGGAGCTCCTTAATCATTTCACTAATGAAAGATTAAGTGAACTTTGTTTTAGGGCTTATAAACGTCTGAAAAAAGAAATAGGTAGACTTGCAGTTCCTCCAAGTTAATGAAAGAAGCATTCTTATTTTTTTTTATTCTGCGTTAAGGCACTAAAAGATCTAGATGGAAAGACAGAAAATATACCATGTGTCGTGGGTGGAGAAGAGGTTTGGACCAAAGACGTGAGGTACCAGCTATCGGTGAGTTTTTAATGCAGTCCTCAATGTGTCAGTAAGATACTGATGGCCTATTTCATTAACAAGAAGAGACAATACTGTACCTTAACTATATGGTGTACGTGATAAAACGCATGATTCTCTATTGTTTGAAGCAGCTATAATCACATGACATTGACTTGATTTGCATACCCATTGCCACATGGGTTTGTTCTAATTGTTTGATTAGTGTATGATTATTGATGCTATCCGTATATAATGTGTATGCTCATATAAATCCTCAAAAAACAAAATACAAGATACAAAAAAAAAAATAGGAAGCGCATCCAACCGTTTAGCCTATAAGAGATCGGTATTGCGGCTGCCACACCAGGCTACAGACTTCCCCAGCACCCGACATAGGCGACTTAGTAGGACAACACCTGCCTGCCAGGAAGACAACAACTTTGGGAGGAAGATCCAATTCAGGTTACCGCTGCCACTCAGTCTCCATGCATGCAGGTGCAGTTTATACAAGTTCGGGTGCAAGACCCTGCCCTGCTGTTGTGGCAGGAAATCCCCTGAAACAGTAGCCTGATAAGAGGACAGAAGCTTGTGCCCAGGAGAGCTGGATACAACACTCTCATTTCCCAATCTTGAGTCACGGGGATGACTTGGACCAGGCCTTTCCTGGTCTTCTTCAGAACTCTGGGCAAGAGAGGCAGCAGGCGTAAAGGCGTACAGTTGTCAGGAATGCGTTTCTGAGAGAAACGCTTCTTGGGAACTCCAGCACACAAAGTTTTGACATTGCGCTTTCTCAACGATGGTGAAAAGGTGTAGCCACATTGCTGGGAGATGCCTTGTACCACCTTGGGATGTAACTGCCATTCGTGATCCACCAGGCACAGCTGGCTGAGCTAATCCATGTGGCATTCAAAGATCACACCAGGTGGTTTGGGAAACAGCCATAACTATGCAGGATGAGCCATGTGTGCCGTTTCCCCTCAAGCGGAACCACACTTGCCTTAACCATGCATATGTTTGATCAAGGCAGTGCTCAGTCTAGATGTCCGGATGGGCATGGAGAGGAACAGGAAGCGTCGGGACAGAAAGCTTGACGCATAGTTTTTAAGGCTCAGGGTTGGGGGGTAGTGTTTAGGGCTCAGGTTATTTTTAGGGCTCTGGGGGTTTGGTTGTTTTTAGGGCTTTGCTGTTGGGTTGTTTTTAGAGCTCAGGGGGGTAGGGGTTGTTTTTAGGGCTTGGAGAGGTCGGGGTTGTTTTTAGGGCTTGGGGATCGGGTTTTTAGGTCTCGCCTAGGCAGCGCGCATGCTCTGCTCTAGGAGGGCCTTTAGCCATCGGTCTGCTCCTTTTCAAGCACACTAGTGCTTGTGCTGGCATCCACCTTGTGGGAGGGAGCAGCGGCGGGCCTGGTAATTGAAAACATACGGCTCTTGCGCCGCTGCTGCTCGCTCCCGCAAGGCGGATGCCATCACAAGCACAAGTGCATTTGCCTTCTCTTTTGCGGCTGCGGAGCCTCCCGAAGCTCCCTCACGCTTGTTTCCTTAATCACCAAACACCCTCAAAGCTGGGTCCCACTTTCCCGTGCACGACCGCCAAACAAGGAGTGAGCCTGTCATACCATTCATATCGTTAAGATGCAACTTTTCAATCCGCGTTTTTCACAAGTCAGCGTGATCACTTCAGAACACAGGTAAAGACTCACTACTAACACCGGTAGGATGCTCTCGTTCAACCTGCATTTTCTGAACCTAGGCTACTGTTATGTAGCATTGGTACACGGCAAGATGTGCTCATTTAAACTGCCATTACGAGCACAAGTTTACATTTGAATCTTAATGAGCTTTTTTTGGACCGTGCTTTTGAGTATCAGTTATCATTCACGGCACAGGCATACCGGCAAGACGCTCACCCAACCGGCATTCATCAGCACAAAGCCACATTAACAAACTCATTTTCTTGGATACTTTTATGTAAATGTTTTGCACTCGTTTTTTTAACCTATTTTTTTAGCATAGGCGTGCCGACAAGACGCTCACCCGACCCGTATTTATGAGCACAAAGTTACAGCACCACTCCCGGGCTTGTTTATTTTGCTGCTCCTTAATAAGATTCTCTCGGCGGTGCTTCAGAAGCCAGGTGCCTTGCATTGTCTCGAGCCAACCCTAATGGCGCCCCAGGCTCTGGATTTGCCCACGGCCTGTCTTGTATTTGATGAACATAATGGCTGCTCACTCAGTCATACAGGCAATGTTCAGCCACGTTGAACCCAACCTCGCTGGGTTCTGCAGCACTTGGTGTTAATGGTTTTCCAGAATTTATTGTGAAACGTGCTACCGGCTATCAGCTGAGGCCGGGCCACTATTGTGAAGGCGCTTTGAGGTATGCTCTGTAGACAGCCATTCTTTGCTGATGCGGAATTTACTTTTCCTCACGCTTGGAGTGCAAGGAAACAAACCGGATCTATACTTTGAGACTTTATGCTGTCACTAGGTACTTACTCACTGACATGTTGGAGAAAGGCCCCTCATTTGTTTATAGGGCACGTAAGCACGTTCTGTATAGTATGAACTCAGAAACTTCGCTGAGATTCAAGATAATGTTGATAGCTCTTTTAAAGTTTTGCCTTTCAGGTATAATTTGTGAAAGGCATTATTTTCTGTTGGGTTTTGAGTGTTCTAGAGGATTTCGCCTTTTTAGAAACCATTTGAGTTTTGGAAATGATTGGTTGTGTTCACAGTATTAGGCCTCTGTAATTACGTCCTTATATTATTGAAATCAAATTAGCAACATCTGAAAGAAAAGATAAACTACGATTTCTTGTTTTAGGAAAAGTGGGAAACTTGCCAATTATGGCTGCATAATGCACACATGCTCGTACTGCTAAAAAAGTTATAATACGTGGAGCTGCCTCAGAAAAAAATAGGCAACCTTTATTAAAGATGCTCTATTCCAAAATCGGGGATAATCATTTTAAGGAGAAGTTGGCAAATCCATTTATTTATTTTCACGTGGAAAGCCACACTTTTGACAAACTAGAGCACTTCGTTTGTGTAAAGAAAGAAAACCTGGGTGAGGTGCTACGACTAGGTGTAATTGATTCTTATGATACTCCTTGCTTATTCTTGAATGCTAGCAGTAAGCAAGAAGTACTACAAGAGTAATTCACAACAAAATCTTTGTGAAGTGGTCCCTTTGTCAACATTTGAGCATCTTTCTAATCTTGGGCTGTGCAACTTATCCGACAGAGGGGTAGCTATCCGGGACACAGCTGGCGCAGTGGCTCCTGGGTCCGGTGGTGTGAATGGTCCATTGCATTTCACTTACAGCTGTACATTACTAAGCTGATGGATCTGGGGATAGTCGGTTTTCTTCTCTTGAATCAGGGAACACAGTACATCGTTGCTGTAAAAACTGGTAATTTTGATTCTAGTTTTAGTCTCCTTTATATTTCAGCTGATTTCTTTCTGTTGAAGCCAAAAGGAAGGTATCTGTGCATTTGTTGCATATACTCAAAGTGCCTTGGCATCACGTTTAAAAGAATAGGCTACCTGACTTCCCTTTTGTTGTATTGTATTGCGAAATGTATAGAACGCTTACTACTCCCAGGTGGGGCGCTGAAGGGCTTGCATACATGGGTGGCATGCTACACTGTCGTGGATCGGTAATTGGAAGTGTGATTACATGTGCTATTTGAAGAGTGTCGTTTTTGTTTTGATATTGTGCGCAGGAAACACACATTTCAAGCAAAATATCAAACTAAAGTTAGACTCTGAAGCCACAATCTATTTAAAGATCACCAGAACTCAACTAGACCCTCTCAGAGAAATTCAGAAATCAAATAAGCTTTTCTAAGATCATATAGGAATGTTCATATATAGAACCAACTGGTAAATGTCTGTAGCTAATAACAAATGGCATTACTCTAAAAGCTCTGATTACTTTCCCCTCCCCTAATTGTGGAGATCGAGGCAATACAGTGCAGTGTTCACAGGCTCCAACTGTCTTTTGTTTCTGAGCCTGAAATATGCCGCTTACAGAGGGAAACAAGCATTGGCATAGCCAATAGGTCTTGCCTTTGGGACCTTATAAGTATTTAATTATGCAGCACAATATGCTTGGAGCAACATCAACTGTTGCATGGCTAAACACTTATAATGTCCCAAAGACGAGACCTATGTGCTATGCCAATGCTTGTTTGTGCTGGGGTCGGGTTATTTTTAGGGCTTAGGGGTCCGGTTGTTTTAGAGCTCAAGGAGGAAGGGTTGTTTTTAGTGCTCATCGGGGTCAGGGTTGTTTTTAGGGTTCAGGGGTTTGGGGTCGGTTTTAGGGCCCTGGGTGGGTCAGGTTTTGTTTAGGGCTCTGGGGTGGGTCGGTCGCATTGAGGGCTTGGGGGCGGCGAGGGGGGGAGGGGGTAGAATTGTTTTTAGGGATCCGGGGGGTTTGGGTTGAGTTTAGGGGTCGGGGTTGTTTTTAGGGATCGGTGGATGGGGTGTGATCTTTACCACACATATCCCTTTACCAGTTGTACGTTTACCACAAAATGCATGATAAAGGTATGTGTGGTAAAGGCATGTGTGGTAAAGGAATGCTTGGTTCAGACGCATTCGTTGTTAGGGCTGCGTTGTAGAGGCATGCAGGGTTTATCCATGCGGGCCTCTGTCATACAACCGGTGGTTCCTGATCAGGGAGATGCCCTAGTGCTCCGGAGATGAAGTGTCTCGTGACTATGGACCCCACTCTATCCTGCTTGTTCATTACCTCGCGCTAGTGGTAGTGTTTGTGAGAAGCTGTAACAGCCCCACTATAATGAACGGTAGTAAGGCTTTCAGCACCAGGTGAATGACCCTCAATTCCAACAGGCTGTTGTGAAGATGAACCTCTGCAGGAGGCTTGAGTTTTCTGATCTCCACCCCACCCAGATGGCCTCCTCATCCCAGGAGGGGCGCATTAATCACCACGGTCAGCTCTGGTTGGGGCATGGAGAGCGGTCCACTGTCTCTTCAACTGCAGTTGAGCCACCCCAGCAGGATTTTTGTAGTCTCCTCAGAAACCTGGGTGGAATCTGCTAGGTTTACCTGGTGCAGAGCCCACTGAGACTTCAGGTGGTTTCACTGCAGGGTCCCATATACCACTTGGCCCGGCACCGAGGTTGAAACATTAATAATAATAATCCACATTTGTAAAGCGGAAACTACCCGTTAGGGTCTCTAGGCACTGGGGGCCGTCTGGAAGATTAAGCAAGCTATTGCCCTGAGTCACATGGTGCTGGGCTAATCTGCCGCCGGTCCCGAGATCGAACCGTGATCCCCAGATTCCGGAGTCAGTCACCCTGGCCGCGGCGCCACACCTCTCCCACATTTGGATTATAGAATGAATGCCCTGGACTCGCTGTGATGGATGGAAGGCCAAAAACTGAATTAAACTCAGGATGGCCCCAGTGAAAAGAAGCCTCTACAAATGGTTCAGGTGTGAGTTTGGTGTGTTGAAACTGAACTCCAGTGATGTCAAGAAGTTCGCCTTCATCTGGAGATGGTTTACGACTGACTGTGAAAGCCTGCCTTCAGCAGCCAGTCATCGAGGTAGGGGAATACTAAAACCCCCCAATCTCCAAAAGTGTGCTGCTATCGCTCAGCTCGGAATAATAGTTCGCCTAAAGCATGAAACAGGTGAGCAGGGTATGCTGTACGTGGCTTTACATGAATCACCTAATTGTGTTGACAAGGACAAGGTTTCACACACTTTTAGCAATGTCAGATGTTTTCCTTTGGTCTTGACATTGAGGTTGAGATGTCCTGCTACCTCAGAAGGGGTTGTAAAATATTGTTTAGCTTTTCGTTTTCGTTTTTCTCCTTTCCTCTGCAGCACGGTTTTGGGTGATAATGTACTGCCTCCTTCTTTTCCGTTTTACTCGAAATGCTCTGCCATCCAAATTGAGAGATGATATTCTTTGTATGCCTTTTTGATGGGGTTACATTGCCTTAATTTGTTTGACCTTTTCCCTGTGACATGTGTTCAATAAACAGATTTGAAACAAAAGTGTTATGCAGCTACCATCATTAAATTTGTGAACACCTGAGGGGCACTGGTAAGAGTGAAGGGGAGCAGCAAGGCAAATTGAAAATTATCCTTGCCCACCTTAAACCGCATGTATCCCCTGTGGAACTGCATGACAGGCACATGAAACCAGGCATCCTGCAGGTCCAGAGACTCCATCTGAATCCGTGCATAGCTGTCCACTACCTCTCTTGACTCTGACGGCTATGCTGTTGGTCGCGGTGACTTTGGCTCACTGTGTGAATGACCTCCAAGCACTCTCAGTGCAGCCACCTTACACCACCATTTACCCCAGATAAAATGGAGTTGACTACCAGCCTTACCTCTTAAAAGAAGCAGAAAAACGTTATTGGCTGGACCCCAAAAAAGTTTTAAGCTTTTACATCGATCGCACCAAAGACCAATGGATAATTAGCTCTTTGTGAGGTTCTCTGGGGCAAAGAAGGGCAAGGCGTTGCAGAATAAGACACAGTTGAGGTTTACAGTTCTCTGCATTAAGATCTGCTGTGCACTGACCAGGAGGCAGCCTCTGGAGGAACTGCGGCCCCACTCCACCAGGTTCAAGGCTGCTACCACTGCGCTGGCATGTGAAGAGCCTACTCTTGAAATCTGTCAGAGTGCGACATGGTCATTTGTACACACGTTCACAAGGCACTACTGTCTTGACAGCCAGGTCTGACTGGTTGGCATTTTGTCTGTTCGGTCCTGTAGGACTATTTGATTTGAGATATTCCACAATCCACCACCTTGGGATGTCCTGCTTTGGTACCTGTTCTAAACATGAAGAATCTGTTGTTAGAAGCATCAATCAAAAGAACAAGTTACTTACCTTGTAGTGTAGTTCCTATATTCCCAATAGGCTCTGCGCATTGGAATAATATATCCTTTAGATTAGATGTAGGACTAAGGTCGTAGGTCTCTGTCGAATATATTAAACTTAATAGTGAGTGCCAGCTAGCTCAGAGGCCACTAGAAACTTTCTTGAATTCACAAGAAGGGATTAGTTTCTGGCAGCCGCATAAACATGACAACTTTGTTTCCCAAGAATAAGAAATATATCTCTAGAGTCGCGGAAACAATAGATAAGTATTTCACTCAGTCAATCGTGCATGCTTCGTTTCAACAGAGTTGTAGAGAAATAGAGAGACAGGCGTTTTCAATAAAAAGGTTTTATTGAACAGTCTTCTTTCTCATGCAAGAGAAGTGAACTGCTACAATCGTTAAGCAGGCTGCAAAGTATAATGCGTACAGCGAGAATAGTATTATAAAATAATACTGTAAAAGGATTGTATGGTTTCCAAGCCATATAAAAATACATACATAAATAACATTGACTAAAATACTAAACTGGTGCTTCTAAAAATGCCTACCCCAATGTACCTGACCTAAGTCTAGTAGACAGGAAGAAGTAAGTATTTCGTTGTTTTTGCCAAGAATCTACCAAAGGTTTCTCTAGGTTCTAATCAGCTCCATACCTTGGTTTAGAATGAAGGAGGTCTGGTATCTCTGTCTCAGGACTCAATTTCCCAACACCCCGCAAGGGGAGCTTGGAAACACTGGAGCTGGATTCTCGGCAAGAGAAAGGCAGCCTCTTGATCAGTGCGTCAGCTGGAGAGTCGGCTTCCTTCGGCACTTGCTGTAGTGAGCTGCTTCAGGCAAGTAGGTCTTCGAACGGCTCCGAACTACCGTAGTTTGCCATAGCAAGTGAAGGTATATTTATACCTTGAAGGTGTTTAGGAATGCCATAGATTGATGTAAAGTAGGGCATAATAACGTCAGGAAAGAACCCCTAGGGAATAGTTGTTCTTTGCAAAGTACATGAGTTCTTGGACAAATCAATATTCAAGCAAGGGGAAGTTCCCTAACTGCTTAAGCCGATTTTCCAAGAAATCGTTGTGACGTTTGGTACGGGCAGAAGTAGCCATGCCTGTATTTGGTCTGCATGGGCTATGTCTAAATAAGGGATTAATTTCTATGCCTATATAAGGGCAATAGGAATTGTACTTATATAAGGGCATGAATCGAGAGAATTCACTCGGAGCCTAAAACGCCACACAACAACCTTTGGTGACTCTTTCTGGTGGATACTCCATTTAACCTCAAATCCCTCACTGCCTTCCCACCTCCTTGGTCTGTGGGATGATCTCTTTTCCCTCTATAAAGGAATCATTTTAGGAATCTGTCCACTGGTACCTCTGATTATTGGTGGGCTTTGTGTCTGAAGGATAGGACAGACTCTAGAAAGATACTGAAGTTGATGATCAGCCTTATATGACGCTTCATCGTCACTTCCAGGGGACGAGTGAAGTCATCGTGGAGCTGCACGCACCATTTACGAGTACTCAGGAGCATTGTTGTTAATATTTTAGGGATCAAGTCTGGCAACTGGCGGTATTATGAAGGTGAAGAATCTGAGGTTAGACACATATCCACTAAAAAGAGCATCTGTGAAGGTAAAGTAACTTGCTCTACTACTTTAGGCAGCAAAGAGTGACCATTAAAGATTGAACTTAGACTCTTGACATGCACTACAGCCAAACATTCTCTGGCCGAGATTCATGCTGAGGAAACCTGGACCAACTGTGACATTCCAAGGAGGTGATTGGATAAGAAAATGCTGATGTTAGAAACGGACGCAAAGCTGAGTATGCTCATCAGAATGCGTTATTGGGGAATGAAAGTGCATAAAAGAGGGAATCCACAGGAATGTCCGAAGCCACAAGTTTAGCCTCAGTTGGTAACTAATTGGGAGTGCAATATTTATCAGGTTGAAATGTGACATACGGAGGGAGGCAGACATACAGCATTTCCTATGACACACTGTCCAGGACACAATGGGCTGCAAAGCATTGTGAATTGGCATTTCCATATTTTATTACCCATTCTGCTACATAGATATTATCCATCCATCCATGCTTTCATCCACAAGAGGCATGCCACAAATGTCTCCCTCGTTCTGGAAGGTCTGCGCTTTGAATAATAGAATAGAGCGAACATTGAGCTATATTTTGTTATTATACAGCGTTGTTGTATTTCGTTCATACACAGAATGTGGCCATGCGCTGCTGTTATGTAACATTGGTTTCACTTTTTTTTCTAGCCTTTCAAGCACTCGCATAAAGTAGCCAAGTACTGCTATGCCGATAAGGTGAGTCGGGCTCTGCTATCTTCATCACCTTTTGTGAATATGGACTTGTAAAAGGGTAGTTATCTTTAACAGGTTGTTGAAAGTGAAATCTTGGACAGCGACAGCGAAGTATGCGATTCCAAAATAACAATTCCTGGTTTCCCCTTCCCCCCAAAAAGCGGATGCCCAGATATAAACACAGTAGAAATCCCCGTCTGCCAGTACCCAAGCTTGCTGAAACAAGGTAACCGTAGGACTCACTCATTCTCATACAGTTGTTCAGGCGGTAGACCCAAGAAAAGAGCTTTTAAACAGAAAGTTCCAGTTATGAGCTATGGCAGCACAGGGGTGACCATTCCTCCTCAGAGATTCACCTAGGTCTGTGAGCTGGTGGTGAGGGTGGGACATCTGGTGAGAAGAATACAATTCTGACTAGTACCTGTTTATGCGATACCTGAATAAAATGTGGTGGTAGAAGTTCAGTCAGTTTACGAACTGTGATACATGAGCACAAACTATAATGTTACATATTAATCCTTCACCACTTTGTGGTATCAGGGAGAAATGTATTTATTTATAAAGTTTTATATAGCGTTTGCCTTCTAACTGTGTTAAGATTTCGTTCCTGAGTACTGAGCTTCATGACTTGGGAGATATGACTGTTTGCTTATTTGCATCATTTTCAGTTTGAAGTTTATAGTTTGTAACAGTGCCATGTTTGACATGTATATGTGTCAGAGTGATGTGAATGGCATAGTGGAGAGTGTACCCCTTGCTTTGCTGGTAGTCCCACTGTTGAATGTGACCCTTTTTGTATCCCCTGGTGCTTTAGGACTCCATAATAAACTTATGGTGAGTCCCCATGCAATACCCTGGAGCTCTATTTCCTTGTTATATGTACAGCAACATGATGGAAGCTCCTCAATTGACTAAAGTGGACACTTGCGAAGATTCTGTGCAAACGGTGGCAAAACCATCCCCCTTCTGAAATGCAGGGAAGCTGTTGAGTACTAAGCAAGGGTCCATCCTGTCGCTATGTTGTTGGAGTATGTTTAGCAGGATGTGGCATAACACTATAATCAGCAATGTAATTGATTATTCTTCAGCAAATGTCTGATAGCAGTGAACACTTTCAATACAATTCTTCTTTCAGGACTTGCTAAACAAAGCGATTGGAGCAGCTTTGGCTGCGCGGAAGGAGTGGGACCTGAAGCCTGTCCAGGATCGCGCACAGATCTTCCTAAAAGCAGCAGACCTACTGAGTGGTCCCCGGAGAGCTGAAGTGTTAGCCAAGACCATGGTCGGGCAGGTAGGAGGTTGCCACTCTGTGTATCCAAGTTCTTTTTGAAGCCTTGGTATTGCCCTTGTTGAAGCATAATATGTGCTGGTCACTTTTTTAAGAGGAGTTACTGTTTATTTTTTTTAGGAGCATTGCTAGTTAAGCTTAAGTAGGAAAACTAGACACTAAAAGCTGGTTTCTACTCACTCTGCTTCTATAGACCCATAACTACTCTGAAACTTGCTAAACCATGTTTTCATAGATACTTCAGGAATGATCACAGCAAATCTTTGTCAGACCCTTGTAGGTTGCTGATTTTCATGCCTGCTGGAACAGAGATATTTTAACATGGACAAGGGAACCCAAAAGGTAAGCAAGGACCTGAGGTGTCAGTATTTTATGTGAACAATGGTCCTTGTTAAGGAGCTAGTGTAGGTATACAATCAATATAGACTAGAATCAGAACTATATAAGTATTGTCCAGCCGGACAGTAACTGTAATGAATGATCAAGTAGGCATCCCATTCTGATTAGTTATCAAATAAAGAGACGGGCGCTGGAAGCAGGAATCACAAGAACAGGATTTATTACTCATGAGGAGAGCCTGTCATTTCGGACACGAAACAGTGTCTTTCGGGAGGTGCTCTAACAAGTTCTCTGAGACATCGCCTTTTATACCTTACAAAACATTCCTTATTACAATAACGACATTGTGAAACAAGGAAAAGACATCCCCGTAATCCTCGTGTCAATCCTACCCCACATATACCCACAATAGAGGCCCTTGACCTGCTGATAAGAGGAGGGGGTAATCACGCAGCTGAGTGTTCCGCCGATTCTTAGGATATGTGCGCCTGATCGTACCCCAGGGGGTGGGGAGGCCAGGGTCAATAGTGGGTCCTTTGAAGAGGAGTGACTCCATACAATAAGGGGCAGTAAACAGTATCTCCCAGCTAGGGCGATGGCCTCGGACCTGTGTGGACAGTCAATCATGGAGGGAGGATTTACCAACAGAGGGGTCATTCATGAAAGGAAAGGAGGTGTTGGTCAGGCGCGGCCGTGACTCCCAAGGACAGAGTTGCACAGAGAGAGAGAGATCTTATGACCCGTGTATGAGAGAGCGGGGGCAGTCCGGTACAGCTGGGGAGGGTTATGTCAGCTGAGGCGAAGGATGCTTCTTCAAGAGGAAATGGGGGGTTTTGCGTGGGTCAAGCAGGAGGGTTGCTTTTCAGAGCAGGGTCGCGCAGAGGGAGAGGGTTTCATGGTCTATGCATGTGAGAGGGGGGGGTTCAAATACGCGCAGGAGGGAAGCCGGGGATTTCAATGAGCGGGCAAAAGGCCATGGTGCCTAAAATGGCTATCAGGTACATGTGGGCACGGGCTTTTACTGGCGGAGTGGTGCGGTTAACGTACAGGAAAGGGAATGGAAAAGACAAATGAACGCCGCTTATGTACATCAATTTCGTGATTTTCCGCTTTTTACATAACAAAGTTCATTTCCTAATTGATGGGTGTACATATAAACAGGTGTGGTTGAAGAATTAGCATTTGTCAATACTAACATATGGCATATAATCATGAGCAGTCGATGCGATTGGCAGAATGCAGCACATAGGAAATTGCATTTGCAAACGTACTACACAGCATAAATGCTTCTGACTTTCTCCGACCAATGAACATTTTGACCAAGTAGTTGAGGGAGGAATTCAGTCCAACAAGATCTCTTCGTCACAGTGTCTTTTTAGCAGTGAGCCATCACTGGTAGGCTCTAGTCCGTGTCTTTTCGTTGGCGCTGTTGAGCACCGGCGGTGGAGCTATAGGTCCAGCTCGGATTTAACCTTTCGCGTTGCAAGGTGCGGTCTGTCCTCTGCTGTTAGACCACAGTCCTGTTCCCTAACCAATCATTTTAGTGGCGCCTTATGCTCGGCACCTATATTTCCGTGGCGTAACCCCATTTCCACCTAAATGCTGTTCTTCCTTTCGGCAAAAAGTCACGTGAAAAAGAGGGTATGGTTCAATAGTCGGTGGGAGAGAGAAGGCGGAGTGGGGTCAGATTTCCTGGGACACACCAAAGAGACCAAGGGAGCAAAGGATAACAAGCAAACAGGCCCATCAATCGGGCTTGAAAAGGGGGACGGAGGCTTCAGGCACACGTGGGTAGGCGGACAGAGAGCTTCAGGACAGCCTTTCATCCTTTCGTTTACCGCATTGGAGAGTGCTGCCTCGTCCCGTATTTCTGTTGTGCTGCGGCTCCACCTTTGGTCGAGGTCGCATGTGTCCCATGATCTGCAGCCAGGCTGTGTGTCACGTCTGACCCTTCTCCTCCGATGGTCGTATATCTTTGAATGGGTAAAAACAAGTTTTAGAGAACTGGCAGGAGAAGACATTTTTACATTTGAATTCCTCTCGCAATCCTAGTACCTGGGGGTTATGCTCATTGGTCATAGTCAGAAGTCTATTACCATGAAGTAAGTATGTGGGTATTTCTACTGTGTTCGCACCAAGTCTAATCGGCGTTCATTCATGACACATATGGACAGAGGTCAGACTCCTGTCACTTGCGTATTTCATCAAAAAACTCCAAAATTGGCAACATTCAGGGGAGACTCGTCCTTCTAACCCGAGCCGTAACAGTTTTACATTTCCCTTTAGAGCTGGCTAACTCTTTCAAACAGAGCGGGGGTGCAATCATCGAAAGACAGGGTTCAGTTACTCATGGTCATCAGTTTATACGTCGGGGTCAGCAGCTGGGGTCAATCAAGTGGGGCGGGGACCCTTCGGGCATTCGTGCTTGAGTGCAAAGGGGTGGGGCAATCTGGGCATTGGGGGTCAATCTGGACATTGGCGCTTGTCTCTAATGAACTAAAAAAATAGGATGCCATTGACATATAGTTCCCCTATAAAAGGCCAGATTAGGGGACCTTAGTCGTCTTACCTCTCCTTTCTTCCTTAGCCAATTAGAGTTCATTCATTTTGCAGAAAGGAGAGGTAGTAATATGACAAGTTACAATCTTTTTAGTTTTTGTCAATTTCGCTGAACATCTTCGTGTTCGATAAGTATCCAATCAGACTGGTGCCAGCGGGGCACAATTTTACCACAAGAAGGAAGATGGAACAGGGGGACTCTCGTAGAGAGCGAGAGTCGTCCGCAACCTAAACGAGCCATTCTGTACACGTATGACATGTAGAGAGAGAGAGGGAGAGAGAGATAGCTAGAGAGACGTGTACGGAAATAGGTCATTTAGCGCGCTCACAACACAGAACAGCAGGGGTTAGGTAGCAAGGAGACGCGAACAGAGGGGAGACATAAACCCATACAGTACATACACACAAAACTCAGACGAAGGAAGACAGTACATGTATTACATACAAAGAGATTCATGCCAAGACATAGAACAGTTATTGGCCAAAAAGATCTCTTTTTGCATGCTGCGCATCTTTAATATCCTATTTATCTACGGGCTGAGTTCTTTTTACCTTTTCCTCCTTTTTCCTTTCGCTTGCTATTTTTGCGAGCGTTCTCAATTGCTAATACTTACACCTCGGTCAGCCGGTCAGAAATTAACCTGGTCGGGCTATTGCCCATGGTTGGATCTTAAACCACTTTAGAGTTTCTTCTTTTGGTGAGAAGTTCTTCAGGCGGAGGCAACGGAGGGTATTGATCGGGAGAACAGTCGGACAGCTTAGTTATATCTGTAAGAGTGTGAGAAGGAGGTGGTACATTTTGAACATCAACAACATTCCTACTTTCCCAGACGGGTGGTGCCTAGGTAACCCTTTCCCCGGGACTTTTCCTTGTCCTTTCCCTATCTAGTTAAACGTCTAGTTGCACTATCAGGTGTGCTGGTTCGAGTCAAATTCCGTCATACAGTACTAACCCGTCAAGTTTCTATGTCAGTCCATCCTCCCAGTCGCTACGTTCTAAGGAGGAACAGTCATGTCTAAGCCTACGTCTTTAAAAACTCGTTAACATAAGTACTATGCTCAGATCCCCTTTTTCTCCTTTTGTCGGTCGTTCGATCATCGCTCTTCCATACTTCAACCGATGTTCCGACGTGACCTGCAGAAGGGAGGGGAAAGAAGGGGGTGGGGGCAGCATTCAAAACACATCAACGCGCAAAACCTGAAGAAAAGATTTTTACCTACCACATACTCGACCTATCTCCACGGGGTCCATTCTCTACCATCTCGGCGTTTTAAGCCCAGAGGGACCAGTAGTGTTAGATAGACAATCATCGATGGTCTGTGTATCTACATAAATCACTCGATCGTGGTCTTTTAGGTCATGTACAAGGGTGGTGGTCAGGTGGCATTTCTGTGGTATCGCTTAAGGGCGTCTAAAACACTTTTCCGGCTGCCTGTGACACATAATGTAGCTGCTAAGTATCGGGCCTTTTTACCCTTCAACCTTAATGAGGCTGCTTATTTTTCGCTTATGTTGGAGACAGTAGTAACATATTTCAAAACTCATTAATGCAACCACTACAATTATGCTTTCCTCTTCAAAATACCTTTAATTAGAAATGTTGGCGCACAAATACGGGCCTACAACCCAGTGGGCCGGCTACGGAGAATGAAGTCGGTGGCCATTCATTTCGTAAAGTGCAGCAGTGAAATAAAATCGTATCGAACTTTCTTAAGGGGCGAGTATAATGCTTGCCAAGAATTCAAGCTTTCAATAATATCATCTCATTGCCCCACTATTTACTCAAGACCTAACGTTTATCAATTCATTTGTCCAAATGTTCAATCAGTGCTTATTTTATACCAATTCATTGCTTCCAAACATAATTAGTACCCACCCTAAATCAGTTCATTGTCCCAGCACATAATCAATATCCATCTTATATCGCTTTCTTTTCCAAGCACATACTCAATATCCATCTTATCTACTTTCATTGTCCAAAAACTGCATACATATCTTGGAGCATCAAGGCTGAGCAATCAGAGTGCAACAAGGAGTTTGAAAGTCTCATTTTGTATCGGCGCCATTTTGGGCGAGGTCAGGCATGTCCCAGTAGAGTCGGAATGCTTCCACTGACTCGTGGCTGGACCAGAACCTGTTTTGGTAGTTCAAAAAGTTTTTCGCAATGGGGTAACAGACTAGCAATATGAACCATCAGTCAAAAGTGGGGAGGGCGGCAACAATCTTTCCTACCGGGTCATTCTGGTGTTCCACCGGAACTGAACAAATCTGTATCTTTGCAGGATTTTAGTTATTTCCACACTGAGGCTGGCGCCGGCAGGAGTGCGCCGACGTCTCGTGGCTCCATCGGAGGACGGGAGGCGGGGGGCGCCTCGTGGAGAGGTCGGCCCCCCCGGCTCTTTTAGAATCTTCAAGGTTGAGGAGCACAGGGCGTGTGCCCGTCCCGGGCAAAAAAAAAAACCCGCTTTTTGATATGGACCCTCTTCAAGCAGGAGCGTTGGGGTGTCGCTGGAAGCCTCCACCTGGAGGGAGGTGGGGGAGGCTCGTTCGCGCCGCCTCCCCCTTCCAGCGACCCCGCGCCGTTCTTCGGCTCCAGCGCTTTGGTATGGCCGTGCCAGGCGATGAAGATGGGGGGGTCGGAGGCAGCAAGACATCCCCCCCTCGTCATGTGGCGGGACTACCTGCAACTCAAGCGTTGCCGCTGGCGGGACCACCTGCAACTTTCCAGAGTTGTCCAAGACATAATTGAAAAGAGGTGTAGTTGCAGCCATTATAGCTGAAAGAAGCGCCGCCGTCCTCGCCTTGGCTCCGGTCTTCGATGAGGGCCGGATCAGGCGAGAGAGGGGAGGGGGGGGGGGGGGGGTCGGTGGCTGAGGCAAGACATCCCCCCCGTGGCCCGCAGGGCCGCAGAAGAGGGGAAAAGGAGAGACCATTACGATTTTCGGGCGGTCCGCCCTACAGCCTCCCCTTCCGATGGCGGCCAGGCCCTGCTCTGCACGCGCTGAGGCCTCGCCTTCCGGATGGGCGTAACCGCGGACCTGTTGCACTTCGGGAGTTTCCGGAATGGGGGTAGGTGTTTTATTGATTTGTATCTATTTCATGTTACCGTTATTTGGGCGTGGTGGGCAATGAGGCAGACATGTTTGGAGCAGGAATAGGCAACGGGGCCTAGCTACCTCGTGGCTGTCTTGCCGTCAAGCTTTCGCCATTTTATATTTCTTATTACGAACTATTCCTAATGTTTCTTATTTTTAGTGAAGTCGAAAGCTCATCAGGGGGTTACTGACTTAGCCCGATTTCTTTTATTTTTCCTTATTTTCCTTAGCGTGTTTCAAGCTAAAGTTTCTGCTAACATGGCACGGTGATCACTTCATATTTTTATGTGTCCTCTTCATTAGGGGTACTCCTGGACGGACCAGACGAGTTACCTCCAATAAATGGTCCGGGGTGGAACTAGATTATCGATCAGTGGGGAACACATGTCCCTTCATTAGGGTATCATCCTGGACGGACCAAATGATGTACCTCCAATTACTAGGGTAGCCTCCTGGACGGACCAGATGACCCACCTCCAATAAATGGTCAATGAGTGGGGAGCATATGTCCCTCCATTAGGGCAGCCTCCTGGGCGGACCAGGTGAGCTACCCCCAATAAATAGTCAATCAGTGGGGAGTGGGTAGGCCTGACGAATCATAAAGGGGCATAACCTACCCTTTACTACTTGCAAAGACTAGACAGAATATTTCTATTCCACGTTATTTGCAAACAGAAAATACCTCAAACGAACAATTCCTTGGACAACAATGTCCAGTCAATCAATCAATCAGTGGGGAGAAAAACAGGCATGACGGATTACAACGGGGACAAACGTCTGCATTACCTGCCCTTCGCTATCTGCAAAGGGAGACAGAATATTCCTATTCGTCTCTGTTTGTGGACAGGGAAGATCTCAAAGAGCAACAATCGATTATTAATCGATATCAAACAATCAGTGGGGAGAAAGGTAGGCATGACGGATTACAACGGGGACAAAAGTCTGCATTACCTACCCTTCTCTATCTGCAAAGAGAGACGAACGTTCCTATTCGCCGCTGTTTGCAAACAGAGAATGTCTTGTCTCAAGAAGAGAACCAATATTTCAAGTAGCAACCAAAGCTAAATGAACCAATAAACAAACAATATCAGTATTCAAATACCGATTCCAATACAATCAATCAATCAGATGGATAAAACCATCCTACCAATCAGGCGTAAAAACGCCCTACTTAATCTTACCCGGACTGGACCATATGGACAGTTCTTTGTCTTCCTCCTCCAGCGCCTGATCGTTCTCTTACTCTATGCAGCATTCCTGTGGGATTCCAGTCAGGACAATAGGTCGCTCGAGAGAGGTCCGTTCAGAATCGGTGAAGTTCTTTCAATCGGCAGCCGGACGAGGGCCCTCTCAAGGCAGGTATACTCCAATCATTTAGATGTTCACCTCATCGTCTGGATCTCTCTTACTGGACCTTATGTCACTGATGGACCCCGCGTTGGGACGCCAATTGTAGAAAATGAGCCCATATTACTATCGATGCCCGGGCTGCTGGCGCAAGTCGCCTCTTAGTTCCCATTCTGATTAGTTATCAAATAAAGAGACGGGCGCTGGAAGCAGGAATCATAAGAACAGGATTTATTACTCATGAGGAGAGCCTGTCATTTCGGACACGAAACACAGTGTCTTTCGGGAGGTGCTCTAACAAGTTCTCTGAGACATCGCCTTTTATACCTTACAAAACATTCCTTATTACAATAACGACATTGTGAAACAAGGAAAAGACATCCCCGTAATCCTCGTGTCAATCCTACCCCACATATACCCACAATAGAGGCCCTTGACCTGCTGATAAGAGGAGGGGGTAATCACGCAGCTGAGTGTTCCGCCGATTCTTAGGATATGTGCGTCTGATCGTACCCCAGGGGGTGGGGAGGCCAGGGTCAATAGTGGGTCCTTTGAAGAGGAGTGACTCCATACAATAAGGGGCAGTAAACAGTATCTCCCAGCTAGGGCGATGGCCTCGGACCTGTGTGGACAGTCAATCATGGAGGGAGGATTTACCAACAGAGGGGTCATTCATGAAAGGAAAGGAGGTGTTGGTCAGGCGCGGCCGTGACTCCCAAGGACAGAGTTGCACAGAGAGAGAGAGATCTTATGACCCGTGTATGAGAGAGCGGGGGCAGTCAGGTACAGCTGGGGAGGGTTATGTCAGCTGAGGCGAAGGATGCTTCTTCAAGAGGAAATGGGGGGTTTTGCGTGGGTCAAGCAGGAGGGTTGCTTTTCAGAGCAGGGTCGCGCAGAGGGAGAGGGTTTCATGGTCTATGCATGTGAGAGGGGGGGGTTCAAATACGCGCAGGAGGGAAGCCGGGGATTCCAATGAGCGGGCAAAAGGCCATGGTGCCTAAAATGGCTATCAGGTACATGTGGGCACGGGCTTTTACTGGCGGAGTGGTGCGGTTAACGTACAGGGAAGGGAATGGGAAAAGACAAATGAACGGCGCTTATGTACATCAATTTCGTGATTTTCCACAAATGTGCCTTCTTTGTTTTGCTGCTCATACACTGCACTTCCTCCCTGTCTCTCCTATGAAGAGGGGCTGATTTATGAAAGATTGTTTTAAATTGCACAGCTCTTGATTTTCTAAATTTGCAGTCTTTGAAATTTTACAAATCTGACTCACAATGTAGTTAAGGTACATTACGAGTTGCAAAGGTGTTTGCGATGAACAATGTATCTGTTGCAATTCCTTACAAATCAGTAGGAAAATGTGGTGTGAAATGGCCATCTCTCCTCCATAGAGATTTGCAGTGGGAAGTGTCTTTAGTTTGTTACCGTAGTTGCGATCGCTCATTGATACCATATGGGCACCAGAAAAGTGGTGGTATCCGTTTGCAAAGTGGAAGATGTCTGTGAATGTTAGCTAAGGGCACTGGAAGAGCAGATGGTGGCTCAGGAGACTCTAACATGTTTTCCGTAATGCCATTCACATCAAGCCAAATTGTATTTTATAAACCACAGATCTTTTCTATTCAAGTGACAGGGTGGCAGTTTAGGCATGTTGCAAACGTCAATGCAGCAATGAAAGTCTGCAGTCCTTCGCAGACCGCCATACCTGCATTTTGAGTGATTTGGTAAGATGCTTTTGAAATAGTTCACCAACCAATGAATTAATTTTACTTTGTATTTCCAACTTTAGGGAAAAACTGTGATCCAAGCTGAAATTGACGCTGCAGCAGAGCTAATTGACTTCTTCCGGTTCAATGCCAAGTATGCCCTGGAGCTGCAGCATGACCAGCCAATCAGTGTGCCCGTCAGCACCAACACAATGGTCTACAGAGGGCTTGAGGTATGTGTAACTAACATCTGCAAAAAAAATATCCAGTTTTCAAAAAGTAAACCGGACTATTGTAAGAACAATTCTCTTTTCAAACAGTAAGACATGCGTGTGACCGACTTGCCGAACTGATCCTTCTCTTCCTCGACCGATGCTGTCTTTTAGTTGCCAGAGACTGTGATGTTCGACCATCAGGTACTTTACATCCTCATGTTTGCTCACCTCTCTAGAGACAGTTTATTTAATCTTAAGGGAGGCAAGTCTCAAGGAGTCTGCAGTAGGACAGTGCTCATTATTGGAGAAGGTTATCTGATGAAGCCCCTTTTAACTTTTTAGTACAGCATATGACAATTTCTCTCAAATCAGACACTCTCTTGCCCACAGTGAGAAGTATATATTTGTATTTTTTTGTTTTTAATAAATAGTTTTCACATGAAAACAAAAGCATACCATCAGCAGGTGTCTGTATGTTGCCTCTAGTAGTGTACCCTACTGGTTAATATAATAGCCAGATAAGTTGATCATTGAATCCCTTTCCCAATAATTGAACAAAACGTTAATAATGGGAAAGTCTCTACTGCAACTCTTTCCAACGTGAGTCATTCAGAATAAATAAGGTTGCACCAGTTTCGACCGATAATGAACATCCGGCCACTAAAAATACATGATAAATATTGAGAATCTGAGATGCTTTTTCTTGACTACCTAAACTAAAGATTTCAACATAGCTTGTTTGTTTTCCTCCTGTAGAAAGGAGCCCAAAATAACAAGTTACTGCACCCAGTTTAATACTGCTCATTTTTCCTGCCATGCAATGATGGAAGACTTAGTCTTTCTTACCAGGATTCAAATTTGTTACCTGATTAATATGTTTCTGCTATGAGCATTCAGCTCACTGAGCCATCCTGCCAGCTATATATCATCTTCAAATCCTTAGCCGCAAGAATGAGGTCTAATGCAATAAAGACATAAAATGAGATGTACCGCCATTTTAATAGCCTTGGACATCACCCTAAGATGCAAAGTAATTTATTGCCATTTATGAAAACAATCTATAACTCAAAAGGCTTTTTGTATATTATTTGTCATATTTTGGTAAACATAATTTAACATCTGAATCTCCAGTTACTTTAAACCTTCCTTAGTTCACTTAAGATGTTGCACTCTAAAATGTTCCTTAAAACCACTGTAACAGAACAAGAACCTCAAATTTCCCAGCTAACCCAAAATCACAAAATTTCCCCATGCTTATTCAACAAAAAAAGAGCGGTCCATTTGTAACCCCTGGATTAGATATCAAAATAATCTTATTAGCAGAGTAGAGTGTTTTTCTAAATTGCTCTTTACCTCTGTAGCTCACCGAAATATCAGGATTTGTGCAAGAAGTCACAATACCAGATTCAGGAGGACCTTAAAGTAAATACAGGTACAGCGGGCATCCTTTGGGAGTTCCCAGCTCCGGACAGAAATGTTCTGATTCATCGCCACTAGTCGAGCTAGCTACCTTCCCATCTTTGTGTTATGCCTTAAAACTCCCTTTCCACCACTCCTTGCCAAAAGATAAATATATTCAAATATTCCTCCTTCATTATTCTTTCAAAGGCCATCTCGGCATCAGCAACTATAGCAGCTGTATCTCTGGATCTTCTTTTCACACTGTTAACAGACTTAGAACCTCCAGTATATCATTCCAAATCGTTTTTGAAAATTCTGCTTAAAAAGAGCGGATAAGATTGGAAATTATCTAGTCAGTCCTTTGCAAAAACAAGTCAGTAAAAAAAATGGAATTCACATTAAGCATTGATATCAGGCCATAATTTGCACACGACGAGCCCCCCCTGTTTTGGGTATTAAAATAATAATCCCAGATCCTGACGTTTCTGCTGAATCAAGTGTCTTAATATAAATACCACATAATAAAGGAGAAAATATGTCCTCAAATACTTTCCTAAAATTGCTCAGAAATACACACCTAAATCAAAGTCTTCCGAGTCTTTTCTGGACGTTAAGAAGCAAATGGTTTTAAACGTAAATTTTCTAAGTACAACAATATTAGGTGGCTGTGCTGTTATACATGGGACACGTCATCACACAACTCCCTCATTCAAAAACACATCGCAAAATAAGTAACCGGGTAAAATAAATTGAACATTAAGCACTAAGGCAAGACATCAAGTTGCCCCTTAAAATAGACTTGAAAGAGGAAAAGTACATTGCCCTGAGCATTGGTGAGCATTTCTACAGTGGAAATTACCTGATGTGGCAATTGTTGTTTAGCTGCATCAGAAAATACATGCAATACGTTTGAGAGAGATCCTAATAAGAGGATTATTATCCCCAAATCATATTATATTTAGTCACTGTTTCGGTGCAGTGGGAGTGTCTGACAATTGTGATATGGGATAAATTTAGATGTCTTGAAATGAATTAACATCTTGAATTTCGAAAAGAAAATACTAGTCATACAGGCACCTCAACATTCCATACCATTTCCTAGTATTTTGTTGTTTTTATACCTATGGGAGGGACAAAACTTAAGAAGCTGGTGCTCCATTAGTATTTTAATAATTTATATGGCCTTTTACTCAGTATCAGCTATTTCCTGGTTGATAGATGCTGGTTGTGGTATAATGGCTGTTTTACACATTCCGCGTTCCAGGGTCTCCCAGGGCACTTTAGCGCAAATGGCAGATGCATCTATCTATACCCAAATGTGAGCAGGGTGTGGAATGCTAAAAGGCTGCCAGTTTCGCATTGCTTCTACCAGCGTCTTGCTTTTCCTGCAAGTTAAATCAACACCAAAACTACTTTAAATCACTGGGAATCCCTATTATGCCATCAGAGCTGTTCAATTATTTTCCACCCAAGCTTTCTTTCGTTTCTCAATGGGTTGATTGGATCAGCTCGTATCACATATATTTATTAATCCATTGAATAGTGAGGTAAAGCTTAGGATATCACAAATGGCAGAAGTGTCAGACTTAATATATCACTCAGCTGTAGAATGAAACTGAAAAAGGATTATTTAAATGTAGGTGTAAGTGTCCTGCTCCTCAGCAGAGCTGCATGAGAGTTCTGGACTGTGTTATTTCAGCAGGTCTTCACCTAGCCAAGGAGTGCAGCCCGTGAGCGTTGAAGATAAGGATTTTAATTATTGCTTCCATAACCTGAAGTAAGTTCCTGCCATAAACGTCTCCTTAACTCTTAGTGGGCCTGGTAATTCTAATATGGCTCTCACCACTGTGTGGACCTACCGTGGTGGACTCAAAAGTTAAACTTGATGTAAGGCAGCACAAAGCGGGCATACGCCCCTTCATAGCCACATTATTCACTCATTCTGGTGTCATCTACGACCGAAAGTCACCAACCCGGTGTCCTATTCCTTTTACATCTTAGCTTTGTGGCTCCTCCATCAGGCTGTACCAGTAATCCCTATGAAAAATGAACTCAACAATACAGCAGTTTCACAAAAGTTCCCTGCCCTTAAATACAGGTATTGCTATTGGAAGGCTTCACTTCACCTTGCAGACGTGAGGCTAACAATCCGACTAACAACAGTAAACAATCAATTGGAAGAAAGTAGAGAAATAAAACAAGATAAAACGTGAGAAATCTGACCTCTGAGTCACACTTCCACTCAGGCATCCTACTCCTTCCCCATCAGGAAACATGACTACGAACCTCCCAGGTAAACGTCAATGGTAAACTACAATAACAATAGGCTTTGATCTTCATTTGTTTAAGACCTCTGGCAAGAGGTAGAATGTACCGATGGGGGGAGGTAAAAAAGGACCAAGTACCTCCAGGTTTCCTTCATGCCTAAAATAGTGCTTCATCAGGAATACATGAAGTGAGCAGCAGGTTTTAAATTACCGTCATGTTTGATTGCCACCAAGTAGTTACCTCAAGAGTGTGAGAAGTTAGCCTGGCATACTAGTTCTAGTGGGCACCTTGTACCAGTCTAATCGACCCTTATTGTTGGTGGTTGTAAAGTCAACCTTCTAGAAAGCTATCCTAGTGGTAGCATTACCCAGCAGTCTTCAGGCTAAGACCTCAGTAGGCGAGTTCAGCAAGTTGTTTTACCATATATAATCCCTTGAATACCAAATGAAAGGACACCTCACAAGGTATATATCAAATATATATGTATTTAATCTAAACACAACCCCTCTGCCCTCTTTGAGGTCCGAGTTAAAAATACAATACAAGTCACACAGGTAAAACACAATAAGTTGCACAGTATACGTTTTGCCCTAGGGGCCTCACTAACCATATACTAAGAAAGTGGTATAAGTACCACGTGAGAGTTAGAAAGCAGGCCTAGGGCCTGTAGAATCGCTGGGGATACACTAAGCAACCAAAGGTTAAGAAGTAGGTGACCCACGGGAGTCGCGTGTAGTGTCTAAACACAGGCGCAGGTTCCCATTGACATTCTATGACGTTCGTAAAAGTTACAAAGTTACATTTTAAGAACACTCCTGGATGGACTAGGACGGAACCCTTTTAGACTTAGACACTAGGAGGGCCAAAACCCTCGAGACTACCAGAGTACTCGTGTTACCTCACCCACGGAAGCCAGTGCATAGGTGTCTTTTGATGTCTGGTTTCGTCATTTTCCATGGAGAGCTGCAAAGAAGTGCTGCAGGCGACCAGAGAAAAAGTGTCCGGGTGGATCCAAGGGTGGATCGGAGATGTGAAGAACCTAAAAGCAGAGGGGACAGAGTCTGGGTCACTAGCCAGTGACCAGGAAGGAACCAGGCGATGCCGGGTGCTTTAAGGTGAAGAAGGTGAGTTTGTCTCTTCAGCCACGAGGTCCAGGAGGCATCGACGATGACCAGGAGCTAGATTCGAGCTGTCCCACGATGGATCTAGATGACTGCAGCGTTGGTATCCGGATTGGACCCAACAAGCCTTGGCAACCGCAACCCACGCAGGGATGTCGAGATTGGCTCTGTTGCAGACCAGCAAGGTCTGTGGCGCTTATCCTTTGCAGGGAAGCTATGGCAAGCCTAGAGCAATCAGGATCGCAAGTTAGATTCAAGATGGCGTCTTCAGGGGGCTCACTAGCCAACGGGCAAGGAACCGGGAAGACGCGCCAAGCACAAATGTAAAGGCGGGGTCCACGGGACACTCGCGGAGTGTGGGGAGCAGGGCTTTGGGACAAATGATGCTCGGGGCTTCTCGTACCCCAAAGCGCAACTTACCGAGGCTTCAGAAAAGGAGTGCAGGTAGCAAAATGCAGGATGTCCAAGATGTCCAGTCCCACGTCTCTCGTGTCCGCCACGGGTCTCGGCTTTGCTGTGGATGTGGGTCGGGGGTCAGAGAAGTCTGGAAGTCTTGAAACTGCAGACCGGCAAAGTTGCTGTTGGTGCCTGTTTGAACAGGGTGGTCACTCCTTGACCACAAGGCAGATATCTTCCATCTTCCAGTCAGAATGGAACGTCGAAGGTCCAGGATATGTCTTTCAAAGATTCGTCCAGGGTAATCTAAAGTCCTAGGGACACAGCTCCTATACTTATACTAAGGATGGGGGTTGGATTACCTGACTAGGTTCCTCCTATGGGTGGACCTGAGAAGGGGGTGGTTACACCCCTTTCCCCAGTTACGCGCCAGAGCCGGGGCTGGAGTGCCCCAGCAACTGGTTTGAACCGGGCTATACATGGAGCACCTTGTGTGCCCCAGGCAGTGTCTAGATGCATTCACTGAATTCAGCCCTCCCTGCCCCAATACACAAAACCCCTGTCTGGGTAGGTGCTGGCACCTCCCTGGACAGGAAACCTATTGTCCTGGCCGCCCTTGCTGGAGTGTCCCCCATGGATGCTGTGGCAGCAGCATCCATTTTGCGATGCTGAGGGTCTGTTTAACTTTAACCGGGTAAAGCAGTAACATACATGTCTTTTCCCTCTAGAAGGGTGGAATGCTACCCCCGCCTCCAGATTTGGCGGCGGGGAGGGGTAGTATTCCAAAGTGTTTGACACCTTACACAACGTGTTTTGATAATGCCAAACCAAAGTTAGCATTAACCACGAGGATTATAATACACTTAAGAGTATATGGTATGGCTATATCATAGAACAGCTATAAGGAGATGGTTCTGAAGGGGGCGGGGGGGGGGGCTCAGCTCATGCTAGGGCACCCTCTCACATAAAACCAAGCACTGTGCCTCCAGGATTGTCGAGGCCTACCATAGGAGTGGCTTATAAGTGTATATGTGTCTATATATAAAGGTAGATATAATGGTAGATATAGGTATACTATATCTAAGTAAGGGGTGTTTACACCACCTTACTCAGGCTGTGTGAACAGACCTGTGGTGTCAGTTTGGAAGGCAACTCAGGGGTGGCACAATACATGCTTCAGCCCCTGGTAGGCCTAGGGTGTACCTATGCCCTGGGTACCTATGGTACACTATACAAGGGTTCACAAGAGTGACCCAGTAACCAATCTGGTATGTGCCTAAAGTAAATGGTATCAATTTAGAGAGAAAACAGCTGGGCAGTGGGTCTGATTAGCAGGCCCACAGCCACACTAAAGTCGAAAAACCAGGGAATCACAGCAAAAAGTGGGGGTGACCATAGGAAGCAGACACCACTCTCCTACAAAGAGGTCATGATAAGTTCCATCTATCAAAGATTGTCGTTGTGATCCAGTTTTTCTGTTTCCTTGTCCCACGTATGTTTCCCATGTCTGCTTTTAGATGTGAGTCTTGATCTTGTTGTACAACAGCCTCGAAGCCCCTCCAGGACTTGTGGGTGTCTCCTCTTGAGAATGAATGGCTGAAGTGAAACTCCCATCAATAAGGCATTTTCTTCTTGATGAGGAGAGTTGTAGCTTGCTTGGAACCGTCTCTTCAGCAGTGTTGCCTGAAATTGACAGGTGTTAAGTGTATCTCTACTGAATAGATTTCTGGCTTCTTTATTGTTGTGAACAAAATCTCTTCTCTGATTCCAAAGTAGGACCTTTCTTCATCTGCCAAATTGAGAACGCTTCTTGGGTTCTTCCCAGAATAAACTGGAGTCATCCTTGATACATAGAAGGATTTTAAACCTCGCCTGAATGTGTTCTTTGAGATGTGGGGTTTCTACCGCAGTGGGTGATTCCTCTTTAGCACATGGTTTTCAACTTAGATATATTTTAACCATCATCTGTTTTTATCAACGAAGAATTGTGATTGCTTCTGCAGTGTGAGAACTTTTGTTGCTTGGATTCCAAGAATAGGGACAGAAGGGCAAGTTTGAAGAGGTCCAAAATATGTGCCCCAACTCATATGGTGCGCAGGAAGGGTACGATGTTCCTCTAGGTGAAGAAAGAAGGAACAGAGAGATACTATAGAGGGTGTGGGTCAAGTTCAGACCTACACTGTAGATGAAGGGGGATTCCCTTAGTTGGAACTAGGGCTCACACACACATAGCAAGCTAGGTGTCATGCTTCATCATACGAGCCTGCCCCTCGACAGGTTGGCACTGCAATACCTGACGGGCACCCTGTACGGGGCTCTTTGGCGGGGATCTTTTGTTCCTGCTGGTGTGTGCAGTGGGGGTAAGAGGCCTAGTGTGTATGTAGATGTGTGGGGGAAGAAGGTGGGTTAAAACAGGTCAGTCAGTCCTAACAATATTTTATTCAGAAGGTAGACTGCCTGAATAAAAATGTGCAGAGAGTGGCAGTGAGCTAGAGGCAATGTATCTAGCTATCTGAGACATACTGTCAGTGGATCGACATGTTTCGTGCCATGTGTGTCAGGAGGATTGAGGCACTTCTACAGGATCAACAACAAATGCTATCTATTCAACATAGTAGAGTACAACTTACATACCACGTGTTCAGGTCGATAACCTAACTATTGTCTAGTGAATACTTGCAACAGTGTCCGGCGGTCAAAAAGGACACCAATTAGGGTCCAGCATTCCTTGGACGCTTAGTCTACGACCTACCCTAACGCCGGCAACCGGGATGCCGGCGGCAGGGTAGGTCATAGACCCTAATTGGTGTCCTTTTTGACCACCGGACACTGTTGCAAGTATTCACTTCGGGAAAGTGGCTCTATATATACTGGACCAAAGTAAGGTACAGTGTGTATAGAGTCCCCAAAGGTTTGGCAGAGGCTAAAGTTAGATATAACCTTACTCTCTAAAGTGGTAGCTCGGTCGAGCAGTAAGGCAGTATCAGAGGACAGTGTAAAGCATTTGTTGTACACACTCAGCAAATGGTCTCACACACTCAAGAACTGAACTCAAGGCCAATTGTTTTGTATCAAACGATATAGTTGTTTTATTTTAGAACCAACAAGGTATCAAAACATACTTTCTCAGGATGAGTTACTTTAGTTAAATACTTTTCAAATATGCAAGAGACTTTTTGAATGCAATAGTTACAGTTTGTTGCAATAGGCAATACAATTTCAAACACAATGCAATATTGAGCTCAATGAGAATTTCTAGTTGAATGCAATTAGTTACTTTGTAGATTACTTTTCTAATCACAGAACTGGATCCTAGATTCAGTCCCGGGACATGAGCTGTAAACAGTTAAGTAAAAGTGTTTTGGTTACAGTAGTGATTTTTAAGGAATATTATTGTATTTTAAAAGTTGACACTGAAACTTTTTCAGTTGAAATTACCAATGTTATCCTATGGAAGGAAATTCAATTTGCAGGTAAAGTATGTTCACGTTATTTTTGCAATCCAGTACTGAACTCCTAGGTTCAGCACTGGGACCTCTATCTAAAATAGGTAAGTAATTACGTTTTGGTAGTTAGTACAATTTTTAAAGAATATTTGTAGTTTGCAAAAATCGACACTTAAAAGAAATTTCACAGAAAAACATTCAATGGTTTCCTATGGAAGAAAATTGAGGTTACTGGTAAGTACGGTTAAAATTACTTTTCAGGGTTTGTGCTGGGCTAAAAGATGCAGCACTGAAGTCTCTCCTGATAACAGGTGAGCAAATCGAAATTCGTTGTTCCGCTGATTTTAGGTGAAATTTTAAAGTTTCAAATCTCCACACTTAGAAGAATTTCCAAGTGGAACCAGTCAATGTTAGCCTATGGAAGAAAAGTGAGTTATCGGCTTTTAGGTAAGTACTCGACTGGCAGAGTTAAGGTTCTGGGCATAGACTCAGTGGTCTCCCAGGGTCAGGTAGGTACAGTTGGTACACCCTCAGCGGCACAGGGGCAGCCGGGTGCAGAGGTAGTTAGGCCCAATGAGAGGCAGGGGGCCTTCGGTTGGTGGCTGCTGGCTAGCAGGCCACGTGGCTGTGGGAGCTGGGCTTCTGGTCACTTGCTCAAGGCAAATGGGGAAGTAGGATACGACAAAGGTTGCACTGCCAGGGGCACTCGGGCGGCTGGGTGCAGGGGGCTTTTGAGCCGTTGGGCGCTCAATGTTATTCAATGGAGATCTTGAAAAGGGAACAAAGGCTGCAGGCTCGGGGACGGAGGATCTTCTGGAGCGACCAACACTTCGAGGGGTAAGTTGGGATCATGGAGGGTAGGTAGGCTCCCCAGAGTTAGGCACAGGAGGCCGGGGGGGGGGGGGCGCCGGATGCAGGGCTGTCTTTGGACGTCGGGAAATCTTACCCTCTGCTGGTCGTGTTTGGAGGGGTCCTTGGTTCGGAGTCTGCATGCGTCGTCTGGGTCGTCGAGGAGGGTCCTTGTGCACTGGATTCCAGGTCCGAATTGCCAGGGGGACGTCCTCAGGGTCTTTGTCCACTCGGGCACATGCCGGGCTTGGCGGATGCAGAGTGGGCTGTATTCGCGGTTCCTGGCTGGCACCAGGGGTATTGCAGTTTGAGCAGAGCCACTGATCGTGGGAGTCCCAGTCTCTAAGAGAGTCAAGGCAGGCAGGTCCTACGGGGTTATTGAGGTTGCTGTCAGCTGCTGACGCCGGGATTTAGCAGGAGCAGGTTCAAGGATCAACAGGCCTGTAGGGCTGGGGCCAAGTCAGTTGGTGTCGTCCTCTTGTTAGCAGCTGCACGGCAGGTCTTCTTCTTCTTGGTCTTCTTTCTTGTTTCGAAATCGGGTTCTGAGGAAGGAAGGTTCAGGTTGCCCCTAAATACACATTTTAGGGGCGTTACAGGTAGGGGAAGGGCAGGGACCAATAGGTCCCTGTCCTGGGGTGAGTACACCCCTATCCTGCTCCTCTCCTGTGGGAGTGGGGCAGGAGCCAATCTCTGATTGGGCAGGGCTCCCCATCTTCAAGATGGCCGGGGCCAGGAGTTGTGCTTAACCTCGCCTCTCCCACCTGAGGGGTGGGGTTGGCACTGGCTGCCCCCCCCCCTTCTTGACGTAGAATTCCCGCCAGAGTGGGGGTCTGAACTGGTGGGGGCCAGTTGCTGAGTACAGCAAGTGGTCTGGAGAAGCTCACAAAGGCGGCATGCCTTTGAAGCTTCCCCCTGCCCATCCTGGGGGAGGAGACCTAGCAACTCGCCCAGGATGTGCATGGTTGCAGGTCCAGGAGAGCGGGGGGCTCTCCACCCAGGGGTACAGCAACATGTCTGCTGTGTGGCAGCCTCTCAGACCAGACGTGGATTGTAGGTTAGGTTTCAGGGAGCATCTCTAAGATGCCCTCTGTAGTGCATTTTGCATTCAATCCCACACTGGCATCCGTGTGGGTTTAATGTGCTGAGAAGTTTGATATCAAACTTGTCATTCTTCAGTGTAGCCATTATGGCGCTGTGGAGTTTGTAGTGACAACCTCCCAGCCTCGTATACTCTTAATGGCATCATTGCACTTACAGTGCCCGGGAATGGTCCTGGGTACTGTAGGCACACAAGGCTCATGCACCTGTGCCCACAACACTGGCATAGGGCACCAAGCTAGAGGGGTGGCTGATGTATGCCATGGCAGTGGGTTTGTGGGCATGACACACAGGGATGTGTGCCATTTCGACTCTTTGCTTAGTTCTGCACCAGGACACTGCAAAGGCAGTGTGTGGGTGTCAGGGCCCCTAAGGGTGGCACAATAAGTGATGCAGCCCTTAGGGGTCTTCTCTGGTCATAATGTCCTGGGTACCTAACGTACCATTTACCAGGGGCTGGCATGTGGCCAGAGATGCCAATTGGGTTTAAGCTTCAATACAGTTTTAGGGAAGGAACACAGGCCCTGGGCACCTGATTGGCAGGAGCCCAGGGCACACTCAGTCAAAGCACATCAGCAAAAAGTGGGGGTATATCATGCAGGAAAGATGGCACTTTCTCACATTTACTAGACAAAAGTTAGGTTATCGACCTGAACACGTGGTATGTAAGTTGTACTCTACTACATTGTGTAGATAGCATTCGTTGTTGATCCTGAAGAAGTGCCTCGATCCTTCTAACACACATGGCACGAAACATGTCGATCCACTGAGAGTAGGTCTTAGATAGCTAGATACATTGCCTCTAGCTCACTGCCACTCTGCACATTTTTATTCAGGCAGTCTACCTTCTGAATAAAATATTGTTAGGACTGACTGACCTATTTTAACCCACCTCCTTCCCCAACACATCTACACACATATTAGGCCTCTTACCCCTACTGCACCCACCGGCTGGAACAAAGGATCCCCGCCAAAGTGCCCCGTACTGGGTGCCCGTCAGGTATTGCAGTGCCGACCTGACGAGGGGCAGGCTCGTAGGATGAAGCATGACACTTAGCTTGCTAGGTGTGTGAGAGCCCTAGTTCCAACTAAGGGAATCCCCCTTCATCTACAGTTTAGGTCTGAACTTGACCCACACCCTCTATAGTATCTCTCCGTTCCTTCTCTCTTAACCTAGAGGAAGTTCGTACCCTTCCTGCGCACCAAATAACTGTTGTTGCTTGCCATTCTTGTTTGTGGCCTGGCCCCATGGATGATGTCTCACTTTTCTCAACTCATTAATAAGTGGCAGGACTTAACTTTTACTTCAACATAACTAGTTTGTTTCTAAATTTGGAAAGAACCTGGATGTCCTCCTTTTTTTTTTTTTTTTTTTTTTTTTAATTTTTTATTGGAAAACCTCAAAGATACCATTACAGGAAATTGCAGGCACAGACCAGCTTCCATCGACAACAACAGAAAAGGATATAAAGCCTCGCACAGCGAGGGAAGACATTACTGCAGCGGTCAGCGTAGGCCTATAGTAAGGATCGATAAATAGGTATGTCCACAATGTTCCAGGAGTTGGGAGGTTTTCCTTTTATAATAAGAGAAGAGGATCTTATAGCTTGCAATGTTACGAAAATCAACAAAAAGTATAAAATTGGAGCAGATCCTAGAACAGGAGAGTATTCATCATTAAAGGAGCACATACTGGGGAACATGATGCATAGTAACCACCCACCCAAAAAAACAGTATCCCACAAGCTAGAAACTAAGGGCAACTGCTAAGTCACATGAGAACACATTACAGTAGACTCCCCAATAATACTGGATCCCTATCCCAATTGAGTAAAAGATACAGAGGAACAGGGAAGAAACAGAGTAAAGGAAGAAAAAGAAAGGAGGGCCATAGAAACAAAGAAGAAACACAAAACACAGCCCATCCCCCAACCCCCCACCCTGCATACCAGCGGAAGGCCACGGCCCACCCCCCCCCCCCCCCCCCCCATAGGCATGCCTGTCGCCCCAAGAAACCCCAAAGGCGGGAAATAACGGAGGAGGGCCTTAGCTCCAGCCGCGTGGGGTGCACATCCGTCCACATACCTTTCAGGGCAATGTGCAAGTCATTGATGGCCAGCCAAACATCTCTCACCGTAAGCGCCATTTCTCCCTAGTCAGTTTATCGGGATCTCGGGTCTCAATGAATAAAGCAGCAGTTCGGCTCAAACAATTAACGCGCAGTTCGTAAAGGAATTGCGGAGAGTCACACTCAAGCCCTCGCTTAGTTACAGCGTCACGCGCCTCTCACCGCATTTCAGCTGAAATCTGGTCCGGGCAATCGATTCTGCCTCACAGCGATACTTTCCCAAAATCGCGGATATCAGCCAAAAGCCTGTATGGAGCAGCTTAAAGGTCCGGCGCCGCAACGCACTCGATGTATGCAACATAAGCGGTTTCAGTTTCACACTCTGGGGACCGGACCATCATGGCTGATCGGGGCCGTTGTTTATCGCTTGTGAGGCGGCTGCGACGCAACCCGAGGTCCCGGCTCATCCGGAATGAAGGCCGAAGACTTCAGGACGACGATTCTCGGCCATCCGGGGCGGTGCGTGGACCGAAGTCACACGGTCAGGCTTCCCCGCTGTTCCTCTACACGGGGCCGCGGCTGGGGTGCAGGATCGCGGGCAAGATCTTATGGGAGACGAGGGCGAGCGGCGGAGCTGGGCGTCTATGCAGCCATCTGGGCCGCCGTCCTGGCTCCTCCCCCCGATGTCCTCCTTTGTTGATGATACTTTCTTTTCTCTGGTTGCTCCCAAATTCTCTGTTGCTACTTGGCCTTTCAAGGCACCACCCCTCTCCTTTCTATTTCCTTCCCAGAACAATTCTCTTTTCCAAAGCAATCTAAAATATGTCTAGTACAGTTGTGCCAGCACTTGATTGTTGCACAGAAGTGCTGCTCCAGGTAGAAAGTGTTCCCCAGTAAATAAAAAACAAGTGCTGAATTTGCGACTCTATTGCCCCATTGCAGCCAACTATCTGTGTAGTATAAAGATCCTATCCTCCGTTAACCCCCCTCCGTGTTACAAGGACAGCAGAGTGTATACTTCTAGGAAGATGACCCTCTGAACTGAATAGGACGATGAGAGGATATGTCATCAGACCTTAACGGAGATGTAGGGAGTGCCTGACTGTGTACTCCTTGAAATGGGAAATAGGGAGCAGCTGTTGCCTGCCGTACACCCACACATTATCATTGTGCCACACCTGTAGTCTCCTACAAGGCTCACGACACCTGTCTCAGCACTTTTTGCGGGGTGTATGTGGCAAACTGGGGGGTTGGATCATCTTGTGTTTCTCTCTGCTCTATATTCAAGCTCTGAGGAGGTCACCAACTCTGTCGTCCCTATACCTGGTTCTCTTCTTCCTGGCAAGTGGGCACATAACTGCTCTTCCAGTGGGCACCCTTTTCTGAATCAGGTAGGATACTAGACCTTTATCAGTAGGTTGCTGAACTGGATGGCACTCCAATTACTGATCCACTAGTCCACCCCAAGATCACCAGTCAATACTGCAGCAGTTTCAAGCTCAGCATTGACTGCCAGGCAGCACACCCATCTTGCTTCTTGTCTGATGTGATCTACTCTTCTATGCCCCCCAGCTGCCTCATTGGTCAGGTCTAATATTACTTAATACCATTTGTGTTAGCTGATTGTTTCATTTTGCTCTCATTTTGTCTCTCCTTTACTCGTGGGTCCCTGGCTCACTGTGCCACTGGTGTCAAGCTAGCCTGGCTGATGAAGGGTGATACCCTGAAACCGGTCCTAGGATGCTTGTTCCCAGTCCAGAACCTAGCAGTTCGGGCTGGACTGTTCCCATGGGGAGCAGGGCAAGACTGATTTGCATATGGCTGGGCCTAAACTGGAATGACATGGTCTGCAAAAAAATGATGGATTTAGGCCCAGCTCTCTGTACTGGGGGTGAATGTTAGACACTGTTCAGGTTTCCTAGAAGCAGGCCACAAGTCCTAAAAAAAGAAGTGGGAGGATTAACCAAGTTAGGCATTGTGCAAGTGACATCATGGCTATCACAGTGTATGACATCATATTGCGTGACATTGCACGTGGCATCATAGGACGTTACCTGAATGGAACTGAGATCAACAGAAGTGACATCATATATTAAGACATCACACACGTTTATCAGGTATATTATGAGTACATTGAAGTGCATTATGAGATTTAACAAATGAGATTTTGCGTTGGGGTTGTGCCAAAAAAGTGACGCAATCCTGACACATAATCTGAGCCTCAACTAGTACATTTGTTTTTTTAAACCCTTCAAACAAAAAAAAAATATTTTATGGGGTTAAGGCGTCTGCTGCAGAGGTGCCCAGTAAATCTCAGGGAAAAATAATAATGGTGAAAAAAGTCTGGAGGTTAACACATTTGTTGGAGGGATCTGTGTTTTGTGTAGTCCCAGATTTGAATCAAAGTAGTATAGAAGGTTGGTGTGTCTCCTGCAAAGCACATCGTGTAACATGCAGATGACCGATTGCTAATTTATGTAGATAGGTAAGTGAGTTACTGCTTTGAACTCAGAGATCCTTTTGCTACTTGCAGTTCATTAATTGTAATCCTTGTAAAATAGCACAGTGAACTATGCAGGACATGTGACTCCTACACTTTGTAAGTCTGACGGTCTCATGTAATACATCTTGTACATAGATTTACACACTTACATGATTTATTGTCAATGTATAATGTGTATGTTAAATAAAGCACTCTGACTGGCATGAGTAGCGCTATAAAAGAAATAAAATCGAGCTATTTACATTGTTATTTGTGTAAATACTGGCACAGTTGATGACCTCACCCCCTTTAGCTCAGTGACAACTGATGTTCTGGTCTAAGTGGCCCCTATCAAATTAAAGAGGTCTAGAAAAATCCAATCCACATCCTCGTTAAACTCAGACCTTAACGATGAGAGTAGACACTTAAGACTGATTGAAAGGCTATGGAGACAGAACCCTTCACTTGAACACCTTGCACTCCTCAGATCTGAATGTCTCTCCTACAAAAAACACATCTTTAGAGAAAAATCCACTCTCTTTTGCAACCAACTTCACAATGCGAAAAACAGACCAAGGGCTCTATTCGATATCACCAAACAAAAAACCACCCTTACCCCCCAACATGAAATAACAGCCCCCTATAAACGATGTGATGAAATAGCCAACTTCTTCTCTAACAGAATTGCTAAAATCGAACTTTCGCTTATCCCGATTCAAGACCATCATCCCAGCCCGACAACTCTACCAACATGCAAAGCTCCATGAAGACTGCATCATATATGTCAACAAAGGACCGGGGGGACCCAAGAAATACCAACACCAGCACTGTTCCCCTCCAACCAAAATATAATGATAAGTGGACTGACTTCAAACTGATGAAAGAAGATGTCCAAGTCTTCAAAATAATTGCAAATTTGAAGCCCACATCCCACATTAGGGACATGCTCCCTTCCACCTTAGTATAGAACGTCAACAATATCATCTTTCCTTTTTGGAACAAAATCATCAATGCCTCTTTCTCATTTGGCAGAGTCCCTGACTCCCTGCAACTAGGACAAGTCACACTCATTCTTAAAAAAGCAGGTACTGACCACAACGACTTCAATAACTTCATGCCGATCACCAACCTTCCCTTCCTAGCCAAATCGATCGAGAAATGTGTCGTACTTCAACTCATCCAGCATATTGACAAATTCAACCTTTTAAATTCCTTCCAATCGGGCTTCCGGAGTGGCTACAGCACTGAAACAGCTCTGCTCAATAACTCTGATGACATGAACAAATCTCTTGATTTTTTTGTTTGAATATCTTTTATTACATTTTTGTAGTTAGAAGTGCATTACACTGCAATATGATCATATACAAGGGTACACAGTTACCTCATCGTCCTCTCTGGTACAATAAACAAAGAAGATAAATCAAAAAAATGGCAGAGAGTGTGAGCCGCAATTGTACAAAGATACACATTCAATAACAGTCTGCTGACGCCGCAGTATAGATTACATGTCTCCTTCCAGCCACATTTCGCGTTCGTGTGGCACCATATCCAGATTGGAGAAAGATGAGGACATAGTACATTTCCGCTTGGTAAACAAAGATAAAATGTGTCCGACTAATAAATGAAATGCACTCTGCCTGGTGTGTGTCATTTATACAAAAAGGAACTTTTGTAGAAGGATAATCCAATATGATATAAAGTACTACAACCCTCCTGAACAGATACAAGTCCCATCTGCAATTCCTTGCCCAAGGGGGTGTCCCTGTCTCGCTCCCGAGAGGAGCACTCCCCGCCCCAGGAGGCGTGTTAGCAGCGCAGCCAAATCCACTCCTGCAGACACCAGAGTGGGCCCAGGAGGATCGATGCAACTATCGACATCCAAATCCTTACGCTTACTATAACAACCATAAAATATGAGCAACAATAAATAAAAAATATAATAGCAATAACTTGGGGGCATAAGGAAGGAGGTAAACAAAGCAAATGAGGGAAAAGGTAGGTATGGGTAGGTGTATGTGGTGTCCCGTCAGTAGTGTGAGTCGACCGGTAGAGGGTGTAAGTGGACCTGGGGCGGGGGGGTGGGTGGGGGGGAACGCTGCGGCCAGAGAGGGGGAGGAAAGGGTCCCGGCCTCATCAGGAAGACCAGAGTCAGCAAAGGGCGTGCCTAAACTATGCCGCCCTGTTGGCACACTCGATGGAAGACGACCAGGGTGTCGTCCCATGCCTGGGATATAGGGTACATACGGAGCCCTGCTGTTTCCTCTCTGTGCACAGCTACACTCTCTGCCCTTGCCCAATTGTCAAACGAATTTCGCCAGTGTATCGCCTAGGGGGGGGGGGGGGGGGGGGCTCATTAGTCTTCCATTGTTTAGTAATGAGTCGTTTGCCCGTTATCAGACCCAGGTCCCAGAATCTGGCCAGGACTTTCGTCTGCTTCGTCCGTTTGTAGAGGCCTAGCAAGCATGGATCCCACGTATGTGGTAAGCCACCCCGTGTCCCCGCTGCCAGAGTAGATGACACTGCCTTCCAATAAAGAGGAACAAAACTGGGTCTTGACTCCTAATCAGCAAGGCTAAGTCAAATATAAACTGAACAAACAATACAAATGCCAGTACTGAACTAACTTAGTTTCTATATCACAGATATATACAAAATATACAACTAGATACAAGCTTTTTACAAATATTTACAAAACAGATCAAAAACAGCTCTATAACACATTCACACTGATACTTTCACACTACACGCATACAACTTATATCCCTGAAACAAAAACAAATACCACTGAGGTATGGGTCCGTGTCAACATTCCATTAAATCATATGATACAATATACATTTATCATTTGTAATATGAATAACACTGGTAATTGTTGCCCAGACAAATCATTTTATGTTTCTGGCTCAGTACTTTAGACTTTTAACTGACACTGGACCTACAAGGTAAAGTAAAAAGCTTGTATCTAGTTGTATATTTTGTATATATCTGTGATATGCACAAAAATTTCTGTTTGAAAAATATGAAAAACTTTTGAAAAATTATTTGAATAAATTAGCAACAAATGTTATAATAGACTGCTATGTTTTATTCATACAGATCTTTTGGCTATTAGAAACTAAGTTAGTTCAGTACTTGCATTTGTATTGTTTGTTCACTGCCTTCCAATAATCATGCAGAAGAGGGCAAGACCAGAGCATATGCAGGACAGTAGCGTCCGTCAAGTGTCATTTGGGGCATGCCGACGTGGTCAAGCCAAAATATTGATTTATCTTGTCCGGGGATAAATACGCTCTATGTATAATGTAATACTGGATGATTTTAAAGCGGGAATTACGGGGAATGTTTTGCGTGCCCGCCAATATTGCTGCCCACTCCTAATCTGACCATTCCCGGCCCCTGTCCGCCGCCCATTTATCCCGCAGGTGCTGAGAGGAGAACTGCGTGTGTATGTGTAAGGCCTGTGCAAGCCAGTGCACCACGTGAGATCCGTCGCCCATCACTTGGAGGTATTGTATCAGCAGGTGGGCCGGTGGTTCTTCTGTGAGGTCACCCCAAGCCTGTGTGAGCGTGCACATAAGTGTTGCATGCATTAAGAACTGTCCCGCCGGCAATCCCGCATCCGCCGCCAGCGTCAAAAAGGGAAGCAGGGAGCCCTCCGCAAACAGGTCCCCCAGTGTTTCCAGCTCCGCCTGTGTCCAGCTGGTCAGCGCTGCCTCTGTGAGTGTGCCGTCCTCCCATGGGGTCCCCAACAGTGGCAAGTTCGGGGCATATAGCTTTGTGGAACTTGTTAACCTCAAGCTACGAAGGTAACATTTCCGCGCCACCGCCAGATGTATCTGTTCCGGGCTACGTGACTTGGTCAACGGGTGAAAGAGTGTGCGTATCTGAGCCACCGTCATCACTGTAGTGTCCGTGGCCGTGTCTCCTAGGTTTTTCCCGCTGAGTCAGTGGGCCACCCATTGTAGCTGCGCAGCTATGTAGTAAAGTTCCTGATTGGGGACAGCGAGACCCCCAGCCTCTGTGGGAGCAAATAGAGTTTTTAGCGCAACTCTGGGTCTGCCCGCGTTCCAAATCAATTGTCTAACCAGCGTCTCCAAATAACGGAAGATTCGGACAGGGACATAGGTCGGTATATTGGCATAATAATACAAAAATTTAGGCAGCACTATCATCTTTGTCAAAGTTATTCTGCTCGGGACATTGAGCGGGAGTGAATTCCAGAAGGCGACCTGCGCCCTAATCGACGATATTGCCCGCAATAGATTACCTTCTGAAGCGTCGGTGGGGCTCCGGTATATGTAGATCCCCAGTAACGAAAGGTGGATGAATACCAGACGAGTCGTTCCTCCATAACCTCAATGGGGTACTCCGGCGTGGCGGCATCAAAGGAATACACTCCAGATTTCACCCAGTTGACTCGGAGTTCCGAGACCGCTCCGAACGTTCGGAATATATCCATGAGTGCAGGTGGAAAGCAGGTCAGGTCTCTGATATAAAGCAATAGGTCATCAGCGTACAATGACACCAAGTGAACCCCATCTGCCAAGGGATGCCCAATTCTGCGCCGGAGGCTCGGAGCCGGGCTGCCAGTGGTTCCATCAGTAAAGGAAAGATAAGAGGGGAGAGGGGGCATCCCTGTCTGGTGCCTCTACATACTCTGATGGGGTCCGAGAATAGCCTGCCCGTGCGGACTCTCACCACAGGCCGTTGGTACAGAAGGTCCACCATTTGAAGAAAGTCTTCACCCAGTTCGTATTGCCGCAGCACCGATACCAGGAATGGCCATTCCACTGAATCAAAGGCCTTTTCAAGGTCAAGTATTGAACATCCTGAGTGAGGCCATTGTGACGTGGCCAAACTCTGCACCCTGAACAGCCGTCTGATATTATAGGACGTGCTGCGAGTCGGCACAAAGCCGTTTTGGTCAGCATGGACAAGGGCAGGCACCAGTGGCGCTAGGCGTTGAGCCAGTGTGGAGGCCAGGATCTTATAATCAGTGTTGAGTAGGGCCAACGGTCTATACGAGCCCATGTTAGTTTCATCCCTGCCTGGCTTCAAGAGCGATACTAAATTCGCCTCATTCAACGTAGGCGGGAGAGCGGAATCAGAAATCGCCGCTTCGAAGACTCGCAACAATTCAGGTATGAGAATGATAGAATAGGCTTTGTAAAACTCCGCGGGTAGGCCATCGGGCCCCGGGGATTTACCATTGGAGAGAGAGAAAATGGCCGCTCGAATTTCCTCAGACGAGAGCCGCGCCCCAGCTCATCGCGTTGAGCGTCATCAACTACCGGCAGGGGCAGACTGACAAATACTCAACGATGTCCGCATCAGAGAACCCCAATCGAGAGCGATAGAGGTCCGCATACTGCGACGCAAATGCGACATGAATATCTCTCTGCGTGTATGCCATGGTACCCCCAGCAGTGCAGATAGAGGTCACCGGGGCCGTCCGGTCATCCCGCCTGATCAGCCACAACAATAATTTACCCGGCTTATCCCCAAAGTGGTGGGTGCGCGCTGAATGAGCAGCGTAGTTCAGATGCTTTAGCCTATCAAGTAAGTGTGTGTGCCAATCTCTGGAAGCTAACAAAGCCTCGTCATCACCCTCCATCGCCTCTCGCTCCTGATCCAGCAGTTCAGACAACACGTGTCAAATCATCATCTATCTGTTTCCGCATGCCCGCCTGCGTGCCCAGACAGTGACCCAGCGCTACCACCTTGAATGCATCTCACTCTAATTGAGGGGTAGAGGCAGTGTTAGTATTATCCTCAAAATATTGCAAGATGCACGTCGACAGCGTCTCCCTGAATGGGGCGTCCAGCATTGTGTCAGGATGTAGCCTCCAGGTGGGCACCGGGGGATGAGGCCGCTCCCAAGCTAAATCTAAAATATGGGGGTTGTGGTCTGAGTGAGTGCGGCCGAGATAGTGAGTGTCCATAACCTGTGGAAGGAAGTCGCTCGACACCATGTATCTGTCTAATCTAACATGTAACATGTGGGCTCCAGAACAATAGGAGTACACCTTCGTATGCGGGTTGCGGTTCCTCCAGGCGTCATGCAGGTCCCATTGTGTCGCCCAATCTTGCAGTGCCCCCATTGCTCCGCAAGCCAGTGCGCTGGGAACGACCGGTCAAGGCTAGTGTCCAAAACACTGTTGTAGTCACGTCCAAGCAATAATGGAATGTCGTGCCAAGGCGCTAGTACTGTCGACAGTCTGGAAAAGAAGAGACCCTGGTCAATATTATTGGTGTAAAGGGAAGCAAGCACTACAAGTTGACCGTCTAATTTGCCCTGTAGCACTACGTATCTGCCCTCTGTGTCTATCCTGCAGTGAGAAAGGGCAAACGGGACTCCCGGGCGCACCCAAATCAGTGCCCCCGCGCAAATGCAGAGAACCCAGTGGCGTACAGCTGCCCTCGCCGTCTGCGGTGTAGTGCCAGTGTCTCCGGGCCAGTTAGATGAGTCTCTTGCAACAACGCTATTTGGACCTGGTGTCGTTTAAGGTATGAGTGTATCTGGTAACGGTGGGACGGTGTGTGCATTCCGCGCAAGTTCCACGTACAAAATTTAATTACAGCCATGGTACTCCTGGTCCAGTGCCATTCCAACCGCCCACCTCCCTCCCCCTGCCAGCATGGTTTCCCGGCAAGTTAAACATCTATGGTCCGACTCCAAACTCCTTCGCACACACATACAGCATATAGGGTGAGCGTGTAGGGAAAAAAAAGGGGAAGGAAAAAGTGAAATGAAACAACTGCAATAGCAAACAATACAGAAATAGAATGCCAAAAGGGCGACAGCAGAACATGTCATCTTCCAAACGCTCCAGTGAGCTCGAGAAAAAGTGAGTTCAGGGGGCTCTACCTGCGCAGAATCACCGTCCAATCAAGGGTGAGGGCGCCTCCCCCACACAGGAAACTCATAGTACGTAACCCAGCAGTTTCATGCAGTCTTCGAAGGGGGAGTACCATCTCTGAGTTACAGCGTTCCAGAGATTGCTAGGGCCCCCAGGTAATCACTAGTCCGTCACTCACCTCCGGGGGTCAGACCTCCCTCACAACGTCGTCTCACCTCCGCTCAGCGGAGTCCGCCAGCACTCCCGACCATGGTACACGAGACTGCAATCAAGGCACCACTGCAGTCCGCTCTGAGCGCCTCCCCGTGCAGAGCAGTCACGCTGTTGTCTCGACAGTGCCCCAGGAGGATAGAGTTCCGGCCGGCACCGAAGCTCCCAGGAGCAGTACAGCTCGCTCCACCACGAAGTGCTGAGATAGGGCGCCCTCGGGAAGTCGACCCTCCAGCCAACGTTCCATGTGTACCTCCGGCTCCCTACCCTCCCATTGCTCCGGCAAGCCAACAATGCGGACGTTGTTTCTCCGCGCCCGTCCTTCCGCATCCTCCACGCGGTCTTCCAGGAACTCTACCCGGTTGAGGAGGTCTCGGACATGCCCATCCAGTTGCGTGACTTTGGGCGTAAGGTCCGTCATTGGTAACTTCCATTGGTGACTTCGGCCGGCAACGAAGCTCCCAGGAGCAGTACAGGGGCCACAGGTGCTACAGTTTCCCTTTCAATGAATGAGGTCTGCGGTCTGGGGGGTGACATCCGGCAATTCCACTGATATCTGCGAATCCGGCAATCCGTAGATACGTTCGTCATCGCTAGGAAATTCACGGGGGCTGGCGTCCAGGGCGGGGTCTGCTGGTAAAGAGCCACTGATTTCCGCTACCATCCGAGGGAGCCTCTTGCTGTTCACTGAGTACAAGGGAGGCCGGAGGGCCCACCTCTGCCTCCGGGTTCCGCCGCCCCGCCGGCGAGGATCTCCGCCCGCGGCGACGTCTGGACCCCCGAGGGCGCCTCATGTTCGATGACGACAGCCCTGCACTAGGTTCCGTGTCGACTCCAGAGTCCAACCAAGCCTCAACTGCCTCAGGGATGTTGAAAAAGTGTGTTTTATCCCGGGCAATAACGCGGAGCCGAGCTGGGAAAAGTAAAGAGTACTTCAAGTCCAGCTGGCGGAGCCGTTGCTTCACTGCCAGGAAAGAGTGTCTTTGGCGTTGCACCTGGATGGTATAATCAGGGAATAGCATAATCTTGGCGTTTTCAACCCTGATGTCCGACAATTTCCTGGTCTCCCGCAGTATGGCATCGTGGTTGCGATAGTTAAGGACGCGGATAAGCATGGGTCTTGTGTTGGAGCCCGTCGATGGGGGTCGGGCCGGCACCCGGTGAGCTTGCTCCACCACGAAGTGCTGAGATAGGGCGCCCTCGGGAAGTCGACCCTCCAGCCAACGTTCCATGTGTACCTCCGGCTCCCTACCCTTCCATTGCTCCGGCAAGCCAACAATGCGGACGTTGTTTCTCCGCGCCCGTCCTTCCACATCCTCCGTGCGGTCTTCCAGGAACTCCACCCGGTTGAGGAGGTCTCGGACATGCCCATCCAGTTGCGTGACTTTGGGCGTAAGGTCCGTCATTGGTGACTTCCAAGGCCGAAGTGCGCTCCGACAGCTTCTTGTGGTCCGCACGCAAGTGTGTGAGATCAATGGCGACGCCATTGATTTTCGTCTCCAGGGAGGTGTGGGTAAGTTACATGGATTCCTCAAGACGCTCCATCGCCGCCAGCATTGCGTCTAATTTGGAGGCAGTCTGATCGGGCTCGGCCGACTTTGCCATCTTACCTTTTCCCAGCGTGCTGCCGATTCCAGCTCTAGTCTTAGGACCCCCAGACATGGGCGGTGTGGTGGAAAATCCATAAGCGGGTCCAACTGGAAGAGACTCCCCTAGCCACAGAAGAGGGCACGGTCCGTTGCGCAGACAGTCGAAGGCAGCACCCAAGGAAAGGCAGGCTACGAGTCCAACAGTACATATGGGGGTCTCCGTCGCGAGCCAAGGTAGGAAATGGCCTCGGGGTTGAAGTGGATCAGAGCGTGGGGCACATCCACGGCGCCTGACCGATTCCTGGCAGTTCGCCCGGACCACAGGTAATCTCCCGCTCTCAAAAGGGCCGCCAGTAAAACAATGCCTCCCCGGCCTCCGCCTGTCAGCGCACCAGCGCGGGCGGCGCCCCGAGTGGGTCAAGTAATCCTCACCAACACCGCAAGGCCGATAATAGCGGATCCCACGTCGTCTCCCACCTCAGCGCACTCCCCTCAGGATGTTACGGGAAGGGCAGCTCCCTCACTGCGGCCGGGTGTCCTAGGCAAAGGCTGCCGGGCGAGGATGGCACCATTCATCGCCTCCTCCAAGCTGAACTGCAAAGGCCATGGCTTAACCAGTGGGTGCCTGCGGGGCCTCGATCAATGGGCTCATAGTGGGGCAGGAGGAGGGGGGAGGGGCGGGGCACCCCCCGCTGCCAGGAGAAAACGAGAGCGGCTAGGCCCAGGAACGTCTGCCACCTTCGCACACTTCCCCCGAGGCTCCCCACCAGGTGTCCAGCATAGAGCCGGACAGTAACTGCAGCGTCCCCCAGCCGCAGCGCGGCACCCGCCCAGCGCTGGCGGTCCTATCAACTGGGGGGGGGGGGCAGTGAGCAGGGTAGCCCCTATATCACAGTTCAGGCAGCCTCTCTCGGCCGTCGACTCCGCAGCGCCTTGTGTCCGCACCGCACCCCAGCAATGACGGGGGGAGAGCGCCAAGCAGCTCCGGGCAGCCCCACAGTCTCGGGCCGGCTCCGGCGCAATTCCCCGCCAGCCGGGTTGGACAATCGGGAAGGGCCGGCCGCTCCCGCCTCCACCAGCGCAGGGGTGGACAATACCCTGGGTATCCTGTGGGCCGGCGTCCGGAGGGCCAGTCACCGCGTGTCCAGCGACGGCAAAAACCGGGGCCAGAAGCTCCATCCGGGGGTCCCTCAGCGCCTGTCACGGAAACGGGGCCCAGCAGCCACGCTGCAGCCTCGGCCTCGCGTAGGTGCCCCAGCCAGCCGGGTGAAGCAGCCGGGGGGTGGGTGGCCTCTCTCCGCCGTCTTCAGTACCCCCAGGGGCCACCTTTCCTCCTGAAATTCAGCAGGGACACAGTAGGAGGTCTCCCACAGCTCCGCTGGCGATTTGTGCTGAATTCACGGAAATACTAAGGAGAAATAACCTGCAATGGGGGAGCTCGGCACGGAGCTCTACCCGGGCACGTCCACCACCATAGCGTGCTTAGCCACGCCCCATTAACAAATCTCTTGATGAAGGGGACTTTTGCTTCCTTATCCTACTTGACCTGTTGGCGACTTTTGACATGGTGAACCTTCCGTCCCTACTAAAGACCCTCAAGAGTCGCTCTGCCATTAACGGCACAGTATTGAAATGGTTCTCATTCTACCTACAACATCGTGCTCAACAAATAAAAATCAACAGTTGTCTCTCAAAACCTGTTCTATTGCGACAAGGTGTTCCTCAAGGATTAATCCTTTCTCCTGCTCTATTTAATCTCTTCATGATACCCCTCACAATTATTCTGAAACAAGCAGGGGTCAAGTACTACCTATATGCTGATGACACACAGCTATACTACAATATAAAGTCCCCTAGAGACAGCTTCAACCTCCTAAAACTGAACACCAGCAAGACTGAACTGCTACTCCTCTCACTTAAAAACACTACTTTACCAATCCAATTATGGCTCAAGAAATTGAACACACTAAACTGCTCTCTTTTCCTTTCCAAGGTTTTAAAATCCCTAGCCGTCACCCTGGACCCTTGTCAATGAAGGAGCTCATTAACAACTCAGCGATAGGAGCCCTTATCACATTAAAACACCTAAAAAAAATCTAACATTTTATCCCCTCCAATAACCTTAAGGATGTGGTGAAATTGCTTGTCCTCTCTAAACTGGACTATGGCAACGTCATCATCACTCCAACTCCTAAAAGTCATCTTGCCCCATGTGAAAGGAGATTCCTCACAGGAATAAAACGGCTTGACCACATCTCTCCGGCCTTAAGAGTCTCAACTGGCTTCCCATTGAAGGAAGATGTATCCTCAAAACCACCTGCATCGCCGAAAAAGCCCTTCACACAAAGAATCTCTCATACCTAACAACTAAACTTTCTAGAGCTCATACACGCCGGACACTGAAGTTCCAGCACACTTCTTCTCATACATCCTAAGTTAAAAAAGAAATCCACCCTGACACGTGAGTACTCGGTAAATACCTCCAAGATATAGAACTACTCTCCCAAAAGATCACCGATGCAACCTCTCCTTCTTCCACTTTAAACAAGATCTCAGATCTTTACTACTAAACAATTGCATCATCTCGCACACAAGCCATCTACGCTTCCCAAAGACATTACCCCACTCCACAGACTCTCTCATTATGGCTACCTGATTCAGTCTGTCCCACTTTGGCACTAATATCATTTCCTTTTTACTGTATTGTGTAACCTGTTGCTGTATCAACATACTTTGACTGTGTTCTCCCAATTTTTAATATGTTCTGATTTTAGCTCTCGCAGTAGACTTCATATGACCTACACATATCCTCTCTTGTATCTCAAATTGTCCTTTGCACACTACTTGTAAAGGTCTAGCTAGCCCTATATAAAACTCTAAATAAATAAAAATAAGTAAGAGGAAAGTGATGGAAAAGACAGAGCAATATACTTGGTAGCTGCCACATTACTCTTCCTACCAGCAACCTAGCCCTATGCTTGAAGACTTTGGGGTCAAATCCGATCTTGTTCGGAAGGGCTCCGAATCTTAATCGGCTTTGCCCAAACCGATCCTGAATTCTTGTTTCTGACCGAAGCGTTCCCAGTTCCAAAAGACCAAGTACTTTGCCTGAAACCCCTTAGCACTGACCGAATAGGTTCCGAAAGGCATCCGGAGAGATCAAGCCTTTTCTGGAGCCGCTTCGTACAGCTCTACGGATTTGGTTTCCAAGCGAGCAAGTACGATGAAAGATTCGTACAGCCTTTCCGAATCTGTTTGTCCGGAACTAAAAGGCTGCCGGAATAGGTCTTTGGGGGCCCGTAGCAAGTCCACCTTCACCCGGAACCTTAGTCCTAGAAATAGGGTAAATATATTTTAGTTAAATGCACACTTTCTTGTAATTGAGGTGTATTATCTGTTTAACTCTCTCTACATAAAGATAATGCAATAGTACTTCAGAGCTATATGCTGTCTGCTTAGCTGTTATTCAGTTGTACAACTAAATAGCTGCCAAGTTTTCAGGATGCAAATGCGTGACATTTCTCTGTCTGCAGTATCCTAATCTGTGGCACTTGTGTATCTTGTGTGTGACTGTTTGAGTGTCATTGTATAACAGGCTACTGGAGGTAAAAAGGTGGCGTTTCATAGGTCTGTTTTTTCTTTGAATTCATATACATCTAGCTCTGTATTTATACTGAAACTAGGAGCACTGCAAGTACCAGAATGCAAATACAAAATACCCTTGTGAAGTACTTCATCCTGAAGTTCTCATGCCTTGTAACAGCTTACCTTAATATTTGTTTACGTGAAAACCTGTTCAGCTAATTTAAATTCAAGGTATCTGGGTGTCAAAAGTGAACTTTCCCAAGTGGAGTGATGGTAATGGATCTTTTTGGAGAGAGGAGAGTGCCATGTATTCTTCTCTGACCCAGCGCGTGGTGAAGCCGTGAAAACAATCTGTGCTGCCCCTGCACCTTGATGACTGCTCCACAGGCACTCACGGGGTCCGTCATGGCTTGAATGACCTTGCCTCAGCGAACCTGGCCAATCACTGCGGCTTGCACCAGGAAAGACTACAGAAGGTGCCCAATCCACAAGTGGCTGGGTGCCGAATTTGCAGTTGTCAGTTTGTTTATTGTAGGGATGTTGATCCACGGCGTGTTCTGGAGACCCAGGGCCTGGTCTCTCAAAGTGCCTTTTTTTTTCAAAAGGGCGCCACACTTGCTGTTGCAGGGAAACTAGAAAAAAGTTACAAAGTAGCAACAATTACTATTATAATGGTGGAGAAGTGTGGCTCACGGTGTAGAACAGGCAGACCCGGAAGCTGAGGTCAGACCCGGGACCAGGGTTCAATTCCCGACGCGGCAGGGTCTTGAGCTCAAATGTCCACGGACTTGATAATTCTCGCTTCGGTGCCTGCTCTAATCATGGGTTCTCACTCTGCAACTCTGGGCATTAAGCTTGCTCAATCTCCACAACGGCCCCCCTGCGGCGGGATGCCTGGCTTTCACCTTGGGGATGCCCTGTAGGGGCTATCTCACAGGGAAAAAAGCCAGGACGGGTTCCCAAGGCAAGCGCCGGGAAACCTCCGGGTAGCTGTGCGCTCAATAAATGCAATATTAATAACAATAATAATAATAATGGCAATCCACTCCAGGGCCGGCCGGCTGAGTGAAATTGCTTATAGTGGCAGGCGGAGACAGAAGCACAGCAAGGCGAAAAGCGATCCATGATTGCAGCATCTCATTGCTCAACGTTAGCCAGAGGACCTGTAATTGCACATGACAGATACATAAAAACAAAAACTGAAAAACCACATTGGAGGAAACCAAATCAATTAAAAGCTATTTTAAAGGAAATAAGAAAACATCCAAAATCACACACTTGGAGGAAGATTCGGAGGAGTGAGTTTTTTTTGATTCACTGATGGTAATGATATGGGGCGATGGATGATTTTTAGGATTCAGGAATGGGTAAAGTTTAGGGATGTTCAGGGTCTTTTAGAAATCGGGTGGGGTTTTGCGTGGTGAGGGGTTTTAGGGTTCACATATGAGTGGAGTTTAAGATTCAGTGATAGGTAGAGTTTTGAGATGATGAAGGGTGTTTAGTGTTCGGGAATGGGTTGAGTTTAGGGTGGTGTGAGGTTTTAAGGTTATAGTGATAAGTAGCTGTTATATGTAGAAAGGGCTTTTAGGGTTCAGGCATGGGGAGTTTTGCAGTGGTGAGAGGGTTTTAGGGGTAGTGAGTTTTTTTGGGCTCAGGGATGAGTTAAGTTTAGGGGTGGTGCCAGATTTTAAGGACTCGGGGAGGGGTAAGGTTTAGGTGTAAATTGGGGTTTTTAAGATTTAGGAAAGGGTGGTGTTTAGAGGCAGTAAGTGGTTTTAGTTTAAAGAGTTTTGGAGCAGAAAGGGCTTTAAGGATTTTGGGATGAATGGAGTTTAGGGATAAGAGATGGATGGAGTTAAGTTGTGATGAGGGGTTTTTATGGTTAAGGGTGGGTGGCATTTAGGTCTAAAACGTGCTTTTAAGGGTCAGGGATCAGTAAAGTTTAGGGTTAGGGATGAGTGAATGTTATGCGGGGGGAAGCATTTTTTAGGGGGCAGAAATTGATGGTGTTTTGCAGTGGTGTGGATTCAGCAAATTAAAAGCATCCATAGTAAGTGTTTGACAATGTAAAATATATAAATCTGTAATAATGCCCCCTGATGTTGAAGATTTTAATAAATACCTTCAACAAAAATGTTTGTGGAAGTAAGACCTGAAACCCTTTCATTTACACCTTAAACAATTAGTATGCAGAAGCCAATTTTAAAATAAGACATTCTATGAATTGGTTTCTATGAAATGTTAAATGCCATTCTTTCTCAAAAATTCCATTAAACCGTTTAGATGAACTGGTTTCTTCGTTTTTGGGGGGGGGGGGGGTTTATATAGCGTGAACTCGACCCAAAGGTATTGGAGCGCTCTAAATGAGCACCAGTTGCGTTGCAGACGGACACATTCATTTTGTTAGGCACGAGGAGATTGTGATTTGCCCAAAAATCACAGGATGTTTAGCGCCTCTGCCTAGACTCGAACCTGGTTCCTTAGGTTCGAGGTCGACTGCTCTAGCCGTTAGGTATTCTATTAAATCGTTTTTCTTTTAAATCACATACAATGTGATGTGGCCAAGAGCACTAAAATGTGTTCGTCTAACCCCTGGTGCATGGTACTTGGCATGACCAACTAATAGCAAGCTATCGCGAGGTATGATGCTAAACATTGGGTCATTTTCCAGCCAGCACTAAGATGATATCTTTAATTACATTTGTTTCCGGTCTTCACATACCTGCTTTATTTCATTCTTTGCTTCCCCTTTAGTTAGAGCATATGTATTTTATTGTTTAATGCTTATACATTACTTTGTACTTTATAGGGTTATTTTGTTCTCTGAAAATCTAATGAAAGCTGTGAAATAAAAAGCAAACTTCTGACCACAAATTGTGACTTAACTATAATTCCTAAAGCAAAAATGCTTTAAAAAACACAAGCACCGTCGGATTAAGAATGAGTATTACTAGGAGTGCATGTATTGCACCTCCAGACAATAGCTTTCCAAATCCAGTAGCAACTGTCAGTGACTTCCCCCTTATTCCAATAACCCCACGAATTCTGTGGAGAAGGTTTCAGTGTACTTCCAATATAAAGTCATAAAGATTAGGTAACATTTCCAGCTGTGTTACACCTGGTCTTGTTAATGAAACATGACTGTCCTCGAAACCTACAGTGCATTTGACTGTTGAAAGCTCGTGTTTCATTTATGGGTCCAACACACCTTGATTCTGATCTTTAGCTCTTTACAACATTTTGTCTTGAGTATAGCCTAGTGGATGGATTACCTTGAAGAGACTGACAAGTCAACATCTCCCAACTGCTGTATTTGATGAATTTATTCATAAATCATTGTAGTCTTATGTAGTTGCGTGTGAGTTCCTTTAACGACTCAACATTTTTTTTGTGTCTGTGTCTTTTGGATATTGTATGCTGTGCTATAGGATGTGACCATTTTTAAGTATTAATTACTAGGATTACTTTACTATTTAGGCCTGATCTGACTCCCTTGGGAGTGACTGCTCTTTTGTTCAGACAGAATAAGAGCCACAGTAACGAGAATACCTGACACGCGCACATGTTTTCAAACAAGTAGAATGTTGAACACATTTCATTTTGCTAATCACAACAGTAGCATCCATAACTAACACTAAATGTTCCCACTAGAATTGCTGAAATGTGAGTTGTCAGTCATTAAATTGTATTCTATTTCACAGGGGTTTGTGGCTGCTGTCTCGCCTTTTAACTTCACTGCAATTGGGGGTAACCTTGCCGGAGCCCCAGCCTTGATGGTAAGTTCAAGTTGTACATTTTGGAGTTTACATTAAAGAAGGAGGTGCTTTACTCTGATCAAGATGTTATCATCTAAGGGACACTTACTGAGGTCCTGACAGGTTCTGACCGAAACCCCCAAAATTGATGTACCCCGATTAAGCCCCTTTCATTTTAACACCCTTGCATCTGAAGGACCCTGAAACCCTTACGCCTGCGGGCCATTACCAAGCCTGTCACAACTGAGGATGCTGATCAGAACCCTCAGAATTGAGGGTCTCCTTAGGGTCTCTCAGATTTGATGGTGTAAGTGAAAATTCATGAACATCTGCAAACAGCCTGCCAACAGTTGGTCGAATCCTGCTGAATTAGCTGCCACAATTTTTTTGTACGCGAGTGGCTTAGCGTGTTTCAAATAGCACAGCACAGTAAAATGGACATAGATGTACATATTGAAAGTTACCCTTGTTCTTTTCTTTGTGAAGAAAGTATATGCACAGACTTTCCCTCTAAATATTTCTTATGTTTATACTATTCAGCAATGATGCGAAAACACATCCAACTGTTCGTGTTTTACTCCTGGAGAGCAGAAAGTTACACAATGTTAATCTGTTTTACTGGTTTCAAATGAGGAATTGCTCATAGACGTTTTGCTCCATTTTCAAATTAAAAAACACCGTTGGACTGAAACCAAATAGAAACAGTTTACCCTTTTCCCCCTTTGTTGATTGGGGGACACTGTTCCTATTCACTGTCACCTGTTCATACTTTTAGCAATGTGTAGTGTAAGAGACACCAAGCCTCTTGAATGGAAACATTACTTTAAGTTAAAAGCATACTTTCCCGTGTGTATCCACTCATTTAAGGGTATGTGCGGCTTTTCTATTTTGAGTGATTTTATGGAGCCCTAGGGAAAGAGAGACTCTTCTGTTATAATCTACAGGGGTACCACCATCTTTTAAAGTGGTAGTATTTGCTGTTGCATGGCAGAGCAGAGGTGTAGACCATGGTGTAGACCATGGTGTACACAATCAGTCTATCGACAGACAGCTGCTCTGTTTAAGATGGCTTGACTGATCTCGTAGAACCTTGCTCTTCCTTGTGATAATCAGAGTCTCACCTTCCAGCATATCTGACCTGGAAGCTGCATGCAATCAAATGTTCTAAAAGACCTCTCGGTGCTGGACCAGTTGGTGGAATTGCAAGCCAGCAAAATTAGTCCTTTGAAATACCGCTTTTGAGTTTGAAGATGGCTGCAAGTCCAACCTAGCCATGCACTCTTGCTGAATTAGAATTTTGTTCTATTAATTTGAACGTTCAAACTATGGTTCCTTGGAGCTCTGTACAGGTTTGTACAGAAGAAAAGAGGAGACACGGTTACTTAATGCATAGGACATGGCATTGCCCCAAATGGCACGCATTTAAAATGAATAACAAAATATTGCTTGCTAACTACCACTGTGTCTCTATACTCCTTAACTGTACTGGCACTAATATAGCACTCTTCACCAATGACATGTTCACATCATGTGTAAACCGACAGTCCCCACTCTTTGACACTGACTCTTGACGACATGGACTGCATCCGGCAACGCAGCCCGCTTTCTTGACCTCACACTGTCCTGCATCAAAGACCACAACAGCTCTTGTTTTGATTTGCTTATTGGATGACCTTATTTCAGGGCTTCCCTTTAACCTTATGAGACATTCTAATTGAAACCCCTCTTATTTTCAGAGTAGCATCTGTTGTTCTGTGTAGAACATTTTCTCCCCAAAGGTTAATGGGGGGCTGTACAAACCATTCATAGTAATCAGTACAATTAGACACAAGGCATCGAGCTTCACATGCAGTTTATATAAATCAAAGTATAAATAATGAAACCTGTATATTGATATGAAAAATCAACCATTAACTATTAAAAGGGCGGATATAAAGAAATAGATTGAAAGGCCTCCTGAATGAATACATGTTGAGCAAGATATATTAGATACAGGGGTTAATTTCAGAAATAAAATGTAGCATTCAGTAATTGAGTAAAAGGTCACTGAACTGCCCTCTCCCATGCAGGCAGATGGCATTCTCAGAGTGGAATCTGGCACTGACCGATTACTCTTAAAGAATGGTGCCATTTGCTTGACAGGTCAGTCTATCATCATTGGTTTGTGACCACAGTTTCACTCGCACACCATTGATAAAAAAGCACAGTGATTTGGAAAGAGGAGGGGGCGCTATTTAATACCACCATTTCCTTCAGATTAGCAGTCAGTCGCAAAGGGCATCTAAGAGTTATTACCGACTCTCAGTGTGCCCTTAATACACTGCAACTTTGCCAAGTCTGTGATTTTTCTAATTGCTGTTCCAGCGACAGCAAAAGCTGTAATGGGCCCTGGAAACAGAAATGCTATGGCACAAAATCAATTTCTCACAGTCTCAGTTACTTTCTGGAATGGTCTTCGTGTTGACAAAATGCCCAACCCGTCTCTTTTGTTTTTTGGATGAGATTTAAAAGCCTACCTGATATCACCTACCTTGCTTCTTACCCTCTGAATTCTTAATATTAAGGTGTAATAATGAATCTTTCTATGGAAATGTGAATTATCCCAGTACTCATATTGCTGCAGGAGTGCTATAAAAGCATGTTCAAAATGTAAATATCGTAAAGCTTTTTTTCTGATATTGACAATGTTTTAAATAGCCTTGGGCACAGCGGTTAGCATAATGTATTGAAAGGGCTTGGGCACGCCTATGAATGGCACGTTTTACCCAAAAAATGCATGTTTGAACATCTCTCCAGTGTTCCCGACTTGAGTTTTGACTGGCAAACCTGCTGAAATGTAGCGGGGGAACGTCTGGTAAATATGGGAACATTGGCATTCTGCTGCATGCTACAGGATTCTTTTTTTTAACAAAACGATAAACAACTACTAACCCACCAGCCTAAGGGCTAGGGTAATAAGGGCCTTCATCTACTTTAGGCAATCAACAGCAGCACAGTTACTTGGGATTAGTATTTGTCTCTTGGTTGTCCAGTTTACAGGCCTAGCCCTTTATGTATGTGTTAGGATTTACAAAACAAAAACTTAGGGGGGTGATGGAGCACCAGATCGTGGTGCTACCTCAGGTGTGGGTTTACATCTTTGAATTACACCGCATCACATATTTAATTTTGTAGATACAGGGGGGGTTGCTTGAACTTTTCCAGAATGATACAATATTCCGTCCAGTGCGGAGGCGGAGACCAGAGGATTGAACCCAAGTCCTGAAGTTCCAAAGTCTGCAGCTTAGCTACTAGACCACATCCCTTCCCAGCCTTACTTAGGTAGAAACTGTCTCGTTTGTGTACACTATAAGCTTTTAATCAAAATCATACTCATTGTTTCTGTTTGTATAACTCTATTGCATAAAACGTTTAATTACGCAATATCTAATATATAGTGTAATTCTTTATGGAAGCCACAGCACAAACATCATTGTGATTATGGACTGCCTTGAAGCGTGGGAAGCTTTTTCACATGCAGAGCCTCGTGGCACAATTACATAGATGCTGATGCAGACATATTAAGGCAGTCATTAAACAATTTTGGGAGTAGTGCGGTGGCTCGTTTAATACTTCGCCCCCTGGGTGTTTAAGTATTTTTTTAATTACTGATTAATAAGTCACTTTTACCAAGGACGTTTTCCAGTTTTGAGATAAAGCCCAGCGCCCTCTAAAGGGCACTAAAGATCTTGCAGATTTACTCAGGCCCTTTGAACCTACAAACCCCTGGATAATTGACGCAGTGACGTGCAAAAGTAACAACTGATCCATTAAACGACATTTGTTTACAAAGTAAAATTGCAATTCATTGTTTCAAATAAGCTCTTGTACTTTTTGAAATTAAGTTCCCCTGCCTGTCTTCCACAATCACGTAGTCCACGATCCACAAATGTGTTTTTCCTATTTATTTTTTCTTTTATATCTCAGAGATAATGTTACATTCAAAACCAGCAAGGCAAAATGCAGAACATATGAAAGTAATTTTAAGTCTGGCTTGACAGCACAGCTGTCAGGGTTACCTATTTCTACTAATACTTTCATACATGTATTGGTATGTCGGTCCACCAAGTAGACCATTCTTTTTCCACACATGTTATTTGCTGTTTGGTGCATTATTCTACTTTCACAACGAGTGAGGTATTATTTAAAAAAATGCTTAATCTCATGCATGCAATGCATTTTTAAAACAATAGCTTTTTGTTTAGTTCTTTTTTACTTAAGCAGGCCTTTTCATGTTCTACTCGTGACATAAAGTGCAAGTCAGGCTGCAGGCTTTGCCAGTTCGTACTTATTTAGCTACTTTCTGTAACGAAGTTATAATCTTAATTTTTCCTGTTGTTATGTTAATTTATGTTACAATGCGCACAGCTACCCAACAAGGGTTTCCCGGCGCAAGCCAACAGAAACTCGAAAATCATCTGAAATTAGCAGTGTTGATTAAAAAAGCAGGTTTTTAATTGTTTACGAAAGTTGGGGAGCAGCTTCTCCCTCCGCATCGCATCAGGTAAGGAATTCCACATAGTGGGCCCCAGCAGAGAGAAGGAGCGGCCTCCATGTTATGTACATGTTATGTAGCACGCCCACAGTCACTCTAAGAATGTTGAGTTTAAATCTGTTTTAAAAAAAAATCGTTATAGCTTGCAACCAAAGACTGAAACCTTCATTGTGTGATTTGAGCCCAAACACTGTCTTACATTGATGTTTAAATATTCTGGCTTTACATGGAATACTAAAAATATCAAATGTTTAGATCAGTGGTCTCCGACCTTGAATGCAGTAAAAGATACTTATTTTCAATTAAAGTCATCGCAAGCTACTAATCTTATTAGAGATGTAATGGTGATCACATCAGACAAGACTAAATTAGTGTTAACCTTATGCAACTTTGCCAGTAGTGATACCTCAGTGCATCAGGCAGGGTTGCCCGCAATAAAGTAAAAAAAAAAAACAATGTTTGAAATTTGGAATGCCTTTACATTCAATGTACATAGCAGCCTTTGCTGCAGTGTCCCTAGCTCCAAGGTAATATTAGAAATAAGTCTACCCAACATCCCATGATATATTACTCCAACGCCAGCTACAAATATATTTTGGGAATTCAACCGTTTTTCTTCCTAACATCAACTTATGAGTTCTGAAAATTCACAAGTATGCGTCTGGCATATGCATTTTTCAATTTTAGATCTGCATATATAAATTTAGCTAAGCAAAAGGTTCTAATTTAGCTGGCTGAGCTATAAACAAGCGAGCTACTTAAAGGTGGCTCACAAGCTATTCTTCGGAGTAGCCTTGTCTAGTTATTATGTACTCTAATTCCATAAGGGAAACAATCTCTATTAATTTAGATGCAGTCAAACAAAAAATACTAATTGTTCGAGGCATATGGGCTGCAGTTGGTACATTATGAATAGATCGCCATCTGGTGTTGGGCTCGGATGATTGCACTTGTTTTTCTCTTGGAGAGTCTTTTGTATCTTGGTGACTCCTCCTTTGGTTGCTAGTGCGCATGGGCATCGGCTCCATCCTTAGATTGTTTTTTTCCACCATCGGGTTCGGATGAGGATTGAAGCGCTCCAGATAGATTTCGGAAAGAAGTAACTTTTCGGCGCGTATTCCCTTTCCAATTCGACGGTATTGTTATCGAACGCGATTTCATTTCCATTCCGACGCGTTTCGACTCCAACATCGAAGAAAAACTTTGATCTACGTCGACGAACAGGAGGCCTTTCTCGACGTGGTCAAGCCCGGAGTCCATGGAAAGGACTCCATTTAAGAAATGTCCAACGTGTGGTGCTAAGTTCCCACACAAGGACCTACACGAGGTGTGCAACCTCTGCCTATCGCCTGAACACGAATCCAGGGACTGCGAAGCCTGTGCAGCATTCTCCTCCAAGTCGACGATTAGAAACCGTCGAGCTCGAAGACACGAGGTTTCCAGAATGCAGTCGGAGGCGATCCCGGAGCTGTTCGAAGACCAGCACCTCGATGAAGAAGAGGATCATGAAGAACAGTCGGGGTCGGAAGGGGACGAGGCGGATGTCGAGGAACTCGACGTGCAACAAACCGTGAGTGACAATGTCCCCTTACCAAAAAACCGACCCGTGCGGTAACGACCCCGCCTTCGAGCCCGGTCAAACCGCAGAAGAAAGTTTCCGACGCCCCGCCTTCGGGCCCGGCAATGAAACCGAAACTGAAACCGAAACTCTCGGTCTCCCACCATGTCGGATCCGAGAAGCGGTCGACATCGACTTCGACACCGAAGCTTCATGCAAGGGAAAGCTCGGCATCGAAACATTCCATGTCGAAACCGAAACCTGCTTCGACGTCGAAGACTCACTCAACACCGAAAAAATCGGAATCGAGCAAATCCTCGGTGCCGAAAACACCGAACATTGACGATCGGAAGCAAAGGCACCTTTCGGAACCAAAAGCTTCGGTACCGACACAGGAGCAGCAAACAGATCCGAAACAAAAGATTTTGTTTATCAATCCAAAAACTGGCAAAGTAGTGACGAAGAAGAGGAAGAATGAACAGCTAGAAGACAAACCTCTTCCTTCTAAAAAGAGAACAATGGGGACAAATACAACTCCTCCTACTTCTCCTCGACCTAGAGTCACACCCTCTTCTCCTATTCCTCACACTATGCCAACTATTCCTCCACCTTCTACACCAAGACCATCTACACCTCAGTCAGATGTAGACAGTGATACAGGGGAGGGAGAACCTCATGGGGATGATGACACTATCCCAGATGAGGATGACCCATGGGAACATTATGACGCAGGGTCAGATGATGACAACGACCCAGAGTTATACCCCTCAAAGCCTTCACCACCTGATGATAACACAGGGTTTGTACAGCTCATTAATAGGGCAGCAAAATATCATAAGGTAGATCTACATACAGAACCTCAAGTAGAGGATTTCCTATTAGAGACACTACCTACTGCACAAAGAACATCAGGTACTCTACCTATGCTAAAGGGTCTTCTCAGTCACACAGCAGACATATTCAAAGACCCAGTGAGGGCTAGGGTGTTAAACCCAAGAGTTGATAAAAAATATAAGGCAGCTCCAAAGGACCCAATATTTATCAAGGGGCAGGTACCTCTGGACTCGCTTGTAGTTTCAAACGCTCGCAAAAGAGCGAACTCATTATCTACAGGAGAAGCCCCTCCACCTGATAAGGAGTCAAAATTAATAGATACATCAGGCAAAAGAGTAGCATCACAAGCGGCAAATAGCTGGCGCATAGCCAATACGCAAGCGCTACTTGCACGATATGACAGGGCACATTATGATGAGTTGGAAAAACTCATCACACATCTCCCTAAAGAACATCAGAAGAGAGCAGATCAGCTAATACAGGAAGGAAAGATAATAACTAACGCTTCCATTAAGTGCGCCCTAGACGCGGCAGACACTGCAGCAAGATCCATCAACACCAGTATCATGTTAAGGAGACATGCATGGCTTAGAGTCTCAGGGTTCAAACAAGAGGTACAAACATCTTTATTGAACCAACCCTTTGATCAGAAGACACTTTTTGGCTCAAGCACAGATGAGACTTTAGAAAAGATGAAAAAGGACACAGAAACGGCTAAGTCAATGGGAGCATTACAACAGCCAACACAAAGGGGTTCCTTTCGTAGATCCACCTATACAGGGGGCTCAAAAAGTACAGGAACAAGTCAGCAATCCACCTCTTTTACACCAACGTCACCCAGAGGTAATTCAAGAGGCAGTTACAGAGGTAACAACAACAAGGGTAGAGGTCGCGGAAATAATAACAACCGCAACTCCCCAACCCCAAAACAGTGACTTAACCCCTTCCATGCTGGTGACGAACCCCAGCCGTCATGCACTAAAGTGCTCGTGTGCTGATGACGGCTGGGGTTCGTCATGGCCCGCCCCTGTTCGTTTGTTTACCGCACAGGGGCGGAAACGTGCCAGCATGGAAGGGGTTAATACAACTTCCCCCAGACCACATAACACCGTTCGGGGGACGTCTAGCACAGTTCCTACCTGTCTGGGAAAACATCACATCAGACAAATGGGTGAGACAAATTATCCAACATGGTTATTGCCTAGAACTCACTGCTACCCCACCAAACATCCCCCCCAAACAGCGTCCAATGAGTCAAGACCATCTGACATTGTTAAAAGAAGAAGTACTATCACTGCTACAAAAGCATGCCATAGAGAAGGTTCCAAAACATCAACAAGGGACAGGAGTATACTCTCTATACTTCCTAATCCCCAAAAAAGACGGGTCTCTAAGACCAATCTTGGACCTCAGACCTCTCAATGCATACATAAATTCTGAACATTTCCACATGGTCACGCTCCAACAAGTACTTCCTTTACTGAAGAAAGGGGACTTTCTTTCTACACTGGATCTAAAAGACGCTTACTTTCACATCCCAATTCACAAAGCCCACAGAAAATACCTAAGGTTTGTAGTGGAAGGACAACATTATCAATTCAAAGTCCTTCCGTTCGGGGTCACAACAGCACCGAGAGTGTTCACAAAATGCCTAGCTGTGGTGGCAGCACACCTAAGAAGACAACAAATACATGTCTTCCCTTACTTGGACGATTGGTTAATAAAGGCCAAGTCACAAGACGAATGCCTTCACAACACACAGAAGACCATTCAATTGCTACACCACCTAGGGTTTACGGTGAACTACAAAAAATCCCACCTACAACCAAACAAAATTCAACAGTACCTGGGGGCTACTATAGACACAGAAAGAGCCAAAGCATACCCCAATCCAATCAGGATACAGACAATGGTCAAGTTAATACAAAGATTTCAAACACAACACTCACTACCAGCACAAGTGTTTATGCAGCTGTTAGGCATGATGTCCTCCTGCATACTACTAATACCACATGCCAGACTACAAATGCGCCCACTACATGAGTGTCTAGCGACACAGTGGAATCAGGGTCAAGGTCAGATTACAGATCTGGTGTTGGTAGACGACCGTACGCATCGCTCTCTGAAGTGGTGGAACACAACAAACATTTCCAAGGGACGGTCGTTCCTAGAACCGATTCCACAAACAATTCTGACAGCGGACGCATCGCTCTCCGGATGGGGAGCGCACATGGACAAATACACAGTGCAGGGGAAATGGAGTGTGCAGCAAAAGAAACTGCACATCAACTACTTGGAACTACTAGCAGTATTCCTAGCACTAAAAGCTTTCCAAATGCAAATAACCAACAAGGCAGTCCTGATCAGAACAGACAACATGACTGCAATGTATTATATTCAAAAACAGGGGGGACACACTCTCTCCAACTATCCAGACTAGCACAGGACATTTGGAGATGGGCCATTCCTCAAAAGATCGATCTGTTAGCAGAACACCTACCAGGAGTTCAAAATCAGATAGCAGACATCCTAAGCAGAGAGTCAGAACAAGTACACGTATGTGAGCTGCACAACCAAACCAGATACTGCAGCCATTCTTCCAAAGATGGGGGCAAACAGAGAGAGATCTGTTTGCCAATCATCAGAACGCAAAATGCCAAAACTTCGCATCCAGGTACCCACACCACCGGTCCCAGGGCAATGCACTATGGCTAAATTGGTCCAACAAATTTGCTTACGCTTTTCCCCCTCTCCCACTAATTCCATTAGTGGTTCGGAAACTGCAACAGCACTCAATGACAATGATACTAGTAGCACCCACGTGGGCAAGACAGCCGTGGTTCACTACGCTACTACAACTCTCACAGGTGCCACATCAAAAGCTAAGATTATTACCCATGCACCTTACACAGAACCATGGAGAAATAATGCACCCAGATCCCAAGCAATTGAACCTAGCGATCTGGCTCCTGAGGTCATAGAGTTTGGATACTTAGATTTACCTCCAGAATGTATGGAAATCATTAAACAAGCAAGAAGTCCTATGCAGCAAAATGGAAAAGGTTTGCTGTACACTGTAACAGTAATCACATCAACCCTCTGGACGCATCTACTAAACAGATTATTTGCTATTTACTACACTTGCAGCAATGTAACTTAGCATATACCTCTATCAGAGTTCATCTCGCAGCTATAGCAGCGTACCTACAAAACAGGCAACATCTTTCCCTGTTTAAAGTACCAGCAATTAAAGCTTTCATGGAAGGACTCAAAAGAGTCATGCCACCAAGACTGCCACCTTCCCCAATCATCACAAAAGGGAATGGACACTTGTATCTACTATAACCATTGGTTATTTGTTGACAACCCTCATAGACGCTGAGGTGTTAAAAGTGCGGTGTATCTTTTATCCGCCCCTTCTCTAGCGTCCTGGCATATTCATTGGGTTGACAAACGACGTGCTATATGCCTGCCTCACCCGAGGCAACCTCTGGAAAGAGTAGAAGTGTCCAGAAATAATGAGAGCTGGTCCAGAGGGATAGGGTGCAGTGCCACCAAGCAAAAATCTAAAAACAGTGTTGCACCAAAACCAAAAACAATATTTCTTATAAAGAAGATGCACACTGCAGATTAAAAGGGGAAATAGTGATATATTAGGTAATCGAGTTACAGGATTACTGTAACTCGGTAATCCTGTAACTCGATTACCGAGTTACAGTACTCGGGTGAGGCAGGCATATAGCACGTCGTTTGTCAACCCGATGAATATGCCATGACGCTAGAGAAGGAGCGGATAAAAGATACACCGCACTTTTAACACCTCGGCGTTTATGAGGGTTGTCAACAAATAACCAATGGTTATTGTAGATACAAGTGTCCATTCCCTTTTGTGATGATTGAGGTACCTATTCAGGGGAACTGAATGAACGCACATTCCTCTTCCCTCCCTTGATTATAATTCCACCTTCCCCAGTCTGGAATCTCAACATAGTACTTACCAGACTAATGGGACCACCCTTTGAACCTATGCATAGGTGTGAAATACAATTCCTCACATGGAAGGTGGCTTTCCTCATAGCTATCACTTCACTCAGAAGAGTAAGTGAGTTACAAGCGTTTACAATTCAAGAACCATTCATGCAGTTACACCAAAACAAGGTGGTTCTTAGAACAAACCCAAAATTCTTGCCTAAAGTAATTTCAGCATTCCACATCAATCAGTCAGTGGAGCTACCGGTCTTCTTTCCAAAACCACAGATGGTAGCGGAAAGGGCCCTACATACATTAGATGTCAGAAGGGCAATATTGTATTATATAGAAAGAACACAAACTTTCAGAAAGACAAAACAGCTATTTGTAGCTTTTTCTCCTACACATAAGGGCAATCCCATCTCTAAAGCAGGCATTGCCAGATGGATTGTAAAATGTATACAAATATGCTACTTAAAGGCAAAGAGGACATTAACTGTTCCTCCTAGAGCTCACTCTACACGTAAACTAGGAGCATCTATGGCATTCTTGGGAAACATTCCACTAGATGACATATGCAAAGCAGCTACCTGGGTTACACCGCATACCTTCACAAAGCACTATTGTGTAGATGTGCACACAACACAACAAGCTAGAGTGGGACAAGCTGTACTAAGGACTTTATTTCAGGCTGTTGCAACAGACACGGGCGACCACCGCTAGGGAGAGAACTGCTGTATAGTCTATTCATAATGTACCATCTGCAGCCCATATGCCTCGAACGGAATATGCTACTTAACAGTATGCATCTGTTCTTGGCATAGAGGGCTGCAGAGTGGTACATGCCCTCCCAGCCTCCCCGGAAACCTGTGTCTGTTCCAACAATATCTTATTTAGATACACTTACATGGGCATTTCTATCTGTATTCTATCATACTACTCCATCTAACCCTACTATGGCAAAATAATCTAAGGATGGAGCCGAAGCCCATGCGCACTAGCAACCAAAGGAGGAGTCACCAAGATACAAAAGACTCTCCAAGAGAAAAACAAGTGCAATAATCCGAGCCCAACACCAGATGGCGATCTATTCATAATGTACCACTCTGCAGCCCTCTATGCCAAGAACAGATGCATACTGGTAAGTAGCATATTCCTTATCTGAGAAATAATCACCTTTATTTTTCATCCTGGTTGGTAGATTAGGTACCAATAAAATGATGATGTTACAGATTATTAATTTTTATTGATCCATGCGTCCTGTGAAACTTCTGCAATTTAAAAAAAATCCATAAATAGTCTATTGACAAAGTTTGAGAAGTACAAGATAAAAGCAAATATATTGTTACATAAGCGTCAAAAAACTAAAGTCTCGAGGAGGTGGGTCAATCTTCCCAATTTTACAAAGTATTATTCTGCTTTTACCCATAAACAGATCTGGACCTCTATATTAGCTGATTGTCATTTAACCCCTACTATATGTTAGAGATTCAAACACTCCTTAATAACACCTTTTTCCAAGTAGGGCTATGTATTGCCACTCACAACCTCCTAAATCTTTCTCTTCACCTATTATCATTTATATTGTGTTCTTAGCTAAGCCCATTCTCTCATGTTCTCTTTCAGATTTTGACAGGCTTAAACTTTCTCCTTTCTGGTATATTAAAATCTTATAAATAAATAAACATTAGAGTACTTTTCAGGAAATATTGAATGCGTGTGGGCATTGTTACAGTTCAAGATAAGTTTAATTTACCCTCATCTTACACTTCTAAGTATAAGCACCTAAGAGCTATTGTTTTACAACCCTTTTCCTCACTCCTAATTTTGAATCACAACCATCATGGTACATCTTATTCTTCTAATTTTTCCACTGATGTGAGAGCTTCATATATATAATACTGGTGTATTGATATAGTTTCTGTAGCTGGATCCGGAACTAACGTAGAATTACAGTGGGAAACTCAACAGTTTTTCTCTACCCAAGCATGGAATAAAATTTGGTCTAAAATTCACTCCACATCTCGCTCAGCTTGTACTACACAAACATTGTTTTTTTTAATAAATTTTCTTAACCCCTAGCTTTCTTTTTAAGTTTAACTTATCGGCAGATAATAAAGGCTGGTCTTGTGATAATGATAACAGTGACATATTGCTTATGTTCTGTGAGTGTCCGAAGGTTTGTTTATTTTGGTTACGAGTTTGGGATAAGATTATTGATATCTGCTCAATTATCATACTGTTTGACAGAATACACATTTTTAAGGAGGTTCCTCTAATATTTTGCACACTAATGTTATGGTTGGGAAATTTGTTCATCTACTTATTGTGATTGCATGCCAAATTATCATGTCTAGCTGAAAGGACATGACCAGCATGACCTTCATCAGATGGCTGAACATGTTATGCCATAATCATAGATTGGGTTGAAAAAATATGTAATCCACCAAGCAACTGACTAAAATAGATTTGTTAGGGTTACCACTTTCTTCCTTCCTGTCTAGACAACATGCCAATTCTCCGGATACAACTACAATATTTGAACCTTCATTAATTTACTATTTTAATAGTTGGATGTTCTTTATATGCTTGTGTCTGTTTTATGCCTCTTTCTATTTGTTAAGGCTTATCTACTTCTCTTTATTCTTTTTTTCCGTTTTCATTTACTTTCCTTTTTCTTTCTTTTCTACCTATATCTCTCCAAAAATGTATAAATATGCTTTTTCAAAATAAATCTTTTTTAGAGTAACATATTTGTTTTATCGTGTTTGAAATAGAACAAGTTATACCTTTTGACTGCTTTCAGATTAAATACATCTTCTTTTTGTACTCATTAAAGTTATTACAAGTTTGTAGTATTTTGTGTCACTCGTTTTCATTTCCATAAAGCCTTTCTAAACAGAAAAAGGCTAATTGAAAATAACTTATGTTTGAATTGTTAAATATGCCTACAGCTGCCAATTTTATAGAACAATGGTGAAAAGATTGTCATTCCAGCGCCCCCCTGGGAAATTATTATACTTGAAAGGGGTGTGACTTTAAAAAGTTTGAAGACCACAAACATGGAGGGACTTCAGCAGCTCAAAGCAGTTGAAATCTCCCGGAGAAATGGTGACGGAATGAGGAATAACCTAGAGAAATGGATGTGCTAATTTTAATTCCTGGGTTATTTCAGGAGGTGGGCGGAACTTGCAGAGTTTCACTGTGGATTCCACAAAGTTACATAAAAACTCAGCGAGATTCTGCGGAGTTCCGCAAGCAGGCGGAAACGATACGTCATGCTGATTTTTAGCCCCGTGTACTTTAAAATCAGCGCAAAAGGCTCATATCACGTGTAGACAAACACTCCAAGTACAATAGTTTGTTTTCTTGTAATGATTCTCAGAGCAGAAGTATGGGGTTGCAATCATATAGATGTTTCTTTGCAGTGCTTGGATGTTTTCAAGTTGTAGGTTTTCAAGCACAATAGGGTTTGAAGGAGTCCTTTTTCCTCAAGGACCTTTTTCCTGCAGGGTTGCTCCAGAAGCTCAAGTGTCCCTATGCCAGTAGTGAAAAGGACAACAATGTTTTTGATCAATGGGTTAGGCCAGTTTTTCATGAATGCAAGTACACCTCACCTCTCATAATTTTATTGTCAAACTTACAATAGAAGCCCTGTCTAGGTGCACTTATCACTCTTGAGGTGGGTAGAGTTGTCCAAGGGATGTTCCAGCTTGTTTCTCAAGCTGTGTGTGAATTGCACCAGCACCATTTAAAAGTCTTTTATGTCGCGTCTAGCGACACTTTTAGAAGCTGCGGAGATCAGCCAGGAGGAGCCCTGTCACCACTTCAGTGTGATCTTCACTGACTCTTCCCATGGTTATTTCTTCAGATTACTTTGGCAAAGATGAATTGCTTTAGAAACAAGCATTGGCGAAGTAAAATATCTTTTCTTGAAACATTGATGTTTACATTTGCATGCTCTTGGAAAGCTGCAGTCTTCACTTTCCTAATGCCATTACTAATGGTTTCTTGAGTTGGATTCAATTCCCTACTGCGGCAGGCTGCAGTACCTTATACCATTCAGAAAAGTTCTCTCCAGCCATTGCCGCTTTGTCATGCCAGTTTTGTCTGTGGATCAGTGCATAAAGAATCCTAGCTGTGTTCCTTTTCACAACGCTTAAGCATGTAAAACACCATTACCAACCATATATCAGTATACTTCACTTCAATACATAAAGTAACTTTATAATGAGACACTTTTCCACAGTGCTGAGAATGTATAACACCACTGCCCGACCGGCACGTCTCAATATGTAAACCACCAAAGAAAAGCTAGTATTTGCCCATCCTGTAAAGCACCGTATCTTGGCTAATTTCCATAAAGGTCCAAGTCTGTAAGCAGCATAGCCAAGCTAGTAGTGCCCCATCATGTAAGGCACCACAGTCAGACAAGAATCTAATTGGCTTGCATATGCAAGGTACGTTAATCAGATGAGTAAGTCTCTAGCATGTAAACCTCTACCAGTCTGTGAAGTGTCATGACCAAGGAAGTATAGACATTTTGTTTGTTTATAAATTACCATAGTTAGACCAGTATATCTCCAGCGTACTAAGCACCAGATCTAGGGCAGTACTTACCTAGTAATTAAATAAAGCCCCAGGATATAAAGCACCATATTGACTCAGGGTATTGCAGTGCCTCAGTGGAAAAAAAGATCACAGCCAAGCCACTGTCCAACATGCCCCTGGATGTTTAACGCCAAAAGCACTTCATCGCTGACCCAGTATTATTGTACTTGAGAAATATTGGACTGATACTGGCGTTTTCTACATCTGGGTGCCCTGCTGCTCCAGGCTTACCTGTGTTTGGTTATATACTGAGTCCTAATTAAACCTGCCTGAGTATGGTTATTTTGATATCAGGGCAACTTACATATTGTAGAGATTCTTGTGCTTTTTTAATACTCAGACGGGTACTCGCATTGTATCAGTATGGAAGAATCATCTTCACACCAGGCTTCACAATATTGATTGATCTTATATTATGAAAAAACAACGGTTAACGTGAGGTTATAGTTTGGTTTGGAATGAGTAAAAAAAGAATATAAAAAAATCCAAAATTAATGAAATACGAAGTTACAGTTTAGTGAACTAACTATAACTTTTGTTACCATAACGTACTGCTTGTGACCTCACATATTTTATGTTACATGACTCCTGACACTAACGAGTACCTTTTTTCAGTGAACGTATTTTATATATATATATATATATATATATATATATATATATATATATATATATATAAAATCTCCAACAGTTAAATTGAGGTATATATACACCAAATGTTACTAGTTAAAAATTAGGAAGCTTTTAAGCATCTGAGATGCTGAGTAAACATGCGGAAAGGGGTGCTGTAGTTATGCAAATGTCTCTGTCTTGAACTATTTTTAGCCCATTTATTACTCTTTTATGCTTCAAATGCTAAACATTCATACTCTCACATTTATAATCCTCTGGTTTGAATGTCTGCATTAACATCTCAATTCTCATTTACTTCAGCATGCTGTTCGAGAAAGTCTTTAAATTCAACTGCTCTATTAAACAAAATTGTGTTCAGATGTGCCTCACTTTTGTCTTCAATAAAAGAAGTCAGTGGTCTAGTTGTTCATTAGAACTCTGTGGTGATGCTGCAGTTGATCACTACGGAGTTTTCTCTCGAACTGCTGTTGGAAGTACATGTTTCTCTCTGCATTTCATAATGTTTTACTGAAATGGATAAGAAAAATATTTGATATCTGATAGAAAACGTGTGCTCGTTTTTGTTTTGTAGCGTACTAAACAGCATTTTTATGACAAAACGAACCCCCTTATTTCCTTCATTTCTAAAGGACATGCTTTAGGTTTTACATCTTTGAACCCATCAAGATGGCTTCAGGTGTGCTACACCTATGAGATAAATACTTAAGGCTAGCACTGTAGTTCATTAGAACACTTTGGGAAACTTCAAAAACCAGTGGCAACTACCCTGTCATTTAGTGGATCATTTTTGTTTACTTTAGTAAAGATTGGCTCCATGAATGAAGAAGTTACGCTACAGTATGTGAAGATATTAGTATATAATGGTTGTAATGCTTCATCCCACTCCATTGGGACTAGCTCAAAAATGTCGCTTGGAATCCCATTTGGACACTGGGTCACTGTGGCTTTATTTGTGGATAGTAAAATTGAAATATCCTAAATTCCTCGAATATGCTTAATACATTCTGAAGGCGGATTTGGAATTCTTGGCATCTAAGTGATGGCAGTCTGGTGTCTTGTTCCTTCCTCTACAGCCACTGTTGACCAATTCAATTTCCTGTTATCCTGTGATTTGAGTGTAGGGTGTAAATCCAGCCTTTTTTTCCTCAATGTGTTCCCGTTGTAGGTTTGCACATCCTATTTCATAGTTTTCTTTTTTTCTTCTGATTTCCTCGTCTTGGAAAGCCAACCGGGGATGCTTCTTTTTTTTTTTTTTTTTTGCTGGGTCTTGCCTATGAATTTTTCCAGCCTAGCCTAGCCAGAGTACCGTGAACATATGCCATAAGTTTACATTCCATCTTATTTTTGTTGCAACATTTTCATTGTGACCATGGCCTGTTACGTTTGTCTCAATGGGATTTACTTATATGTATATACTGTGGAAAAATGTTGATACTGCGAGGTCTCCCAGAAAGATAAAGTTGTAAATCGCGAGACTAAAAGGATTGATGCCCCTTCACACTCTCCAAGCAAGGACATCAATTGGCTGGGCCCGGAGGACCCAAAGGGCTATCTTGTACACTTTCAAATATATAAATAAATCGATCAGAATACGCGCTTTCCTCTTGGGATTAAGGAATTGGGAAATAAGTCAATAATTTGAGAGCACTGTGAGAGATCAGCTCAAAACCTTTTGATGTGATTACATTTTTTTGCCATGTCCTAAACCCCTATTTCGTATTATATACACGAATATGTTGCCGTTCTTTATAGGCAAATCGGAAGAGGCATAATTAAATCACAAATTAAATGTAGGTGTAAAATTATTTAAATTGAGTTCAGTTCCAATGAACTTCTGAAGTACTCTGGATTTTCCTTGACAGATGTTTTTCCAACTCCTCACGATTTGCCCCTTGGCCCTGTAGATGATAACAACCATACCCAATTCCAAGTGAATGTCTGAAATTGACATTGACTTTCTCATTAATGAATAATGTTTCCAAAGTATGTTCTGTGACTGAGCAGGAGATTTGCATTCCAGTTGAGAAGCACGCTCTACTCCATATACGGGTGTTGAAGTGACTACAGATGTACAAGGCATCAACTCTTTGTTTACTGAATACGTTAAAGAAATATAGCAGATCCTGTCCCACTGACAAAGCTTTACTACCCTGAGATTGCACATGCAGTTTTGAAGATAAATTGCCATTAAAAAGTGTACCAGAATATACATACTCCAGTACAGTTTCAATATGGGTTTTATTGATAAACCAAGAAGGCTTGTTCTTTCACAATTTGAAAAACAAAATGATGTTTTTTGATGAAATTACTTTCTAATCCCTAACCAAAGCCGGCTATTTTATTAAACACGTACTATTAATATCTGACTGCTAGGTCCCGATGCTCAGTTCTTGCTAGCTAATAAGCTTAAAAGGAAATACAACCCCACTGGCCGAAGCTAGTTTACTGTCAGCCTCCTTATCTGATTCCACTCCACTTCCCAGTATATTTGTTCATGTCTATCAGCAACTCACAACTGCAGAGTGGCACCTTATTCATACCTAGTCAATCACTCCAGGGGAACCATGCAGTCTATAGCAAGCTTATATATTTAATAAATGAATTGCGATGTGCAATCACCCTTTACCATGAGGTCCCTCACAGGGGTAGTGAGTAAACAAAGGCCCCTGGCCCTTTGTAGTATGTGTCAACAACACGAAGCACCCCTCGTATTTAGAAGACTGTACAGCGTAGAAAAAATAAACAGGATTTAGAACCATAGACCACTAATTCATTTCTTTCTTTTGTTTCTATTTCGTTTTACTTGTTGGGCACCCGTTGTGTTTTTTAACTAGTCCAAGGGCCATCAAGCTGCTTTAGCGGAATGTTTTTTTAGTGCTGTGCCTATTTCTATTCTGCGGAGTGGTCTCTGCCTAGCTCCTCCTGAGGTAGCTAAAGTGCAGTCTACAGATTGCTTCCTGGGCATTATTGTTGCTGTGCTGTTGGCATCAGTGCACAGTGGAAATTTGTGGTGATGATATATGCCATGATGATCTCATATAATCCATCTGTACTCTTCCTCACTCTACACAGGGTAATGTGGTTTTGTGGAAACCTAGCGATGCTGCCATGTTGTCCAGCTACGTTGTGTATAAGGCTCTTCTGGAAGCTGGACTCCCTCCAAACATCATTCAGTTCGTGCCAGCCGATGGTCCAGTCTTTGGGGACACTGTTACAAGCTCAGAACATTTATGTGGAATCAACTTCACTGGCAGCGTACCGTGAGTATTCTTGGGATATCATTTTTTAGGGCTTCAATACACTCTACATAGATTTTCTGGTCTCCTCTAGTTCACTGCAGCGTTTCACTCTTGGACCATTTCTGCTCACCATGTGTCAGATAGCAGCATAGCCACTGGAAACCCTTAAGGTTTGATGCGCAGAGTACTTCGCTGGTCTCCCAAGAAGTACCACGGGTTTACACAAGTCCAGCCTTCCAAGATCCCCTGCACTCCGCCTCCTCCCATCCTATGTTCAGTTTAGAAAATCTTTGAAAACCTGGCTTTTTTCATTAGCCTACAACTAGCCCATTCGATCTGTACCGGTCAGCCCTCCCACCCCAGCCCCAAGAAACCGTAGGTGTACGTGCGCTTCATAAATTCTATTTTTCATTTCATTTCAAGATCTTTAAATTGCTGGAGTAAAGATGGAGTTTAAATTCTCAGTAGCGGAGCCAGTTGCCAATTTGTTTGACTGCAGTCTTCAATGTTTTGATATCATCCATTCAAGATGTCTATATATTTGCAAGCCTTTGCCTTCATTAGAGGCTCAGCCGGTGTGTGCACTGGACCTCCTTTGTTTAATCCAGATCCATGACAGACATTAGAATAACAACTCTTCATACACTTTCTCAGGGCTTCTACCTGGGCTGAAATGTTTATGGATTATCCTCAGCTATTAAAGCAGATAGGAGCAAGGATAGGTGGAGCAGAATCACTCAAGCCCAGGAGTTTCCATGACAAACTTGGATACAACAGAAACCAGAGAAGAGAGCTGCCTGTGCAGAGGATAACTATATTCTTTCATGTGCGCATCCACCATCTTGCCACACACAATCCTGATTTACGTGCATATACCAACATACAGTCACAGTCCTCCTACCACCTGTGTGAATGTGAAAGGGGTTCCCATTACTCGGGTTTCTGGACTTTTACACTTAGACATTGAAGTTAGTGAACTTCATCTATGCTATACCCCAAAAATAAGAATCAGTTTCAGCACCCTTCACTGGGGGTCATGACTGGATGCTCCCTTCTCATGGACAGTGATTGGGGGAGAGCTGCTAGCTTGAGTTAATCACATCGCTGCGGCGGCTATTCCGCCGCAGCGCTAAGTGGGCGGGGCGGTCGCTCGGCGGCCGCATGCTAGTGACAGAACCGCTCCGTCACCAGCCGCGGTTGGACTGTGCTTGTGACGGAGCGGTTCCGTCATGGCCCCGCCCGCTCAATAGAACACGGCGCGCAGGCGCGAAATCAGCGGCGCGCAGGCGCGGCGGCAGGGCCATGACGGAACCGCTCCGTCATCAGCACAGCCCAACCGCAGCTGATGACGGAGCGGTTCCGTCATCAGCATCGAACAGGTTAAAGTTATGAATGCAGTTGGTGTACGGAAGATGCTGTGGATTACGACCCACCAAAATATGGCAATCTTAAAAAATGTCGAACAAAGTGAGGGAGAAAATTAAGAAATGGCAGGATTGAATCGGTGGTATGAATATCTTTAGCTTTTTATCTCTACGATGTGTGATCAAGAGTATTGTGGAGATACTGTGTGTGGTCCAAGTGATATACTCTTGCGATGCATCCTGAGGGGATTGATACATTCTTTGGCTGTGACAAGTGAGACCTTGAATTTTCTGAGGATTCATCTTGGGATATGTGTGGTTTGTTTAATTGTAAAAGTTCATAGTTTACGCCTTTGGTCCAAGGTAGATGCGGCTGTGCCTGTTTAGTGTATGCAACCCCGGGTATGTGTGACGTTATGTTCTAGGGTGTGACCTCCATTTTCTATGGGTTAAATCTGGGATGGTGGCATATGTAGAATAACCCTTTTTCTCACTGCCCATCAACTTCTGTGAACAATCTCTGGTCGAGATAATAGAGTTGCCTTCTGTCCTGATTTTGTCTGGGGTTTTTATGGTTGTATTGCTTATTCTAGAGCACCAGTTTTAGCTTTGCCTTTAGTCTGCCCCTGTGGACTGCAACAGTGTTTGGGGTTTAAAACAGAAAAACTGCACCATCTTTCAGAAGAACAGCAGGAGCTTCCTCAGACTGACTTAACTAGGGTATTCAACGTGCAGTTTTGTCAGTTGTATTTTCAGCAATTAAAGTCTTGTGACTTCAGGGTAGGTAAGAGAAGTCATTGGTTGCTTTGCCATATCCAATCACTCAGCCTTCGCCTTCCCCAGTGACCCAGTATGAATCAAGAGGAATACAGGCAAAATGCTCATAGGAACAGTGACTTTACAATTTAAGTACATGCTGAAGTGAAACACCAAGTGGCTTACTTTCCTAAGGTCACTAGAAAAGGTAGATGATTTCTATAGCAGAACTGGCTACATGTATTAAGGAAGAGTTTGACACAGAGAAATATGTGACCGATGTGCTGCATCCTGTTGTTTGGTTAAGCAGGGTAAAGTGCATGCCCAGTCGCTGTACATCAGAGTAACATGTTTTATGTTTGCTTGTCAAGGTACCTAATTGTTCTCATAACTACCATTGTGGAGCAAATACTGTACCTTTCACTGTTTCTTGGAGTTTACAAAGTGTTGCTCACTACCTTGCTCAATGTGCTTATTTGATTGACCTCCCCCAAAATGTTTATTTTGAGTTGGATATGTAGAGATACAAAGTTATGTCTTACAGCGGTCTTGCCAGTATATGTCATATAGAGGACACAAACTGACTGAGGTGTTTTATAAATGTATTATAGAGTTTACAGGCATGTTTTTAAAAATGTGCGTTTATGCACCTGTGTTTGCACTTATTGAGTGAAACAGAGTGCTCAAAGGGCTGTCTCACTTTTTCTAGTGGTCGGACTTAGGGCCTGATTTAGAGTTCAGCATGCGGGTTACTTTGCCACAAAAGTGACGGATTGTCCCATCTGCCGTATTACGAATGCCGTTGAATATAATGCACTTGTGATAGGGTGGACGGGATTTCCTTCACATTTGTGGAGGTTTAACCCGTCCACCGAACTGTAAATCAGGACTTAGTCTGTATTTTTCTTTTTCTTTTTTTTTTATAGGTGGTAAATCTATGATCATACCCAAATTTGACAAAGAATTACTTAGGATTGGGTGTAAGAGCTAGGACTATGGCAGTGATTCTTTACAATCTAACACTTAACAAATTAAATACAATTTATAAATGATTTAAACCTTAACCTGTCTGGGTGGAGACAAAGTAAGTTCCATTTAGGTTTGCTTTGTTTCTTTATTTTGCTCTTTCTGAAACCACTGTCCTTCCCCATACCCAAGTGTCACGTTCTTTGTTTTAGGACTTTCAAGCATCTATGGAAAAAAGTCTCGGAGAACCTGGACCAGTATCGGACATTCCCTCGATTGTCAGGAGGTGAGAACCTTTCCATTTATGGAAGTGGCATCATCTGTCCGCTGTCCTATTAGATGAAGATTAAGCCATGAGCCAGAGACCAGTTAGACCAACAGTGCTGAGGCATAGCCTGCCACATGAATGAATCTTCCCCAGATGATCCACACAATTGCATGTTTACTGGATGCGGGAACCAAAAGTGAAATGTCCCAGGAAGTGCAGGAAACCTGCAGAACTGGACTCAATTCCAGTTCTTGCATTGTTCACTCACTCTGGGCCTGAAAATGTATGATGACCTGTAACTTGTACACTGATGCCGGTCTGAAATATTAAGTCCGGCCCTGGTACATTGGCCTGTAATTAACAGGTGTTTTGTAGTGAGGCCCTTAGTGTATTACCCCACAAGAAGTGTTACCCATGCTGCTTCTCCTTAACCTGTGCTCAAAGTGCTCCCACAATAGAAACCTCCCCCACATGAGAAAGGTTGCTCATATACAGAAGAAACTCCTTGTGTGCCTCCGCTGAAGAGTGTGGGCACCTCAAAGCAAGATAGCTTGGCCACTGTGCAAGGGTAGTGTTGCATTTCTCAACTGAGCAACTACACTAAATCAAATCCAATTACATAGCAGTAATCGTCATTATTCTGAATTGGAGACTTCCTCGTCGCAGTTTTTACAATATAAGGGCAGGCCCTCTCCCTGGAGGTAAGCAGTTCACTTGACCCTAACTAATACCAGAATAAACTAAAATAAACAGGCTCTTCCTTAAAACGCTTTTTTATTCTTTCAACTGTGCTATCAGTTTTTTCACCCTCTTCTGTTATAAATAAACTTTGACACGATCACTCTTCCACGCAGTGACCTTTCGTCAAAGTCTAATGGCTTCTCTATTGAGAGAGGATGAGAATGGGAAGTGAACCAAGGACTGATCATGAAGTCTTGGAGTACTGAAAATTACCACCTCACCACTCTTACTCGCCATAGTCAATACAATGTGAGCGAATCAAACATTAAATGAGAATCGTACATTTTTCCAGAATACCCCTGTGCTGCCAGGGATGTAACTGTGCTTAAAACTCCTGCACCAAAAGCTCTTCACAGATTTATTTATGTATGTATGCATTTAGTATTTTATAGTGCAACCCTAGCCAAAACCCAATGGAATCCTGTGCAGGGTCAAAGTCACAGCCATTGTGTGATTTGAAGAACCTCTATGAGTGAATGTGGACTGTTGCTGCATCAAGATATAGTATTCTTTAATTCTTTAAAGATGTGTGTCTTGAGGTCTTTCATAAATGGGACCATGGTTAGGGTGGACTCTTTGGTTATGGAGAGGTCAATCTATCTAGACCATAGGTGCTGCGATGGAGAGGGGCTGTTTCTTTGTTTTTTTCCCACTCCTTTGTCTCTAGTCTGATAGTCAGTCAGTCAATTATCTTTATTCGATTATTGAAAATCATAAAAGAACGAGCAAAATTACATATCACCATTTCATCAGAGCACAAAAATTTTTACAAATTTAAAACAGCCAATCATTATATTGGAAACACTAGATTTACAATGAAACATACATACATATTTAAAAAAGAGAGATAAAAAGAAGGGCTTATTAAAACACAATTCATTCAGATAAATGAGAAAAGAGGAAATTCATTTTTCGGAGATAAAGTGCCTGTGCCTCATGCGATACTTATTTAAATGTGCTCCTGCAACTAGAAAACTAGCGACAGAAAAAGCTACTTTAACATTAGGGAGAAGTTGCAAAAACAGCAGGGCTGGTTTTACCTGAATAAAGCCCTGGTTACGTAAAATAGGGAGCAGATATCTTTTTCTGATCTCAATATAATGTCCGCAAAACATGATAAAGTGCATCGTATCCTGTGTTGAAAAATGGTCACAGTCACATGGTTCAGCATCATCGGGTCTAGTCCAGGTTCTAAAGTTGCCCAGTATAAAATGAATTAGATCAAAACGAAATCTCGTTAAGAGAAAACGATGATAAGAATTTGTTACCAAAAGGAGATATGGTTCCATTCCTGGAACAGAGGAGAGCATACAGTGTTTCCTTACCATGTTTTTTTTTTAGCTCTGTAACTTCCCTCTCCTGGGCATATAAATTTGTCAGAGTATTTTTGACTGATTTTAGATCTTCATAAGTTATTCCATCTGGAGATGAGAAGAGCTCCGGGCGGCTTGCTAAAGTAAGCTGCGTTTTCACATATCTTACCCATGGGATGTTAAGGGCTCTATCCAGGGCTAAACAGTCTTTTAAAATAATATGATTTAAAGTAAGCTCCTGGGTAAGCCAGGTTTTTATCCAACCAATCACTGGGGCTAGTTTTAAATTGTCTGATATATAGCCCAAGCCTAACTCTGTATGCAGTGCAAAGGTCGAGGTTGATTGGGGAACAGAAAGCAGAGATCTCAAAAATTTATTTTCTACATTCTGTATTTTGGTGGAACTAGTATGTCCCCAGATAACAGAACCATACTGGGCGACTGACAGACATCTTGCTTTATAAACTTTGATGATGCTTTCCATGGGACGGGCGCTCAGTTTTTTAGCAAAACCTAGCAGCCCTGCAGCCGCTCTAGCAACAGCACTGCTTTTGACCAAAGGCTGGGGGCCCCAAGTGCCCTTTTCGTCAAAAGTCACTCCTAAGTATGGAAAAGAAGGGACTCTCTTGACCTCCTTCCCCGCACAGTAAAATGTTAACGACTTTCTTTTCCTGCCTGCGGCTCCAGCAATCATTACATGTGATTTTTCTGTATTAATTTTCATGTCCAGTGATGACATAAAAACTCCAAAAGATAAAAGAAGTTTGTTTAACGCAACTCCAGAGCGTGCCAAAAGGACGGCATCATCCGCGTACAGGAGGACAGGTATCTTTGTCTCACCTGCACGCGGGATGTCACTATGGGATGTTGTCATTACTGCCTCAAGGTCATTAATGTATAAGGTAAAGAGGAGGGGGGCAAGTATACACCCTTGCCTAACCCCACTCTCTGACTTAAAGTGACAAGTGCATCTTCCTTCCCTAGTGACTCTGACTGAAGTCATGAGATCCTTGTGTAGCTCAGCTAAGTATTCAACCAAAGGGGGGTCAAGGCCCATGGCCAACAGGATCCTCCACAGCTTTGTCCTGTTGACCAGGTCAAAAGCTGATGAGAGGTCCATGAAGGCCATGTACAATGAGCCCTCCCTGGCGATTACATATTTATTTAAAATTAATTCTAGGTTAAGGCACTGATCTAAGGTTCCTCTTTTGGCTCTAAAGCCATATTGTGCGTTAGATAAAATGCCCTTACTTTCTAAAATCAGGGTCAGTCTACCTAAGAGGACTCTCCCCAGGATTTTAACACTCGAGTCGATAAGGGAAATTGGCCTATAACAGGCCTGGTCTGTCCTCTGTCCTTTCTTAAAGATTGGCACTATGGTCGAATTTGCCCAGCTAGAGGGGAAAATAAATTCCCTTGTAGCGTTAAAAATGTTAGTTAGAATCTTTGAGCTTAGTTCAGGAGCGCTTTTAAAAAAGTCTGCGGGGACCCCATCTGGCCCCGGTGCCTTTTTAGAGAGTGTGTCGTTAATTGCTTGTTTCACCTCCTCCTGAGTGAATGGAGAGATGTGAGTTAACAATTGTGAAAGAGGTATTTCACATTCTGTAGTGGTATGAGTGCGACTATAAATATTGCTGCAATGTGTCACCCACTGTTCATCTGGGATAATGCAGTCAGCTCTCTGATTATCTAAGCCCACAAAATATGGGTGATTTATAACTGCCCAAAATTTGGCACTGTCTTTCTGTGTCTCAGGCAGTAACAAATCATTCCAAGCCTCGTCTTTTATCTCAGATTTCCTCTTCCTGATAGCTAGGTTGTATTGTTTCCTTAATGACGCTATCAGCACTCTGTCTCTAGGTTTGTTCTTTAGGGCCTTAAGGAGAGTAGAATGGGCCTTGGAACTGTTTGTATCAAACCATTTGGGGCCCTTTGGCTTGTTGGACTTTGCCTTTACAGTCAAATCTAAATTGACTTGGTGACAAATAACACTAAAGGCCTCAACCATAGTAGCGCTAGGGTTTTTATTATCTAAACAGATGGCGACTTCTCCTTCGACCTTGGCCAAAGTTTCCTGTAAAAAGGTTATTGGAGTAACTTGATCCCATTTGAGCCTCCGATTTTGATCTCTTAGCACAAGATCTGTCGCACAAAATGTGTCAATCTTCCTATTTCCCAAAACTCCCTGAGCTAAAACCTCTAAAATCACAGGATTGTGATCGCTAAAAACAGAAGTTTCTACCTTATAAGCGAATACTTCAGGCAGAACTCTAAAAGATATGAAAATATAATCTATAATTGTGCCTGAATCATTGCCCACGTATGTCGGTAACCTCGGATCATTAGAACAGGTACATGATTCATGAAGGTTGAAGGTAGCCAAGAGCAATTCCAGAGCCTCACCGCTTAGTGTGTGTTCAAAATGCGGCGAGGGGGAATAAGAAAAAAATTCCTCTGGTTCCCTTTGACAACCCACCTGGCATGGATGAATGTTAAAGTCTCCCATAAGGATCACCTCATATCCATAGGAACTGTTCTCAGTGTGAGTGGATAAGAGATCCTCTAAGGATACCAAATGCTCAGTAGGAAATTGACTGGCCGGAGAATTATAAAAATTAACAAGTAAAATAGGATGGGAGTTTGATGAAGTCAATTCAACCACTAAACAATTTTTAGATTTAGACTTAATATGTCTAGGTTTTCCTTGGACATCAAGTGAAATAGTGAAAGTGAAATATATACAGCCAACCCTCCCCTTGCTCTTCCTGCTTTGCTGGGGTCTCTGCAGATACATAAAAATGAGAATAGCCATCTAAGGCCACACAATCTGACGTTTCCCAAGTTTCCTGAAAGGCAAGAATATCATAATTCCTGATCATGTCCAGCCAGTTCTTGTCTTTGAATTTGGCTCTAAGCCCGGCGATGTTCCAGCTCATAATTCTGCAGACCCTGGCGCCTGCAGAAGACTGAGCTGACGGACCAAGAGCGGGCTGTGGTCCCTCCACGACATTGTCTCGTCCTGGCAAAAGTCAATCATTTTGGTCCATAAAAGATAGTGGCGCAAAGCGGTTAAACAGTTCTAATGGCTGTGTAACAGGGTTGAGCATTAGAGGTTGATGACGATGAACTGGTGCGTTGTTCCTTAGATCTTGTCCCCATCTGAAGTGAGAATCCCAGTTGGTATCCCACCCTGGGGCAGGGGTCCTTGGGAAAGATACGTTCTGCTGTTCCCCGTAAAAGAATTTCAAAGTGAGGGGGACCACAGTACCTCGTTGGGGAGGAAAGATATTTGCAAGGATATTGGGAAGAACGTCTTGATTTGAAAAGCTCACCGCCACACAGTCCCCTTTTAATTTTTTCGGCCGATTTCCCAGCCAGGGAACCCTAGTTGCTGATGTAATCACACTTGCTAGGTGATGCTTTCCCCCTGGAGCTAGCCGCATATTGCTGGTTAGCCAATGTAGGGCTTTGCTACAAAGTGAATTAGAACTTTCCGCTATGCCCCCTTCCAGCGGGGGGACATTTGCGAGGACTAAAACCACAGGTCTGGCTTCAACAATGAATTGCAAGGGGTCCGTAGGAAAGGTTTGAGCTTGTACTTGTATTTGCGCTGGGGGAATGTTAGCCGAAGGAGTTGGGTCTGTTGAAGAACATGCTAGTATGGGACCCTCATTTATAGCAGTCAGAATTGGTGGCGGTGGATTCTCCCCAAGCAGTTCTATTCCATCTCCAACACCCATATCGCCTCCAGCGTCAACTCCCCTAGAGTTATTGCCCAGATGAGTAACTAACGTGGTTATATTTTCAATGCCACTTGCAACTGTGTTTTGGAGGCCACCCAGCTTCTTGACCTCTGCTTGCAGTTTGTCAATCTTAGATATGAGAGGTTTGACAATAGTATTGATTTTAATCTCAATGAGATCTGCAATTTTGTCAAAAAGAGCTTCCTCAAAAGAGCAGATAGGATGATCCTCAACATGAATCACTTGTTTGCATTTTGGGGTAGTAGCCCTCTTCCGTTTTTGTCCCTGAGCGTAACCCACTCCGCTTTGGAGGATTCTTTGTGCATTGTCGTTTAGGTCTGGCTGCGTGCCCTATAGGGGATTGGTCAAGGACAGAGACCAGGGACTGTGTATCTTGGTCAAAATCATTATCATTGTCATTATCTGTATTGCCCTCAGCGGCCAAACCCTCAGAAGCCGGGGTTGCATTATCCGGTGTGCCAGGTATAACTTGGGAAATAATGTCAACAATAGTGGCTGCACTATGAACATCTTGCATGATAATTTCATCAGTCAAAGTAGAAACAGATGTAGATGGGGACGGACAAAGCAAATCAGGAGATTGGCTCAGCCCCAATGACTCCCTCCTTTGCATATTGATCTTCTGAACAGTCTGAACAAGGTAATTGTTAATCTTGTTTTGCTGAACTCCAACAAGTTTTTTAGACATAGCTTAGAATGTAAAAAGTATTAAAGTGGTACACTAGTAAAACTGTAGGTAGGGTCTTGTACAAGCAAGACTTACTTGAAGGTTGATCACAGAAGTGAATCCTGCAGCATTTCTGGCCCTGCCCCTGCCTCCTCCTGCCGATGAGGGCCGTAGAGGGCCCGCCCTTTGCCCGGGCTTCGCCCCGGGCGTCCCGCGTAGCGGGTTCCTGTGGCGCTTTTCTGCGCCTCCTGGCGCCCTCGCGCTGTCACACGGCGCGCCGCCGCGTAGCCTGCCAGGATTTGTGGTCCCGGAGCGGTGGCGCGTGTAGTCTGATGATAGGTGACTCTTGGCGGTGGCGGCGTGCTTTGGCGGTGGATGGCTGCCTTGTTTTGACTCCTGGCGGTGGCGGCAGGTAAGTAGGCTTCTGTGTGTGTCTGATAGTGTCCTGACTGTGGGTGTGCCAAAAGCGACCAGAGATGGTGAGCTTTCTAGCCAGATACACAGAGGTGCCGGTTAGAATGACTGTCTAATTGACACAGTTGTTTTTGAACATGGTGTTAGCCGGCAAAGGAAGTCAGTGACGTTTCATATGAGTAGAACTAATTTGATCACATTTCTTCAGGCCCTTAGTTCGCATTGTTGTGACATTAAGTGAGGACTAGTATAGAGCCTTTGAGGCAGAGGAGCAGAGCAGGGTATTATCACCATCTGGATGCAAGAGCATGAGGCCATGGATTGCAGTTCTTAAATCACTTTTTGAGATGAATGGTTTTACTTTCTTAAGTAGAGAGAACCAATACCAGGGCATTTCTTTTCTTTGGCAATGTATTCCCTGAAAATGAGATCGGTGCCCTTTGACACGGCATAGGCTGAACGTTTGGTTTCAAATTCATCCAGGTTCATGTTGAGAAATGTCGGCTAGTTACTGCTTCCTATTCTTGGGGAATAGCTTGAATTCTTTTATTGGCGAGGTTAAGCCTGAGGAAGGCAATGGACATTCAAGACCTGATGAGGTGTATGCTATATTTGAGATGTTAGATGTTAGGAGCAGAGAGGACTTTCCAAAATAGCTTTGACTTGTCGGCACATTTAAAAATGTGTATGCTGATATTGGTGAGTGGAATCTTAAAGAGCCTGCATGTACAGGTTGAAGATGACAGAGACCAAGATGCAACCCTGAGGAGCTCCGAAGGTGATTGATATTGTCTGGTAGCTAGATGTGCCCAACTGAAAAAACAGTTGTTGGATAGTTTGGTAGGAATAGAACTAGTGAAAGATGTCTCTAGTTAATCCCATTCAAGACTTCAGGGTGCAGATGAAGGTGGGGTAGTCGACGGTGCCGAAGGCAGCTAAGAGGTCCAGCGATATCAGAAGGCAGGAATCATCTTTATCTGCAATCATGAGGGTGTAGTCTATGATTTGTGAAGTGGCTGTCTCTGTGCTGTAGGGCGATCTGGTACTGGATTGATAGTCTGCTTTATTGATGATCTTGCCAATGAAGGGTAATTGAGTAATGGGCCAGTAGTTTACGAGGTGGTCAGAGCCTGATGTGAGTTTCTTCTGGAGCAGAGAGACCTGGCCTGCCTTTAAAGCTTCAGGAAATATGCTCTTAATGAAACAAAAAGAAATTTGCAAAAATAAATAAATAAAAAAATAATGGTGAGAAAGGGTGAGAGAGCCTAGCCAGGGAGGGCTTCTCCACAGCAGCGCCTAGCAGCTACAAGATGGAAACCCCGCACTGCACCAACAGACACAGATGCAGCATTGTCATTATACACAAGGAAGCAATTATCTGTACGACCACCAAGGACGAAACAAGGTTGTTCAAGGAACACCTGAATTTCCAGCTCGATACCAACTACAAAACCACCATCAGAGGCACCCTTGCATACAGACCCCCGGGACCACGAACCAGCCTCAACGACGCCATCACAGAATTCATCACCTGCCTCGCCATCCAATCTGAACACTTTGTCTCCTTGGAGACTTCAACTTTCACCTGGACTTCCCCACAGACACTAACTCCACCGATCTCCTGGAACACATGGACAACCTCGGCCTCACGCAGCTGGTCTAAGACCCCACTCACAGAGCTGGTCAGATGCTGGACCCCATCTCCACGTTCAGCAACAGAATCAGATATAGCCACACTACAGAACGAACCTGGTCCAACCATTCCATTGTACACTTTACCATCACTGGCTCCCCCCACATCACCCCAACCGCCACAGCGCCCCCTTCTGTAGCTGGAAAAAGTTCACTCAACACCAATTGACCGACGTTCTCAGCCTCTCCCGGCCTGACACCTCCACCAACCTGGACCAGGCAGTAGAGAACTTAAAGACCTGGATCACCAGCTCCAGTCTCCCGTGCTTACCCTTTCAGGTTATTGTTTTGTCGGTTCCACAATTCGAACCACTTTAGACTCAAGTTAAATCCCTAGTAAATGGTACCACTGGTACTTAGAGCATTGGTTCTAAAGAGGGCCTGTAAGGGCTGCAGCACGGATTGTGCCACCCTAAGGGATTCCTCATCGAGCTCATGCAAATTGCCATTGCAGCCTGCGTGTCTTGGTGCACAGAAAGAGTGAAGAGTCAACATGGTACACATCCCTGTATGCCATGCTTTCAAAACACTGCATGTGGTATAGGTAAGTTGCCCCTCCAGCAGGCCTTACAGCGCTAATGCAGGGTGCACTATACCCATGTGTGGGCATATCTGCGTCAGTGCATGTCTCCCTTTGATATCAAAGTTTGCTGTTGGATACCACCAGTGCATAGCGAAGCCTTCCCAAATACATGGTCTGGACACTTGTGATTATGTGTTACACAGCTATGTGATGGTTTTACTGTACCCTCTGATGTTTGGTACCAAACATCCAGTCTTCATAAACCCACAATGATGCCAATGTTGAATTTATTGAGAAATGCACCAGAGTTCACATTAGAGGTGCCCCCTGAAAACCTACTGACCACTAGTGTGTTGACTTAATGGTCTCGATCAGTCAGCTACCCTAGACCAGTTTCTGACCACCTGAAGTGTGAGCCGTCTCTCTCAGAGGTTGGGAACAAAGCCTGCTCTGGGCAGAGGTGTTTACACTCCACGCAGAAACTGCATTTCAGGGCTCTGCCGCCTTTTTTATGCAACCCAGGTCTGTCCAGATAGCAAAGATGCTCCCCTGTACTGACCTCACTTTTTGGCAGCAAGACAGGTGGGAACATTTATAAGATTAGGATGTGTGCCCAGAGCAAGCATCTTGGGAAGAAGATGTTTTCTTCCGCCAGCTTAGGACTGCGGTTGGTGAACACCGCATGTCTCTTGGGCTGTTACGCACACACGGTTGCGCAAGTGCACCCACAGTATCCGAAGGAGGCCTGGAGAAGGTTCCCTTGAGCTGTTGCTAAGGGTCGAGACGCAGCAAAGTTCACCATCCGGTGTGGGATGGATACCGCAAACTCGCTTGGTAGAACGGTTTCCACGTCGTTCGCCCTGAGGCGCTAAGCCTGGCTGAGGACCTCTGACTTCTCTGGGGATGTCCAATCTACCCTTTTAGACATGCCCTTTGATGGCTGTCGCCTGTTTGGTGACAAGGCGGACAACGCGTTTGAGCGTTTCAAGGACTCTAGGGCTACTGCCAGGTCCTTGGGCCTTGCAGTCACTTCTTGCCCCATGCAGTCAGCCTTTCGCCTCTTTCGTGGCTACGGAAAGGATGCCCCACCACGTTCCACCCAGAGCCACAGGACTGCGAAAGCTGCCCAGCCTCTGCGCGGTCACGGACATGAGACCCAGCATCCCTGGTCTGGGGGCCAGAGGGCGGGTCTGGGGACCAGAGTGCGGGCATGTCCACCAAGGCCCCCTCTACCTGCAGCAGCCTCCAAACCTTCCTAGCCCAACTTTTCAGGGCCACCAGTTGCCAGTGGGAGGCAGGATTCGCCATCACCTCCCCCACTGAAACAACATTATGTCGGACAGGTGGGTTTTGCAGATAGACCGAAGGGGTTACTCCCTCTCCTTCGAGACTGCCCCATACTCCATGCCACCAACACTCCATCGCATGTCGGAGGATCACTTGACCCTTCTCCGCCAGGAAGTTACAGCTCTCTTGGCCAAGGGAGCTATCGAACGAGTCCCTGTGCCAGAAGAAGGTCATGGTTGTTACTCCCACTTCTTCCTGGTACCCAAGAAGGACAAAGCACTGCGTCCTATCTTAGACCTCAGGGATGTCAACCGCTTCCTCCGTAAGGAGAAGTTCAAAATGTTAACCTTGGCTGAATGAAAGAATGAATGCTTTTCTTATATAGCGCATACTGTCACCCTACGGGTATCCTGACGCTTCAGACTAAAAAGAATTGACCAGAGTAGAATAGGTCAGAGCAGAAAAAACTGGGAAAAAGAAATCAAACCCTAGGAAAGAGCCAGGTTTTAAGATTCTTTCGAAACTCAGTCAAGGAGTTAATTTGTGTGATGTTCTGGGGAAGCTCCTTCCATAGACGGGCACCAACGACATTAAATGCCCTCCCTCCCATCCTAGAAAGTTTGTTATTTTATGTTCATTTGCATTTATCAGGCGCATTATCACCTGCAGGTCTCTAAGCACTGTCAAAAACAAAGATCTGGCCTTCACAAGAGGGAGCTCACACAGCACCCCAAGCCTCCACAAAAATGTGTGTTTTTAATTTCTTCCTGAACGGTAGGAGGGTATGTTCCTTGCGTATGTTTTCCGGCAGATTGTTCCAGATGTGGGGGATAGATGAGGAGAAGGCTCTTCCTCCTTTCGATGACTTGTTAAATCGTGGACAGGTCAGAAAGTTGGCCTCGGAGGACTGTAACGCCCTACTAGGAGTATAGTTGGCCAGACGGTCCTTGATGTAGCTAGGGGCTTGGCCATAGATGGCTTTATGTGCGATGCAGAGGCCTTTGAATTTTGCTCTCTGCCTGATGGGGAGCCAATGCAGTTGTTTAAGGAGGGGTGATGCATGTGGGTGCTTTAAAAATAAACTTTGCAGCGTCGTTCATAATCACCTGCAACCTATTCAGAAGGCTGCCCGGGAGGCCGATATACAGGGCATTCTCGTAATCTTGATCGTATCAAAGCAGATACTGCCGTTCTAAGTGTATTAAAGGTGAGTAATGGGGTGAGCTTACGCAACTGTGTCAGCATGCCTGCGCTTGTTCCGACAACTGTAGATATCTGTTGGGTCATTGTAAGTTTGGTATCAATTTTGATGCCCAGACTTTTTACAGCCACAGCCGACTCTGGGTAGACGCTGAGCACTTGTGGCCAAAAGACCTCTTTCCACGGGTTGGAGTCTGAGGTGACGGACAAAACTTCCATTTTATCCGGGTTGATTTTAAGGGAGTTGGCAGTCATCCAGTTGACCATGAATTTCAGAATGTTTTGGAATCTTCTATGAGCTGTCGTGAGTTATCTATCTTATCTGAATGACAATTTGGGTGTCATCAGCGTAGTTATAGATTTGACACTCCATATCGTTCAGTGCCGCTATCAGGGGCTGGAGGTAGGCATTAAACAGCAGTGGTGATAGCGCCGATCCCTGCGGTACCCCGCATGAGAGCAGTCCTAAATCGGACACATGATCATTCAGTTGTATTCTCTGCGAGCGGCCTCTAAAGAAGGAGCCCAGCCATGTAAGGGCCATGCCCTGGATCCCTAGCTCCGAAATCCGCGACATTAGTTGGTCATGATTGACCGTATCGAATGCCTCAGATAGGTCTAATAGGACCAGAGCGCATGGGCTATGCCTGTTCACCCTCAGTCTAAGTTCATCTAGGACAGACAGCATCACCAATTCCGTACTATGATACGCCCTAAATCCTGCCTGATTAGGTTGAAGAAGATGGTTATTTTCAACGTGATTGGTCAGGGTTTTTAGTACATATTGTTCTAGTACCTTAGCGAGCTTCTGGAGCTGTGAAATTGGCCGGAAATTTTACAGGTTTTTCGTACTCGCTCCAGGCTTTTTCAGAAGCGGGATGACACGTTATATCTTAAAGTTGGAGGGTATGTGTCCTGTGGCAAGGGATTGATTGAGGAGTGAGAGTACCTCCCTTTCCATACCAGGAAGCGCCATCTTCAAGATCCTGGTTGGGCAGGGGTCTGCCGGGGACCCTGATTTCACCTTCCCGAATAGGTGGGACAGGGAGTTGTGCGTAAGTTTGGGGAAGGTAGTGAGGGGTTCGATGAAAGTGGGGGGCAATAGTATGGGTGCCAGTGTGCATGGGAACTTGGGGGTCGAGTGGATTTCCCTAATTAGATCTTTAACTTTAGTTTAAAAGAAGGATTGGAAGTTATTGCAATCTTCCGGGCCGAACTGTGGTTTCTGTTCATTGACTTGCCTCAGTTCTTTCAAAATTCAAAAGGTCTCCTTTTGTTTGTTTTCTGCTGCAGTGATTTTAGTCTCATAAAATTCAGCTTTACAAGATAGAATAGTTTTTTTGTGGGCTGCGAACACGGCACAGTATTCTCGCCGGGCACCAGGATCGTAAGTCTTCCGCCAGGCTCTTTCGCTTTGGCGGAGGGTTTGTTTCAGGGTTCTTATGGCAGCTTTGAACCAAGGTGCCCCGTTTCCCTTGTCCCTAATTTTGGCCCTGCGTGTTAGAGCTACCTTATCTATAGAATTCTGTAGCCTTACTGTCAGGGCCATACTTCCTGCATCAAGATTCCCTCTGTGAGTGTGGGAGCCGCTGATTCCTGTAACGTAGTAACCAGATCATCGGCACAAATTTGTTTCCAACTCTGCAGCACTTTTCAGTCTGTGGATCTACTGGCTGATTGCTTAGGGAGTAGGATCCGACTGCTAAGTAAGTAGTGGTCAGACCAGAGGCAGGGACTAATGGTTACGGGGCTGGTGAAGGGGAGAGAGGACCAGACCAGGTCCAGGGTGTGACCTTTATTATGCGTTGGCCCGTGTACTAGTTGTTGAAGTTCTAGGGCCATTAATGCCTCCTCTAGCTGAATGGCCTGGCTATCTTTCGGTGTCTGATCCCAATGGAGGTTAAAATCCCCTATCACCACCACACTTTGGTATCGGGAGCAGATGTCGTTAGCTAGTTCTGTGAACCGTTCAATGAATCTGGGTGGCGTTCGTTGTGGGCGGTATACTACCAGGACAGCCATGCAAGTTGTTTTAAAATCAAACTTATCCCCTAACAACTCAGCTCCCTCAACGCTTTCAGCGCAGAAAGCCTCTGATTTTAATTGCCGGTTATACAGCAGCGTTACACCACCCCCTCTGGAGCTGCTAGATCGATTGAGGCATAGTGCTGCATAGTTGGGGGGGGGGGTAGGGCTGCAACTAGGTCAGGGGTTGAGGCTTCTTCAAGTCAAGTTTCCCTGATGCCTAAGATATCCAAAGAGTCATCTTGAAGTAATGAAAAGACCTCAAGATTGTGTTTCTGTAGGGACCGGGTGTTAAGAGTAGCAATCCTGAGTTCCTGAGGGTCATCAGCCCATATAGGTCTAGATGGGTTGTGGGTTGGACACTTATGGTGGGGTCTTAGTAGTCCTAAGCACCTCAGTTTGGAGGCTGCCTCAGCATTGACTTGGGTCCTACCTTTATTCAGGGACCACAGGTCCTCTTTGGAGTATGGGGGGCGAGTGCCAGAGTTTGTGGCCCCTGGTCCCGTTAGGGCGCGGACGGGCACAGACTGGTATGCCGTAGGCGCGCCTTCCGCGCGCGCGCGTGCTTTGTGCTTGTTCCATCCTGCTTCAAGTAGCCTATGAGTCCTCCCACCAACCACTGAACCCTGCTGTGCAGCGGCTGTCAATTCCCCGACCACTAGACTGGCAACTTGCCGGAAGTGCGGAAGACAGGAAGTGAGGGCGCTGGGAAGGAGTCCGTGTGAAAGGTGAGACACAAAGCACACAACTCTATTAGGATTAAAACGATTAAAATTTGACAAAGTGTCCAAAGTTAGCAGCGTTTTTGGTAAATTCAAGCAGTTCAAACAGAAATTTCTTAAGAGGCGCAGCGGCGTTCTGAACCCACCGACCGCTAATGAGGGTACAGATCTAAATGACCGCGCTAGCTCCGTCCTGCTTCAAGTAGCCTATGACTCCTCCCACCAACCTGGGAATCGGCAGTAGGCTGGCACCAGAGGAGCGAAGCTGCCTCTTAGGCTGGTACCAGGTACATTTTTCCTGCAGATGGACTGGACCCAGCTCATGCACCGCTCCGAACACCAGGCAGAGTGACTTAAAGTGGACCCTTTCCTTGATAGGCAACCAATGTAAGTCCCTCAGGGCCAGAACGGTAGATGAACGCCACTGCCTATTAAGCAACAGTTTTGCTGCTTCAGATTGGACTTTCTGTAGTCCCTGAATGATGTATTGTGGGGCTCCCAAATACAGGGAATTGCAGTAGTCCAGCCTGTTTAGCACTGTGCTTCTCACTACCAGGGAGCGCAACTCTTTTGGTAGTAGTGGGAGTATCTGGCGTAGCATACGCATTAGGGAGAAGCATACACTGGCGGTCTTATTTGCCTGTGACTCCATCTGAAGATTGTCATCAATCAGGACCCCCAAATTGCATACCTTGCTGACCCGAGTCAGCGGTTCCTCCTCAGTAGTAAGTCTAAACTCAAATGGTAGATGGTTAGACATCCTGACAGAGGAGCAGTACACCGCCTCAGTCTTCCCGCCATTAAATTGTAAGGAGTTTCTTCTGAGCCAGCTAGCCGTCCGACGCATGCATTGCTGGAACATGTCCAGAGATGCAGCATGTTCTCCTTCAAGGGAGAACGCCAGTTGTGTATCGTCGGCATAGTTGGCTAGGTTGAATCCAAATGATTTGATGATGGGGAACAGGGGCTGCAGATAAACATTAAAAAAATGGGACTGATCACAGAGTCCTGGGGCACCCCACGAACTACCGGGGATTTGCTGGAGGAAAACGGTGCCAAGGTTACCACCTGCTGTCTCCCCGCTAGATAGGACTGAAGCCATTGCAATGCCCGTCGTTTCACTCCTATCTTCTCCAATCTGTCCACTAAGATAGAATGGCTCACCGCGTCGAATGCGGCCGACATATCGAGAAGCACTAGAACAGTAGCATTCCCGTTGTCGGCTCGCATGCGTAGATTGTCCAACATGGTGGCCAGAGCCGTCTCAGTCCCATGACCTGGGCGGAACCCAAATTGATCTTTATCAAGCAAGTGATTGTCCTCCAGTAAAGACGATAGTGTCCTGCTAACTGCCTTTTCCAGGATTTTAACCGGATATGGCAGGAGAGAGATGGGTCTGAAACTTGCATGGATTGACGGGTCCAGGGAGGGCTTTTTAATAAGTGGAGTCACCACCGCTTGCTACCATCCCTCCGACTGATTGCAAATCTGCCGCAGCCAGGGGAAGGTTTCTTGGCCAAATGTCTTCCAGATTTTATGAGGAAGGGGGTCAAGACGGAAGCCAAAGGACACACTGTGCGCCAGACTGTTAAAAGCAGCATTAGTGAGGATCTGAAAATTATCCAGGGTCGTTAGCTGTTGTAAGTCTTCATCCATCATTTGATCCGAATTATCTTGATCATCAGATTTATTAGGGTGGAGTGTACTGACAATTTTGTCAATCTTGTCTTGAAAATGGGAGGCAATCTCATCACACAATTTTTGTGATGCTGCCACTTTATTACTCAGACAAGTAGGGGAGGAGAGATCTTTAATGATCTTGAAAAGCGCTTTTGTCTCATTCGGCGCTTGTATAATAAATGTGGTGTAGAAATCCGCTTTAGACTTAAGGATAAGCTCTTTGTATTTCAACAGGGCTAATCTCAAGTCTTTCTTGTCTTCCTCAAAGTAGCTCTTTCTCTACTTCCTCTCTGCCTTCTTGCGGATCATACGCAACTGTTTCAATTCTTCATTATACCAGGGAGCCATAATTTTGTTCCTGTTTTTTAGCTTCTTTATTGGGATTACCTGGTCCAGAATATCGGTTATATAGCTAGAATAGATTTTATAATTTTCCTCTACTGTCGCAATGGGAGTAAAGTGGTTAGCATCTGGAACGGTCACATGGGTTCTAGTTTTACCTAATTTTGCCCATTCCCTGCCTCTCCGATAAATCCCTGGATGACTAGTGTTGTCCACTGGGCAAGGTAGCCTAATGTTAAAATGAATTAGATGATGGTCAGTCCAACTCTGTGGTATTATATTTAGTACTTTAGTTATAGATTGGTTGGCGAACAGTAAGTCAAGAGTGTGCCCCCCCCTGATGGGTGGAATGTTCCACCAGTTGTGATAGATTGAAATTTGCACATGTGTGCCTCAAATCTCTCAGGTGGCTGCTTAGACTCCCGTCCTCCCTTAGTTTAAAGTCTCCCAATATAATCATTCTGGAGTGTGTCAAAGCTAAGTTAGTAATGGTATCCAAGAGAGTTTGGTATTGCGTGGTGCATCCTGGGGGCCTATAGCATAACAGTCCTGTGAATAGGCTACTTCTAGGTGCCTGCAACGAGAGGCCCATAAGTTCTATCCCCACCACCTCATCTATCATCAGAGACGCAAGATTCAGCTCCTCCTTAAAAATCACTCCCACTCCTCGGCCTCTGCCCGCTACTCTAGGTTTATGAAGGATTTTATATCCATTAGGACAAACAAGTCCTATTTCCATCACCGATTCAGCGCTAGTCCACATCTCTGTTAGAAACGGTGCGTCCAGCTTCACGTCTTCAATCAGACCCAAAGCCTACACATAGTGCTTGACTAGTGACCGGCTGTTAATCAGTCCACAGGTGAGGGACTTTTCCACTGTTCCCATAGTATCCGTCGGGTGAGTATCTTTACAATCTGTCTTACCGAAAGTCATAAGATGTTCCCTGGAATAAGTCAAGCGCCCTTGGTCACCAAAAAAACGGGCAGCATGGCTAGTGCTGCGCGCTTGCATTTTCCTGTTTAAGTAGACAGGCAGGTGCAATCAGCCCAACACCTAGAGCGCCTCCCGATATGGTGCCGAGAAATGGCATTAGGACTCGCACTCCCTCACCCAAGATGGCGCTAATAGTAAGAATTGAGTGTTCTAAGCCCCGCTCAAACAGCGGGTGAAGAAGATCGTTTTTATGGTGCGGGTAAGTGGATTCAGTTACACAATTAAAAGATCAAATAAGCAGCAATTACAGCAAAAAAAAATTTAAAATAGCGAAAATCAGTTCACGGCGATATTAAACGATACAGGTCCCTGATCATTCTTTCTGCACAGCCAGCGTGGCTGCAAAGCAATTCTGTAGTGGTGCGGGTAAGTGGATTCAGGCACACCCTCGAACTTATTTTTACGAACATAGCAGAAGCAATAAGTGAACCTCCTCTTCCTATTACATGGTCAGATCACTTTCTGATCAAATTCGGGATCCCATGTAATAATGCCCGGGCCAAACCTAGAATCGAGATTAACAGACCACGACGCCTATGGAAGAGGATAACTCCTGCTTCCTTCTCTCTGACCTTTAAGACCATCATAGTGACACATCATATGGCTATTAATACTGCTCTGATTTCATTCTACGATTCTCTCACCACCTCATTTGATCAGATTGCTCCTTTTAAAAAACTTCCATCCACCTCCCTGGAAAGCTTTGCACCCTAGCACACTGACAACTTGCATTCGGAGAAATCGAAATGCTAACTGCTTGAATGTAGATGTCACTCCACTAAATCCCTTGCGGATAAAGCAGCATACAGGGCTCTGCTAAACAGGTACCACAACAAGATAAAGGCAGCACAGAAACTTTATATTGCTTCCACGATTGCTCATGTGAGCAATTCTATAAAGAAACTGTACAAAGCCATAAATAGCTTTGTGAAACCTCGTGCCTGCACTCCTACCACTAAGGTCTCCCAAAAACTTTGTAATTCTCAAGCCGACTTCTTCTAAGAAAAGATTAACATCAGATACAAGAATTTTCCAATCAGTTTAGAGCTACCAGAGATAGATATCGATTTTAGTTGACCTCACCCAAATACTATTGTTGGCTTAGGTAAATTTGAAACATGCTCCTTGCAGCAGCTGCAGAAGATGCTAGCTGTGGCAAAATCAGTTTCTCCCCAAGATCTATGCCCACCTAGAATAATGATTAACAACGACAGAGGCTGTCCAATACCCCTGAACCAGGGACAAATAGTAGTAACACCTAACAAAAGGTTCAGATACACAACTTCACTAGCAAACTAGCAATTCATACTGGAAAATTTGTTCAAGTAAGGAAAGAGAGGAAGAAAGAAAGAAAGAAGCCTATATTTCAAAAGCAATTTCACAAAATACTCATAATTTATTAAACATGTAGTTTCAAATAACAACACATTACAAGTCAAATGAACGCTCATAAAGAAGTGTTGGCAAGACTAAGACTACCAATTCATTTTACCAAACACGTGGCTAACATACAAACATTACATATACAGAAAGAACAACAGAAACAAATATAATGTGTCTTTCACAGTTCGTGGCCACAGAATGCGTCAACGGCGTTTCGACCGCTGGTTGACTATGCAGTCATCATCAGGACAGACCGTGATTAGAGCGTTTGCAGTAACAATATTAAAAGCAGACCATTCAAAGGTTGAACGGCAGATGCAGTACGTTAAAATTGAGTGAACAAATCACAAGTCCTCATAACACAATTCGAGGACTAATTAGGAAGCTTGTATGTGAGTATGTCTTCAGCACAACAAAAGAGTCCGTGAGGAGCAATTAATTATGGCCCGACGTTTGCCCAGTCAATCAGCATAAGTCCGCGGGTCCGACCGGATAGATCACGGCACTGCTAAACACAGCAAACTTCCTAGAATAATGGCCAGTCTAGCCAATGTCATGGCACCATCAGTAATTATACTTTTCTACTTCTCACTAGTCTCAGCTGAAATGCCTCTCCATTGAAGTGTGCCCAAATATCCCCGATTCTCAAGAAACCCGCTGCAAATACCAAAGTTCTCTCCAACGATAGACCTATCTCGCTGCTACCCCTACTTGAAAAACACTAGAAAGCCACATTAATTAACAGCTAGTAAACTTCTAGATGAACATAAGATCCTAGACCCCTCACAATCTAGTTTCAGTGTTACACCGCACCAAGACCACATTGGTGGCAGTCACTGACCACCTCAGACTCTCACTAGATGCAGGAACACCGGTCCATGATGGTTTTACTGGATTTGACCGCGTCTTTTTTATCTGGTCTCTCACCGTAGCCTAATCCGCAGATTACATGAGCTGGACTCTATGGCAAAGTGCTGCACTGGCTCAGGGATTTCCTTGACTGTCGTACCCAAAACGTCTGTTTCGAGCGCTTTAGATAGAGAAAGATATTTAACAACTAAGGGATCCCACATAGCATGTGCCTGAGCCCAACACTATTTATCATCTATGTAGCGCCTCTAGTACGGTTTGTGAGATCTTGTGGTGTGGAGATTGTGTCATATGCCGATGATACCAACTTCTCATCTCCTTGGGACCGAATCCAGAAATAGTCTAATCTCAGCTTTGTATGAGGGTAATTTTCAGACTGGATGAGTAACTAATGTCTATGACTAAGAGGTGAGAAGACTGAGATTGTGCTATTTGGTAAGGCACATGAGCTTTGGTCAGCTGACTGGTGGCCCATTAAACTTGGTCTAGTAAAATTAGATCATATGCTATATATGAACGATCATGTCAATTTAACCTGCAGTACTTGTTTTGCCACAATGAGGCTCATAAAAAACGTTGTTGCCTGGCTCTCACCCACCTCCATGAAAACCCTTGTCCAGGCCATTATAAGCAGTCGCCTGGACTATGGGAACGCATTCTTTGGGGTAGCTAATGATACCATGTTGGCGAAAGTGCAGGTTGTGCAGAATACAGCTGCATGGCTTGATTTGCAACCTCCCGGGAAGGTCCTCTTCAGCGCCTCTCTTTAAAAAACTGCATTGGTTGCCTATCAGGAAACGGACAATCTTCAAGCTGTACTGATTGACCCACAAGGCTTTAAATAAGGCCCTCCCTCTCTATCTTCATTAGAGACTCCACCATTATCAGCCCTCCAGACAGTTATGGTCCATAAACAAAGCTTTCTTACAGATCACTCATATGCACCTCCAGTTTTGGTGGCACATCTTTTTCTTATTTGGCCCTCTTTCACTGGAACAAACTCCCTTTTCATATCCGTACCTTCCCTGATTTCACAAATTTTAAGAAGATGCTAAAACCCTGGATGTTCTAAAGCACTTTCGTTTCTGAACAGCCAAGCGCCAAGATACTCATTCGGGAGTTAGTCATATGCTAGATCAAGATCAAATAACATAACATATTTATCACTCAACAGAAATCACCACACAACAATGCCACCATCCTCAATAAACAGTTACATTGTAGCTTGTTAAATATCCGTATTTGCCCTGTCCACCTGACTTTGCTGGGATGAGCGTTAGTGCCAGATTTTATTTATATTCCAAGAGTGAAGCATTTGCATGATAATAAAATTGTGATAATATTAAGAAGAATAATAGAGTCTGAAAAACTGTAGTTATAAAGGATGACATTATTTATTTTTGCTGCCGGTTTTTATGGGCTGGGTGAGCGAGTGAATTGCCTTTATCATCATGCTTGAGGATTCACCCATGATTCATCCCCATCTTGTAAGGTCTGTGATGATGAGCAAGGTGACCACCCATCTGTAATTTTGATAGACTGTCCATATATTTGCCCTAACATCCTTGGTCTGTGATTGATGTCTTGGCGGATGACATTTGTTCTTATTTTTAGCTTCTCAGCTAAAGAACAAAAAAATGAATTCCCACAATTGAGATTCCCTAGCTGAAGTGGAAGGGAGGGGGTCTGCTGTGCTGTAGTCTATAGGGAGGGGCAGACCTCTGAAAAGAAATAAGCCTTCTTGTCAGGGTGTCTGCTTCCGCAAAGAAATGCAAATGTGCGCAGTTGGTTAATCCACAAATGTGAAGGTTGCTTGAGACGCATTAATTAATGGAGCCACTTGAAGCTTCTTTTTGAGAGGATACTGTAAGGGTGATCCAAGCTGAGCTGTGGAATGCATGTTTTTAATGGACAGTTATAAAAAAATGTTTGCACTAAGTATAATCTGCATAGTACTGAAAGCTATACTTTAGAAGCATTTTTTATCTTTAAACTAAATTTATAGGTGCACTTAGTGACATCCTATTTATACTGTGTATTACGCATGTTTAAAATAATGACTTAAACATTAACAGTACTTTCAGGAGTCTCCTAATACTAAAAAGCACGCCGCTTTTCCCTGCTGGGCCAAACAGGATTCAACTCAATGGGCCTCTGGTTGCACACATATACATCTGTCATAATCGTATTAACCAGTAGATTTTTCGTAACATAAAATAGTGCATTAGTTTAACACCTTCGATGCTGCTGACTGAATCGTTCCGTCACGCCCCTCGGGTGGGCTGTGCTGGTGACGGAACGGTTCTGTCACTGCCCGGCCGCCGCGGAGCTGATTTCGCGCCTGCGCGGCGGGTTTAATTAAGCGGGCGGGGCCGTGACGGAACCGTTCCGTCACAAGCACAGCTCACCCGCGAGCCGTGACGGAACGATTCTGTCACCAGCGCGGGTGAGCCGCGCGCCCGCCTGTGACCGTTAGCGCTGCGGCGGAATAGCCGCCGTAGCGAAGGAGTTAACTGATTAGTTTAACTTTTATTTATTGTTAAGTTAAAATGTGCGTTATTTTATGTGTAGTTACCTGACAGTGAGAGATCAACAAAATTGTTTCAGAATACTATGCTGTTTTTAGCCACACCTTTGAATCTGCCTCCACGCTCACTGACCCTGTCCCCATGTCAGTATCCATACTTCTTTTAATGCTCTTCAGTCGCTGCATTGAATAGCTTCTAGGTGGAGGAGCCAACAAATTAACAAGGAGAGCTGAGCCAAGGGTCTGGCTTGGATCTTAGAGCCTGTGCATGAGACAAGCTCTGATATATTTGCTATGCTAATCATATTACAAAAATTATGTAAACTATGATAAAATTCCGGAGAAGTGTATTTCGTTAACATGTGAAGCATTGACTTTAATATGTCATATTAAAGTCTATTAAATCAAATACAATAGGTTTTTGAACAACTTTTATTCAGAGCTCAAGTATTCGAAAGTGCTTTCTTACGCATTAATGAAGAAAAAAGAGTTTTGGTGAAGTAAAATATTTGCTTAAAATCACACAACTTAAGCAGGAAAGCTGCTATTTATCCCTGATTTCTGATTTAACTTTGTACGAATCAGCCAGGAAATGGGTATTTGTCTTTCCTTATGTTAAGGCTTTGTTTATTTACTTCGTTGTGTATTTTTCGGTTGTATTTATATAACGTGAACTTGACCCAAAAGTATTACAGAACTGTACATGAGCACCACTTACATTTCACAAGGTCACATTCATTGTTTAAAGGTATGGGGATATTAAGTGGCGTGTCCAGAGTCACAGGATGTTGAGCCGATGCTGAGACTTGAACCTGGCTTCCTAGGTCCAGAATCAGCAGTCCTGGCTCTAATGCCACATCCTGGGTAGATGGAAAGAAGGCAGGCAGAAGCAACATGAAAGCTCGGCTCATCATGGGTTCATGGTTACCACATGACCTCGAGCTGTGTCGGGCTTCAGGCTCAAGCCTAGTTCTAGCGTTCAGTGGCTCGCCAACCTCTAGAATAGCTTTAATGTCTAAAAAGTCAATGATATTAGCATAAGGCAGAGGTCTTCAAACTTTTGTAGGTTGAGCCCCCCCAGCTGAATTTTTTTAAATGTCGGGCCCCCCCTCCCCACCACTTGACAGAAATTTCGGTAATTTGGTACACTGCATATTCGACCGCCACCCGCATATCCCGGCCATATAATGTTCAACACAATTAGAGTGTTTAGTGGGTGTGGTTAAATGACAGAGGCTTATTACACAGCTCAAAACACAATTTTCCAAGATAAAATGTGCGCAACTTGTTTTTACTAGGATGCTTCGTTTTACACATCACCTAGATTGATTATAACACCACCAACATTAATGTGAGGGGTGTGCCTGTTTTTTGCAACATAGACAGTCAATCTGTGGATGGATTCTTGCGACAGCCGTCCTCAGGTTGTGCTCCACATCCAGTCTTGAACGGTTCTTAGTCTTTAATACCGTAAGCGCAGAGAACCCAATCTCACATAAATAGGAAGAGCTAAAAGGCAAGAGTTTTGATAGCAGTTGTGTGTACGGATTCGGTGAGGATGAGGCACTCTTGCTTTACTTCCTGAAAATAAAATGCCTTTGCTCTCTTGTGTTGTTCTTTTGTCTGGTAATAAGTGGCTGCCTAAGAGTGAATTGGCGATTCCCATTTGGATATAAAAGTTTTTGTACTAATGTAAAAATGAAAATCTCTTCAAACAGGGGAAGGCGCTGTGCTCCAGGTTTTTGTTGTCTGTATTTGGGCACACAGAGTTTCTTTCTCCTCTGTTCCTACGTGCCTAGCCGAAACCCCCAGAGATGTTTCTTTCTACTACAGAAGTATGGGCACGTCCTGCCCCATTGCAATTTTCTATAAATTACCTTGCTCTCAATAGGTGTGCCAAGGTTTCAGATTGCTATGTGTGACATTTTCATAATTTCAGTCTAATTGTGAGTGACATTTTAATGACTATGAGTGACACTTTCTCACGAGCAAACTCGAGCAGTGAAGATGAGGGAAACCTAAATATCTGGAATTGCACCCATTTGAGCAACATGACTGAGCGAGCAAAAGCACATTTTCATAGCATACCAAGTCAGTGTAACAGTGGATCATGATTTACACTCTCTTACTGCACCGGGGCAAGGGAGGTCTGACCTGTGTCACCTTAGAACAGTGAGTAACTGAATGTGTTGTAATGTGACACACTTTACACCTGGCACCCACGGACTGTAGGCAGTTGCCTTGACGTGCGCTGCCAAGAGGGCACTTTCTAATTAACACAAACTCACTAGGGTGGCAAGTGCACTGCACAATACACTGAGGCTGAATAAATCGAATTACTATAGTTAGGCCTTAACAAGAAACATTTCAGTATTTCCTGCCAGGTGACTGGGTGTGACCAGTGCTGCTCATCTCACTTTAATTAACTGCATGATGTACTCTGGGAGCTGTAGTGCAGACTGGGTCCGGATTAGTTCGAACTGAAGACAACACATTGCCGATTTGTAAAGGAAAGTCCATGGCAGGCATGTGTGTGAGAGCGAGGAAGGCGAAGGTCTGGAGAGCCACAGGCCCTTCCTAAATAGTTTTGATTTAAAAAAAAAAAAAAACTGCTCAACACTGGAGCGCTTGAGTTTGCTGGTAACCTTACTAAGGTGGGCAGACATTCGCTCCAAGCTTCCCTCCCCTCTCCGCACATGAATTTTACCATCGAGACAAAAATAACGTGTACAGAAACTGAAAAATATTGCAGTTCTGTAGTAGGGGATCTCTGTGTATAGTCATAATCTAGTGAATAGTCCCGACCATGTGCGCGGACCTCGGAGCAATCAAAAATAATCTCTTAAGCTGTCAAAACATGCAGACCTGCATAGACACTTAAGAGAGAATTTAAAGACAGATAATGCAGCCTATATCCACAGGCTACACTGTCCAATCCTTCAACTAGAAATTCCACCAAAAACCACAACAGCACAGCCTGTCCAGGGTTTTCCACAGAGAAAACCTTGCCTTTAACAGCAAAACCCTCTGGAATGATAGAGAGGAAGGAGTGGACAGACAAGCCCCATAGGCTGCCATTATGTGGCTCAAAACAGGATACTGTGCCTTTAAGAGAACTTTCCAGAAGCCTCACAGTATCCCAGAATGCAGTGCAGGTCCCGTTCACCTCCAGTTCTTTTTTCCGGCTCCTGCTAGCAGGACCCTGGAGCATTAGCTCTTCTTTTTTGAGTTTTTTCTATACAATTTTTGTGATATTTTTGGATTTTTGTAGCTTCACTCGACGTCTTTGGCCTTTATCTGCATTCTGCTGTGTTTTTTTTGGCAGAATTTCTGCAGTCTTCTTGTCTTTAGACTATTTCTAGTCTGACAAGTGCTTCTTTGTCTGCAGCTTAACTGAAGGCCAAAGCTGAAGCTCACAGGGTTTGTACTCTGTGCTTGCCTGTGTCTTTTGACACCTGTCTTCTCTGTACCGTCTTTTCTAGGGGGCTTCGGCTTCCAGGTTTCAAACAGAGGAGTTTGAAGGCATCTTCAGCCTCTGGGTGAGGTGAGGGTAGGTCCTCTACCGAGTCCCATGCTGTGATCTCTGGGGTTATCCCCAGTAAGGGCACGTCTGAGCTAGGACGCGGTTCCGGTCTGCGGCGGGCCGTCATGGAGTGCCTCGACGTCATGGAGTGCCTCGACGTCATGGGGTGCCTCGACGTCATGGGGTGCCTCAACGTCATGGGGTGCCTCGACGTCATGGGGTGCCTCGACGTCATGGGGTACCTCAACGTCGACGTCATGGAGTGCCTCGACGTCGACGTCATGGAGTGCCTCGACGTCATGGAGTGCCTCGACGTCATGGGGTTGCCTCGACGTCATGGGGTTGCCTCGACGTCATGGGGTTGCCTCGACGTCATGGGGTTGCCTCGACGTCATGGAGCAGTGATGCTCGACGTCATGGAGCGGTGATGCTCGACGTCATGGAGCGGTGATGCTCGACGTCATGGAGCGGTGATGCTCGACGTCATGGAGCAGGGATGCTCGACGTCATGGAGCAGGGATGCTCGACGTCATGGGACGGTGAGGCTCGACGTCATGGAGCAGTGATGCTCCTTTTGGGGCATTGGTCGCTTGGGCTCTGCTCTCTTCCGTTGGGTCCGGACGTCACCGTTAGGGATGGCTCGGCGTCTCCGTGTTTGACACCGTAGTGACATGTTGACGTCTGAGTGTTGGTTGTCGTAGAGACAGTCGCTGTCTTAGTGATGGTGACGTCGTAGTGAGGTCGACGTCATGGGTTACAGCCGCAGAATACTGCCGGCTCTTGACGCCTGGGTCTTGTTCCAGGCCTCGCTCCTTGGTGAGCCTCTCTTCGTAGGAGGGGACTTTGTGTTCCCGGCACCTTCCACTCACGACGCAGAGCAGTTGATCAGCGTCGAGGAACCCTTCTGATGGGGAGTTTGTGGTTACTCACCACGTGTAAGCGAGGGACATTGGTCCTTTTGCTTAGTTTTGAGTACTTGCATACCTGCACGTCTGCTAGGTCGCCTCCTGCTCAACCACTACTGGTGAGACCACCGGGGATGTTTCAGAATCCTCTCAGTTCCCTCTCCCGCCCACCACCCCAGGAGCCTTTGGCCCCTCAGTCTGCGAACCTCCGTGCCTTGATGCCAGGGATGCGTCTTCCATGAGTACAGGGAATCTCTCTCCGACTCTTTACTGGTTGGCGGGACTTAACTTTCGTCCACTACCACCTGACAGGAGGTTCTGGCTCTGACCGTGCTCCTGACTTGGTCGCAGGGGTGGCGGCATGTAGACCTCGTGCTGTGGCCCGCTGTTGTTGGACCGTTGTTGTGAGATCCCTCTGTGGGGGTGTTTTCGTCGCTGATTTGTGGTTCCTCTGCCGAGAGACAGGAGGGAAGCCTTACAAGAGGTGGTCTAATGGGCCTGATAGTTTCGGATCTAGACATCGGTGTCGGAGCAGAGTTTTTCTCTCCTGCCGACCCCCAGGTATTGTGGGTTTGTCCTACGTTGCCATACTTTTATTCGCCTGACGTCTCTGCAGCCTGCTGCTCAGCAGTGTGCTTCTACTCTCCCGTTCTTTGGGCAACCCTTGGGCTGCCATGAGAGTAGTGAGTGGCTCGCATGAAGTCTGAATCGGAGATTTTTGGACGGCTGTAGGTTTGGGGCATGGAGAACGGCTTGAGGCCTTCTGCCCTTTCTAGCGGCGTTTTTCCTCCCAGGATTTGCCGGTGGTCCCAGGCCGCCATTTAATGCTTTACAAGTATATTGTGCGCATACGCGGGAGAGCTTGTTGCTCCTCGGCGAACAAAGGCCGGCTGGGTCTAAGTCAGTCTTCGGTTCATCGGCCCTCCTCCAGCAATTCCTCCGGTCGGCTCGCGGTTTCAGCTGCGCGAGCTCTAAGCAGAGGCCGATATCCTGTTTAGGACAAGGGCGATAGAGGACGTACCTCTGTCTCAAAGGGGAAGAGGTCTGTAATCCCGGTTCTTTCTGGTTCGCAAGAAGGACAAGAACGAGTTCAGGCCCATTCTGGATTTGCGACAAGCAAACAAGTGGATTCGCAGAAGAGGAATTTTGCATGCTGTCGTTGCATCAGGTTTATACTCAGCTGCAACAGGGAGATTGGCTCGGTGCCATAGATCTACAGGATGCATACTCCCATGTGCTCATTGCACACAAACACAGGAAGTTCCTGCGATTCCAAGTCGGCGCCCATCATTATCAGTACACAGTACTGCCAGTCGGGCTGAAGTCTGCGCCCAGACCATTCTCGAAGTGCATGGCAGTGGTAGCTGCACGCCTGAGGAAAAACGAGGTGGTTTCTCTAACCGTACCTGGACGATTGGTTGATCAAGGCGGAGATTGGCTCGGTGCCATAGATCTACAGGATGCATACTCCCATGTGCTCATTGCACACAAACACAGGAAGTTCCTGCGATTCCAAGTCGGCGCCCATCATTATCAGTACACAGTACTGCCAGTCGGGCTGAAGTCTGCGCCCAGACCATTCTCGAAGTGCATGGCAGTGGTAGCTGCACGCCTGAGGAAAAACGAGGTGGTTTCTCTAACCGTACCTGGACGATTGGTTGATCAAGGCCTCCTCCTTCTCGGAAGCTCAGGCACACTTCCGAAGGACGTGCGTTCTCTTGAACGAGCTGGGGTTGCACATCAACATGTCCAAGTCTGTCCCCATTCCGGTCCAGTGCATACAGTACTTGGGAGCCTCCGTCAATACGCTGTCAGCAAGCGTGTCTCCTTCGGAGGAGTGACGATTATCTCTCCTTAGGAAGGCTCCGGCTCTTGTGACCGCCCCATCTACAACAGTGAAGACGGTGTCTTCTCTACTGGGGTCGATGGCCTCTTGTATATTCCTCACGCCACACGCACGGCTGCTCATGAGACCTTTGCAGGAGTGCTTGGAGGATCACTGGGATTAGAGGAAAGGATCTTTGGGCGACAAGATACGACTGTCTCTGCGTGCTCTTCAGTCTCTGAAGTGGTAGTGTTCAGCGGAGAATCTCCTAAGAGGGGTTCCCTTTCACAAGGACATTTCCACGCTGACTGTCGTGACGGATGCGTCTCCCCACGGCTGGGGGGCGCTTTCCGGAGACTTGCAGATACAAGGAACGTGGTCCCCGATGGAGTCCACGTATCACATCATTTTCCAGGAACTCCGAGCTGTTCACTTGGCACTGAAGGCGTTTCTTCCGTCCTTCCAGACCAACTCTCTGCTTGTACAGACGGACAATACGACCACAATGTATTATCTCAACAAGCAGGGGGGTTCGAGATCGCACACTCTGTCGCAGGAGGCGCAGGCGATCTGGCGCTGGTTTTTATCCAGAGGACTGACTCTAACGGCTACCCATCTGCCAGGTGTGCAGAATGTTCAGGCAGACGTACTGAGCAGACTGATTCAGGAACACCACGAATGGGTCATAAACGACGAAGTACTCGGAGAAGTCTTCGGCAAATGCCGAGACTTCGCCTCCAGGTACTGCCTGTGGGGAAGCTGGGGAATGCGTTCTGGATTAACTGGTCGAACAGCTTTCTGTACGCTTTTCCACCCTTTCCCTTGATTCCGGCGGTGTTCATCAAGCTGTCCCAGTCCAGGGCACCGATGATCCTGATTGCCCCGGAATGGCCCAGACAGTGGTGGTTCACGGACCTGCTTCACCGGTCTCTCCGTCCTCTCATACGGCGGCCTTACAGGCCGGACATTCTCACAAAGTTCATGGGGCAAATGTTGCACCCCAACCTCTCGTCTTTGAGTTTGGCTGCATGGCTCCTGAGATAGTGTAATATGGCCGTTTGAATCTACCAGAAGTTTGTATGGCCATACTCAAGGAGGCTAAGCATCCTTCCACTAGGACTTTTATGCTTACAAGTGGAAGAGGTTTTTGCATCTGGTGCAAGTCCAAGGACCATGACCTGACGACGTGTAAGGAAGATGTCATCCTTCCGTATCTTCTACACCTGGCGCAGTCGGGCCTTAATGTCCAATCCATTACGGTTCATCTTGCTGCGCTGACTGCCTACAGGAAATGCCCTTCAGACTTCCTTCTTCCAGATCCTTGTGATCAAAGACTTTTTGGAAGGCTGGAAGGAAGCATTCCCTCCTGTCTGGCTTCCTTCGCCTTCATGGGAATTGAATGTGGTGCTGTCCAGATTGATGAAGGAGCCTTTTGAACCTATTCATAAGGCTTTGTTGCAGCATCTGTCCTGGAAGGCGGCGTTCTTCGTGGCCATCACATCGGCCCGCAGGGGGAGTGATATTCAGGCGTTGTGTTGCCAAGAACCTTATACTGTATTTCATGCTGCTAAGGTTGTTACGCATACTCACCCTAAATTTCTTCCAGAGGTTATTTCTGATTTTCATGTCAACCAGACAATAACTTTGCCTACGTTTGTTCAGAATCCTGCATCTCCAGCGGAAAGGTCCCTACATTCCCTGGATGTTAGGAGGGTGTTGGCATTTTATCTGGATAAAACCAGAGATATTCGTGGTTCAGATCAATTGTTTGTCAATTATGGATCAGTCAGGACCGGTCTTGCTACCTCAAAACAGTCCATCTCTAGGTGGATTGTGTCCTGTATACAATTGTGTTACCAAAAGGCTAATACGACCGTAGGAGGTAAACCTAAGGCTCATTCCACCAGGGGCAAAGCTGCCACGACTGCTTTGCTACTTAATGTTCCGATTGCAGAAATCTGCAAGGCCGCCACTTGGAAGTGGGTCCATACCTTTGCTAAGCATTACTGTCTGGACACTGATGCCAGGGCAGATGCTCAGGTTGGGCAGGCTTCGCTGCGAAATCGGTTCGCACAGTAGTGGTGTTATTTCTCGGTTCTCCACCGTCGCTTTGGTGTGGGGATGGGCTTGCCATTCTATTCACTAGATTATGACTATACACAGAGATCCCCTACTACAGAAGGAGTAGTTTCTGTCCTGTAACTCCAGTTCTGTAGTAGGGGTATCTCTGTTATAGTCATAAGCGCCCACCCTCCTCCCCGGTGGAGGGAGATATTCATGTAAGAAATGCTACAGGTCTGGCGTGTTACGCCTTCAAAAAGAACTGAAGGTGAAAGGGACCTGCACTGCATTCTGGGATACTGTGAGGCTTCTGGAAAGTTCTCTTAAAGGCACAGTATCCTGTTTTGAGCCACATAATGGCAGCCTATGGGGCTTGTCTGTCCACTCCTTCCTCTCTATCTTTCCAGAGGGTTTTGCTGTTAAAGGCAAGGTTTTCTCTGTGGAAAACCCTGGACAGGCTGTGCTGTTGTGGTTTTTGGTGGAATTTCTAGTTGAAGTATTGGACTGTGTAGCCTGTGGATATAGGCTGCATTATCTGTCTTTAAATTCTCTCTTAAGTGTCTATGCAGGTCTGCATGTTTTGACAGCTTAAGAGATTATTTTTGATTGCTCCGGGGTCCGCTCACATGGGCGGGACTATTCACTAGATTATGACTATAACAGAGATACCCCTACTACAGAACTGGAGTTACAGGACAGAAACTACTCCTTTCTGCTCACAATACCTAGCAAAACCGGGGTACCGAGAAGACATTTGCAAGCCTCCCAGAGAAGAAGCACGCCTCTGTTCCTGACAGGCCTTGCTGAAACTCCCAGGGAAGTTTCTTTAAATTTCAAAAGTATGAGCACGTCGTGCCCGGCCAGTGCAAGATAGTTAAAACTAACATCGTGTGCCTTCGATTTCGCTCTCTCCCCAACCCCACCCCAGCATTCACCCCCCATCCACCTCTGCCTTGACTTAGAAAACATCGAAAGAATGTTTGCATGTTTGCCTCGAAATAATATTTTGACACACGCTGCAAATAAACTGGTGGTTTAAATCTTCAGACAGCAGCAGGAGCACTCCAGTGGATCAGCAGAAGAATTCTTCACGACAAAATGCAAATCTCAGACCAAGATAAGGAAGTAAAAGGCAGCAAATGGGAGCAGTGAAGGAACGCCACAGTAACCAAAAAGTTAAAGAATTCAGGAGCTTTATGCTCCTGGTTTCACTGCACTTCCTGCCATCTGAAATGCTGTCTCCTTTATTTATGTAACATGATCAGTGACAACGTTACTAAGTGCTGATTGGCTGCTGTGCAGGAGTTAGCCAATCTAAAATCCCCATTTGAAATGCAGTAAACTTGCTTTCGAGTCGACGTGGTACATTTGAAAACAAAGGTTGGGTTTCAGGTGAAGTCCGCGCCCCCCCTGAGATGATGGCGCGCCCCCCCAGGGGGGCGCGCCCCACAGATTGAAGAAGTCTGGCATAAGGTGTCCTGCCGTCCCTTCCCTTCATTATGAACTTTTTTTTAAAGATGTTGCGTCAGATTAACCTGTGATCTGTATTTATTTAACACATTATACTAGTCATCTTACAGAATTGTACAAAAACATTGTATTGTGGTCTTAAAGGCAATTGATAAAAATAAATGAATCTAGTCAGTGGCTTAAGTGCACTATGTGTGACTGGAAAGCCTGAGTTCAAATCCTAGATTTCCTGCATGGCTAAATTGTGTGATGTTAGTCAAATCAATTTACTTCCTGTGTCTGATTTACTGGATAGTGACACTTGAAAGCTGTTTTAAATAATTCAGTTTAAGATGGACTGCATACAAAACATCACTTATATATTTTATCAGCCTGGAATGTGCCACCATCCACAACAGTAATATAGGCCATGATGTAAGAGACACCAGATAATTGGATCACTTTGTCCAGTCCTAGTGTTGTCAAGATGGAGGGTTAATGAATGTTTTAAAGTTCACGTTTAGAAACTTTAACTTCAAATAAATGTCAATTCATTGTTGTGATCTAATGCACTAAACTGAAACACTACCATAAGTTTTTTTTAAAGGATTTTATTGTATGCCAAGAGAGGTTACATAGCAGTAGCCAGGTAAATAGCAATCGATTTAATTGTACACTCACAGGAAAACAGTGCTGGTGAATTGCGATTCTCCTATTAACATGACCAGAGAATCTGGATTTCATTAAAGACACGGAGGCTAACATTATGCATAAATCTTTTAATGCAGCTCACAAACACAGCCGCTTACGTCACAAAGGTAAGAATAAGAATTAGGTGACATCATAGTATCCATAAAGGCCAGGTGCCAAGGGAGATCAGCCTCTTTTAAATGCCTCGAGTGACAGGAGAAGTAGAAACAGAAGAATAAAGCTTGAACTTGAATGAAGAATTGTAGACCATCTTGAATTCCAAGTAGGTTCGTCAATTAGAATTGTCTGAAATTGAAAACAAAGTAAATCAACGAAAAGAACAGAAAAGGTCTTCATAAGAAGCATGAACAAAACATCAGAGCAAGAAAGCATCCAAAGAAATTGTAAACCAGATAAAATAATAATTCACAATTACCCTCAGGGAGGGACGGGAGGGATAATGTTAGCCTCCGTGTCTTTAATGAAATCCAGATTCTCTGGTCATGTTAATAGGAGAATCGCAATTTCATTACAAGACAGGAGGCTACATTATGCATGTTGGTAGCCTTGAATAACTGCATCAGAAACATGTTCAATTGGTTTACAATAGTGATGTGCGAAAGTATAGGCATTAGACCAATCAGCAGACTTAAGGATAGTATCCAACTTACCACCAGACCAGAATGACTTGCTGGCCATAGCACTCCTGAGAGAGTGAGCTTGGAACTTAGACAGGTCAATACCAGCAAGGTTCATAGCAATTTTAACCCACCTAGCGATAGAACAGCATGAGATGGGTTTAAAGGGGCTAACGTAAGAAACTAAAAGTTGATTAGCATCAGGAGGACGAAGATTAGACATTCTGGAATCATATTCCTTCATGCAATCAACAACACATAGTTTTGGATGAGAATCAAAACGAGGGTAAAAGATAGAATCAGACATGGTTTTAGTTCTTCTAAATATTTCAAATTTAACACCAAACATGTCATAACATCTATTAGAGATGTCCAGAGCTTTGACATCGGAAACTCTGCGACAAGAAACTAGGCATAGAAGAGAGGCAAGTTTAATTGAGAGACATTTCCTGTTAAGGAGAGAATTGTTAGGCCATGAACAAAAAAGATCAAGCAAAAGTCTAACATCCCAAACAGATTGATATTTAGGGCGAGGAGGCCTTTTAAGTCTAATACTTTTGAGTACTCTACAAATGATAACATTCTTACCTACCGTCTTACCATTGACGAGAGAATGTCCAGCTGAAATTGCAGATCTAAAGCAATTTATTGATCTATAGGAAAGACCATTGTCAAAGAGTTCTACCAAAAAGTTAACTATGTTAACGATAGGAGCCTCCACGGGATCCAGGTTCCTCTCCATGCACCAACGAGACCATTTCTTCCAGATGTTATTATATCTGTAGTGGGTTCCTGGTGCCCATGATTCACCAAGGAGGGTGAGAGCAGATGACGAAAGTCCAGACAATTGGTTAGATTGCCTGACACTTTCCAAGCAAGAAGTTCAAACTCCCTGAAAGAACTAGGTGGTGATCTTCTCCGTTTGCGTTTAAGAGGAGGCCCTGAGTTGCGGGAATCAGGAAGGGAATGTCGCAAGAAAGTTCCAGAGCTGTGGGGAACCAGGCTTGGGACGGCCAAAAAGGAGTTATCAGGACAAGAGAGGACTGTTCCTGTCTCACTTTCTGAAGAACTCTTTGAATCATTGCGAACGGAGGAAAAGCGTAAGGGTGAAGAGGAGCCCAAGGTTGGAGAAAAGCATTGACAGCCAGAGCACCCGGGTCTGGCATCCAGCTGAAATACTGAGGGAGTTGGGAGGTTAACCGGCTGGCGAAGAGGTCCACATCGAAAGGACCCCAGAATTGATTCAGGGAATTGAAAATTGACACATCGAGTTTCCAATCGCTGAAATCTTGAAGGAATCTCGAGTTCCAATCTGCTGAGATATTGGATTTTCCTGGGAGATATTCTGCTTTCAAGGCAATCTTGTGCTCCAGACAGAACATCCAGAGTTTCTTGGCCAGATCTGATAAGTCCGCAGATCTCGTACCACCGAGACGGTTGATATAAGAGACTGCGGAAACATTGTCCATCTTCAGAAGGACAGATCTGCCCTGAAGGGAGTGTCTGAAACTCATAAGAGCATAGAGACCAGCGGTCAATTCTAAAAAGTTTATATGGTGAGTAGACTCTGAATGGGTCCATAGTCCACCGGTGTCTTGGTCGAGGAGACGTGCTCCCCAACCGCGAAGGCTTGCGTCTGACTCTAAAACAAAGTCTGGGGTCGAGCCAAAGATCGCCCTTCCATTCCATGCGTCCAAATTGTCCAGCCACCAAGAGAGTTCTAATTTCGCTTGTTGATCTAGAGAAACATGGTCCCCGTACCAAAGACCGGATCGAAGAGCATTGGCTTTCACCCTCTGGAGAGCGCGGTAATTCAGTGGACCTGGGAAGATAGCTTGGATCGAAGAAGAAAGTAGACCCAGGAGTCTGGCCAGTTCTCGGAGAGAGAGAGATTGTTGTCTCAGAACAAACCTGATCTCTTTCCGAATTTTGGCAATCTTCTTTTTGGGAAGTAAGAGGAGACAGCTGGAGGTGTCTACAGTGAAACCTAGAAACTCTAGGGATTTTGAGGGCGTCAGAATGGACTTTTCCCTGTTTATAATGAAGCCAAGGTTCTCTATGAGGTCCATGGAAACCTTGAGATCCTCTAAAACTTGAGCGTGAGTTTGAGACATTATAAGGATGTCGTCTAGGTAGATAATTAGTCGAATACCTCTCGCTCTCAGAATGGAAACAATGGTTCTCATGACTTTGGTGAAACACCAAGGGGCGGACGAGAGACCGAAAGGGAGAGCTTGAAATTGATAGAGGTGACCGTCCCAAATGAATTGGAGAAAGGGTTGGTGTTCCTTGGCCATAGGGATGGTAAAATAGGCGTCTTTTAGATCCAATTTGACCAGCCAATCTCCGTGAAGGAGAAGGTCCCTGAGAAGATGGATTCCTTCCATCTTGAAGTGTCGATAAACAAGATATTTGTTTACTTCCCGTAGGTTTATTACAGGTCTCCAACCTTTGTCCTTCTTCTCGACTAGGAAGAGGGTACTTACGAATTTCTTTTGGGACCAAGGTACCTCGATAATGGCACCTTTCTTGAGCATAGAGGAAACCTCCTCTCTGACGATTGCTAGATGTTCTAAAGGAAGGTCTAGAGGTCTGGGAGTAGTGGTCTGGTAAGGAGTATCTACAAAGTCTATCCTGAATCCCTGAACAGTCTCTAGGACCCACGGATCTTGTGTAAATCTTTTCCAAACATGAAAAAAGTGTTTGAGTCTTCCCCCGACCCTGGGAGGTGAGAGAGAAGAAGGGGCACTTACTTTGGGAATTGTTGTTTGATGCTCCACGGGAGGAGAAGCCTCTGCCACGGGAACCCCGTCCTCGTTGAGGGTAGAATTGTTTGTTGGAAGGGTAGAAGCCTCTACCGGTGAAACCTCTTCCTCTGCCGGATGAGAAGGGCCGGAAAGTTCCACGGCCGGAAGAACTGCCCCTTCTTCCGGCCTGTCCAAAAACATTTGTTGGGAAGACTTTTCTCATGTTGTTCTGGGCTCTATCTAAGGCAGTGAAGGTGGCGACATATTTTCCAATTGTCTTGATCATATCTTCTCCAAATAGGAGACCTTTAGGTTTATTAGAGGGTTCTTTTTCAGCGAGGTCCCCAAGTTTGGGGTTAATTCTGTTGAGGACAGTTTTCCTTCTTTCCATATTAAGACTGGAATTAGCGTTCCCTAGGAGCACGATCGCCCTCTGGCTCCAACCTCTTATTAGTCCAATGTCAAGGGGTATATTAGAGATATGAGATTCCTCTGCTAAATCGAGGATTTTGGTAAGTGGGCCGAGTACATCTAGGAGGCGGTCTTGGCAAGCTTTAAGGGCTCTTTCCAGGCCTTTCCTGGGATCTTTTCCCAGTTTAAATAAGAATTTAATTAGGTCAGGGTCTAGGTTGGGGGTCTGGCAGACCTTATCGTCAATCCATGGTCTGGGGCATTCAGAACGCATGGTATTGCGTGTATCTGTTTCAAGGGTATTCCTTAGCCACTTTGTAATGAACTTGGCGACGTGGTCGTGAGGAAACCATTTAGAGCTATTTGGGCGGGAGATATTGTTAGGGGAGAACATTTCTCCACCTAAGGGGTCAAGAATAGCGTCTTTAGAGGAAGGGGAGGAGTTCGCTTCAGAAAGCGCATTTAGATCTATGTCATCCAAGTCATTATCATGAAGATCAAAGACGAACTCGTCGTAAGGTTCATCATATACTTCCTCTACATCAGAGTAGGAGTCTGAGTCAGCACAGGCGTCTTCACCAATTGTGCCGCTAAGGACACCTCCCAAAGTTGTGCCGCCAGGGGCACCCATCCTTGTTGTGTCGCGAGGGGCACCAAAACCTTTTGGGGCGCTATGGCCTCCCATATTGCGTGAGGTGCTAGGACCTCCCATGTCAACTGGATTAGGAATAATACCAGTATTGCCTTGATTGTGCTTGACTTTTTTAGTGGCTTTAGAAGGGGAAGAATCATGAGTTGTATCACTTTCAATACATAGGGTTCTTTTATGAGACATGACTTCTTTCAGAGTATTAATCATGCAAGATCTCATCTCTTTTTTAAGAAAATTTTTAAAAGAGTCGCTAGTATGGGTAGGGGAGCTTGCGAAGGCATCGTCAGAGTCCATGTCGGACATAATGCCTGTATATTTGATATGTACCAATATAAAGGATATATATAATATAATATAAAGGGTTATTAATGTGGTTAAATGTAGTAAAAGGTACTAATCATATATTAATATCACAATGGTTGTTTATTATACCTCAACTGCTAATTATGAATGTACTAGCCAATGTTAAATAAGATATATGTAATAAAAGGTTGCTTTTCGCTTTTTTTTTTTTTTTTATATATACCCCAAAGGATCTCAGGATTGAAATATTAGGCAATATTAGACAATATTAGAGCGGGGCCGAGGAAAAACAGCTGATCGTCGGGTCGGAAGAGCTCTTCAGAGCAACCGACGCGCTCGAGGCAAGGAAACCTCGAAGGAAAGAGGAATGACCCTTAGGAGGCAGGGCGCGCTGCGCCGCCGCTGCCGAGGGTCATTCCTCTAATGCGGGGTGATGTATGCGCTCCTCACATTGAAGTGAGAGTTATGAGCGCGAGCGTGAGTTTTACCTCGTAGGGGGCAGAGAGAGAGATAAATGAATTAAAATGCAAATCGGAGATTAAAACGGGTCGCGCATCGACGTGGATCGCGGGGGTGAACACTGAAAAGCTTTAAAAGCGGAGATGGGTGAAAGAAAGGTAAGGGAAAGACGACCATAAATTGGAAGTCTTTGAGGGAGGGGGGTTACGGCGAGTGTAACCAACAGAAGGAAAGGACAGTGGTCGAGTCAAAACGAAAAGGATTAAACATATGATCATAATTATTGAGTTAAATACAAGGATATTGCACAATGTTAACAAAAATGAAGTAGGTCACATGTTAGCTTAACAGATATAATGTGGCTTATCAGCATAATCTCTAAACAATATCAAAGAGATAGGTTAAGGAAAGACAACTTATCTGTTTGAGAGCCGCATTTAAAAGAGGCTGATCTCCCTTGGCACCTGGCCTTTATGGATACTATGATGTCACCTAATTCTTATTCTTACCTTTGTGACGTAAGCGGCTGTGTTTGTGAGCTGCATTAAAAGATTTATGCATAATGTAGCCTCCTGTCTTGTAATGAAATTTATGAAAAATTAGCATACAATTTTAAAGTTTTTCTGTGTAACAAATTTACCCATAATTAGCTGTCCATCCCGCCCAGTTGCCGCTACCTTAACTTCACTATAGGGAAGCATCAAAATGAACCGTGTGGTGCTTAGAAGAAACTGTTCTAGAGGGGGAATCATGACAGTGTGTCAAAGATAGGCGCCTTTAAACACTGCCTTGAGTAGTTGCCTAGATGTGGTAAAAACAGCTACTATATAGAACTAGAGACGTGTATGGAGTGGATTATGAGGGTAGAGAATTGTCACAGGTGAGTCTTTAAAGCCCCTCCACCAAAATATCCTGCGCCTGTGCAATAAATGTTTTTATCGGACCGGCTCATACCTCCCTGTGTAACAGGGTGCTTGCGACAGGTTTTGTCAGATGGGACACAAGCCAGAATTGATTGTGCCTTTTTTTCTTTATTGGCAACTGAGAAGTTTTATAGCAAAGGCAAATTAAAAAATAACTAAGGGAAAAGGAAAGTCAATTGGATGTTATGTCCAAAGATTTCCTTCACTCTCCTTTTCCAGGTTCTCCCTGGGTCCTCTCACTCTCTGGTTTTTGTTCTATTAGGCCTCTCTTTAATGCCAGCTTAGATCCTCATGAAAATAAAACAGACCCTGAGCATGTGTTCAGATTATCACTATCTTCCCTTCATCTTCACCACTGCCGTGCTCTGATTTCTAGGGTGTTTTTGGTGCCCTTAACTAGTCACTGGTGCTCCCCAGTCCAGTTTATGGGTGCTCCCACCCCTCTGGACATCCAATATCTGGACATCCAATATACCCAGAATCCGCCTTCGTTAGTGCCACTAAGTTTTTAAACATAGAATCACTTGCCTGGTGCCACAGACCTGACTCCAGGCCACAGCACCTCATTTCTTCGGGTTGCTGGGGCTGTGTGTGGTAAATCTGTCTTGTTTTGGTAGGATGATTCCAGTCATTTCCAGGCTTCTCCCGATGGGTTCCAGCCGCTCTCGACAGCCTGTGCCCTCATAGTCTACTCTTGTGTCATCCACTCCTGAGCTGCTCCTTGTCTTGCTCATCCTCTCCGGCAGTTGGGTGTCTTCCTCCTTGCCGTGTCCATTTAAGGCCGTCCTCACATTTGTGGCCAGATCTGGTGGTGACGTCACTGTGCAGAATTCCTTGTTGACATGCGCCGCTATAGCCGCCACCTCTGCCTTCCAATGGCAATCACCAGCAGCCATATTCGATTTTACGCCACCTCTTGCGGAGTCCCTGCCATTGTACTCTCAGACTGAAATCAAGAGAATGAGACATGGTCCATCTTACAATAACCAGAGAAATTGAACCCTTCCAGAGCAGCGTATTATTGCTTTTTGCTAGAAGAAGAGCTGGGTCGAATAACTTGGTGAAGGGTTTCTCAGAGTTAAGGTTGTGGCATACCCCAATAGCACTACTTCGGGGAATTCATTAGTACACAGCCCGTCGTGGTCGACAGCACCTCGAGAACTCTCTGCCAGTATGAAAGGAGTGTGGGGCAAGACCAAAGCACATGAAGCAAATCTACATCTAAAATTGCATGTAGTGAGGATATGCAGCTGCAGCTCCCAGGTACATCGGGCAGGTGTGTGGTAGCCTCACTTCAGGCTATTAAACGGAATATAAATTGAATATTAAATTGAATGTACTTAAAACAGGAGTTATGGGATACTTTGTGGGGAAATTTCAATAATTTGACCCAGTCTGCATTGTGCAGATGTTAGGCCATGTTAGTCCCCTAGTTAGTACAGACAGAAGCCCCGTAGTGGTCCCCATGTTTCAGGAAAGCTATGCACACCCATCTTATCAGTTTACCACCAGTCCCTATTGTATAGAGCTTATGCTACACTTCATGTGCGGTTAGTGCTATGTGGTGGACATGAAATAGGGTATTTAATGATTGTTTAATTTGCCCGTATGATAGGATGTGACCCTGGTGAAGACTCTAGTCTGCCATAAGGGTTTGGAAATGTAGTAGCTCCCAGTCAACAAACACATACCACAATTTTGAGAGGTCTGCAGCATGCCATTAATGGACTTGCCCTAAGCAAAACTGTACAAAGTGAGTGGGGTGCCATAGCAAAGGAGCATAGGGTTTCTTTATGTTAAAGAGTTTATGAGTTCTAGTAAGCTAAGAGAAAGCTGGGTGGATTAGCCCTAGGTAGCATTGTGTAGAATTGTCATTAGGAAACAATGAAAGTATTTACAAATCAACCCTGTCTTACGCAGGGGGCGGCAAGGCAGCTAGTGCAGCACCCATTGGTGTGCAGCTATATAATGGTGTGCCAAGTGCAGATGGGCTAATCCACCCGCAGTCATGGGTAGCGTTAGAGTGGGAAGAGCTACTTGGCAGTGCCTCAGCCCCCAAATCAGATGTGGGACATGCCAAGGTATCGAAAGAATGAACGAGGGGTAAGCAGGTGACGGTTTTTAAAATATTACAATAATAGGGCACCACAACCATCTTTATTCGTGCCACGTGGCTCATTACTGAAAGTGGACGAGAAGACCAAACGGCAAACTGGGCTCAGAGGGGCTGTGTCGCTCTGCCCAGGTTGCCATCCTTCAAATCAGTGGAGTAATTTCAGATATTAATCTCTCAGTATCGAAAAGCAACTAATTCCCAGTTCAATCTGAGGTCTAATTGTATACATAGGGGAAAACCCCACTGTATGTTACAAAAACACTTCCTACGTTATAAAATCGTTATCATGTTCTTACAATTAGCTTCTGTAATTTACATCCCAATTATTTTGAAGATTCAGCATGTACTTTAACACTTGGGGATGATCCAGGTCACTGGTTTGGCCTTGGCTCAACGTCAGAACCACTTTAAGACATGGCCACAATGGGCAGTAGAAATTATCAAGAATGGATAGGACACTTGTAACCACTTATACCAAGAGAAGTATTGTAAAACCCTCATAAACGATGTGTATAACGAGAAGCGGTATATCTTGTTCTCCGCCCCACACAAACGTTATGGCAGCAATCATCGGGTTTGACAAATTGTATCTTACCAGCCTCACCCGAGGCGTTCTCTGGTTTTTTCGTGGCAGTCTCCAGAGAAGTTTCGAATAACCCCACAAAAATTGGCACAAAAGGGGAAAGTAAAATAGTTTCCAGCCGATAAAGGTACACTTTTATTAATATCGTTGGACAACTAGGTTAAAAAAGATCGGTATGCTCACTGGATTTTTAGGAGTCCAAAGCATATATTAGTAACATTGACAGAACGTCGACATGTTTCTGCTCTCTTGGCCCGTGGGTCTAAGAGCTTTCGTCAGGACAAAGACAACAATAAACAAAGAAAAATCTACATATCACTATTTGTGATGTAGAGGGGTAGAGGATTATATTTTTTCAGTCTTACCCTTATGAGGTTCTATGAAGTCACCTATAAAGAAAGAGGTGGGGTCACTAGTGGCAATTAACCAATGTACAAGAAATAGTTAAAAATGGAAAAACATTGTACCATTTTCATGCAAGCGCAATTGAGGCTTATTTTAAGAAATTGAGAACAAAATGAACATGTGGGCGAGTAAATGGAGGCGACATAGACTAGCGTATATTGTGACAAGTAATTTACCCAGAAAAGAAGATTAACATACCTCTAAGTCGGGTGAACTTTAGTAAATGAACCTATTAGGAAAAACAGGAATAATGAATGTTTTTCCGCGTTCGTAATCGCAAGAAAGTCTGTGATACCCCAAGTGAGGTCTTACCTTAAATATGTTAAAAAAGGTTCCCTCAGGAGGTATGGACAGATTGTCCCAGGCTATAACGGTATCAAAGGAGGGGGTATTAGTCACTCTGATACTGTAAAGTTGTGGTGGGCGCGGGTAATGAGGGGACGACTTACCCGCAACGGAAGCGTGTTCCGCGTCTTGTGCTGACTCTGCCTCCTGGACGCCGGGAGCACGCTTCCAATGGCGTTTTAACTGCAATGGTCATAGAAATGGAAGAAGGACCTTTGTTTTGAAACGAAGAACAACTTTAACAGATTAGATGACATATTTTTAGGTCATTCTGTACGTCTAGACCTAATTATATGTTATGTACAACGTGGTCTCCTAATTATCAAGACATTAGCCCAGAAAAAATGTTTTGAAAAAATTGTTACTGACTCAACCCGTTTACAGGGGAATGCACATTGCTGAAGAGGATTGTCATACTGTGAGCATCAGCGTGCAAAGTGGTGCCAACAAATGTCATCATTTAGACCATATTTATTGGTCTTGAGGCGGTCCACCCAGCGTTGTTCTTTTTCGTATAGTACCTTTTCAACGTTGGGTGTATTGTCTGGAACTTTTTCTATAATTTTCCACTTTAGGTCCTCAATGCTATGTTTCAGTTCAATGAAATGTGCACATAGTTTGGTTGTGTTCTTTTTTAGGCGAATATTGCTCTTATGCTCCCCTATGCGAAGTTTCACCTTTCTACAGGTCATACCAATGTATTTTTTGTCACATGGGCATGTGACCATATAGATCACATGGGAAGAGTTGCAATTGCTATGTTGCCGCTGGGTCCATGTGAATGTTGGAGATAGTTGTAATGTTTTGGAGATGGATGTAGATGTGCAAGCCGTGCAGGAACCACACGGGTAGTGAACTGGGACTGGGACGGCTTGCACATCTACATCCATCTCCAAAACATTACAACTATCTCCAACATTCACATGGACCCAGCGACAACATAGCAGGTGCAACTCTTCCCATGTGATCTATATGGTCACATGCCCATGTGACAAAAAATACATTGGTATGACCTGTAGAAAGGTGAAACTTCGCATAGGGGAGCATAAGAGCAATATTCGCCTAAAAAAGAACACAACCAAACTATGTGCACATTTCATTGAACTGAAACATAGCATTGAGGACCTAAAGTGGACAATTATAGAAAAAGTTCCAGACAATACACCCAACGTTGAAAAGGTACTATACGAAAAAGAACAACGCTGGGTGGACCGCCTCAAGACCAATAAATATGGTCTAAATGATGACATTTGTTGGCACCACTTTGCACGCTGATGCTCACAGTATGACAATCCTCTTCAGCAATGTGCATTCCCCTGTAAACGGGTTGAGTCAGTAACAATTTTTTCAAAACATTTTTTCTGGGCTAATGTCTTGATAATTAGGAGACCACGTTGTACATAACATATAATTAGGTCTAGACGTACAGAATGACCTAAAAATATGTCATCTAATCTGTTAAAGTTGTTCTTCGTTTCAAAACAAAGGTCCTTCTTCCATTTCTATGACCATTGCAGTTAAAACGCCATTGGAAGCGTGCTCCCGGCGTCCAGGAGGCAGAGTCAGCACAAGACGCGGAACACGCTTCCGTTGCGGGTAAGTCGTCCCCTCATTACCCGCGCCCACCACAACTTTACAGTATCAGAGTGACTAATACCCCCTCCTTTGATACCGTTATAGCCTGGGACAATCTGTCCATACCTCCTGAGGGAACCTTTTTTAACATATTTAAGGTAAGACCTCACTTGGGGTATCACAGACTTTCTTGCGATTACGAACGCGGAAAAACATTCATTATTCCTGTTTTTCCTAATAGGTTCATTTACTAAAGTTCACCCGACTTAGAGGTATGTTAATCTTCTTTTCTGGGTAAATTACTTGTCACAATATACGCTAGTCTATGTCGCCTCCATTTACTCGCCCACATGTTCATTTTGTTCTCAATTTCTTAAAATAAGCCTCAATTGCGCTTGCATGAAAATGGTACAATGTTTTTCCATTTTTAACTATTTCTTGTACATTGGTTAATTGCCACTAGTGACCCCACCTCTTTCTTTATAGGTGACTTCATAGAACCTCATAAGGGTAAGACTGAAAAAATATAATCCTCTACCCCTCTACATCACAAATAGTGATATGTAGATTTTTCTTTGTTTATTGTTGTCTTTGTCCTGACGAAAGCTCTTAGACCCACGGGCCAAGAGAGCAGAAACATGTTGACGTTCTGTCAATGTTACTAATATATGCTTTGGACTCCTAAAAATCCAGTGAGCATACCGATCTTTTTTAACCTAGTTGTCCAACGATATTAATAAAAGTGTACCTTTATCGGCTGGAAACTATTTTACTTTCCCCTTTTGTGCCAATTTTTGTGGGGTTATTCGAAACTTCTCTGGAGACTGCCACGAAAAAACCAGAGAACGCCTCGGGTGAGGCTGGCAAGATACAATTTGTCAAACCCGATGATTGCTGCCATAATGTTTGTGTGGGGCGGAGAACAAGATATACCGCTTCTCGTTATACACATCGTTTATGAGGGTTTTACAATACTTCTCTTGGTATAAGTGGTTACAAGTGTCCTATCCATTCTTGATAATTTCTACTCAGTTCCGGGGAACAGATAGGACATCCATTCCTCTTCCCTCGTTTTGATGAATTCACAATGGGCAGTAGCCCAGCACAACCTTCCAAAGGGTCTGGCCCCTATTCATCCTTCACAAACAAGCATGACCAGCAGACCATTGTCTCCTCCAAGTTTGTCAGGGTGGGGGGTGCTGCTTATTCAACCACTCGCCAGTGCCTCTTCTGTTTCTCTCCTCTCTGCTGAGGCAAATCCCTAGGTGCACAATACTTTCAGATGCTCATGGCAGGCCCATCTTGTCTTATTTTGGGAATTGTCCCAACTTGTTCTTCTCGTCCTTATTTATCTGGTTCTTAGCAACAACCTCTTGAATCAGTTGTGGATCTCCCTTCTGATCTTGGTTCCATCCTGCTCATTAATTGTATTTGTCTGGTATTCTGGGCTCCTAGTTCTGAGCTAAATGTAGCGTCCCGGAAGCACACACCAGTATTGCGAGACTACAGACAAGTTGTGGGTACCTCACATCCTGACATTAGGCTTGAGACTGTCGCCCACACCATCTGCTCTGCCTCATTCTTTTTTTTTTTTTTTTTTTTTTTTTTTTTTTTTAGGTTTACCATTGACTGCAGGTTGAGGTGAGCCAGATTTTTTTATTCAATTTCTCTAAACTAGCAGATGGTCCCCCAGTGCTTAATTTGAGCCAGTGGTTTCTGGTGCCCGACACATTATAGTCTGCCACATGGGGACATTCTTTATCTCATTTAGAGATGAGCATAATCACAGTTGTTGATTAAGTCAATATACATTAAAAATGACTAATGCCTGCCGCCCAAGCCATTCTTATAGATTTTTGGGGGCCTGGAATAGTCTGAAGTGTCAAACTTGTAGTTATGATGGTAGTGGCATTGGCAGCACTGGCGGGGCAAGCCGCAGTGGCCTTCTGACAAGGGCCTTGGCGCTCGCACACACACATGCACACACACTTGTTTAACAAATTAAGCATGGCACTTACCGTAATGTTTCTCAAACTGTTTGCCATTGATTTTAAAATGCTAAGAAACAATCAAAATGTTGCTTTCTCTCCAAGAAGGTTAGGGTACATCTGGATGAGGTGATGCCCTTGACACCCTGCTCAAGGGCATTAATTTACTATTGAGAAAGGACATAATGTGTCACCTGAGGCAATCACATTAAAACCATGGTGAATAATTAGTGCTATGTAAAAAATAGTAAATAAATGCACTAATAAAGAAGAGGGATATAGCTTCTCCTTGATGTGTCCATAAAATTGAATTGTTGTCCTGAGTTTTTGTCCTGAAATTTGACCTTTTGTCCTGAATTTTTTACAGTCCTGTCCCGAATTTGACTCCTTGTCAGGTGGGCACCCTAATGATGAGAAAAGCAGATGAGGTAGTAAATGACTTTTCCCAGGAGAGCTGCATACTCGGAGTTACTATTTTTGTACTATAGATGCTCACATCACTGTTTTGTCACTTCCAAACGCATGAAATAACACATTTTCTAAATAACCAGTATAATGCTTCAGAACATATCGACCTCCGAAGGATTGGCGTACGATTAGCAGTTAGTTTTTAGGTCTCGGCCTGCGATGGCTGTGCATGTGCAGTCTAGCTGGCGAGATTTAATGATTCTGAGTATGTTTCAGTAGCGAGCATCACCGTTCATGCTAAACGGTGGCCAGTCATAGGAAAAGAGTGTCCTGTGACGTACTTTTCTCTTTTAGAGCCGTCCCTTTCAGACTTGCTTTCTTGACTTACAGCTGTGGTAAAAGGTTTCTTATCTTCTTTGTGGGGCGAAACAGATGGCCTCATAAAGAAGATGATAAACCTTTTACGCCATCAGTAAGTCTGGGACGGACTACAAAGAGAAAAGGTTGTGTCATGGCGAGTGCTTGTTGAGTATTTTCCCAACACCTCGAAAATTGATACTGTGGACACATCTCGAAGCATGGACCCGCTTTTTTTAATATTAAGTGCACTTTTGCATCACACGAGCCTCAGATGTAGTTCTTTCCCTTATATTACTCTGTCATTGAAAGCTGAATTTTACCATGACATTCGTGTTACTTTACACCATACAGTGCTTTGTTTCAGAGGCATCAAAAAATAGATTGATAATAAAGTAGTTGACACGCCCATGAAATATGCTGGACGGGTCTCAAGTGTAGCAAATGCATGCTGTGAGCCCAGTGACAGATACGAGTACAACCTACTAACTCATCAAGGCTGTAGCGTAACAACCAGAACTGTCAACTCTGGTACTGGGGAGCTGGGTTCGAACCTCAGCTCAATATTGTGGGGTTTCGAGCAATTCACTTAATTATCCCGTGCCTGCAAAAATGAACTGTCCTTGTGTAATGTAACTTATGCACAGATAAAGCGTTCCAATATCGTCGGGTCATGTGAACACTGTACAAAACTGCACTAAAAATAAATGCCGAGTGTTCACCGAACCCTCAAGTCATACTAAGATGGCTGCCACTTTTACCATATGGGGGCAGCAGACAGGCTTTTGTGGAAACACTAACGACGGCCTGCGAATTCAACCTTTCCTGAACAGTGGCCGAAAGTCTATGTTGTGTTCACTTGTATCTGCGCAGTCTAGTCGTTAACGCTTCTACCAGCATATATGTTCCTGTCATCCATTAGTTTCTGGTTCCGGGTATTGGAGACTTGGGATTTTTGTATATGACGGGTTTTTCTCAGGGGGTCTTTACTAGATGGAGATAAGGTATTCTCAGTGGGGGATGCAGAAAGAGAACCCGGGGAGCAAGGATTTTCTGGCCAACAGAGAGTCGGTGTTGCCTAGTCTGGAAAATGCGAAAAGGACCACATTAACCCGTTTACCGCAGTGGCAATTCATGTGCGGGCGTTTGACGGAGCGGGCGGGGCTGCGTCGGCCAACGGTCGTGCGCAGCACCCCGCAGGTAGTGCTCGCGACGGCCTTTGGCCGACGCCAGCATCGGATGTCATCGGATGACTTTTGTCACGAAAGCGCGATGCTCCATTTCTAGGCCCATTTATTATGGGAGTTTTAGTACTGGTTCATTTGAGTTGATCCAACTGAAAAACATGCCTGTAAACAATGCTTTGTAAACGAAAAGCCCAAAGGTTTAATCCTGCCTCCCTATACACTCGAGCATGTCAGCACGTGTAGTCATGTTTTCTTCTGCCATGACATGTTTTATTGGGAGTATGTTACGGCGGACGAGGGTTGCTGCTCGTGTGTGTCTCCAATTGAGGTAATTCAGGTGTTGATGTGTGTGTGTCGCTATCAATGATGTTGTGAAGGTGTTGGTATGCACACATGCATGTAAATGTGGCTAGTAATTGTAAATGGTGTTGTACTGATTCGTGTTTACTGCCATTGCTACTGTATGTGTGTGTTACTGGAAGGAATGTTCTGTGCGATTAGCAGTGATGTATGTGAGAAGGTGTATTGTTGGGTCTTTATGCTTCTTTGTGGCTGCTTTATGTGCACCAACATGCCAGAGTGTGTTGCTGTTCCTGCCAGATGCCGTGTGTGTGTTGATGGATGTCTGTGCTATTCAGTAATGCTGTAAATGGGTTTTTTAATTGTGCCCAGGTTCCTAGCGCTGGCAGTAGAGCATTTGACTTGTTGCTGTCTATGTGTTAGTCTGTGTCTTCGCAGCAATGTATATGCGCCAGCATGTCTGTTACTGTGCGTGCGTGTTAATGATAGGAATGCTGTGTGTGTTTTGTTAGTGTTGCAGTCGATGATACTTTGGTGGGTCTGTTGCTGTCAGTGAAGAAGTATGAATGGTGACTGCATTACCGTCAGTGACGCTGCTCGTGTTTTGTGCCTTGTGTCACTTGAGGTTGAGTTTGCTTGTTTTCCTTGGTTCAGCTCTGTGTGCAGTTTGTGTCACCGTCAGCGATATAGTAAGTGTGCATGTGTGTGTGTATCAAAGAGGCTGTTCTGTTGTGTCCTGTTCTATAACTGTGTGGTTGTGTATAATGTGTGTCTTTGTCGGTGATGCTGTGCCTGTGTTACTGCTCAGTATAATACCATGCGAGTTCTGTTATTGTGTGTTACTGTCAGCTATGCTGGAAGCATATTGTTGTATCGGTTTCAGTAGCACCGTGTTGTGTAGCTGTGTGTCAATGACATGTGTTGGTGTATGAGATGTGGTGTGTAGGTGTGTCTGTGACACTTGTGTAGGTGTATTGCACGGGTCTATGTATTAGTGTGGAGAGCGTGGACGCGTTTCTTTGTCAGTGATGTATCTGGGTGTGTCTGTATCAGTGGAGGTTTTTGTGTTCTCTCGCTCTCATTGGATGTGCAAATGAAGCAGTGTGTGGTGTGTGGCTCTGTCTGACAGCGATGTTGTGAGTATATCTGTGTTCTGTATCAGTGGCGTATGTCTTTGTCAGTGGCACTTTTAGTCTCTCTATCTCTCTACGCACACACATATGCACATTTATATGTATATCATCACACGATTCCAGTATTCAGTACCAGAAAAAACGGCCAGCACACAGATGAAGTGTTCTTCTTCTTTATTCTGTTTCCGAACCCCCTACACCCCCGACAGACGCGTTTCGCTCAAGGCTTCGTCAGTGTCTAAAAAAAAAATAAAAAAATATGTATATATGCATATATATATATGCATTTATATATGTATGTGTGTATATATACATAAATATATAAACGTATATACATCTGCATATCTATATAAATACAAATATGAATGCATGCATACATATACATATATGCATACATATGCATATTATGTACATGAACGTTTGAAAAAACTAATAAAAGTAAAGCTAAATAGCCACCTAATTACAAACAGAATTGCTTTAAGTTAAACGAGGGCGAGACCTATTGCATTTTCAATGCTGGTTTCGTGTGAAGGGGGGCAAAAAGGAGGAAAAAGGGTCAAGACAGATATTGTTGGTAACGCTGCTGACTTTTTCAGTCGCGCTCGCACACTATTTATAGAACTGTAGAAGAAGTGATATTTCCCTCTGTTATTGTTTGGTGCAGAATTTCATCCCGATCGGTTCATCTATAATCCGCATGGTATTAATACTCGCTCGTCTTCTTGTTTGCAGAGTGCGGCGGAAAGAACTTCCACTTCGTGCACGTGTCGGCGGACGTGGGGAGCGTGGTGAGCGGCACCCTGCGCTCGGCCTTCGAGTACAGCGGTCAGAAGTGCTCGGCCTGCTCGCGCCTCTATGCCCCCGCCGCGCTGTGGCCGCAGATCCGTGCGCAGCTGCTGGAGGAGCACCGCGAGATCAAAGTGGGCAACGTGAGTGGGGCCCGACGCCTTCGCAGCGGGGGGTGACGGGATTAGAGCGCGCGCTGGCATGCGGCTAATTCCCGTTCAGATGAACGTGTCTTCACTGAAGTCCCCCATCCGCTGACGGACTGAGGCAAGAGCTGGGAGAAGCCGCGGCGAAGAGGCGCCCCGAGCACTCGCTACTTGAAACACCGTCCCTGCGACGTGTCCCGAGGGTGTCACATTACCAAGGGGATTTAAAATATGTCCGGGATTAAGGATCCGTCCCTGCTCTTTCATCAGTGTTGTGCTGTACGATCTACCAGTGCGTGTTAATAGTGGTTTAAATCTTTCCCAAATGTTTAATAATTCTTTTCTTTCCTTATTCACAGCCCGCTGAAGACTTTGCGACTTTCTTATCCGCTGTCATTGATGAAAAGGTATGTCTCTCTTACTTTTGTGTCTGGGTCAGGTCTGTGCAAATCTTTGTTCCAATGATTGAGCTCAGCCAGCCACGCCACTTCGTCAGGTAGGAGTGCATTTAGGGTTGCCTCACTACATGACATCACTTGGGGGTCGTGCACCCAGGGCTTCCATCAAATGACATCACATGGCCAGGTGTGACCGTATAGATGTCTGCACACAGGGCTTTAAGTGGGCTGGGTCCTCATTTCTAAAAAGCAGGTGCTGAGACGGGTCCTTATGGGGCTTTCCATTTTCGCCCTCCCCTTCAGAGTGAAAAAAAATCTTACTTTTGCATCAATACCACACTTCACTGCCTTTGAAGTAACTTCAAAGAGACTCGTTATAGTTCTTTCACAGTCTCAACATTTCAAAACGAAAGCATCTTCAATATTATGCCATATTGTTGCTTATTTATCTTATGCAACTAACAACCATTGCCAAGCCAACAGCCCTGGCTTCTTGTATGTGTAATGTTACTTGCATGATATATTTGGATTCAATCACCGAAGCAGCAAAATACCAGTCTGGGTGGGGCGGGGGCACACTATGCTAAATACAGATTTTTAGCTTACTCGATTTTAAGCCTCGCCCTTAGCTGCATCGGCCACGCCCCCTTGAGAGCCTCTCAATTTTTTCATCCCACCTAAAGCCCTGGCTGCACACCACATGACATCACTAGAGAGTGCACTTCGCCGCTACATAACATCACCTTGTGTAAGGTAAGAGCTCATACCAACCAACCTCCCTGGATATGACATCACAAGCTTTTGTAATACACAAAGGGACAAGCACATCACACCCTAACCAGTTGTGAGTGTGCATGCATTACACCCTACATAGATAACATCATCATATGCAAGAGTGCAACCATATCCTGCCACATCATGTCCCCAGGTTCCACAGAACACACAGTACTCTTGCTGCGCTGTATGACCTCCCTTGGTGCCAGAGTACACACAGTGCTTCCCAGATGTATCACTCTCTCCTACTCCTTCTTTCGGACTAGCCCTGCGCTTCTTTCTCAGTAAACGCGGCCATCGTGGGAGCCTGCTGGAGGGATTTCATCTTTTACCAACCTGTTCATCATCAGAGTTGAGGTCTGGTGACTGGGCAGCTAGTGTGCACCTCAGATCTGTCACTGCCCTTCGTCTCGTATTCCGTGGTGTGTGGCAGTGACTATTAATCCAGCGGTCCAGCATTTTTACCTGCCCTCCAGGGGTAATGACCATGCCGCCCCAGACCCAATAATTATAGGTCCATCCAATCTACATAACGGGCCACTTGCCTTCCTTATGCATGGACTTGTTGAAAACTGCTTGTGTCGTGCATGTGTGTGTGTTTCATTTGGCCTGAGTGAGTAGTGTGGGCCATGTCGACAATGTGCGCATGTCTGCACCAGGTGAAAGGCCTCCACCGCTGTGTTCTTTGCAGGTCACAACAAATAGGCTCATGCTCTCCTGGGATTCCTCTTTCTGAAACTGGTATAAATATGAGCACCTGTAGTCCTGCGCTCATCAAGGAGTTCATTGTGGGTGCTTCTCCAGTTTTACACCTGCTGGTGTCGAAAGACCAAAAAAGATTCCCCCCTTAACCAGTTTTTTAACACTATTCATCTCTTTTCTGCCCGGGAGGGTGGACAGACCGCAAGCAATGTTAACTTCGCTCTCTGGGATCCATGTTGATTAGGCACTGGGTTTTTGGGTTCAGAGGTTTTTTACTTTCTAACTGAGCCTTCAGCCCACTGAGTTCTCCGGCTGTGCACCCAGAGCCATATTTACTGAAATGAAGGGCCAGATTTTTCATAGTAGGATTGGCACTGTGGAAGCAAAATGATATACCAAAATGTAGACACCCCAAAGTTTACCTCACTCCATTCTCCCATGGTTTACTAGATCAGAGATAATGTTAAACCTCAATTTCATGAGGCGATGTGTCCCCACGTTACAACACCTCCCCAAACATTAATTAGCAGTGTAAATAAAAACAATTAAATAAGGGGGTCAACTCAATAATTGAGTTGTAGATCAAAGAAAAGTTAAAAGAGTTTCATTCCAAAAGTTCAAAATAAGTGGTGCAGAGTCCATGCCATGAAGGCTGTCAAAGCAGTTATACAAAATATATAAAGATCGGAAAAATAGTCTAAGTCTAAATGGGTAGCAAAATCATATGAAAATAAGGCAGCATCCCATGCAGGATAAGCAAGCTCAGGAAAATCTGTCTCCGCTCCAAAATCAAGGGGTTCTTATACACAATTCTTGCATAACAGATTAGGGAAACTGCAAAAACATCCTGGTGTGAGCAGAAGTATAATTTCTTTAGCAAATCTCAACACAAGAATAATGCAAGTCATTACCATAACACTTAAGCACCTCTCATTCCTAAACAAGCATTGGCATAGCCAATAGGTCTCGCCTTTGGGACCTTATAAGTGTTAACCATGCAACATTTAATGTTGGTGCACTAAGGATATTGTGCTGCATAACTTAATATTTATAAGGGCCCAAAAGCGAGCCCTATTTGCTATGCCAATGCTTGTTTAAATTATGATTCCCCTAAACTGTCACATAATTCAGACTAGAGGTGCCTTCCGGAAATTAGTAATTTCCTACTATTTGCTATTCTCGTGTCAATCCGAACATCGGTATTTTCATTCACTGCAAGCAACATGCTATGTGAGGAACAGCAATTTATTTACAAGTGTCATTTTAAACACACTCTTTAGTATGGGAGCAAGTGGCAGAACAACAGACAACACTTTACTTTCTTTGTGGTGGTGTGTACCACACAATGCACTCCCTGGATTGAATGGAATTTATATGGTGGGCGGTGTTATCGAGCAGGGCTTTCCTGCAATCAAACCTATCATAGTGACATGTGTTTTATTAAGGAGGTAGGGCGGTAGGGGTGACGAGGGCTGAAAAAGCTGAGTGGATAAACCTCAGAAGCACTCCCGGGAGATGTGGGTTGTGTGGCTACCACCCCTGACAGGGTACTACGAGAGGCCAGCGAACACATGCAGGAGAGGTGGGCCTGGCAACACCCCCACTACATGGTCCTAGAGTTAAGCCTGACACCAACAAATGCTCAGATGAGGGCTGGAAAACATGAGTGGCGTTTCTAGCATAGAGGGATAGCAGATCAGTGTCTCGCAGTTAGGAGAAGCAGTTTAGTTGGCTGGGAGTAGCTGGCTGTCGGGGAGGGGCAACTGAAGGACGCAGGATCTAGAGGGGGGTGTCCCTGAGGCTGCATGACTGTCCCTGCTGAGGCCGATAGGATCGGCCGGGTGTCTGGCTGCAGCGGTGTGGGTCTTCGGTCCTGCGGTGGGCTATCTGTGTCTCTGAGTCTACACGAGAGCCTGGTATCGCTGCTGCCTGTGCAAGTCCTCCCTGATTTTTTAAATTTGTGAGGCCTAAAGTCCACCTTGCCCCTATCAAATCCGTTCTCAACCTGGCTGCCAGGCTTATCACTGGCTGCAAACGATTTGACCACATCTCCCCGACCTCGAGGACCTCAAATGGCTCCTGATTGAAGGCAGAACCACTTATAAAACTGCTTGCATCACCCACAAAGCCCTCCACCAAAACACCCCTTCCTACCTTACTGATAAACTCCACAAAGCAGGCTGCACTAGATCTCTGAGGAGCACTAACCTATCCTATCCTTGTCCCTCCTCTACTAAAAAAGAAAACTACTTAAGCTCGTTTTTTCTCCAGAAATGCACCTGCCATCTGGAATACTCTCCCTAAAGAGCTACGCTGCATCCCCTCCTACCCCTGCTTCTAAAAAGAGCTCAAACTACTCCTTCTAAACAAATACTGGGGCTCTTAACTACTTGAACACTGACCTTTAATCTCCCTCTCTGTCTTGCACAGCTTCTTCCCACCCTATTACTCCCACTCTACTATCTTCGATTTGTTGTCCTAACTTGCTCTTTTATGCTTTGCTCCATCCTATTTATGCTACTTGTGTGTAAATTGTTTAGCTTATGATCTCACATGTACCTATGCTATATTTCTGACTGATCCTGTTATATGGCTTGTAAAGCGCTTCGATACCCCTGGGTCCAGCCAGCGCTATATAAAACCTTTTAAATAAATAAATAAAACAGTGAGATGTGCACTAGGGGGAGGCACAATTACTTAAGACAACCCCTCCATTTCCACAACGTAGGAGGAAGAGATAGGAGAACACTCTACCTAACCATATAAAAACAAGCCCCACACTTCTTCAGTTCAGAAAAAAACTGAAAACATGGTTATTCAATCAGTAATCCATATTTCCGTACTTTCTGATCATGGTGAGACATCAATGCACTTTTTAGCGCCGAGACGCCTAAGGGTATTTGTACGCGCTCTACAAATGGCAAAAATAAATAAATAAATAAATAAACCAAGCACATCTACTAAGACACAGTGATGATCCGGTGTGGATGAGATAACCTTCCCAATACCAGCCCTGAGTGACCATCCCTGGTGACAGAGACCCATACCAAAAGCTTTATGGTTCACCGTTTTGCAGAAATCAAGAACAAACTGGAGCCCACACAAGCAGTCCTTAAGCAAACCTCACGAGCTACGGAGAGATCTGCAGGGCTTGGGGGCTGGAGTAGATCAGCCAACCCTATCATCGTACCCTGAGAAGTAAAGTATGCAGTGCTCAAAATGCCGCAGCATAGCAGGCGCTGTGATTTCATAAGATGCCAGCACCACATCCTGCCGCATGCACACAAAGGAGCTCTCATTTCAAGTCTTTAAAAAAATGTTCACCTCGAAAATCTATCAGTGTGATGCAGGCTCCATCGGCAGATGGCAAAACCAAATAAACAAAGCTCAGGTAAATAGCTAAAACCCAGAACAAGTAAAAATAACGTGGGGACGAGGAGAGAGGCGTGCGCGCTTGAGAGCAGTCTGCTCATTTTCAAGCACTGTACTCATGCGTGTGTGGCGTGCCCCTGCTCGCTCCCGCAAGGTGGATGCCGCCACAAGCACGAGTGTGTGCTTTAAAATAAGCAGAGCGACGGCTAAAGGTCCTCCTATGTAGCGCATATGCGCTGCATAGGCCCAACCTAAAAATGTATTCAACACCTTCTCTTCTAATTTCATCTGAAGATAGATGTTTGAACAAATATGACACATTGAACAATAAAAACTTTCAGTGAATAAAAACTAGTGATCACAGCAAAAGGTAGCTGAAGGTGCCTAGACAAATGTTACAAGTCACAGAAAACAGAGAAAAGTTAATCGAAAGCAATTTAGTCATTACATTGGAAATAAACTACTACATATCAGCTTCACGTTGCTCTGTGGGACTTGTATGGGGAAGATGTGCTAGGGGCCAGGGGGGAAACAGGAGAACACAGCCACCATTTTAGCAAAAGGCCTAACAACCTCCACGGGTGCCCAGTTCGACCATATACAGCTCCATAAGATAACATTTGGCATGGGGCAAAAGCTGTAGAACATCTATTGCCTTGTACTAAGGAGCTGTAAATCTGATTTTGGTCAGCTCTTGGTCACAGAAGGTGCTGGCAAATTTTCGATTTTTTTGTGTATTTAGTTTTCAACCGCTGCTTTTACTCACCTCTGAATAAAAGTCTAATTTTCATAGAAGTTAGAGCACGTATGCCATTCAGTGCCATTCACTGTTATTTACTGTGTTATACTGTATCTGAGTTTCTAACCCTTACCACTTCCTGGAGTAAAGCTTGGCTTTTCCCCATCTCTGTCTAGGGAGAGTCCAGTGCCTAAAGGCAGTAAACTGGTTACCCTATTGAAGTGCAGCAGTACTTGTGGCCCTGACCATGGACGGACACTACACGCACAAGATATTACTCAGTAATAACTGAGTAACCTCAGAGAGTACGAAAAGACACCCGCCTTTGCATGACACACTAGGTGTTAGTCACACAGAGCTCCATATCGCCCAGCAGCGTTAGTATTGTGAGCAGAAGCATGGATCCTGTTGCATAAGGTGTGTGAGTACATACACAGCTGTAGCGCCACATGCTGTCACCAGCTGAGTGTACGCAGAGACCATGGTAGCACTCCATAACTAGTTGCGACTTTGCACAAAGACACCTTGACACGTGGCCCAACAAGTTTAACAATACGAGCTGGGCTTTCGGCAGCAAGTCTACAACAGAGCTGAGAGTACTCACAGCGCTTTCTCACCACATTATATTGCTAGGTTTTATGAAGACATACAATCCTACTCTGTGGCTTCAATTCATGGAGCAAATGTAAGGCTCACCCACGTGCAGGGACTTGTAACCCAAATGTGTGATTGTACTTGGGACTCTGCTACTGCATGGCTTTACCGATGGATGGAAGCACTCCGAGACCTAGCTCAGTGACTTCCTCAGGTGTTTGAGAGCAGACATAGGTCCCCGTCCATAAGGAAAACACTGGAGGTGAGGCTATATACAGAGTTCCCTTGTAAGAGTGTCATAGCACAACAGATTCAGTGCTATGGAGGCCCATGAGTGTGAATAGCACGTGGAACCTAAATATCGCTTTTAATCGGCACAGTTTCCTTACTTGACTACATGAAGATTAAGCGCTGACATCACTGAATGTGAGAGTGACCACATTTTATCCCTGCAGAAGTAACGTCAGCTATTATGAGAGTACACTCTGAGCTCGAGTATAACAATTCATCTCCAGCAGTAAGAGTACAGTCTGGCGCGTTGCAATGACATAGGTTGTGAGAGTTCACACTGTTTCAGTGACATTTTCAGAAGCCTGAGTACTTGCTTGGCTTTTCCATCATATGTTGTCACCAAGTGTGAGAGTGCACATCCCTTCTTTTGGATGGTCATCTCTGTGCATAACTGCACATAAAGGTCTCACCTTCTCTCATAGTGTTCAGGGAGGGGCACCATTTGTGAAAGACCACACAGGGCTTTTTGTCACAATTCTATGTCTGGGTGTGCGCACACGCTAGGGCTAGGCTTTCCCACCTCATGAAATCACAGGGTGTTAGACTGCACATAGACCTCTCATCTTTCAGTGACATTTCAACCTGCGAGAGTACAAACAGGTCTACTTGTCTAATGGACTAGACATTACCAGTTGTTACTACAAGTTGTGCTACCCCACCATACAACTTCACTTGATGTGAGTAAACTGTCCAGAGTCCTTGCAAATTAGGCAGGTGTGAGAGTACACTCAGGATACCCTTGTATCTACCAGTAGTGAGTCGGACTTTCCATAGAGAGGTGACATAGTCACTTGTGTATGCATACAGTTTCCCCGTTGACACTCTGGCATCACCAGGACTAAGAATAAACAAACACTTGTCCCTGTCAAGGTGGTGGAGGGTTCGTACAAGAATTGATTTAACCATATGTGGGTGCTAAGTGACAGCAACACATTGATGAATGTTCACACAGCTTCCCTGTTGTACTGTGTAAGAGTAAATGCAAGGCTCCCATGCTGCAGTGACCTCTCCAAATGTGAAAGCACGGACTGTGCTCCTCCACTACATATGTTACCAGGTGTGAGAATAAAGATGGGCTATCCTTACAGCATGACATCTTTCTTGAGTTAGTTAGAAACGAATTGCCCTATGAGCTCACTAGTTGCGAAGACAGCCAGTGCTTCCCTGTTGCAGTGCATTAAGTCCGGCCAAAATCCCCTTTCAGAGTGAAAATCATAATACCATGTGTGCCTGCTGGCAGTAGAGGGTGCAGTGTTATTTAAGAAGCAGGCATGGGGAAGAAACGTAAGGGATTGCTTAGAATCTTAGATTTTCCTACATCCTCTGCCTGATTGAACTGGATGTTTGATGAGATGGTTGATATTACAATTCTGCGGCAAGTTTTGCAAAATAGAAATGTACCCCATCTCTCATTGACTGTTTTCTTTTTGCTCCTTTAGGCCTTCATGCGCATAAAGAAGTGGATCAAACATGCAGAATCATCGCCTAATCTAAGTATCCTTGCAGGAGGCAAGTGTGATGACAGCGTTGGCTACTTCGTTGAACCTACCATAATTGAAAGCAAAGACCCAAAGGAGGCCATCATGAAGGAGGTGAGATTCTATGCCGCTGTTTTGCCAGTTAACTATCCCGCACCCTGCCTTTCCTGGTCAGTGGCGCCTTCACTCTTCTGTGGCCCTTGTCTCATCTTGTGGCCCCTGACTGTCTTTCTCAGTGGCTCTGTGACAATCCTACTGTGTGACTTCTATTTGTCCAGTAGGTGTCCCCATGAGTCTCCTTTCCTGGGTCTCCTTGATAATCTTACCTTGAGGTTCCTGAAACACGTCTTTTCTCTGTGGCTCACTGACCGTCCTGCTTTTAGGGCCCGAAACTTCCTTATGGGTACTCCAACCTTTTGACATCTAGTTGAACTGGCACAGGAGGTTCTTTCTCATCTGTTTTTTTCATGCAGATTAATACAAAGGATATGCAGAACTATTACTCATTACTAGACTTTCCCTGAATGAAAGGAATATACTGTATTTATTGTAAAAGACAGTAATTTAAAAACAGACTCCACAGGGCATAGTTTGTTGAACCATTATAGAGGCTTCAGGATTTATTTTCAGATCTAATGTGCCCTTGCTGTATTGCTTCATTCAGTTGTCACTGTAGAGTCACCTGCTTTGTTTCCACTGTTTACATTGGTTAATGGACCTGATTTATAATTCGGTGTGAGCTTAAAATCCCTTCAGTTTTTCAGAGGTGCTGCAAAACACTGAAAAGAATCCACCTGCTTGGTTTCCTCTGCCATGATATCCCTATAATCAGGGAAATTTAGCAGTTGCATTGCCCTCTGTATTTAGCATTTTATCTGGAAATAATTGAAGGATTTTCATTTAGCACCGAAATCCCAATCAGTCCCACAATGCCAGTCTACAGGTGTTATTCTCTCAGTTTCACATCAAGAAGAACAAAAATGTGTTGCGATCGAAAGCCACTGTCTTGATTCATTGACCATTTGGAAGGCGAACGAGTAATGCTATATGTCTGACCCTTCCAAACGTTGTTTGGCTGATGTGCTCCTGCCTTGAGGTAACTTTTGATAATAAAGAGATACAGTGGAGGATGACAGTGAGAGCGCAGACACATGCAGTCCCATCCAGAAGATCAGGTCAAACCCAGGCAACATAGGAAGATCCATGAGTTAAGCATGATAGATAGCCTCCATCCATCACTCAGTTTTGAGATAGATGTAGGACCGAGTGCAGAGAATAAAAGTTTCAAAAATAGCACCAAGAGTAGAATTAATCGGCTGATCAAATGGACAAGCTTCATCCTGAAGGTTGTGGTGATGGGCATGGCAAGTCAGCTCACTGTAGGATATCTATAGGGGGATAAGAAATCAGTTTGTGAACAGCACGAGCGGCAGCTTAAAGAGTGGTGAGAACCTTGTTCTCCTTTGTAAAAACAGAGACCGGTTCACTGAGGTCTCCTGTGTGGAGAAAAAGACAGAAAAAGAGGGATGTTGCGAAGGGCGAGACTTCATAAACAAGGGAATAAAATGGAAGTAAATGAAGCTGGCTTAATGGAATCTCATGTGGTCACCTTGAAGCAAGGACATAGGGATATCGCGTCCCTTGTGGATGAGCCGTGAACGTGTAGGGATCTACCCAAAAAGCCTTTTTATCTTGCTGGGCAGAAAGAGAGTCAGTGGTGTAAGCCTAACATAGATGTCTTTGCAGGCATGTAAGGTACTGTCATTTTGGTGAGGTTGGACACCCGAACATTTAGAGCCTTGGGAATTAGTCATAGGGTCCTGAATTTTACCCTTTACTTGATCCTGAGCAGCATCTGTTTTTGGACATGCAATAGGCAATTGATGACCTTCTGCCAACCTTCAGGCTCATGGGATTCACTGATGCGTTTTTGGGTGTTGTCGTTTGACTTTATTAGTCCAAAGTGTTCCTTTTATGGAAGTGCACATTGGCTCCCACATAGGTGTTATGAATGGAGAGTGGCGGTGCCCTTCCTTGTTGTTCAGGCTGAATGTTGGTGGAGACCTTGAGGTAAGAACCCAGTTTAACCTGAGGAGTCATTTTGGATAAGAATGATGTCAACCGTTTGAATTACATTACATGAAATACAAAGATCACTAAAAACTGGCAGAGGAGCACTTTATTCTGCTTTGCAGGAGGCCACCGAGAAAGAGATTCTTTCCTTTGTTCATTAGCATTGATTTTTCACCCTCCAAGTTTTGAACTGTGATTTAGGTAATTAAAGAATGTATTCTGTATTAGGTGGCTGAAGAGTTGTGCCATTCCACTTTTTTCAAGTATGTACGGTTACATTATGTTACGTGTATTTGTAAAGTGCACTAATGCCCGCAAGGGTATCCTGGAGCTGAACAGGTGTCTATGCCTAACACTGCCTATTAAAGATTGATTACTTGAAAAGCCAGACCCTCAGCTTCATGTGGTATTCAAGAAGAGAGGAGGAGACTCTGATGTGGAGTGGGAGGTCTCCCACTCTCTAAAGCGGTGTAAGGGAACGCTTGTTCTCCTGAACTACCTCTGTCTATGCGTAGGATGTATGTGAGTACTCCGCTCGGCTGGGAACAAAAGTGCTTGTTGTTAGCGAGACAGTTACTTTTTAGCCAAGTTGTTCTAAGGGCATGCTTGAACTGCTTGACGTTCCAGTATACAAAGGAGATATTGAAAAAAATCTTATGAAGAACGTGAGGTGGATACGATACGGTTTAGGAATTTTAACATTGCATATTTTGTTTGGTGAAAGGAGGAGAAAGGTACTTGGGGCAATGCTGCTAATCCTGCGTTTATTTTTATAATTTGCATTTTTACAGCATTGTGGAGGGGACATTAAAATAGTGGAATCGCATTATGCGATTGTTTGAGTGGAGAGAGCTCACTTTTAAGTCTTTCTACTTTGCAACGGGCAGGCGGTTAGCGGTCTAGTCACCAACACGCCCACGCTGTAAATCTCGCTTCCGGAGCGGGTGTGCCATTGGCGCGTCGAAGGCGTGCCAAAGGCAAGCCCATCTGCGCCCGTCCACGCCGCCGCCAGCTGCCAGGGGATGCTGCCAGTTTTACAGCGACCCTTTGGGAGGAGAACCTCCTATACACGAGAAGCACTCCTAGCATATAGGCATCCACTATCATGTATAGTGGACAACAATAGGTACACGTAGCCGAAAGCAACAGGGCTACTAGAAACGATAGGTGCGCCAACTGCGGATGGGTTCTGATTAAACAACTACCTCCCCTTCCCGGTCCCTATCCTTCTGCATATTACAAACAGCCGTGACAGAGGTTGCAGAATGAGAACCTAGAGGAACCAAGTTGGACAGGGCAGGATTGACAGCGGCCTCACATGCAAGGATTATATCTGAATGCCAGATCCATTCCTAAGCACGCAACAGAGACATGGGATTTATTAGAGGAGATGAAACCTGATATATGTCTCTTCACCGAAACTTGGCTTAACAATGATGTCACCCCGGTACTGGCAGTGGCCTTCCCGGATGATCATGTAGTCACCAGGCTCGACAGGCCTTGTATGCGGGGGGGGGGGGGGGACTAGCTATCGCTACCCGACTCCCATATTACACGAGGACACTGGATAGGGTATCTCCCCCGACTTGGAGCTTTTAATATTTAGAGTAGAGCGCGATCAGGCTACTGAATAGACAGGTGCTCTGGTATATCACCCTCCTGGGGGTAGTAAAAGGAGTTCTGCACCGTATTATTAGACAGACTGGCACCTCATGTCTTGAACGCTAACACATTTTTACTGATTGGAGATCTTAACCATCATTTAGAGCTGCTTTCCAATCCAGATTCCGTCAGTTAAGAGTTGATAGCCCCACTCACAGGGCGGGCCATACGCTAGACGCCATTTTCTCTAACATATCTGAATTGCCAGTTGAGCACCCTCAAGTACTTGGTTGGACTGACCATAGGGCTCTAAGATTCTCGTTGCTGCCTGTGCCTTCAGTAGGACGGGCACGAGGGCAGAAAATCTTCTGCTGACCATGGTCGAGAGTAACCCCCTCTGCCTTTAGCCAAGTCTACAGGGATCCACATTTAATTTGGATGCGGACCCTAACTTGGCCTGGGCAAGGTTGGAGGGAGCAATCCAGGTAGCCCTTGACGTTGTAGCTCCACTTAAAAGGGTAACCATTCAGGAGAGGGCAGCTCCTGCCCCCTGGTATACTGACACCCTTAGAAAGGAGAAGTCCATATGCAGGGCCCTGGAGAGGAGGTGGAGGAAGTCAAAGGGGGTTTCAGACAAACTACTATACCGAAAGGCTCACATAGCCTACGTTAACAGCTGCAATGCAGCAAGAAGGGTTACTTCTGGGCGTACGCATCACAGAGGCGAAAAGTTCCTCTAAGGAACTATACAAGAGCTTGAAGGAATTTACGAATCCCAAGGTGGAAAATGCGGCACCTTCTTCCACTCAAGAACTTTGTGACGACTTAGCCAGACATTTCACCCATAAGATCGATTTGATCTATCAGACTTTCGACCTGGCGGGAGAGGAATTGGGTGAGGGACAACTACCCAGAGACCAGCGGCAGGATTTAGAGTCCTTCCCTGGGCTGGATTCCTTCTCGTACGTAACTAACGAGCAAGTAGGCTCCTTATTAAGTTGGGTAAAATCTGGTTCGCCATTGGATCCTGTACCACCGGCGGTCATGTCAGCACTCAGTCCGGTCTTAGCAGATGCGCTCTCCACAATATATAACATCTCGTTGGAGACGGCCATATTTCCGAACAAGTGGAAAACCGCGCGTGTAAAGCCACTTCTAAAAAAAGCGTAAGCAGACACGGCTGAGTTGCAGAACTATAGGCCAATCTCGCTTCTTCCTTGCTGCTCGAAGGTTCTGGAAATCATGGTGAATCAACAGCTATCACTCTATCTGGAATAAAATAACCTTCTGGATCCCTCGCAATCCGGCTTCCGTGCATCACATAGCATGGAGACCGCACTGTTGGAGGTGATGGACACCATAAGGATGACACTGGATAGAGGAACAAAGCGAAACCAAAGGGGATGATGGACGGAGCGTTTGAGCAAATCAAACACTCACCCCCAGTCAACTGATCTGGGTTTAATCCCCCACCATTCTTTAGCTCTCTCCACCACCCAAGTTCAGACATGGCCATATGCAAATCAGTCTGACCCAGTGCCTCATGGAAACAGTCCAGCCCGACTGCCAAGCCAGGTCTTCCCTGGACCGGAAACAAGCATCCTGGGACCAATTTCGGATTCATAACCCTCATCAGCCAGGCTATCTTGAATCCAGTGGTAAAGTGAGCAAGGGACCCACGCTGGGCATACCCTGCCAACTTAGGGCGAACAAAGCGATACCAAAGGGGATGATGGACGGAGCGTTTGAGCAAATCACAGTCATCCCCTGTCAACTGATCTGGGTGTAATCCATCACCATTCTTTAGCTCACTCCACCACCCCACCACCCCAGTTCAAACATGGCCATATGCAAATCAGTCTGACCCTGTGAACTGGGGTAGCTTGGTGAGCAAAATAACGATGGATTAAACCTAGATCTGTGACTGGGGGTGAATGTTTTGGCATTGTGCAACATTCCGTCCATCATCTTGTGTGTTTTGCTGTTTACCCTATGTGGGAAGGGTATGCCCAGATGTGGGTCCCGTGCTCACTACGTCACTGGAGTCAAGCTATCCTGGCTGAAGATGGCTGATAGCCAGAAACCGGTCCTAGGATGCTTGATTCCGGTCCAGGGAAGACATGGCTTGGCAGTTCGGGCTGGACTGTTCCCATGAGGCACAGGGTCAAGACTGATTTGCATATGTCTAAACTGGGGTGGCTTGGTGAGCAAAATAACTATGGATTAAACCCAGATCTGTGACTGGGGGTCAATGTTTTGCCATTGTGCAACATTCCGTCCATCATCTTGTGTGTTTTGCTGGATAGAGGAACCCCAGTGATCCTAGTCCTCCTTGATCTGTCAGCAGCATTTGATACATCTCGCATAGGCTGCTGTTAGACAGATTGGGGGGGATTGGGGTGAAAGACAGGGCTCTCAAGTGGATACAAAGTTTCCTATTGGGCCGTACCCAGAGCATTCAGTTGGACTTATTTGTATCGCAGACCACAGGGATGGACTTGGGTGTTCCGCAGGGATCTGCTCTGAGTCATACCCTGTTTAATGCGTGCATGACTCCCTTGGAGGATATCATCAGAGGCCACGGTTTTGCGACCATCTCATATGTGGACGACACGCAGCTAATTGTCCCCATTGAGGAGGACATCATGTCAACCCAACTAAAATTTAGAAGCTGCATGTCTAGCACTGCCGGCTGGATGAGGAGTAATTTTTTACAACTCAACTCTTCAAAAACAGAGATCCTGCTGTTTGGGAAGGTCGAAGCAATCAGGTCTCCTGAATGGTGGCCTACCGAGCTGGGTTAAGCCCCCCCTCTAGGAGTTGGACCAAGAACCTTGGCATCCAGATAGAGGATAAACTGTCTATGGAGGAGCAGATTAAGACAGTGGCCGGTACCTGTTTTGGCACAATGAGGATGCTAAGGAAGGTCTTTCCCTGGATCCCTTTGTCGGAGAGAAAAACCCTTATCCAGTCACTCCTGGTGAGTCGGCTGGACTATGGCAGCGTCTTCAGATCATTACAATGGAGTTGTCCGGCATACCTCAGAAATAAATTTAGCTGGTATCAACCTGCCTGACAACTAAGATCTAGCAATGCTAACCTCCTGCGTAACCAGAGAATACACAGGGCTAGGATGGGTGGGAGAGCCTTTTCCTATTTGGCAGCCATTCACTGGAATAAACTGCCACAGAACATTAGGGCTTGTAATGAGTTAACCAGCTTCAAGAAACTTCTAAAGACGTGTCTGCTATAGATGCGCTCGCCCAACAAGTATCTTTTCCTCAAAGCGCCGAGATATCCCCTCGGGGATGATTCGCTTGTGCTCTACAAATCCACAAGTAAAGTAAAGCAAATCCACAAGTTGGTGTGGCTGTGGATTTTAACAAGTTGATGGTACTGGATCCTACAGCCTCCTCGCCTGACAAGTGCAAACGTTATTTGTTTTTGTGGATTTCAAAATGGGGAGGCCTGAAAGGCCCCTGTCAGTATTGCTAAAGTATTAAAAAAAATACTGGGCCCCTGCAAGTCATTTCCAGATACTCCTTGGCCTGGAATGAGGGGCCGAAAAGTCCCCTGGACTAAAGAGGAGCGTACACCTTAGGTGTACCCCTTAACCAGTATCATCTGATAGTTCCTATTGGATGTCATTCGTGAACTCCTGAGCACCTCCTGTCAACTTGCCTAGTGTTTGGTGCAATTAAGTAACCCATAAAAAGACCTGAAAAACAAGGCTGGGCAGCACAGCGTTTTTCAAGCCATCTTAGTCCCCAAACCTCTCGCGCGACAAATGTTTATGGGCAGGGTCAGATCATTCAAGCAGAGAACCTGGAGGCACCAGAGTATTTTCAGCTGCCTACCTTAAATACTTTAATGTGCGATATGTAATTTTATATGGAAATGTCAGTGTGTGAGATGCTGCCTCAAAAGTCCAGTACACCCGTAGAACTTGTACATGGATGATGGCAGCTAGGGAACGAGACACACCACTTATACTAGTGTCCCTAGATGCAGAGAAAGCATTTAACGGTGAGCACTGGCCCTTTCTAGAAACCGCTCTGACCAAGTTTAGGCTGGGGCCAAAATTTAGGAAATGGGTAGCATTACTATACAATTCCCCCAATTCGACGGTACGAGTAAACTGACAAAACTTCCCAAGATTTCCCCAGTGCACGGGGGACATGGCAGGTATGCCCCCTATCCCCACTACTATTTGCCTTGGCAGTGGAGATACTGGCCTGCTGGATCCGACAGTGTTCGGAGACACAAGGATTTAGAGTGAAATCGGGAGACGCTGAAAAAATCTCTCTATACGCAGTTGATACTCTTTTTTTCATCACAGGCCCAGACACCACGATTCCCACACTCTTCCGAACAATCGACACATATGGACATCATGCGGGATATAAGGCTAATTGGCACAAACCACAAATATATAGCCCAAGCCCAATGACCGAGTGCCCGCCACTTCTGAGAGATTTATCTGTCTGGGTATCTTTCTTACCACTGAGAGCAACTTATGTCGCCACCGTAACATTCAAAGAATACTGACTAAATTCAAAGAGGATGCCCAGAGATGGAAGAACTTGCCGCTCACGATAATGGGCAGGGCGGCGATGTTCAGAATGATAACTCTACCACAATTCCTCTATGCGCTATAGAACACCTACCACCCCCTCCCACGCATGTTATTTTGAGAAATAGATACTGAATTGCGCTTGTTTGTGTGACTGGGGAAACACCCATGGAAACACCCATGCATTGCACTGCAGCGCAATCAGTATAACGGAGGACTGGCTTTACCAGATGTGGAAGCTTAGTATTGGGCTGAGCATCTCACTCTCATTAATGATTGGATACATGCACCAGGCAATCTCCCGACATATAGGCTGGAATGAGAAACCATGACCCCACGCACATTCCTGCTCTATTTATCTTTACGGGGGAAAGGAAGCAGGAGGCATCCAAAACACTGGGATGGGTTCAACAAAGGCAACGTCAATATACCATGGAATTGGCTAAAGGAGACGGATAAACTTAAGGGATTCAGGGAATGGGACAACATAGGGATCTCAACGCTAGGGAATATCATAGATAAAGGTACTCTTTCTGCCCTTTGCAGTGAATACTCACGTCAATAACAACATGCCGGACAATCTAGGCAAACTCGGAGACACAAGGGAAAAAGATCTAGGGGTCTTGGAGAATGTGGATTGAGAGCCTGCCCTGGTGCACCCCAGAGAGGTAGCTATTAAGACACGACTACGCCTTATCCAATTTAAAATCCTCCACAGAGCCTACTATGACCTGGTCAGACTAAACTGGATTGGAAGGGCTGAAAATCCGAACTACCACACAATATGGGGCTGCACAACCATACAGATCTACTGGAAGGAGATTGTAGGAGAACTAAATAAAGTAATACAGGCAACTATCCCAATTGACCCGAAATTTATACTGCTAGTGATTCCTAGCAATGTGGACATTGACAGACTGCAGCCGATTCTCAGCGCACTGGGAAATGTGCTAGTGAAAAGGGAAACAGCAAGGCATTGGGGTACCCCGAGATCACTGACACTACATGAATAGAAGACCGGCATGGACATATATATGGCAGTGGAAAGGATTATTTATAAGGGGAGAGGTTGCCCAATAAAGTTCCACACGATATGGGATAGATGGAAGAAATATTATGGGCTCGACCTGTTGGACAAGGGCTCGACCTGTTGGACAATGACTCACAGACGACATACAACAAGGGGACAGGATAGATATGTCCGGACTGTAGATACAAAGATGTTCCGATATCCCAAAACAATGATTCAACACCGGGAAAGGAAATCGTTGGCATGGGACATGGTTGAGATAGCATTGAGATATGCTGTACAGAAGAGTTGTATACAATCCTAAAGGAACACTGGGAGTTGGGAGGGACAGCCTATGACTTAGTGTGATGACAGTTATGTTACAGATTGTTTGTTTTTGTTATTCCACTGATGGAACTGAAATGATTTTTTTTTAAAAGGTCCAGTACATTCCATCAAAATTTTGCCATGGTTTTATTGGTATCACCTTGTATTTTTAATGAACCCAATCTCAGAAGCATTGTGTCTTAGCTACCCCAAGTTTTAACATAATAGGATTTGTTCTGATTGGGCTCGAACCCAAATCAGACGCAAACTGAAGTTTGCACCTGAATCAGGATTACTACACAATCAAAAATTAAAGAACCTATGGTTTTTTTGCACACACAATATTTTGTATATAAATCCTAACACAAATGTTGAAAATAAATAGTGCACATTTAGAGATTGCACAACTGGGAGAAGGGGAAAACCGTGTAGTTTAAGGGTAATCGCCATTGCAAAGATTGGAACTCAGAATGATGTTCAAATTGTGTATCCAGTAATTGCCATACAATTTACCTGGTGCACATCTTCCACTCAGGATTTCAATTCACTCATAATGAGGTTCTAACTTCGTGTAACCTGCACTTTACTAAATGTATTGACTTTGCCACAACCAGACAAGCCCATCACTGGCTTTTGTTAGACCCACTGAGCCCCAGTGGCGTAATGCAAAATGATGGGGCCGCCCAGAAGAATGTGATTAGAGGCTCTTAAATCTCACAGATATTCGTTGCTCTTGAGCTTAATTGTACCCCCTGAAGAGTTGGTGGCCCCCTGGATAGTTGGAGGAACCTCTGCACCACAGGGAATGCAGGGACGTATGTTAAACCCCTGCCCAGCCTCAATTGAAAATTTAATACAATCTGCTTCTCTTGTCATTCAGATCTGGGCACAGAGCTGATGCCATTTTAGCTTGTGCAGAATTCAGTGCGCCTATTTGTTTTCATATCTCATTCATTTAAGCTACGAAGCTCTACCACACCGTATCTGCTAAGCAAAGATGTTTCCAAGATGTGTTTTTATGGAATGCAGTGGTCCATCTGATGTTTGAGAGTGGTGTCAGTCTTTCCTCTTGGTCAGTTTTTGTACAACCATCCCTGCCCCAGCCATTATGTCCTTTTGCTGGCATTGGCGTATTGGATATATTTACCTACATCCCTGCAAGCCAGTATCTTTCAAGACTGGTTATACTAGTCACGGGGAGTGTGGTTTGTATCCAATAAAACTGAATTAATTTCTGGTATATCTTTGAATAATTTTCACAGCTTCTGCTATTCTCTCGCCGGTGCACTCAAAACTCTCAAACTGAGCATCGGCCCTTAATAATTCTCAACAAGTGTGTTTCACTCTGCAGGAAATCTTTGGACCAGTCTTGACGGTGTATGTCTATCCGGAAGACAAGTACAAGGAGGTGCTGGAGCTGATAGACACAACGTCTCCTTATGGCCTCACTGGGGCAGTCTTCGCTCAGGACAAGTAGGTGTCTAAAAGCTCAAGTAGAAGTGAAAAGGTGCCCTTAAAAGTTACCCCTCCGAGCAAATTGATTCAATTTTGTTAATGATTTCACCATACCTTGTGGGGATGTATTCTTTGTGATCCTGGATTACAGAGCAGTATGCTTTGTGGGTACTGTTGTTTATTTTTGTGTATCCAGGACCCAAATACTATTGCACTTCATTTGGATAAACAAGATGCTCTTAATAGGCAGTGGTAATGAAAGTAAGCAGACCATGCTTGCTGTAGGGGCTGGTAGAGGTTTCAAACTCAGACACCACACTGTAAATAACACAATAAACTCATTGACTATTCAGGGTTATACCGTCATAGAAAAAAATGCATTTAACTGTATGATGCAGAGCGAAAAGCAAAAGATGCAAGCTGTGAGAAAGTGGCTCTATATATACTGGACCAGAATAAGGTACAGTGTGTATAGAGTCCACAAACCCCAGAGGTTAAAGCCAGGACTGACCTTACTCTCCAAAGTAGTAGCTTGGTCGAGCAGTAAGGCAGTACCAGGGGACAGTGTAAAGCATTTGTTGTACACACTCAGTCAGCAAAGGATTTCACACACTCAAGGACTGAACTCCAGGCCAATTGTTGTTATATCAAAAGATATAGCTGTTTTATTTTTTGAACCAACAGGCATAAACATATACTTTTCTTGATATGAGTACTCTTCTTTGCAAAGAGGCAATACACTTTGTGAATACAATAGATCCAGGGTTTTCAGTGGGCAACACAGTTCTAAACAAACTGTAGCATTGAATTCAATAGGTTTTCATCATATAAGTACAGTTGATTGCTTGGTAGATTACTTGAGTAGTTCCAGTCTAGATCCTAGATTCAGTCCTGGGGTCTAAGCTGAAACCAATTTAGTAAAATCGTTTTAGTAACAGTAGTGATTTTTCAGTAATATATAGCTGTTTTAAAAGTTCACACTTTAAAACTTTTCAATCAAAATCTGGCATTGTTATCCAATGGGAGAAAATTCAGGTTGCATGTGAAGGATGATCTCGTTACTTTTGTAATCCAGTACTAGGCTCCTGGGTCCAGTACTGGGGTCTCAACTTAAAACAGGTAAGTAATTGCGTTTCAGTATTTCGTATGATTTTTAAAGAATATTTCAAATTTTCAAAAGTAGACACTTAGAAGAAATTTCAGAGAAAAGCAGACAATGGATTCCTATGGAGAAAATACAGATTACTAGTAAACCCGGTAAGTATTACTTTTGCGGTTCAGTACTGGGCTACAAGGTACAGCACTGGCTTCTCCCCTGATCACAGGTGAGTACTTCGGAATTCGGGTGTTTTATATGAATATTTTTAGTTTCCAAAACTTCACACTTAGAAGATTTTTCGAGTCAAACCAGTCAATGGTATCCAATTTTAGGGAAGTGAGTTATCGGTTTCCAGGTAAGTACTGGGCTGGTGAAGTTAGGGTTCTGGGCATAGACTTAGGGGTCCCCCAGTGTCAGGTAAGTACAGTTAGTTCACCCCCAGCGGCACAGGGGCGGCCTGGTGCAGAGGTAGTTAGGCTCAATGTTATCCAATGAAGGAAAGGGGCCTCCGGTTGGTGGCTGCTGGCTAACAGGCCACTCGGCTGGTCACTTGCTCAGGGCAAAGGAGGAAGTAGGATAGGACAAAGGTGGCACAGCCAGCGGTACTCAGGCGGCTGGGTGCAGGGTGCTCTTGAGCCGTCGGGCGCTCAATGTTATCCAATGGGACAAGTCAAAAGGGAAGAAAGGCTGCAGGCTCGGGACTGAGACTCTCCAGGGGCTAACAGCACTTCGAGAGGTAAGTTGGGATCTTGGAGCACAGGTAGGTACCCCAAAGGGAGGCACAGGGGGCCGAGGGGTGCCGGGTGCAGGGTGCAGAGATGTCTTTGGGTGTCGGAAAGCTTACCCTCAGCTGGTCGCGGTTGGGGTGGCCCCTGGTTCTGAGTCTACAGGCGTCGTCTGGTTCGTCAGGGAGGGTCTCTGGGCACTGGACTTCGGGTCCCAGTCACCGGGGGGATGTCCTCGTGGTCTTGGTTCACTTGGACACGGACCAGGCTCGGCGGGTGCAGAGTGGGCTGGTCCGGAGCTTCCTGACTGGCACCAGGGGGTTGTTGCAGCAGAGCCTCTGCTGATGGGAGTCTCAATCTTCAAGAGGGTCAAGGAAGGCAGGTCCTCTGGGTGTCCCAAGGTTGCTGTCGTCAGGAGTCGCCGGGATTAGGCAGAAGCAGGTTCCAGGATCAACAGGCCGATAGGGCTGGAGCGAATCAGTTGTTGTCATCCTGTTGTTAGCAGCTGCATGGCGGGTCTTCTTCTTCTTGATCTTCTTTCTTCTTTTCTTATCAGGATCTGTGGAAGGAAGGTTCAGGGAGCCCCGAAATACTGAATTTAGGGGTGTTACAGGTAGGGCTAGGAAAGGGACCAATAGGTCCCTGCCCTGGGGTGGGTACACCCCCCTAGCCTGCTACTCTCCTGTGGGAGGGGGCAGGGGTCTAGCTTTGCTTGGGCAGGGCTCCCCATCTTCAAGATGGCCGGAGCCCGGGGTCGTGCTTCACCTCGTCTCCCCCACCTGAGGGGTGGGGTTGGCACAGGCTGGCACTCCCCCCTTCCTGATGTAGTTTTCCCACCAGTCTTCCCCGCCATAGTTGGGGGGGGGGGGGGGACTGGTGGGGGCTGGTTGCTGGGTACAGCAAATGGTCTGGGGAAGCTCACAGAGGCGGCTTGCCTTTGAAGCTTCCCCCTGTCCATCCTGGGGGAGGAGACCTAGCACCTCCCCCAGGATGTGCATTGTTGCAGGCCCAGGAGAGAGGGGGCTCTCCTACCCAGGGGTCCAGCAACATGTCTGCTGTGTGGCAGCCTCTGCAGCCACTCAGCCCAGATGTGGATTGTAGGTTAGGTGTTCAGGGTGCATCTCTAAGATGCCCTCTGGTGCATTTTACATTAAATCGCCCACTGGCATCAGTGCAGGTGTAATGTGCTGAGAAGTTTGGTACCAAACTTGCCAGCCTTCAGTGTAGCCATTATGGTGCTGTGGAGTTCGTAATGACGACCTCCCAGCACCATATACTCTTAATGGCATCACTGCACTTACAGTGCCCAGGAATGGCCCTGGGCACTGTAGGGGCACAGGGCTCATGCACCTGTGCCCACACCTTTGTCATAAGGCACCCAGCTAGAGGGGTGACTAAAGTATGCCAGGGCAGTAGGTTCTGTGGGCATGTCACACAGGGATCTGTGCCATGTCGACTCTTCGTTTAGTACTGTACTTAGCCACTCAGCCTGCAAAGGCAGTGTGTGGGTGTCAGGGTACAGGGCCCCTGAGGGTGGCACAATAAGTGCTGCAGCCCTCAGGGATCTTCTCTGGTCACCATGCCCTGTGTACCTAGGGTACCGTTAACTAGGGGCTGGCAGGTGGCCAGAGATGCCAATTGGGTTTTAGCTTCAACACAGTTTTATGGAAGGAACACAGGCCCTGGGTACCTGATTGGCAGGAACCCAGGGCACACTCAGTCAAAGTACATCAGCAGTTCAGAAAAAAGTGGGGGCATACCAATGCAAGAAAGATGGCACTTTCTCACACAAGCATTTCTGGATCTGAGATTCAAGCCCACTTGTCTTTATATGGTTTATTTGTCAGGTTCTAGATGATCTGTAACATTGAACCATGCCCACTGTTATTCGATAGCCCTAGTTTTTCTAAAGCACTGGACCTGTGGTCATTGTTATCCATGGGAGCTGCGCTCAGATTTATTCTGGGAACTTTGGGACTCTACTGGCAGACAATATAGTAAAAACTGAAGAGTCTCAGCAAGTATGACAGACATGCCGGAGAAAAGCATATAATGTTGCAACCGTGCCATAATATGTTTAGTCCTCTGATTGCAGGGTCTCTGGTAACGGAACTAGACTATTCAGTTGGCTCACATCATACCACAGGCACTCAATTTTCAGTTTAAAAATAGCAAAGACACTGCTATCAAAATCTCACATTGACAGTTGAGAGGGAAGCCTTTGCTGTGGTTTGGGCCCTGAAGAAGTTGAGGCCATACTAGTTTGGTACTCACTTCAAAGTTCAGACAGACCATAAGCCCCTCTTGTGGCTAAAACAGGTGAAAGGTGAAAATCCCAAACTGCTCGGGTGGTCCATTTCCCTACAGGAGATGGACTTTACAGTGGAACATAGACCTGGGAGTAACCATGCCAATGCAGATGGACTCTCCAGATATTTCCACTCAGAACATAAAGACTCAACTGGTCAAGGTTAGTTTAATGTCCCTGCGTTGGGGGGGGGGGGGGGGGGGGTGTAGGAGAGTAGAGTCTGCTTCCTATGGTTAGCCCCACTTTATGCAGTGCTTCACTGGTTTTTCGACTTTAGTTTTTATTTTGAAAGTTTTGTATAGCGCGACAAGATCTTTGCAGATATCAGAGCGCTTTACATAGAGGGGTACATGAGGGAGCATAGTCAGACAAATAAATCAATAGATCAAACAGTACAAATAGGTTACATAGAGGGGTACATGAGGGAGCATAGTCAGACAAATAAATCAATAGATCAAACAGTACAAATAGGTGACTGCAAAGCCAATCATGTGAGTAATAAGACAACTCATACAAATAAGCAAAGGGGTCAAACATGTAGTACAGATCGGTGCAGAGTATTAACAGAGTTCGAGATACTGGTTCAAGTGTATTTAGCCATGAGGATAGCTTTTACTTCTTTTTTAAAGAGTGTAGTGGAAGAGATAAGCCTGGTTTCGGGAGGGAGTGAGTTCCAGATCCTAGGCGTCATTCCTGAGAAGGAGCGCTTATATGTTTTTTCCTTCCGGAATCTTCGAGGTTTCAGCAGAAGATTGTTTGTGCCTCTAGTGTTTCTGGTTCCGCCAGAGATTGTCAGTTTCTGAGCGAGGTAGCCGGGTGAGTTTAGGTGTACCGCATTGTGTGTCATGCAGGCGATTTTCAGATGTATTCTGGGTTCAAAAGGCAGCCAATTCAGGGATTTCAAGTCAGGGGTAATATGGGAGTGCTTTTTTGACCCAGTGATGAGTCTCGCTGCAGTGTTTAGAGAAGCTCTTAGTGGTGCGGTTGTAGTTAGGGGGAGTCCGCAGAGGGCGGTGCTACCGTATTCAATTCGAGGGATGACTAGTGCTTGTACTGAGGTTTGGAAGTCTTTGGCTGGGAGGAAGGGTTTAAGTTTCCTCAGAGTATTGATCTGGAAGTTCGCTCCCTTAGTTGCCTTGCTGATATGTTGCTGCATGTTGAGATTGGTGTCGAGTGTTATGCCTAAAGATTTTGCTGAGTCCACGATGGTGGGTTAGACATTGAGTGCGGTTAGGTGTTTAAGCCAAATTTGAGTGGTGGAGATCTTCGCTGGATGTGAGATCAGAAGGAACTCTGTTTTCAGGGCATTGAGTTTGAGGTGATTATCGGCAAGTGAGGATTGGGTGCATCTGATTGTTGAGTTCAGGAGCAAGATGTCATTGGGGGATTGTAATTTGAGATAAAGTTGGGTGTCATCGGCGTACATGTGAAAGTGTACATTGGATGCTTGTAGCAAGGTGGTGAGAGGTTCCATGACTAGGTTGAACAGAGTTGGGGATAGAGAGGATCCTTGGGGGACGCCTAGCGTTACAGGTATTGGCGAGGACATCAGGTTGTTGCTCTTGAATTTCTGTGACCTGTTGTGAAGAAAGGAAGTGAACCACTTGAGAACAGTTCCAGATAAGCCCATTCTTGTGTTTAGTAGTTCTAGTAAATTCTCATGTTTAACGGTGTCGAATGCTGAAGAGAGATCAAGAAGGATGAGGAGGCAGGTGTCGTTTTGGTCTAGCATTTGAAGTGCGTCGTCAATTATGTGAGTCATAGCAGTTTCTGTACTGTGTCCTGCTCGGAAGCCTGACTGGTGAGGGTTGAGGAGATCAAATTGTTCAATGTGTTTAGTCAATTGTAGTTGTGCGCATTTTTCCAGCAGTTTGGCGAGAGTGGGAATATTGGTAATGGGACAGTAGTTGTTGAGATCCGAGGGGTCGGCTGTGGGTTTCTTTAGTAGAGGTGTGACTTGACCAGCTTTGAGGGAGTCAGGTATGCTTCCTTGTTGGAGAGAGCTGTTGATAATTTTAGTCCAGAGAGGGAGAAGCAAAGGGGTAAAGTCTTTTACTGCGGTAGCAGAAAGGGGGTCCGTGAGGTGATTGGATGGTTTCAGGGTGCTGAGCAGTTTGCCAATTTCTTCTTCCGAGTATGTGCCAAAGGTTGACCATGTAGCATTGTTTTTTGGTTCAGTGGGTGCTAGGCACTGGGGTTTGGAGTAGAGGCTTGCGTCAATAAGGAGATCGCTTTTTATGTTGTCAGTTTTTTGGATAAAGAAAGCAGCGAAGTCTTCACAGGAGGGTGTTTCACGCACAGTGTTGAGTGGTTGGGGTTGATCCTTGGATTGTGATCTGATTAGCTCAAACAGTTTTCTCGGGCGTTTTTTTGCTTGGTCGAGCTGGAGGCTGAAGAAGTCTGATTTTGAACGTTTTATTTTCCTGAAGTAGGCGTTTCTCTTTTTCTTCAGGTCTTTTAGGTGCATTGCAGAGGGAGCTGATCTCCAGGTACGCTCTGCCATTCGCATGACTCGTCTATCCACATTGAGACTCCCATCGTACCATGGGTTGGAGATTTTAGTAGAGACTCTTTTTAGCTGCATAGGTGCAGCCTCATTAATTATTGACGTCATAGCGTTGAGATAGTGGTCAGTCAGGGTTTGAACGTCCGTATCGCCTGTCGGTGGGAGTAGGAGATTGCACCTGTTAGGGGGCAAAGAGCCTGGGTTGAGTTTTTTCATGTCTCTTTTCCAGACTTTGGGCTTGGAGAATTGAGCCGGGTTAACTTTAACTTTTTCATTGATGAAGAATGTGACAATATGATCTGACCAGTCACAGGGTTGGATGGACTCGAGTTGGATAGAGTCCTCTTTGGAGATGATCAGGTCAAGGATAGAACCTTTCTCGTGGGTCGGGCTGTTGCATATTTGGGTGAGGTTAAGGGCGTCGAGTAAATTTTTAAGACTATTTACCACCGCGTCATTGCGATCGTTCCAGTGGAGGTTAAAGTCACCAAGGTATATTTGGGTGAGCTGCCGTCCGGAATTGGTTGAGATCATATCCATGATTTGTTGGGAAAAGGTGAAGTTGTCCCTGGGTGGGTGGTAAATGCTGTGAAGTGAACATATCGGTTTGCCCTCACTAATAATGTCGAGGCAGATGTATTCCCAGGATGTTGGGGATGGTAGGGAGGTAGAATTGACTTTCAGAACAGAGATGTTGTTCCTGTAGATGCATGCGATTCCACCACCAATTTTGCCTGATCTGTCGAGCCTGATAATGTGGTAGTTGGGAGGAACGAGAATGTCCATTATAGGTGTCGAAGATTCAGTTAGCCAGGTTTCAGTCATGATGATTAGGTCAAGGTCCAGCGATAAGAGGAGATCAGCAATGGCGGCGGAATGTTTCGAGGCCGATCTGCAATTGAGGAGAGTGCATTTGAGACGGGGTGTGTTGAGGGTGGTAGGTGGTTCTAGAGAGAGAGCGACTTTCTTAAGGTTATTGGGGATGGAGAATCTGCTGTTTAGTGTGGGGGGTCTAAGGGGATTTGAGTGTATCGTGGGAATGGTGAGGTGTGGGGTGGTTGTGTGATTTTGGGGGGCTGGGTCATAGGAGCGGAGAAGGGTGAGTGTGTCGAGGTCAGAAGTAGGGTTGTGGGTGCGACGAGGGCGGTTGTTGCGATTGCGAGCTGGGATTGAGGTCCGGTGTAGGGCGTGTTGAGTGAGGGAGTCAACCGGAGGGGTAGTGGACAATTTGGGAGGGGAGGTGGAGGTGGGTGAGGGGTGTATGGGGTGTGTGGAGAGTAGTTCTTTGATGATGTGTATGTCTTCTTTGATCTGGATGAGAGTGGCCATGATGTTGTCCATCTTGGGGTAGGTGGTGGAGGTGGGGGTGGCAGTCAAATGTGAATGACTGACCAGGGAATTTGCGTGCAGGTGGGAGAGTGGGCTGGTGTTCGAGCAGGGCTGCGTTGTGTTAGTGTACGGGATGGTGTTAGGGGGGAGAGAAGTTTTGGGCCGGAGGGGTGTGGATGAGGTAGGTAGGAGGTTGGTGGTATGAGTGAGGGCATTGGTGGTAGGCGGGGGGGTCAAGGTGTAGGCTGGTAGACTGATAGTAGTGGTGGGGGGTGCAGGAAGAGTAATGGGGGCTGAGAGTAGGAGGGGAAATGGGATTGGAGATGGTCCTGTTGTGGGGAGGGGGAGTTAGATTAAGAGAGGAGGTGTGTTCTGCGTAGTTGGTTAGAGGGTAATGGGGACTGAGTATGGGGGGGGATAATGGGGGGGGGATTTGTCGATATGTGTGTTGTTCTGGTGCTGAACTAGGTTAGGTGTGTTGTGGGTGGGAGCTGTGCTGTCAGGGGTGAGCGGAGTGTTAATGCCAGCTGTAGGTGTGAGAGGAGTGTTGATGGTAAGTGTGGAGGCCCGAGGGTTGGTAGAAGGGGTGGGGGTGTGAGTGGTGTCTGAGGGGGAGCGATCTGTGTCTGTGTTTGAGGCGTGTGTGGCAACTGCCTGGTGCTGAACTGGGATAGAGGGGTTGTGGGTGAGAGATGGGAGGTCAGGGGTAGTAGGTGTGTCCCTGATTGAGGGGTATGTAGTAGTTAGTTGGCGCTGAACTGGGATAGAGGGGTTGTGGGTGGGAGATGGTTGGTCAGGGGTGGTAGGTGTGTCCCTGATTGAGGAGTATGTAGTAGTTGACTGGCGCTGTAGTGGGTTGGAGGGGTTGTGGGTGGTAGGAGCTGTGAGGTCATGGTTGGTGGGACTGGAGGAGATATGAGTGTTGGTCCGCGAATTGGAGAGGTGCTCTTTGAAAGTGGGGAACAAGTTGTCTAGTAGTTCTAGGTTCCTGTCTGTGGATTGAGATAGGACAATCCCGTTATTGTAAATAGTGATGGTGGCTCTGCCTGGAAAGAGTTGGGATGGCGTGATGAAGAGAGTTAGGCTGTGAGCGGATTTCTTGGTGGAGGAGACGGTGAGTAAGGTGAGGAACGCTTTTCTCCATTGAGCTCTGCGTGTGGTGTGGAAGATGATATCAGTGTTCAGGGATCCATTGACCGGTGAGAAGTAGGTATCAGCAAAGGGGGTTTAAGGGTGTGACCTAAGGAAGTTGTGTTTAAAGCGTTTAGCGGCTTTTTTGGTGAGTGTCGGTGGGTAGTTGATTTTATATGTGTGATTGCCGATAGGATCCATGTTGGGATGGTGGTTTAGGTGGGTGTGGGAGAATGCACTATAGTGGTACACATGTGCAGGAAAACAGATACATAAAGTAAGTTACACAATACAAAAGTGGTACTAGTGATCAACCAGCATACCCAAATATAAGAGTGTGCAGAGAAACAAATACATACAGTAAGTTACAAAGTACAGAAGTGGCACTAGTGATCAACCAGCGTAACCAAAGTATAAGAGTGTGCAGTAGAGCAAATACATACAGTAAATTACAGAGTACAAAAGTGAAGTATAATACTTCAAGTAGAAGTATAATACTGGGACAGGATACAGATGCACATAACAGTTACATGGATCAAAAGTGATCCTAGGGGGCAGAAGTGACACTAGTGAGCAGCCAGAAATATATGAGGTAGTAGTCGGTGCATTACAGGAGAGAAGAGAAGAGTGTGAATGGATGCAGGTTGTAGCACTGTGCAGAGTAGTGCAGACTACAGTAGAAGTATGTTATATATAAGGTAGCAGTCCGTGCGTAACAGGAGAGAAAAGTACGAATGGGTGCAGGTTAAGGAAATGTGCAGAATAGTGCATAATACAAGAGAAAGTATAATACTGATAGAGTATAAGAGCAGGATACAAATGCAAACAACAATTTACATGAATCAAAAATCAAAAATCAACATTGACATTAGTTAGCAACCAAAATATATGAGGTAGCAATCTGTGCATTACAAATGTTCAAAATACAGGTAGAAGTGACACTAGTGAGCAACCAGAGATATATGAGGTAGCAGTCGGTGCATTAGTTAGCAACCAAAATATATGAGGTAGCAATCTGTGCATTACAAATATTTAAAATACAGGTAGAAGTGACACTAGTGAGCAACCAAAGATATATGAGGTAGCAGTCGGTGCATTACAGGAGAGAAGAGTGAGAATGGATGCAGGTTGCAGAACTGTGCAGAATAGTGCAGAATACAGAAGAAGTATATGATATATGAGGTAGCAGTCGGTGCATAACAGGAGAAAAAAAAGTGGGAATGGGTGCAGGTTGCGGAAATGTGCAGACTAGTGCAGAGTACCAGTGTAAGTATACTACTAATAGAATATAGGAACAGAATACAGATGCAAACAGTAATGTACATGAATCAAAAAATCAAAATCAAAAATCAAAAGTGACATTAGTTAGCAACCAACATATATGAGGTAGCAGTCTGTGCATTACAAATGTTCAAAATATAGGTAGAATTATAATACTGCAATAATAGGCAGACATTCTTTCATGTATGAGGTAGCAATCTGTGCATTACAAAAGTTCAAAATACAGGTAGAAGTATAATACTGCAATAATCGGCAGACATTCTTTCACAAGAAGGTGTAAATACATAACTGAGCAAAGTATTCGGAAGTTGAGATTAGTCTAAAATGCTAAGTTCTTAGTGCATGTTCAGATAATGATGCCCGCCCGAGAGAGAGACTAGTCAAAAATGTCCGCCAAATAGGTGGGATAGAGACAGTAGTCCTCTGTTTGTTGCTGTTGCTTAGATAGCAGGGAAAAGCGGTTTCCCTTCCCCTTCATGCAAGCAGGGGAGGTGGAGATATTAGTCCTCTGTCTGTTGCTATTACTTTGAGCATAGGGGAAGGAATTTCACTTTCTATTTAAGCCAGCAATGCTCAAAGCTAGCTGGGAGGAATGCTTATCTCTGTGTGGGGGAGTTAATCTGAGGAGCCTAGTGGACAGAGGTACCGGAGGGGATTTATTGTTACAGATTTATGGCTCCAGCCATTTTGAACAAAGGAGGTAGTTTAAAAGTGAGCAGGCGGGTAGGAGAAATAAATACCTTAAGTCTCTGTGTGCCTTTTGAGTCTGTCAGCAGAATTTTGCAGAAGCAATGTTTTAATTCACAAAGTGTCTCAGTCCCTTCCGATTTGCAGAAATATGTGGATTGTATGTACGTGATCTCCAATGATTAGTTCAGGGCTCCAAGTCTGTATTACCCTGAGAGCAGCGCAACTAATTACCAGGTATCCACCGGAGCCGATGGGGGCAGGCTCCAGTCTTCTGTCGCACCTGCATCTCTTGTTGTTGGACTCAGGGCTCAGTCGCTCCTCTGGGTAGCGGCGGCGCCACAACCTCCGGTCGCATCCATCTCCTGAGCCGTATCCAGCCTCCGGTGCTGCGGTGCGGGGGGAGGGGGGGGGGGGGGGGGGTTCTGCCACGTCCCTTTGCAATCCCGGCGTAACAGCCAGCGTCCTCCACCGTGGAGCGGACGGGAGGGGGGCCACTTTCAATCCTCCGACGTCGCTGTAGCTCCTCTGCTGTGGCGCGGCCGGCCTTTCTCAGCCCTCCGAAGCCTCCGAGACTCACTGCTGTGGAGCGGGCGGGCGGTGCCGGCTCAGCAGGCTCACGGAGCTTTAGCCGCCTCTGCGATGCGCCGGGGGTGCCCTCCTATGCTGCCGTGTATCCTCTCTGCCCCCCGATGCCTCTGGGACTCCTTTGCTGCTGAGGGCTGGTTCAGCAACCGAGCTCCTGTACCTTCCTCTGCCGTGGAGCGGGCAGGGGGGCTCTCTCAGCCCTCCGATGTCTTCGAGCGGTCGGGCGGTGCCAGCTCAGCAGGCTCCCGGAGCTTCAGCCGCCCCTGCGACGCAACGGAGGTGCCCTCTTATGACGCCGTGGATCCAATGCTGGGCTGGTGACAGGATGATCCGCAGTGTCGGCTCAGCAGGCTCCCGGAGCTTCAGCGATGGGGGTGTCTGAGGCGCGAGTCCGATCGTGGGGCTTTTCAGGCTCCAACCTCCTTTAATCAGGTCAGCGGGCAATCCAGTTACTTGTGTGACTTTTCCCGTCACTCTTTCTGCTTTCGTTCCATCGTGCTGGTGGGTGCTCACAGGGATAATGCCCGAAAAGGGATCCCAAGCACTGGGAGCTCTTCACAGGAGCTCCTACCAGGCGGCCATCTTTCAAAATGGCGGTGGTGGTGGCCAGTATGGCGGTGGCCCTGCTAATCAGGCCCACTAATCAGGCCCACAGCCTAGCTGTACTCTCTCTAAATTGATACCATGTACTTTAGGTACATACCTGATTAGTTACCGGGTCACCCTTGTGAGCCCCTGTATAGTGTATCTTAGGTACCCAGGGCAGAGGTGCACCCTAGGCCTACCAGGGGCTGCAGCATGTATTGTGCCACCCCTTGTTAGCCTTCCAAACTGACACCACAGGTCTGCCCTGGCAGCCTGGGTAAGGTGGTGTAATCACCCCTTACTTAGACATAGTATATATATATATATTTTGCACGCAATTTCCTCAATCAACGCCAAAGTTATTCCCAATAGAATGTTGCGGATTTCCTATGGTAACTAGGTCCTAACTATAATTACCTACTGGTGACCGCCAGTAGGTAATATATATATATTGCGGAATTCCACATCTTGATGCCAGCATCTAGCCTTCTCACTAAGCCGCAAGGATAACTCGGACACGGACCAATTCTGTGCAACTCTTTTTATTGAAGCAGAGTGCGCCGCATGACGTTTCGGCTCCTCGGAGCCTTGCTCACATGACAACGTCCCATATTCACTTGCTCATTTTTGAAGTGCCAGTATTCTGTTACATCATCACCACGTGACTAGTCCCAATAGTAAACAGTGAAAAAAGATTCTTTAAAATATATATATATATATACCCACAACAGCAACAGGCGCTGCTTCAGCAGTGTAGAACGGACCACACCAACGATGCTTACAAAGAAAGTTCTTTTTACTTCAAGACCAACAGGCATTACGTGTTTTAAGTCTAACGACTCTTAATCATATGCCACGCTGTTACAGCAGTAGGTTCGTTGTCTTTTAAAACGTAACTTCTTAGACATTGAAAAAGGGCTAATGTCTTGTTCTTCCAATCTTAATTTAGAAGGGCAGTCAGTTGTTTGTTTAAGTTTGTGGTTTATGCAAATATTACCCATACTGCGAGGGTGAGTACAATTTCATACTTCAGGTTTCTAATTTCAACCCCCAAATGGTTCTGTAATACATGTGTTCCCTCGTTGCAAAATTCATTCGTTTTCATTTTCAAAGTTACAGGGACTGCAACTCCCAAGGTGCACCAAAACTGCCCTTTACCTTCTTTTGTTGGTTTCAATGTCGATTTTGGCAAGACTTTACTTGCATCACTGCTTTCTGAGTGCAAAAACGTGCTTCAAAAGGATATTTCATTACCCGGTCACAGTGTTCAACATGACAGATACATATTAACCTATAAGTCACGCCTTTGGCAGGCCTTGACAATCCTGCAAGCAGAGTGCTTGGTTTTGTGTGAGAGGGTGCCCTAGCATGAGCCGAGCCCCTCTGCACCTTTCGGAACCATCTCCTTATAGCTGTTCTATGATATAGCCATACCATATACTCTTAAGTGCATTATAATCCTCGCGGTTAATGCTAACTTTGGTTTGGCTTTATCAAAACATGTCGTGTACGGTGTCAAACACTTTGTAATACTACCCTCCCCCCAGTTCTGGCGGCCGGGGTAGCATTCCACCCTTCTAGAGGGAGAAGACATGCAGGTACTGGTTTACCCTATTAAAGTTAAACAGAGCCCCAGCATCACAAAATGGATGCTGCTGCCACAAACATGAGACTGCCCTCCTGCTGCTGGACGAAACTCCGGCAGTGGAGGCTTGGACAATAGGTTTCCTGTCCAGGGAGGTGTCAGCATCTCCCCAGACAGGCTTTAGTGTATGGGGGCAGGGTTGGTTGCATTCAGTGAATGCTTTTCAGACACTGCCTGGGGCACACAAGGTGCTCCATGCATTTCCCAGTTCAAACCGGTTGCTGGGGCACTCAGCCCCAGCTCTGGCCCGAAACTGGACAAAGGGAAGGGGGTGTAACCACCCCCTCCCCAGGTCCACCCATAGGAGGGACTTTAGAGTTAGTCCAAGCCCTAAACTTACTATAAGTATAGAACCCCAGTCCCTAGGATTTTAGATTACCCTGGACAAAACTCTGCAACATATATCTTGGACCTTCGACATTCCATATCGACTGGAAGACGGAAGAAATCTCCCTTGTGGTCAAGGAGTGACCACCCTGTTCAAACAGGCACCAACTGCATCTTTGCCGGTCTGTATTGTCGAGGCTCCCGCCGGATTCCGAAGACTCTGCGACACAGGACACGGACTTCCAGACATCTCTGAAGCTGACCCGAGCTCCCAGCAAAGCTGAGACCCGTAGCTGATACGAGAGACGTGGGACCGGAACTCCTGGACATCCTGCATTTTGCAAGCTGCATCGACTTCCCGAGGTATCCCGAAGTTGTGCATTGGGGTGCTTGAAGCCCCAGCCCCGAGCGCCTTTTGCACCGAAGCTCAGAGGTCCACACTCCACAAGTTTCCCGTGGGCCCTCTTTGTGCATTTCAGCTCGACGCGTCTTCGCGGTTCCTAGTCCGTTGGCTAGTGATCCCCCAAGAAGACAATACTTTGATTTAACTTGCTTTCCTGGTTGCTCCAGGCTTGCTCCAACTTTCCTGCAAAGGAGAAGTTCCACAGACCTTGCTGGTCTGCACTGAAGCTAATCTCGACGCGTGGATTGCGTTTGTCAAGGCTTGTTGGGTCCAGTCTGGATACCGACACCGCAGTCAACTAGATCCTTTGTGGGACAGCTCGAATTTAGCTCCTGGTGGTCGTCAACGCCTCCTGGACCTAGTGGTTGAAGAGACAAACTTCACCTTTTCACCTGAAATCACCTGACATTGGCTGGCAGCGTCCCATCGCCATCCTGGTCACTGGCTAGTGACCCAGACTTTGTCCCTTCTGCTTTCAGATTCTTCAGATCTTCGATCCACCCTTGGATCCGCCCGGAATCTTTTCCTCTGGTCGCCTGCAGCACTTCTTTGCAGATCTGCATTGAAATCGATGACGAAACCCGACATCAAAAGACACCTATGCACACGGCTTCAGTGGGTGAGGTAACACAAGTACTCTGGTAGTCTCAAGGGTATTGGCCCTCCAAGTGCCTAAGTCCAAAAGGGTTCCATCGTAGTTAACTTAGAAGTGTCCTTAATCTTTAAAATTGTGACTTGTTCGTTCTCCATAGAAAGTCAATGGTAACCCGCGGCTGTGTTTAGACACTGCACGCGTCTCCCGTGGGCCTCCTGCATCCTAACCTTTGGTTGTTCTGAGTAGCCCCAGCGATTCCACAGATCCTAGGCCTGCTTTCTATTACTCACGTGGTTCTTATACCACTATTTTAGCATATGGTTTGTGAGGCCCCTAGGGCAAAACGTATACTGTGCAACTTATCGTATGCTAATTAAGTTTCTTGTATTGTACTTTTACCTCTGACCTCATAAAGAGTCCAGAGGGGTTGTGTTTAGAATAAATACATATATTTGATATATACCTTGTGTGGTGTGCTTTCATTTGGTACTCAAGAGATTATAATTGTTAAAACAACTATCTTAACTCGCCTCTAAAGACTTAGCCTAAAGGCTGCTCTCCACTGCTACCACTAGGATAGCTTTCTAAGAGGTTGACTTTACAACCACCATCAATAAGGGTCGATTGGACTGGTGCAAGTGCCAACTAGAATAGTGGACATCATATACCAGGCCAACCTCTCACACCAGCGACGTAGACTTCATGGCAGAGTTTATTGTGCCATGAATCTCAGTGAAAAAGTCATGATGACCTGAATCTGTTTACTGATGTCAAACTGAGCCACAGTTCTTCACAGTTTTAACAGACCATCTGGTTGCTAGATTTTGCAGTGACGTAGTACTGCACCAGCACCCACTAGGACATTTTCTGGGGTATGTATTATTATTCGCCTGTATCTTGAAAAAGGCTGGTCATAGTCAAGATTATCTGGTGGCATAGGCACCTCCGTATCCTATGACCTCCAATAGACCTTAAGGCTTCACCAGTTCTAACTGGGAACCAAACATTAAGGCTAGGCACACAACTTTACACAATGATATCTTCAGAACCATAAAAGCTTGTGATTGGTACGATCTGCTACGGTTTTCAAGTTCCCAAATCAGCCTGCTTCACAGGATGAGTTGGCGTGTCCTGATGGACTAGGGAAAAGCTTTCCAAATGTTGCTCCCTCTAGGGCAGTGCGGATCATGATGAATACATCTGTTTTTGTCATTTTACTATGACCTGTTTTGAAGCAGAGTTTTGGAAGATTGTGACCTATAATTGATTTTCTCCATTGGGTCTCTCCATTCTCCGAATTAACTTCATGAACTTCAAAATGGGGGCACTGTAGTGTGCAGGTCATGCATCATGTTTACAGTGCAACTCAAAGTCCATCAGAAAGAATCACCCACTTTGTCATCCTGTTCTCCTCATTATTGCCTTAAACGTCAAAAACACTGTACGCACAGCTACACACATTGTCCACAGCATTAACACCTGCTTCAGAGTTGGACCTCAGACGTTCTTCACATATGCGTCAAGAGGCACTGAAATGAAACTTCAGAGATGGTACCCACTTGAGTACCATCTGAGGAGATGGAAGCATTGACTTGACATTCAAGATAACAGGCTTCCTCCCAGCCATTTAAATTAGAGGACTTCGATTCATTAGATCAAGAGACACTGAAGGTCATGATGCATGTGGGTCACACTGGACTGATTTGTTGATCAAAACAGAGCGTAGGTGGATTACAGGTCACTGTTGCCATTTGAAGAAGAAAATGTGCCTGCGTAGTCCTCGCCATGTGCTGACATTTTTGTGTTCACATGCTTACTGCACAGAGCTTCCTTTGCCAAAAAAGGTACAGCAGAGTGGTTTCTCAGTAGGCACTTTAGACTTTGTAGAGCAAGTTGAGTTGATCTTTCTCACTCCACAAGTGTTGTAGCACCACTCTATCCAAGCATACCGCTTCTCAGAGTAAGTTAAAGTAACTTTATGAGGTGAATGTCACCCACCTCTATTTTGTTGCAACTGTACTCGATCAGTTTCAGCAGTTGCTCTTAAAGTATTCTTTAACAGTTCTCAGTGAGCTCAGCATATTGAATCCACAGTGGAATGATCCCCAACATCGATTTCTCTGTGCTTGCTGACTTACACCACAAAGCGGCACCGCACAGCTGCGTCATCTCTCAGCTTCACATGGTTCCCTCACCTCTTCTCCCTTGTATTTTTCCTGCAAGACCACCCAGCCAAATAGCGGGGCGTGGACCCTGTGTCCATCGTGCACCAGAAAGCTGTAACCGATTGGAGGTGCCTAGGCTGCTGCCACACTCCCCCCCCCCCCCCCCAAACCCCAATTACTCGGGTGAATTTGTTGTTGGCAATCCTCAGAGGTGTATTAAATTATCCCATATACTATCAGAATATCAGGCTCTAAACCCCGTTCTTCAAAAAATTTCATAGAAAGAATATCAATAACATAAATATTTTAAAAATAAGTATGAATAGAAAAAAATACATTTATAATACTTTATTCAATATGTGTATCTATGTTGGTAATATTTATTATGTATGTAAAGTTGGGAGTTAAGAATAGTAAATCTTTATGTTCGAGGCATGTGGGCTGCTGAATTCATATCTGTGCATAGATCGCCGCCTAGTGTTGGGTCCGGATGATTGCACTTTGTTGTCCTGGAAGAGTCTTCGAAGTATCACAAGATAGGGTACTCCTCCCCTAGACTACAGTGCACATGGGCATGTTCTCCATCCTCAGATTGTTTTTTCCCGCCATTGGGTTCAGATGCTAACTCCTATACTCCAACTTCGGAATCGAAAACAAAACTTTTCTAAAGGCCAAAAGGCCTTCGACTTCGACGGTCTTGTTCTCGTTCGGTACCTCTCTACTCGATCCAGCCTTCCATCTCGAATCGGTCGTCGACGCGGGCCGTTGGGCCTTTTCGAAGCAACGTGAGCCGACCGTCGATGGAAAGAAGCCCGTTTAAAAGGTGCCCACTATGCCACTCCAAGTTCCCACATACTGATAAACACTCAGTATGCAACAAGTGCCTTTCCCCAGACCATAGGGAAGAAACCTGCCCAGCCTGCGCCCAGTTTTGATCGAAGAAAACTATACGAAACAGACGGGCCGCTATGGCAAGAAATGCAGCGACAGGCACCGGACAACATCTTTGATGATGACCAGGATCTACCGGAAGCTCCAGACTCGGACCTAGAAATAGTCACCGTCGAGGACTACTCGAACTCCGATGACGAGATCCCACCGGGGCAAATCGTGAGTACCCTGCCCCCGACACCAACTAGCCCGTTACCAAAGGCTCCGGTCGAGGCATTGCCAAAAGGCCTTAGCCAAGATCATAAAAAAGTTTCGCCAGCCCCACCATCCGGCTCGGCTCCGAAATCGAAACCGGAACCTTCAGAGACCCCAGGGCCCAGTACCATCGTCCCAAAGAAGGTTCCAGAGCCAAAGAAGGCCGTCGACCCGAAGGGCGTCGATCCAAAAAAGGCCGTACAGCCAAAGAGCGTCGAGCCAAAGAAGTCTGTCGTCCCCAAAAAGGCCGTTCAGCCAAAAACTGTCGACCCCAAAAAAGTAGTCGAACCGAACAAAGGTACACAGCCGAAGGGCGCCGAGCCAAAGAAGGTCGCCGACCCGAACAAGCCTACGGTTCCGAAATCCGTCGACCCGGCAAAGTGTGCCGTACCGAAGCCCGTAGCAAGGCCGGAAAAACCTGTCGACCCAAAGATAACTGCTCCAAAGACACCCGTCGATCCAAAAAAGAACATCGACTCGGAAAAGGACACTCATTCAAAGAAGCCTACGGAGCACAAAAAACTTGTCGAACCGAAAGTTCCGGTCGACCCGAAGACACTCGTCAACCCGAAAAAAGGGCCTGAGCCGAAAAAATTCCACAAAACACCAAAAGTCGTCGAAAAACCAGGTGTTCAGACCCAAAGAAGTCTAACACTCAACCCAGGACTGTAGAGGAAGAACTATTCCACCCAGATCCATCAGACGACCAGGCAAAGATATATATTAATCCAGAGGCTGGTAAAGTTACCATCCTGCATAGGAAAAAGAGGCCTTTGGACTTTGAACCTCCTTCCCCTATTCCTTTGAAGAAAAATGACTTTGGGACTTCTCCCTCTAGACCCTTCATCCCTTTTCAACCTATCATGCCTACTACACCTTTTGCTCCTTACTCTCCTTACTCACCACGGGGACAATGAGGGGAACACAGGGGATGAGCCACAGCCTCTATATGATTTCCCACAGGATCCTGAACCACAAGAGGAACCTTGGGATGAGCCTACAGACCCTTACAACACCCATCCCATCCCTGATGTACCCACTTATCCTACTAAGCTGATCAACTCATAGACAGGGCAGCACAATTCCACAATGTGGACATGCATAATGACCCTGTGGAAGAAGACTTTTTATTTGACATATTCCCTAATGCAGAAAAAAGTGTCAGAACACTTCCCATGTTAAAGGGAGTTCTAAAACACGCACCTGACATATTTAAGGCTACAGCCAGGGCACGGGTAATCAATCCCAGAATAGAAAAAAAGTATAGGGTAGCTCCTACAGGCCCTACTTACATCAAAGGGCAGTTGCCAATAGACTCACTGGTAGTGGCTAACGCACGTAAAAGAGCCAACTTCCAGACAATAGGGGAAGCACCTCCCCCTGACAAGAGTCAAAAATACTGGAGGCATCAGGCAAAAGGGTAGCAGCACAAGCCTCCAACTCATGGAGGATTGCTAATACACAAGCCCTACTGGCTCGTTACGACAGGGCGCACTATGATCAGCTCGAAAGCCTAATGCCAAACCTACCTGAGCCTTTTAAAGCACAAGCTGATGATCTCATACAGGAGGAAAAATTCATATCAAACACCTCCATCAAAAGTGCGCTTGACGCAGCAGACACCGCAGCTATTTCAATTAACACTAGCGTCTTACTACGCAGACATACATTGCTGCGTATTTCCGGTTTTAAGAATGAGGTGCAGTCCACCATTCTTAACCAACCTGTCAATCAGGACTTTTCATTTGGCCCTGCTGTCGACACCATTTTGGATAAAATGAAAAAAGACACAGAAACCGCAAAATCAATGGGTGCATTACAATTTCTGCAACATAGGGGCTCCTTTTGACGCTCCTCATACAGTGCAAATACACAAGGAAATACCTCGCAAACATCTGCCTCATACAAAAGTAACACACAAGGTTCCTTCAACAAGAATACAACCAGAAGAGGTTACAGAGGTAACAATAATAAGGAAAGAGGACGTGGAGGCAATAACACCAGAGCCTCCACTACCACAAAACAGTGACTTCATTACGCTACCTTCAGAACACTAAACACTGGTTGGAGGCAGACTCCAACAGTTCCTACCTGTCTGGCAGGCAATTACCACGGACAGGTGGATGAGAGAAATTATCCAGTCTGGTTATTGCCTAAAACTGACTTCTACACCACCAAACATACCACCCAGACATCGTCCTATGTCCACGGAACACATCACCCTGCTACAACAAGAGGTGAAATGCATGCTGGAAAAGGGGGCCATAGAGGAAGTCCCTTTCCACCAACAAGGGACAGGAGTATACTCCCTATACTTCCTTATTCCAAAGAAGGACGGTTCCCTCAGACCAATATTGGACCTCAGACCCCTAAATCTATATATGTACTATCGGAGCACTTCCATATGATCACACTACAACAAGTGCTCCTGTTGCTACAACAAAGAGATTTCCTAGCAACACTGGACCTCAAAGATGCGTATTTTCACATACACATCCATCCAGCCCACAGAAAATACCTCCGGTTCACAATAGAAGGCCAACACTAACCAATTCAAGGTTTTGCCCTTCGGGGTTACCACAGCTCCAAGAGTGTTTACAAAATGCTTAGCGACAGTGGCAGCACATCTCAGGAGGCAACACGTCCATGTGTACCCTTACCTGGACGATTGGCTAATACAAGCAAAATCGTACCAAGAGTGTGCAACACACACGTCTCAAACAATTCAGTTGCTACACAGCCTAGGCTTTTCAATAAACTACACAAAATCACATCTGCAACCATCCCACGTACAGCAATACCTGGGAGCCACTATAAACACCTCAGTGGCGAAGGCATATCCAAACTCAGCAAGGATAGCCAGTATGCAGATACTCATTCGCAAATTCCTGCCACAACACACTCTGCCAGCTCGAGTCTTTATGCAGCTCATAGGCATGATGGCCTCCTGCATATTCATTGTCCCCCATGCCAGACTTCAAATGCGCCCATTACAGGAATGCCTAGAACGGCAATGGAACCAGGCTCAAGGACAACTAAAAGACCTAGTGTTGGTAGACAGTCGCGCTCACAACTCTCTGCAGTGGTGGAACCCACAAAACCTTTCCAAGGGGTGACTGTTCCAAGAGCCAGTTCCACAACTAGTACTAACAGAGGACGCATTACTGACAGGCTAGGGAGCCCATCTCCTTCAATACACAGTAGAAGGGCTCTGGACAACCAAACAGAAAATGATGCATATCAACCATCTAGAATTGCTGGCAATATTTCTAGCCCTAAAAGCATTTCAAAAATACTTGTACAACAAGACGGTGTTGATCCGGACGGACAACATGACCGCAATGTACTATATCCAGAAACAGGGAGGAACGCACTCTCCACAGCTGTCCCATCTGGCACAAAGCATATGGAAGTGGGTGATTCCAAAAAACATTTTGTTCGAGGCATGTGGGCTGCTGAATTCATATCTATGCATAGATCGCCGCCTAGTGTTGGGTCCGGATGATTGCACATTGTTGTCCTGGAAGAGTCTTCGAAGTATCACGAGATAGGTGGCTACTCCCCTGGACTACAGTGCGCATGGGCATCCTCTCCATCCTCAGATTGTTTTTTTCCGCCATTGGGTTCGGATGTACTTTATTAACTCAAGTTCGGAATCGATATAAAACACTTTTTCACAAGGCCAAAAGGCCTTCAGGGCGTCGGTATTGTCTTTTCGTTCGGTGCCACGTACTTGTTCCAGTTCTTCGAGCTGGACGTTGAAGGCCGCTTGCCTTTTTCGACACCAAAGGCCCCATCAACGATCGACGATGGAACGGAGCCCGTTCAAACGATGCCCCGTTTGCAACTCTAAATACCCTCACATCGATGTGCACCCAGTGTGCAATAAATGCCTATCCCCGGACCACGACGAGGCCAGCTGCATGGCCTGTTCTTGGTTCAGGTCGAAGTAAACACTTCGGCTTCGACGCGCCGCGAGACAGTCGGCGAAGAAAACGGCGCCCAACCCGGAGAACATCTTCGAGGCTGAAGACGACGAGGGCGTCGATGAAGAGGATCCTGAACAACAGTCGGATCCTGCGTCGGAGCAGAACTCTAACTATGATGAGGACGAAGAAGAAGACTACGCCCATGATGAAGATGTCGTCGAGGTAGGAGACGACGCACAGGCCATCGGAGCCGTCGATGACGACTCGAGCGATGAGCAAGGCCCAACCGCAGTCGCGGGGGCCGATAATGACACTGTACTTTCAAAGGCTCAGGTCGAGGCATCGCCGGAAGGCCTTAGCCAAGATCTTCAACTACGTTCTATAGCCCCGCGCCAAGGCCCAGCTAAGAATATTTCTAAGGAGCCATCGTCGATCAAACCACAATCAGCGCTGAAATCGAAACCAAAACCGACAGACGCTAAATCGAAACCGAAACTGCTAAAGACAGTCCTCGGATCGACGACTTCGGATTCATCGGATCCAACCAAATTGGAGAGTCTCATCGACCCTTCGGGGTCACAAGGGGGTGTCGGCCCGAAGATCAGGGCGCCGAAGCCTGTAACTAAGGTCAAGCACGTCGCGCTGACGACGTCGACGTCAAAAGATGGGGACACTAACAAGGGACTCAAGGCTCAGAAGACTCTCGATCCAAAGCTTGCAGCCTCCAAGCCACTGGTGGTCAAGGCCTTCGAGTCGAAGACCAAAATCGGCCCGAAAAAACATGTCAAGTCGAAGCAAAAGAGCGTGCCTGCTGCGCACCAAGAGCTCGAGTCGACGCAAGGCCACAAACAAACTAGTGATAAGACGAAGTCGGTCGGATCGAAGACGGCGCCTCCCTCAAAGAAGGTCAGTCCGTCTCCAATGCTTACGCCACCAATAAAGTACGGACTGCCCCGACCGCACGTCCTAAGGTGTTTGAGCCACAACACAGCACCGACACAGCCAAAAAGGTGTCGGTAGTCTTAAGAAGTCAGCCATAGAAGAGGACTTTGTGTTCCAAGCGCCCTCCTATCCTAATCAGTCGAAATTATTCATCGACTCGGATTCTGGCAGACTCACTATTTATAAAAGAAAGATCATTCCAGAAAATCCTATGGAGTCCTACAAGATCCCACTCAAAAATAAGAGGGACTCTGCTACCTCACCTGTTCTTTTTGAGCCTGTAGAGTCCTATGGACAGGATTACACCTATTCTCCCACACGTACCACTGAGGATGTGGGGGAAGGATACAATGAGGAAGAATTTAATTATCCTATTGACACAGATCAAGAGGAGTCTCAACCCTGTACTGACCCGGTTGACCCTGGTGAGCCACACACCACGCCTGACACTCAGTCCTATACAGTCAAAACCTCGCCTACTGAAGATACGGCTGCGTTTAACGCATTGGTTGAAAGGGCAGCCAATAATCATGATGTAGAAATGCACGCTGACCCGGTAGAGGAAGACATTTTGTTTGACACTTTCTCACCTTCAGAAAGATCAGTAAAGACTTTGCCTATGCTAAAGAGTGTCCTTAAACACGCTGGTGACATTTCTTCTTAGTATTGGCTAATGCTCGTAAGAGAGCGAACTCTCAAACAAGTGGTGATGCTCCTCCTCCGGACAAAGAATCCAAAATCTTGGAAGCTTCTGGCAAACGAGTAGCAGCTCAAGCGGCGAATATTTGGAGAATCTCAAATACACAGGCCCTATTAGCCAGAAATGATAGGGCTCATTACGACACGTTAGAGCAGCTACTACAAAACCTGCTTGATGCTTATAAGGAGGGAGCAGAAATGCTAATACAGGAGGGGAAGTTGATTTCAAATGCATCCATTAAATGTGCACTAGATGCAGCAGACACAGCAGCTGAGGCCATCAACACAAGTGTGATGCTCAGGTGGCATGCCTGGATACGCATCTCTGGTTTCAAGCCAGAGATCCAAACAACTTTACTCAATCAGCCGGTTAACCCTGACTTTCTATTTGGTCCTGATGTAGACACAACCCTAGAAAAAATTAAGAAAGACACTGAAACAGCCAAATCCATGGGGGCTCTGCAGTCACAACAGTTCAGGGGAGGTTCCTTTCGTTGCTCCGGTAACAGGGGAGCCTCTAGAGGTCAAGCATCACAGCAAGCCCAATACAACAAAGGAGGCACACAGACCACCTATAACAAAAACAATAGGGGTGGATACCGTGGCAACAGCACCAAAGACAGGGGACGAGGAAATAATAATGCCAGATCCTCCGCCACCAATAAACAGTGACGTCTTGTCACTGCCCCCAGACCATATAACACCGGTCGGGGGAAGACTTCAGCATTTCCTGCCTGTCTGGGAAGGCATTACCACAGACAGGTGGGTAAGACAACTTATCCAATACGGCTATTGTCTAGAACTAATCTTCACCCCACCCAACATACCCCCAAGGCACCGTCCTATGTCCGCAGAGCACATGCACTTATTGCAGCAAGAAGTCATCTGCATGCTGCAAAAAGGGGCCATAGAACTCGTGCCTTTAGAACAACTGGGTACAGGGGTGTACTCGCTGTACTTCTTAATCCCAAAGAAGGACGGGTCTCTCAGGCCCATACTAGACCTCAGACCTCAGACCCCTGAACCAATACATCTTGTCAGAACATTTTCACATGCTCACTTTGCAGCAAGTTCTACCATTGCTCAGTCAGGGAGATTTCCTAGCAACCCTAGACCTGAAGGACTCATATTTCCACATTCCATTTCACCCAGGACACAGGAAATATCTCGGGTTCACCATAAACAACCAGCATTACCAGTTCAAGGTCCTGCCTTTCGGGGTCACTACAGCCCCCAGAGTGTTTTACCAAGTGCTTGGCGACAGTAGGTGCGCACCTTCGGAGACAACACATCCATGTCTATCCTTATCTGGACGACTGGCTTATCCAAACAAAGTCAGCCCAGCAATGTGCCAGCCACATGTCCCGCACAATACACCTCCTACACAGTCTAGGATTTTCACTGAATTACCCAAAGTCTCATCTTCAACCCGCACATGTACAACAGTACCTAGGAGCGACAATAAACACTCTGGCAGCAACAGCACAGCCAAACTCAGCAAGATTCAACAGCATGCAATTGCTGATTCAGAAATTCAGACCCCAACACTCACTCCCAGGGCAAGTATTTATGCAGCTGATAGGCACGATAGCCTCCTGCATCTTCATAGTCCCGTGCGCGAGGCTACACATGCGTCCGCTTCAGGAGTGCTTAGCAGGACAGTGGAACCAGGCTCAAGGACAGCTAAAAGACCTAGTGTTGGTGACCGGTCGTGCATACAACTCTCTGCATTGGTGGAACACACAAAAGCTTTGCAGGGGACGACCGTTCCAAGAGCCTGTACCACAGATAGTGCTGACGACGGACGCATCTCTCCAGGGCTGGGGAGCGCATGTCCTCCATTATAGAGTGCAGGGACTATGGACGATGCAGCAGCAGAAGATGCACATCAACCTGCTGGAGCTGATGGCAATCTTCATGGCGATGAAGGCGTTCAAATTACATTCGTGCAACAAGGTCATGCTGATCCGGACGGACAACATGACTGCCATGTATTACATCCGAAAGCAGGGAGGGGCACACTCTCCACAATTGTCGCACCTAGCCCAGAGCATGTGGAAGTGGGCCATTCAAAGAAACATATTCCTCATGGCGGAACACCTCCCAGGCAAGGACAACCAGATGGCGACCTGCTCAGCAGGCACAGCCATCAGATGCGCGAGTGGGAGATACATCCCTCGGTGCTACAACCGTATTTCCAGCAGTGGGGTCATCCAGAGATAGACCTATTCGCCACAAAGGAAAACGCAAAATGCCAAACCTTCGCCGCCAGGTTCCCACACCCGCAGTCTCAGGGCAATGCGATATGGATGAACTGGTCAGGCAGATTTGCGTACGCTTTTCCTCCAGCACCGCTCATACCGATGGTGGCGCGCAAACTGCGGCAGCACTCAATAACACTCATCCTAGTTGCTCCAACATGGGCAAGGCAGGCATGGTACACCACGTTCCTAGAACTTTCAGTGGTGCCTCACCAACGACTGTGACTCACACCCAGTCTCCTCACTCAGAGCCGTGAAGACATTCAGCACCCACCCCGCAACAGTTGAGCCTTGCAATATGGCTTCTGAGGTCATAGAGTTTGGCTACCTGAACCTGCCCCCTGACTGTATGAATATTATCAAGGAGGCAAGAAGACCTACAACCAGGGCATGCTATGCGGCGAAATGGAAGCGATTTGTCATTTATTGTTCCAATAATGACATAAATCCGCTAGATGCATCAACGCAAAACATTATATGTTATTTGTTGCATCTACACAGATGCAATCTGGCATATAGTTCCATCAGGATACATTTAGCTGCAATGGCAGCTTATCTTCAAAACAGACAGCACCTTTCCCTTTTCAGAGTGCCAGCCATTAAAGCTTTTATGGAGGGACTCAAAAGAGTAATTCCTCCCAGACACCCGCCTTCACCTGTCTGGAATCTAAACATAGTTCTCACCAAACTGATGGGGACCACCTTTTGAACCTCTTCACTCTTGAGATACAGTTTCTGACTAGGAAAGTGGCCTTTCTAGTAGCGATCATATCACAAAGAAGGGTTAGTGAGCTTCAAGCCCTAACTATTCAAGAGCCTTTCATACAGATTCATGCTAATAGGGTAGTGCTACGTACCAACCCTAAATTTATGCCTAAGGTGGTATCACAGTTCCACATTAACCAAACAATAGAACTGCCGTTTTATTCCCAAATCCAGATTCAGTGGCAGACCGAGCACTGCACACACTAGATGTTAAGAGAGCTCTCCTGTATTACATAGACCGGACAAAAGATTTCAGGAAAACTAAGCAACTGTTTGTTGCCTTCTCTCCACAGCACAAAGGCAACCCCATTTCCAAATCCGGTATAGCCAGATGGATTGTTAAGTGCATACAGATCTGTTATCAAAAGGCTAAACGCACATTAACAGTTTCCCCAAGAGCGCATTCCACACGCAAGTTAGGGGCATCCATGGCTTTCCTAGGTAACATTCCTCTAGAGGATATATGTAGAGCAGCCACATGAACTACCATACATACATTTACCAAACACTACTGCGTGGATGTACACTCCAAACAGCAAGCTGCTGTAGGACAGGCTGTTCTCAGAACTCTTTTTCAGACTGCTGCAGCTGGCACGGGCAACCACCGCTAAGGAGGAAACTGCTATTTATTCTATGCACAGATATGAATTCAGCAGCCCACATGCCTCGAACGGAATATGCTACTTACCAGTATACATCTGTTCTTGGCATGTATGGCTGCTGACATTCATATCGCCCGCCCTCCTCCCCGGTGCCTGTCGCAGCTGTAGCACTCAGAATTATTCTCAGGCATGGTCATCACTTACTGCATCATACTCCATCTCTGCCACAATGGCGAAAAACAATCTGAGGATGGAGAGGATGCCCATGCGCACTGTAGTCCAGGAGAGTAGCCACCTATCTCGTGATACTTCGAAGACTCTTCCAGGACAACAATGTGCAATCATCCGGACCCAACACTAGGCAGCGATCTATGCACAGGTATGAATGTCAGCAGCCCTACATGCCAAGAACAGATGCATACTGGTAAGCAGCATATTCTTCTCCTAGCAGAACACCTTCCAGGGAAGGACAATCAGATTGCCGACCTGCTCAGCAGGTACAGCCAACAACTACACGAATGGGAGATTCACCCCCAAGTTCTCCAGCCATTCTTCAAACAGTGGGGTCACCCAGAAATAGAAAACTCCAAATGCCAGTTCTTTGCCGCCAGATTCCCACATCCGTTGTCACAGGGCAATGCGATATGGATGAACTGGTCAGGCAAATTTGCGTACGCTTTTCCCCCAGCACCGCTAATCCCGCTAGTGGCACGCAAACTGCGGCAACACTCACTCATGCTGATCCTAGTTGCTCCCACATGGGCGAGACAACCGTGGTACATCACGTTCCTAGAACTCTCAGTAGTTCCTCATCAAAGACTGTGCCTTGCACCCCATCTTCTAACTCAGAACCATGGAGAAATCAGACACCCAGATCCCAATCAGATGAACCTAGCGATCTGGCTCCTGAGGTCTTAGAGTTTGGATACCTTAACTTGCCCCCAGATTGCATGAACATTATTACGGAGGCAAGACGACCAACCACACGAGCGTGCTATGCAGCTAAATGGAAGAGATTTGTTATTTACTGCAACAATAACCAAATCAATCCTTTAGACTCTTCCATACAAAAAATTATATGTTACCTGCTGCATCTACAAAATGTAACTTAGCATACTCTTCTATACGACTACACCTCGCTGCTATAGCAGCATACCTTCAAAACAGGAAACACCTTTCACTGTTTAGGGTACCAGCAATCAAAGCCTTCATGGAGGGTTTGAAAAGGGTGATCCCTCCAAGACACCCCCCCTTCACCAGTCTGGAATCTAAATATAGTACTAACCAGACTTATGGGCCCTCCTTTCGAACCTCTACACTCATGCGAACTACAATTCTTAACGTGGAAGGTTGCATTCTTGGTTGCCATTACCTCACTCAGAAGAGTGAGCGAATTACAAGCACTAACAATTTAAGAACCTTTTATGCATGTACACACCAACTAGGTGGTTCTTAGAACCTACCCTAAGTTCATGCCTAAGGTTGTATCCAATTTCCATATCAATCAATCAATAGAACTGCCGGTTTTCTTTCAAAACCCACAGTCAGTAGCTGAAAGAGCCCTACACACATTAGATGTAAAAAGAGCTTTACTTTATTATGTGGACAGGACTAAATCATTTAGGAAAACAAAACAACTATTTGTTGCTTTTGCACCACAACACAAAGGAAATTCTATTTTAAAGTCAGGAATAGCCAGATGGATAGTTAAATGCATTCAAATATGTTATCAAAAGGCAAAACGCACTTTAACTGTCCCCCCAAGAGCACACTCTACAAGGAAAATGGGGGCATCCATGGCTTTCCTAGGAAATATTCCTCTGGAAGACATCTGTAAGGCAGCCACATGGACCACCATACACACTTTCACAAAACACTACTGTGTAGACGTGCAAGCAACACAGCAAGCTGCTGTAGGCCAGGCTGTCCTCAAAACTCTTTTTCAAACTGCTGCAGCTGGCACAGGTAGCCACCGCTAGAGGAGATACTGCTATACAGTCTATGCACAGATATGAATTCAGCAGCCCACATGCCTCGAACGGAATATGCTACTTACCAGTACGCATCTGTTCGTGGCATGTAGGGCTGCTGACATTCATATCGCCCGCCCTCCTCCCCGGTGCCTGTCGCAGCTGCAGCATTATCTCTGGCATGGCCATCTCTTACTTTACTATCTCCATCTCTGCCACAATGGCGAAAAACAATCTGAGGATGGAGAAAATGCCCATGCGCATTGTAGTCCAGCGGAGGAGTCACCTATCTCGTGATACTTTGAAGACTCTTCCAGGACAACAAAGTGCAATCATCCGGACTCAACACTAGGTGGCGATCTATGCACAGATATGTATGTCAGCAGCCCTACATGCAAAGAACAGATGCATACTGGTAAGTAGCATATTCCTTACCTATATCTTTACCTTCACCATATTTTGTTGGCAATATTTTTGCTATGATATTTTTGTGGCTCAAAGTTGTTGATATTCTGGCGGACAATCCTAGTGGCACTAGTGACTTTCCTGTAATGTTGCTATTCAACAAAGTCACAAAAGTTACTCATGATTGTTGTGGAAAGATTTCTTTATCAATCCATGGAGCTTTTGGGATCAAGTTGGTGACTGGAATTATCATCAAGTAACCCTTGTACTCTCCATGAAGGGTGAATGGAAGTCTGTCAAATCTACTATACAAAGATGACTGACCACCATGCCTTCAAGATGCTCTCATATTCTTAACGGCTCTGGCCTTCACTAATCATGCTTGAAAATCTAATATGGTTCCTTCTCAGATGAACACATTCCTAGAGGTCAGCATAGACATGGACAAAGTCCTAGACTGCTGCTTGGTATTTTAACTGTTTCCTTTTTAGTTTCCATGCTATCCTGTTAATCTTAATTAGGGCATTTGAATAGATATTAGCATTGAAGGCTTCCTATGTATAAATGTTACAAGTAAGCCTGGATGACAAGTGGTTGCAGGCAAGTAGGAAGAGTAGATAACAGGACTGTGCAAAGCCACAGAGCCTCCTCAGTGAACAGACCCACAGAGTAATCTTACTGACAAAGACATCCAGACTTAAAGTAAATATAAATGGATCTCAGACAGGATATCGTGGATGCTTCAAGGACTTGTAAACACTGCAATGGTGGATGCTTCCTGAAACAAAGTCTTGCATCAGCCAAATGAAATACATTGCATTAAGATTAGTTAGATTAGTTAAGGTAGGCTACAACAACTCAGTGTTGGTTCAGACAGACAACATCTTAATACTGTCCTATATTAAAGGGAGTGGCCACTCTCAATATTTAAACCCATATAAAGATATGATATTGTGCTTCTTCCTTTAAAAGTGCCTTTCATTTTAGCTGTCATTTCATCTTCTAGAGTAATGTACTTCTAAGCAGTATATGTTGATGCCTCTTTCTCATGGGTCAAAGAGAGAACGTAGTGTTAGCTCATATCTGTCCAATTTCCATCTCCGATTTCCAAATAATTTAGTCTGTTCCTTTGCCAGCCTTTCTACAGGCTTGTTTACTCACTTATTGTATATATACTTGATAGATGCCTGAAGATTGGTGCCTGTTGTCTGGCGCCTAATGTTTTGAATTGCAACATAATTCTTTGTTAGCGTTCACCAGTTGTGTTAGAAAGCTGTGTTGGAAGTGAGAATGTGTGTGTCAATTGTAGCATGCGTCAAGTATTGCTCCCAGTCGACCAGTAACTCATTGTCTCTAAAATTCAAGCGTATGGAAGGAAGGATGCAGCAACTGCTGCACTTGTTGGGAGCATCCTCCTACCTGTAATCCATCAAGCAACAGCAGCGGTCTCTGAAAACACATTTTGAAAGTAAAAGTACTATCAGTGCTCAATTAAGGCCACTACTCACTTCTGAGAAACATCATCCTTGATATTTCGCACATGGTTATCTTTCACTGATTCACAAGCGACCAATCCAACCTTAATGTACCAAGAAAATAAATTACCTGTGCTCGAGAAGAAGTAGCTCAATAGAGCATGAGGATGGTGATAAGCCAAGAGTGCTTTTAGTTTACTATCAGCATCATCATCATCATCATCATCATGGACAAACGATGTGCCTCACTCCCAGCAGATACTTTACAAAACGATAAAGAACTATTACGCCACTAGATAAAGGGAGAAGTCAAAGTATGGAAATCTATGAAATACACCAAGCTGCAACATCACTGTTACAGGTGAGCAGCTTCTTAATGTAAACAATATCATCCTACTAATCAATGTTATTACTGTACGGAATATTATATTAAAACATATAAAAAAGTGCAAAAAATCTGAAGAATCAAGTTTCTTCTTATACTGTGCAGGGAAGACCTGCTTTGGGTGCTCATTTCAATGTGATGTTGTTTGGTGTTTTAGGTATGGTGTGTTAACATTTACTTTGTTGTGAATTGTCTTCTTTACCCAGAGTGGCAAAGTTGTTGTTCATGTGCTGTAACATTTGATGTTTTTATTCACAGAAATGTTGTGCATGAAGCAACTCGAGCTCTGCGAAACGCTGCTGGAAATTTCTATATAAATGATAAATCAACAGGTGCTGTTGTGGCTCAGCAACCATTTGGGGGTGCCCGGGCCTCAGGTAAGTAGTGTCTGCATGCGCTTATTTCCTAGTGTTTATCTTTCTTTGAGGTGATAAAGGGTGATTGGATCCCTCCACAGAATCCTTATGTTGGCAGCAGGTGTTTTAAATTGCCTGTGTGGTAAATATATATGCCAGGTAGAAGGCTCTAGTTGATGTGCCCCTCAAGCAATGCAACGATGTGTCCAATCCAACTTTATTTAAAGATAACACCCTTAGTTCTGAGAGTTTGTAACCTAATCCACAAAATCAATCACACTTCTGGTGTTTGCAAAATTGTATGCTCATTTTATGAATTCCTCAAGTAATTACAAAGGTAGAATGATATAATGAGGACTACCTGATGATTATTCACCATATTTCCATTAATTCATATATTCAGTAACAAAGCTATAAGTTGTTCTCTGCACCTGAAATGTAGTCATAGCCACAGGACACTTAGTATGTGGAGCGTTGGTTGGCCGTTTGTCTTTCTGGGGGTTGGGACAGGACACCAGAAATGTGTGTTTGTGAACTCCCCAGAAGCTGGAGTTTAGAAGATTGAATATCTGGGGGGGAGCTCTTCCCAAAAGGCTGACATCCACACAAAAGTTGCATTCCCCATAAGGAACTCTCCCCTGTAGAGGGTCAAACCATGCAGGATACTCTGTTAAATCCATCTGCAATTGCCTTCTCGGAATGCCCTTTCCCAAATGATTAGCAAGTTTCCAGGACCATCATGAATAGCGCTGGAAGCATGACAGAGTCTGTGCATACTGTCATGCTCACTACAGCAATGGTCTGCTCACTACAGTGACTGTCTGCATCCCCTGCTTTTACCTGCTTTAAACTCCAATAATAGAAAGCTGAGGACGTAAGATGAATGTCAGACCCACCCCTCTGTCTTGGGGGAACAGTACAAAGAATCTAAGCAGACAGGCCAATGTCAGAATTGGATTCTTACACAGGAAATGTAATTGAGGCTTTAACACACTGAAGCCATTCCCCTTTTCACTGGCTTGGACTGAAAATGCACATGTCAGAGTACTGTTGAGAGAAATGTTAAGCTTGCTTTCAATGGAAAAGTTGTTATTCTCCTCAGTTTGAGAGATAAGCTTTGTGAAAATTCAGCCAGCATGCAGACAGGTAAGGTTGTCAGTACAGATAGATTTTTCAAAGCGAAAATTACATCAATTCTATGCAGAAACTTTCAGCATGATTAAAGACCAGTGCCGTTTCTACCATTAGGCAAGACTAGGCGGCTGCCTCGGGCGGCAAAAGGGCTAGGGCGGCAACAGGGGGGGAACATTTTTCAATTTGAAGGCAGCAGCACCTGATTGTGAGTGCAAGCGCACCTGCTTGTACATGCTGTGCATGGCTGAGCGCACCCTGGCATAGTGGTTTGTGGAGTGGCCGGCGGTACCAGTGTTAGGGTCCCCTGGGCCGTCAATCTTGTAGCGCTGGAAAGCGCTACCAATGACGGCCCTGGATCATTTAGCCAGTGACAGTGACTCACATGTCGCACCACCCTCTCTCTCGGCGTGCTGGGGACGGACTGTGTGTGTCGGGTGAGGTGATCATGCAGTTTCTTTCTCTTGCTGATTTTTGCTGACAGGGAGAAGTTGAGCATGGCCCTCTGGGAAAGGGCTGGCAGGCCGCACACCAGAAACGCCACCATTCCCTCTCCTTCCCACACTCTGTCACATGCAGGTACTACAAACGTGTGCTGCAAAACCCCATCCCCACCATTTGGAACTGAGTCAGAGCACTGCTGGGTGAAGACCCTCTCAGAAAAGTGGCAGAGGGGCTGCATAAGTGATTCAGCAATATATATTGATGCAAGTGCAGCAAGCTTACCCTTGGAGGGAAGCTCGCTACTGGAGACGGGCAGTGTAGTCTGCCACAGTTGAGTGTCTCTGAGTTGGCCGCATGCCTGCCTGCAGTAAGCTCAGAAGATGGGCACTATGGGAAGGTGGTAACTCTGTTCTAGCCACACAAGGATCAGAGTTCACCAAAAACCAGCACAACAGGCGCTCAGGTGCTTGAGTCTGACCTTCTGACTCCGCCACCGCTGGGAGATGATGCACTGCCCTGCCATGGGCACCTGGCATCTGACCCGGTTGGTCCTTGGAGAATCAAGGTGATGGTCCAAGGCCATTGTGCAGTCTGTTTCCTGTAACGCTGCGGTGAAGCAGGTCTACCATATGCACGTCTTAACTCTGCGAAATAAAATATTGTTCTGCAAAGGCAAGTAAGTTATTGGCCTCTTGCATGTGTGCCGCCAAGATGAGTGTTTGGCTGCGTGCGTGTGTTTACTTAAGATGGTGGTTCCGGGCAAGCACACAGTAGCATGGTTTGAGAGGGTTTCTTGCATCGAGCGTAGATGGGCATTTGAGTACGTTTCACACACTCTTCTTTTTAGTAGCTCTTTGAAGTTATTGCTAGTGACCTTCTGAGTACCCCAAACTGTAAGGTGTCCATGGTAGAAGTGGAGTGTTCCTGGTCACACCTTGTGGCCTACACCTCAGTGAGTATTGTTTATACTTACAACTTACAAGTAGAGTACACAGTACATTTGTAAGCTGATTTTAATATGTACCAAATGCATTTCAGATATTAGTGTGACAATAGCCATTGTATTCCAAGTTATCACGTTGTTTCATGGAAAGAGTGCAACCCTTACAACCAATTGAGTGTCAGAGGGATATCACTGCAGACTCTAAGTGAAACATAGTTGTCTTCTGTCTGCCAACCGAGACTCGGAATCATGATTGGAAACTTAGAGGGAAATGCAGAAGAAGATTGTACAGTCACTAAAAAGGGCTGAAATTTAGAATGAGTAAAAATGAACATTTTAGGGTTAATTGGAAAGCTCCCCTGGAACCTCACAACAGCATTTATAACATCTCATATCATTAATTATGCCGACCCTCTGCTGGTGCTGCTTTCTTTAAGGATCCGTGCAGTTCCTAGTTGGTTATTAAGGGTGGTGCCTCCTTTGGGTGTGCACTGGCAGCCTTGTATGCAGTCTCACAAAGCTCAGATTGTCGCAGGTGTATGGAAAGAATCTTCACCTCCCAGTTCAAGAAATCAGAAATTGTGTTGCGGGGGTAGGGTTCACAGGTTCACAGGAATTCCATGAAAGGGCGCGCACCGCCCTTTTTCTGCCGTTCCTGTATTCATAACTTCATGCTAGGGAGAGTGATTGCAACCTGCCTGTTCCTTTTAATTTCATGGGGTGGCAGATTACAATGAATAGATTGAACCTCTGTGCGTTCCTTCACTGAGTGTAAGTCTGGGTGCGCCAAACCCCCCAAAATCATGTGAATCCCAGTATTTTACACAACCCAGATTTTACCTTGGCAGAACGGCGCCTTCACTGCAGCGAATCTAGTGGCTAGAGACACCACCCTTTTTCCTTGACCCCATCAAATTAACAGAGTATAAACCAAATACGATTAAATAGTAACTGAAATCACTCAATAATTAAGGTCTAGATCAGAAGTAGATTTAAAAGATTTATTACAGGAAATCTAATAAGGCAACACATTAAATAAAGTAATACATGTCATAAAGCCTCAGAAACAGAATACAAACTCAGCAATTTAAATATGAATCCTAATAACCAGCAAATTCCCCAAGTGTAAATGTCAAAGAGTTCAGACAGCTTTGTATGCAAGGAAAGTCCCAATAACATCAGACAGAGTTTTGGGAATAAAATGAGAAGTCACTCCTGATTCTTCAGAAACAGGATCTGTATACACATTGTATGCATAACAATTAGCAAAGCTGCAGATCCAGCATGCCTGGATCATGGTTTGCTTGATTTGGGTAAATCAGAATAAACAGCGTCACAAACATTAATTATTACTACCAACCCATTTCTTAAGGTAAGGTGACTCCCCTAACTCTCGCAGCAATGGTAGTCCAGAAATGCAGTAATACAATGTGTAAAATTTTTAGATAAACATCCATACAAAATAATGTTTTCAGCAGGTCAACATCAAAGCCTCCTGTTGAATGCATTTAAAATGATGCATTGGGAAAATGAAGAACGTTTCTCCTACAATATACACTTTATTATCAGTGATACCATTGACGTCTTTCCTTCCGTGTGCGGAGACTGTGAGGAGAGAAAGTTTGCATTAGGTCTGATTGGGAGGGGGAATGAGCAGGAGCAAAGTAGATGAGAAAGCAGAAAACAGGATCCATTTTTAGGTCTCGCTCGAGACCTATTGCTGCCGAGTTGCCTGTCAAGGGAGACAGAGCGGTGCACGAGCCGACAGGGTCTTGTGGACGTGCTTACGCAGGCCGGCCGAAGGCATGCACACACACACGCGCAGACACACACACACACACGCTGACACACACACGTGCAGACACACGCGCACACACGTGCAGACACACACACACACGTGCCAGGCCCCCCAAGCCCCACTTACCGCATCAGCGGCCTCAGCCGCCACTCCTGACTTCTGCTGCCACCGCTCCTCTGCCATCCACTCCGTGGGCGCGGGCTTCTCGCAAAGACAGAAGTCCCGCCCCACGACAGCCGTGAGCGTACACATCCCAAAACCGGAAGTTTGGGTGCATGCACGCTCACGGCTTGTTCTTCTTAATTCTAACTTTTTCGCCTTACTTCCTGCTAATGTGGTGTTTTGTGGGGTGCTGAGGGCTAACCCCCTAAATAACCCACAGAGAGCGAGGATTGAATGCACGCACAGAGCTGTGTCGGGCTCCCATTAATAGAATAGAAAAGATCCTATAGCTCAGGTTAGACGTGCAGAGATAAGTTCTGTGCAGTCTCCGTTAGATAACAGTGACGGAGTGCTCTTGACAGGCTTGAAATGCTTCCCAGCGCCGTCGATCTTGGCTGGAGTATTTTAGCAGCGCTATGTGTGGTTGCCAGTGCTGGAATAGCAAGGAGTGCTGTAGTGTATGATGGATGTGCATTGGTAGAGCTGCGCGTGCGGCCCAGTAACCGAACACCTGGCGGTGCTTCGTGACAGGATTGCAGTGCACTGGCTGCGCTGTATGAGGTTCCACGTACTAGAGAGCGCGGCTGCTGTATGTGGTCTGGATTGAGGTGCGCAGGCAGTGTGTGTGTGTGTGTGTCAGTGCGTGTGATTTCCAGTACTGGAACAGCAGCAGTTAGGATAGATGTGCATTGTTCGAGTTGTGTGTTTTCAGTAACAATATTTGCAGTGCCTCATGACAGGACTGGGGTGCACTGGCAGAGCGTCGCGTGGTGCCCAGTACTGTTGCACGTGACCCGCAGGTCGGAGTTGACGTTCTTTGGCTGCGCTGTGTGTGGCCCTTAGTAGTGGAATGGCCGGATGAGTGGCGCGTGCTTTACGTCTGACCTGCCTCTTGCTCTCAGTACAGGGAGAAGCGCTGGGTGACAGTGGGCGACACCTCCCTGCGCATCTACAAATGGGTCCCAATCATCGATCCCCGGGAAGAGGTGAGTGAGCTCATACCTCCGTACGTTTGTCGGCAACGACCTGTTGAGAATACTTCCATTCTCAAGGTACTTCTCTCATTAAAGCTGTGCTCTCGCAAAATGAGACCGACTTAGTCTCAGCCAGCCCTACGGGCCTTTCTAGAAGTCTCTTTTCACTGTGTCCATCTGCATGAATCCTTTCCCCGAGGCTTAGTAACCCCGAGTGACTGAACTCCATTTAGGCAGCCCGATGGGTCGAACAGCCACTGCAGATTTCTGTTTGTTACTTCCTTCATGCTATATATGGCTCCAGACTGATGCAAGGAGGTGTTCGCGCTGGAAATGGGATTAAAACTCAGGGGTAAATTGCGCACCTGGGGCTTTTGCCCGTATGATTTTAGTCAGGAAAAACATGATGGCAATCATAAAGCAAATAGTACCAAAAATGAGGCTGTGCACCTTGGAACAGGGAAAAAACATTATTTTTGTGCGTGTTCGTTCCATCGTTTCAAGTTTTGAACTCTGAATAAGGTGCATGTTTTGCACCTGTTAACCACCACACCCCAAGCAATCAGCATTTATTGGATGAGCATATGCACTTCAGAGTCAGCCCATTTTGTACCCTAGGCTAATAAGGTCATTTAAAAGTGGATGTTAATGGCGGAGAACGAACATTTGTGCAGTAATGTATTTGTTGTTTCTGTAAAGCACCGATGTGGCAATAAATTACATTGTCACATTTTTGACCTGCAACAAATCGAGCATGCATTGCTTCTTAAGCAATCGCTGCCTTTTAATGAATTTTAATGGCATTGCAGATGTGTATATTTTTTCATTATGTGTAAATAATTAATGTTCATGAATGCATGCATTAATATTTAAATGTTGGTTTGTGTATTGCCAAAAGCCATTCAAACAAGTAGAGACGTGCATATGTAGTTTACATGTGAATACACCGATTATAAATATTGCCCAAGATTCATGTAGCCTGTATAGCAAAAAATGTATCTGCTATATGTCTGTAAAGACAGAGACTCATTCCCAATAAAGTGAAGAATATGGTAGGAAGGGGGGGCATCCCTTTTTGTGACATGATTTCCCATAATGTCACTTCACGTATTGTCAATGCATGGTATTAAGCCCCTCCTCTGTTTTGTTAGGGTGTATGCCCATGGGACAGCTAAGAGGGAATGCATCATAAGAAGATGGACAGGCTAGTAGGGGGGATAAGTGATGGGCAGGCTAAGAGACGGTGGTAAGACAATTGAGGTCAAGCATCCCACATTCTGGGCCTGGTTCCAAGTTTGTTGAATTGAAGATGTGGCGTATCACACCTGATAAGTACGGCACCACAGGGATCGGACTTTATTGGGTGCATTAGATAGCATCTATTCTGAGTTTGCTGGGGTTTAACTCGCAGACTTTGCTGCCTACTACACCAGAATCCATGTTTCTCATTAAATACCATACTGCCTTTCCCTGTTGGATTCCTGCGGTTTTGTTCTGTTGTAATTTCCCTACGGGTAACTTATTTAACACACCCTGTATTTACCGGGGGCACTAAATACCACCCAACTCAAAATTCAGGCCCTCAGAGAACAGAGCTTAACACAAGGATTAGAACATTCGGACAAACTCTGAACCAGAGCCTAAGTGGTTGTATGGAAATCAGTTATCGTTAAAGTAGTTCACTGAAATGGGGAGAAGCAGCATTATTACAGCAATCTAGACATTCTGATACAGGCTACTAGCGCAGACTCCTCACCTTTTAATTAATCCCCAGTCATTAGGATGCCTTCACTCAAGTAATGAAACAGTGGGTAGCAGATTAGCAATTGCTGCCAATTTAGCTCTGTCACTTAAAAGATTGGTTTGCACCTCTGCCATGATGTTACCAGCTTTTAATCATACTTCAAATACCATCCTCGGAAGGATGGAAGACACAGCCTGGCAGGAAAACAAACTACTGGCTGCACATCATGGCAGAGGTGCAAACCAATCTTTTAAGTGACAGAGCTAAATTGGCAGCAATTGCTAATCTGCAGCCCTCTCCCTCCCCGCCTGCTGTTCTAACTCCCTGCCCTCTTCTCCTGTGCTGATATGCTGTTCCCTTTTCATTCGCCTCCTTCTCTAACTCACTGTTCTCTTCTCCCATGCTGATCTGAAGTTCTCTTCCTCCCCACCTCCTTCTTTAACTCCCTGTTCTCTTCGCTTCTCCAGTGCTGATCTACTGTTCTCTTTCACCCCGCCTCCTTCTCTAACTCCCTGTTCACTTCTCTTGTGCTGATCTGCTACTCTCTTCCACCCGTCCCCTTCTCTAATTCCTTGTTGCCTTCTCCTGTGATGATCTTTTTTCTTTCTTCCATCCGCCTTCTTCTCTAACTCCCTTTTGTCTTATCCGGTGCTGATCTGCTGTTCTCTTTCACCCTGCCTCCTTCTCTAATTCCCTGTTCTTTTCCTGTGCTGATCTGCTTTTCTCTTCCATCCGCCTCCTTCTCTACCTCCCTATTCTCTTCTCCCGTGCTGTTCTGCTGTTCTCTTCCACCCACCTCTTTCTCTAACTCCCTGTTCTCTTTTACTGTGCTGATCTGCTGCTCTCTTCCACCCACCACCTTCTCTAATTCCCTGTTCTCGTCTCTTCTGCTGTGCTGATCTGCTGCTCTCTTCCACCTCCCCTCCTTCTCTAACTCCCTGTTCTATTCTCTTCTCCTGTGCTGATCTGTTGCTCTCTTCCACCCCACCTCCTTCTTTAACTCCCTGTTCTTTTCTGCTGTGCTGATCTGTTCATCTCTTCCACCCACCCCCTTCTCTAACTCCCTGTTCCCTTCTCTCATGCTGGTCTGCTGTTCTCGTTCACCCCACCTCCTTCTCAAACTCCCTGTTCTCTTCTCCTGTGCTAATATGCTGTTCTCTTCCACCCGCTTCCTTCCTTAAATCCCTGTTCTCTTCTCCTGTGCTGATCTGCTGCTCTTTTCCACTCCGCCTCCTTTAACTCCATATTCTCTTCACCTGTGCTGATCTGCTGCTCTGTTCCACCAGCCTCCTTCTTTAACTCTTTTCTTTTCTCCTGTGCTAATCTGCTGTTCTCTTCCACCACCTCCTTCTTTAACTCCTTGTTCTCTTCTCCTCTGCGGATCTGTTGCTCTCTTCCACCCCACCTCATTCTTTAACTCCCTGTTCTCTTCTCTTCTCCTGTTCTGATCTGCTACTCTCTTCCACCAGCCTCCTTCTTTAACGCCCTGTTCTATTCTCTTCTCCTGTGCTGATCTTCTGCTCTCTTCCACCCGCCCCCTTCTCTACCTCCCGGTTCTCTTCTCCTGTGCTCATCTGCTGCTCTCTTCCACCCTGCCTCCTTCTTTAACTCCCTGTTCTCTTCTGCTGTGCTGATCTGCTGCTCTCTTCCACATACATCCCTCTCTAACCGCACACACACATACAACCACGCACACACTCGCCCTCACTCTATCTATCTTATCTATCGCCCTCACTATCTATCTATCGCCCTCACTCTATCTATCGCCCTCACTCTATCTATCGCCCTCACTCTATCTATCGCCCTCACTCTTATCTATCGCCCTCACTCTATCAATCGCCCTCACTCTGTCTACCTATCTATCGCCCTCACTCCATCTATCGCCCTCCCTCTATCTATCTATCGCCCTCCCTCTATCTATCTATCGCACCACCACAGCATCACTCAGGGGCACCACAGCATCACTCAGGGGCACCACAAAATCAATATGCGCTACCACAGCATCACTGAACGCCACAGCATCACTCGTCGCTACCAAAACTTCACTCAGTGCCACCACAGCATCAATCTGCAACCATTCAACAACTGGTTCAAATGTGTTCTCTCAATGTTTCAAGCTTTATTACAAATGTCACAAAAAGATGTTAATATTTCACTTCTGCTCTTGGATTTTCGTCACAATAAAATACACTGAACATAATCTTCACAAACGTTATTTAAGTATTAATTATTTAAAAACATTCAAAGCCATTGTTATTTGTAATATCAGTACATCTAAGTCACGTAAATACAAAACATGTTGCATTACAAATGCTATAGGTGTCACGTTTGCAAAAGTTAAAAGTATTGGCATTGTAAATGACAAAGCTATTAATTTCGCTATTTTCAAAACCAACACATAAATTAAAAAATATATATTTTCAATACCAATAGCTCAAACTTTCCTATTGCGAGACCTATTGCATTGAAAATGCCTGTTAATAAAATGGTTTCCCACTCAAAAATGTGGCATGACTAAGTTGTTTTAAAGACACCTCTAAACTACTTTTGTTTGTCATTCAATGCACAATATTCATCTATTACGACTATATACTACCTAAAAATGGGAGATTCATGCAATTAATTTGTCACAGATTTGCACCTTTGAGAAAAACTATCTGGTGTGGTAGTTTACAATGAATATATTTATCCTCTGTGCATTCCAAATGCCTTCTTTATTGAGTGTGTGCTGAATGACACCTATGTACAGAGGTGGTGTCACTTTTCCTTCAGTATCTGAAACTTTAGACGTTGCCTGGCTTAGCTGCCTGGTTGACAAACACTCACACACGCTTTCATTATGAGTGTCTTGCTTAATTCCATCACCCGTGTAAACCCTAGTTTGCACAAGTGTCAGAATTATGAGCTTGTCAATTAAATCAGACAGAGTTTTCTACCATTAAATTATTGCAGGTCTAACCTGCTGATATTTACCAGGTGAAAAAGGCCTGGTAAGTACCAGGATAAGCAGATTTTGGTATGTAAAGCACTAAAATTCACTCTATGTTCCATTTTGATAGGAAAACTTCTAATAGGTGATATTTAGCAGATAGTTTGGGAATACGTGCCCCTCCGGCCAAACGTGTTTTATTGAGGCCAATCTCCTGAAACCATTGTGGTGTTGCTGTCAGGCTCTGCTTTCTGGCCTCTTCGGGGCTTTGCTGAATTACCTATAACCTTCCCTATGAACGACCTCAGAGTCTAAAGTAGAAACACAGACCACTAAGTGAGTCCAACCAGGGAGGGAAAGGAAGGGGACAGCAGGGAGGGAGATCTGCAACGACAAACAGGTATTTAGAAAACACCCCCCGTAACTTTAAGTGATGACCCACCCGCCTGTCCCCCTTTTACTCAAGTTCTTCCAAAAGAGTCTCAGTCATACCTGTAAAGGAAAATACTATTGACCATATCCTAGGAGCCCAGGCATGAGGTGGTACCAGTGATTCTACCCAGCTGCAGGGAAAACACAGAAATGCATACAATGAAACATGAAACCAAAGAAGGATTGTGCGATGCTTAATGAAGACCTACACACATACCAAAGTTCATGAACAAACACACTTCAATGGGTGAGATTTACTCCTTCTGAATTGGTACCCCTCATGTGTCTCCTGCATAGGGTAAAGATAAACAACATTGTGGAAACAAAAAGAACAGGAATGCAGACAGGGTTAAAGTACTACCACCTCTGTCTTCCAGTGGTGTTATGCACACACCTCTGTTCTTTAACACAGTTCTCCTGATACCAGGAAGTCCGCCTTCGCTTGCAACTAGATGAAAGCAAACGCGGCAGTGTCCCGGTCGTACCTAAGTTGAATGCACTCTGGAAAATCGGGGAAGCCTTCGTAAAAATGAAACCACAATGTCCGCAGAAAAATGCGGCAAGACAAGTTCCCTCTCAGCCGAGAGGAGAAATCAATGTAACAAGGTACCACGCAGGAAACGTGGCTTGACTCCCAAACACAGAAGTTCCAGGATGATACTATAGAAAGTATCACAGCTCCGGAGGTGAAAGACCCGCTTTCTTACCGTAACACCAGGAAAACCAACCAACAGTAAGACACTTCACGGCAATGGTAGGAATTATCGGCACCGCCGATTCCGCAAGCTTCTCTTTATTTCCGGGGATGCGTGCGCACTTCGCGTCACCTGCGTGACGTGCTCCCGGAATGCTGGGAATTGTAGTTCCTTTTCCATCCCGATGTTTACAAGAGCGCGCTGACGTGTCAACGCACTGCATGCTAGCGGGTTTTGACAGTTGCTGCCTAGCTGTGGGATCGATCTGGGTTTTCCGGTTTGCATACTTGCCTAAGGGTTACATGCTGCCCCCACCTGCAATATGTCAATCAGTTGCTTCAGGCCTAGGTTGCAGATGCAAGTTCATTATTACACGTACATATATTGTGGTGTACATCGACATCGTATTTATCAATATTAACATTCCCCCTCTAGTTGAATTCTCAACTACATAAATTGCCCCACACTTCATGACAGTCACATTGTTTGAGGTGTGGTGAGTTTCTGTTGTCTGTTACTACTTCGCTAGTTACTTGTATTCTACCTAATTCGAGGACTGCACTTTTGCAGCAGGAAACCACATAAAAGCAGCACAAAAATGAGAATAGTGAGCAATGATATGCACAGCCTGGTCGCCCACCGGGGGAGCCAGGAAAACAAGTTAAAAAACACAGTCCTGCTCTACATGTTATCTTGTAAACTATGCAATGCTTGGACACAGAGTCAGTGTCCCATTGTCCATATCATTTCCAGGGATAAAGGTATAGCAGGATGCGCTGATCTTGGCACACCTCCACCCTCCATCACAGTCATCAAGCCCAAGGATGACCCGGTTCGGGGTGTGTATGCTTACGAGGGTGCAGAGGCCCCGCCATCCGGGGACGAGTTGAGCTTTGGCAAACTCGCCTCACTGCCAATAGGTATCCATCAGCGCAGAGGTGCCCCATTGCATGTTTTGTACATGCAGTATTGCTCCGTAATGTTCATTTGTGCCAAATGGGATTGTTCCTTTGCCACTGAAACACAAAGAATACAGTATATGTTTCAGTGCAATTAGGGGGTCGCCCCTTCCCTTCTAGCCATGTGTACCTATCTGTCTCGATGTCCCAGATTTCCTGATATGGGGTATCTATGCTGACAGTCAGCCCTTCCCTTCTAGACTCATTTTCCCTTGTATCATCAAGGTGGATGGCCCTGCACTGGAACTCCTTGCCTGGAGTCCCATTTGTTATTAAAGAAAACTGCCCCAGACATGCTAAGAGCCACACTGGGATCACAGACTGAGACAGGAGCAGACTTATTTGTGCACTGGTTCTGTGGTTTTGCTACCTCTAAAAATCTCTTCTCTGCCAAATCTTGTGGCCAAACTGTTTCTTCCCCTATGGTACCCAGGCTGCGCATCTTGTCTAGCTCAGTTTGAATATTGCTAGGCTAGGCGAGAAGGTACAGTACGGTACGGTTGGTTTCGTTTTGGGTGATGTTTACCGCCACTCTATGGGTTCTACTCTACAGGGTTCTATCTTGGCCCAAATCATACATAGGTATAGGTGGATGATACATTTTGCTTTCTTGTGGGCTATTTCTTGGGAGAAGTAAAGTCTGTCTGCACCCACGGTGTGATATTTCAGCGAGGAGACATAGCACTACCTAGCCAACATCTAGGCGCCCACGGTGGTCATGTGCTGATACCATATGTTGTGTAAGAGTGCGCTGTGTAGTGAGTGTGGAATATTAGTGTTTGGCTCAGTGTAAGTGAGGCGAGAGAAGTCCCTACGCAAGCGCTGTAGAAATATCGAGATAGGCTCCATGTGACTGGGCATATTTCTCGCTAAGGCTGAAAGCAGCCACACCCATGCAGATGGTGTACAAAGAGGCAATAATACATAACTTTTGATACATTGCAGGTCTTGGGATGGTGTCTGGGGAGGGTCGTCTGCAGCTTTCCGGCATCTGGGGGTGTCTTTGCTTGGCACAGTGTAAAGAGTCTTTGTAAAAAAAATAGTCTGTGGTCTTTGTTGGCTTGAACCCTTGGGCTTTGTTGGGACTTTGGAGGTTGATACTGAATAGGTGACGGGCTGCAGTAAAGGTGGTGCACGCTAGGTTCAATTACACACCTATTGTAGGTTAGCTTTTAGAGAAACAAACAACATTATTCGGTTTCGGAAATTCTGTGCCTGACCTTTTTGGGGCAGTTCTGTGCATCCATTTTGTGAATCTTTGGCGACGTACTGGATGGGGGCCCCAGTTTGTGCATCATTTTTAAGAATCCGTGCATTTTTGGTCAAGGGTTGCCTGAGGTTTAATTTATGGGTCTTTCGGTCTCTACTCCACCCCCCCCGTCAGAACAGAGGTGAACGTTTTAATGGGGTGATCTTTGTGGGTGTGTGGATGACTTTTTTTTTTCCTATTGTTTTGTCGGCCCTTAATACTCTACTTTCCTTAACATGTATATGTTGTGGGTGTAGTTTTATCGATTTTGGATGGTTCCTTTTGACCTACACATGCACAATGCGCCATGAAAAGATGGGGGGGTTCTAATTTGGGGGTTGTTGAGTACTTGCAATGGGTCCCCAGGACACATGTATGCCCTTCTGGTCCCTGCACGTCGGGTGTAACAAGATTTTCCCTAATGGAGTTGGATGTTTTGGCTGCACCCTTTTTCTAGAAGCTTAGTTTTTTGGCTATTTTTGGCTACTCCCTGCAGGTCATTGGGTGCCTTCCTGATGTCTCCTGTAGTGTTGGTTTTATGATGGCATACTGGTTGGGTTGAGAAGCTGCTCTGTGGAACCAGTGTGGCTCAGATGTAGCAATGACTGGGATCTGGCCTGTTGCTCCCTTGGGCAATATTCGTGAGGCCCTGTGTTTTTTTTTTCCGACAAGTTTGGCAAACGTCTCTGTGCACCTTGTGCGGGGGCTGCAATGGTCATCTACAGAACCCCTTTCCCTCCCAGTGCCTTTCTCTTTCTTTTTGATCCTGGATGCTTAGGGTCTGCCGCCCTCGTGGGTATCAAAGACTTCTTACCCGGTGATAGGCTACTCTCGCTGTTTTGGAGGAACATGATCTGAAGTAGACTTTGGATGTTTTGAAGCATTAGGGGAGAGGAGGAGGCATAATGTCCTGCTTACGACGGGAGTCAGGTATGCAGCTGGGAGCTGTTATGCTGCGAATGATGAACTGAGATGACGGATTGTCTTGGTGAATTTCCCTACTGATTTGCTGCCAAAACTATGCGTAAACTACAGAGTTCTATGGGGGACACCATTATCCGAAGTGTACAAAAAATCTGGCTTATGACACTGGGGTGCCACCTTGTTTTGGAACTAAAAGGGGGCCTCCACTAGCTGGAGGCCTAAAAATGTTGAGTAATTGGGTCCTTTGAGTCTGGGGCTCCCCCTAGTGACTTGGGCGAAGGTACCTAGGTGCTTGTTTTTATGCACTGGGTGGGGGCCGCCCTGCCCCTTCATCAGATTGCCCTCCGTCGGGGCATGGCCAGCCAAACCCCACCCCGGCGAACTAGCAGCGGAGTGAGCCTTCGTCCCTGCAAGCTCCCAAATGTTTTTTTTTAGCGCAGGATTCCCAATCAACCGAACATACAGTAGGCAGCCCTAAGTAAAGGCTGGAGTTTTCTCCTAATGCTGTGTCGCTAGTCGTTATTGTTTTGGTGAGTCTTCTGAAAAAGGTAGGAAGTTGATTTGTCATATTGGGGGCTTGGATCTACTACTTATTCGGATTGGGCGATTGCGTGAAGGCATTTCCTCCCCAGACAGTCACCCCTCCCTGCATGCTGTGGCCATGTGTTTGGCCAGCCACCTGGTCCTTGTGGTAGAGTGTTTCCTGACTGTTATCCTTGTGGCTAAATGTGATGTGCACTCTGGTTGATCTGGCCTTGGTTTATGGATGAGTATTTTGCAGGGACTGACCCAGGCTTATTGAGCTTTGGTCATTATAAGCTTTTAAGTGGCAATATACAGCCTGGTGGCCCATTCTGATGCATTAGAAACACTCTCTAGGGTTTGGCTACTACCAGCCTTCCTGACCCTGCCGTTGTAACAGGGCCGAAGTGGTTGAGTCCCTCTCAAGACTGGTGCTATTTCTATGCTTGTGGCCAATGCGGCCCTCTTGGAGTTAGTTTTGCTCAGTTTGTGGGGGCCCGCCTAAGTGGAGATTTTCCAAGCTCGCTCTTGGTTTTGGTCCTTCCCAGTGCGCCATTGCGTGTGGGGGGAAAGGGGGGGGGTGGCCTTTCCACCTCCCCCTCCCCCCCCCCCCCCCCTTGTGGGAATTCTCCCCACATGGCCGATTGGGGCACGCCCTTGGTGTGGTGTAGCATTTGCTGGGTGTGCCGAGTTCCCACCAATGGTTTCTCGTTTTGGCACTGCATTCGGCAGCAGGTAGGAGCCTTCGGGCACGGGAGGAAGCACCACAAAGTGCCAGGCAGCCTTGCCTGCCCCACTTCTTCACTCGGGGAGGTGCCAGAGTGGTGAAAGAGGCTGAGCTTGGTAATCCCGGGGGTACAAGCAGCTTGTTAGTCACTGCCATTACCCCTATGCACCTTGGGTCGGCTCCCTATCTAGCCTCCTGGGACTCTGCAGGCATGCACAAGTCGTTATCTGGATCTCTTGCCCCTTGTGTACTTTACTGGATAGCAACATCTTCGTCTTTTTGGCGGCCTCCACTAATATGTGGTGTGCGCAGCATGCCCACCGCCTAGCTAATTCGCATAGCTTGAGGAGATTCCTATTTTATTCTAGGACTGCCACACTCAAGGGGGTACGACTGGCCAGGGCCACCCTGGCTGGCGTCCATGTGGCTTGGAAGTGTTTTTCTGGTCGGTTCCCTGAAGGGGAACTCCATGGGAGGAGCAGGTTTATCCCTGTCCTCCGCAAACTGGATTGACGTTTTCAGTTTGGTCATTAGCTCCTGTCCCAAGATATTAGATGGGGAGGAGGGAAAGTACAGCAACTGTTCCTTCATCCTTTCCCCCCCTATCTCCAGCTCTAGGGGTTCTGTGAAGGGGATCCCTGCCACCGTACCTGAGACCCCTTGTACGGTTGCAGTTCTTTTTCATGAGGGGACTGTCCCCTCCCGTAGGCATGACTTTGTTGCCCCTGTGTCTAGTAGAAAGTGGTATGGTGCCACGTTTATCAGCATCATTATCACAGGGTCATCTTCAGGGCAGCCTCGGGCAGACAGTAGTGTGTTTCTTTGGGTGTCCTGTCGATTTCTGGCAGGACTGTTCCTGCATCCTCATCCTCGCTGTCGGATCCTGGGGGACTGTTGTCCTCTTCCTTGCTATCACTAGTTGTGTTACTGTTTAGACCCACAATGAGGTTCCCGGACGATTATGGAGTGCGTGCTTTGTGGGCTAAACGTGGTGGACAGGGGTTGAGCTTCAGGGGATTCTAGCACCGAACTGTAGTGAGGCTTAGAGTATCTTGGGCTAGCGAGTCGGGCAGGTTCCCAGCACTGGATTTAGTGGTTCACTGCTCAGTGGGGGTCACTTCGGCCGCCTCAACCGGTGTGTTGGTGTAACCTACTGAAGGAACGGCTGGGGTGGCCGGCATCAGTGAGAGCACCTCTGTGTCGGTGTATGGTGTGGACGGTGTGGACGCCAGGCTTGCGGATTCTGAAACAGGATGATAGATTGGGCCACCTTAAAGATGGCCCAAAGTTCTAAAAGAGCCTCTCTTCTAGCATTCTTCTGCCCTACTCATTTAGTCTGAATGTGTGTCCTCGTGTGTTCTATTATGTTGGTGTCAAAGGTTCCTCCCTCTGGTCAAGAAAACACATCGGTCTTAGTGTGTGCGTGCCATACACTGCAAAATGCATCTAACTTTTTAGCCTGCATGAGGAATCTAGTTTGCATGAGGTTTAAAGGCAACTTTTTAAGGGATAGTACACTTGTAACTTCTCACAGCTTTTTAAATAATCCTGAATTTAACTCTGATCATGGACAAAATATGTACAAGGGATTATACCTGCAATAGCTACTTTTACTATGAGCTCAGCATAGGACAGAGATGCATCAAACAAACTTTCACAATACATAAACAACACATATGATAAACAACAACCTGTAAGAAAGTGCATAGATTTTTTGGTGGTAGTTTGATATAGCGCAAACTCGACACAAAGGTATCAGAGCGCTTTACATGAGCACCAGTTGCATTACAGAAGGACATGTTCATGTTGTCAGGCATGGGGACGTTAAGGGATTTGCCCAAAATCACAGGGTGTTGAACGTCCCTGCCTAGAATCTAACCCGGTTCCCCAGCTTCGAGGTCAACTGCTCTAACCTTTATGCCACATTCTTTTGATTAATTCAAACAGTGCGAATTGCACTTTTAACAGTGGATTGGCAAATATGAAAAGTGGCAATTTCTTCATAAGCACAATAAAACATTAGCGAGACCTAGCAATCAACATGAAACACAGTAGCATTAATTTTATCAGCACCACAACATCAAGAAAAAATGCATCAATTAAAAACCACAATGAAAATAAAAGAGAAAAAAGTGACAGGGAAAAAAATGATGACTGTCCAAAAAACCTTATCCCGCTCCTAGCTCATGACTTACAATGACAAGGGGAGGCTCTGCGTGGTACACGGAACTAAGTGGGCCCGATATGCTGTCACTAACGGCTCATGGACAAAGAAAGCAACATTTTACACTGAGAAGAAGGAGCAACTTGGCAACTACAGGCCCTCCTTGGGCAAGCATTAGCTGCACCTTACTCTCCAGGGTTCAAATTGTTCCCTAACGCCGTATTACACCCTATATCACACCCAGGGGTCTTCCGTACCGGCTGTATTACGCCCAGTGGTCCAAGCAAATAACACCTCTCACTTCTTTCAGATACTACCAGTGTTAAGAAACTAAAAGCACTAAGAAAATTCCTCTAGACTAAAAAATTAAAGCTGAATTGCTGGCTCTACACTCAAAGCCTATGCATACCTTCTGTGTTACGCCCAGTGGTCAAGGTGGCGAGGCTCTGCCCTGCGCCACACATCTTGTGTTAGACTAACTTTTCTTTAATCATTTGTCCACATCCCTGCAAGATGTGAGAATGTCATTCAATGTTTGGCACATGGCAGTGCTACACAGGATGTACAATTACAAATAATTCAGCTGAGAATGTGCCTTTTGTGTTATGATTTGCTGCAGTCTGCACCGGTTCTTATTGCAGCAATAGCAGCAGTTGTTCGTGCTGAGGCTCAGGAAACAAGTGAAGTGTTTGTTTTTAGTCTTAGAGTTCCTCAGCCGTGCTGTATAGCTTATCTGCCTCTTCGTAAGAGATGACTGGCAAATCCTCCTGTTTGTCCAGTGTGGTTTGGGTATGGATGTGAGTTACGCAGTTAGTGGGCTTCGCCTACCCATTCTTTGGCTGGATGGTAGGAACACCTGAAGGGTGAGCTTCCGCTATAACAACCAAAAGACGCCGATTGTATTGGATGGTCACCCCTGGGCCAAACCCAGGCTACACGACCATGAATGAGTTAACCTCACTGTCAAGCAATTAAAGTAAGACAACATAGTTTCTTTAAAGCTGCGTTTTTGTCACCCATGTTGTTTGCTGTAGTATAAATATATAAATGAAAAGCAAACTATTCCCCCACTGAGATATCACTGTGTTTCTGCTCTTTAAATTTAAGGAAGGGTGTGGTGTGACGTCAGAACTGCTGATTTTCAACCAGGGAAGCTCGGTTCTAGTCTCGGCGTTGGCTCAACCTGTGAATCTCTGCGTGCCTAAAAAATTAATTTGTCTTTGTGTAATGTAACTGCTGCTCATGTAAAGAGGCCCAATACACTCCAGTCGAGTTCGGGCTGTAAAAAACTTCAGTGTTTATTATTTTTAATCAGCTCAATGATGTTAAAAAACGTTTAAAATAAAATGTTTGTGCAGGCTTAAACAGATCAGGCACTATTTTATGCTGGCTCAGTTAAGTTTTTCCCAGCAATATTTGCTACTAACTGTTCAAACCAAAATAAACCAGTGTGCATGCTGTTCAATAAAATAAAATTCACGTTGTTGGTCCTGCGAAATTGTCCAGCACCATTCCAAGGGTGTCCTCTGCCGACCCTTCTCCTCGGCCCACAGCAAATTGCTTGTTAGTTTACTGATTTGATTTTGCGTGCGGGTTTGTTTGAGCTAGTCTAAAATGAACTGATATCAGCACTTAGAACAAACCGCTTTGGAACAGCTCAGCACCACAAGTCATGCTGACAAACATCTCAATTAATGTGAAAACAGCGGGTTTTTTTCAGCTTTGAATTACCCACTAATACATTTGGGAAATCACATTTCAGAAACAACATTTATCAAGTATGGCATGTCACAGAAAATAAACCTGTATATGACGACACCACAGCAAAGCATTACCCTATATTACAGTGAAAATCATTTGGTGTGTATGACCTTAAGCGAGAGGTCCGAAAATGAACATTGCCGTACTGCATTTGCATCCATTTTAATAGAAATTTTAGGTTTAACTAGCATTCTGTGACACTTTCAAATCCTACAAGTGAATTATTGCTGTCTCAGCCAGAGTACAGCCAGCTACTTACCTTTGTGGAAGGAAGTGCAAAGCAGCTCTTATAGGTTTCGCCTAAGTGAAAGCTGCGCAATGAGAATACTATGTGGCTTGGGAATCCGCCCTCTGTTCCATTGGCTAGCTCCATAAATGGAACAGAGATTGGAACAGATTCGTGGGCGTTCCCGCGATTTCTTCCCTCTCCAGCCTTTTCTGATCGTCATCGCGGTGGTGGGTGTGTGCTATTTTTTTTCTTCTTCGTGTCGGCCTGTTTTGTTCTTTTTAGAAGTGTCTGTTGCTGGAGTTGGCTGCAAGATTTAAGTTCTCACTGGCCTACGCTTCCTTCCCGGGGAATCAAATAAATAAATAAACAATGGCAGCCGGAGGCAGAGCACACGGTGCGAGGGGTGGCGCCGGGACACGCTTGCTGTGAGCAGAAGCGTCCGCACCTCCAGATGGTCACTGGTTTAACCGAGGCTGGTGCTGGAGACCGAGGTCCGGTGGGCGGGCGAGGGGCTGGAGCTGAGGCCGCCCCGAGGAGTAGTTTATTTTCAGTTTATCGCTTCCATGAGGACTGCATACGGGATCAGGTGACTCCTCGGTCTACGCAGCGCTAAGCCCCCGCGGGCACATGGTTTGGGAGGAAACTATAGGCAGCGCGGGCACTCGGGGAGACTTCTGCCCCGTTGTCCTCAGTTGCCCTGGACGCGGGGAGACTTCTGCCCCGTTGTCCTCAGTTGCCATGGGCTCGGCTGGGCGGGGAGGCACGGCGTGACCATGCGGGGCGGGGACGCCGGCGGAGGGAGGGGGCACGCGTGCCTAGTCGTGCTACCGGTGCCCGGGCCCACTGCGCTGCCACCGGGAGGCAGCCCAGCCCAGACACTGCTGAGCACTGACCTGTGATCCTGAAGCTTTTCCTGAATCCTCTCTGTCGAGGTCGGAGCCGCAGAGGAGGAGGGTCCGGCGATGCTGCAAGGGCTGAGTACCGCGCCCACACATGCCAGGACCCTCTGCCCCGTGGACCGATGTGCGTGAGCGGGTTCCCGGCGCTGTCTGCTGCGCTGTATTTCATTGTATTGCAGCGTTTATAGAGCGCTCACTTATGTGGTGCACTTAAGCCACCAACATGTGTAGCACGCTATGCTAGGAAGTGTGTGTGGTTAGAAGGGTTAGGTGGATGAGCTAACAAATTTACAGGGAGAGTAAAGTAACTAATATTTTTGAAGACTTTTAAAACCGAGCGAGTGTGTGCGTTTTTGTCTATGTGTATGGAAAAATGACTGGTGAAATACAACGGAGGCGTCACCATAACCGACTGAAACCACCGGTACCCAACTATATAACGGAAAAGACATTAGGGGTGTGTAACACCCCTCCTGAAGTTACACCCATGCCGAGCCCTAAAAATATTTATGCAAATAACGCAACAAACCTCATGTAAAATATGATAAAGTCGCTTACAAGTAAAAAAAAAAAGTGTATTTCATTTGTCAAAGGCAAACCCAAAAGCTCAAACTTTAACATAGGCGAAACCATTGCATCGTAAATGCTTGTTTATTTAGATCATCAATGTGTGCGGTCTGTCTCTCTTCATGATGCAGGAATAGGAGAGACAGCCTCCTTCCACGTCCGCGTCACTAAGACAATCCAGATGTTGCTCCTGCTGTTACAGCAGTGCCTGGATTGGCTCGGGCAGACAACCAAAAATGCTCATTACTGAGACTGGGGGCTGTGACTATGAGTCACCCTCTGCTTCAGTAATGCAGTTGCAGAGACCCAGAGCTGTATCTTGTGGGCATGCAGGGCTGGCCGGCGAAAGGCAGCCGTCAAACCAGACATGTGCACTTTGGACCTTAGTGCCCTGCTTTTGTTCCAGTATAATGCTGTGGTGACTATCAACATTGAAACCCCACCCACTTCACAACCGCTGACCCCTGTGGCTGAAGGCTGACTGCCGCAGGCATGGTTCGTTGGCACATACCAATGAATACTGCATCAAGCAAAGTGTTTTTAAAATAAAAGGGGGGGGGCAAAATATTAGTGGTTCAACACCCCAACGCTCAAAGGCAGGAACCACCCTTGCCTCCTCTCCTTGTGGGGCTGTTCATACAAACTCCGGTGGCCAATTGACCTCGCCAAGAGATGTCATAAGTAAGTGTTACATTTTCCCAGAATATTACCCTCATGGTCCCATTATGTCACCCTCAATCTGTATGTTTAATTTATAAAGTCAATCTGGAGGGCTGACCCACTGATCTGGGATTTCGAGTTCAATGTAGTCGTTAGTTGGTTTCCCATCCAGAAACGCTTGAAAGATTCTGGCAAACTATTGTGACCTCTGTCGTGCTGTCTAGCAGAGTCACTGCCCACCTCTTGTTCTGAAAAAAGAGTTCTCAGTAAGAACAGACGAAACACTGCTTCAAGCTGGTTTGTTTTTTGTGCAATCCAGAACAGAATTTCCTCCCGCCTGGTGGGCATCTTGCCCATAATAGCATTGATATTTGCAGGACTAAATCACAGGCACAGCTAACTTTGGCTGGAAACTTGAACAGCCCTCCCTGGGCAGGTTTTAGTGTATGCACAACAAACTGTGTTAGATGTCTATATACTCAAACTAGACCAGTATAGAGAGTGAGTAATTAATCTGCATTTAGCGGTCCTAAATTTGGGTTATGTTATGTAGCCGGATAATGCTGGCCTTATAGCACTGTCATTGCTGAGGGGACCGAGTTGAATGTTTTCTTATACATGTGGTAGGGTGACTAGGACCCAATTTGTGTGTTCCTGAAACGTTAATCGTATTTGTAAGTCTTTATAAGCTCTGTATTGGCCTGGTAAGGCAGCTTTGGTGTGTGTGTGAAATGTTCGTATATTAGCATCTATTGCCCAAAAAGTGAACCATGAGTAAAATACTTCAATTCTTTAAGCTTCATGATACTTCAACCATGAAGGTAACACCTACACCCGCACTGGGTAGCTCATGTAATGTTACATGTGCTGTAATCGCAGGTCTGTAATTTGCAGGAATATTAATTACGTTTGCCGTTGTAGTGAATGGAAGTCAGAGAGGCAATTACTATAGTGGGGTCCCTTTTAAATGTTCAAGCTTGAGCAACCTTCAGACAAAAATAGGTGCTTCCTATAATGCTGAGGAGGAGTCATCCCTAACACCACAGATGTCTCCGTTTAAAGGTGAATAGGGAACCTTGGGCACACACAAGAACTACTCAGGAGACCATTGAATAAGTACCTGGCTTATGAATGTTGGTGACGCCATGTTATACGGTTCCCACTAAAAAGGTAGGACTGTGTTTTAGGATGACAGAACTGCAGAATATAGGGACTGAGTCCATCTACACCATCAGAGAATGTCATCCCAATTCCTAGCTAGCTCACAGTGCCTTACCTGAACCCCTAATCTTCCTGGGGTGGTAGGTGATTTTTGCAACCTTTAACATGACACTCTGATCCCCAAGAGAATCGTGGAAACACATCTTACCCCTTTCGTTGTTTATTTCCTCTGGTAAACACAAGAAAGATGCAAATAGAGTTTTCAATACATTTATTGAAACAATCATAGTTTGTATACAAAAGAATTAACCTTGATTATTAGGCAGATAAAACAAAGCAATGTAACCAACATTATGAACAAGGTGAAAGAAAGAAACAGTCCAACTTTGGCAATCTGATTTCCATATGTTTATACCTATCATTACCAATACTCTGAGAGCATAGTGGGTGTACTCTCTGCCCGATCTCTTCGGTTAGCCTGAGTCCCATACCTGGATAACTTAGCCAGGTAATTGGCCTGTAGTGGAATTGGCAATCATTCAGGAAGTAAGATCAGCGTCAGCCGAGTTGCATGTCAAGCACATGATTAGTTCCAGGACAGCCATGCTTCTCTGACCCATAAAAGAGCTGTGCACTGTTTATATAATAAAAACCACACTGTGTTACAGGTACAGCTCTGATGCAATGATATATCTAGATGTTGTTAAAAGCTGTCTCCAAACCGGCAACACAAGCACTATGTTGTTCTATGTACCTAGCCTTGAACGGAGTGTACTTATTACAAAGCAAGAAAGGGTTTCTGATAATAAGTAATATGTACAGTGTCTTCCTAGAATAAGGTCCTGCAAGCAAGCATGTAAAAATAACTTTGCTAAAACGATGTCTGCTAAAAAGTGGAAAATCTAAAACTAAAATGGAGAACTAATGTGGGCCCAAGAAGGTCTCGTGACCATGCCCTGGATGCAGACAAGTTTGTCATCAAATCAGGCCTAAACACCAATGATTATTTACGATCAGCAGTTGGTGCAAGTGTGGTGCACAGGCTTCTCTGAGGACATCCAGATATCCCTAATGGACATGCTTTGGAATCCCACCTATTCAGCAAAAAAGCAGACTGGGCACTGAAGTGTTTTAAGGCGAGCCGAGCTACCCTGTGCTCTTTGGGCTTTTTGGCTCCATATTGGTAATCTCTCCAGCATTTTGGCCCTTTTGGGAATATGCTAGAGACATGGCGTATCAATAGCTAGATGTTATTCTTGCTACTTCCTTGTTTCAAAGAAGGGCAGAGGTTTCAGTTCTATTTTGGATCTTCACCCTCTAAACGCCAGCAATGCGAAAAGACAAATTCAAGATGTTCACACTATTCCAGCTCTGTCTCCTTTGGATGCAGGCTACTATATAGTAATGTTGGACTTCCAGGGCACTTATTTGCATGTGTCCGTCCTACAGGCCTACAGTTGCTACCTGCAGATCACGCTAAACCAAGAGCATTTTCAGTTTACTGTGCCCCCCTTCCTCTTGAAAGGGATGGCAGTGCTTGCAACGCAACTTTGGAGGTCTGGTTTAGACGTCTCCCCCTACCTCGAAGGCAGACTCACCACAGTCAGTCATAGACCATCTCCAGGCGATGTTGAAACTGTTGACGACATTGGGACTCACTGTCAACGTACTGAAGTCATACTAGACTCTCCCACTGAAGCTCCCGTTCATCTGAGCCATCCTGGATACGCTGAGGTTCCGGGAGTCCAGGACATTCAGGTTATGATTTCTATGTGAGAGTGGCCTCAAGACATCTGGGCCTCCTGGCCATTGACTATGCCAGGTGGCCTTGGTAGTCTGTGCAGTGGGACCTGAAGTCTCATTGAGCCTGCACCAGGGAAACCTGTTGGATTCCATTGTGCTATTGAAGGAGATTGCACAAGATCTGCAGTGATGGCTATTCGACCACATTTGAACTGGAAGCAGAACCCTCATTCTACCTCACCCACGGCTAATGGTGGTGACAGACACCAAGCATCTGGGTAGGGAAGGCCATTTGGCAGAGGTAGAGAACGCTGGTCTCCGGCAGAGGCCTGGCTCCACATGAACCTTCGGAAGTTGCAGCTGATTTGCTTGATGTTGAAGGCCTTCCTACCAATCGGCAGTGGCAGGCTGGTGCAGGTTCTCATGGATAACAACACTACCATGTGGTATTGCAACAAGTAGGGTGGGGTGGAGTACTTGATCCTGTTCCAGGAGGCCATGCGCCTCTGGACCAGACTAAATCATCAGGGCATTTCCCTCAAATACACTACCTGGTGGGATCTTTAAGCCGGCTGAGTTGAGGGAGCAACTCAGCCGGCAATTCCAAGGGAATCACAAATGGTAACTGCCCCTGGAGGTGGCACAGGGCATCTTCCAGCAATGGGGAGAACCCTGGCTTGATCTGTTCGCCATCAACGAGAGTGTGCAGTGTCAGTGCTTTTGGGCATTGTAATTCCCAAAACTCTCTCTCTGAGACGCATTTCACTTAGAGTGGAGCATGGAACTTCTGTATGTCTTCCTGCTGCTGCCACTCGTGCCCCAAGTTCTAAAAATAATCGGGAATGATGGCACCCAAGTCATCTTAGTGGCTTTGGATTGTGCCTGGAAAGAGTGGTACCAAGGACCTCTGGGCATGAGCATCTGTCCTCCAATCAAGCTGCCGCTTTGGGTGGATCTTCTGTTGCAATAGGTGGGCAGTAAGGGCTTGCAGTGGGCACTGTCAAAGGTTACTTGTCAGCCCATTCGACCTTTTTACATTTGCTGAAACAGTCGTCCGTGTTCAAATCACGTTTTCTGATGGGATTTCTTAAAGGTTTGCAACATACGTTTTGGGTAAAGCCCTTTGTGATGCCACAATGGGACATACATTTGTTTCTCACTTTCCTAATTTGCACCCATTGTGAACCAATGAACAGTTATCCATCATACCTCTTGACATGGAAATCGGTCTTTCTGTTCTCGAAAACATCAGCTTATCACATGAATGAGCTTCAGGCCCTTTAAATCCAACACTTTGTCACCACCTTTTTTCAGACAAACTGGTATTGAGAGTTCAAGCTGCCTACCTGCTAAGGGTTTTGATGCCTTGTCATGTTGGACATGTTGGACATGTTGGACATGTTGTCACCCTTCCACTATTCTTTGCTCCGCCTCACCCTTCAGGGGAGGAGATACCAAAAGAGCACTCAATTTCTACATTGATCGTACCAGAGATCATCAGGTGGACAATCCGCTCTTTGTGGGATTCTCAGGAACAAAGAAAGGTAAGGCGGAGCAGAAGCAGACCATTTCAATATGGTCTTCTGTGTTGCGATCTGCTACGTATTGGCTAAGAAGTAATCTCCAGATGGTCTGAGGGCTCATTCCACCAAAGCCGGGGCTGCTACCACTATGTTAGCACGCAGGGTGCCTGTCCATGATACTTATCAGACTGTTAATATAGGAATCGGTGCACACTCTCACAGAGCACTATTCTCTTCACAGTCCAGTCTATTGGTTCGTCCTGCGGGACTTTTATCTTCGCCATTCCACAGACCCACCACCTTAGACTGCTTTGGAATCTATTTACAAGGTGAAGAATCTGTGGTTAGAAGTAGACATCAGACGATTAAGTTACCTCCTATAATGCTCTTTCTGGTGGATTAACTATCTAAACGCAGATTCCTCAACGTCCTTCTATCTCCCCATTCAGTGGAATTTGTTCCTTTTCCAGATAAAAAGGATTCAATTTAGGAATCTGCACACTGGTCTTTCCGATTTGCGTGAGCTCCGCGTCCAAAAGCACACGCCTACAGAAGAAACTGACATCAGTGCACATGGGTGGTGCTTAAATGGTGCTCTGTTCGTCACTTCCGGAGTGGAGCAAAGTTAGTGCAAAGTTGCACTGTGTCATCTACCGGTGCAAGGAGCACTAGTTTTTGAGTTTACGGATCCAGTCTGGTGCCTGAGGGTATTCACCAGATGAGGAATACCTGGATACGCTCCTGAGTGATAGTTCCCTGTACAAATGTGCACAACATAACGGGAATCTACAGTTATAGTATCTACCTGAATTTTTTTTACCAAAGGTCAGTAACTTGTTCATTATGTCCTGTTACTGTACCTCGAAAAAGGTGGATAATTGTTTGGTATGGTAGGGGGGGCGGAGCTAGCCTGCGTCGATGGCGGACGTGTGACCTTTCGGCTCCTCGCCTAAGCCCCTAAACTATCCTGATAAACTATCCTACTGAATGCCAATATAGCTGAGTTCGGTACCTGGTGACCCCTGGCGCCCCCCTGACCCGGTTGAGTGGCCCGGAGTGACCGATAGCTGCGGGTAACGACCCGTCCACGATCGGCGACGGAGAGAGTCGCGGACCAGGCCTGAAGCCGCGACCTGCCCTGCGGAGCAGGCCGCACGACGTCACCTGACGTGCGGCCTCGACTTCCAGAGGAGACGGAGAGTGCGGCACGCTGATACTTGGGCGGCACACGGTCCGCGTGTTCGCCGCGGCTCACTTGGGAGCCCACACACAGCGACGTTACAGCTGCAGGGACACTGCCGTTAGCACGCCCGTTGGGGCCGGCACAGATCTTGGCAGTTGGCGGACCCCGGCACAAGACGCACACCGGAGGCTACACCTGCGCCGAAGCCGCCATTTTTGGCCCGCCAGTTCCAACGTTTCTGGAGCAGAGGAGTGAGCGAAGCACTACCCTTGCGGCACTGCCTGGACGTCTACGGGGAGGTTTTCGTGAGACAGAAACCCTCCCTGGTACTGGGTCTTCATCATGGGGAAACATGATGCAACGCAGGCCAAACTTTCGTTTGACCGCCGGAAGACGAAGGGGTCGGAGCCCCCGGCGCCGGAAGCCTCCCCGAAAGGAGCCACAGCGTCCACGGCCCCTACAGATCTTCGAGATCTGCTGGCAGCGATGGAGAAAGGAATCCAGAACAGCATAGAGGCAGTGGGCTCCAAGATAGACGCTTTATCGTACCGCATGGACCGCATGGCGGAACGAGTGGACAAACACGCGGAGCGCCTAGATATGGCAGAAAGGCGCCTCAGGGAGGCAGAGGAGGCACAGACCGAGTGGGACAAAGACCGTAGACAATTCGGCAGACTGCTCCAAGTGATCCGTGACAAGGCCAAGGACTTAGAAGCGCGCTCCCGCAGATCGAACATTCGTATAACGGGAGTGGCGGAATCGACTCGGACAGGCAAGATGGAGCTCTACGTAGAAAACCTGCTGAAAACGCTACTTGGGGAGGAGGCCTTCTCCCCAATGTTCATCGTGGAGAGGGTGCATCGTACTTTGGGCCCTCAGCCTCAACCTGGATTGCCTCCCCGACCCATCATAGCCAAGCTCCTAAACTACAGGGACAGGGACACGGCCTTGCGGCTGGCTAGGGAAAAAGGACAACTCCAGGTGGAAGGCATGAACATATCGCTGTACCCAGACTTCACGGCCAAAGTACAGGAGGAGCGCCGCCAGTTCATTCCGCATAAGAAACAGCTACGCGAGCTGGGACTAGACTATGCGATGCTGTACCCGGCCAAATTGAGGATTAACACCGGCGGGAAATCGTACTTCTTCACGGACCCTAAGGAACTACAGAAGTCGCTGAAAATGTGGGCCAAAGAATGCAAGGAACACCGACAGCAGCACGGAGAGGATTCGGGGGAAGCGTCGACCCTGGAGGAACAGGACTGAGGCGGTGCATCTAGTTTTTTCTGCACCTATCTGCAAGTGACATCGTTGGCCATGCTGCCGTAGGTACACTGTGAGTCTCCATACTATGAGCTGCGTCCTGGGCACAACTGGAGACATTTGCTAGGAGACGGGTGAAGTAATATCGCAGCGGCTCGTGCTGCCTAGTTGTTGCTGGAACAGTCTACAAATGCCGGTGAGGCGTTCAATGTGCTGTAATCAGGGACGGGTTGGGGGGCGGGGGGGAAATGGGTGAATTCAGTGTGAGGCATTGCAACACTATGGGGCTAAGAGGGGATGCGGAACTGGAGAAAAAACTTTTACACCGCTGGTGGTTCTATGCAGTTTCGGCACGCTTTGACCCTGTGCTTTTGGTTGAGACACTCCCCAGGGAGTTGGGACTTGTATCGCCCGCTACTTTGGGGTGCCTGAGTTGATGGGGAATTGTGGGGGGCTCAGTCTGGCCGGGTTGGGGTGGTCAGCTGTGGGTGGGGTGGGGACAGGGGGGAGGGCTGCGGGGCTAGAGTTGAGGGGTTCGTTGCTGTTCGGAAGTTGAAGGGTCTGTGGTTAGCTATGAGTATCTGGCGAGTAGTGAGTGCGCGTGAGCGGAGTGACTATCTGATTGCCTTGGGCGATGATGCACTGTTTAAGGGTACGCCACCTCCCGATGGAGTTAATATGGCGCGATGTGCTTTACGATGTCTGCTGCTGTAATGTCTGAACGCCCGCAGGCCCAACGCACGCTGACCCTGCTGACCTGGAATGTGCGAGGGCTAAATGACCACCGCAAGCTAAGGAAGGTAATGAGCTTTCTTAACAGACGCCATGTGGATGTGGCCCTGCTGCAAGAGACACACCTGCCTGTCCACAGTAAGATGTTGCAGGCTAGAGGGTTGGCAGGAAATATAGTGGCAGCGGGTTTCACCTCCCACGCCCGTGGCGTGATCACCTGGGTTAACCCCGCCTCGAGATTGAAACTGACCCCGCTATATGTGGACACTGAGGGTAGATATGTAGTGGCTAGGTGTACGGGGAGGGGGCTGGACCTGCTCTTGGTAAACGTTTATGGCCCTAACCATGATAGCCCGGAGTTTTATGCAGCACTGTCGGCCACCTGTAGGACACACACGCACACCAAAATGCTATGGGGGGGGGGGACTTCAACTTTGTGTTTGACCCTGACAGGGACCGTTCTGCGGGCCCTACTCGAAGACCAGTTGCGTCTGCTGTCTACATGAGAGCGGAAATGACAAAGCTGGACCTAGTGGATGTTTGGCAGGAAAAACACCCTACGCAGGGCGGTTACACGCATTACTCAGCATATCACAACATACACACTAGGATAGACTACTGGCTCGCCTCCTCCTCGGTACTTGGCGGCATCAGCTCGTGTACAGTTCTCCCACGCACGTTATCGGATCATTCCCCGGTCCTGATCAGTCTCTCCACCGACAGAAAGGGGATCCCGCCTTATACTTGGCGTTTCCCGCCCTATGCGCTACTAGACGACGCCTTCCGAGGGGAGATGGCGGAAGATATAGAAAGCTACTTCGCCACCAATACTAACTCCGTAGATAGCTTCTTCACTGTGTGGGAGGCCTTCAAAGTCTATATCAGAGGGATGGCCATGTCCAAACACTCCAGCGTCCTACGCTCCATTAGAAGGGACCTCTCCGACCTGGAGAACAAGATGGCGGCCCTGGAGAGGGAACAGCTGGCGGACACTGGAGGAGAAGCGGGACAAGCGCTCACGCCCATGCTGGCGGAATATCACGCGCTTGCGGATAGAGAAGTCCTCTATATGGGAAAGTACGCCACAGCTCGGGCTTATGGGGAGGGGGAGAGGCCGGGGGCTCTGCTGGCCCGTATGGTCAAGGGCTCCCGGAAACCCTTAGTGATAGAAGAATTGCAGACCCCGGAGGGCAACAGGGTAGTTGAGGAAGATCAGATACTGGAGACGTTCCGACGCTATTACTCGGAACTATATCGTTCCAAGGCGGGGGGTGCGGAAACCGAGATTGACGACTATTTGGATTACATCTCAATGCCGTTCCTTAAGAACTCAGACAGGGAATTTCTAATGGCCCCCTTCCACGAAGACGAAATTCTGGATGCCCTGGGTGGCATGCGGTCGGGGAGCGCCCCAGGCTCTGACGGCCTCACGGTAGGCTTTTACAAAGCATTTAAAGACTTATTGCTCCCACATCTGATTGCCCTCTTTGACACCGTTTGCGAGGAGGGAGAAATGCCACCCTCCATGCGGGAAGCCCTGCTGGTTACGGTCCCGAAACCAGGGAAGCCCCCGGACCACTGTGGATCGTACCGTCCGCTCAGCTTGCTGAACGTGGACGCGAAGCTATATGCAAAGGTTCTGGCCAACAGACTCGCGCTGCTGGTCCCGGACCTGGTGGCGCCGGAACAATCGGGCTTCGTACCTAGCAGGAACCTGACCTATAACATCCGCACAGTACTGGGAACGATACAGCATGTGAAGCAGGAGAATCCCGCGTTGGCGATATTCCTAGATATGGAAAAGGCGTTCGACTCTGTCGAATGGCCGTTCATGATCAGGGTATTGCGTAAATTAGGGCTGGGCGAACCGTTTTTGCAGAGAATAGGGGCACTTTACCATCACCCTTCGGCCCGCCTGCGCCTCGGTGACAGGGTCTCGGAACCGATACACATCGGTAGAGGTACCCGACCGGGATGCCCCTTGTCCCCCCTGTTGTATGCGCTGGTGGCTGAGCCACTAGCGTGTGCCATGCGAGAATACCATAGCCTGGAAGGTGTCGGCTTCCCCACCTATAAGATTGGCATCTCGACTTATGCAGACGACACCTTACTGTATGTCCGGGACCCAGTAACCAATCTATCGCCGATCCTCAGGGAAGTGGTCCGATTTGGAGCACTGTCAGGACTCAGGGTGAACTGGGACAAGTCCATCGCCTTCCCCCTGACCCCAGTCACGCGGCCGTTTGAGATGGAGTATCCCCTACAGTGGACTGATGACTCGGTGCGATACCTGGGCATCCGTCTACACACGGATCCTGAGATCCTGATCCGAGACAACTACGGGGTCGCATTTAACAAACTGGTGGACGATGTGGACGCCTGGATTAAACTCCCCCTCTCCTTGTTGGGCAGAATTGCCCTCATGAAGATGATAGTGCTTCCCCGGTTCCTCTTCCTATTTGTTAACATTCCGGTGGTATTGTCGAGACTATTCTTTAAGCGATTAAATCAGGTCCTAGTCAAGCTCGCCTGGGGCGGAAAGCAACCTCGTGTCAAATGGGCGACATTGATACTCCCATGCGAAATGGGGGGACTGGGGGCGCCGGACTTGGAGCGCTGCTACCGAGTGGCACAGGCAACACACTTACATTCCTGGATCCATGGAGATGCCCGCATTCCACATCTCATGCTAGAGAGGCTGTTCGCTGACCCACTCCCCCTGCCGGCCACGATTTGTCTCCCATCGGACCGAGCAATCGGACGGATGGACTCGCTTAAGGCGACGAACCATGCATGGCACGCACTGCTGAGAGAACGGGGATGTGCCTTACTGTACTCCCCACAGATGCCGGTGGCCTGGGCCCTGTGGCTAGATCCGCTCAATGAGAAGGGGGTGACAGAGGCCTTGAAAGCCCTCGGCGTACAAAATATGGAGGACTTGTTCTTGGACGGCACACTGACAACCTGGGAACAACTCCCCCCTATCACCCCGGCTCCGTCGCTGCTGCTGAGGTTCCAATATCACAGGATACGGTCGGCCTGCAGAGAAATACTGGGCCCCGCGCTACAGGAGCCTGAGGAGGTCCCTGAACTGACATATATCATCAAAACGAAAACTCCTGCTAAATTGGTCTCTATGGTTAACAAGCTCGGACCTTCATACCAGACATTACCCACTTCTGCTCCTAGGGCGGCGTGGGAATCGGATCTCCAAACCCCCATCGACGACGCTATGTGGCGCTACTGCTGCGCCAACACCCGTAAAGTCTCGCTTAATGGCAGGCACCGCTTGGTGCACTTTAAATTTCTACAGAGAGTATACTATACCCCTGAGCGACTTCACCGCTACGGCCTGCGTGGCTCCCCGGAGTGTGAGCGCTGCCGGACCAGTACTGCTGATTTCTTTCATTTAGCGTGGCTGTGCCCAGGGGTGAGCACTTTCTGGGAGGAGGTCTTCGCGGAGTTGGAAAAGATTTTAGGGGAGCCGCTGCTGAGATCCCCATTGCTCGCGCTATTGGGCTTCTCCAAACAGCTAGCCCCTGCGTTGCGTAGATTAGTGGATGTAGCGTTGCTGTTGGCCAGGAGGGTGGTGGCAACGTGCTGGATGCGCGGACCACTCCCCACCAAGACAAGATGGCTCAGGGATCTCCAATACTGCTGCACTCAGACGGAATTGTACAGCGAGCTGCTGCCGCCCAAGAGCAGACCGAAGTCCTTCTGGGATCTCTACAAGGATTACCAACAAAAGGGGGAGGTGGACGACAATGACATGTCGGAAGCCGAGGAACATCAGGCTGAGGAGTTAGAGAATGCTATGGAACTGAGGCAATTACCGCAGGGGGGGCTTTAAAGTTCATCTGGGGGGTGGTGGGAACAGGGAGAGTGTAGGCGGTTCACGGGGAGGGTGGGTTGGGTGTGTCACGACTTAGTGGACAGGGTAGGCGGGAGGTGGGTGCAGTACACTCACAGTGCATACGCGACATCACTCACATAGGAAGCGTTACAGAGACTCCTTCACGGTACTCAATAGCAACCAGGGAGGGCCCGGGGGGTGTTCAGGGGTAGTTTAGTTTAGTTTTCCCTTTCCCAATTTTTTTTTTCCTGCCCTTTCCTAGTTCATGCAAGACCGTACTACTATGTCTCCATTCTGTGATTGTCGACTGTCTTGATGCTAAGCTGAGGGCTAACAGTGCACGATAAGATTGTAATGTATTGAATTGTTCCATCAACTTACGCCGCCGGGCCTCCGGGATGCCGGCACGCAGGCTGTGTATAATGTTCAGCGGACCTGCCCCCTGGGCTTACGCAAAGTTTTGTGCACTGTACAGTTGAACTGCAATGACAATGTGTGCTGACAGTTGGCGATACTCACAATAAAGGTCTTTTAAAAAAAAAAAAAAACATTGTTCGGTATGGTAGGGGCCCCAATCATAACAAACCGAACATTGTTAAAATCCCAGTTTCTATTTTTAGGAATGATGATCATTGATTTGTCTTCCTGTCTGTTGAGTGATTGTGAGTCCAGAGAAAGTGTATGATGGTCCATCCGTGTTTGCGGTCTGTGGTAATGCAGGTCCGAGTCAGTGATATGTCAGTGCCTACAGAGATTGATTTTGTGGTTGATTGATGACTTTTTGAGTGTTTGATGTGAAATTCAACCCAGTCATGTAGGAAGTCCTTGTGGCCAGCTTGCATCCAGCTGTTCGCAGGGCCACATGGCTGATTCCTGGTGTTCTGATTGAATGCTCCACAGTGTGTGGGAAGCTGGCCTTTGAGCGGCAGAGGAGTTTCTGTTTGCTATCTTGGGTGCCTCTCAGTTAGCCTGCATGGCACCATATTTGTCTGAATGTGCTACATAATTTTACAAATACAAAATAGGATTTAATTGTATTAGTAGGTGTATTTAGTTTAGGAAGTCTATACATGGCCTGTGAATTATAAGTGTATGCATGGGGCTCATGTGTGTGTGGACAGCCAGGCCGATGTGCATTTAGAGACTGAAGGGTGTCAGGTATGTCGACAGCAGAGCCTGGGATCTGGTCTAAGGGACGGGTCAAGCGTGGAGGAGAGAGTGTAAGGACCATTGGATGTGAGACTGTGTATTGAGGGTACTTACCACTCCCATCCTCAAGATAGTGTTTTACAGCATGGCTTGCATCCAGTCCCTCACATAGACAGCATAAGTACACCCTGAGCGTGCCTCTTGATCGGTATGTTCCTCAGCTCTTAGCAGATCTTCGAAGACCAGCAGTTTTACTCATTGTAAGCATTCATATGATTTATACTCCTGTTCTAAGCATTCCTTTTACGTTCTGCAAACATTGAACAAAAGTACCGAAGCACATAAGGCAGTCCAAGGTAATAGTATACAATCCAATGTAATAATTTTCTTTTACAAACTTGAGGTTGTATATGTGATTTATTCTTTCCACAGACATTCACATTCTTTGGTCAAGGTGTTGTCGTCAGTAAAAACAGCCATTAATAGTAACGATGAACAGCTCATGGGCATAGAAGGTTTCACTTAAAAGAACCTGTATATTAGTAACCTCCATGAAGCAGCGACGAGCAGGGTTAGGAAGCTCAGGAAGCTTTTGAGACCAAGAGCCGATATTTAAATAGGTCCTGCACACACGGCTCGTAGTAAGCTGTGCAACCAGGGGTATGCAGTTCCCAGGGGCAAGACCTGTCTTGCTTCGTGATGCCCTCACACACCCCGGAGGATGTCATGTTTTATCATTGGGCTTAGCTCCTTGTCGGGCTGGCGCTGCAATGCCCGACGGGCTCACCGTGAACAGGGCTCTTTGGCCGAGATCTTTTAGAGAAGCAGCCGTTAGGTGTGTGCGGGTAAGAGGACAAGGGTAGTGCAAGGGTAGTGAGCTTTAAAATAAGTCGGGATCAGTCCTTTTCAAAACTATTTTATTGTTCTAGGTAGATCCAGCTTAGTAAAAAAATATCAGGATGCCCTATGTGGAGGTAATGTTCCTAGAGGGCTATCTCTGTGGAAAGGGTCGACATGTTTCGTGCCTATGTAGCTCCTAGCGAGTCAAATGGCACTTCATCAGGTCCTAAGTGATTTGTGTTGCACTACTGGATGTCTGGCTCCTAATGTTAATGGATGGGAGCCAAGCAAAAATAGCGTGATGTCCTAGTAGATTGTACTGGACGGAAGCATATCACCCATGATGGTGGGTCTAAATGCTGACGGGGATGGTGACATAGCAATTAGTTGCTTAAAAGGGTTGCGGAAGAAGCAACTAGCTGTAGTCCTACCCTCGCCTTGGGCCCCGTGAAGCACAGGGCCTTAATAAGCCTCGTGGGATCCCAAAGTAGTACGTTGTAAATGTAATCAAGAATGGTAAGTCCGGCCGCGCAGGACCTTGATAAGTCTCAACTGTTAGCACGGCGTTCCGCGTGTCTGTGCCGGTTGGCCTTTTGAAGCTTTCTTTACCCATGAGCTAGTCATCATGACTGTTGCCTGCGCTCTTCTACAGCCTTGAGAAAGTCTTTTGGCGAAGCACCTGTCGGCTACATGTTTGTACTGAAGACAACACCTTGACCAAAGAGTGTGTATGCCTCTGGAAAGCATAAATCATGTATTATACAACCTCAAGTTTGTAAAAGATTATTACATTTGATTGTAATTGTATCCTATAACCTTGGACTTCCTCGAGTGCTTCGGTACTTTAGTTCAATTTTTGTTGGCCGACCTGGGTTTTGACTATCGCACCCTAGGTGGCAGGGTGTTTGTACCAAGAAAGCACCATATCAAAGTCTCAGAATTATATTTGTGCAACTTTAGATCTGCAGAGTTATTGGCGTTGCCACCATTGTTTTGTTCTAAGATTGATTGTTATTGAGGACTTTGCGCTCATTGATAACATTGTTGCTATATTGCTTTATTCATAAATTGTTCTGTATGTTGGCTGCCTTGATTTTGCAAGCTTGACCCTAGTTGGTAGAAACTTAGTGTTTCATCTGTTCTCTCACTTCTGACTTCCTTCCAGTAACAATTGCTTCTCATGTTCTTCCTCCAGGAACTAACGATAAACCAGGAGGTCCTCATTATGTCCTACGCTGGACCTCCCCTCAAGTGATCAAAGAAACCCACGTGCCCCTGGGCAGCTGGAAGTACCCCTACATGGAATGAGTCCTGGCACGCGAGGGCTGCAAGAAGGGGGCTCGCTGCAGCCACTTCTTACCCTGGATTTTAAGACCACCTGTTACAAAGCTATAGTATTCAAGGGACAGCTGGAAATTTTACAGTATTTTTACTACAGAAGATTAATATAAATATTTTAAATAGAAAACATTTTAACAAATAGGCCGCGTGAATGTTCACAGTGGACAGACATGTGGGATGCCTTCCCACAGGGTTTCGCTACAGTTTAATTTTTCATTCTGCTGAGAATCTGTTACTGATTAGTAGTCATCTTCTTTCAGAAGGTCATTGTTTTAAGGTACAAACCAGATCTTACAGTCCCTGTGATGGGAATGTTACATTGTGGATCACATGTAGACAACATGTTGCGATGTTACAGGTGAAGCGCCTGACAAAGACGTACTGCTGATCTTAAACATAATGGAAGGATGCTGTTTGAGAGCTCTGCCCTGGAGTCTAAGATGTGCCTGGCATGTAATTGATAATCAAACTGCTCCATAAACGCTTAGACCACGTTTAGCGCCCATCGTGTAATGGAACTATTAGCACTACCATGCTTTTTTGTTACCAGGAAAAGGAGATGTGCAAAATGTGCATCTTACTGGTGTAATAATTGGATGCAATTCCAAATTTGCAGTTTCTTTTATTTTTTATTTGAACTAACACCTTTTCCAAAATTCTGCCATTTTGCATTGAAATAATATTGAAAAAACAATGTCCAGCCCTTTTCTGCAAAATAAGTGAAACTATGCATTTCGTCTATTTTACAGAAAATACACTTATTAGAAAAAAGTCAATTGGGGATTTTTTTCTCTATCAAAACCTATTTTTTCGTACATTTTCCCTTGCCGCTATTTAAGAAAGAGTGCCGCAAATTATATGAAACTAGGTGAATTTTGCCTGGAATTGCAAAAGCGAAGGGTCTCATTTTACAACAGCCCTTGCCCATAATGACAGTGAATGGCCTCTTTGCTTTTCTTCAAGATAAGGCAGGGGTGCTGACTGTGAGAATCAGAATGAAATGATACACTGATTCACACTGCGAGCATCCTTGGGTATCTTTTGTAAGAGAATGCTCCTGTGGTCAGGCGCCAAACCTTAGGTCCTTGGTTAGCTTGCAGGGGCGCTGCACGAATATTATTTCTGAGATCTCCTTGCACATTTCACAAACCAGCTCTTCGCCGTGGTTTAGGGTTTTTTTTTAGTACATTTACACTTTTTCACCTACAACAAAAAATCAAGATGCAGGGGGCCTTCTCTCACTCTAGCATGCAGAACTACAGAAATTTCGGTTTAGTCGGCACAGTTTTAATTTCTGAAGATTGTGTGGCTGTTTTGAAAATGCCACACCTTTCTCACCGTCCCTAGCACTACTCTCTACTTACCTCATTTTTGTTTGCCTTATTCTGTAAATTGCACATCATTTTCGATTTCTTGCTCAGAGATCACCTGTGGCGCCTGTTTCTGTGTAAAGCTGTTATTTTATTTGTTCGAACTAACTTTTTCTTGCAGATCCTGACTTCCAGTGTCGCTACAATCACAAGGATACTGGTTTTACCGTGCTTCCTTATATCTTTGTACTGTCTACTTAGCCTACAGTGCCCCCCTGTGGCCAACCAGCAGATACAGAGTAGAATATCAACTTGATATGATCTGTGCATCAAATATTTTACCGAGGTCTGGAATAGCCTTCTGTTACCAATAAGCACTTATATTTTAGGAGGAAGACAAGGACAACACATAATTTATTGTTTTTAAAACAAATATTTAATTTACAGATTTTAAGCTCTCACCTTTCTTCCTTTTCTGATGATCTTGAAAACCGAAACTACATCGGTCACCCTTCAAAGAAGTGGTGCTTTGGCGTGGCATAGAGGGTGCAAAAATGCATGTTTTTCTTAGAAAAAGTTGCTCTTCTACGTCAGTGAACTTGTACCAGCACTCTTTTCACCGGAAAGCACTTATCTGTCATCTAGATAGAAAATTCATACATGCATTGCACTTACTGTTCAGAGATAATTGTGTTATTCGCCTTAAAGTTATTTTTACCTGCCACAACTATTACTCATTTAATACACTGTAACTGTATAAAAATATGTTTCTAGTACGAACATTTATTGGTCAATAAAGGGCCTGAGAGGCCTGTAAGGATTTCACAAGACGCTGATTCCTGTAAAAGGCCAGTGGGACTGAGGCAGGAGCACGTGACTGACATTCAGACAGAGTGAAGTCTGACATCCTACTGATTCGGTCTCATCTCCAGAGGTACTTCCTCCAAACAACTGACTGCTTCTTCCTCACTGACCTTTGAGAAGTAGCAACTGAGCAGGAAATCCACCAGATTACTCGTTAGGACAGACCTTTTCGGAGATCACCTATGATTGGTTCGAAGAGAAGCAGAGCCACCCATGGGTTACACTGTATTTTCCCATCCTCCTTCCTCAGTATATGGTCTTCATATGCATGAGCATGGACTGAAGTCTACACATTTGTGTTACGGTGAGAAATTGGCCCAGATGTTACAGAAGCAGGAATTAATGCGGCGTTCAAGCACTTCCGAATCCAAAAGCACTTAAGCCCACAACCGGCTTCTCTATTGTTAGGTCAGAAAAGGCCACTCTCAAGACTGTTTACTGGTTGCAGATGTTACAAGCGGTCATGGATCTGTTGAACTATGTGCCATTCGTCATGTTACAATGTTTCTTGTTGCTGCTCAGATGAATGTCAAATATGTTACATCTGCTGGAAATAAATGACTACACAAGCAATGGTGTTTCCGTGTGTCCTGCATATGTTATTTCCTTGCAGGAATGTCCCCCACCCCTCTTCCCTCCAGCTTGTGCACTGAGGATGATATCTCTTTCAAACACACAAAAGGTGATGGGAGGATGCTTGCAATAAGTCTAACTACTGGCAATCTCTTTAGGTAGCATTCCAACCCATTATTCTTTTGCCCACTATGCCACCTCAGTAGGAATCCATCAAATCCATCTTGACCTTGCTCCATTAGGAACAGTCTAGCCAAAACTGCAATGACAAGTCATCCTTGAACCAGAACACAAACAAGACTTGACCGGTTATGCCCTCATTGGGGCTCATCTGTTGAGTTCAGCTTGGTTCCAGTGGGATAGTGAGCCTGTGACCCAGGTCTGAGCAGACCATTGGCCACTTAGAACATTGCATCAAACACACAAAAGGTGATGGGAAACTGCTTGCAATAAGTCTAGCCACAGGCATGCACTCGGGGTAGCCTTTTAACCCAGGGCTATAGGCTGTCGGTCAAGTTAAAATCAAATGTTTCTTGCTGCTGCTCTGATGAATGTCAATGTTACAGCTGCTAGAAATAAACATTAGTAGTGGTGTGACTTGGTATCCTGCAGATGTTATTTCCTTGTACGGGTGAGCGGTCCCTCTTCCCCCAGGCTACTGCACCGAGGATGGTATCTCTCTGCCAGGGGCTGTTGTACAGGCAAATCAGGAGAAAGCCCAGACAAACCAGTGCCTCTCCTGCAGAGCCGGTCTTTCTCAGACATTGGCTTATCTTTTCCCTATTTTTTATTTTTTGTTTTATGTTAAGGTTTTTGTTTAGGTCGTCTTTATGGTATCATCGTACCACCTTACAGCCAGTGCAAAGCACTGCGACCATAGATGCAAATTCTCCAAAGTACATGAGTCACACCCTTTGATCCATGATGACGTCACAGGGTTGACACCTTGTCCACCCTTATTCTCTCAAAAAAGCTATTTGCTGTTAAGAGGCTAGGTAGGCTTATTTATGGTGCTTGTCCTGCTGGGTCTCAGACCGAACAGTGAACAGATTTCTAAACAGGTGTCTGTCTGGCTCTATTTCATGTCCTTAAATGCCGGCAAAACACTGATCATTTTCTCAAACCTTACCGTACACACCATTAAGGTATTCCATACCAGTGATGCCCTGTTTACATCTTGAGTTCTATTTAATCTTGCAATATCTAAGAATATTTGCTTTTTGCCAGCTGTTGTTTCAGTAGTTTATTTCTCATGCAACATACAATTTTTGAAAAGTGCATACTAAAGAAACGAGTCTCCTTTAGGTGTCCCAGTTCAGGTTATGGGTATGTGTTTATAACCACTCATGATTAAGAGCTCTAACTTTGAGGCAGAAAGCACTGCTAGTTTCTCACAGCACCTCTTGGTGGGTCGTAAAGGTGTGCAGACTACGTGCTCTTTCAGTTTTTGGTGTTTTTGATGGTCGCATGAATGTGCAGATTGTAATTGTAAGAAGTATGAGGTATCGAGATGGAAGTTTTCAGAAAGCTGTGAGTAGAAAAGGTGTGTGACTAACAGAGTGTAACAGTGAAGACAATGGTCTGAAGGGGTGAAAAGGATCATCCGAATCATGACACAGGCCATTAGCACTTCTACAGTCTTAAGTAATAAATAGTTAATTCACTGCCTCTTATTGTTAGAATTGGAACATTTGAATTCTAACTACTAACTGCAAATTTAATATTATCATTCATTTATCTGCTACAGCAAACAAAAAGTGACTACGCCAATAGGTCTGGCTTGATATATATATATATATATATATATATATATATATATATATATATATATATATATATATATATATATATATAGATCTGTTCTTGTGTGACATCGCAGGATGAAGTAAGAAAAAACTCAGTGAGATATCCAAACGCTGCTCACATGGCTTTTCTGGGTGAAACACAGGATTTTAATGTGCATGTTTTAAGCCGCACCCTGAATATCGTAGCCCAAGCCTCTTGGAAAGGATTCCTAGTTACACTGCTTTGCTCACATTCCTTTCAGAGGCCTCCCCACCCTTTTAATTCCACATAAAGCACAGAGGCTAGGGTAAGAGCAGACCCAATAATGAAATCTCTGGCTCTCAATACTCTATATCTTTTGCTCACTTCATGAACTGCTAAAACTAGAGAGTAGCAGCTTCCGTTTCTGACTAACCCAGCTTGGCATCTGCGGCACCATAAGCATTAAGAAATGTAATAAAAAATAAGAAGCGTAATCAAGACTGGGCAGAATGAGCATCTTGCAGCTAGGAGGACATACTCGCCGCAGATTTTGATTGGGGTGAGGCACTGGAACCTTTCTTGAGGACCTCAGAAGGTCATAACGCACACAATCCGATGAGGATGAGCTATGCTGAGGGTTCTATCTGCAGATACACTGACCAGGATTCTGGTCAGCGCACAGCAGTGGCGGCTCCTCCACTAAGGCGGAGGAGCATTGCCCCACTGCATTTTGAGCTGTAGATAAAGATAAAATGAAATGATAATAACACTGTTATTATAATTTTATTTTTCTGGTTTACGGGGCGGGCTTGGCTGTGTCACAGCCAGCAACAGGAAGAGTGGTTCGCACTTAAGTGCACATAACTGTTTGGCTGGCCTTCTTGGGCTGGCCAAACAGTCATGAGAAGAGTACTGAAATCCTGAGGCCACCAGCCTGGGGATCAGAAGGATGTATCATTCCCAAAAAACAAAACCTCCGCTTTACTCAAATTAAAGTTCTTTTACATACATTTTTCAACATGTAATCTTGAAATCTACTAGCCGCCTCGGAGTGATCATTTGTAATGGAAACTACAACCACGGTGTCATCTACGTAAGATACCAAGGAAAAACCAAAGGAGCGGATTAATTTGGTCATAGGTGTGATGTAAACATTGAAAAGTCTAGGGCTTAGTGATGAGCCCTGGGGTACACCACAAGCAAGTGAAAAGGTTTTAGAAATATGGTCGCCAAGAGTGACTGACTGTTCCCTATCTGAGAGAAAGTAACTGAATAGAGTCTTAATCTTCATGCTCTCCAGACGGGTTAATAGGACTGAGTGATTAATCATGTCAAACGCAAACGCCAAATCTAACAGCATAAACGCTGCTTTGCCACCACTATCCATGATTGCTCTGATTTCTTCTGTTGCTACAATCAAGGCAACTTTGTGCTCTGACTACATTTAAAACTGAATTGATCGAGATCAAGTATATTGTTGGTGTCTAAAAATGAGGAGCGCTCTAAGTTAAAAGCTTACTTTGCTAATTTGTCTGGAAATGGGACGGTAACTACAGACCTCAAACTGATTCAACGTGTGTTTCTTTATTAAGGGTAATATAGAAGCCTTTTTTCCATAGTCTGGGAACATATCTTGATTTCAGCATGCTTTTTAGGACCATTGTAAGATGTGTGGCTACAATCTTGGGTACTAAATGAAGTACTCTAGGTGGACATGGATCTGAGGGGGCCCTGGATTTGATTGTTTCAATGAGTTTTGTCACCTGTTCAGTTGTTAAAGGGTGAAAACTCATTGAGCGTCATAATTGCCAAAGAGTTATTTTCTTAAAGTGGTCCCGCTGCACTCCTGGGTAATCAAATTTCTCATATGGGGTTTTGCAAAGAAAGTGTAGTCTTTTAGGGTGCTCAGGGTGAAGCTCTTGCTGTCCGGGAAGAGCTGGACGTAATAGGTACTCGTGAGAACCTTGTAAGCACAAGGTGGTTGACCTGAGCACTCCTATGTGCTTGAATGAGCAACGAGGTAATCCCAATGTAATGTTCAAAAAGTTTTATTCAATTTTTCACATCAAGTTAGTATTTGCACCATAATATCCAAGGTACTCCTTATATAATGGAAGCTGTAGCAAATTTTTTCATTATGTAAACTGTTCCAAGAATTCAAATTCAAATAACATCAAATGCATGTATCTTCACCCCAATGCATTTCGAGCCGGGAGGCTCTTCGTCCGGAGGTATGTAACTGTAAATAAAGTGAAGGAAAGCTATATCAGTCAGGGGCCGGAAGTGTTAGAAAGATAAAGTTTATGACAATCTAAAGAGAAGAAGTGCGTCAGAACCACTAAACGCAAAGGCGTGGAGTTACATGCCAGGGACCTAAACAAAAAGATTGAAAAGATGTGCCCAAATAGTTATCCAAAAATGTGTCTAAGGAAAAACATGGTGAGTCTAGAAGAGTCGTTAATCATACAAAGAAATCTGAAGTGGAAAGATACAAAGAGGAAACAACAATGTAATGATGTGTTCCGTGAAAAAGTCGCCGTCTTGTGCAAACATGAAAAAAGAAAAGATCGCCTTCTGTTAGTGAAATCACATATTCTTCCCCGATTTTCCCTTATAAGTGGCGTCTTTCTTTTCTCTCTGATTCAATTTCTTTCCATTTAAACTTTCCCCTTCTCTTCTTTCATACTTTTTACATTTGCACCGTTCGTCACGGTTTTTTCACATTTCTCAGGCTTTTGTTTATTTTGGTCTTTTGTCCATGTCCATTACCTTCAGTCCGCTTTTTATTTCCTTTGTTGTGCCGTTTAAACGCACCCGCGGTTTCTTTAATCATTTCTACGCGTTCTCTGGATGGCGTCCGTCACCCGTTTACCTTCAGAACAGCTTTCTTCGCATGTATATTTCGGTAAGCATTCTTGGCTCTAACACACCCGTAAGTTTTTTTCACAGTTTGCTCACGGTAACTGGACGTTATGCTCGTATTACTTTACCACCTCGGTGCATGGTGGTGGATGTATTCTTTTAACAAACGGCGGTAATTTCACTAACAGAAGGCGATCTTTTCTTTTTTCATGTTTCCTCAAGCCCCTGACTGATATAGCTTTCCTTCACTTTATTTACAGTTACATACCCCCTGACGAAGAGCCTCCCGGCTCGAAATGCATTGGGGTGAAGATACATGCATTTGATGTTATTTGAATTTGAATTCTTGGAACAGTTTACATAATGAAAAAAATTGCTACAGCTTCCATTATATAAGGAGTACCTTGGATATTATGGTGCAAATACTAACTTGATGTGAAAAAGTGAATAAAACTTTTTGAACATTACATTGGGATTACCTCGTTGCTCATTCAAGCACATAGGAGTGCTCAGGTCAACCACCTTGTGCTTACAAGGTTCTCACGAGTACCTAAAGAGTTATTTTCAAAATTCTCGACAAAAGGATTAGTTTGAGTAGTAGCAAAGAACTCATTGTAGACCTTTTTAACTTTTGATAGGAAATAGTGGGCAAGTTCTCATAAAAAGTTTGATTTGAGCAAGATGTACTTTTATTGGAGAACATGGCGGCCAGCTAGCGAGTTTGGCCGCGAGCTCCGTCACTCCGACACATAATACAGAAGATATGGCCTGGAGCATAGCGAATATCCATTAAAAACTCTTGGCTTCACTGACCTCCGTTTATGGCCCCCACCTTTGGCACATCCAGCAGCGCATGCACCTCCGGAGATGCTGCTCCGTCGTCTTCGCCCATTCCGTCCAGTGTAGGCTCTCCCCTGTTGTGTGTGGCCGGACAGCTGCGGAGGGGTCATTGGGCGGCGGCTCATTTGGGTCTCCTGGTTGCCGTGGCCGTAGGAGGTAGTGTCAGCACGGGGCTCCGGAGGCAGCAGCCGGGAGGCTGGGAGGAGACGGGGAAGACTTTCGGATTGGAGCCCTTAGCTTGCGGAGGGAAGACACACTGCTGTGTGGCCTTAACGGGGAGACTCCATTCAGCTTCAGCACTCGTAAGGGGTGGAATGGCTCCATAAATCTATGACCCCTAAAAGGTAATAGAGACCCCCTCCCCCCCAGAAAGCAACAGGGGATACAAACGGTTGGGACCTCAGACACACAAGGAAAAGGGATCGAAGAGGTGGGGCAGAAGTAGATAATCTTTGATCCTCCAGGAACAAACCCTGCTGTTGACAATGTTGTGGCAAGAAATAACAGGCATTCCTTGCAAAATGCTGAGTTTGAGCACTTGTTAGTCCAGGGGGTGGGAGAGCCTAATAAAGATAAAGGTTTAAGTATGACAGTTGGCTTCCCTCCCCTGGTTGTGCAAACCAATATCAACACACAATTATAATAATGATAATAATATGAGCATTTATAAAGTGCATGGTTACACCAACTGGTGTGTCCTTGCGCTGTGATGAGAGGCCGAAAACACGAGAGCCCCACTACAGCCGCACCTGAGCAATTCAAAGGACCTGAAGTACCGGGTTTTTAAGAACCCAGCGGTGCCAGGGAACACACCCAAAGACTTCGAATTCTTCCTGTTTCAGACTACAGAAACACAGAGTCTTCTCGGTGAAGTCAAAGATCAAATTTATTGGCTGCAGCCAGTAACAGGTATCCTAGAAGTACAACACGGTGGATGTTCCCAGGAGACTGCTCAATCTTACAAAGCCAGCCTTCTCTTTTATACAAAATATTGTGCTTTAGGCAAACATTCCTTATTTTACAGTTGATCATTCACATATTTTCACTACAAAGAAAAAGCAGAGTCTTGATGACAAACCCATATTTTAGCTTGTCCAGCCCATAATCAATTACTCGGCAAGGCCTAGTATCTTCATCAGATATCGACGGACCCCCAATAAAAACGGGCACCTCCTCCTCGTAAAGCAAGTCATAAAGAAAGAAACAGAGACAGGTGTGTGTGAGATTAGACATGGTGTGTGTGCGAAGAAAAGTTTATGACATGTTGCGCCTTGATACTAATCTCATTCGGCCACTGGGAAAGGAACTAGCAGAACAGGTTTCGGCTTCAGGCACTAGAGTCAGCTTGCCCAGGTCACAGAGGAGTCAGCAAAGGTGTACGTGTCCTTTAGACTCGCTTCGGCCTTAGTCATTTGGCCTGTGTGAGGGCGATCACAAAATGGCTGCCGTTCACAAAATGGAACCCGAGGGTTCAGGACGGAAACTCTCATTTCCGGGTGATTTCATCACTCGATTATGACCAAAATGCTTGTTCATAGTATTCTAACCATTTGCGGTCTGCTGATACCAAAATCGTCACAATACGACTATATTTACAACACTGGTTCAGAATTTTCAGTACCACAGACCCTCCTTTTGCCCTTACACAGGCAATAACCCTTACTCACGCTAATCTAAGTCCAGGTCTATATTCATAAAGTCATTGAGATGTTGCTGTAGCATCATCCTATTACTTAGCTCGTTTCTTGATACAGGTTTCCTTACACACGATGTAGCACAGAGGCCACATATCGCAGGAGCACACTGTACACACTGACAGAACAGAAAAAGAATGTCTAGAATCGTCCCAATGACAATCAGAATTTTCCATCACCAGGCAGATATCAGTTCCCAGAACCATCCCATCAATGACCAGTCTCCTTTATCCACGTGAATAGATTCAGAGATCTTATGCAGTTGGGAAATGGCCTGGTAAACTGTCAGAGCGTTATCTGGGATGAAAATGCAGCAACTTGATTGGATCACTTTACATACCCCACCTCGGTCTGCAAGTACGATGTCTAGAGCAACTCTGTTCTGAAGAGTCATAAGGCGATCCGACTGGAGCTCAGCCGTCAAATTACTAAGGGCACTGGCAGTTTCAACTATGGTGGATTCAACCACCCTTGTCAATTGCCTTATGTTCCTGCTGTTAACCATAGGTCCCCAAAACGGCAGAAAACCCTTTACGAAATCTTCTTGTCCTGCAGTGTCTTCTTCGCTGATGACACCTCTAACTATCCTTGTCTTATGGTAATCTGCCGCAGCCGTGTAGGTGGGAGGCAACAGGAACGAAACAAAACATGTGCCCGAGAAGTCAGGGGGCAACCATGTATAGGCCCTATCATGGCAGATGAAATAGGTACCCTTAGCTGCTAGAAACGAAGGAGAAATCTGAGACTTAAAAACATATGTTTCAGTGCAGATACTTCTCCCTAACTGAGCTCTGGGATTCTTGCCATTACCTTGCAGACATAGGTGACCCTGATGGGGTACAATCCAAATCGGGGAGGATCTCTTCGCTCGCTGGTTCTCACTCAGTGTAACTCCATATTCTGTTACATTCCATCTAGCATAAGCTCGTAACTCATCTCTGGGAATCGTTCTATACGAGTCAATTGTTCTGCTCAAATTTGTGATTCCTACTACCAATGCTTTGTTACTCGAGTTACCTCTTGTGGAACGCGGTGGATACGGTTCGATGGCATATATGAACATCGTCTGAAATGCCCACAAAGAACCATTATAACTAAAGGGCAAGACCAAGTATGGAATACCCTTATCTGTTGTATGTGGCATAAGACCACACACCCAACAATTAGTTGTGTTCACTACTGATTGGTGTTGGTGTAGGAGCTGAACAAAACAGTTATTGGTAAACTCTAATCTCCTAGTGGACTCATGCTCAGGCAGAGGGTGAAAAGAATGCGAGGAAACAGTAGGAGGAGGTATGGGCTGTGTAGTGGGTGCAAAGGTCACTTGAAAAGAGAATAAAACATATTCTATTAAAAACGTCATTACACTAAGCAACATGAAAACACATAATATCAAAAATTATTTCTTCGTCATTAATATACACATTCTGTCTTTAAAGTTCATCTGTTTGGCTGGTCTCTCCATCTCGCAAAACTCCATCCTCTCTAATTGCTGCCCGTGGCGGTAGGGTGTTCTATGCTAAGGAATGCTTCTGTCAGTCCAGGGCAACTCCCTTAGACCAACCAGAACTGTCGACCTAACGTCTTCAGCTGCACTCCAAAGACTTCGGCAACCATGACCCTAGCAGCTGAACCGGATGGCAGTTCGAAAAACAAAAATAAGCAAGTTTCTCAGATGAGAGAGCTGCACATTCAAAAATAGCAAAAAAAGAATTTTATTTGTCCATAGTTCTCGGCCTCAAATTATAACAGCTTTTTCCAGGTACTGTCTGGTCTTGGAATAAAAGTTCAGGCTCTGTAGTGTTCAATCGAAGTGACGGTGGCACAGCTTCTTGCAAGATATTGTCACTTTCTCGTTCAGAAGTTGTTCTCTTTATACGTGCATCGCTAGAAGGCAGAAAACGAGGCACAGTCTCAGTCTCAGAGTCAGCTATTCCCTCCTGGACCCGCCGGTCGTACGGTAGAGGCAAAGGGACCCTCTTGACATGTACGCAGTGAATCCAGTGCTTTTTCCCTTCCACTCGCACTGCTGATCTTGTTGAGAGAAGGACAAGGTGAGGGCTGGTCATTCTTTGTCCGTTGAACTTCTTCACCAGCACCCATGTTCCAGGATCGATAGGATGTCCCGGAGCTTCAGAGACTTGAGGCAAAGTATTGTGCGCCTGTTGGTGTAAAACACGCAATTTAGCCGTCAATTCATAATGATAATCAAGCAATACAGGGTGTTCGATTTCACTAAACCTTCTCGGCCTTGGCACTCCCCATATGTTGGCCGGACAGCCAAACACAATTTCATAGGGACTAAGTCCCACTCTTGAATGAACAGCCATTCTTGTCGATAGGAGTGCTAAAGGCAGAGTGTCAGGCCATTTAAGACCAGAGCTTGCTTGAATCTTGGCCAATTTCAGTTTTAGTGTGCCATTATAGCACTCTACTAATCCAGCTGACTGGGGGTGATTTGCAGCATGGAACTTTTGTTGGATACCTAGCCCTTCACACACACTCTTCATCACTCAACCCACAAATTCACTTCCATTATCACTCCAGACCATTCTCGGCATTCCAAATCTAGGGAAAAATTCCTTTAAAAGGGCTTTAGCTGTGGATATGGCAGTATTGTCTTTCAGGGGGTATGCTTCTACCCATCTCGAAAAGGCACAAACAACAACGAGTACGTATTTCAAATTGTTGCACCTTTCCATGTGGATGAAATCTAGCTGCAAAACCTCGAACGGATACGTCGGAGGAGCAAAATGACCAGCTGGAGTTGGGGTTCCCCTACCAGGATTGTATTTCAGACACACCATGCAATTCTTGACCACATTTTCTGCACGCTTAGGAATTCCAGCATTTTGCCATACTGGAGCTAACAACTTGCAAATCCCTTTCACGCTGATATGAGCCATTCCATGAGCCATTGTCACAACCGCAAGCACATACCCATTGGGTAACAACCATCTCTGATGCTCTGACAAATCAGTCCAACAACCATTCGAATCCAATCTACCCTTGCTTTCTCTCCATTCATTCAACTCTTTCTCTGTAGCTTCAGCTTGGATGGATTTCACACTCTCAATCGTATCTTCACACATACTCTTCTCTGGAACCCATCTCGCCGGACCCGCAATGTACATTCGACTCATCACATTTCTCGCAGTTTCTTTCGCAACTTCATCCGCAAACGCATTTCCGCGGCCAACATCATCAGTAACCTTTTTATGGGCACTGCATTTCACAATCGCAACTTGTAACGGCAAGGTCAGTGACTCAAGAAGCTCATTCACCAACTGACCATGCTGTATCTTAGCTCCATGCGAAGTTAAAAATCCACGTTCTTTCCACAATCTTCCAAAACTATGAGCCACGCCAAAAGCATATTGACTGTCAGTATATACATTCACTCGTTTTCCTTTCGCCAACACACACGCTCTCGTAAGTGCAATCAATTCTGCTGCTTGTGCTGAATTATGTGGGATACGTGCAGCTTCAACAATCGTATGCAAAGTCGTAACAGCATATGCTGCAGTCGTATCACCATTCGGCAACTTAAAGTACGAACCATCAACCCACAAAGTACCATCACACTCAGGAAGAGGAGTATCCCTAAGATCTACTCTCCCTTTCGTCTCTTCTTCGGTTCTCAGAAAACAGTCATGCTGTTCTTCACTATCTGTCTCAACTGTAATTGGCAACACGTGGCTGGATTCAACGTGTTGCATCGTTTAATGTGCACATGACTCGCTAGCAACGTCAACTCATAACCCGACAACCGAGCACTAGTTAAATGCTGTGTCTTCGTACGGTTCAACAAGGTATCCACTGCATGTGGAACCATAACTACTAGCGTGTTATCCATAACCAAACCAGCAGACTGTCGAATTGAAACAGCCGCTGCCGCTGTGGCTCTCAAGCAACTCGGCAACGCTCTAGCTACAGGATCTAAAGTCGACGAAAAGTACGCACATGGGCGTTGCTTATCGCCAAACTGCTGAGTCAAGACTGACAATGCACATCCCTCTCTCTCGTGGACATACAATGTGAAAGGCTTACTGTAGTCGGGAGTACCCAAAACAGGAGCCGAACACAACGCATTGCGTAATTCTGAAAAGCTCTTCTGACATTCGTCAGTCCAAGGAATAGGATTTGGAGTATCCTTCGCAGTAAGGGCTATCAAAGGCTTCGCTAACAAAGAAAAATTAGGGATCCACTGTCTACAGTACGATGTAATACCCAAAAAGGCACGCACTTCTCTCTGCGTCTTAGGAACACTTATTTTCACAATAGCTTGAATTCTCACTGGGGTCAGTTTCCTTCCCTCCTTCGATAAGAAGTGACCTAAGTAGGTTACTTCTTGTCGACAATATTGTAACTTAGAGAGAGAAACTTTATACTGACAATCAGACAGGTGGCGTAATAATGATAAAGTGGCTTCCTTGCAAATCTCTTCAGTATCAGCTGCAACTAGCAAATCATCAACATACTGAATAAGGGCTGCACCATCAGGTAAAACCAACAAATCCAGTTGTGTGTTCAAAGCTTGGCTATAGATCGATGGACTCTCACAATAGCCTTGAGGAGCGCGCTTAAAGTGGAAACTTCGTCCTCCTAAAGAGAATCCAAAAATATCCCTACTCTCCTCGGCAATCGGGATACTGAAGAAAGCATTCTTCAAGTCTATCACCGAAAACCATGTGGCTGTAGCCGGAATCAAAGTCAACAAGGCAGTAATGTCGGGCACAACGGGAAATTGCGGAACAACAATCTTGTTCACTTCGCGAAGATCAATGACAAACCTATATACAGGAGGTTGTGAAGAATCAGTTCTCTTCAAGACAGGCAAAACAGGACCATTGCACACATTACCTCTTGTTTCTTCAATAACACCTTTGTCGATCAGATCATAAATGATCGCCAATAGTGCACGCTCACCATCACTCGAGATGCGGTATTGTGGAATGCGCGGTAGCTTAGCATTCGCCTTAAGCGTCACAACATATGGAGGAATGTCCAACAAGCCCACATCATTCGGACCAATAGCCCATAATGAATCCAGTAAAAAAGACAATTCAGATGGAATACTATCCTTCGACAGATACATCGGAGAGATCACTCTCTCACCCAAGGTAAGATGAACTCCTGACGGGGAACAATACAGTGTCTCATACAACCTCTTCAATAAATCCAAACCCAACAGATTCTCATTACAACCTGTAGTCAATAGAAGGGGTGCTTCGATCTTACGCGGTCCAACAGAAAGAGACAATGGAGCAGAAATTGGATTAGTAACGGGGGCGCCAGAAAAACCTACAGAAACATTCATTTCGCCAGACAAAGATGCGCTAGGGAGTTTCGAGTACATAATAGAACTCTTTGTAGCACCAGTATCCAGCAGAAAAGGCTCTGACACACCTGATGCAATCACTTCAACATAGGGTCCACTCTGATCTACTGGAACTGAAACAACTCCCTCTCTTTGTCCATGGCTGTCCTAACAATCATTACCGTTCGCTTCGGGACCTTCAACATAGTAATCATCCACATAGTACTGTGCTGTCCTACCAAACGAACCTTGCTGCTGATCAAAGCTATTCATTGAGTTCTGTGGAGGCAAAGGAAGTACATTCTGTCCGCGACCTCTACCTCTAGGCGCTTGTTGAGCACCTCTACCTCTAACACCAGAAACACCATTCCTACGCTGCAACAAAGCCGGACAACTATTCTTGAAGTGACCCTCTTCTCTGCAATAGGCACACTGGTTAGGCCCATACGGGAGGCGCTGTTGAGAAAACACGTTCCTTTGCGAGTTTCTCGAATACTGCTGAGGTTGCTGATAATCGCGCTGACTATTAGTACAGGGTGGATAAGCTTGTTGTAGAAGAACTTTAGTCTTCAATTCCTTAGTCTTCTTATCCGCTTTCTCTAACTCATCTTTGCGCCTGTTTTCGTAGTACTGGCCCGTAGCTAAAATCTGTGCTGACGTAGAAATGGGCCAAGCACTCTCGGAATCCTTTAACTTAGTGCACAACTCGGGAAGCAAATTATGCACGAATTTGTCGACGAACAATCTCTGGCCACCTTCGGTAGCCATATCCTGACCACTATGATCTACAAAAGTTTCTTCAAACCGCGTGAAGAAATAAGAGACAGTCTCGTCTTTCTTCTGCTTACACGCAGACAGCTTGTCCCAATTAACACGCACTTCGGGCATCAAAGTCTTCATGAAATTAATAATCCTACCAGGTAATTCAGTAATAAGATCTTCAGGCTTAGCACCTCCAACTTGTCTATCATCTGCAGCAACAAGATTAGCCCAGGTATCACCCAATTCGTTATCATGATCCGTATATCGAATCTTACTCCAAATAGGCTGTGGAACAACATTGCCAAAAAACATATGTCCACTAAATTCATGACGCACGAACCCACAGTTTGAGTGAGCTCTTTATAATATCCTGCGGGATTTTTGCGCGGATCAGGTAAAGTCTGCTTAAGAGCTAGGACTTCAGCACGCTTCCTAGGAACATGAACCCACACTCGCTGAAAGTGCGCAACAACAGGTGGAACAGCATTTGCATCAGCAGGTCTCCAAACTGTAGGAACCTCATGCATCGGATACTGACGCGCTTTTCTCCTAACTAACGAATCAGGCTCAAACAATCGCTCAGAAGGAGCATTATTACGAAACGACAACAACGTCGACACCGCTCTCTTGATGTCGAGGAGACTCACAATCGTCCCTTTCGCAAAATCGGAACGCACTCGATATAATTCTTCAGGCGCTTTACCCACTTCGTCTACCCACTGTTCATGGAGGAACACACACATCATTTCAAAAACGTACCGTTGCTTTGGTGCTTTCCACTGTCGGAAAACATCCATAATACCCTCAAGATCATACTGGGAAGTATATGTAACCCATCTACGTGCCATGTGATCCAATACCACACGCTCATCCGCATCAGGCAACTGACTACGTGATTGTCTATCCACATTCACAGGAGACATACCCAATTCTCCCAACAAAGGAGTCAGAAAACCAAAAACAGCAGCAGTCATACGCTGCCTAGTTGAAGGAGAAGATGGAAGAATAAGGAAAGACGGAACAACAGTAGAAGAATCCAAAGCCGGACCAGTAGGAACATTAAGAACAGAAGTAGAAGTAGCAGACAAAGGCAAAGTTGGCGGCCCCTGAGGAGGCTGCGCCAAAGGAACAGTAGCCAACGGAAAAGGAGCTGGCTGTGGAGGAATTACGGATGGTACAACAACCAGAGGTTGCACAGCCACAACTGGTGGCAGTGGTGCCCTAGCACTCTGTGCATAAGGGGGTGGTGAAGTCAAGAGATGTGACATTAAAGGATCTTTCGCAAGATCTTTCTTCTCTTCCTGCTCTTTAGGCGGCAAGACTGGGTAGCATCTATCTACCGCTAACTTCTTCACTCTAAGCATCTGCTCGCTTTCCTGCTCTTCTTCATTATCCCTAAATGCAACAGCAGCTTGTACCATTGACATACCTCGTTCACGTTTATTCCTCTTAGCTAACTTAATTTCTTTCTGTTTGGCTTCTTTGCGCCATAGGCGGAAAGAGTCAAACATTGCCGGCCGGGCTTTCTTCTTAAAAAGTTTGACCTCTAGATTATCCAAAATCTCTACGTCAAAGCTACCATATTGAGGCCATTTTAAAACACCATATTTCCTGGTGTATCGGATCCATACTTCATTATATGCGATAGGGCCCACATCATGCTTCACATAAAGTTCATAGGTTGGAGTTCCAATCGGAGGAACCGCACACGAGTCCTCTAATCGGGAATCCCTATTACAACCAAGACAAAACAGATTTCCAAGTCTGCTAAGACCAGGCATCTTCGCTCTCCAGTCTAGCTTCAAACTTCAAAGGATTATCGAATACGATAGTCTCGTGAATACACGAGTCCTTCGGTTTTGGCACTTGCAAGTTCCAAACAAAGCGATCCCGAAGGATACCCAAAAACTAAGAACCAAACTAAGGACTGGGAGACGCTCCACTCATACTCAACTGAAGTATCGATGACGTCACCAGAAGACTCATCTAACGTTTCGCTCTACCAATCATCAAGGGTCCAAAACAGGGTGATAGTCAGGGCAGCAGTCCTTTGTAGCCGTCGGGAAGCGTGGAACCTCGCAGCAAAGACTTTCGGACCATGTCGACATACAGGGGTCGATGAAGTGGCGGCCTTCCTCCAGAATTTTCACACGAAGCTCCTCACGAACCTCTGGCTTCGACCGGTACCGCTGATACCGCCCCACGTTGGGCGCCAAACTGAAGTACCGTGTTTTTAAGAACCCAGCGGTGCCAGGGAACACACCCAAAGACTTCGAGTTCTTCCTGTTTCAGACTACAGAAACACAGAGTCTTCTCGGTGAAGTCAAAGATCGAATTTATTGGCTGCAGCCAGTAACAGGTATCCTAGAAGTACAACACGGTGTATGTTCTCAGGAGACTGCTCAATCTTACAAAGCCAGCCTTCTCTTTTATACAAAATATTGTCCTTAAGGCAAACATTCCTTATTTTACAGTTGACCATTCACATATTTTCACTACAAAGAAAAAGCAGAGTCATGATGACAAACCCATATTTTAGCTTGTCCAGCCCATAATCAATTACTCAGCAAGGCCTAGTATCTTCATCAGATATCGACGGACCCCCAATAAAAACGGGCACCTCCTCCTCGTAAAGCAAGTCATAAAGAAAGAAACAGGGACAGGTGTGAGTGAGATTAGACATGGTTTGTGTGCGAAGAAAGGTTTATGACATGTTGCGCCTTGATACTAATCTCATTCGGCCACTGGGAAAGGAACTAGCAGAACAGGTTTCGGCTTCAGGCACTGGAGTCAGCTTGCCCAGGTCACAGAGGAGTCAGCAAAGGTGTACGTGTCCTTTAGACTCGCTTCGGCCTTAGTCATTTGGCCTGTGTGAGGGCGATCACAAAATGGCTGCAGTTCACAAAATGGAACCCGAGGGTTCAGGACGGAAACTCTCATTTTCGGGTGATTTCGTCACTCGATTATGACCAAAATGCTTGTGCATAGTATTCTAACCATTTGTGGTCTGCTGATACCAAAATCGTCACGATACGACGATATTTACAACACGGGTTCAGAATTTTCAGTACCACAGACCCTACAAGTGCTGAAAGAGATGAGTTTTCAGAGCTTTCCTAAACTAAGTCTCGGAGACCTCTAGCCTAAGGCTCAAAGGAAGTTTGTTCCAGTTCTGCGGAGCCAGACAACAAAACAACTGGCCCCCCAGCCTAGCCTTCCGCACCCTGGGAACAAGTAGCAGGCACATCCCACAGGATCTAAGTAGTCTTGTGGGGGCATAGCGGGTGATCAGGTTCGCCAAGTATACGGGACCCCTGCCCTGGGAAATGCCATGACACATACAAAGTGCCTTAAACAGCACCCGTTCCCTAATGGGAAGCCAATGAAGGGTCACCAGAGCCTTCCTTGAGGAGGCAACCGCCTTGGTTGCATGAGGACCAGCAGCGCAGCTGCATTCTGTAGACATTGAAGTCTGTTCAAACATTCAGCCGTGGCGCCCAGTTACAGTATATTACCGTAATCAAGGCGAGATGTCACAAGGGCATGTACCATAGTCTTTCTAGCAGAAATGGGTAGTAGGTCCAGAGTTTTACGAAGTCCCTTAAGGACCCCGAAACAAGTCCCCACCACCCGCCTAGTTTGGTATTCAAAGGAGAGCTTGGGATCCAACCACACACCCAGGTTCTTCACCTGATCACTGGGCATAGGAGTAGGTCCCAAACACTGGGGCCACCAAGCCGATGACCACACTGACGGAGCTCTCCCCACAATAAGCATCTCGGTCTTAATACCATTCAGCTTTAGGCAGTTACTAGCCATCCAGGCTGCTAGTTCTTGCAGGCATGCCACAAAGTTGACGGCTGTCGAGTCCTGTTCCTGAGTCAGGGAGACCACCAGGTGCGTATCATCAACATAGGACACGACCCTGATCCCGAAACCATCCGCTATCTTAACTAAAGGTGACACATAGAGAGGTCATGGCCGAACCCTGTGGCACCCCCTGTTCAAGCTTGATGGTTTTAGAGTAATGGGGGCCTTGCCTCACCTGAAAGCTACGCTCCGACAAGGACCTCATCCACTTCAGTGCAGGGCCGGAGACACCGCCTTTATTCAGACACTGCAGCAAGGTGTGATGAGCCACAATGTCAAAGGCAGCACTTAAATCCAGCAGGATTAAGGCCACTGTCTGCCCGGCATCCGTACATTGCCTGATGGTTTCCGTGGCACAGAGCCAATTCTGTTGAATGCATGGCATGAAAACCCGACTGGGACCGATGTAACAGATGGTGTTTCTCAACATGAGCTATGAGTTGTTTGTTCACTACTTTCTCTGTAACCTTATCAAAGTAAGGGAGAAGATAGATCGGGCGTAGATTGTCAAGTTGCTCAGGGCTAATATGAGGTTCCTTGGGTAGCGGGAGAACCACGGCTTCTTTCCAACTACTAGGAACTATACAAGACACAAAGGATAATTCCAAGAGGTGTCCGATGTAGGGCTCAATAGTAGTAATACTCTCCCTAGGTACCTTAGGGCAGCCGGGTCCCTAGGAGAACCTGACTTCACGCTCAGACAAATTTGAATTAGCAGCTCTGGGGGGGGGGGGGCGCTAGGAAATTACTCAGCCCTACTCCCTCCCAGGCCTCACTAGCCTTTATTCCAGTCTCTTTAGCCTCCCTAGCAGACTCAGGAAAGGTGGAATAGATTTTGTTCACTTTGTCTGCGAAAAAGTCCGCTACACGGTTGCACACCTCTACAGAACCCGATACCGGAGGAGCTCTGGTGGCCAGCGAGGAGATTTCCTTATAGATCTTAACCCCTTCTATGCTCATGACGAGCTCAGCTCGTCATGAGTTACTCCTCTCGTACACTCATGACGAGCTGAGCTCGTCATGTAACGCAGGTTTTTCAAAACCCCAGCGCACAGCGGGAAAACTGCTAGCGCACAAGGTGTTAAACAATTCTTTAGCTGAATTCTCTGCAGCTCCAATTCTTTCCTGATACCATTTCGCCTTAGCTTTCCTAATGAGCCCATGATATTTTTGAAGCATGGCATTGTACTCTCTCCTCCCCTGGTCTGAGAATCCCTTCCTCCATCGCCTCTCCAGGCGTTTGCACTCCTTTTTAACCGTGTGCAATTCGGGATTATACCACGGGGTAGATTTTTTGTGCCCTTCCCGGATTCTTTCTCTATGCCCACGGGGCAGTCCTATCCAGTGCCTCAGTAATGCGCCTATCTAAATTGGCGCATGCGCTTTCAACATCCGTGCCCCCTAGTGGCCCTCCTTGGATTAGGGCGTTATTACATTTTTCACGGGAAAAGCCAACCCACTTCCGGCAGTTGACATCCGGCATTTGTTTTCCCCAGACCCTCGCCAGGTAAAATTGAGAGACGGGGGAAGGTGTTGAGGAATTATAAAATCCGAGTGGATAAAACTAGAGTTACGCCATCCTTAAGGTCATACTTTAAAATAAAAGAAATAGAGCCCCAATACAAAATGCCTTCTCAAATACAGCTACAATAAAGTCTCCTATGACCCCGCACATACAGTTGGTGGCAGTGACAGATCTCCCCACCTCCAATAGATTTTCTGCATTATCCAAGGATAATTTAGATAGGGAGCACCCTCAAACGCATACCTGTATGGAAGATATAACTACTCTTACCAATTCTTTTGTCAGCAAAGAGGCTCCAGACATGAGCCTCATGTTTCTTTTACTTTTTAGGGAAATTAAAGAAAAATGTGCAATCTCTGAAAACAACCAAGCTAAAATTCATGAGTCTTGTGAGAGTCTTGATGCTAAAATGGCAGATATCGCAGCGAGGCTAACAACGAAGGAGACAGTGATTGGGATATTGCAGGACGAAGTCGAGTCTAATCATGGAGCCATTCAAACTCTAATAACCAATGAAAAAGAGATCAGAGACAAGCTAGAGACACTAGAAAATAACTCCAGAAAGAACAATTTAAGACTGCTAAAAGTTCCGGAGGGACTGGAAGGGGGAAACTCAAAAGGCTTCGTGATCAGCATTCTTAAAGAGTCAATGCCTGAAATCCAGACGTGGGACTTAGATCAGGACATTTAAAGAGTACACAGGGACCCATTCAGGAGAGACCCGTAAAGAGATAAACCAAGGAAAATTCTTTAAAAATGTTGTACTTATGTCTTCAAAGAGGCAATTCTTTCAGCGGTCCTTAAAGTGAAAAGCTTCCAAATAGGTGACTGGTCTTACACCATCAGATCAGACATAGCGAAGACTAAACAAAATTGTCAGTGGGAACTTGGGAAGTACATTCAAACTTTAAAATCACTGGAGGCAACCGCGCAGTTGAAGATTCCTGCTACTCTAAGGGTCATGTGGAGAAATAGAATGCACAACATCAGGGAGGTCTCTTGAGGTAGAGAGCTTAAGTCAGATCAACTTGCAAAAATAGGCATGAGAAATCAGGTCGGAGAGTCTGAGCTTCAGGGGTAATATGTGCTACACCGTTTGGATTAAGGCAGGGTTCCTCAGACTGGGACAGGATGGACGGAGGGAAGTAGGGGTACACACACACACCTGTAATTATGAGCACTGGGTAGGGAGCATTAGGGAAAATAAAAGAAAGTATCCTCATATATGACAACAGTCAGTACATTAAAGGGAGAAAACCAGAAGGTGGGATAGAAATGTGGGATGCATAAACAGCAGCCAATTAGGGTATATAGGAGAAGGAGGAAGATTTTGGAACTAATCAATCTTTCTTAAAATGATATAATAATATTACGTGAGACTCATCTTCGACATGAGGAATAGGATGAGATTCTTAAAACAAATAGATGGATAGCACATTTGATATGCACTAATCAATCATGCAATGTAAAAGGAGTAGCCATATTATTTTAAAAATTGGCATGTGCTAACAGAGAGCTCCACTGTGGATATAGGGGGCAGATGGTGTGAGAAAGTGGCTCTATATATACTGGACCAAAGTAAGGTACAGTGTGTATAGAGTCCACAAACCCCAGAGGTATAACAGAGGTAAAAGTCAGGGCTCACCTTACTCTCAAAAGTGGTAGCTTGGTCGAGCAGTAGGGCAGTACCAAAGGACAGTGTAAAGCATTTGTTGTACACAGTCAGCAAAGGTTTGCACACACTCAAGGACTGAACTCCAGGCCAATTGTTTTTATATCAACAGATATAGTTGTTTTATTTTTAGAACCAAGAGGTGTAAAAATATACTTTTCTCAATATGAGTGATCTCAGATGAGTACTTTGCAGAAAGGCAATAAACTGTGTAATCACAATAGGTACAGGGGTTGCAGTAGGCAACACCATTCTAAACACAAGTTAGCACTGAGCTCAATGGGTTTTTCTACATCAATGCAGGTATTTACTTAATAGATTACGTTTGCAATCCTAGGACTGGATCCTAGATTCAGTCTTGGGGTCTAAGCTGGAAACAGTTTAATAAAAACGTTTTAGTTATTGCAGTCATTTTTAAGGAATAAAAAGCTATTTCAAAAGTTCACAATTAGAAACTTTTCAAGGGAAATCTGGCAATGTTATCCAAGAGGAGAAAATTCAGGTTGCAGGTAAAGTATAATCTCGTTACTTTTGTAATCCAGTACTGGGCTCTTAGGTCCAGCACTGAGGTCTAAAATTAAAACAGGTAAGTAATTACGTTTCAGTATTTCGTATGATTTTTAAAGAATATTTACAGTTTTCAAAAGTAGGCACTTAGAAGAAATTTCATAGAAAAGCAGACAATGGATTCCTATGGAGAAAATACAGGTTACTAGTAACCTCGGTAAGGATTACTTTTGCGGTTCAGTACTGGGCTACAAGGTACAGTACTAGTTTCTCTCCTGGTCCCAGGTGAGTACTTCAGAATTCAGTTGATTTTATATGAATATTTTAAGTTTTCAAATCACAGATTTTTTTAGTCAAACCAGTCAATGCTATCCAATGGCAGGTGAGTGAGTTACCGGTTTCCAGGTGAGTACTCGACTGGTGAGGTTAAGGTTCTAGGCATAGACTCAGGGGTCCCCCAGGGTCAGGTAGGTACAGTTGGCTCACCCTCAGCGGCGCAGGGGCAGCCGGGTGCAGATGTAGTTAGGCCCAATGTTATCCAATGGGGGGCAGTGGGCCTCTGGTTGGTGGCTGCTGGCTAGCAGACCACGCGGCCGTGGGAGCTGGGCTCCTGGTCACTTGCTCAGGGCAAATGGGGGAAGTAAGATAGGGTACAGGTTGCACTGCCAATGGCACATGGCAGCTGGGTGCAGGGTGCTTTTGAGCCGTCGGGCGCTTTATGTTATTCAATTTGGAACTTGAAAAGGGAACAAAGGCTGCAGGCTCGAGGACGGAGAATCTTGTGGAGCGACCAACACTTCGAGGGGTAAGTTGGGATCTTGAAGGATAGGTAGGTACCCAGGAGTTGGCCACAGGGGGCCATGGGGCGCCGGGTGCAGGGGTGTCTTTTGAGGTCGTGAAATCTTACCCCCTTCTGGTCGCGGTCGGAGGGGCCCTTTGTCCTGAGGCTGCCGGCGTCATCGGGGTCGTCGAGGAGGGTCTTTGGGCACTGGACTTCGGGTCCCAGTCGCCGGGGGGACGTCCTCGTGGTCCAGAGTGGGTTGGTCTGGAGCTTCCTGGCTGGCACCAGGATGGGTTGTTGCAGCAGAGCCTCTGCTGATGGGAGTCCCAGGCTTTGAGAGGGTCAAGGCAGGCAGGTCCTCTGGGTGTCCCAAGGTTGCTGTCTGCGGGAGTCGCCGGGATTAGGCAGGAGCAGGTTCCAGGATCGACAGGCCGGTTGTGCTGGGGGCAAGTCAGTTGTTGTCATCCTGTTGTTAGCAGCTGCACGGCGGGTCGTCTCCTTCTTGATCTTCTTTCTTCTTTTCTTATCGGGATCTGAGGAAGGAAGGTTCAGGGAGCCCCTAAATACTGAATTTAGGGGTGTTACAGGTAGGGCAAGGGCAGGGACCAATAGGTCCCTGTACTGGGGTGGGTACATCCCCTAGCCTGCTCCTCTCCTGTGGGAGGGGGGCAGGAGCCTAGCTGTGATTAGGCAGGGCTCCCCATCTTCAAGATGGCCAGAGCCCGGGGTCGTGCTTCACCTAGTCTCCCCCAACTGATGGGTGGGGTTGGCACAGGCTGGCACCCCCCCCTTTCTGACGTAGTTTTTCCGGCCAGAGTTCCCGCCAGAGTGGGGGTCAGGACTGGTGGGGGCCAGTTGCTGGGTACAGCAAATGGTCTGGAGAACCTCACAGAGGCCGCAGGCCTTTGAAGCTTTCCCCTGCCCATCCTGGGGGAGGAGACCTAGCACCTTGCACAGGGTGTGCATTGTTGCAGGCCCAGGAGAGCGTGGGCTCTCCACCCAGGGGTCCAGCAACATGTCTGCTGTGTGGCAGCCTAGGCAGCCTCTCAGTCTAGACGTGGATTGGGGTTAGGTTTCAGGGGGCATCTCTAAGATGCTCTCTGTAGTGCATTTTTCATTAAATTCCACACTGGCATCAGTCTGGATTTAATGTGCTGAGAAGTTTGATACCAAACTAGTCAGTCTTCAGTGTAGCCATTATGGTGTTGTAGAGTTCGTAATGTCGACCTCCAAGCACCATATACTCTTAATGGCATCACTGCACTTACAGTGCCCAGGATTGGCCCTGGGTACTGTAGGGACACAGGGCTCATGCACCTGTGCCCACACCACTGGCATAGGGCACCCAGCTAGAGGGGTGACTGATGTATGCCAGGGCAATAGGTTTGTGGGCATGGCACACGGATGTGTGCCATGTCGACTCTTTGTTTATTTCTGTACTTAGGCACTCAGCCTGCAAAGGCAGTGTGTGGGTGCCAGGGTACAGGGCCCCTAAGGGTGACACAATAAGTGCTGCAGCCCTTAGGGGTCTTCTCTGGTCACCATACCCTGGTTACCTAGGGTACCATTTACTAGGGGCTGACAGGTGGCCAGAGATGCCAATTGGGTTTTAGTTTAAACAATGTTTTAGGAAAGGAACACAGGCCCTGGGTACCTGGTTGGCAGGTGCCCAGGGCACACTCAGTCAAAGCTCATCCGCAGTCAGAAAAAAGTGGGGGCATACCAATGCAAGAAAGATAGCACTTTCTCAGAGATGGGTAATAACCAACATCAAAATGGATAAGCCAGGATAAATACTGGTAGGTTATTATGGTCCCAATATGGATGATCCATCTCCTCTTGGAGAGTTATATAGACATTTACTTGATTCTAAGTATAACATTATTATGGGAGGGGCTTTAATATTTTGATCGATCCCGCCCTTGACAAGTCTTCAATAAAACACATAGTAAATGCCCCTATAATGACGAAGATCGTACAGCAGATTATTAAGAATCTTGGCCTACTGGATATCTGGAGACTTAAAGCTGGCTCTAAATATTCATACGCCTCCAGAATAGATTTTTTTCTTGTTGAGGCAAGGTTGAGTACAAATATATCCACAGTCATGCACCAACCAGAACACCTTTCAGATCATGCAGCAGTGAAGTTAGTAGACTAAGCAGAGAGCCATCAAACAGTATAGGTGGACTCTAGATAGAACACTTTTAAGAAATCAAGATGTGGTAGATGCATTAAAAAGCATACGGTAGAGTTCTTTGCGATAAATGAAACCTTGGCTGCACTTCATACTGTACAGGATGCCTTCAATGCTTATATGCGAGGAAGAGTAACAAGTTATGAAGTGTTTAGAAGGGAAAAGGGAATTAAAAGAATATGAGGCTAGAATTGACAAGGCACAGAAAAACCTTATTGACTGTCACAATGTCACTTTAAGAACTGAGCTTCGGGGGAAGTTGAATGAGGCCAGGGAACACCTAGTTGATTTTTTTAGCAAAAAGGATTCGAGAGAGGTGGGATGCCAAAAAACTGGCTCATTATGAATATGGGGAAGGGTGTGGGAAATAACTAGGCCGGAAGATAAATCAAGATCAGTTACAAAATGAGATTAAGTATGTGCAGATTGGCCCTACTCAAGAACATTGCTCGAAGGATCATACTATCGGGTTGGCATTCAGGGATTCTTTTCAGAATTTCTGAATTTATATTCTGAAGATACGAAGTCTAGCCAGACAGAAGTGCAGGAATGGTTGGAGCATGACTCTCTCCCTAGGTTGGATATTAGTCAACAATCATTCCTCAATTAAGAAATCACTTCTCTAGAGATAGAGAAATCAATTGCCCATTTAAAAAGAGGAAAAGCGGCAGGCCCGGACTGCTTCCCAAATGAGCTGCACAAGGTTCTAAAGGAAGTGCTTGTCCCGCACCTAACTAATCTACTGAATATCATCTATGTCAATCGTGCTCCTCCTCCAGCTACATAGAAATAGGCAGTTATAAGATTAATTTTAAAGCCCACCAAAGACCCTATGAAGTGTGACTTTACAAGCCAATTTCCTTGCTGAATAGTGAATACAAAATATTAACGCAAATACTTGCCAAAAGGATAAACGGTGTTTTAAAGAACCTCATACATGAGAATCAGAAGGGTTTTATGAAACACATTCAGCTTCATTACTTAACGCATGATTTGATTAGTGCAATTGATATTGCTATTACAACTAGGTCTCCCTTAACTGTATTATGGTCGATGCGGCCAAAGCATTCGACAGAGTCAGCTGGCCCTTTCTGTATAAAGTCATCGAACAAAATGGGTTAGGCAACCACTTTCTTAAGGCTTTAAGATCAATATAAAAATGTAAATCTGTAAATCAATATGTAAATGTAAATATAAGATCAATATATGATGCACCAACAGCAAGACTAGTGGTAAATGTGTTTCTTTCACCTAAAATCATGATTGACCGGGGTACTAGACAAGGGTGACCCTTATCGCCTTTACTTTTTAGTATTACATCTTTTTATTGAAAGATGACAGCCCATACACAAAAACCATTTGCGGATATAGCCCCCACATCTAGTAGCGTAGCAGAGTTCAAAGCTCAAAAGGGACAGACAAGTCCATTCGCCGATGCAGGATGAAGCTTGCTGAAAAGCGCTTTGCACATGCAAGCAGTTAACAAATGAAAGAAACACAACCATATAAAACCCCCTAATCCCTGCCACATCCCTCCCTTCCCCACCCACCCCGTGTTCCAAGTCCACCACCCATCTCGTCCAAGCGCACACAACCTGACGTCGGCCGCTCTGTATCAGAGAGGCGCAGGTAGCGAGGACAAGTGACCTCTCGGAATTCCGAAGCTAACAGGGACAAAAAGGGCTGCCACAACTCTGTGTATTTAGCTCCCTCCCCTGCCATTGTCAGTGAAAGCTTCTCCATACCCAACACGAACCACAAACGGTGAAGCCAACCATGGAATGTAGGGACATGTGCGGTGCACCAGTGGGTGAGTATAGTCTGCATAGCGGAGCCTAGCACAATTGCAATCAAGCTACCTCTGCGGGAGTGCAACGGATATGTGAAAGGGTTCGGTTAACCCAGCAAGACGTATGAGAGAAATCGTGGAATCTCTGTGTCAAAATGCACGTCCACCTCGTCCAGTATTTGCTTCCAGTATGCCTGGAGATGAGCTCAATCCCAGAGTAAGTGCACCAGTGTGCCCTCTTGACCGCAACCCCGCCAATATGTCGCCTCTCTAGTGTGGTCCATCTCATGCAGCCGCTCAGGGGTATAGTACCAATAGGTTACAATCTTAGTTAGGGTGTCAGTAAGCCCCATGTGATATGCAGAGTGCCTGGCTCTATAATATATGCCCTCCCATTCCTTATGGCTGAGTGTCCTATACAGTTCCCTCTCCCAGCGTGCCTTACCCGAGCTATAAGTATGGGCATATTTGACCTGCAGCATCCTATACAAATCCGAAATACGTTTTTTGTCCGATTTGCGTGTGATTAGCCAATGCTCATATGGCAGCAGCCGCCTATCAGCCATAGGACGTACCTGCTTGCTAAGTGCCCTGTGTCACGCTTGCAGGTATCGAAGCCTCTCTGACTCTGGCATCCCATACTCTTGTCTAAAATGAGGGAAGGGTATAACTCCCTCTGCTGCGTACAAATGGAAGAGGTACCTACACCCAGCTGGCCTCCATCTCGCATAGGCCACCAAATCCATGCCCGGAGTAAAAGCAGGATTGTCTATTAAAGGGGTAAGTGGGAACGGGAAGGTAGTGAGCTCGTGTTTAACATTGGTGTGGTCCCAAACTCCCATGGGGACCCTAGTGATGTATGAGGCATACAGATTGGGGGGTCTGTGCTGCCTACGGAGGAAAGGAATTTCTTGGAGAGGGCGACCAGCGACCACCTGATCCTGATAGAGCCAATGCGTCTTAGACTCCCACCTACTCCACTCCACTAGGAGACGCAGATGAGCAGCTTGAAAGTAGAGCAACAAATCCGGGAGTACAAGTCCCCTCCCCCCTCTGGGGGAAGTGTCGCCAGTTGCAATTTTAGACGCGGCTTCCTCCCATTCCATATAAACTGAGCCAATTCCGATTGTGTTTGTTGTATCCAACCCGGCAATGGTCGAAGGGGAATAGTGCGAAACAGATCTAGGATCCGGGGGAAAATTGCCATCTTAACCGCCGCTACTTTACCCAGCCATGACAGAGGGTTGTGTTTCCACTTCCCGCCTAATTTTCTGTCGCAACAGAGTGTAATTAACCCTTACTGTGTCCCTAAGTGAGCGGGCCAGCGGGATCGGGCCTGTTGCCCAATGGAAGGGGAACAATCCCTGTAGAAATTCTCGAGTGGATCTCTCCAGGGACAGGTCGAGTGCCATCGACTTACCCATGTTAACCTTGAATCTGGCCGCTTGTGCAAATAGCTCCAGGTCCTCAAGGCATGGGGGCAACGACTTTCGAGGGTGAGACAACGAGAGCAGGACGTCGTAGGCATAAAGACTAATCGTATGAACGTAGCCCCTGATCTTGATTCCCGTTACCCTCGGGTTAAGCCTCAACCTCTGTGCCAACGATTCCATGTAGAGGGCGAAGAGGAGGTGCGACAAGGGACACCCCTGCCTCATGCCTCGTTCAATGGCGAACCGGGGGGGGGGGGGGGGGGGTGCAGCTCCTGCTGTCGGAAATTTGTAACAGTTCAGGACGTATGTACAGAACTTCACGCCCACCCCCTCCAGAACTTTCTCCATTTGAAAGCTTTCTCGGCGTCGATAGCAATGCATCATGAATTCACCCTTCGTACGTGTAGCCTTCTCGATAAATTGTAAGGCCCGCTTAGTATTATCAGAGGTTTGGCGCTCTGGGATATAACCCGCCTGATCCGGGTCGACAAGGCCTCCCATTTGAGGCGCAAGGCGGGCAGCAAAAATTCCAGTGTATAGTTTAAGATCAGCATTAAGGAGAGCGACCGTTCCTTCCCTGGCTTAGAAATGACCGCAATAGAAGCCTCTAAAAGGTCCCCTGGGATCGCCCCGGGTTCTGAGAAGGAATTAAAAAGGCATGTAAGGAGGGGAGCGACCTGTGCACGAAATGTCATAGACACTCGCAGGGAATCCATCTGCCCCAGACGTTTTCGCCAATTTAAGGCGTGAGATGGGGGCGATAACCTCTTCTGATCGAATGTCACGCTCGAGATGTTCTGCCTGATCTATAGTAAGGCCTGGGATGGAAACCGAGTCAAGAAAGGCCTCACTGGCTAAGTCCCCCACTGGGGACTCGGCGTAGAGGTCAGCGTAGAATTCGCTAAAGGCACAAGCGATATCGGTATCCTCCGTGACGCGCCCACCGTCCCTCCAGAGAATGTCCTGCACACTGTGGTGTTTAGTTTTGCGCAGCTTATGGGCTAATAAGCGCCCACCACTATCTACACCAGTGTACTATGCGTGCCTTAGCCGCAGAGCCGCAAATTCCGCCTGATCCTAATCTATAGCCGCTAGTTGTTGCCGAACCGCTTTAAGTTGCCTCCATATTCGAGGGGCCCCCGTTCTCTGGTGCATTTGCTCCAGCTCCTTAGTCTGCTGGGTGAGTTCCTCCCGCTTACGTGCGCGTTCGACATTATCTGCGGCCGAAATTGCTATAAACTCGCCCCTTATGATGGCTTTCAACGCTGCCCATTGTGCCGCAAGTGTGGTGTCCGTATTACTATTGTGAGAAAGATAGTCAGTGATAACACGCTGTGTACGTGTGACCACTTCCTTGCGGTGTAATAATGTCTCCCGAAGGCGCCAGGTCCGTATCATGCGTTGGGTTGTTGGAAGGGAGAGGACAACTGTCACTGGTGCATGATCCGATAGGGAAGCAGTCCCTATTTCTACCGCAGTCGCCAGCGCATGCACGGATGTCGAAGCTAGCAGGTAATCTAAGCGGGCATAGGTTTTGTGTGCACTAGAATAATAGGAGTATTCCCGACTCTGGGGGTGGAAGCTGCGCCACAAATCCATGAACCCGCAAGCTGGACAATCCCTCCGATGAGAGAGTACCTGATTGGGAAGTGCGTTAGCATGATCCGTCTAAAGTGTTGTCAAAGACCAAATTTAAATCTCCCCCCAACAGAATGTGGCGGTCCGGTGTGTTGGAAGCTTCAGTGATGGCTGAGTGAAAGAACCTTTCCTGACCTTCATTGGGGGCGTAGACTGACCCAATAGTAAATGTGGAACCTATAGGTAAAAAACCTACCCTTAATCTCCGACTCTTTGTGCAGTACCTTACCCCTGAATCGTTGAGCAACCAAAACGGCGACTCCTGCAATCTTTGTGGTGCCGGAAGAGAAAAACTGTAGTGGAAACTTCCGGGACCGAAGGCGGAGGCAATCTGTCTGCAGCAGGTGTGTCTCCTGTAGGAGGCAGATATCAGCCTGGGAGTGCTCTAGGCATGAGAGGACTGCCTTGCGCTTTACTGGATTTTTCAACCCTCTCAAATTTAACGTAAGGACTTTAAGCTCTGCAGCTGGCATCTACTCGGTTAGGGTCATGAGAAGCTGAAGGAGCACACTAACGGGAGAATGCCCTGGAGCTCGGTGTTGCTCTTCCCTGGGATGCCTAGACTGGGGGCACCTACCGCAACCTCTAGCACTCGGTGGACTTGGAACATCGGATCCCCCCCCCACAACTTCCCCACCCCAAAGAAAATCCCCAAAACAAGGTAAGCACAATCATAGTGTCCATCATCCGTAAGTAATTGTATAGTGAATCGGGGTAATTCGTCTAACTCTCAACAGCCCCCTCCCGCCAACGGCCTGAGAAACATAACAAGCAAACATTTGGCCTTAGGAAATCATAAAAGTCAGCTGGTTGGAGACGAGTTCCGATCCAACGCGACCACCTCCACTACAGCCCGCTGGCCCTCCACGATCTCAGCTGCTGGGGGTTTCTTCACTCTGCGCCACCTGCCCTGCTGACGCCATCGGGGCCTAGAGTCGTCCGTATCCACGGTATGGCTTGTCGAGCCGCCCTCCTCAGTAGGCGGGTCAATGCCCAGCAAACGGCAGGCTTCCGACAAAGATCGCAGCTGATAACGTTTGTTGTCTAGTTTAGACACTAAGCGGAACGGGTGGCCCGAGCTGTAAGAGATGTCACGTTGTTGTAGATGGGTCGTGACGTGCTTGAAGGTTCTACGTTTTTGCAACGTGAGGGCTGATAAGTCCTGAAACAGAACCGGTGACTGGCCTTGGAAGGACAGTGGATGCATCTGCCTGGCTTTCTGGAGAATCTCTTTCTTGGTTCAATAGTCCTGTACACAGGCCAGGATGTCTGGCGGCGGACCCGAAGAAGCCTGTGGGGACCCACCCTGTGCGCCCTGTCAAAGCGGAGCTCTGACTCAAGAGGACGTCCCAGAATGTGATTGAAGTTCTCTTGTGAATCGAAACAGATCCTTCGTCTTGTCGGTCAGCTTCACTCCCCGAATCCTAACATTGTGTCGCCGGGAACGATTCTCCAGGTCCTCAAGATGGGTCTGAAGGTCGACCTGTTGGTCGGGTATCCGGAGGATTTCCTGTTGCAGTGCCGCTATTTCTGTGTCCTTCCCATCACTCTTAATCTCAAGCTCTGCGACACGCTCGCCTATTCCGTCCATATACCTGCAAACCTCCTTAATTTCCTCAGTGAACTCCTTCTTTAATGTGTGGATGTCCTCTCTCAATGTCATAAACAGTGGCTCCAGAAAGGCTTTGGTGATTGGCTCTGATCCGGTCCCCTGCTCCAAGGCAGATTGGGTTGAATTTGAAGCCATAGCGTTGAGTTGCTGGCTCGCCTGGACCTTAGCAAACAGATCCTTCACAGTCTTAATCCTTCCGCCCTCTGGAAGTGGAGATTGCGTGCTCCAAGCGCTACAGCACCTACGTGTCCAGCGTGCTCTCCAGTCCGCTTCGCCCCAATATCCACAGTGGACCTGGTCGGCTGCTGGTGGCTCGAAATTAGAAAATCAAGCCTCGATGGGCCCGCCAATATAAGTCGTTGCGTGTGAGCCAGGCTGGACAACCAGCTCCTTCCCGCACCTTCAGTCATCCATCCCCGTCTTCGCCGCCTAAGAGGCCCCCTGGGCCCGCACCACGATGCTCACCGCCTCGTACTCCTGTCCCGCCAGCCGATGTCGCTCTCCCGGAGCCGCCGGGGAAACCGCAGCTCCACTCACCAACAGCCTGCAGATTACCGGCACCGCCAACAACCTCCATCGATGCCAGGCAGGCCAAGCGTGAAGCCCCAGCTGTGCAACTCGTCCCTTGAGGCCTCGCACCCCGCTAATGTCCCAGGTCGCCTCTCTCACTGTGCCACTCTCGTCGGGGGGAGGTCGACCGGACCAGCTTCCACCTCACTGCTACGGGGCTGCTCACCTGTCCTCCGGAGCTCCGCCGGTCCGTGCTCCCTGCTCCGTCGGCCCAGGGACGGCGCGCTCACCACAAGATGGCGGCCCGGGCCCGGCTCCCCCGCGTCACTCCAGACCTCAATTGCGAGGGGACCATCAGACCGCAGCCCTCCGGGCCGCTGCTGCCAACACTGAAGCTCCGGTGTCCGCACCAATGCGCACTGATCCACTGGGTCCGCCGCTTTACCCCTCGGGAGTCTCGCCGCTGGCCTCTGCGTCTGGGCCTATCCTCTCTAGCGTGGCTGCAAGACCGACCGGTGCTAGGTCACGGGCAGCAGACTTCACCGCAGCAGCCACCTCCGACCCAGAAAGTCGCTCCCGGGGTTCGTGATCAAAGCCGCTACAAATGCTCAGGCCGACTGCTGCTGGATCGGCCCGAAAGCCAGTGCTATAATAGGCCGTCGGCGGGAGCTCCGGAGCCGTCCGTCCGCTCACACCACCATCTTGGCCGCGCCCCCGCCTTTACTTTTTAACATATACATAGAACCTCTGGCTAGAAGATTTCGGTCAGAACAGAAAATTCTTCCTTTTAAATATCTGGACTGGATTAAAAAAGAAGCGTTATATGCTATACATGCAATAGGGATGTATCACCAACACTCATAATGGAACTAACCGAGACCTTTGGGAAAATCTCTGGATACATAGTAATCGAGGATAAAACAGAAACCATGACTTGGAATGGCCCAGTCGACTCAACACTAGAAAAGTTCGAGATCAGATACCTCAGCGTAAGAGTAGTTAAAGACCAGGACAAGATGGCTTTCATTAACTTTACCAGAATCTATTTGGAGTCTAAGAAATTACTGGACTCGTGGAGGTCACTGCCTCTATCGATTTTGGGGAACTTGGTCAAAATTATAATTCGCCCCAAGTTAACCTTTATATTTAATACTTTACCAATACATTTTAAAACTGAGTGGTTCAGGAAGTTACAAGGGGACCTAAGTAGTTTTAAATGGAAGCATAAAGCTGTTCAGATAGCCTGGAAAAAATTGCGTAAAAAGAAAATAGACTGCACTACCGGATTTCCAACTATACCATTGGGCCTTCTTCCTGAAAAAGGTTACACGCCTCTTAATGGAAAGAATTCCTCATCCCCTAAGGGTTTTGGAAAAAAAAACTTCCGGAAGAAGGCAATTTGTTCTTATTTAAATATGGTCACCCCACATTTTTTAAAAGATCAAATTCAAGGTCTTACTAGCGGCCTGTGTACTATGGGTTCAAGTCAGGCGCATTCTTGGAATTCCGTATTACAGCTGCAAAGCACCGATATGGAACTCACCGGGACCCCTGAATGCTTTTTAGATGCCGTAGCCATGCCTTTATCAACAGCGGTTCTGACAAAATGCGAGCAGCTCTTTGATCAAGACTCTCTGGTATCATGGGGTACTTTAGCAGCAAACACTAACATTACTCTATCAGGGTTTAAATATCAATTAACAAGCTGGTCCCACAGCCAACAGCAGGTCGGGCTGGAAATAGAGTAGGAGGGAGAATTATTGACGGACCAGAAATATGTGAAGGAGGGGTCCAAATTGTACTGGATGCTGGTAGAAGCAGAGGACAGCCCCCTAACTTTGCCAGAGGAGATATGAAAGATTGACCTCCCAGAGTCAGATATTCAAAGTTTGTGGCAAGTACCTGTGGCTACACTGGGTTACGGTGAGGCCTGCACCTCTGAGGAGGAATAATCTGTTTACCTTACACAGCGTACTGGTCCCCGAAGAGGTTTTAAAGAGGGGTGGAGCAAGAAGAGACTATGCCCTAAGTGTACGCTTTAAAATGCAGATGACGTCCATCTACTATGGCAGTGTGCGGGAATCCAACTCTTCTGGCAAGTAGTAGGTCAATTTCTGTCAAGATTATTTGGAGGCAATGTAGAGGTAAGCCTTCAGTTGGTTATCTTTGGGATTCTACCTGGTGGTGGGAACAATCTCAAGTTGAGGAAAGTTCAGGCTCAACTTCTTTTTTTATTCTGATAATAATTGCATTCAGGGAAATCTGCACGAAATGGGTATCTCACAATGCTCTATCTTCACTTGAGTGGTTGTCTTACGCTAGACATATTTGTAGGTTAGAAGGATAAAAATGTGGGATCCACTGCTTGCAAATTCTGAATGATATATTACAAACAGGTAGGATTAACCTTGCTAGGGGGTGATAATGTACTGATAAAGCATCCAAAATAGTCAAATGATTAAGACGCACTTCAAAAATTGAGGAGGCTGGCAACAACTGAACGAAACTTCCCTCACAAATGGTTTGAAGGAGGCCCTAAAAGGAGACTAAGCTACTACTAACATTACTTCAGCCCACAACGCTCCCAGCTTAGGTCTTGGGCCTGTGTCATATATGAAGCCCAAAAAATGTACCTTTATTGTTAAGATTTGCCAGAGAATTAACTGTTCCCCCAAAAAATTCTGTAGTAGAATTTTGTACTGATTCAAATTTCCTAGTATAATAAATCGATTTTTCAGTTAAAATCATAGTTTTATAGTCCCTGATACATTGATTGTATCTACTTTTCTCGACAGAATCATCATTTTTTCTCCATTTCTGGTCCGGTCTATGACAGAGTTTCTTCTTAGATCGTAACTTATCAGAATGCCAAGGGGCAGTGGGTTTGCTCCTAGATGTTCGAAATTTTGAAGAAACCATCTGCTCTACCCCTGTGCCAATCCATTTTGGTGTATGAAAGAAGACTGGGCTTTTTGCAGATTTCCCTCCACTTTTTGCCCCCCATTTGTACTACTGGATGCTGGTTTTAGGCTGACAGTGCACTGAAGCCTGCTAACTAGGTTCTTGTGCCAGTGCTTTCTCCCTAGAAGTGATGTGTAATTGGCATCCCCAATTGACTGAGAACATACCTCCCTTGTAAGGCCCTGGTAAGTGGTACTGTGGTACCCAGGGCATTGGTGCTAAAGGGATACTCGGGGCCTGCAGCACTGGTTGTTCCACCCTGAGCGGCCCAGGTAAAAAGTTGGCAGCAGGCCATTGCAGACTGCAGGAACAGCGTTCACTGCTCCATTTCAACTTTTCCCTCACCAAGTGTGACAGGGTCACAGCAGTGCTTTTAAGACTATGTCAGTCACATCTACAGAAGGTCTCTTATGCCCAGGAGGCAGGGTGCAGTATACTAAGAATATAGACATGTAAGTGCAAGCTTATATGTCTCTATACCTGCTTTCATTAAAGTACAGTATAAGTAAGGCTCCCCGTTTTCCGTTTTTACTTATTTTTACAAATAAATACTAACGGAAAACATTCATTTTCTTGTCTGTATTTATTTTTAAATGTGGATAAAAACGGAAATTGGGTTGCTTGTGAGTAATTCTCAAAACTGTCTTCCATGACTACCAGGCGAATAGATGTGTGGATTAATAGATAAGGGGGGTTAAATAATAAAGACATTTTAGTAAAGAGGTTTTAACAGCAGTAGATATGCACAAGGTTGATACTGAGATGTGCATATTTTCATATAAGTGCACTGATTTATGTTCTGTGGGTGTTCACAGAATTGAGACCTGACAGACATTCAAGCAAGAGTGCATATTTATTTGGTTAAATAAATGTGGAAATATACTAATTTCAGCTTCATTTTCCACAAAACCCAAAAGGAATACTGATAAATACAGATAAAATTAGCAAAAAAGAAATATGGATAAATACAGACAGAAATGGCAAAAACATAAATACCATAAAACTGGGAGCCCTAACTATAAGTGATAAGCAGTCTGTAGGATAACATGGGACTTGCACACAGGCACACTATGTGATAGGCAGTCCATAGGATAACATGAGACTTGCACCCAGTCACATCCGGGTTGCTAGCTCCATTATAATACTGCCTAACTATGTTTAGTTTGGTCTTAAACAACACACCTTTTCTCCCCTGACATGAATGATGTCAATGGTGTAGTTTGCAGGGTTTTGCTACGCGAAACTCCGCGAAGTTACCAAAAAACTCTGCGAAGTTCTGCGAGTGGCGGAGTGCAGTGCGAACTGCAGTTTGTGCTGGTGTTCCTGCTTCTCGGGTAGAAATTCTTACCATTCGTAATCATGAACTTACCGTTGCGAGTGGGAAAACAACTCTGCTGCACATCGCGCAGCGGAGTTTTCTGCACTCCGCGAGCTCCGTGAGTGCAGAAAACTCCGCTAACGGAGCGAAGTTCACCGCTAAGGCCTAGTGGCTACCTAGTGTTTGCCCTATGTGACGTGCTGTGGTTGGCAGGTCCGGGTTTTCCTTACCCAGCTGCCACGAAGACAGGCTTCTGACCTCCTGCCAGGCAGTGTCAGCACTTCTAGGATTCCAAACAAAGGCTTAGGTAGGAAAGAGGTCACACCTCCTTGCAACCAAGTGGGCTATAAAAGTGACACAGAGTGAACGTCAAAGGCTGCACCGCCTCTGATATGCATCTGGACAGTGGCCTTGAGGAGGACACTGCCTTCCCTTGCCTCAGCCATGCTTGGACCCTGGCAAGACTGGAAATTAGGTATGTAGGAGGTGTACACCTCCAGGAAGACTGGCCACATCTCCACGGTACAAAAGGGGGTGGTGATGGACGGAGAATCTGAACCAATCAAACCCTCACACCTAGTCAACAGATCTGGGTTTAATCCATCACCCTTCTTTAGCCCACTCTGCAACCCCAGTTCAGACATGGCCATATGCAAATCCGTCTGACCCTGTGCCTCATGGGAACAGTCCAGCCCGAACTGCCAAGCCATGCCTTCCCTGGACCGGAAACAAGCTTCCGAGGACCGGTTTCTGGCATTACAGCCGTCTTCAGCCCGGCTTGCTTGAATCCAGTGGCAAAGTGAGCAAAGGAATCACGTCTGAGCATACCCTGCCAACTTATGGCGAACAAAGCGGTACAAAAGGGGGTGGTGATGGACGGAGCATCTGAACCAATCAAGCACTCACACCCAGTCAACAGATCTGGGTTTAATCCATCACCGTTCTTTAGCCCACTCTGCCACCCCAGTTCAGACATGGCCATATGCAAATCAGTCTGACCCTGTGTCTCATGGGAACAGTCCAGCCCGAACTGCCAAGCCATGCCTTCCCTGGACCGAAAACAAGCTTCCGAGGACCGGTTTCTGGCATTGCAGCAGTCTTCAGCCCAGCTTGTTTGAATCCAGTCCAGGGAAGGCATGGCTTGGCAGTTCGGGCTGACCTGTTCCCATGAGGGAACTTTTGGTGACCATTAGTTTTATAAAAGCAAAAACAATTGAGCATCAAACAGAATCCCAACAATATTAAACCTGTGTTTTTTTGTTTGATATTTCCACGTGTGGGGAAGATGTATGCAGGGCGTTCCCTGGTATCTTCACTGTCGAATTGGGTCTGCTTACAAACTACCAACACCTAATTAAACTTAAAATGAAATTTCAAGTTTATATCTCATAAGTGCTGCCCCATTCTCCGTCTGCTGTTTGAACCACATAAGGTGGATCTTGATAGGCTAATGGGCATGGATGTCTTTGAACAAATAGAGAATTCTGAGTGGTTAAAGCCTATTGCCATGGCCACCGAAGCCGGAGGGCAAGATCTAGGGCTATGTGTTGATCTCAGAGATCTCAATTGGAACATTTGGGTTGACAGGCACCCACTTCACATACTTTACGAGATTGTTAGCTCTATAGGTGATGCAAATCACTTCTGTGTTCTAATCTTATCTGAGTCCTACCAAGTGGGATTTCAACCAGACTGTTAACCTCTCTTGTAATGCAATTGAGAGCTTATTGTTTTGGAAGAATGTTTTTGAGATGTCTTCTGCTGTTGGTCTATTCCAGTAAATTGTACAGCATTTCTTAGGGGAGTTCCCAACATAGTTCCCAAGATGGTATTCTAGCCTATAGACCCACACAGCAGAGCCAGGGCTTCGGGTTAACCATCTCTCAGGGTGGCATAAAGCCCCAAATAAACAAGATGGAAGCATTAAGAAAACCCTTTCTCCCAACAACAAGAAGGAAATGAAACCCTATGCTTTTAAAAAATTGAAAAAACATGCATTTTAAGGACTTTTTTCAACAACCATATTACACTTGCTGACCCATGTTCTCCCTCCCTCCTTCAAGTTGCCATGGACTGGATGGGCTGTAAAGCCAGACATTCCCACACCATATGCATAAATGCAGCATTGCTTTTGCCGCATCTAGGGCGTATCGCACTTGCATTGGGGTGCAGTAAGTTTACTTGTTTTGGTGTTATGTATGCTCTGTGGAGGTTGTAATATAAGAATGTGTTTAAAACGTGCTGTGCGGGATACCGTTTGCGTGTGCATCAGTATTTTTGTTCAGTATGTGTCACTTACCTTGCCACCCAGGTCTTGTGCCAAGTGTTCTCTTAGCAGGCCCAACCTTCCTGCAGTGCCTTGTATAGTAGTGACTTGCATGTCACTTTCCGGAAATCTCATAGATGCAGGCCTTTGTACGTTTCAGAATCTGTTAGACCCACTCACCAACATTGTGTGGTTGTAGTGACCAGATACATGCCAGCTATCACAACATAGAGGAACTCCCGAGACAATGATTTGAAGGCCTTTTCAATATCTATTTCCAATGTGAGTGCCGACTTGGGGAGTGCCACAGAGTGATCAAATATGTGTATCAATCATCGTATATTTTGAAAGGTGACATGTGTGGGACTAAACGCTTCCTCATCTGAGTGGATCAGCTTTTGTATTCTGGGCATCACCCTATCAACTAGTATTCGGCTAAGAATGTTATGGTTCACATTTAATTGGGAGAGCTATCTGTTCGACCAAGTTTCCTCGTTGTTTCACCCCGATTTGGGCAATGCCATCACCAGCGCTTAACTCATACTGCTTGGGAGTTCCCCAGCGACCCTAGCAGTGTTAAATAGTTTTGTTAGTCTAGGGACCAGGTGGTCTGCACAGACTACATAAATCTCCCCCGGAAGATGTCTGTCTGACACTTTCCTCCATGCCATAGCCCGGATCACCCCTCTCACTTCTTGCTCTGAGATAGCTTTACCCCGTTGTTCTATCTCCATTATAGGAAGACGCACCAATTGTGTATCAATAACATGGGTATGGATGCATTGTGCTCGCCACTTTTCCTGCACGTATAGACATGTGTAATATTAATAAAGGAATAATTTATTTTTACCTGTGAGGGTACCACCTCATGGCGTGTATTCTTGATGCTGACTATTTGGGTGCCCCGTTTATCAGGGTTGACCAGCCATGCTAGGAGTCTGCCCGTTTTATCGCGCTATACTGTGCCTTGTCAAGGTTACGAGCGACAGTCATAGCTCCACAGACTTTCTGTTAGGGTCATTAGTGACTCACGCTCTTCCCTCAGCCTAGATTAAGTGGTAGGTTTCTCGCTCATGGTTTTCTGCAGATTATGGAGTACCTCCTCCTGTTTCATGATATCGGCCAATAAATGTGCACTGACCCAGCACGTTGTCGCTGTGAATTGTCCACTCAGGACCACTTTGAAGGCCTCCCATTCCCACAAGCAAGAGGATGATCTCTCACCATTCTCCGCTTCAGCGTAGGTGGCGAGGGCAGGTCTTCTCCACGGCGTACTCTGCTTATGCCAGGGGGGCGCTAATTTGGATTAGGGCAGGAGTCCCCTTTCAGGTCACGAGGACAGTGTTGGACCCAGAGGGGCGTTTCGTGGCCATCTCAGGCACTCTAGGAGGGAGGGATCTGAACGTTTGCTGTGTGTATGCTCCTAATGTTGACCAGACTGCCTTCCTTTCCGGGTTATCGGGCTCGCTGGCCCACTTTTTTGCCGGGCCCCTCCTGCTGGGGGGAGACTTTAACTCCGTAGTAGATGTGGACATGGACCGCTCGCATCCCCCGCTCCCCGATTCCCCAGTCCGGCATACGGCCAAGGGTCGTCAGGATTGGCAGACCCGCTGGGGTTTGACGGACATTTGGAGGGCGCATCACCCCGCGACTAGAGATTATTCATACTTCTCGAGCCTCCATGAGCTACATGTCAGGTTAGATGGCTTTCTTGGTTCGCCCGAACTAGTTTCGGCAGCGGTCCGTTCGGAGTACCTATCGCGGACCATCTCGGACCATAACCCCCTCCTGCTGGACATTCGCTGGTTCCCCGGGACGCCGGCAGTACCCACCTGGAAGATGCGCCCCGAGATCCTCGAGGACAGTGTCTTCAAGGCGGACCTAGGGGAGAAAATCACGGATTATTTTGCGTCCAACGGCGGTTCCGCGAGTACTAGGGCGTTCGAATGGGACGCTTTTAAGGTGGTGGTGAGGGGCTACTGTATCTCTAAGAAGGTGGGCATGAGGCGTGTTATCCTGGCTGATTTAAATACAGCGGACCGGGCACTCCGCGAGCTTGAGATTAGCCGTCCCGGGCACCCGGAATTGCAAACGCAAACGGTAGAGGCGAGGGAGAAGGTAGCGGTGGAGGTCGAGCGGCTCCGCTGTTTTGATTATAAGGCCTATACGGTCCGGTCTATTGCGGAGGGAGACAGGTCGAGTGCGTTGCTGGCGTGGTTGGCCAACCCCACGCGCCAGTCCCAGACGACGACAAATATGCGTAGGGCAGATGGGACCGAGGTTTGCACCCAACCGGAGATTCTCAGGTGCTTCCGGCATTATTACGAAAGTTTGTACCGTAGTCGCTCCGCGCGTGACCCAGATCGGCTTGATAACTATCTTAGCCCACTGGAACTCCGCACAGTAGGACAGGAAGTGGCTGAAACCCTGGGATCCGATATCGACTTAGGGGAGATCCGCGGGGCCATCAAACGGATGGCGAGAAATAAGACCCCGGGCCTAGATGGCCTCCCAGTGGAGTTCTATGCAGCTTACGCTGACCTCTTGGCCCCTCGGTTACTAGTGGTCTACAGGGAGGCGAAGAGGTTGGGTCGTCTCCCTGGCTCGATGTGTGAGGCGTTGGTGGTTCCTCTCCTCAAACCGGGCCGGGACTCGTCCGACCCGGGGTCTTACCGTCCCCTATCCATGTTGACGGTGGACTACAAAATATTGAGCAGCATCCTGGCCTCGAGGCTGCTGGGACATATGAGTTCCCTAGTACATGAGGACCAGGCCGGTTTCATCCCACGGCGGAACACGACTATGAACATCCGACGGTTGTTCCGCTTGCTTGGGGAACCATTCGTGGAAGCCCCGTCCCCGGTGGTCTTGTCGGTAGACCTGGAGAAGGCTTTTGATAGCCTGGAATGGGACTACCTATGCACGGTATTACGGAGATTCGGCCTCGGGGAGGGATTTGTCAAATGGACTGCAGTCCTCTACGCTTCCGCTTCGGCCAGGGTTAGATCGGGTCCTTTGATTTCATCGCGATATCCGGTGGAACGTGGCACGCGGCAGGGATGCTCCTTATCCCCGCTTCTTTTTGCACTAGCGGTAGAGCCGCTGGCGATGCACCTCCGCTCGGGAGCCCACTACACGGGCTTATGGACGGCGGCGGGCCCGCATTATGTCTCGCTCTATGCGGACGACCTGTTGCTCTTCCTGGAGGATCCGGTCGACGCTTTGCGGGGAGCGGAATTAGCACTAACGGAGTTCGGAGCAGTCTCGGGTCTCCAAGTGAACTGGTCTAAGACCTGCCTCTTCCCGATGCGCAGGGGCACCCCCGCTCCTACGCTAAGTAAGGAGATCAGATGGGAGCCCGACTGCTTTAAATACCTTGGGGTATTTGTGTATCATGACCAACCCGACCTCCTAGATGGGAACATTGCCCGTTGCATGCGAGCGCTCCGAGGCTGCATGGACTTCTGGGCCACGCTGCCGCTCTCAGTGGCGGGACGAATTGCCCTGCTCAAAATGGTGGCGCTCCCCCGGCTATTGTATTACTTCCGAACCTTGCCGATCTGGGTCCCACCGGCCACGTTTCGTCGCCTGCGTTCTATGGTGGTCGGGTTCCTCTGGGGAACGGGCCGGCGGCGGGTGGCCCTCAACACCCTGATGAGGCCAAAGGACGAGGGGGGGCTTGCTGTGCCGGATTTCGAGAAGTACTATCTGGCGGCGCAGCTCCAGACCTACACCCAGGAGATAGCCAGGGAATTTAGAGGCCCGGAAGACGGAAGGGGGACGGGTATGGCCAGGCACATCCTCTCCTTTATCGCGCTGCGACAACGCTTGGTCCTACGGGACCTATCGATGGAGGAGCGGACTATCCGACTGTGCTGGAACCGGGCTCACGCTAGAGGCCACTTACGGAAGCCATATGCGCCTGAAATACCGTTGGGGATGCTGACGGCCCTCCCCCACGGAGGGGATTGGTCACGATTGGCGGACTGGGAGGACTCAGGTTTACAGCTCGTCGGGGACCTGTACGAGGACGGAGCGCTCTTGTCCTTTCAGGATCTCATTGACCGCTTTGGGATCTCCAGGGGCGACTTTCTGCTGCATTCGGCCATTGTGCGAGCGATCCAGGCGCACTGGCAGAACGGGCTAGAGGAACCCCAATTGTCTCAGGTATGCCAGTACGTGATGATGTCGGCGGGCACGGTGAAGGCGGTCACTTGCCTCTACGGCAGGTTGATTACCGAGGGGTTGGTTCCTCTCACCACATTGAAATCCCGCTGGGAAGAGGACATTGGTAGGGAGATCCCGGAGACGACCTGGGCCCAGCTGGTGAGGCGTGCCTGGAAGGGTACACGTAGTGCCCGTTTCCAACTGGTCCACTATTATGTTCTCCACAGAGCGTACCTGACCCCGGTAAAGATCAGGCGTTATTTTGCCACGGCTTCGGCGGAATGCCCTAGGTGCCCGGCTCAGGAGGCGGACCTTTTACACATGCTATGGGCCTGCCCAGGACTGACGTCCTACTGGCTGGAGGTAGCGGCGACCTTAGAGGAGGTGACGGGGAGGCACTTATCATTCGATGTGGCGGTAGGGCTCCTGCACTGGTTCCCCCATACCCCCCGGAATAAAATCTCCAGTAAATTCATTGACCTGGGGCTCCTACTTGCTAAGCGAGAGGTGACCAGGAACTGGAAGGCACGGGCTGGTCCGGCAGGCAGCAGATGGCACAGTGAGCTTCTGAAGTGGGCGGCGGGTGAGAGCGCGCTAAGATACCAGCTGGCTTGGAGGCAGGGTAACGAGAAGGCGCAGGAGGCCGCGTTAGAGTGGGAAACGCTGGTGCAGGCCCTCAGAGATTATTGTACCCCCAGCGACTCCGAATGTGATGAGGCAACTCGCCCCGAGTCCCGATAAACATTAGCATTGATAGCACTATTACCTTCCCCGTGGGTCAAGCAATGGATCCTATGTTGATGAGCTCCCTGGCGCTGATGGTGGGGGGGGGGGGGGGGGGGGGTCCACAGTTAATGGGCAGCCTGAGGGGGGGGTTTACTTTGGGGGTTTTGGGTTTGTTTAGAAAAGCAGAAGACGGACAGTGTGTTATCCGGACCAGCTCCAGCATTCTACTGACCCCAGCTGCATTTGCCGCCCAACCCCAGGGATATGGGCTAATTGGTTGTGTACAAACGTTATTGTGGAGGGTCGGTGGGCTTTCTGTTGTATATGTCGTTCATAACACAATGCTGGTCGATACTGTATTGATTTACTGATTCCTGCAATAAAAATATATTTAAAAAAAAAAAAAAAAAAATGATCTCTCACCATTCTCACTGAAGTGATTATTGATGGTTTCACTAATGTTGTCACAGAAGATTAGGTCTTCCAATAACAATATATTGAGCCTCCAGCCGGGTTTTTGAGGCCTTGGCGTGTCCCACCACAGTCTAGCATCAACGCGACATGGTCTGAGTGTGTTCTGGCTAGGTATTCTGCTGCTTGCACTTTTGTTTGTAATGCTTTGTTACAAAGAATCTAATGGAGGTGAACGTACAGAGAATGCAAGCCCAAATAGTAGGAGTATTCCTTAAGGAGAGGGTTCAGCAATCTCCAAGTGTCCACTAATTCCCAGCGTTCCACCCAGTTCCAAAACCCCAAACACTCCTGTGCGGTGTGGCGCCCGGCAGCAGGAGGTGTGATCTATATAGATTCATGTCAGCAACACAATTAAAGTCTCCTCCCACAATTAGTGGGTAGTAGGCAACCTTAGCTAGAACCGAGGCTAACTTATCTAAATAGGTGCAATGGTATATATTGGGTGCATATATATTGAGGAAAGCTATGTACTTCCCATCTAGTTGTCCTGCCAGTAATATGTATCACTTTTCTTATCCACCATTTCAGTATAAAGCGTGAATGCTACCCTTGGGAGGATTCATACGAGTACTTCCCTCGTCAATGCAGAGTAAGATGTGTAATGTATTTCATCCCTCCACATCTTTTGCAGTGCCTGACCCTCTGTGCTCGTTAGGTGTCTCCTGTAGGAAGACCACTTGGGCTTTTGCCATTTGAAGTATGTCTGTACATTGTAACATTTAGTCAGAGAGTTAAGTCCCCGCGCATTCCGTGTAATTATTCGTAAGCGTATTATTCGCTTGTGTTGGAGCGGACATTTCATGATCTGACCCTCACTGATCCCTCCTCATCGTTGTCATGCAGTATTAATTCTCTAGCATTGGGCAACAATAAAAGAGTGGCAAACGTGGCTGTTATATAAAGAATTACCAACTACCCACCTGGATTATTGTGCTAAAGTACCCTATCCAAATCAATTCAGTTGTTTGCCTGAGTACGTCAGGGGGTGGCCACCAGCCAAAGCCAGCCTGTTCCTGCCTTACCATGGCAGTAGGAGCATGACCAATCTCATTGTTTAGTTATGTTGTTGTTTTTGGCCACTCACTTCAAAGCGTAGGCCCACATGCTTACAGTGGATACTCCTATTGCACAGATCCTCTGCCAGCCTGGGTTTTTGTACTGATCCATGGTGCTGCACTTCACTAGAGGCGCCCGAGCTACTGGTGCCTGCCTCTGAATCTGTGCCAGGATCCAAACCCAGCACCTCAAACATGTTTTTATGATAATGCATGACATCTGCCACTACTTACACTCTCACCTCTGGTGCATGTTCATCTGTGGGACAGTTCTGGGTCTGTCTGCTGTGCTGTTTCCATGCTCTCCTATGTGTCCAGGACGCTTCGGTTACCTCCGCCTCATGTTGTGTATTCATGCCCTTGGGGTGCAGTCAGGTCTATGTCTCAATTGTAGAGTAGAAAAAATGCATGGCCTCTCCCTCCACTACTTGTAGCTGTGATGAGAAGAGGAGGGCACACCATAGTCAAAGTGTGCACAATTGCCTTTCGACTGCTATGTAGGAATTTTGTTGGGCCTGGATAGTCACGGTGTAGTCCGGGTATGCAGATACAATGGTTCCCTCAAACTTCCAGATGAGTTGCAAAATCCCTGTAATTAAGCATGCATGCATGCAGTAGTTGGGCGAGTAGTCCTGATGGGCACCCCCTAATGTGATGCGCTCTTTCAATGGAGAAGAACTTAGGTGATTTGACAGCCAATACTGCTGCTGTTAGCCAGGGCTCCAGAAATAGTTCTGTGTTGGGGCTTCAGCTTTTTACAGGCAAATGTTGTAGCACCTGGAGCGGCCCTCTGCATTCTGAGTTCTGGTCCAGTTTCTTCACCTCTGGGACTACTTGTTGCAGTTGATTCTGCACATCTGCACTGTGGTGTATAGAGCTGTTAATGTGGACTCTGTGTCATCCACATGGTCTTAGAGCTTCTTGTGATCAGTACGTAACAGGAACACCTCCACTGCAACAGTGGTGATCTTTGTTTTAAGGGCAGTTTTTGGATTGTGAATAGCTTGGAGTATTTTTTCAAACTGGCTAGTATGTTTCTCCACGGTTTTTTCAATCTGGATTAGCAGACCCATCCCTGACTGGGTCGGGAGTATACACTTCCCATCATGAGGAACAATGGGGAGCATCATCGCCGACTTGGGTTTCACCATTGCAGATCAGATGCTGGTTCTCGGTCTATATGGTGTGTCAGTAGTCAATGCCAGCTTTTCACCTGGTTCCTCTAGTGAGTGAGACCACGGGTGTGCCCAGCCCCTACTGCAACTTGGGGTACCTCTCCCCAGGCCTCGGTCACTTGCAGCAGCATCCGTCACAGAGGTGGTCCCAGAACTCTCCCTCACCAATATGTGTAGGTATCAGCAGCCCCGCAACAAGTATCCTGATCGGCCTAGTCCAGCGGCACACTCTGAGCATGCCAGAAACACTCCAAGATCATGCATAGTAGCTCTCCGATCCCTGATCAGTCACTCAGTGGGAGTCTTACCGGCCGTGGCATATTTCCCAGGCCATCGCAGGCCTCAGTCTCCCTTGGTCTCTTTTTGTTGGCAGATCAATAGTTGGGGGGTGACCTTAGCTTAGGCCTCCATTCCCCCAGGCTCCTCAATGCTGCAGCTTCCAGGGATCAAGCTCTATCTGTAGGGGGGTGGTTATGACCCAAGGCAGCAGCCTGCTCAAGGCCCGAGTCCGCAGTATTACCTTTTACAGGTGGAGGGGCCCCGCCCGATTCTTGACTTGGGGTGACTGTAGCTCTAGATCTCTGAGGAAGGGAAGGTTTGTTGATTGTACACTCTGTTCTTTGACGTTCCCCTCACTGGGTCATGCCATTCCGTAGCCTTCAGCTCCACTCTTGACTACTCACCACTGTGGGTCAGTCAAGAGCATCAGGGCACGCACTCGTCCCCACCGGTTATCCGCCATGTCCAATCTAACCTCTCGGTAATAACAAATATTGTAGTCACGGCTCAGGGAGCAGTGGGCAAGAGGATCAGGTAGGGGATTTTTAGTCCTCACTCAGAGCACTGGTCTGTGCATCTGATCAAGCTGCCATCATGGCCACGCTTCCCAACTGAAATCCTGCTGCTATGGCATGTTTTACCTCTTGATTTGAATCATAATAATCACACTTTGCGACTATGCAATACCTTTCATTGCCAATGCACATTTCTTTTGCGTCTTCAGCACCATAAACTAGGGTCAAGGTGCCAATGTACAATCTAATACAATTAGTTTATGTGCATTTAGGCTGAAAGTCAGTTTTTATGCACATATTGCTGTTGACTTATTTCTGCTAAAAGGCAGTTTTTTTGTCTTTTTGAGGTTTTACTCTTTTGCTTTCCAAAAATCCTTATTATGTCTTCTATATTAATAGTTTCTGGATTGTATCTTACACTGACAGCATCATTTACATATTGGCAAGTACTTACAACACAAGTGGAGATTTAGAAACATCAGTTAACCTTCCTGTTAAGCAATGTTTTATTCTTTCAAAGTTGTCTTTGTTTTGTCATACATAAGCAGGAATGCTGCCAATTGATGCATTCCATTAGTTAAAGAAAGGATCAGATGTTATGTAATTTTTCTGCATTCTGCAAAAAGGTGTGGAAATTGTTTGACCGGAAATCACAAACTGTTTGGCTTCCAAAATTACTTATTTAATGCTTAAGAATAGTTGGACTGAAGAGAAAAGATCATCAATATTTTATTAAGGGCTACAAAATGTGTTGAATGTTTTACTAGCTGAGGTAGGGAATTCTCCTACAATATGTGCTGTACTCATAGATGTGGTGGGACAAGTAGATCATCGCTTTACTGAATACTGTTGAGAGAAATGTAAAGCTGATACTATGGCATCAGTAATCTTCCCAAAGTTAGAGGAGGGTATAATCTCAGAACGTATGCAGCTAGGCAGTGCAAAGTGTCCTATTTCAGGAAAGAAAGGAAAAAAAAGATAAAATTGTGTTCAAAATACATGTATGTGTGTGGTAAGTTAGATTATCTGGCTAAAGAGTATTCATTAATACCTGAAATAACAAATAATTAAACGTCAGTAATGTCACCTGTGGAAGAAAACTTAATTCCTCAACAATGAGTGGAGCTGCCTTGTCTAGTGAAGAATTTAGGTGAGTTCCAAATTGGGTAGTGAACACTATGCAATTCTCAGTGGCTCATCTGACTTTGGCAATAACAATTATTTTTTCAGTTGGTCAGGAAAAGATAGTTGCTACAAAAAAGCAACTTTCCTTTACATAGTAGTTATGATTGTAAGACTGATTTACAACGTGGTTCACTCATGCCTGTAGTTGAGTATATGAATTCTTCAAACTCACAGAATCAAAACCAGAATTCTTTAGTAAGTATATATATATATATATATATATCACAATTTGGCAAATGGCTTTATCACCCACCCTTGTGTTTTGTTCCAAAGAAGAAAGGTGTGTTAAGACCTAGTATAAACTATAGAGCAATCAACAGATCACAATTGGTATCCATTCCCATCAAACATGTTCTGCTGGATCAGATTAAAACATAAAAATTTACAGCAAACTTTGGCCCAGTGGATTTTATCATTTAGCAAAGTCTGAAATGGAGATGAGTGGAAAACTGCTATTCCCCACAACATTTGAATTATTTCAATATCAGGTTATGCCCTCCACTCCAGCTGCCCTTCAATGCCAGTGAGGTTTTAGAGGTTATTTGGATGTATTTTGTGCAGCTTATCTGGATTTATTAGAATCCTTTGATGACACACGTATAAGCTGTCAAGGAAGTTAGGCAAAGGTGTTTAGAAGTCACCATTTTCAGTTAAATTGGACAAGGGTGTCTTTACTAACCTAAAGGTATTAGGATGGATAAGAAAGCATCAGCAGATATTCCATGGTCAACACCTACATAAGTAAATGTTATACAACATTTTTAAGTTTGCCTAACTTTTATAGAAGGTTTATTCATCAGTGTTATGAAATTTCAAAACCTGTTACCAAATTACTCCAACATGAAGATGTTTTGATAGGGTGCAATGAGGTTAACCATAAAGGTATATTGCTTTTTGAAGAAGTGTTTTTCTTGAGTAAACTCCTTTGCAACATCCAAATGTTGAGCAGACACTTTCTGTCTGTCATGCTATCCAGTTACTGGTCAGGTGTATCTAGTGTTTTCCCCCCAAAAGTGTTCTCTAGCAACATTCAATTCCATCATAGCAGACAGAGAACTTTTGGGATTAAGAGATCTTTTCAAGAGTGGAGATATTTGTTATTTGGAGCAAACACACCGTGAAAGTGTACACTGATCACAGAAATGTACAGTTTTTAAAAATAAGCTAGCAGATTGACTTCCAAGCAGTTTCAAGGGGCTCACTTCTATTTTAATTAAGCATGGGCAAATTTTGCGAATCTGGCATTCGCGAATTTGCGTATTTACGAACTCGCAATCCGCAAAATCCGCGAATTCTCGTGAATTTGCGGATTTTTTTTTTTGTGTTCGCAAGTGTTTCTGCCAGTTCGCGAGGGTTTGGTACCAGTTCGTAATTGCGAACTTACTTGTCGGCTCGCAACGGTTGCGACTATGTTGTTTCTACGTCTGGTTCATCATCACAGGTTCCCAGCACCCTCTGTTTCACCACTGCCACCCTCTGTTTCACCCATGCCACCCTCTGTTTCACCCATGCCACCCTCTGTTTCACCCATGCCACCCTCTGTTACATCAATGCCACCCTCTGGTTCATCATCACTGTAGATTATGGGGGGGAAAGCAAGCACACCTGCCCTGCTTCAACTGACATGAATTAATTTGGGGTTAGTTTATTAATGTGTCACTGTTTTAAAATTCCAGGTCTGGCACCTGCTTCCTTATCAGTAATTTGCTTTCTGTTGCTGTTAAGGGTTAATAACTGATTAGGATCTGGTTACTCAAGGAAAAGCTTGAACTATGACTTCATTGCATCAAACTTTTTTAACAAATGAAAACGATTGTATTCCAAATAAAATGCAAGGGTTTCTTATTATTGCATGTGCATTTGCCAATGTTTGTTTATTTAACTGAGGAAAGAAGCCAATGCAGAGTTTATGAATACATAATGGAGTTGGCACGTGTAAACTGACTGGAGCTCTGTGCGTGCAACACGGGCTCATTAGCATTCCAACAACTATAAAAGTTGGCACTGTGCGCAAGCCAATGCTTCGCTTCATCAGAGACTCATCATGCACATCCCTGAAAGGCTTTGACTCGCGTCTTTGGTTCCCGAGGTCCTGCGCCCTTCCGGATTGACTTCCAGCACTCCTTTCCTCCCTGGCTGTTACCTCCTAGAAGGTTTCCTGATTCCCGGGTCCTGACTGGAGACTTACCCGATCTTCACGAGTGCTCCAGACGGCATCTGCTGCTTTTCCCTTTCCCGACGGCATCCCCTGCCTTTCACTTTCCCGACGGCAAGCTGAGTACACTTCTTCTTGGACAGATCATTATTTCCGCTTTCCTGCAAACTCAGCGCGTCACCTCCGGCTGGAGCCCAAGTAAGGTTTCCTTAACTCCTTCGTTTCTGCAGAAAGATTTCATAGATTCATCTTGAAAGGGATAATTACTAGGTGAATAAACACTTGAAGATCGAACAAGGTTGTGAGACTTGAACAATTTAAATAACAAAACCTTGGAACATTTGAGAAGGAAATTCAATTAGGTTTTTTGTTTGATGTGAATTTGCAAAAGGTGAAATCAGAGTTGTGATTGCAACAACAAGCATTGAACAAGACAAGAGATGCCTTGTTGATGTGAAAACAGAGTTGTGATTTAAACAACAAGCATTGAACAAGGCAAGAGAAGTTAATCATATCTAAACAGGTTTAGGGTGTGGTATCTTTCTCTTGTTGTGTTTTATTTGTCTTTCAGACCAGACCCTTAATTCGGAAAATAAACAACAACAGTACAGGTATGGCAAGTTGTTGAAAAAACTAAAGTTTCTACTAATACACTAATTTTGGAACACTAATGATTTGATGTTATTCAACGTGTTTAGAACAGACTATCATGAAGGTTTATTTCATTTAAGGTTTTTTCAAGAGAAAAAGAACTTGCAATTGTTGTTGAAGTGTAAGCCAGGGCTGAATACTCAAAAGGTATGTTGAATGAGAACAACCCTTGTTATTTGATGGAGGGAATGCGATAACCTCGTATATTGATTATTGTTGTAATTGTTATTGAAAGCCCGGCACACTTAACTGAGAAGCAAAGTAAAAGATAGAAGAGCTCCTGTGTTTTTTCTCTTTTTTTTTTTCAATCCACTTCCCCTTTTCCCTTGCGGATAAATTTGGGCATTTAAGAGTTAATATCCTCGGTGCTTGGGTTTGTTCGAGGGGGGAATTGGGGGTTTGCAGCAAAGAAAGGAAACAACCTACGCTGGAGCGTGGTGAAATCTCAACAGAAAGCGAAGCCACAAACTGTTTCCTTTAATTGCTGCAAACCAAGAAGGTTCTCTAGAATGGATGTGGAACAGTTGACTCAGTTGGTTCAAAGGTTAAATACTGAAATGCAGGAATTGCGTTCAGAGAACCAGTTGTTACGATCAGAATTGGATAAAACAAAATCTGGTTTTACTACTTAGAGAGATTCCTCAGATGAGGGGCGCCGCCCTGTTTTGGCAGCACCTAAATTTGGTGCAACAATGTTTGGTTCAGTGTCTTCTCGAACTCATGCGACCTCTGAGTCCGATCAACCAGTGCAGTTAACAGTGGTTACTCCCACTCCTGTTCCCTTGGCTAACCCTGAACGTTTCACCGGAGATTCTCATAGGTTTACAACTTTTATGAGTCAATGTCAACTTCATTTCTTGTGCAAACCACAGGTTTTTATTAATGATACCTCTAAGGTTTCTTTTATTATCTCTTACCTGGGTGGTGTGGCTGCGGATTGGGCCATGCCTCTTGTGGATAATAATGACCCTCTTTTGCATAACTTGAACAATTTTAAAACTGCAATGACCAATTTATTTGCTTAACATGTTTTCCTCCAAGCATCTGATAACGAGCTATTAAGCCTGCGTCAGGGTTCTAAGGATTTAGTAACATACATCACGACATTCAATACGTTACTTGCAGAAACTCACTGGCCAGCCGAAAAAAGAATTTCCCTTTTTTACAGAGGTCTAAGAGACGAGATAAAAGATTCACTTGCTCATATAGTCGAATTACCAAATGATTTTAATGATTTTCAGGAGTTTGTAGTCAAGTTAGACCATAGATTAGGAGAGCGTAAAGGTGAAAGATCTAAACATGATATTAAAAATCTTCACTTTAAATCAGAAAGAAAGGAGGTGGATAACAAAACCTCTCCCATAGAACCAATGCAAATAGGAGGCATAAAAGGACCACTGTCAAATGATGAAAAGGAAAGACGTAGGAAAGGAAATCTCTGTTTGTATTGTGGTAAAGCTGGTCACTTTGCAAAAGATTGTTCTGTAAGACCAGTTAAAAAGAAGGTGTCGGTTGTCACTACTGATTGCGAATCGGAAAACTAATCATCTCAAAGAATGTTGAGACCGATTCTTTGAGGAGGTCATTAAATCAGGTCCCACAATTTGCACCCTGTGCATTAACTCAAGTCCCTAAACATTTTACCGTTAGACTACTACTTATTCTGACCACTCAACAAAGACACAGCATTCCTGTGCTAATTGACTCAGGAGCTACAGGGAATTTCTTCGATATAACCTTAGCTAAGACTTTACAGTTAACTCAGATACCCAAAAAAGAACCAGAACCGGTAAGAGCTGTGGATGGCTCGGCTTTGTCTTCAGGTCTGATTCGATTCAACACCACACCATTATTGTTTATTGCTGAAAACGGTCATTCTGAGTATGTAGTGTTTGATTTAATTGACACACCGTCTTTTGGAGTCATCCTTGGCATTCCCTGGTTGGAATATCATAATCCTAAAATAGACTGGGTAAAACAGACAGTGACTTTAGATTCTGCTCATTGTAGGTTACACTGTTATCAAGATATAAAAGATCCTATCATGCCACTTTGTTGTGCAGTCGAAAAATCCTCAAATTCTGAATTGCCAGTGGAGTACCAAGATTTCAATGACGTTTTCGACCCAGTAAAGGCAACCACTCTTCCACCTCATAGGACATATGATTGTAGGATAGATCTAGTCCCTGGGGCAAAATTACAGTGCAGTAGAATTTATGCATTAACTGAACCAGAAAATAAGTATTTAAGAACATACTTAGATGAGCTATTGGAATTAGGTTTCATTAGGCATTCCACTTCACCAGTCTCGTCGCCTCTTTTCTTTGTGGCGAAGAAGACGGGTGATTTGCGCGCCTGCATTGACTATCGCGCGATTAATAAGGCAACCATTAAAAATCGATACCCTTTGCCATTGATCCCGGTACTTCTAAATCAAATAAAAGGTTCAAGTATATACACCAAATTGGACTTACGCAGTGCTTATCACTTAATACGCGTAAAAGAGGGCGACGAGTGGAAAACTGCTTTTCGCACCAAATTTGGACTTTTTGAGTATACTGTGATGCCCTTCGGTTTATGTAACGCTCCTGCAGCGTTTCAATATTTCATCAACGAAGTGTTGCACGAACTTTTAGACATCTGCGTCATAGTCTATATTGACGACATTTTAATTTACTCAAAAAATCAAGAAGAACATACTGAGCACGTGCGATTGGTACTGAAAAAACTCAGAGACAATGCTCTGTTTGTTAAGCTGGAGAAATGTGTATTCAATTCCTCAAAAGTAGAGTTCTTAGGATACTGGTTATTATTATTGCATTTCTTATATAGCGCCAGAATCAACCCCCGAAGGGGTATCTCCGCGCTTGCCTTGGGAACCCGTCCTGTTTTTTCCCTGTGAGATAGCCCCTATAGGGCATCCCCAAGGTGAAAGCCAGGCATCCCGCCGCGGGGGGCCGTTGTGGAGATTAAGCAAGCTTAATGCCCAGAGTTGCATAGTGTGAACCCATGATTAGGTCAGGCACCGAAGCGAGAATTATCGAGTCCGTGGACATTTGAGCTCAACACCCTGCCGCGTCGGGAATCGAACCCTGGTCCCGGGTCTGACCTCTGCTTCAGGGTCTGCCTGCTCTAACCAGTGAGCCACACTTCTCCACTGAGGGCATCACAATGGATCCTAAAAAGGTTGAGGCAATTCTTAACTGGCCCTCACCAAACTCAGTAAAAGATGTTCAGCGCATTTTAGGATTTGCGAACTTTTACAGACGCTTTATTGCAAAATTTTCGGAGATTGGGGTACCAATCACTTCTTTGTTGAAAAAAGGGAAAACTTTCTCTTGGACTCCGGAAGCAGAAAAAGCTTTTGCAATTTTGAAAAAGACTTTTACTTCAGCTCCCATACTGGCTCACCCAGATCCAGACAAACCTTTTTTTGTTGAGGCTGATGCTTCTCAAACTGCTATCGGAGGAGTTTTAATGCAGAAAGATAATACGTCAGGCCATTTACATCCAATAGCCTTTTTTTCAAAGAAATTATTGCCAGCTGAGCAAAATTATACTATTGCCGAGAGAGAATTGCTAGCTGTGAAAGCAGTCTTGCAGGAATGGAGACATCATCTTTTAGGAGCAAAACACACTGTGACTATTTATTCAGATCATAAGAACTTACAATTTTATTCCACAGTGAAAGCGTTTACTCCTAGACAGATGAGATGGTTGCAATTCTTCAGTGAATTCGATTTCATTATCACTTATCGTCCAGGAGTGAAGCAATTACTGTCGGATACTCTTTCAAGATTAGTATGTGATAAACAAAAAGATGCAGGTAAAAGCTCGCAAAGCATAATACCAATGGAAAAAGTCTGTGCAGAAATCTCATCAGATACCTTTCTAAAATTAGTTAAGGATAAAGTACGTCTACTTGATCAGAAAGAATGGTTATCACAGAAGCACAATTCCGTAGATAATGATTTATTCTTTCATAAAAAGAAATTGTTCCTTCCTGATAAGGAATTAAGTCAAGAAGTAATTAAATGGAATCATGATTTAGGATTGGCTGCACATCCAGGAGTTAATAAAACTCTGGAACTTTGTCAGAGACATTTCTGGTGGAAGGATATGTTTAGTGACATAAAACAATACATAAGCACCTGTCCAGTTTGTTCTCGTCAAAAGTCTCTACACACTGCCCCTAAAGGATATCTACAACCAATGACCATACCACCTTATTCCTGGCATACCATTAGTTTAGATTTCATCACAGATTTGCCGAACTCTAATGGTTTCACTACAATTTTGGTAGTGGTAGATCTTCTATCTAAAATGGGACATTTTATTCCATTACGTAAAATCCCCTCGGCAGAAGAGTTTAGTCAGATATTTTTGCAACAAATTGTAAAACTACATGGTTTACCTGACAAAATTATTTCAGACAGAGGACCTCAATTTGTATCTAAGTTTTGGAGAAAACTTAGCAACTGTTTAGGAATTGAACTAGGGATTTCGTCAGCCTTTCATCCTCAAACTGATGGTCAAACAGAACGCGTCAATCAACATGTAGAACAGAGTCTGAGATGTTTAGTTAATACTGTATCATCAAATTGGGACGAGACTTTGCCTCTAGCAGAATTCTCCTATAATAACACATTGCATTCTGCTTTAGGTTGTTCACCTTTTTACTTTGTGACTGGCCAACATCCACGTTCTTTGCCTGAAATAATTCCTAATACAGATCGAGAAATGCCAGCAGTAACTGAAAGATTAGCCAAATTACAAAGAATTCAGGATCAAGTTAGGAAAAACCTGGCTAGAAATAAATGTAAAATGAAAGAGAACTCCGACAAACATAGATTACCTAGTCCAGATTATAAGCAGGGAGACCAGGTTTGGCTTTCAACAAAAAATATTCAACTAGATGGCCCCAGAAAATTGAAACCACGATTCATTGGCCCATTCTCAATAGAGGAGGTGTTAAATCCTGTATCAGTAAAATTGCAACTTCCAGATGAATATGCTATTCATCCAGTGTTTCATGTTTCCCTTTTAAAACCCTTTAATCCCTCCACTCGAATAGATAAACCCCCCCCACCAATTGTAATTGGGGATCATTTAGAATATGAAGTACTCAAGATATTAGATGCTAAAAGGATTAAAGGCAGATTATATTATCTAATTGATTGGAAGGGTTACGATTCAAGTGAGAGATCTTGGGAACCTGAAGCAAATATTCATGCTGGACGCTTGATTAGAAGGTTCCATGCTTTGCATCCAGAAAAACCCAGACCAATTAGGCGGCCTTTGGGAGGGAGAACTGTTAAGGGTTAATAACTGATTAGGATCTGGTTACTCAAGGAAAAGCTTGAACTATGACTTCATTGTATCAAACTTTTTTAACAAAAGAAAACGATTGTATTCCAAATAAAATGCAAGGGTTTCTTATTATTGCATGTGCATTTGCCAATGTTTGTTTATTTAACTGAGGAAAGAAGCCAATGCAGAGTTTATGAATACATAATGGAGTTGGCACGTGTAAACTGACTGGAGCTCTGTGCGTGCAACACGGGCTCATTAGCATTCCAACAACTATAAAAGTTGGCACTGTGCGCAAGCCAATGCTTCGCTTCATCAGAGACTCATCATGCACATCCCTGAAAGGCTTTGACTCGCGTCTTTGGTTCCCGAGGTCCTGCGCCCTTCCGGATTGACTTCCAGCACTCCTTTCCTCCCTAGCTGTTACCTCCTAGAAGGTTTCCTGATTCCCGGGTCCTGACTGGAGACTTACCCGATCTTCACGAGTGCTCCAGACGGCATCTGCTGCTTTTCCCTTTCCCGACGGCATCCCCTGCCTTTCACTTTCCCGACGGCAAGCTGAGTACACTTCTTCTTGGACAGATCATTATTTCCGCTTTCCTGCAAACTCAGCGCGTCACCTCCGGCTGGAGCCCAAGTAAGGTTTCCTTAACTCCTTCGTTTCTGCAGAAAGATTTCATAGATTCATCTTGAAAGGGATAATTACTAGGTGAATAAACACTTGAAGATCGAACAAGGTTGTGAGACTTGAACAATTTAAATAACAAAACCTTGGAACATTTGAGAAGGAAATTCAATTAGGTTTTTTGTTTGATGTGAATTTGCAAAAGGTGAAATCAGAGTTGTGATTGTAACAACAAGCATTGAACAAGACAAGAGATGCCTTGTTAATGTGAAAACAGAGTTGTGATTTAAACAACAAGCATTGAACAAGGCAAGAGAAGTTAATCATATCTAAACAGGTTTAGGGTGTGGTATCTTTCTCTTGTTGTGTTTTATTTGTCTTTCAGACCAGACCCTTAATTCGGAAAATAAACAACAACAGTACAGGTATGGCAAGTTGTTGAAAAAACTAAAGTTTCTACTAATACACTAATTTTGGAACACTAATGATTTGATGTTATTCAACGTGTTTAGAACAGACTATCATGAAGGTTTATTTCATTTAAGGTTTTTTCAAGAGAAAAAGAACTTGCAATTGTTGTTGAAGTGTAAGCCAGGGCTGAATACTCAAAAGGTATGTTGAATGAGAACAACCCTTGTTATTTGATGGAGGGAATGCGATAACCTCATATATTGATTATTGTTGTAATTGTTATTGAAAGCCCGGCACACTTAACTGAGAAGCAAAGTAAAAGTCAGAAGAGCTCCTGTGTTTTTTCTCTTTTTTTTTTTCAATCCACTTCCCCTTTTCCCTTGCGGATAAATTTGGGCATTTAAGAGTTAATATCCTCTGTGCTTGGGTTTGTTCGAGGGGGGAATTGGGGGTTTGCAGCAAAGAAAGGAAACAACCTACGCTGGAGCGTGGTGAAATCTCAACAGTTGCAGTGCAATTTTTTTTCCCAGGACCTTTGTGGCCTACTTATAGCTATTCTATGAGCCTGCTGTGAGGGTCAGATCAGGGTCATACAATTGTTGCAACTAGCAACTGAACTCTGGAGGGGCCCCAGTCAGGAAGCACTACAGGTAATGGTTACTAATGATGAGTTTGAACTCTTGCACCTGCTGAGTGCTTTCAGTTTTGCAAAACTCGTTTTTCTGCAATTTCGCGGTATTCGCGGGGCGGGAACTTGCGCGAGATCGGATTCGGAAGCCGCGAATTCGTGCGAATATGCGATTTGTTTTTTTTGCGGCGTGTTCGTTCGCAAGGTTTTGTGCGTTTTAGCGAGCCGCTTGTAGCGCAAGGCGCGGAGTTACCCTCGCGGTCGTTCAAGGGTGCGGCCATCTTGTTTGCATGACGTATTTCCGTTTCCGGGCGCGAAGTGTAATCTTGCAAAGTGTGCGGCTCGCTAGTACAATTTCGCGGGTGTTCGCGAGGAAAATCTCGCGCGAACTTACCCGCGCGGTCGTGAACGGGCGCGGCCATCTCGATTCTCATTCATTGCTATGGTTCTGGGCATGCTTTTGGTATCCTCTCTGTATCTCTGCCATCCTTTGCTTGTTTGAAGTTTTTTTCTTTATCTATTTTACTTATTTTCTATCTCTCTATTTTTCTTGCTCTATATTTTTGTGTTTTCTGCTACTTTTGGTTAATTTTAAACTACTTTTTTCAACTCTTTACTTTTCTTCTCTTCCCTATTCTATTTATTTTATTATTTAGCTTCCTTTCTGCCCAGACCATGGTGAAGGGAGCCGGGAAGCATCCCGAGAAGGGGAAGGGTCCCGCACCCCGTGCCCGGCTCCCGTGTGGGCGTTTGAGGGGGGAGAAGGTCGTACCCCGGGAGATCTTCAGCCCGGAGGAGGTGGGCTCACTAATTTTTTATGTTCAGCGCCGCCTCCCCAGGACCATCATGGCAGGCGGCAGGATCGGTAGTGGGTACGGGATCCGGGAGCGGCGGAAGCGGTGGGAGAAGGTGTGCCGGGCCATGTACCAACACTCTCGGGTCCGGCGCACCTACAACCAGGCCACCCACCGCTCGACGGATGTCCTGGACCGTGAACGCGATCTGCTCGACCTGCTTGGCCTTGAGATCCCCGGGCTTGGTGAATAGTAGTAGCTATTTCTTGGGGGGCGTGGCTTGGACGCCGATCGGGATGGCGGCGTGAGCTTGCAGCTCCGCGCAAGGTCCCGCTATTTCTCCTGAAAACTACACCCTGGGGGATCCCTGATCAGCGAAATCTATCTGTGAAGTATTGAGGACCCATCGGAGAGCGGCTGAGAGCTTTTGGGAGACTGTGTATACCGCCGAGACCCGAAAGAAGAAGTCGGAGGCGCTGTGCGAAGCAGGAGGAAAATGGCGGCGGAAAGGGACGGTGATCTCTGAGCCAGAGCCGAGGTGGCCTGGAATTGGACTGTGGTGCGAACCGCCTCCAGCGAGACTGGTGCAGCTGGGGTGTACCAGTCCGGCCTGAGAGGAGCTGGGGGCACGGAGGCCAGTGCTGGACTGGTGTATAGCTTGTACGCACCCGTTTATACCTCCCCCTTCCCCCCTTATCCCGTCCCTAGCAACAGTGAGACGGGCGGCCCCGGTATTCCTGGTTATTGGAGTTGCCAGCACAGCAGGGGTGACTGCCCTACTGTGGTAAATAAAATAATTACCCTGTCGGAATTTCTATACATTAACAAGGATCATGCATATAATGAGAGGCAGAGTCCGTGGTGTCCGATTCAAAAGGGCTTTAATTCAGTAACTCGAGTTAAGGGAGAATCGGGTTCCATCTCCACTAGGGATCAGGAAGGATCGTCATCTGAACTTTATTCACAGAGTACATTATTTATATGTTAAACATACATTAACTTGCATAGAGAAGGCGGAGCGCTCCAGGCGGAGCAAGTGAAAGAGAGAGATAAGAGCACATGGGCGTGAAAAAGGGCGTGTAAGAAGGCGTACACGGGGTGTTCCCTTGATGAGTCTTAGGTGTGTCATAGGTGGGTGGATACATGGAGGGGGTCTGCGTGGTCAGCTGGAACCTTTACCCTACTTGTGTGCACAACTTGGTCATGGCGTGGAATTGACGTGTAACTGGGGGAAGCTGGGGGGAGCTGACTTTCATTCTAGTAGAGAAGCCTTGAGTGTCAGAACGACCTGCACTTCTGGTATTATCTGATATCTTGAGTTTGGAGGATGTATTATCTGAATTAAAGGTCGCTCGAGCAAAGGCTGCTCATCACTAAATATCGGTGTATGCATATATTTCTTCGTGCATTGTGTGGGGGCCATGGGCTTTCTATGGATGCGAGTTCTGTAAATCACTTGAATGGAGACAGAAAGGCTAGGCCCTATCTTCTGCAGACGGGTTGTGTTTACCTTCTTCATTAAGCAGGAATGTGTTTCTGTGGAGCAGAGCAGATAACTGTAAGCAAAATACTGTCTTGGCAGGCCGGGCTGGGCCCCTCTCGGCTGAGCAGGAAGTATGTGAGAGTTCAGGGATACATAGCTAAACTGCAGCTTTCAGAGAGTCTGGAGGCATGGAGCCTAAATTCGGGTCCTGGCTCGGCTGAGCCACAAAAACGAGTTCATCTTGACTCTTTAAACGTGCACCATGTTAAAACGTGCACCATGCAGATACATTGGCAACATAGGCCTCAGTGCGGAATTAACGTTTCTTTCATGGAGGGCTTAGTAACTGACATTCTAACATTGGACGGAAATGCAGAGGCATTATTATTACAGGCATGAGAGGGAAAGTGCATGGGTGACATGGACATACATAGGGTACATACAGGGGACACATTGGCCATATAAAATTTCTATTACCTCATTCCCTCCTTGTCCCCTACTGTGCCCTTCAGGACACATCTATATTCATGATACCGTATGTCTGATCATACAGCATCATTTGTTCATCCTTTTTCTTTTGTATACGTGGATGGGGAATACAGGCAGTGGCACACAAGCCGCAAATCGCCGGGCCACATTGCAGACAGAGACAGCAACTGAATATCATAAGCAGTATCACTCCTAGGAAAGACAATACTTTCCATCCCCATGCTGATATTACACTCCAGAGCCAACCGGACCAAGTCAATGTGCCTGGGTTTTGGTGTATCTCGTGAGCTATCTTATGAAGCCTTGTTATTGCTGCATATACGGATGGCGCGTTATTAGGAATAAACACGCAACAACTGGAGCCGATCATTCTACAAGCCCCGCCCCTATCTGCCAGGATGACGTCAAGAACAAGGCGGTTCTGAAGAACAACAAGTCGCATGGCAGACTGCTCCTCTGTTAAGTTCGCCAGAGCAGATGCAGTCTCATTTACTAGTGCTTCTAGAGTTCTTGTTAACCTGCGTATTAGTTTACTGTTTTGGATGGGACCTATGAAGAAAAAGAATTCTTTATTGAAATCTGTATATTGCTCCAAAGCTGTCTCAGTTTGATCAATCACTGGGGAATCGTTCTCCCTCTTGTGTCTGACATGTACTAGTCGTGAATCTCGATGATAATGGGATGGAGCTAGAAAGACAGGTGGCAGTAGGAACGCTATATAACATGTTCCACCCCAGTCTAAGGGCAGACGTATATAGGCTGTCTGACCGCAAATGAAATAAGAATGGCGGGAAGCTTTGAAAGTAGACTTTCCTTTATCATTGATCTCGACTACAGTATTACAATCACTGTGTCCTAAATGCACTGATCCTTTCTTTCTAACGCACAATTCACCTTTTACTGGTAAGACGGATATGAACGGTGGACCTATATTTTGCTCGGACTGGACATTTAGAATCATAAAGTTAAGGGAAGCATTTCCTTGTTCGTACACTTCATTTTCTAGATCGGTTCCTTTCTGTTGGGGGAGACCATCTTCGTCTGGAAAACATGCCTTATTCATTACTTTATTTAAATCTCCCCAAATCCAATCGCTCTGGGAATCTGTGAACTTTCTGTCTTGTGATGACATTAAAGCAAACCATGCTCCGCACGAACCATTGTGCGAGAACGGAAAAGGAAAGAGGGGCAGAACTTCCTTCGTTTTCTGATAAGGTGGGAGTCGGCCACATACCCAGCAATTTGTTACATTGCTGGTCTGATGAGAATGGTGCAACATTCGGATAAAAGTATTGTTGCGCAGGGCTAGTCGATATGACAGTTCATGGGGTGGCAGATCACTGAATGTGTGCTCTACAGTGTCATTAAAGGAAGAGTGTATACATGAGGCAATAGGAGGAAAGAAAACATGTAGTGTCAAGCTGATACATATAATCGTTATACTTAGAAGAAACATGATAATCAGAGTTACTATACATCTACTGCGTAAAGTCTTGCAGTAATTTTCTTTCCTTTCTCTCTTTCTACTATTCTGGTCTACGATCTTATTCATGCCAGGAACCTGTCTAACCGATTCACCACCGAGTGGACTTAAACAATTAAACGCTGTCTGACTTACTAGACCGTAACTTAGACCTATACTCTTGTTGCGGAGTCTTTTCTAGCAAAGGGGGCTTTGAGTCATTAATTTCGGGGCAGTCTTTAGGTTCGATCAAAGTTCCGGAATTTCCATGGAATTTCTTGATATGCTGGGCGTGGATCCAACCTTTGCGTCCCTCGACCTTGACGGCAGTCCTCGTGGTAAGCAGTACTAACTTCGGTGTTCTCCAGCGGGGCTCAAGAGGACTTGAACGATCAAAGTTCCTTATAAACACCATATCTCCTGGGACGATGGCATGTTCCTTGACTTGGGTGTTGTCGGGGAAGGCGGCGGCAACCTGTGAACGACAAGAGAGTAGTGCAGACATCAAGGAAGCCAGGTAATCTGTCAGCATATTACTGTCAACATCAGTAATTTTCTTTGGCATAGGCGTACCCCATATATTCGGTGGTCTACCAAAAACCACTTCGTAAGGGGACAGGCCTGTTCTGGAATGAGCTACCATACGCATGTAAAAGAGGGCAACCGGTAAGGCTACCATCCAATCCACGCCTTTTTCTGCACAGACTTTTGCTAATTTCGTCTTAAGTGTCTGATTATGACGCTCTACAAGTCCAGCTGCCTCTGGGTGTCGTACACAATGAAATTTCCACTGGTAGCCTAACAGAAGAGATACTTGTTTCATTAATTCAGAGGAGAATGGCTGACCGTTATCTGAGTACACGACACGGGGCAATCCGTACCGTGGGAAAAACTCTCGTACCAATTGCCTGGCGGTGGTCACAGCAGTATAATCTGGGACAGGGTACGCTTCTGTCCATCTAGATAGTGCACATACAACTACTAGGACATACTTGTAACCTCTACATCTGTCCATCTGGATATAATCCATCTGGAGGACTTTAAAAGGATGGTCAGGAGGATGAAATCCACCTTGTTCCACCGGAATGCCTTTGCCTGGATTGAACTGGCAACAGATCATACAGGTTCGTACTTTCTGTTTTGCTGCTGCACGTAAGTGCTTGTTAAACCAGATATTCTGTAAACTGTCTTTTCTCCTAAGTGTGCTGGACTATGTGCTGTGTTTATGATGACTTGTACCATAGAGTCTGGGAGAAACCATGTAGCTTTGTTTTTTGTCATCCACCCCTGGTCAGTCTGGACCCCTTCTTGTTCAGTCCATTTCTTTATTTCGTCTGGAGTGGCATGTGTCTGTATGTCGAGTACATCTTGTGAAGGATCCCTGACTGTCATGCTGTTTGTCAGTGATGGTACTTTTGTCTTTGTCGTGTCTGTTGGTGTCTGGGCTGTAAGTTTAGCTGTTCGGTCTGCCAGGTCGTTACCCTGGGAAATGGTGTCTGTAACTTTCGTGTGTGCTTTGCATTTCAGGATGGCTATAGCTGTAGGCAAATGTATTGCTTCCAACAGAGCCTGAATAAGGGGACCATGCTGAATTTTGGCCCCATGAGAGGTCAGGAAACCTCTCTCCTTCCATAATACTCCAAAATCATGAACAACACCGAATGCGTATTGTGAATCTGTATATATGTTCACTTTCAAGTTCTTGGCTCGTATGCAGGCTTGTGTCAGAGCGATGAGCTCTGCTGCTTGTGCTGACAGTGTGTCTATTCTTTGTGTCTCTATGACTTCAGTATCAGTGGTCACGGCATATGCGGCCACTAACTCTCCTGTGCTTGTTCTCATGCATGAACCATCTACATAAAGTGTCAGGTCAGGGTCTGGCAGTGCAATATCTGTCAGGTCTTGTCTTGGTTTCGTCACAGTATTAATTACTTCCACACAGTCATGTGGTGCAGTGTCAACTGCGCTTGAAGGCAAGAGTGTAGCAGGGTTGAGAATATTGCATTGTCTGATCTCTATGTGTGGCTGGAATAACGTCAGTTCATATCCTGTCAGTCTTGCTACAGTCAGGTGCTGAATCTGTGTCCTGTTCAAGAGGACTTCTACTGCATGTGGAACTTGTACTGTCAGGGGGTGTCCTAACACTATGGAATCACTCTGTCTTATAGCTAGGGCTGTCTGCAACTGATTTCAGGCACGCAGGCAGAGCCTGGGCCACGGGATCCAATGTACTAGAAAAATAAGCACAAGGCTTGTGTTTTCCTGCTTGATCTTGTGTAAGGACAGATAATGCTGTTCCATCTCGTTCAGTAACAAAAAGCGTAAAAGGCTTGCTGTAACAAGGAGTCGCTAAAACTGGTGCTTGACATAAGGCTTTTTTCAATTCTTCAAATGCAAGGGTATGTTCTTGTGTCCAAGGGAGGAAAGTCGAAGACGCTGCCTCCTGTGTTGTTAGCTGTATGAGTGGTTTGGCTAGATATGCATACTGGGGAATCCATTGTCTGCAGTAAGAAGTGAGGCCAATGAAGGCCCGTACTTCCTTTTGTGTCTTGGGCTGTGAAAGGTTGGCAATTAACTGTATACGGTCTTGTGTCAGCTGTCTACCCCTCTTGGACAGCAAGTGTCCAAGGTACACCACTTGCTGTGCACAGAATTGCAACTTCGAAGGGGACACTTTGTGCCCCTTGTCAGCCAGGAAGTGTAAAACTGTCAGTGATGCATGTTCGCAGTCTGGTTCCGTTCGTGCTGTGATCAGGATATCGTCTACATATTGGAGCAGTGCAGTGTTGGTAGGCATGTGAATACTGTCCAGTTGTCTTTTCTATGCTTGGCTGTAAATACTAGGACTTTCTGTGAATCCTTGAGGAGCTCTCGTAAATTTGAAGCTGCGTCCATTTAAACTGAATCCGAAGAGATATTGGCTCTCTGGATGAATTGGGACACTGAAGAAGGCGTTCTTTAGGTCAATTACAGTAAAGAACGTCGCCTCGGAATCAATTGCAGTCAGTAATGAAGAAATGTCTGGGACCACTGGGTATTGGGGAATTATGCATTTATTCAGTTCTCGAAGGTCAATCACTAGTCTGTAGACTGGTGGTGCATTAGGGTCTGTTCGTTTAAGAATAGGGATGACAGGTGAATTACATACATTCGAGTAAGTTTCTACTACCACTCCTTGTGCAATGAGTTCGTCAACAATTTTCAATAAGGCTACTACGGCATCAGGTGGTAACTTGTATTGTCGGATTCGTGGCAGTACTACTCCTGGTTTGAGAGTGACACGGTGTGGCGTAATGTGCATGTAACCTACGACAGTCGGACCTTGTGCCCATAAATGCTGTGGTACATTCTGGAGTCTATGATCAAAATCTTTCAACACATAATGTCCTTTAAAATCTCGTAAAAACAATCGTACTCCTTCCGGAGAACAACATATAACTGCTCCTAGTTCTTTCAATGTCTTTATACCAAGTAAATTTTCTGGGCATGACTTAGTAAGTAGCAAGTCTGTGGTACGGGACAATAGACCGACTCCCAGGGAAACTGGCTTTGACACTTGGTTAACAATAGGCTTTCCTGAAAATCCCAGGGAAACATTCTGTGAGCCTGAGAGGGGTGCCCCTGGAACCTCGTCATGGCTGATGGTAGTTCTGCTTGCCCCTGTGTCAATCAGAAATTTTCTGTCTTTTCCCAATACACGACTATGTACATAGGGACCTTCTTGATCTACAGGAACCTCAATAAGGGGCAAGCCAACTTCCCTCTCTAGGCTGTTTCATGAGAACTGTTGGAATTCTGGATAGTCCGACTGTGTGTACTGGTACATTTGCTGGGTGGCTTGTTGTGTGGCAGCTGATGGTGGGGGTGGAAAATTCGCTACTGTCTGTTGCGTGTTCAGTGGGGTGCTATTCTGTTTAGGAGGATGTGGTCTTTCTTTTGTTTTGCCTGTAGCTATATTGTGTTTCAGGACAGCACATTCATTTACATAGTGGCCTGGTTGCTTGCAATAATTACAGTTCCCTTTAACAGGTGCCGTGCCCTTTTTATTCGCATTAGCTGGTACTGATTGTGCAACCAGCACTTTCATTTTCGTATCTTTCATGCGTCTCTTTTCATGATCCTGTTCCTCTCTAATTCTGTTCTGGTGATATTGTAACATTTGCAACATTTGGGAAGGGCTATTTGCTTGCCAGGTACTCTCTACCTTCAGTACTCTATTCTTGATCGGGGGTAAGGAATTCTCTACTAATTTGCTCACGAAAAGATGTGGATACGACTCACTACTTGGCTTAAGGCCACTATTAATAGAAAAACATTTCTCGAATCTAGAATAAAAATCACTGGTGTCTTCATCTTGTTTCTGTTTACAGGCTGAGATAGCATCCCAATCCTCCTTTTTAGTAATCAATAATCTCGGTAGAACTTGTATCAGGAGTTCAGGTAGTGCCTTGGCTTTGTCCCCAAGACCAACACCAGGGTGTCGGCCTTTATCCTCTGTTTCCAATTCCGCCCAACTTAACTTTTTCTCTCCCACCTCCCAGTCTTTCTCTTTAAGCTTTTCATAAATACCAGCAGGTAACAGGACTTTCAGTAATTTAATAATGTCAGAGTATGTATAATCCCCTATGCGGAGAATGTCTTTTAATTCACGGTGGAATCCCCCCGGGTCTTTATCATGGCAGGGCAACATCTTTTTCATTTCCAGTATTTCTAGTTTCGTTAAGGGTGTGTAAACGTATACTCGCTGAAGCTCACCCGCTGTATTTCTAACGGGATGAACCTCTCGTAGGGAGTTCTGTCTGTCTATGTGTAAGCTCTTTCTGTCGTGGTGTGTGGCAGGAATCATGTACGTGGTCAGAGAAGTCAAGTACTTATGTCGTTGGTCTAGATGACATTAATTAATTCAGTACCTAGGCCTATCCATCTATCTAGTAGTATATCGTCCAGTAATTTATACAAGGGACCGGGATCAGAATATTGACTCTCGTACAACGTGATCAAATGTTGAACCATGTAAATACCAGCCAAACGCTGTTCGTTCGGAGGAAGGCTCAAAAATGTCTGAGCCACTACATCACTGTTATATATGTTAGAGTTAGACACCCATTGAACGGCTGACTGGACCAATTCCTGTTCGTGTGGGGTGTGGGGTCGCTCGCACTCTACTCGTCTTTTCAGTGCGTTTTCAGTAGCTTGGAATAGATTCTCAAGGGAATATCTTTCTTTTATAGGAGGTCCCTGTTTGCGGTAGTCGAGGCACTACGTAATTTATTTTATCCATTTCCTCTGTTTTGTGCTCAGCATCTTCTGATGCTGAATCATCTTTCCCTTCAGACTCTTTCCTGTGTATATTTAGAATCTCTTTTCGTATTTTCCTGTACATACATTCTGTCTGTCCCTGTTTATCATGTTTACCGGCAGCTATGTTGTCACTCCAATCAGTCAGACCTCTCGTTACTCCTTTATCTGGTTGGTCTTGTTCCCTGATCAGACAGTTAATCAAAAAACGTAAAATCATGCGTTGAACCTCCACCTTTCTTTGTTCCATGGCCTCTTCTATACTCTCGGGTCCCTCCCCCGTTCTAGTGAAATGGTATATTTTATCTAAATGTTCCTTCATGCCTGGTAATGTGATCAAATAGTCGACAGCGTGTCTTAATCTTAATGAGAACACGAGCATCGCACCCACACCTGGTACTGGATCGTATATACAATGTGAAATTGTTACATTATGCTTAAAGGGTGATGCTGTCATTTGAGGCGTTCGTTGTAGTCCTGACCCTAGCAGTGCTCGTGTTGCTGGCGGTGTTCGTGGCGTGTTTGGTGGCCCCCTCCCATTGCCCCTTGTCCTACGTCGTCTTTCACGGCCTGCAGAAGCCGCATTTGTAGAAGCAGATCCTGTGATGGGGGCGGAGGGAAAGGAGAATTGTTGACAGGAGGAGGGAATTCTGCGTTTACATAATCCGGAGCGGGCTCTTCTAGATAGGAGATAATAAAAGCCTCAGTTTCTGTCTGCTTCTGTCTACGTACTTTAGACGGTACTAATGGTGGTGGCAAATTACTGGGTACTTCTGAGGGGGTCACTTTAGCTAGTCCTTCAGTTAGGACGGGATAAATACCTGCAACGAGGGCATTTTCTTCTCTCTCTGCTTGTTCTGCCTTGACCCATTCTCCCTCTTCCTGTAGTTCTTTTTCTCTGGCTTTTTCCGCTGCCTCTTTACTTCTCTCTGCTTTGTGGAATTCTTTCTCGGCTCTCCTATGCGCTTCTTTACGCCATAACTCAATGGCATCTTTCTGGGACGGTCTAACTTTCTTCTTCCATAGTGCTTCCTCTACTTTCATAATGCATTCAGCATCCCATGTTCCTGAGGCAGGCCATCTATACTTCTCTTCTAGATCCTTCGTGTAATCTACCCATAAGTCTAAAAACAGTATGGCATCTAGCCCGTGTTTCTGATACATAAAATGACCAGATGTGTCTCTAGGCGGGACGGGAACTGACTCTTCGAGTATCCCTTTCCTGGTCCCTATCTGACGTAATTTCGAAAACAGTGGCATTGTTGGAACTAACTTAACGAAAACACAATATACAAAAAAAAATAGACGGAAAACAACCATTCACACTACAACACTAAAACATTAAAAACAGATACATCCTAACTGGTACATGGGAAAAAACATGAACTTGAAAAACTGTTTACTTTATGTACTGCAAAACAGTACAACCATACCGGTCTCATAAAGAGACACGTCTTTACCACGTCCACCGAAAGGGACACGTCTCTACCGTGCCTGTGTACCCAGACACGTCTTTACCGAGCTCAATTAAATGAACCCGTCTTTATGCGTTCCCAATAACGGTACTCACCGGGAAGCAGAACTTGAAGGCCTCGGAAACTCGATACTGCGTGACTGCTGCTACTGCTATGGCTGCTGCGCATGCGCCTCGGAACAGGTGGGCCTCTGGATACCTCCGACCTTGCTCTCTCACGGCTTGGGCTCTGGTTGGGATGGTCCGCAATCCTCACCGCCTCGTGTGGATGCCTGGTCGCAGTCTCCGTCTCCTCCGTGGGCCTAAGGGAGTAGGCAGGAAGTCCCGCTGTCGTGTACACTTGAAGTCCATCACGGCTGCAGAAGGGGCAGGGGCTGGACCTACATAACCGGCGCGTGGGGACGGGGACTGGTCCCTGTTCGGGCGCCAGTTTATGTGGTAAATAAAATAATTACCCTGTCGGAATTTCTATACATTAACAAGGATCATGCATATAATGAGAGGCAGAGTCTGTGGTGTCCGATTCAAAAGGGCTTTAATTCAGTAACTCGAGTTAAGGGAGAATCGGGTTCCATCTCCACTAGGGATCAGTAAGGATCGTCATCTGAACTTTATTCACAGAGTACATTATTTATATGTTAAACATACATTAACTTGCATAGAGAAGGCGGAGCGCTCCAGGCGGAGCAAGTGAAAGAGAGAGATAAGAGCACATGGGCGTGAAAAAGGGCGTGTAAGAAGGCGTACACGGGGTGTTCCCTTGATGAGTCTTAGGTGTGTCATAGGTGGGTGGATACATGGAGGGGGTCTGCGTGGTCAGCTGGAACCTTTACCCTACTTGTGTGCACAACTTGGTCATGACGTGGAATTGACGTGTAACTGGGGGAAGCTGGGGGGAGCTGACTTTCATTCTAGTAGAGAAGCCTTGAGTGTCAGAACGACCTGCACTTCTGGTATTATCTGATATCTTGAGTTTGGAGGATGTATTATCTGAATTAAAGGTCGCTCGAGCAAAGGCTGCTCATCACTAAATATCGGTGTATGCATATATTTCTTCGTGCATTGTGTGGGGGCCATGGGCTTTCTATGGATGCGCGTTCTGTAAATCACTTGAATGGAGACAGAAAGGCTAGGCCCTATCTTCTGCAGACGGGTTGTGTTTACCTTCTTCATTAAGCAGGAATGTGTTTCTGTGGAGCAGAGCAGATAACTGTAAGCAAAATACTGTCTTGGCAGGCCGGGCTGGGCCCCTCTCGGCTGAGCAGGAAGTATGTGAGAGTTCAGGGATACATAGCTAAACTGCAGCTTTCAGAGAGTCTGGAGGCATGGAGCCTAAATTCGGGTTCTGGCTCGGCTGAGCCACAAAAACGAGTTTATCTCGACTCTTTAAACGTGCACCATGTTAAAACGTGCACCATGCAGATACATTGGCAACATAGGCCTCAGTGCGGAATTAACGTTTCTTTCATGGAGGGCTTAGTAACTGACATTCTAACATTGGACGGAAATGCAGAGGCATTATTATTACAGGCATGAGAGGGAAAGTGCATGGGTGACATGGACATACATAGGGTACATACAGGGGACACATTGGCCATATAAAATTTCTATTACCTCACTACGATAACTGTTGGTGCACACGACTCCCGGGCAGAGGATAACGGGATCTGGAAGAAGACCAGGGGCGGCCGTATGATGACGCCAGAAGCACCTAAAATGGCGGCTGCAGGCGGGGCGGCCATTGCGGAACAGGGCCGGGAGGACTCTACTGCGCTGTCCCATGAAGGTGTGGCCCGAGCTTCCCCGCTGATGATGGAGCAGGAGCAGCGGCTGACTCAGCGCCTGGATACTATTCTAGAGGCCATAACCTCGACTAAGGAGGCCTTGCAACAGGACATTGCGCAGGTCGCCACAGGGCTGGGTCTCCTGAGGGCGGATCATGCTAAGCTGGCGGACAAAGTGAAGGACCATGAGCAACTGCTTCAGGACCTGAAACCGGCGGTAGTGACCGCGGAACATAAAATAACGGACATCCTCAGCCGCCTAGACACGTTGGAGAGACGAGCGGAGGGTGCCGAAAGCCGTAATCGACGGAACAACGTACGGGTGGTAGGCCTGCCGGAGAAAATCGAAGGGGATGACGCAGTGGCCTATGTGGAAAATTGGTTTCGGATGGTGGTGGCGCCGGAGGGCCTCTCATCCTTCTTCTCACTGGAACGGGCACATAGGGTGCCGGCTCGCCCACCGGCGCTCGGCCGCCCTCCTAGACCGATGGTGGTGAAGCTCCTACACTATAAGGATCGGGACCTGTTAATCCAGAGGGCTCGAACACTGGGCCCATTTGAGGTGGAAAATAGCCGAGTCACGATATTCCCGGACTATATGCAAGAAGTTCAAAAGAGCAGGGCGTCCTTCCTGGCGGTGAAAAAGGAGCTGAGGGAGGAGGGCATTCAGTACTCGTTGCTCTTCCCGGCTAAGCTACGAGTAATCCTGGATGGGAACACTCAATTTTTTCAGACCCCTGATGAAGCGTGGTCGTGGCTAGAGTTGTATCGCGCTGGCACAGACAGGACTGGTAAAAGTCAGCGGGAGAGGCCTAAACCGCTTCAGATCCGGAAATCTCAACGACTCCGCTCGCGTAACAAGCTTCAGAGAGCGAAACAGGAAGGTCAAATGGGTCCGGACAAAAGAGGGGGGCTGGCAGCGACGGCGAGCATCACGAGGTCCCAACAGGAGAGTGGACTGGTTGAATCGGACTCTGGTGAGGACGGAGGCAGGACCGGAGAAGAATTATCGGAGGCGGAGAGCTCGAAGGGCCCTGCAGTCACCCCACAGACATCTGATGGGATCTTTAATGAATAACTCATGTATGGGACTTATGACACTGCGCTTCTCACGTAGAAATACTCAGTTGGTACTAGAAGGGCTGGCAGGTAGGGTGTTGCATAAGCAGTGTGGGATGGAAGACGCGGAGCGCGGGCTCCGCCTGCCCTGGGTCGGCGATAACTCACCCCCTTGGGGCCCTTAAGGCCTTCTGTGGTGGCGACCACAGATTAGACTGATGTGTGTTGAGTTCAAGGTTTGGAACAGGGCTGAAACTGGGTTATTAGGCTCTGTCCTGGGGAGTGGGGTTTGGGGAGTTTTTTCTACAATTGTTTTGGGGGGGGGGGGCAACTGCTGCGATGTGGGCAATGACTGGCTGTACCTGAATTGGATCGTTAAGGATTATCATGGGGACGTTACCTAATTTGAAATGCCTAACATGGAATGTCCGAGGACTGCGAACGATGATCAAACGCCACAAGGTGCATGCTTATCTGGTGAGGCTGGGTGTTCAGATTGCAATGTTACGGGAAACTCACTTAACTAAACAAGAATGCACTGCGCTACAGAAGAGGTGGGGAGGTCAGGTTTTTGGTACCACTTATTCAGCATTCGCTAGAGGGGTGCTGATATGGGTTCGAGCGGGCGTACCGTTCCAGATGGTGAACCAGCTGGCGGATCCTGAGGGTAGATATGTGGCGGTGGAGGGGAGGTTGTATGGCCGGGATGTGGTTTTGTGCTGCGTATATGCCCCAAATGTTGACCAGGCTCGCTTTTTTGATGGCCTGTCGTGCTCACTGGCCTCCTTCTTGGCGGGTCCTGTGATTCTAGGAGGGGACTTTAATTCAATTACTAATGTGGCATTGGATAGGTCGCACCCACCACTGGCTGATTCCCCAGTACGCAGACTAGCTGCACATAGGAAGGATTGGCAAGAGAGGTGGGGACTGCTAGATATATGGCGGGAGCAACATCAGGATAGTAGGGATTATTCCTTTTTTTCGGCCCTCCACCCCTTACACGTCAGGATCGATTCGGTCCTGTGCAATGGTTCCCTGGCTGCAATGGTCACCCATACGGAATACCTGACAGGACCATCTCTGATCACAATCCCTTGTTGGTATTCGTACAATGGCAAAGTGCGAGATCCGCAATTCCAACATGGCGGCTTCGGCCCGACACCTTGGAAGATTCGGTGTTCAGAGACGCGGTCCAACGAGGCATAGACCAATACTTTGGGGAAAACGAGGGTACGGCTCATACTAGGTCTACTGAATGGGACGCGATGAAAGTGGTGGTGAGAGGAGTGTGTATGGGTAGGTTCTCGAATGCCCTAACATCGGTGTTGAATGGGCTTGCAAAAGCGGAAGAGGGGTTGAGGGGTCTGGAACAGCGTAGACCAGACTGACCGGACTTACAAGCACGGTTATTAGAAGCCAAAGAGGTAGTGGCGACTGAAACGGAACGGCTGCGGAGCTATGATTATAGGCAATATGCCATTAAAGCGCATGCTGAGAGGGATAAAGTAGGCACGCTCCTGGCCAGGCTCGCTAACCCTGAAATCAGAGGCTGCCCAATATTGAGCATAAAGACTGCATCAGGGGAGATGGTTTATTCGCAGACAGCGGTGCTGGAGTGTTTTCGGACCTATTATGCGAAGTTGTATGAGTGCCAGCTGGGGGTAGAGGCCTCGGAGATCAGTGATTACTTGGAATTGATGCAGCTTCCGGTGCTGGATGATGACGATGCGAAGGACTTGGGAGGGCCTATTGCGCTCGCCGAGATCAGGGCGGCCATTAAACACATGGCGAGGAATAAAACGCCTGGGGTGGATGGACTGCCGATTGAATTTTACCAGAAGTTTGTGTATAGTTTGGCACCCAGATTACTGGTGGTGTACGAGGAGGCCAGAAGGTTGGGGTATCTGCCCAGATCGATGAGGGAGGCGTTGATAGTACCATTGCTGAAACCCGGCAGAGAGGCATCAGATGTGATGTCATATAGGCCTTTGTCCATGTTGACGGTAGACTACAAGATATTGAGCCGTATACTAGCCACCAGGTTGGCTCCACATATGACCAGGTTGGTGCACAGGGACCAAGAAGGGTTTATCCCTACAAGGAACACAACGCTCAATATCCGTCGCCTAATTGGGATACTGGATGGCGCTGCGGATGCAGATGGTGATCCGGCAGTGTTGTCTGTGGATATTGAGAAGGCCTTTGATAGCCTGGAATGGGTCTACTTGGAAGAAGTCCTGGTGAAGTTTGGTCTTGGTGAGGGGTTTCGTAGATGGACAAAGGTGTTATATTCATCAGCCACAGCGAGGGTGCGCCTGGGAACTCTTGTGTCCGCGGAATATCCGGTTTGTAGAGGGACGAGACAGGGGTGTTCGCTATCCCCATTGCTGTTTGCATTAGCAATGGAACCATTAGCAGCGCGAGCCAGGTCAGGAGTCATGTACCGGGGGATGAACGAGGTGAGCAATCGCACTATATATCTCTATATGCGGACGACTTGCTGCTGTACATGGCGGATGCAGAGCGGGCTCTGGAGGAAGCGATGGATATGTTATCCGAGTTTGGTCGGTTGTCGGGCCTTAAGGTTAATTGGACGAAGACTTGCATCTTTCCGCTTAAGGCGGACACGCCATGCCCCCCTCGTGATTTGGGTGTGATCTGGGAGCCATCTTGTTTCACTTATTTAGGAGTCCGCATCTACCATGAGGTCCCAAATCTGTTGGAGGGTAATATTGGGCGTTGTATAAGAGCACTGAGAGGCTGTATATCCTTTTGGGCCTCCCTCCTTTTGTCAGTACTGGGTAGAGTAGCTCTATTGAAGATGGTGGCGCTCCCAAGGTTACTTTATTATTTCCGCACGCTGCCCATTTGGATTCCTCAGAGGATCTTTAAGGACCTGCGGACGATGATAATCGACTTCCTCTGGGGGCACGGACGACGTAGAGTAGCTTTGAACACCTTGCTTAGGCCCAAGCTTGAGGGGGGGATGGCAGTCCCCGATTTTGAATTGTACTATTTGGCTGCGCAGCTTCAAGTTCTTACGCAGCACGTGGCTAGGGTGTTCAGAGGGCCGGAACACGAGCGAGGAAATGGTATACAACGCCACGTCCTGGCTTATATTATTAGGCATCAGAAATTAGAGTTACGAGGCCTTACTATGGAGGAAAAGACGCTCAGGTTGTGTTGGCATAGGAGTTTGAAGAGAGCAAAGACGTCCCGACCTTATGCACCGGAGATACCATTGGGAATGCTGACCGCGCTGCCGCATGGTGGCGATTGGTCTCCGTTTCTGGAATGGGAAGAGCTGGGATTGCAGATGGTGGGTGATCTGTATATAGATGGAACGTTGGTCCCCTTCCAGACGCTGCAGGAACAGTTTGGGCTGCCGGAAGGGAGCTTCCTCTTGCATGCGGCTGTGGTGGGGGCAGTGCAGAAACATTGGAAAGGAGGGCTCCTTGAGCCGGAAACGACCATGGCCTGCCAGTATGTCGTGATGGCCGCCGGTACATTTAAAGCGGTGACTTGCCTCCATAATAGGATGTTGCACGAGGGGTTGTATCCGCTCCTAGGCCTGAAATCGAAATGGGAGGTTAGCATAGGTAGGCCCATCCCAGACACGGTGTGGGGACATATCCTGAAGCGCACATGGAAGGGGACAAGGAATGCACGCTTTCAACAGGTACACTTTTACGTCCTGCATTTGGCTTACCTGACCCCGGAGAAGATTAAGCGGTATTTCCGGGTGCAGGAGGCGCAATGCCCGAGGTGCCTGGCATTGGAGGTTGATATAGATCACTTGTTGTGGGGCTGTCCAAAGCTGGAGACATGCTGGTTGGAAGTTGGGGAACTCCTGAATGCGGTGACTGATCGGGAGGTGGATTTTGAAATGGCGGCGTGCCTGTTGCTCTGGTTCCCACACACGAAGAATACCAAGGTGACGAGTAAATTCATTGATCTGGGGCTTATACTGGCGCAGAGGGAAATCACTTGGCACTGGAAGTCCAGGGAGGGACCGTCAGTGAGAAGATGGGTGAATGAACTGCTGAGATGGTCTGAATGTGAGAGTGTGCTCCGAATGAGACAGGCAGTCAAGATTGATAATGAAAAGAGTTTGGACATGGCGAGGGCGTGGGAGATGATAGTCCAGGCGTTGCGTGATTCCATGGTGGAGGACGAAGAATAAGCTATTTGTGTATACGGGCTCCATGAGGCTTGAGAGTGTAACGGCATCAATCGATCTGTAGCGAGCCCCATTGTAGTGATAAGAATAAGGCCCATGGGGGCGTGGCTTGGGCGCCGATGGCGATGGTCGCCTGAGAGCTCGGCTCCGGGACTGTGCCCGGACTTATCCTGTTAATCGGAGGCCGCGGGGCACCCTAGCCCCCGCAAATCGTTGTTCGGCCCGACTGGACCCTACTGAGGCACCTGGCGCAGTCTAGACGGGTGTTGATCCGCCCGAAACTCGAAGTTTGTGGTCCCGAGGAGAGCGACCCAACATGGCGCCCGGACCCCTTTTTCCCCTCGGACGGGACCATTAGACTGGTGGAACGTCGCAGATAGCGGTGTGCCCTCCGCTCTTTTGTCTTCCTGGAGAGTGTGGACCTGGACTTTGACCGGACGAGACTCTGGCATTGGGGTTTGAGCCTGGATGGTCGGATGCCCCTACCATAGTGGATCTCGGCACACGGACGACTGGAGACCCTGACGGTGGTGCCGACCTCCGACGCAGCGCTTGGCTGCCTCCCCCGATCGACCTGATCCCATGGGAAGCACAGCCCCCTGGCGCCACAAAGTCTCTGGAGGTGTGGGTGGCCCTCGCTCCGGGTCCTCGTCAACCAGACGGGCCTGCCCGGCCTGGCGCCGAGTGTCTCCGCCTCCTCCTCAGTGCTCTCCGACGACACGGTGGTGGCGCGAGCCGAAGCTGTGGAGGTCCACCTGGCCCTGGAGAAGAGGATCGCCAGCCCTCACCCTGAGGGCCAGCAATCGAGAGAATTGTAGCCGACGCCCGCACTCGGTGGCGCCTTTATCTGAGTCCACACCGTGCGCTTCCCGCGACATGGGGAAGCCGAGAGGGGCCAAGGGGACCACCCCGGCCGCCTCTGACTCGGAGACCCCGGACAAGGAGAGCCATGGAGACCCGGGAGGCGCTGGGGGCACGCCGCTGCAGCAACAGTTTGACCGCGTCCTGGAGGCGATTGCAACCACACGCTCGGCCCTTCAACAGGACATTGCCCAGGTGGCGACGAGCCTGGGCCTCCTTAGGGCGGATCACGGCAAGTTGTCGGACAGGGTCAAAGAAGTGGAAGGCTCGGTGAAGACCTTGGAGCCGGCGCAGCGATCCTTGGCTGCATCAATGAAAGATGCCCTGTCCCGGATTTCTGCCCTGGAACAGCGAGCGGAGGATGCGGAAGGCCGTAACAGGCGCAACAACATCCGAGTGGTAGGCCTGCCGGAGAAGATCGAAGATGGCGACATGGTGGCCTACTTGGAAGCCTGGCTCCGAGACACGGTGGCCCCTGAGGGCTTATCCTCTTTCTACACCCTTGAACGAGCTCATAGGGTCCCAGCAAGGCCACCGCAACAGGGCCGTGCACCGCGTCCGGTGGTGGCGCGCCTCCTGCATTTTCGCGACAGGGACCTTATCCTCAACGCCGCTAGACATAATGGCCCCTTCAAGGTGGAGAACAGCCAGGTGAACATCTTCCCGGACTACACCTATGAAACCCAACGCAGGCGGTTTTCATTCTTGGCGGTCAAGCGTGAGCTCCGGAGTGAGGGCATCCAATACTCGCTCCTGTTTCCTGCAAAGCTCCGCATCATTGTCGATGACAAGACTCAGTTTTTTGATACCCCGGAGGATGTCTGTAACTGGCTTGAACTTTATAGGGCTGGGAAAGATGGTTTCACCTCCACATCTCAGCCAGCGGCGGAGCCGGGACAGCGACGGCGGTCTAAGAGGATACGGAGTCGCCGAGGCCGGTCGGGCGGCCCTTCAACTGAGGAGACATCGACGGAGCGGAAAGGAGTATTGGAGGCGCTGTCTGCACTGTCTGGTTCACGAGATGATACCATTACAGAAGAAGAGAACCCTGGTGGCGAGGGGGCATCAACGGACTCAGAGGACTCGGTGACGGATAGCATCAGCACACCGGTGATCACGCCGAAATCGGTTGAGGACCTTCTAGATGGACAGGGTTGATGGGGTGAGCTGCATCCTTTTGGGTGGGGGCCCGTAACGGGGGTGGCGGGTGCCGATGGTTCGGCATGATCTCCGGGGTAGCGGGAGGTGGGGTGCCTTGCCTTTGCCCCGAGGGTTTCCGATACTGTTTTGGGCTTGCTTCAGTCCTGGTAGCCAGGGCATCGAGGGCCCACTGTCACCGCCCAGCCCGCACCTGGCCCTTAAGGCCTTCCTACGGTGGCGACCGTAGGATTAGTTGGGGACGAAGGGTTCTCTGAGGGTATGGTTTGGATGGGGTCTAGATGGAGATATTTGGGTCCTGTTCTGGGGAGGGTGGGCAGGGGTTTGGTTAGCTTAAGAGTTGTTGAGTTTTGGTTGGGGGAAATGGCCGCCATCAGTGCTGGGTTGATTGTTGTTTGCTCTTTGTTGGGACCCAGATGGGGGGACTTTGCACGAACAGTATGGGACAATGGCTGACGTTGCTAATGTGAAGTGTATTACTTGGAATGTGCGGGGGCTTCATACCATGTCTAGGCGGCACAAAGTCCATGCTTATTTAGTGCGTAGGGGAATTCAAATGGCGCTGTTGCAGGAGACCAATCTGAACAAGGCGGAAGGGGCGGCGCTACAGCGTAGGTGGAGGGGGCAGGTCTTCTACACGTCGTACTCCGCGTATGCCAGGGGGGCGCTAATTTGGATTAGAGCTGGGGTTCCCTTCCAGGTCACAAACTCAGTGGTGGATCCAGAGGGGCGCTACGTGGCCATTTCGGGCACACTGGGGGGGAGGGACCTGAATGTTTGCTGTGTATATGCACCTAACACGGACCAGTCTGCCTTCCTCTCTAGGTTATCGGGCTCCCTGGCCCACTTTCTCACAGGGCCCCTCCTGCTCGGCGGGGATTTCAATTCGGTGGTGGATGTGGACACCGATCGCTCGCATCCGCCCCTCCCTGATTCTCCGGTCCGCCGTGTGGCTAAAAATCGTAGGGACTGGCAGATACAGTGGGGTCTGACGGATATTTGGAGAGCGCAACACCCCGACGCTAGAGATTACTCCTATTTCTCGGGCTTACACGAGTTGCACGTTAGGTTGGACGGGTTTCTTGGCTCGACTGAACTGGTTTCAGCGGCGATCCGTTCCGAATACTTGACTAGGACCATCTCGGACCATAACCCCCTCCTGCTGGCCCTTCGCTGGTTTCCGGGGGCGCCGGCGGTGCCCACCTGGAAGTTACGTCCTGAGACCCTCGAGGACGCTGTGTTCAAAGCGGAATTAGGGGACAAGATTGAGGAGTACTTCGCGTCCAACAGGGGCACTGCGAGCTCGAGAGCGCTGGAGTGGGACGCTTTTAAGGTGGTGGTGAGGGGTTATTGCATCACAAAGAAGGTAGGTATGAGGCGGGTTATCCTCGATGACTTGGACGTGGCGGATCGGAGGCTTCGTGAGTTGGAACTCCGCCGCCCCGGGCACCCTGAACTTCAGGGTCGCACGGCAGAGGCGAAGGAGGCGGTGGCGGCGGAGATCGAGCGGCTGCGCTGCTTCGACTACAAGGCCTATACGGTTCGGTCCATCGCAGAAGGGGATAGATCGAGCGCTTTGTTGGCATGGCTGGCAAACCCTACGCGCCAGACCTCACTGACGACGTCCATGCGCAGGGCGGACGGGACCATGGTGCACACTCAACCGGAGATTCTAGGCTGCTACCGGCACTACTACGATCAGCTATATCGCAGTCGTGCTGCCAAAGACCCCGACCTTCTTGAGGACTATCTGAGGCCCCTGGAACCTCCATCGGTGGAGCCTGACGTGGCGAAAGCCCTGGGGTCCGATATTGAACTGGGGGAGATCCGCAGCGCCATTAAAATGATGGCGCGGAACAAGACCCCGGGTCTAGACGGTCTTCCTGTGGAATTTTACGCGGCCTATGCCGACCTCCTGGCTCCGAGACTGGTAATCGTATTCAGAGAGGCGAAGAGACTTGGCCGACTCCCCGGCTCGATGCGCGAGGCCCTGGTGGTTCCCCTCCTCAAGCCGGGACGGGACTCGGCCGATCCGGCGTCCTACCGTCCTTTATCGATGCTGACGGTCGATTATAAGATTCTGAGCAGCATCTTGGCCTCGAGACTGCTGGGCCACATGAGCTCCCTGGTGCATGAAGACCAGGCTGGGTTCATCCCCAAGCGCAACACGACAATGAACATCCGTAGGTTGTTCCGCTTGCTGGGTGAGCCGCTCGTCGATGCTCCGTGTCCGGTGGTCCTATCGGTGGATTTAGAGAAGGCATTTGATAGCCTGGAATGGGACTACCTGCACGCTGTGTTGCGACGGTTCGGCCTAGGCGAGGGTTTCATCAGATGGACCGCGGTCTTGTATACCTCCGTATCGGCCAGGGTTCGAGCGGGTCCGTTAATTTCCTCACAGTACCCGGTGGAACGAGGCACGAGACAGGGCTGCTCGTTATCCCCACTTCTTTTCGCGCTGGCGGTGGAGCCTCTCGCACTGCTACTCCGATCGGGGGCTCATTACAATGGCTTCTGGACACCTTCGGGCCCGCACCACATTTCCCTATATGCCGACGACCTGTTGCTCTTCCTTGAGGACCCAGTTGTGGCCCTACGTGGAGCCGCGGCGGCGCTTACGGCGTTTGGGGAGGTCTCGGGCCTCCGGGTGAATTGGGCTAAGACATGCCTTTTCCCGGTTCGCAGAGGCACCCCTAGCCCGGCCCTCAATGGAGAGATTAGATGGGAACCTGACTGCTTCAGGTACCTGGGAGTATATATCTATCATGAACCATCTGACCTCCTGGACGGAAATATTACCAGATGCAGTTGAGCGCTGCGGGGTAATATGGACTTCTGGGCTACGCTACCGCTATCAATGGCGGGGCGGGTCGCTCTCCTCAAAATGGTGGCTCTCCCCCGGCTACTGTATTATTTCCGGGCGCTGCCGGTTTGGATCCCGCCGGCCACATTTAGGCTCCTACGGTCAATGATAGTCGGATTCCTCTGGGGCTCGGGCCGCCGAAGAGTGGCCCTCAAAACCCTGATGAGGCCGAAAGCCGAGGGTGGGCTCGCGGTGCCGGACTTTGAGAAATACTATCTGGCGGCACAGCTCCAGACCCTCACCCAGGAGATTGCCAGGGAATTCCGGGGCCCGGAGGACAGGAGAGGTAGGGGGATGGCCAGACATGTTCTCTCCTTCATAGCTCTACGCCAACGTTTGGCCCTGCAAGACCTGACGCTGGAGGAGAGGACCATTCGCCAGTGTTGGAATCGAGCCCACGCCCGGGGCCAATTGCGAATACCGTATGCGCCTGAAATACCTTTAGGGATGTTGACGGCCTTGCCCCATGGCGGTGATTGGTCACGGTTGGCGGACTGGGAGGACGCGGGGCTGCAGTTGGTAGGGGATCTTTATGAGGCTGGGGTGCTCTTGCCCTTTCAGGAGCTCATTGACCGCTTCGAGATTCCCCGCGGAGACTTCCTATTGCACTCGGCCCTGGTCCGAGCGATCCAGGCGCACTGGAAAGGCGGACAGGAGGAACCTCCTACGTCTCCGGTGTGCCAATACGTCATGATGTCTGCGGGCACGGTGAAGGCGGTCACATGCCTCTATGGTAGACTGATCAATGAAGGGCTGACCCCCCTTACGACCTTGAGAGCCCGTTGGGAGGCAGACATAGGCAAGGAGATCCCGGAAACGACCTGGTCTCAACTCGTGCGGCGGGCTTGGAAGGGGACGCGCCACGCCCGTTTCCAGTTGGTTCACTATTATGTACTCCATCGGGCATACCTGACCCCGGCGAAAATCCAACAGTACTTCGCCACGAGCTCGGCAACCTGCCCTAGATGCCCGGAGCCAGAGGCGGACCTCCTCCACATGCTGTGGGCCTGCCCGGGTTTGTCCTCCTACTGGGTGGAAGTGGGGAAGACCCTGACGGAGGTGACGGGGAGGCCCCTATCGGTCGATGCTGCGGTGGGACTCTTACACTGGTTTCCACATACACCTAAAAACAAAATTTCCAGTAAATTTATTGATTTGGGGCTTCTCTTGGCTAAGCGAGAGGTGACCAGGAACTGGAAGGCACGAGCTGGTCCGACTGGGAGCAGATGGCACAACGAACTCTTGAAGTGGGCGGCGGGAGAAAGCACGCTGAGATACCAACTAGCTGGGAGACAGCATAATGAGAAGGCACAGGAGGCAGCGCTAGAATGGGAGACACTAGTGCAGGCCCTTAGGGACTATTGCGCCCCCAGCGACTCTGATAGCGAGAATGCGGCACGCCCTGAGTCCCGTTAGGCGATTGCGGTTTCTAACTCTGATACTCTCCTCTTGGGTCCTCTCGTGCATCCTACTGCGGCTGCTACCATACACTGATGGCGGGGTTGGGTTGGGGAGGGATTACTTTGGAATTTAGTGTTTTGTGGGAGGGATTTTCTTTTGGGTTTTATGGGATTGTTTAGAAAAGCAGATGACGGACAGGGGATTATCCGGACCAGCTTTGCTTTCCTGCTGAACCCCCATTGGACTTTGACGCCTGACCTTTGGGTTGCGGGCTGAATGTTTACGTATGAAAACATGCTGCGGGGGGTGGGTGGGAGGCAGCTCATTGATTTTCTTGGTTTTATGATGCTGGTCGTATATGTAACATTTTTGCTGATTCCTGCAATAAAAATCTATTTAAAAAAAAAAAAAAAAAAAAAAAATAAGGCCCATATCGTCAGCGGTTGCAGGGGGGGGGGGAGGGGGTTGTTTGGGGGTTGTTTGGGGGTATATTAGGCACCGAGGCCCAGGTCAAGAGGCACAGCAGTTAATCCCGGGGTTGGACGTGTCCCTAGCGTGATAGGAGAGCTCAGATAGGCAGCGAGGGAGGGTCAGGGACACATCAGACCAACGCGATAGGGGCCCACCATTAGATGGGCTGGGGTCTGGGACCACGAGTGTAGCTCGCCTAACTAGATGCTAGTGACTGCTGGCTGGTGTGGGGGGAGGATTGGGAGTTTAGGGGGTAAAACGCAGATACGTAAAGCTGTTATTGGCCAATCGTCCCTATGGGATGCTCACTGTGGTGTTCTTGCTGGAAGTACGGATTACTACGCCACCCGGCCTCCGGGATACGGGCTAAATGGCTGTGTACGACTTACTGTTTATTTTATCCATGCGTGGGGACACCATGAGTGTGCTGGTTGATTTATTATATGCAATGGTTTCTAATTCTGCAATAAAAACAAATTAAAAAAAAAAATAGTAGTAGCTATTTCTTTACTACTCTGTTTTCTCCTGCTCTGTGTGTTATATTATATTGCAAATTTTAGTTTTTTACCAAGAGCAATAATGCTGCTCATTACATTGTAGGTAAATTATATTTCAAAATCTTCTGTGCATTTCAGGTGCACTGCTCTCCTTCTCAGTAGTGTTGCTACTATGCTTATTTGTTTTCGATTTTGTGTTCATTTCATTGGCCTGTGAAATTATGTATGAGTGTAGTTTAAAGAACTGCGTAATGCTAGACACTAAGGTTCAGATTTTTAATTACCGGCGCATCCCTGCAAAGTAGCAGGGATGCGCCAGTGGGCCCAAAACGTCACCAAAGCGTTACGCATCTGTGCCGTAAAGGCGGCGCATTGCTGGAGTTGCGTCGCAACGATGGCGCAACTCCATCAATGCCTTGGGGTGCCCTATCTCCCCAATGCTGCGTCAAGCCGTACGTCTGCTTCAAGCAGGCGCAGGGTTTGAGTCACGCATCATTGTCGTTAAAGTGAGTGATTGAAATCTTGTAGATTTCCCTCAGCCACTTTTAGGATGCGTTCCTGCGTAGGAACGCCCTCCATTGCGCCGGAACGCCCCCTGATGGCGCAGGGCTTTACAACGTGATGCATCTCCCATATGCGTCACGTTGTTAATATACGCCGCACCATTGCGCCTCTTTTGTTCTGCCGCTGCGTCACAAAAGTCATGCAACAATGGAGCAAAAGAGCCGCAAGGGGCTTCTAAATCAGCCCCTACAGACTCAAGTCCAGTCCTTCCTTTGTACACATGGCGATAAGAAGAAATAGTGGTGTTGGATTGATAGTTTGAGTATTTTAATGACTGGTTAATGTAGTAGGAAACTTTAGTGTTGTCGCTGATCTGCAATCACGATGGACTTTGTCTGTCACTTCGCGTGCTGCGGACTACTGCCTGCCAATCCTAGGCAAACCTTTTTAGTACTTTGTTTAGTGAGTTACAAAAGAAGTTTCCAATTCGACGGTCCGCAAATCAAGCAATACTAATAACGTAGTAGACCAGATGAGATCGGTCAATATATCCAGTGGAATAGTTGTCTATTTGCTATTTCGCCAAAATATTTTGTTATTGTTCTTTTGAAATGTTTGATTTGGTTGACAAATATCATCCATGTTTTCTGGTCTTTCTTTCTTTCATGTTGTACATCAGCCCCCCCCAGGGGCAAGAGGACACAGGAGGAGGAGGAGGAGGAGGGTGCTGTTCAGGATGCAGACCAGGATCGGGCAGGCGAGGGCTCCTTTGCTGGCCCCAGTAAGTTTTAATTTTAATATAGAGTACTTATTTTTTCCTAGCGTTCCTCATTCGATTTTTTCTAAATCGTCTTTGATCTTCTTGTAGACTGGTTCTAAATTCTTATCCTGCCTCGACTATGACTCCCTGTGGTATTACTAGATTATTCTTATTAGTCTGTCTGTGTAGCTAACTAAGATTGCACATTTGGCAATTCCATTGGACTCCCATTCTAGTCAGCAATAGCTCTATGCACTGAGTGCAGTCCTCTGGGATTGTCCATAATGTCTTTTCAAGTCTTCTAAATGTTTATGCTTTGACAATTGCCAACAATAAAAAGGTGAATGACCACCAAGAAAGAATAAGATACTACTTTACTTTTGGTTTGGATAGTAGGACAATCCATTCTACTACTGTTGCAGGGACACATCTGCACAAACAGAACTATGGACACTAAATAATGCATTGCTTAGCTTATCAATTATAATAGGTGCTGTTAGACTTTCCACACACCTCAGTGATAACAGACTTTGTAGTTGAACCCCCAATCTCCTTACTGACTAGATAGTGTGGCAGAGTCATTTAGCTCCCAAAGTCACTGATGATTGATCCCCAATGATGTCAGAGGCACGGACTCATGCTTGCAAAAATTCTAAAACCTTTAGCTCATCCACTCTAGTCTGGAGGACCAAAAACCACAGAGTCTATTTAAGTTTAAAAGATTTATTAAAAGTAAACACATTTATTAAAATCAAGTTTGTCATAAAAGTAAACGTTTAACTGAAAATGGAAAAGTGCTTAGTGCTGACGATTAATTGGACACATTTCTTGTGGTCGAGCCGAGCTCTCACCTGGTTTGAACTTGATCCTGCTCGTGTTCTTAGAAGTCAAGCTTCTGTCTGTTTGGAGAAAAAGTAGTGCGTGTTAAAAATAAAAAGCAAGCATTCATCAGTTGTGCCAAAAAGGTGCAGCAAGACAACAGCCTTCCCTGGAAAAAGGGACATTTTTACTTTAGAGTAGACACTCACAAATTATTACATTGTATTCTGTTTTTTTCACATTTCTTTCTTCCTCCTAGACCAAATATTATATAGTAGTGAGTGGTGGTGTATTCTAACATTCTTAAATGTACTTTGTAGGTGGAACATCTGGAGGCGGGGCCAGCGCGGAGGTGCTGGTATTGGACGAGGGGAACAACTCTGGGGAGGAGGCGGTGCAAGTGCCGGACAATCCTATGAGGGATAACACGGTGGTGGCGGGCAGAGGTAAGCTATATATTCCTTACTTATTGAGATTGAAGACTGCAGAGTGTGCTTTCTGCATGGTTGTATTATAAATCAGAAATCCAAAAAATGTCCCACAGATTTTACCACTAGGTGGGTAAGAAATGGAATAGTAATACCTTATAATTTTTATATATAAGTTTTACGATGTTTAGCAATACCAATCACACACTTCCATAAAGTATCAAGGGTTAAATTACGGAACATAGGCCAAATATTGTACTCATTAGACCACCAAGAGTTGTAAGTTTTTAACTGATGTTTACTTTATGTGATTTTAAATGCTTTTTATGAAATGTTTAACATACCAAATGTATGTTTTTTAATGATCTGTTATAACTGTGTCAATAATGTTTTTTCATTTGAATAAATAGACAAAAAATATATATATATTTTTCCAAAAAACTATTTTCTGATTTGTTCTTTACAATTTGATGAACTGTGTGCTTTATTGTTATAAACTTACAACTCTTGGTGGTCTAATGAGTACAATATTTGGCCTATGTTCCGTAATTTAACCCTTGGTACTTTATAGAAGTGTGTGATTGGTATTGCTAAACATCGTAAAACTTATATATAAAAATTATAAGGTATTACTATTCCATTTCTTACCCACCTAGTGGTAAAATCTGTGGGACATTTTTTGGATTTCTAAGTTATCTCCCCGGTCCCAAAGTTGACAGATAAGGGGGCCTCCTTTTTACTTTCTTTGTATTATAAATCAACCAGGTTGTAGCCTCCTCTAAATGTACTTCGACTTAGCTGTGAAGTTTTTGGCGAGAAGAATCCCAATCAGATCTGAGATGAACTTGATGGATGGGATGAACGAAAAGCGAAAGAAGGGTGTAAGTAAGTGTGGAAGGACGAGAAATGTAATGATGACTGGCAAAGAAGAATGATATGTGTTTGCTTTGTCCCCGAGGTGGCTGGGAAGGAAAGAATATGGTATGGTGCATGGCTGGGTGAATGATGAAGCAAGGATGGGTCGAAGGAGAACAGCCTGAGTGGGTGAAACAGAACCTGTATGTGTGCATATACTTTGAATGGATGGATGCCTGGATCATGGTACTATCTGACTCTTAGATAGCATATGTGTATCTAGAGAGAGTAGACGGTCACTGGATAAACTAAGTGTTACTTTGAAGAGCATGTAACACCGCACCCGCACGTCCGTTCCAGTGTAGGAAAGGCAAGGAAAAGAAGTTGTAATTTTGTCCAAATACTACCATGAATAGTAGCAGTAGTTTGTATTGCAACTGCAAGCACAGCATATATCCGTTTATTACGGTGGACACTCCCTACCTCTCTTAATAACTTTAGTTTAGTAGTAGTACGTCATTCATGTGTGGGTGTATCACTGTTCACTCAATAATAAGCAAAGCACCTAAAGTCATCTCATATGTCATCAAATACATCCCATGTGAAGTGATAGATAATCAGATTATTCAGCTTCTTCATTTTCCTTTTCTAGTACTCATTTGCACTGTAGGGTGAAAGCTAAATTAATTAAGCAGTAGCCCTTTTAACAGAGTATTCTCAGTGCCACCCGTAATAGAAAAGTAAGAGCTTCACCACCTGCATGTACTCAACCGGTACAGTAACGCAAGTCTGTCTCACTCATCATGGTGTGCGTCTGTTTTTCTCGGGTGCAAGTTCACTGCGCTGGCATTATGCCGGCTTGCATAAGATAACGTACCAATTTTCTTAAACAAGAGAGAAGAAGAAGAATAAGACTGGTGTACTGTCATAGTCGACTGTAATGGAAGTCCATAGTGCTCGTAGAATTTGTTCCTTAAACTCCCACTAATGTTAGAGCAAGGATGAAGAAGTCGGAAGTTACATAGATACTGTCCTCAATAGTTATGTACTGTGCTTTCAATTTGCTACTTGTACTGTGACACAACTTTCTGCTTAATCATTTTGTGTTAATCTTAAGGAGCATTGGTTACAGACTATGTCTTTCTTTATTCATATAGTTGCTCCTTCCAAATCCAACAGACCATCAAGGAGGAGGGAGCTGGCTCGAATGGCCCGGCAACGGAGGCTGGATGCCACTGTCACCGAATATCGGCGGCTGGTGGCCCTGGAGGAGGAGGAGACGCAGTCTACCGGTACAACAACAACATCCACTGGGACAGCTGCATCCTCCTCCGTGCCCCCACGGGCTGCCAGCAACCAGCGGTACGGAGCCGGGCTACCAAAGCCAACCGCCACCGCCGAGCAGCAAAGACAGCAGCTGCCCCCCAAAGGATTTGCAAGGCACGCCAGCGCCGCTTATGCCTCAGAATGTCCTACCTGGAGCAGGAGGTCCTAAGCTATAAGAACTTGGTGGAGGGCCTCCGCTTCGACCATGCCACCCTCCGCAAGGAGCATGATGCCCTGGCCGCTAAAGTCAACAGCACCCTGCCGTAGTGTCCCTTGCCCCTTTTTTAGAGACTTTTGGGGGGTGGGAATTGGGAGTTGGGTTGTTTTTGGGACTTTTGAAGGACAATCGTTGGGGTTAGGGAGGGTCTTGTGGGAGATTATTTTGTTAGGGCTACAAAAAAATACTTTTTTAAACTTTATCTGACCATACCTGTTTTTTACTGCTTTTGAGTCTGGTGGGTGGGGGTTTAACAGTAAGTTTGTTTTCCTGAATAGTCCTAGGACTTTAGTAGTACTACCATCAATCTGTCGTCTCTCCTAATACTCCATTATACTACCTCCAACCAAACGCTTATCTTACCTGTAATTTGTGTTTGAAAGTAGGGCTAGGCCCAGGGCTGGCTCCACGGGAAATGGCGATTAAGGTTGGCAATCCAGGGCGCATGAAATTTCCTCCTCATTGCGGTGGTACTAGTGGTGTGACACAGTGGCAGTTGCATGCCTATGGAAAAAAAGAAAATGAAACCTGGTTTGTCCTTACTGTAGCATTACAACGGTACGATAGAGAATATAGCAGGTGACAGTACACTAGAACAGTGCCACAATGTAGCCTAACAAATGGTAAAGTATTGAAAGTATAACTTGTACTTGTGTTGGATTTCTTTGACATTGGCTACTACTACAAGAAATAGTACTGAAGCTGAGTAAGTCTAGAATATATCCTCGGATTCCTTCACCAGCCTGTTGCTATGACCTTATCCTCCCCAGCAAGTGTGTGGAATTATTGATGTCATTTAGTCACACATCAAGCAAAACCACACAGCCCGGGGGAAGAGGGATAGGGTTTGTAAAATGGATGGGAATGGGGGTTTCTTTTTGGGTAGGTTTTGTTGAGAGAAAAAAAAAAGCACAGCATGGACAAACAATAATTGAACATAAAGAAATTTTTGGGTACAAAGCTAACCATAAATCTTTTACGTGACATAAAGGAAGTGCATGCACTACTGAATGCATTGTTACTGAAAAGTAAGTAGTACTTTCGACAACCGTGAATGACAGAATGCGACAGTACAGGGCTACATTAAATTAGGTTTAAAAAATAGCCGTAGTAAAACCTATAGAATGGCTGTAGGGATCAATTTAGAAGCAGAGAGAGATCCAAGAAATGCAGTCACACTCATAGAAGAAAACAATGGATTCTGTATCTGTATGTTGTTGTAGTTGTCCTGTTGAATTTGGTAAGTAAGTTGCATGCAGCAAACAATTCCTCTTATTAGCGGCACTCCTCCATTCCAGCTGACGCTTCGTCCATCAATGTTGGTGACCAGAAGACACCCTGTCCACTGCCTGCCTGGCGGTTGCTGAATTGCGGCTCGCTAATGTGAAGCCTGACTCCATCCTTTTTTCCCCATTGCACAGACTGAAACCCGGCCTGTAATAAATAAATATAAGGTATGTACGCTGTGTAGTGCAAAAAGTCACACTTTGATTTTCCTAATAGACAGCACAATAGTTTTGAAAGTGCGTACTCTGTCTGAGTCACCTTTTGAAGGATAAATAAGTATGGGCAAATTAATTTAGCGGATCTTTCCCCTCAAGCTAGGTGTGCTGTGTAAACTGTGTTTTAGAACAAAATTTGACCTTCCCAGCAGTGCTCCCAACCCGACCCTTACTAAAGCCAGTCGCAAAAATGTAGAAGATCCCCAATCAGATCTCAAAAAACGAGGCCTAGCAGAAAACTGGTGACAAAACGTACTTTGAAAGTAAAAGTAGGCCCAAATACCCCCTTACCCACGTGGATTGTATTCAAACCACTTGCAAGCAAGCAAAAGTATCCATAGCCAGCATCGCTCCAAGACTCGAAACCCCCCCCACCCAAACACATGCAATAGAAATACTGCTAACCCTAATGAGCCCTAAGTTAAGAATAGTGGCAAAGGCTTTCTTTAACTATGCCAAATCCCCCCTTTCCCACCATAGATTTTCTTCAAATGACTTGCAACCAAAATTACACATTCTCACGAGTGCTCTAAGACCCCAGAACTCAGTTGCAAAAATCTAGAACACCCCGAAACACATGCAATCCTGCTGCTAGGGCTAACCCTAACGAACCCTAAGTTACAAAAAGTGCCAAAAGGCTTTTCCTTATGGATTTTGTCCCAACCACTTCTATCCGGTATTACACCTTCCCAGGAATGCCCCAAGACCCGCCAACCCACCCGCCAAAAAGCACAACACCCCCAAACAGCCAAAAAGGAAAATCTCATACTTACAATATTTCTCGGCCTTCGGTCCAAACGCGCTGTGCAGCTAGGCCATAACTCCCGTTTTCCACCACGGATTTCCTGAAAAGCAAATGCAATCAAGATTAGACTGTCCCAGCAGTGCTCCCAGACCCCAAAACTCACCCACAAACACCCGGAACCCCCACAAAGAGCACCTCAAAGGCAAGCAAGTCAGCAAAAACACAGAAACAATTTCGCCTCCGATTTGGTCCAAACCACTTTTATCCGGTATTAGAGCTTCCCAGCAATGGCCCCAGAGCAGTCAACCCAGGAGAAAACTAGTAGAAGACCCCCAAACAGCCAAAAAGCAAAAGTACAAAAATGGGGACTTAGTCATTTTCTTGCCAATTTCCCAAATCACTCCGCGCGCGCTCTGCAGCTAGGCCCTAACTCCCCTCTGCCACCATGGAGTTGCTTCAAACCTCTTGCAAACTATAGTATCCATAGCCAGCAGTGCTCCCAGACCCCGAAACCCACCCACAAACACCATGAAGCCCCCCAAACAGGCCCCCGAAAACGCTACATTGAGCAAAATGTCAGAAATAGCAACAAAAAAAATTCTGCATGGATTTTGTCCCAACCACTTCTATCCGGTATTAGACCTTCCCAGGAATGCCCCAAGACCCGCAAACCCACCCGCCAAAAAGCACAACACCCCCTTACAGCCAAAAAGGAAAATCTCATACTTACAATATTTCTCGGCCTTCGGTCCAAACGCGCTGTGCAGCTAGGTCATAACTCCTGTTTTCCACCACGGATTTCCTGAAAAGCAAATGCAATCAAGATTAGACTGTCCCAGCAGTGCTCCCAGACCCCAAAACTCACCCACAAACAGCCGGAACCCCCCCAAAGAGCACCTGAAAGGCAAGCAAGTCAGCAAAAACACAAAATAATTTCTGCCTCCGATTTGGTCCAAACCACCTTTATCCGGTATTAGAGCTTCCCAGCAATGGCCCCAGAGCCGTCAACTCACCCTCAAAGAAGTAGAACACCCCCACAAGTGCTGAGTCTTTCTTCATTGGGCGTAATCCAGCCCTCTGCTTTGAGGGAAATAGGAGTCTGGAGGAGGAGGATAGAGGAGCATGTTCTTCTGAACTTGTGAACCTGAAGAATGCAGACTGCGGCACCTTCAAATCAATAAACAAACAAGTGAAGACAGTTCTGCTGATGGGCTTGTTTTTGTGATTAGGTGATTAAAGTTTGAATTATATTAACTGTGCACAACAAAGAAAGACAGACACACAGGAATAAAAGTGAATAAGGACGAAAAAGAAAGTTATTGATTCATTGTCTCATTTTCAGGGCTTGGTGTCAGGGTCCAGGAATAAGAATAAGGCTTCGTCACCATACTCTGCGAATTCAGGCAGGGTGAGCTCAGTGTCACCTAACAGAGAAGAAATTCCCTCATCTACGTTGCTGTCCACCTCGTCTTCATCCGGCGTGCTTTCTCGTACTTTGTAATCTGGTGGTATGAGGTGCTGATTCATCTTGATCATTGTTAACCTCTCCACATTTTTGGGCAAGAGGCGGCTCCGTTTGGGAGTTACAATGCCACCAGCAGCACTGAAAACACGTTCAGAAGACACGCTTGCGAGTGGGCAAGACAAGTAGCTTAAAGCCAGGTTGGAGAGCTGCGGCCACAATTCTTTTTTCCCATGCCAATACGCCAATGGGTCAGCATTAACATAGACCTCTGTTGAGTCATTCAGATGGCCCTGCACCATCGGCTCAAGGTCCTCCAAGGTTCCTCCACTTTGCTTAGCTGTTGCTGTGACCTTTTGAGAACCAAACCCAAGCAGAGTTAGCCAATCCTCTTCAGCATCCAATGTTACTGTTGTGTCTGGTGCAGATGATCCGGTTGCCGGTGTCATTAACGGCTGAGAGGTCACTTGTGCCACAGCCACAGGTGCAGAAGTGGATTGTTTTGACTGGGGATGGCCTGCTGATGCTGATGTACTGCCTTTTCCTTCAATGAGCTGCCGTTCTCTTTCAAACCTCTTGGCTGACAAGGCTAGCCAACGTTTGTACTTTGTAACATCTTCATCAGCAAAAGGAAAGAATGCTCGGCCTGCCAGCGCCTTTTTGTAGCGTGGATCCAGAATAGTAGCAAAAATGTAATGCTGTTCTGAGTGGATCATTTTAAGACGTTCATCACCTTGTAGGCGCTCTAATAATTTCTCCGCCAACACAAAAGGGTCTTTGTTTTTTTCATCTTTTTGAAACACAGAAGACACCTCCTTCAGTTGGTGCTCCTGCATGTACAGGTAATCAATTGGGGGGGAGTAAGAGATAAGATCCTTTCAAACTCCTGTTAAATTGTGTTTCATCAAATGGGGAAAGGATCACTTGTCCTGCGAAAAACTCAGGTCTGCAGGTTGGTAGCTGGGTGTCTCCCAATAAAATGACCCTCATACACATGTGTTTTTTGCTCTTGCTTGCTTTCGTTAGCGGTATATGAGGTGTCCCCGCTTATATCACACGTGTGTGCGTAATCACTGGGTCAATTCATTTGTGTGCACCCTCCACCAGGAGGTTATACCTTAAGTTTTAAGGCAGTAGTGATCATCGAAATAAAGTGATCAGGATAGTGGTGAGTGATTTTAAAAAATAGTCTGGATAGCCAGTGCTTGGATGTTTAATAAATCTGGATTCGGGCTATTGTTAAAAATGGGGAGTTCGTGCTGCTGTGGAATCCGTTATGAATTCTAGCACACTTAAAGGTCTAGTAAAATGGTCGACATGTTTCAGCTATAGTTGACAATTTGTCGGACAGCTTTCTTCAGGACCAGGGGGTGAAAGTGGTGAAATAAGTGAAAGAATAGGTACATTTATAACTTGATTCTTCAAGTGATGAGAGGTCCACCCAGGTGGACGGAGGCAGAGACAGCACATGCTGCAGACGAGGACGCGAAGGCGAAAGCGCTACCGTCTTCTTCAGAGAACCTCCCTCCCCTGATGAAGCAACTAGCTACTAACAAGGAGGTACAATGAGACCTCTCATCACTTGAAGAATCAGGTTATAAATTTACCTATTCTTTCACTTATTTCACCACTTTCACCCCCTGGTCCTGAAGAAAGCTGTCCGACAAATTGTCAACTATAGCTGAAACATGTCGACCATTTTACTAGACCTTTAAGTGTGCTAGAATTCATAACAGATTCCACAGCAGGACAAACTCCCCATTTTTAACAATAGCCCGAATCCAGATTTAATAAATTTCCAAGCACTGGCTATCCGGACTATTTTTTAAAATCACTCACCACTATCCTGATCACTTTATTTCCACGATCACTACTGCCTTAAAACTTAAGGTATAACCTCCTGGTGGAGGGTGCACACAAATGAATTGACCCAGTGATTACGCACGCACGTGTGATATAAGCGGGGACACCTCATATACCGCTAACGAAAGCAAGCAAGAGCAAAAAACACACGTGTATGAGGGTCATTTTATTGGGAGACACCCAGTTACCAACCCGCTCCTGCATGTACAACAATGGGATAGCTTTTCCCAAATGACAGTCCTCCTTGCTGACTGCACGTGTGAAGACCTCAAAAGGACGAAGCATTTCTGACAGGCTTTTAACTATTTCCCATTGCGCCGCATCCATCCTCAGGTCCTTCTGAGCTGTACCCTGTTTTAAGAAATAGTGATTGAGTACCGTATACTGCTCATACAGACGCACAAGCATGTAGAAGGTTGAGTTCCAACGTGTTGCCACCTCCTGGATGAGTGCTTTCACTGGCATTCGATGTTCATGTAGGAGGCTCCTCAGATGCTTCCGGGCCTTAAAAGAATGGCTGAAATGGTTGCACATTTTTCGGTAGGTGTCCACTACCTCGCACGCTGGACTGTCTTTATCACTCAAGAATTTTTTAACAACCAGGTTTATACAGTGCGCCAAACACGGCACTATGAAATAGTGACCCAGCTCCATGGCCTTAACTACATTGGCACCATTATCCGTGGAAACATAACCAATCTGGCGTTTTTTTGGGGACAGCCAGTGAAGGACCTTTGTGTTAAACTCATCCAAAATGTTTTGTGCTGTGTGACGTTTCTCCAAGCCAAACATGGCTAGTGTTGCATGTTTCCGAGCAGCTTTAAAAACTTGGTCCGGGTCAACACCTGCGTTTAGCTTTGCTTTAACCCCTGAAAAAGAGACCCAGTGTGCAGTGATGCACATGTAATCAGCGCCTGCGCCACTGGTCCACATGTCTGTTGTCAGATGTATAGTGTGAACAGCACTCTTCTGCAAAGCTGCCCCAATCACCTCCAGCACATCTTCATGTAGTGCTGGAACCGTAACTCTGGCAAAATAGAACCGGCTAGGAACCTTCCATTTAGGGCAGAGCGCTGCCACTAATTCTAGAAAACCAACCCCTTCTACAAAAGAAAAAGGGAGAAGGTCCAGAGCTAGCATTTTAGCCAGCTTAGTGTTATACAGATGCGTCAGTGGGTGGTTGTGTTCATATGGCGCTTCTGTAAACAACATCTTTTTAATGTTGCCCTGGACCAAGCATTTACGGGATGATGATGATTTCTTCGACCCAGTTACGCTCGCTGATTAACTTTTTCGCATTGGTGTCTCACTCTCTCCCACACTTTTAGTGTGGCTCACATGGGGTGTGCTGCTGACAGGGGTACTGGGTGTAAGTGAAGTGTTTGACACGTCTTCTTCCTCCTCGTCATCATCAGATGAAACATCAATGTTTTCATTACGTGCAATTCGGGCTTCCTTGATCGCCTGTAGGTGCGCAAACCATTGGACAGTGTGCTGTCTCTTAAGATGACCTCTCTGGCCTCCGGTACCATAGTTGGTACCAACCTTACCACGACTAACTGCAACCTTACAAATGCTACAAATGGCGAAGTTTTTCCTTTTTGGGCAAACACTAAAGAAGTCTCAAGCTGGGGACTTGAATTGTCTGTGGGGGCCGGAGGAGGCGGCCATACTGGTGGTGGGGGTCATGCTGCTAATGCCAGATGAAGTGGAGGATGTGGATTGCCGAACTTTAGTACGTAGTGCACGTTCACCACCACTAATTGAGGTCGAGGTGGATGGAGGTCCCTTCTGGCGAGGAAGAAATATGGAAGCGGTACGTGTTGGTGTACTAGTTAACTCCAATGATTGTTGTGTTTCCATTGCCTCCTCGTCGACATCATCATCACGATCAGCAGCTTCTCGGGCTAGGGTCAAAATGTCTGTTTGCTGCATGCCCGCTGGGGCTGCAGTGACCTTTATGATGACTGGGTCGTCGTCGTGAGAGCCTTCATCAGCAGCAGTATCCGCCACTTCTTGTTGAGCCTCATCACACTCCATAACTATGAGTTTTTCGACGACCTTCCTTTTACGCTTAAGTACCTTTGTCAGATCATGGTGTGCCTCACTCTCAGACGGCCGTGGTGGTTCCCAATTTTCATCCATATCATCAGAAGGAGGTGGGCTTGAAGAAGATGTAGACACCGCCCTTGATCTTTTCCTTGCTAGGGATGTGGAAGACAATGAATGATCATCAGGAGGAGTGGCTTCCTCAAATGATACCTCGGCTTGATTGTCGATTTCCTGATGTGCCCCTACTTCGGGAGGAACAACTATTGTTGGCACTTGTGACCCTCCATGAACCTCTGCTTGCGCATCTCCTTGCGCTGCCTCTCCTTCCACATGTACTTGGGCTTCTACTTGCACATGTGGTTGTTGTTGCGGCTGTGGTTGTTCAACACTCGTCAGATGAGTTACAACAACCTGTGGTGATTGAGGGACATTGCTGCTACTTTCTTGCGATGAGCCAACATCAATGGTCGATGGTGATTGAAGAAGTACACTGACTGCCTCTGCAGCACTCAAGGGCTTGGACTTAAGTTGGCGTGGTGGTGGCACTGAGCCCAATGGAGCGGGGGTGCTGCTCCCAGCTTGGTCCCCAGCAGATCCCGCTGCTGCTGCAGGCGTACTTTTTTTTTTTACTACCAAAAAATGTGGCAGGCGGCACACCAGTCTCCTTGGTAACTTGCTTCTTCTGCTCCTTACTGGCAACTTTCTTGCTAGAGGAGCTACGGGGAACTTTTTTTGGGGCCATCTTCTTCAGAGCAGGTCCGAACAGCAGGCCGCAGTTGCACGAGTTGCAGAGTTGTCTGTGGCCAGACGTGACGTCGCGTGATGTTATGCTGCACACACACACCGCTGCAGGACTTCTTCCTGGCACTGGTGGTTCTCTTGAGTCTTGTGAACCTAAAAGCAATGGAAGACAGAGGAACATCTGTTCAGTTATACACCCCAAAAAAATCGAAAAACACAGACAAATCAGCACAATCCCATGCCCTCCATGATGTTTAAATTCAAGACACCCCACAGAAAGACTAGGCACATGCACCACTCACTAGCCCTGGTGAAAAGGCCACAACAACAGCCCAAAAAAACGAAAATCACAGAAAAATCGGCACAATCCCAAGCCCTCCATGATGTTTAAATTCAAGACACCCCACAGAAAGACTAGGCCTATGCACCACTCACTACCCCTGGGCATAGACTTGAAAGCTAGGCAAAATGGTTGCAGACCTAAGAACACTGCCTACATTCAAAATGGCCCCTTTCCCCCCAGCACATGGCCAGGGCCTGTAGCAGCACTCAAAATGGCCCCCACCCACATGGCCTGTCCCCATGAACACCCCAAAAAATCAAAAAACACAGAAAAATCAGCACAATCCCATGCCATCCAGGCCCTCCATGATGTTTAAATTCAAGACACCGCATAGAAAGACTAGGCACATGCACCACTCACTAGCCCTGGTGAAAAGGCCACAAAAACAGCCCAAAAAAATGAAAATCACAGAAAAATCAGCACAATCCCAAGCCCTCCATGATGTTTAAATTCAAGACACCCCACAGAAAGACTAGGCCTATGCACCACTCACTACCCCTGGGCATAGACTTGAAAGCTAGGCAAAATGGTTGCAAACCTAAGAACACTGCCTGCATTCAAAATGGCCCCCTCCCTCCCAGCACATGGCCAGGGCCTGTAGCAGCACTCAAAATGGCCCCCACCCACATGGCCTGTCCCCATGAACACCCCAAAAAATCGAAAAACACAGAAAAATCAGCACAATCCCATGCCATCCAGGCCCTCCATGATGTTTAAATTCAAGACACCCCACAGAAAGACTAGGCAAATGCACCACTCACTAGCCCTGGTGAAAAGGCCACAACAACAGCCCAAAAAAACGAAAATCACAGAAAAATCAGCACAATCCCAAGCCATCCAGGCCCTCCATGATGTTTTATTAAAGAGACCCCACAGAAAGACTCAGTCCACCCACCACTGAGTACCCCTGGGCAAAAGGTCCCAACAACAGCCCAAAAATTGAAAATTACAAAATTGTAGTTGCAGCAACTGTAATGCCCCAAACAAACTTACTTGTGAAATTTCTAATCCAAAAGTGATCCAAAGAAAGTCAAAAAGGCCTCAAATCCAAATATTCAGCAGCATCCACAAAAAGTAATCCTTCCAGCTCCAGATCCAAATGAAAAGTGACCAGGAGATGGACAAAGCACTGGGAGGAGCCTGCTGGACAGGAACAGGAAGTTGGAGACTGTGGGGCACTTCCTTCCTCCCACCCCCCCCACCCCAAAATGGACTCCTTGCAAAAAAGTGCAGGCAAATGTTAACCTGAGGAGTTATTCAGATAAAAATCATCATTTTCAGAAGGTTTATGCTGCTTGCTGGTGGATTTCTTGTGCAGAATTGCAAATTTTGTATTTTCGCGAGGGCGAGATTGTTGCTGCTCGCCGCATGTACGAGTTCGCAATCGCGAACTCCCGCGATACGTGATCACGGCGTACTCGCGTTGACAAACTCTCGCTGTGCAAGGTGGCGAGCGCAATGACGTAATCGCGGTCGCCAAACTCCCGCGGGATCTCGCAGCAAGATCCAAAATGGCGCAGCACTCGCAAAATATCGAGAAAAACAACTCGGCAAACGCTGAATGACGGTAAGTGAACGCCGCGCGCCGCAAAATGGTATCACCAAGAAAAAAAAATCTGCTGCGTGCGAATTTGTGGATTTTCGGTAAATTCGCGAGCGTTCGCGGATTGCGAATTTACTGAAAATCCGCAAAATCCGCGAGCGGAACGGATTTTCTGCCCATGCTTAATTTTAATCATGATTTTGTAAGTAATTGCAAATTAGGTCCACAGTGGTCAAGCAGACACCTTAAAGTGGCAGAGTCAATGTGAAAACTAATATAAATTATAGCCCATTATTTTGTCATCTAAAACTCAGATTAGTCATTCTATAACTTTGATGAAAGTAGAAGTATTCTTTACAAAAGCACATAAAGAACTACATTTTACAGAAACAGAAGCTTGGATCAGAGAACAGGAAGGTAGAAGTGAGAAGAACAAGTGACTTTATCAATGACAGGCTTGATCCTAGCCCTCAGTTCAGTTAAAAAAACAGACTACAAGTTTGCTTCATGATTCTAAACCTTCTGGGCAACGTGGAACAACTGCAACATATAACGCAGTTATGAAATGTGTTGGATGGTCAACTTGGTTTGTGAATGTAAAACAATATGTTTAATGTGTTCCATTCATGCCCTTATTAAGAGCTCCTGTAGTAAACCTGTGGGTCTTGAAATCATTGCATATCCTCCCAAAATCCAGGAATGAAATATCCATGGAATATATGGTAGAATTGCATAGGAGTCAACATTGGACTGTTATTTTGGTAGTTGTAAACTGTTTGCAGATGGGGCGTTTAATTTTCTTATCAGGGCTTTCCACTTTTAAAAAAAGGGAACACATGTCTTTGTACTGCATATCAATCAAAAACAAAGAATACCTCAAGTTTTAAAAATCGACTGGAACTCATTTTACCTCTAGATGTTGGTCTGCCTTGTGTAAAGAAGGTGCTATACAATTTCTTCTGTCCACTTGTTGCCATCCACCAACAAACAGACACACCAAAATATATTTTAAGTATTTAGGGTGTCAAGTCTTACAACAAGAGGATTGGAGTAAGAAATTGCGGTCTACAGAGTTATCATACAATTATTCAGAATATTCAGTCACAGACCTGTCAGCATTCTATTGTATATGTATATCAAACTAGATTTTTACCATTAGCTTTGTTCTTGTCCACATCAATTCCTTTGGTAATTGTCATTTTCGTTGCATTTATATAGCATTTATCACCCCTGACAAGGCGGTGAAATACTTTAGCATGCTGGTCCAAAACCCGAAGTTAGTATTATTGCATATAGTTGACTTCTGAGATTAGTCTTGTGTTCCCAAGCAAACCATTCCATACATTCACTCCAGTTTCGTTTGGTGGATTAAATTAATAGTAGTTAGACACATTACTGGGGGTATGCTACCCATGCACATGAGGTGGGGTTAATACATAATTTAGAAGGTATTAGGTATTGTTAGGTTGCATAGGTATGACTTTCAGAGCAGGAGATTATTTGAGCTTGCAATAGAGCTGTGGGCTGTTTGCATATATGCAATAATAGAAATCAAAGTGAACATGCATGTGAGAGTAGGTTGTACTCAGGGAGAAGAGGCATGTGGAGTATGGAAGATAAGGAGAGGAGAGGGCAATTTGAAGGAAAAAAGGAGAGGCAACAGTCCAAAGATTTAAATGAAGGTCAATTTTCATGCAAGATATTATCGAAATATAGGATCTTTTTTGGAATAGCATGCAGTTTGGGGATGCAAGAATGTAGGAAGAAAGAACATTATGTGCGTGAAAAGATAGTACTATATTAGGTATTTTGACAGGCACTAGAATCAGGCAAACAGTCGGTCCACTGCTAAGCTACTGCCGGACCACCCTCTAGCCATGTCAGCTGATGAGCTCAAACGTTAAAGGGAAAAGTAGTGACTAGATGTATATGTAGGCAAAGATTGAGGGCCTTAGGGTCCGCTCAATGGAAGCAGTAATCAATGCAGGGTTGGGAGAGTAAGAGGATGAGAGGGGGAGCATGAAGGCAGCAAGTGAATGGGGGGAAGTACACTTGGAAGACACCACTAAGCGTAGTGTAAGTTAGCAAAATATCTTGCAAAAGACAGCACATGCGTTGTCTGAGGCGAGACTTAATCAAGAAAGGGTACTGGCAAAAATGTAAAAACTGGCTAAGGAAATACCACGGGAAAAAAACTTTTTCCAGGGATTTGAAAAAAATCGGGCTTTGGAGATGAAACCATCCACTGTTAAAAACATAATTTCTGGAATGTTACAACTTAAAAGTTACTAGTCACCAAGAAAACCTGGTTAGTGCCTAACTATCATGCTCAACTGAGGTGCCAAACATTGCAGGTATTATTAGATACTCACAGGCAGCCTGCATCACCGCTATGTGATTATTTGGACCCCAACTCAAGAACCAACATCATGCATCTTAGAGGACTGGCTTGGTGGAAAACCACGTGTTTGTTCTCCTGTCTCTTCCATGCCTAAGCACGCTAATTAATCCACCCCAGTACCCTATGGCAAGAGTTAATAGCACAATGGCCCCCCGGCATTTTTTTATTTTAGTTTATAAAGAATATACTTTTAAACTGTCATTATCTCTCCCATCAGAGACTTCATGTTTCGAGGTTAGGACACCTGATTTTTCAGTGCAAACAAGGCACGTTTAAAAATCTAACTTTGCTTTATCTGGAGGCTCTGGACAGATTACATCTTATAACCCTCAATACTTCAAGCAACTTTACATTCTGTTACTACTTTGGCATTCTCTTCCCTATTGTTTACAATCCTCTACAGTAGTTGTTAACAGTACATACTATCACTGCTACCAATTAAATACTTACAGATTTTCTTGTATATCTACTCTTAGCAGAACCTGTTTGGGTTGTGTCATCATATCCCACTACATTTATAAGTTTCTTTCTCTATTACAACCAAATACTATCATTCATAGTGTACAAATAGTTATGCAGTGAAATGGAAAGAAAAGCCCATGGTAAGAAATATTTAACTGCAATAAAAAAGGTGACTACCTGGGAAAGAAATTCAGACAATTTAGTAAAATAGTTGTCAGAATGTCCACTGAGTAGATTAGTTCTCTTGATGGGATGTCTCGTAGCTCATTTTTATGACAAAATACTGCGGCCAATAATATGGACTACTGACGACCATTTGGGCTTTATGCCGGGTCGAGCCACCTGGTTGAACCTTCGAAGGGCCCATAATTGGTTAATGGAGGTAAAAGACCATGAAGCACCCCACATGTTCCTATCATTAGATGCAGAAAAAACGTTCAAGGCAGTACACTGGCTGTTTTTACAATGTACTCTGGCCAAATTTGGAATAGGCCCAAAATTTTATAGCTGGGTAGCACTACTCTACAATCAACCCATTGCCACGATAAGAGTAAATGGGGTGAGATTGGCAACCTTCCCTGTAGGCGGGGGGATGAGACAGGGATGCCCCCTTTCACCACCACTCCTCTTTGCGCTCACCCTTGAATCCCTCGCCGGCAGTATCCAATGCTACACCGAAATCCGGGTCTTTCGAATGGTCCGCACTGACGAAGAGGAGGAAAAGATTTCCCTCTACATTGAAGATATCCTTCTATACGTCACCGACCCTGATACTGTAATCTCCACCGTATTCGATACCATAGTAAAGTACAGCAGTCACTCCGGGTGCAAAATAAATTGTAACAAGTCCACACTTTATTGCACTAACGGAACCCAGGCGCAATGGCCATTGCCTGGTTACCTAAGAGTCATTCAGGAAGGCTTCCATTACTTGGGGATCTTTTTAACACCACATAGACAGATATGTCGGCTACAAAACCTCAGAAAGGTCATAAAATTCTTTAAACTAGACGAGGAACGCTGGAAAGACCTTCTCCTCTCCCTGCTCGGAAGAGTGGCCATCTTTAAAATGATTACCTTACCCCAACTGTTATATGCCCTCCAGAATACATATTCACTCCCACGGGGAGTGTTTAACTAACTGGAAAGCGGACTCAGATCCCCACTATAGCAAGGAGCTCTCCTGAGAACCGCGCTTAAAACACTGGAGCAAAACCCTTACAGTGGGGGGGATACAAATCTATGAAGAATAAAATGCCAGACAGACTGGGGGCATTGTGATAAAGGTGGGAAAAGGAAATTGTGCCCCTGGAAGACATAGACAGGGAAGCAGTATTAATGCACCCCAGAGAGACTGCTATCACAGTAAGGTTGCGCCTCGTACAGTATAAGATACTATATAGATTATATTATGATAAAGAAAAATTACACACGATGGGAAGATCAGAAATGCCATACTGTCCCACCTGTAAACAGTCAAAGGTGACTTCTTTCACACGATATGGGCCTGCCCTGTGATACATGTATATTGGGAGGCTATAATTGAGACACTGGGACCGTACTGGAAATGATGTTGCCGGTCAAACCTGGATATCCCATATTGGGGATCCCGAGTCAGTTAGATATTAACAGGACCCAACTTCTCTTTGGCTTCCTAGGATTGCAGTAGCCATGAGAGATGTGGCTAGGCGATGGGGAGTAGCGGAGAATCCTACGATTCAGGAATGGACAAGGAAGATGGACCTTTATATGGCTGCTGAACACACCACATACTTAAGTAGGTGTTGCCCCAGAAAATTCTATAAATTATGGGGGCCATGGAGACAACACTTTGGGCTAGATCTTTTGGAAGTCACGTAAGAGCTCACACTACAATCCTCAGGGGGAGCCTCCATGGTTAGACATGGAGATCCACCGTACTAGAGAACGTATCTTGTTATCCCTCATTCCCGGAGGGGAGGTCAGATTTCACGAAACAGCAACAGCAGGGCCGGACTGGCTACCGGGCGCTTTGGCATGCTGCCAAGCTGGGGGCTGATTTTTACTGCGGTGGGGGTTGATTCCGTAGTGGGGACATGCGTGTGCTTCAAAATAAACAAAGCAAAAAAAATTTTTTCAGCACACGTAGGTCCCCATTAACGAAATCAGCCCCCAGCTCGGCAGCATGCCAAAACGCCCGGTAGCCAGTCCGGCCCTGAGCAACAGTATTTATTCAAATTAATGTGATGCTGTGGGAATGGGGAGGGCTCTGTCAAAGATGGCTTTGTTTTTATGCGGCTAAACACTGTAGTATTGTCTTTTGAATGTTTTGGCATATAAAAATAAAGAGATTTAAAATAAAAAAGATTATAATCTGGACTACCAATATACTGTCTTATTTGAATAACAAGAACATATTCTCACTTTGTAAAAGTACCTGTCACTATAATTGTCTGTCATTCCACTACTTCTAAAAGGCCTACAACGCCTACTGAGCTGCATTACATTTCCCATCAGTAGCTAAAATACCATCAAACATATCAAATATTACCACCAACAAAACTACAAACATTTTTTGTAGCACCTCAAGTACAAATACCAGCCATGTTCATACAACTCCCATAAATACTACCATGCTTACAACTACAAATGGTACCACTACTTCAGATCCTGCTACTGAAGTAATACACTATTGAACTGCAATTATTTATTTTATTGTAGTATGCATTACACACTAATCATGCTTACAATATCATAAACTTCTTTCCCCCTCCTATTAAAAAATTACACAATACTGACAAATATTTAAAATAACCTAAATTTCAACTATAATCTCACACTAATTAAAATATTAAAGGTGCAAAAATCATTTCAAAGTGAACTCTACAAAAACAGAAACTAAATCTATGAGAATCACTACTAGGTATCTTTTACACATATCACATGCTGTTTTGCAAAAGCTTTGTTATATTGTCCTTAGGCAAGTAGTTCTTTTAAACAGGTCAGTACAGGAAAACTGTACAGCCATGGATGATTGTACAGCAAAGGTGATGCTGCTACAGAAATCAAATAGTCAAGCAGCAGTTCATGCTGGTGAACTATACATGATGGTTATCGTGATAGACATTACATTGGTGTGAGAAGCTGGCTTGGTATATGGTGTACACTTATGTAAGTGGGCACCTTGCACCAATCCAGACAGCCCTTATGGTGATTATAGTCTTCTTAGACAACCATTGAAAGCTCTCTAAGTGGTAGCTGTGGAGAGCAGCCTTCAGGCTTAGTCCAGAAGGAGTGTAAAGCAACTTGGATCACAATGGATCACTCACAGCGCTGATGAATTAGCACCCTTGAAAAACCATCACACCAAACAGGATAGCAAAAAGGCCCCCTGGTTCAACGATGACCTTAAGAAATCCAAGAAGCTATGCCGTACTCTCGAGAAAACATGGAGAAAAAACCCAACCACCGACAACATGACCACCTTCAAGGCAGCCACCCGCAAACACCACAAACTGATTCGATCCACCAAGAAATCAGCATTCAAGAATCGACTCGACAACAACGCCCATAACAGCAAGGAACTATTCAACATAGTCAAAGAATTCACCAGCCCCACCGCAGCCTCAAACGACTTCACTCCCTCTCAAGACCTCTGCAATTCGTTATCCTCCTTCTTCTACAACAAAATTGCCGACATACACAACAGCTTCGAGAACATCTCCAACGAACAATCCTCTCCACCCCCCTCCGAACTTAAACCGCCCTCTAACAACCTCAGCGCCTGGACCCCAATCACCACTGAAGACACCATCCGCCTAATGAACTCCATCCACTCTGGCTCGCCAATCGACCCCTGTCCCCACCACATCTTCAACAAAGCAGACTCCATCATCGCACCCCATCTCCGTGAGATCATCAACTGCTCCTTCAACTCTGCTACCTTCCCAGAAAGCTGGAAACACGCCGAAGTCAGCGCCCTCCTGAAGAAACCCACAGCAGACCCCTCTGAACTAAAAACTACCGCCCCATATCCCTCCTCCCATTCCCTGCCAAAGTCATTGAGAAAGCCGTCAACAGCCAGCACGCCGCCTTCCTTGAATCCAACAACTCCCTCGATCCCTCACAGTCCGGCTTTCGAGCCAAACACAGCACCGAGACCGCCCTCATCGCAGCTACAGACGACATCCGAACACTACTGGACAACAGAGAAACAGTAGCCCTCATTCTACTCGACCTCTCCGCAGCCTTCGACACAGTCTGTCACAACACCCTCATTCAACGCCTCAGCATTATCGGCATACAAGGAAAAGCCCTGGACTGGATCATCTCGTTCCTAACTGGGAGAACTCAGAGAGTCTGACTTCCCCCATTCAAATCAGAGGCCACCGAAGTAATCTGCGGTGTACCACAAGGATCATCACTCAGTCCCACCCTCTTCAATGTTTACATGAGTCCACTCGCATCCATCGCGCGTCAACACAACCTTAAGATCATCTCCTACGCTGACAACACCCAGCTGATCCTTTCCCTCACCGAAGACCCTATTACCACCAAAACCAATCTTCACGAAGGCATGAAATAAGTAGCCGAATGGATGAAAAACAGTCGCCTAAAACTCAACTCAGACAAAACGGAGGTGCTCATCCTAGGATCATCCCCCTCTGCCTGGGACGACTCATGGTGGCCTTCGGCTCTGGGCACTGCACCCATACCCAGAGACCACGCACGCAACCTGGGCTTCATCCTAGACTCCTCCCTCTCGATGACCAGACAAGTCAACGCCGTCTCATCCTCCTGCTTCAACGTACTTCGTATGCTCAATAAAATCTTCCGTTGGATCCCCTCCGAGACAAGAAAAACTGTCACCCATGCTCTGGTCACGAGTCGACTGGACTACGGAAACACCCTATACGCCGGAATCACAGCCAAATTACAGAAAAAACTCCAACGCATCCAAAACGCATCAGCGAGACTCATTTTGGACATCCCTCGCCAAGATCACATTACCGGCTACCTGAAAGACCTCCACTGGCTACCCGTCAACGAGAGAATTACGTTCCGTCTCCTCACCCACGCACACAAGGCCCTCTACAAACTAGGACCCGAATGCCTCAACATCCGACTGTCCTTCTACACTCCCTCCCGCCAACTAAGGTCCGCCAATCAAGCCCTCGCCGCAGTACCGCGTATCCAAAGATCCACCATGGGAGGCAGATCCTTCTCCTACTTGGCGGCCAAGACCTGGAACTCACTCCCCACTCACCTCCGCCTTACACAGAACCACATCTCCTTCAGAAAAGAACTTAAAACATGGCTATTCGATAAATAATTAACCCCCTCCCCAAGCGCCTTGAGACCCTCTGGGTGAGTAGTGTGCTATATAAATGCTTGAACTTGAACTTGTTTTAACAGAACATAATCTTATAGGTATAGATTAAGGGAAAAAGAACCACAGAGTGTATTTATAAAAGTAACACATACAGATATCTCCTAGCCGGAGATATACACAATACACACAATACTTTTCAATAGAAACAGGTAAGTAGCACGTAATACACAGTGGCTGCCTGGAGGAGACCAAACCATATACTAAAATAGTCATATACAAACCACGACTCAAGTCAAGACTATACCCAGAAGACGTAGAAGTCCTGGGGACCCAAGGAACAACCCAAGGTAAGTAACCAGGAGCCCCTCGGAGGCCATGTGCTGAGTGGGAACAAGACTGCACAGAAGACAGTGTGTCCCCGCGCTGAATACTGCTAATTCACCAGAGGTAGATGTGGAAAGAGAAAGCCATGAGCGGTCGAAAAGGCATGAAGGGTACGCAAGAGGGAACAGAAGCGTTTTAAGCTTTCCATGGAACCTGATTTCAGAAGGTTCCATTCGGAGATCGAGCGGAAGTTCATTCCAGTATTTGGAAGCCAAATATCTAAAAGAGCAGCCACCCATCCTGGCTCTGGTGATTATAGGGGGTTTAAACAGCATCGCACTGGACGATCTCAAATTCCGGATAGGGCGGTGCATGGTAAGAAGATTTTTCAGGTAGTCTGGGCCTTTGCCCTGGGCAATTGCATGCGCGAAACAAAAGGCTTTAAATTTAATCCGTTCCTTAACAGGGAGCCAAATAGAGTCTAGCTAGAGTGGTCTTCCCAGTTGCTCTGCGAGGAAGTTTGAGCACAAGGAGTGCAGCCGCGTTCTGAACGCACTGAAGTTGATGTAGGCCTTTTTTACTCAAACCTAAGAGTAGAGCATTCCCATAATCAAGATGGGGGGTCACCAGAGCATGGACGATGGTCTTTCTGGCATCAATGGGGAGGAGATCTAAAACCTTACGAAGAACTTTCAGAGTGCTGAAGCACCTACCTGTCACTTTGCTGACATGAGATTTATAAGAAAGATCTGAGTCAAGCATTACGCCCAGATTTCGTACCGAGTCCACAGGACGAGGAGGGCTACCCAGTTCCGTAGGCCACCACATGTGTGACCATGCTGAAGCTGATTTCCCTACCACCAGTAATTCATTTTTTTCGCCATTAAGGCGCAGGCAGTTACAGTTCATCCATGCTGCCACTGATGACAAACAGTTAGAAAAATTAGTGGCATCTCCTCTGTGGTCGGGTGTAAGCTTGAACATCAGTTGGGTATCATCAGCATAGCTAACAATGCCCACCCCAAATGCTTCTACTATGCGAGCCAGGGGTTCCATATAGATATTAAACAAAGTGGGGCTAAAACTCGAGCCCTGGGGAACCCCATGGCTCACCTTCCTGAGGGAAGAGTTGAAAGGAGGACAATGTATCTGAAAGCTCCTATTGGCCAGGAAAGATCTTATCCAGGCATGGGCCTGCCCCGCCACTCCCATGTCAGAAAGCCGAGACAGCAGCGTTGTGTGCAGCACGGTGTCAAAAGCTGCACTAAGATCTAATAGAAACAACGCTGCTGTCTCTCCTTCATCCACTATTTGTCGAAGGCACTCAGTAGAATAGAGGACGGCTGACTCAGTCAAGTAGCCGGCTCTAAAGCCTGATTGTGTGGGGTGGAGGAGGGATTCCTCCTCCAAATATCTCATGAGCTGCCTGTTTACCACCTTTTCCACGATTTTCGCACAAAAGGGAAGAAGGGAAATAGGGCGCAGATTCTGAAATTGGGAGATGTGGACATTGGGTTTCTTTTTAAAGGGATGACCTGGGCTGTTTTCCACGCATCTAGTACGTGGCATTCTTGGAAAGATTGTGACACAATGTGACTAATCTGATCGATCATCATACCCTCCATGACTCCTTTGCAGCGTGTGGGCGGACAGACGTTGCACGGCGAGCCAGATTGTATACTATTGACGATGCTTAATAATTCCTGTCTCTCTGGTGTCTTGAAACATTTGAGACGAGACTTCCTCGTAGAGATATCTTTTACTTCCACATGTTTGCTCGAGAGATCGTCGTCATCAGTGAAGGTGTCATGGATTTTATCGATCTTGCCTACAAAGAAATCAGCTATAGAGTCACACAGCCCACTAGAGTAGATGTCTTGGGCTTCAAGTCTAGACAAAACCGTAAGCTCTTTATAAATAATAAAGAGTTCTCTGGTAGGATTGTCCGCTAGATCAATTCTATTCTTAAGATGGATGCTTTTTTCTGATCTCACTAATTTTTGATATGTTTTTAGTTCCATTCTATAGTTAGTTTTATCCTCTAAATTATAACTTTTCCTCCAACTGCGTTCTAGATTTTTACATCTGGCTTTAGCTAGTTTAAGTTTTTCCGAAAACCAGGGCGTGGTTTTAGATTGCCTTGCGGGAGGTTTGAGTGTCCAGAGAGCTACCTTGTCTAGCGCATTGGACACCCATTTCTCATAGCTACTCCACGCCTCCTGGAGCGAATTGCTTGGGGGCGGGGGGTTTTCTAATAGGGCACAATTAAATGTCTCTTGTTTGAATTTTTTCCATTCCCTCCGCTTCTGGGCAATAGGTTTATTAAATCTAGTTTCTGAAGGCATAATTTCCATTACAAATGGAATAATGAAGTGATCCGACCAGATTGTTCTGACCGGAGAGGAGACCTTAATGCCCTCCCAGTTAGCAAAAATGGGGTCCAGGAGATGGCCCAGTTGGTGAGGGAGCTGTATATTGCAAATTACGCCCTAGAGATTTCAGTGCTACAGCCACAGCCTGTGCCTCCCTGCACTCAATATCATCAAAGTGAAGATTTAGGTCTCCCAAAATGATGAATTTTTTATATCGAAGTGCCGGTTGAGTGATTAATTCCAGAAGCTGATCTCCAAACTGTGCTGCACTTCCAGGTGGGCGGTATATTAGTAATCCATTAATAACGTTTTTAGGTCCTATTTTGATAGTGAAGAGACCACTCTCACTAGTAGGCAATGTGGCTTTCAATAAAGTGCATTCTAAATCTGCTCTATGGATAAGAGCTAGCCCCCCACCTCTTTGCTTTTGTCTGTCTAATCTAAGTAGGCAATAGCCAGGAGGAATGGCTTCGAGAGCTTCAGGAGACGATGCTTCGTCCATCCACTTCTCGGTGAGAAAAAGCACATCAGGATCGCTCGTCATCAATAAATCATATATCTCTGATTTATGCTTTTTCAAAGATCTACAATTCAATAGTATCATATTTAATTCAACTATTTCCCGTTTGTCTTCCTTCAGGAATTGGAAAGTCTGAGCGCAAATTTTACAAAATGGGGGAAGTGAGTCAGCCTGGAGAGTGTGGTGGTAGCTGTTCACCAGACGTGGGCGTAAAGACAGTAATTCCTGTTTAGTATAATGAGAGCTGTACATATGAGTTCCGGTCGTGCCAGAGGGCTCGGATGAACCAGGGGGGGGGGACCAGCACCGCGCCTCATTCGGTCGCGGACGGGCGCAGACGGGCTGGACTCTGGCTTGACTCCGGCGCGAATACGGCGCGCCCGCTGTATTCGCATATACTATATATATACAGAATATACTTTAAAACTGTCATTCTCTCTCCCATCGGAGACCTCATGTTTCGAGGTTATGACACCTGATTTTTCAGTGCAAACAAGGCACATTTAAAAATCTAACTTTGCTTTGCCTGGAATAGGCTCTGGACAGATTACATCGTATAACCCTCAATACTTCAAGCAACTTTACATTCTGTTACTACTTTGACATTCTCTTCCCTATTGTTTACAATCCTCTACAGTAGTTGTTAACAGTACATACTATCACTGCTACCAATTAAATGCTTACAGATTTTGTTGTAGATCTACTCTTAGCAGAACCTGTTTGGGTTGTGTCATCATAGCCCAATACATTTATAAGTTTCTTTCTCTAATACAACCAGACAATTTTCATTCATAGTGTACAAATAGTTATGCAGTGAAATGGAAAGAAAAGCCCATAGTAAGAAATATCTAACTGCAATCAAAAAGGTGAGTACCTGGCAAAGAAATTCAGACAATTTAGTAAAATAGTTGTCAGTATGTCCACTGAGTAGATTAGTTCTCTTGATGGGATGTCTTGTAGCTCATTTTTATGACAAAATACTGCGGCCAATATTATGGACTACCGACGACCAATTGGGCTTTATGCCGGGTCGAGCCACCTGGTTGAACCTTCGAAGAGCCCATAATTGGTTAAGGGAGGTAAAAGACCATGAAGCACCCCACATGTTCCTATCATTAGATGCAGAAAAAACGTTCAAGGCAGTACACTGGCTGTTTTTACAATGTACTCTGGCCAAATTTGGAATAGGCCCAAAATTCTATAGCTGGGTAGCACTATACAATCAACCCATTGCCACGATAAGAGTAAATGGGGTGAGATTGGCAAACTTCCCTGTAGGCCGGGGGATGAGACAGGGATGCCCCCTTTCACCACCACTCCTCTTTGCACTCACCCTTGAATCCCTCGCCTGCAGTATCCAATGCTACCCCGAAATCCGGGTCTTTCAAATGGTCCGCACTGTCGAAGAGGAGGAAAAGATTTCCCTCTACGTTGAAGATATCCTTCTATACATCACCAACCCTGATACTGTAATCTCCACCGTATTCGATACCATAGTAAAGTACGGCAGTCACTCTGGGTGCAAAATAAATTGTAACAAGTCCACACTTTATTGCACTAACGGAACCCAGGCACAATGGCCATTGCCTGGTTACCTAAGAGTCATTCAGGAAGGCTTCCATTACTTGGGGATCTTTTAACACCACATAGACAGATATGTCGGCTTCAAAACCTCAGAAAGGTCATAAAAATCTTTAAACTAGATGCGGAACGCTGGAAAGACCTTCCCCTCTTCCTGCTCGGAAGAGTGGCCATCTTTAAAATGATCACCTTACCCCAACTGTTATATGCCCTCCAGAATACATATTCACTCCCACGGGAGTGTTTAACGAACTGGAAAGCAGACTCAGATCCCTACTATAGCAAGGAGCTCTCCTAAGAACCGCGCTTAAAACACTGGAGCAAAACCCTTACAGTGGGGGGGATACAAATCTATGAAGAATAAAATGCCAGACAGACTGGGGGCATTGTGATAAAGGTGGGAAAAGGAAATTGTGCCCCTGGAAGACATAGACAGAGAAGCAGTATTAATGCACCCCAGAGAGACTGCTATCACAGTAAGGTTGCGCCTCGTACAGTATAAGATACTATATATATTATATTATGATAAAGAAAAATTTCACACGATGGGAAGATCAGAAATGCCATACTGTCCCACCTGTAAACAGTCAAAGGTGACTTCTTTCACACGATATGGGCCTGCCCTGTGATACATGTATATTGGGAGGCTATAATTGAGACACTGGGACCGTACTGGAAATGATGTTGCCGGTCAAACCTGGATATCCCATATTGGGGATCCTGAGTCAGTTAGACATTAACAGGACCCAACTTCTCTTTGGCTTCCTAGGATTGCAGTAGCCATGAGAGATGTGGCTAGGCAATGGGGAGTAGCGGAGAATCCTACGATTCAGGAATGGACAAGGAAGATGGACCTTTATATGGCTGCTGAACAACCCACATACTTAAGTAGGTGTTGCCCCAGAATATTCTATAAAATATGGGGGCCATGGAGACAACACTTTGGACTAGATCTTTTGGAAGTCACGTAAGAGCTCACACTACAATCCTCAGGGGGAGCCTCCATGGTTAGACATGGAGATCCACCGTACTAGAGAACGTATCTTGTTATCCCTCATTCCCGGAGGGGAGGTCAGATTTCACGAAACAGCAACAGCAGGGCCGGACTGGCTACCGGGCGCTTTGGCATGCTGCCAAGGTGGGGGCTGATTTTTACTGCGGTGGGGGTTGATTCCGTAGTGGGGACATGCGTGTGCTTCGAAATAAACAAAGCAAAACACATTTTTTCAGCACACGTAGGTCCCCATTAACAAATTCAGCCCCCAGCTCGGCAGCATGCCAAAACGCCCGGTAGCCAGTCCGGCCCTGAGCAACAGTATTTATTCAAATTAATGTGATGCTGTGGGAATGGGGAGGGCTCTGTCAAAGATGGCTTTGTTTTTATGCGGCTAAACACTGTAGTATTGTCTTTTGAATGTTTTGGCATATAAAAATAAAGAGATTTAAAATAAAAAAGATTATAATCTGGACTACCAATATACTGTCTTATTTGAATAACAAGAACATATTCTCACTTTGTAAAAGTACCTGTCACTATAATTGTCTGTCATTCCACTACTTCTAAAAGGCCTACAACGCCTACTGAGCTGCATTACATTTCCCATCAGTAGCTAAAATACCATCAAACATATGAAATATTACCCCCAACAAAACGACAAACATTTTTTGTAGCACCTCAAGTACAAATACCAGCCATGTTCATACAACTCCCATAAATACTACCATGCTTACAACTACAAATGGTACCACTACTTTAGATCCTGCTACTGAAGTAATACACTATTGAACTGCAATTATTTATTTTATTGTAGTATGCATTACACACTAATCATGCTTACAATATCATAAACTTATTTCCCCCTCCTATTAAAAAATTACACAATACTGACAAAAATTTAAAATAACCTAAATTTCAACTATAATCTCACACTAATTAAAATATTAAAGGTGCAAAAATCACGCTAAATTATTCTAAAATCATTTCAAAGTGAACTCTACAAAAACAGAAACTAAATCTATGAGAATCACTACTAGGTATCTTTTACACATATCACATGCTGTTTTGCAAAAGCTTTGTTATATTGTCCTTAGGCAAGTAGTTCTTTTAAACAGGTCAGTACAGGAAAACTGTACAGCCATGGATGATTGTACAGCAAAGGTGATGCTGCTACAGAAATCAAATAGTCAAGCAGCAGTTCATGCTGGTGAACTATACATGATGGTTATCATGATAGACATTACATTGGTGTGAGAAGCTGGCTTGGTATATGGTGTACACTTATGTAAGTGGGCACCTTGCACCAATCCAGACAGCCCTTATGGTGATTATAGTCTTCTTAGACAACCATTGAAAGCTCTCTAAGTGGTAGCTGTGGAGAGCAGCCTTCAGGCTTAGTCCAGAAGGAGTGTAAAGCAACTTGGATCACAATGGATCACTCACAGCGCTGATGAATTAGCACCCTTGAAAAACCATCACACCAAACAGGATAGCAAAAAGGCTCCCTGGTTCAACTATGACCTTAAGAAATCCAAGAAGCTATGCCGTACTCTCGAGAAAACATGGAGAAAAAACCCAACCACCGACAACATGACCACCTTCAAGGCAGCCACCCGCAAACACCACAAATTGATTCGATCCACCAAGAAATCAGCATTCAAGAATCGACTCGACAACAACGCCCAAAACAGCAAGGAACTATTCAACATAGTCAAAGAATTCACCAACCCCACCGCAGCCTCAAACGACTTCACTCCCTCTCAAGACCTCTGCAATTCGTTATCCTCCTTCTTCTACAACAAAATTGCCGACATACACAACAGCTTCGAGAACATCTCCAATGAACAATCCTCTCCACCCCCCTCCAAACTTAAATAGCCCTCTAACAACCTCAGCGCCTGGAACCCAATCACCACTGAAGACACCATCCGCCTAATGAACTCCATCCACTCTGGCTCGCCAATCGACCCCTGTCCCCACCACATCTTCAACAAAGCAGACTCCATCATCGCACCCCATCTCCGTGAGATCATCAACTGCTCCTTCAACTCTGCTACCTTCCCAGAAAGCTGGAAACACGCCGAAGTCAGCGCCCTCCTGAAGAAACCCACAGCAGACCCCTCTGAACTTAAAAACTACCGCCCCATATCCCTCCTCCCATTCCCTGCCAAAGTCATTGAGAAAGCCGTCAATAGCCAGCACGCCGCCTTCCTTGAATCCAACATCTCCCTCGATCCCTCACAGTCCGGCTTTCGAGCCAAACACAGCACCGAGACCGCCCTCATCGCAGCTACAGACGACATCCGAACACTACTGGACAACAGAGAAACAGTAGCCCTCATTCTACTCGACCTCTCCGCTGCCTTCGACACAGTCTGTCACAACACCCTCAATCAACGCCTCAGCAACATATCGGCATACAAGGAAAAGCCCTGGACTTGATCATCTCGTTCCTAACTGGGAGAACTCAGAGAGTCTGACTTCCCCCATTCAAATCAGAGGCCACCGAAGTAATCTGCGTGTACCACAAGGATCATCACTCAGTCCCACCCTCTTCAATGTTTACATGAGTCCACTCGCATCCATCGCGCGTCAACACAACCTTAACATCATCTCCTACGCTGACAACACCCAGCTGATCCTTTCCCTCACCAAAGACCCTATTACCACCAAAACCAATCTTCACGAAGGCATGAAATAAGTAGCCGAATGGATGAAAAACAGTCGCCTAAAACTCAACTCAGACAAAACGGAGGTGCTCATCCTAGGATCATCCCCCTCTGCCTGGGACGACTTATGGTGGCCTTTGGCTCTGGGCACTGCACCCATACCCACAGACCACGCACGCAACCTGGGCTTCATCCTAGACTCCTCCCTCTCGATGACCAGACAAGTCAACGCCGTCTCATCCTCCTGCTTCAACGTACTTCGTATGCTCAATAAAATCTTCCGTTGGATCCCCTCCGAGACAAGAAAAACTGTCACCCATGCTCTGGTCACGAGTCGACTGGACTACGGAAACACCCTATACGCCGGAATCACAGCCAAATTACAGAAAAAACTCCAACGCATCCAAAACGCATCAGCAAGACTCATTTTGGACATCCCTCGCCAAGATCACATTACCGGCTACCTGAAAGACCTCCACTGGCTCCCCGTCAACAAGAGAATTACGTTCCGTCTCCTCACCCACGCACACAAGGCCCTCTACAAACTAGGACCCGAATGCCTCAACACCCGACTGTCCTTCTACACTCCCTCCCGCCAACTAAGGTCCGCCAATCAAGCCCTCGCCGCAGTACCGCGTATCCAAAGATCCACCATGGGAGGCAGATCCTTCTCCTACTTGGCGGCCAAGACCTGGAACTTACTCTCCACTCACCTCCGCCTTACACAGAACCACATCTCCTTCAGAAAAGAACTTAAAACATGGCTATTCGATAAATAATTAACCCCCTCCCCAAGCTCCTTGAGACCCTCTGGGTGAGTAGTGTGCTATATAAATGCTTGAACTTGAACTTGTTTTAACAGAACATAATCTTATAGGTATAGATTAAGGGAAAAAGAACCACAGAGTGTATTTATAAAAGTAACACATACAGATATCTCCTAGCCGGAGATATACACAATACACACAATACTTTTCAATAGAAACAGGTAAGTAGCACGTAATACACAGTGGCTGCCTGGAGGAGACCAAACCATATACTAAAATAGTCATATACAAACCACAACTCAAGTCAAGACTATACCCAGAAAACGTAGAAGTCCTGGGGACCCAAGGAACAACCCAAGGTAAGTAACCAGGAGCCCCACGGAGGCCATGTGCTGAGTGGGAACAAGACTGCAGGATCAATACAAGTCAATGGGTAAGTCGCTGTTGCAATTTTATGGAAGAAGGACCCTTCCCAGTGGACTCTGTAAAAACCCAGTGGAATTCAGATGGTTGGAGAGCCACCCCACCTGTGGATACCCTAGGAACCAGGATACCTACACCAGGGAAGCAGGGTGCATTGGTGTGAAGTGGCGTCGGAAACCGCAGTCGAACCCAATTGGGCATTTCAGGAAGATGCCGCTGCTTGGGAAGGGGAAAGTGTCCGTTGGAACTCAAAGGTGGATTCAAGTAGAGAAATACCTGCAAGCAGAGGCGACAGAGTCTATGCCACTCAGGAGTGATCAGGAAGCACGGAACACAAAAGCCCACCGATGTCGAGTAATGTAATGTAATGTGGTCTTGTAAAGCGCACTGCTGCCCTGAGGCGTCGTGGCGCTGTAGACCCCTGGGGAACCCGTCCTGGCTTTCCCTGTGAGATGGTCCCTACTGGGTATCGCCAAGGTGAAACCAGGCATCCCCGGCGAATGTGGGGGGCCGTTGTAGAGATGAAGCAAGCTAATGCCCAGAGTTGCCGAGTGTGATCCCTGGTTAGAGTAGGCACCGAGGCGAGAATTATCGAGTCCGCTGACCCTGGTCCACGACACTGCCGCGTCAGGAATTGAACCCTGGTCTCGGGCCGTTCTCTGCTTTCGGGTCTGCCACCTCTAACCAGTGAGCCACACCACTCCACTCCAGTGCTGCAGGAGAGATGACGGTGACCTTGGAGCTGCAGCTGTGAGGACCAGGTGATGCTGTGAAGGTCAGGAGCTGTTCATGAGCTGTCCCACCTTGAATATCGAGAGTTGAGGGGTCGGTGTTCGTCAGGTGCACCAACAAGCCTTGGCAACTATAAACAACGTGGAACGCGAAGAAGGAGCAATGTCGGGACTAGCAAGGCCCAGGTGACTCGCCACAAGCAGAGGAGTCGGGGCAGGCCCTGCGCAATCATGAGAGCCCAAGAATTCAAAGATGACACTCAAGAGGACCCACCGGCCAGAGCCACTGGAGTAGCAAGAGGACCTTGAGCAGCTCACCAAAGATGTAGGTCCACGGTGCAAGTGATGCAGTGAGGATGAAGATCTTGGTCACTGGAGATGCTTGTGGTGGGGACTACTTGGAGCCTGAAGATTTTGGTGGAAGAAAGCCAAAAAAATCTTTGCAACTGCAAGTTGACGCAGTGCACAGGGGTTTGGTTCCTGCAGCTCCGACAGCGTATACTGGCCTCACACTTGGTGAAAAACAGGGCAGGCCCCATGGGATGTGAAGAACCATTACCTGTGTTACTTAGCCTTTCGGAGTCCGTGGGAGACCAGGATCAGCAGACCGGTCTGCTTAGTTGCGTTGCCTGCTGATGCAGGAAAGTGACTCCTTCACTTCAAGGGAGATTCCTTTAGATGTCTTGGATGCACACAGGCCTTGGAAGTTTCCTGTATGGTGCACAGGCATGGAGGTTGCAGCAGATGAGCAGGGCAATGAGATCAGGAGTAGCAGGAGTCTTCCCAGTTGTAGACTTGATGCCCAGAGCGAAGTCCAGCGAAGTCCAGAGTGCCCAGACAGTTGAAGAAGAAGTGGTGTCTGAAAATAATCTTGCCCCACGACAAATCTAAGGACCCACACTCAAGTAAGTCCTTAAGAACCCTAAGAAAAGGGTTGGGACGATTCAGGGTGCCCTCTCAGGGTAGGGGTCGGACAGTGGGGAGGATACTCCCATGTCCTTTGTCCAGTTTCGCACCAGAGCGGGAGCCAACAGCTCCCTGATCTGTTTTGAACTGGACTATGCAAGCAAAGCACCAAGTATTCCCTTCAAGCAGACTGAGTGGCGCTAGCAAGCGCTCCCACCCGGCCCCAATAAACTAAACCCTCTCTTTGACAGCTTACATATTGTTCTGCCTTCCCCTGCTCGAACTTGGCTCAGCAGCTGGAAGGCAGAATCACGTCTCTGGTCGGCAGCAACAATGTTGTGCTCTCCGGGTCTAGAAGACTGGTACCGGGAGCACTGAGGTCCTCCCGGAGGAGCTTCACAGTGCATGGAATCATACCTCCCACACCGTTTATGGTGTGGGGGTATGATTCCAACATGTTTGATACCAAACATGATAGGATTTGTTACAGCCAGTTTCGAGATGGTCATCGCATAATGATGCAGTGCTCCTCTATATGTTATACGGCTGTCTCACTTACAACTCAGGAGAATGAACTCTGTAGGCTGTAGGGGTGCACTGCTCATGCAGGGGCACCCCCACACTTAGAACCGAAGACCCTGCCTTCAGGAATGAAAGGCCTGCCGTAGGGGCGACTTATAGGTATTAAGTGCAATAAACTTAGATATTGGGAAACCTATATCTTTCATAAGTGGTGCTAGCACCAGCCTACACAGGCTGCAATGGCAGGCCTGTAGTTACAATTTGAGTCTCCCATAGGTGGCATAATACATGCTTCAGCCCATGGGGGACCCCTGGTTTATCTTGCAGTGGGTACCTTAGTAACATATACTAGGGACTGATAAGTGTACACCAGTGTCCAATCTAGGATGCACCAAAGTACTTACCATATACCAATTTAGGGGAGAAAGGACAGAGACTGAGGTCCTGATTATCAGGATACCAGTCAGACAAGTCAGAAACCGCATTACATCAAGCAAAAAAGTGGGGGTAACCATGCAGAAGGATCCGACCTTCCTACAATAGGTGTATAGACTTTTAAGCCCACAGCTCTAGAAGCCTTTTTTCAAGAGGTGCAGCACTTACCTAAGGAATCTTGCCACTCAATAGCACATTTTAATGGTAGCGGCCCGTTTACTACACACTGTTACCAGTACTGGGAAAATGCCTGGCTGGGTTACTTTTAGTACTGTAAAAACTACAAAAAATAATAACAACGAGCAAGCTAATTGTGAAGCAGCACATCCAACTATGACGAGCGCCATAGAATGGAATAGCTCCAGATATTAAACCATGGAAGATCTTAGGTTTAAAAGCACTAAGTTATTCTCTAGTGGCACCAATTCCCACCCCCCCATACCCCTACTCTAGAGAACTTGGTTGAATCTATTGAGCCCAGACACCACTAGAACAGATCTTGATTATAGGTAGATTTGCTAAATGATTCTTCCATATGGGGTGTTAATCCCAGCTCATAACGAGGAAAAAATACAGGAATAGTTTATTGAATTAAAGGAATTTCAAAAGGCAGCACAGGAGGCATTAGAAATGGTGCACGTAAATTTCTGATGTTTCTCTCCCGAAGTCGATGCGAGGCAGAACTTCCTTTCTGTCCAAGTCATTGGATAAGTCAGAGAAGGAACATGAGATTTCCAAGTGGGACTTGGCCACTTCCATACCCCAGAAAAGGCACCACGGTGTCACTGTTCCTCCAGATATCACTCCTGTTCCAACGAGGAGCCAATTGTATCTCTGGCCCCAATGAATCCAGAACTCCTTGGTCCATCAACGGCGTCGTAGCAGGTCAGGGCCTTTTTGAGAGGCCACGCTGCCATCTTTGGCATGTTCTGGATTTGCAAGGACTCACACTCTGGTTTTGCTGGCAGGTTTGCCATCCATGCCACCTGGCCCCTTTGAACATGCTTCGGGTTCTGCACCAGTATTGGCAGCGGTACAGACTCTATGCTGGTTCTTCAAGCATCGGCGCTGGCATTGACACCACTGGTGACAGACGAAGAATCCACTAACCATTGTGCTGTCCGACTCCGAGCTGTCATTGTCTCGACCAAGGCCACGTCCAGACACTGATGTGCCTCAGCCTCTACTGAATTCATCTAACACACGGCCCCCTTGCTGCGCTGTCACGCACAGATATTGGACCAACTTTTTCACTCCACCTTATAAAAATGACAATGATGGGGAAGAGTTTGCTTCACACTTATGACATTTGGTACATAGACCTACAGGATGCCAGTAGATGGGACACCTTACCCAATTCCGGTTTGTTTTTTACCCCCCGGCCACCAGCAGAGGGAATCACTTAATTTGTTATAGTGATCAAGAGCTCTCCGAAGGTCCTTAGCCACCTCCTCCCTACTATGGAGATTAAAACAAACATTGACAGAGATCCTACAGCCTGGCTATGAATTGACTGAACTTTCTTTGCCCTATAACCCTCCCTAATACACTGCTGGGCACTTATGTTAAACCATGTTCCGGCCCCCCAGTCAACTGACAGGTTGTCTATAGCCATAGACATGCTCCAGGTGACCTAGATTTCGTAACAACGCATCCAATTTCTGAAAGTCTACTGGTACATCCCTCCACTATTAGGGTCAACCCTAACTCCTATCCACCCATGCCCCATGTCAGGGAGTCACAGTGAATAGATACAATTGAAAAACTAATGCTCTTCTCAGCCAGTCTTGCCTTGAGTTCAGTCAATGCAAGCTGCTTGCTCGGTCTCTACACCCATGCACTCTGCGACAAGGTTGGTGACATCTTACTTGCGGTCCCAGAAGACTTAAGGGCTTATTTAGCTCAAATCAGTCAAGATTGTTAGACTTTGGCCACATTTGTCATCTGCTCGATCTATTTGTGAATGTTTATGGGTCCCAGCGTGGTGCTTCAGCATCAAGCCTGAAAGAGGTCCCCTGGTTCCTAGGGAACCCTGCTAAGGTCCTTGATGGACCTGCCATTCAACAGCTTCTGACTGTCTGGTGAGTAGACGGATTCAGCATTAGAGCATTTTCAGCCTTTCACCTCCAGGCAGGAAATTCCCTCAACAATTTAGCCCTTTTAAGGAATATGCCAGGAGCTTGGTTCATCAACCACATCAAGCACCACTGTCCGCACAACACGTTGCCCAGCCATTTCCATGTCAGGATGTGGCCTCAACTGACACAACAACATCACCATCAAGGGCAGAGCTCGTCTCCATCTTTCGACTCTCGTCCCACAACCTCCTAGCTTCTTTAGTATGCCCATTCTGGCACACAGCCATCTAGTAGGAGGCAGTATCAGCTACATCCTGCATGGGTGGCAACACATTACATCTGACAAATTGGTCCTGCAAATTGTCCAACAGCGCTAAATCCTGCCATTCCTTTTTGACCCACTGCACCTGCCACCTACATCAGACCACTTCTCAGACGACTGTGTGTCCATTTTATGCCAGGAAGTGCCCAAAGGAGCCATAGAGAGGGTGCTTGCCTAGAAATAAAGGTACTGAGTTCTGTTTCTGGTACTTCATTGTGTCAAAGAAGGACCTAGGCTTCTGTCCTTTCCTAAATCTTCGCCATCCCAATGCCTTCCTGTTCAAGTACAAATTCAAAATGCTCATCTAGCCCAGGTTCACTCTGCCCTGGATCCCGGAGAATGGATGGTGCTGTTTGACCTGCAGGACCCTTATTTTAACATCCCCGTCCTGCAGGCCCGGGAACACTACCTGCTGTTTGATGTGAGCGCAAGCACTTTCAGTTTTCCATGCTTCCTTTCGGCTTTACCAGTGGCCCTCACATAGCAGGGAAAGTTGAGTCCTGGGTCCTGTGATAAGATGCTCTACACCTCTGCAGCCGGCCGAATCATCGAGGGAATGAAATGAAATGAAATGAAATGAAATTAGATTTATAAAGCGCATGGCTGCCCTTGAGCGTCCCAGCGCTAACTTAACTGAAAAAACAGAAAGGCCCTAAGGAAGGGAAGAAGAGAACAAGGATTAGTCAGCTTTAGGGAAAAGAAAAGTTTTAAGGGATTTTCTGAATTTGAGATAGGAGGATTCCATCCGGATTTCCCTAGGGAGGGCGTTCCAATGTTTTGCTGCATTCAATGAGAACCGGCGTCCTCCAGTCTGAGCTTTTCTCACTCTAGGGACGGAGACCAGGTTCTCCCCGTCAGAGCGGAGAGTCCTTGAAGATTTATAAGGACAAACCCGCTTTCTTAGGGCAGGAGGGCCTTTGCCTTGCAGTGTCCTGTGAGTAATGCACAGTGTTTTAAATGCAATTCGTTCCAGGATGGGGAGCCAATGCAAAGATCTCAGTAGTGGTTTGGCCGAGGCCCTTCTAGGTGCCCCCATGAGCATTCTGGCTGCAGCGTTTTGTACCCTCTGCAAGGTGTTAATTGTTTTTTTCGGTGCAGCCAGAAGGAGAGCATTACCATAATCCAGTCTTGATAGTATTAGACCTTGGATTAGGAGCTTCCTAGATTGGAAAGGCAGGAGGGGGAGCACTTTCCGCACTGAGCGCAACAGACCGAAGCAGCTGCCTGTGACTTTCTGGGCATGGGTCTTGAATGTTAATTGGGGTTCAAACCAGACACCAAGGCTTTTGATTTTCTCCTTTGCTGGGGGCAAATCCCCCATACAGGGGGGCCAGAGCTCAGAAGGCAGAGATGTGAAATGGTGACCTAGGAGCATGATCTCCGTTTTGGCTCCGTTAAGTTTCAGCTTGGAGTCTGTCATCCAGGAGAAGATTGCCGAGAGGCAGCTCGAGAGATTGTCCGAGCATCCCCCTTGTTGAGTCAGAGAGACGACAAGTTGTGTGTCGTCAGCATAGCTGATAGATTTGATCCCAAAGGGGGCTACTATATCCTCCAGCGGAGCCATGTAAACATTGAACAATGTGGGTCTCAGGGAAGATCCCTGCGGAACCCCACATTGAAGAGGAATGGGCTTTGACATGGTACCATTCTCCCAGATCCTAAAGGACCGATTGTCGAGAAATGATTTCAGCCACTTAAGGGCAGACCCTACAATGCCCAGTTTGGAGAGACGGTGGACAAGGGTAGTGTGGTCTACGGTATCGAATGCAGCGCTCAGATCCAGGAGGATCAGAGCTGCTGATCCCCCTGAATCTAAGATGCACCTAGCCTCTTCTGCCACCACTATGAGGGCAGTGTCTGTGCCCTGCCCCAGGCGAAATCCCGTTTGGGAATTACCCAGCAAGTCATTACTCTCCAGGAATCCGGAGAGCTGCCGATTCACCAACTTTTCGGCGATTTTGCCCAATCCAGGTAGCAATGAGATAGGGCGGAAATTTGCCAGATCGGCAGGGTCTAGTCCTGGTTTTTTAAGGAGGGCTTTGATTTTTGCCTGTTTCCAGCTCGGGGGGACGATGCCGGTGGTGAATGAGGTGTTCAATAGATCAGTAGCAAGAGGGGCGATGGTACTCATAATTTGCTTGAGAACGTGCATGGGAGCTGGATCAGATGGCGAGCCGCTTTTGATGTTGGAGAGTGTCGTGCAGAAGTCCTACCTGGTGATACACGAGAACGTCTCGAGTAAGGGGCCTGAAGTAGAAGGAGGGGGGGGATCGGAAACCAAGGGTGTACCAGTTTGAGGAAGACTGTCTAGTATTTTCTGTATTTTTTGGTCAAAAAACTTTGCTAACAGGTCATATCTTGATGTGGAATCATTTTGTAAAGTGATCGGCGATGGGATTTTGGTCAGCTGAGTAAGTATTTTGAAAGTTTCCCTAGAGGAGTTGGCGGCAAGTCTAATTTTCTCTTCAAAGAAGGAGGCCTTGGTCGTTTGTCGTGCGTCTTTATAGAGTCTCAAGGCCGCCTGGTAGGAGGTTTTACTACTATGGGCCCAATCCCTCCTCCAGATACGTTCTGCCATTTTGCAGGCCTTTTTAAGATCTCTCAGTGCTGTGGTATACCAGGGGGATTTAAAAGTGCTACTCTTTTTGGTCACCATTATTTGAGGCAGAACCATGTTCAGGGAGTTATTGAGCCAATTCTGAAAATTCAGGTCTGCAAGCAGGACTTCAGATTCTGGTTCAGGAGTAGATTGCTCAAGGGCAGATTTCAGTTTTTCCACTGAGAGTTTCGGCCAAGCTCTTTGGAGAGTACGTAGGGGGGGGGGGGGCGCCGGTCACTTCCAGTCGCAGTTCCCAAGAAAAGGGCACTACAAAGTGATCAGACCAAGGTAGGGGCAAAGGAGAAGTAGCTAAGAGCTGGGTGTTGTTAGAGAAGACGGGGTCTAACAAATGTCCTTTGCTATGGGTAGCTTCCTTATTGAGAAGATTAAGTTTGAATGATTTGAGATTTAACGTAAGCTCAGCAGCTACTTTGTCGTTAGGGTCATCGAAATGAAGGTTAAGGTCTCCGAGTACCAGAAAGTTAGAAGCCCGAGCAGCCGCAGCCAGGGTGACTTGTAATAAGGAGTCAGCAAAGTGCTTAATGCTGCCCGGTGGGCGGTAGATCAGGATTCCAGAGAGAGATTGTGTGGGGGTAAGTTGAATGCTAAAGCAGGCACTCTCTGCGTCTGAGATGCCGCCATTCTCAAGTCTGCATGTCAATGAGTCTCTATAGATAATGGCGAGACCTCCTCCTATTCCTTCGCTTCTGTTCAGATTTTGAACAAGAAAGCCGGTGGGAAGGGCGGAGACGACGTCAAACTCTGAGTGGGGGGATAGCCATGTCTCTGTGAGGAAAAGCAAATCCAGGCGACTTTCTTCAATCAGCAGATTGATCTCAAGCGCTTGTTTAGGCAGGGATCTGCAGTTTAGCAGCGCCAATCTCAGGATTTTACCCGCCTTATTACCATTGGTGGCTTCGGGTGGAGGATCAGGGCAGAGGTGACAGCGACTAAATAAAGGTTCGGTCCCCACCAGCTGATGATCACACTGACTCGAGGAGTATCGTAGCGCAATGAGTTCTTCGCTGGAGTAAGCCGGGGGTACCGGGAGATCCACGGGCATAATAACAGGCCATGGGCCTGGTCGGGCCCGGACGGGCCCAGACGGGCTTGCCTCTGGCGCGCCAACGGCGCGCCCGCTGCGCCCGCCCGCTGCGCCCTCCCGCTGCGCGGACGGAAGGAGGGCTTCATTTTATAGCGATCGGGCCTTAATTCGCCCGACCGCTAGAGCGCCAACCGTACCCTACCCCAAAGATGGTGACCACACTCGTCGCCCTCCAGGTAGGCTGTGTCAGTCCGAGTAGAGCCTTGGCTCGGCCCTCGGTGTACTCGACACGAGCTGTCTTGCACCCCCAACAATGAACAGGTACAATAAAATACGCAGTGCAAGTTAGGATAAAATGTGACGCTTTTAAAATTGGTTTGTTTTAAAATTGGTTTGTTGCAGATAAGGGGTAGTGCAAAAGCAATGTGCAAATTAGCAGTCAATTTAAAGATATTTCAAGAGCCTAGCTCCCGGCTTCCGCCTCAGGAGCGATTCTGATTAAAGTAAAGTTTTGAATTCCCTGTTGACGCATCACCTAATGGGATATTTAAATGCCAGGGCAAAAGAATGAGTCTATCACATACAGTATTTACATCTAGAGGTGGCACAGGGCATCTTCCAACAATGTGGAGAACCCTGGCTTGATCTCTTTGCCAATGCCAAGAACGCTCAATGACAGCACTTTTGCATGCTGGAGTTCCCAGGAAGGCTCTCTCTCAGAAACACATTCCATCAAGAGTAGAACATGGGAGCCAGCATCCCTTCCCATAGGTACCCTCTCCTGCCCCGCATTGTGAAGAAGATCAGGAACAACCAGGCCCAAGACATTCTGGTGGCTTTTGGACTGGCCTAGGAGAGTGTGCCGCCCGGCACTTCTGGGCTTGAGCATCAGTAAGGCAGAAACTTCGAGAGGACGCCCTGCTGCAGCAGCAGCAGGGCAAGGTCTTGCACCCGAGCCTGTGCATCCTGCACCCCCATGTGTGAAGACTGAGCAGTGACAATTGATCCCTTTTGATTTTCCTCCCGAGGACGTTGATGTCATTTTGGCAGCCAGGTGCCCTTCCACTTAATCTGTGTATGCAAGGCATGGGTACAAGTGTGAAGCTTGGTGTGGTACCCGACAGTTGTACCTTTTGTCGGCAAAACTGCTGGATGTTTTGTTATTTTTTGCTTTGCTCTTGCCTTACCATGATCTTGCTCTGGGCACAGTTAAAGATTACCTGTTGGCCCTTTCGGTCTTTTTACATTTTGCAAACCCACTGCCCTCTTACAGATTGCTGTATCTTAAAATATTTACAGCATATCTTTCCACCTAAGCCATTCATGATGCCAGAGTGGAATTTAAACCTGGTATCAAATTTCTAATGTGTAACTCTTTTGAACCTATGCACAGTTGTCCATTGCACCTACTTACTCTAAAAACAGTCTTGGTAGCGATAACTTGCATACGCCAGGTGAGTGAGCTTCAGGCCTTTTCAGTCCAGCCTCCTTCTACCACCTTTTTTGGCAAACAAACAGGTAGAAGTGGAAAAAACTTGCACCTCATACTAACGATATGCTATTTAGTGGGCATACTAGTAAACATTAAGTGTAAATGAAATCCAATATTTTAACAGATGGTGCTTAAGGTAGTCCCACACCTCAGTACCAAAGGTGTGAGTAGACTTTGGGCCAACGGGGTCAATGTGCCAATGTAATAGAAAGGAATACCACAGCACTCCAACAATGTTTCATATGCAAATAAAATCCAAACAGTAAGGGTTCTTCTTGAAGGTAGAAGTTTTCTTTATTTCAATCCACCGGTTAGATTCATCCAATTTCCCATATATTGATGGCAGCCGGCACTTGTTTTGCCACACAGGGACTTTTTCAAGGCTGTACAATAATGATAAACCATTACTAAGGAACATAATATTGAAGAATAATTATATTTACATTGAAAATATTGTGGAGATAAGCCTCAAAAGATGCGTGGCCATTATTCACTTATACTCAAAAGAGTGAACTTTACTCAAAAATCAGCTGTGGAGAATATCAGAAGAGACCGCACCCAAGATCGTGAAATATGGTTGTGTCTAGAATAGTTAGAGAAAAGCATAATGTCACGAAAAGAAGCCATTGTGCACAAAAGTCAAGAATGACTAAAACAAGTGAGATAATGTAAGAAAGTGATATGAGAGATGATGTAACCCTCCTATGCCAGTGATAAAACAGGTGAGAACAATATGCTAAAGCGTCTAACCTTGAGTAAGACCAGTACAAAAGAAAAACAAAGACGTTTTCGATATCACCTTTTACTGGCAAACTGGTTTGAGGACTTTATCTGCATTCTTACAGAAAGTGGTAATGGCTTTACATGTTGGAGAAACCATCACTCTCACAACCTTTTTTGCTGGGCCTCATCCTTCGAAAGAAGAAGATATACTCCATTCTTTGGACCCCAGAGAACACTCAGTTTTTACTTTGATCCTCCCAAAAACATTCGTGGTTGGTTAGCTCTTTGTGGTGTCCTCTGGGGTGAAGAAGGGCAAGGCATTGCAGAAACGGACCGTCTCTAATGGTTAAGATCTGTTGCACTTTGGCTAAGACAACAAGAAAAACTTGATGGACATAATGCTGCACAGTGTCAAACATGCACCCCAGTACTGAGATCTGGGCCTAAATCCATCGTTTTTTTTTGCTCCCCATGCCATTCCAGTTCAGACCCAGCCATATGCAAATCCGTCTTGACCCTGTGCCCTATGGGAACAGTCCAGCCTGAACTCCCAGGACAGGTCCTCCCTGGACTGGAAACAAGCATCCTGGGACCGGTTTCGGAGCATCACCCCTCATCAGCCAGGCTAGGATGACTCCTGTGGCATGAAGAGCACAGAACCCACATCTGGGCATACTCGTCCCACTCGGGGGGGACAAATGCAAAAAGAACAATTGGTGGACAGAATGCTGCACAATGTCAAACATTCACCCCAGTACAGACATCTGGGCCTAAATCCATTGTGCTTGCTTTGTTCGCCCTAAGTTGTTAGGGTATGCCCAGACGTGGGTCCCTTGCTCACTTTGCCACTGGATTCAAGCCAGCCTGGCTGATGAGGGGTGTTACCCCGAAATTGGTCCCCGTATGCTTTTTCCCAGTCCAGAGAAGACTTGGCTTGGCAGTTCAGGCTGGACTGTACCCATGAGGCACAGGCCCAAGACTGATTTGCATATAGCTGGGTCTGAACTGGGGTGGCGAAGTAAGCTAAAGAACGATGATGGATTCATCCCAGATCTGTGACTGGAGGTGAGTGTCTGAAAAGTTTCAGTGCTCTGTCCATCATCTCCTTGTGTTTGCTTTGTTCATCCTAAATTGGCAGGGTATGCGTAGACGTGGGTCCTTTGCTCACTTTGCCACTGGATTCAAGCTAGTCTGGCTGATGAGGAGAGTTACCCTGAAACTGGTTCCAGGATGCTTAATTCCGGTCCAGGGAAGACCTGACTTGGCAGTTCAGACTGGACTGTTCCAATGAGGCACAGGGCCAAGACTGATTTGCATATAGATGGGTCTGAACTGGGGTGGCGCAGTGAGCTAAAAAAAGATGATGGATTCAACCCAGATTTGTGGCTGGGAGTAAGTATCTGAAAAGTTTCAGCACTCCGTCATCATCTTCTTGTGTTTGATTTGTTCGCCCTAGGTTGGCAGGGTATGCCCAGACGTGGGTCCAATGCTCACTTTGCCACTGAATTCAAGCTAGCCTGGCTGATGAGGGGGGTTACCCCGACACCTGTTCCTGGATGCCTGTTTCTGGTCCAGGGAAAACCTGGCTTGGCCGTTTGGGCTGCACTGTTCCCATGAGGCACAGGGCCAAGACTGATTTGCATATAGCTGGGTATGAACTGGGGTGGCGAAGTGAGCTAAAGAACGATGATGGAATCAACTCAGATCTGTGACTGGGGGTGAGTATCTAAAAAGTTACAGCCCTCTGTCCATCATCTCCTTGTGTTTGCTTTGTTTGCTCTAAGTTGGCAGGGAATGCCCGGACATGGGTCCCTTGCTCACTTTGCCACTGGATTCAAGCTAGCCTGGCTAATGGGGGGGGGGGATGTTACCCCGAAACCGGTCCCAGGATGCTTGTGCCTGGTCCAGGGAAGACCTGACTTGGCAATTCGGTCTGGACTGTTCCCATGAGGCACAGGGCGAAGACTGTTTTGCATATAGCTTGGTCTGAACTGGGTTGGCATATTGAGCTAAAGAATGATGATGGGCCCAACCCCGATCTGTGACTGAAGGTGAGTGTGTGAAAAGTTTCAGCGCTCCGTCCATCATCTCCTTGTGTTTACACATTGGCTAAGAAGCGACTGTTAGAAGGAGTGTGGGCTCAGTCCACTTGAGTCAAGGCTGCTACCACTGGCTCGCAGAGTGCCAGCCTGGATATCTGTCAGGCAGCTACATGGACATCAGTGCACACATTCACAAAGTACTCTGTCTCAACAGTCAGGTCTGTAATAATGGGTCTTTTGCCTGCTTTGTCCTACAGGATATTTTGGTCTAAGTCATTCCACAGACTTGTAACCTTGGGATGTACTGCTTTGGCATGTATTCAAAAGGGATGGAGTCTATGGTTGAGAGTATCCATCAAAACAAATTACTGACCTTCGGTAACACTCTTTCTAGTAGATACTCTAACTACAGACTTCTCACTACTGTTCCACTTCTCTATGATGTGGCATGGACTTCCCAGCAAAAAAGATCCCAATCTAGGAATCTGCACACTGGCTCATTCAATTTGTTGATAGGCTCCGTGACTGAGTCCGCGGAAGAGTTCATGAAAGAAACTGATATCAGTGTGCATGCATGGTGCTTGTATGCGGCTTCATTCACCACTGCTGGAGCGGAATGGATTTGATGCGGAGTGGCAAGGCGCCACCTAATGGTGTGTATGAGCACTGATTTTGAGATTTCCAGACCCAGTCTGGCATCATGGAAAATTCACAAGGTGTGATTATATAGAGTATCCTTCAAAAGAAGAGCATTACCGATGGTTAGTAACTTGTTCATATGGCATGTGATAAGGTATTACATTATATTGTTATACGGGGCAACATTTTGCCCCAATCCCAGTTGTACAGCTGAATGTAGATATACAACTCATCTATGTAGCGAGAGATACAGAGAGGTGGAGAGGGCATTAGGGTGATTGGAGATGTGGGTGTAAGTGGTGTGAGTGCGATCAGGAGTAGATAAATGTGTGATTGCGGTGAGATGTAGGAAGGGAAGGTAAAGAAAAGGGGTGTAACTCGAGGGTGAGGGGAGTTGTTAAGAAGTATGAAAGCAATGTGAGCAGGATCAGGAACGGTGGGGGTGAACGACAATAATGCAAGCATTAGCTGTGTGTTTGACAAATGCTGTTTGAAAGTGGGAGAGGAGATGAGACATATGAAGAATGGAGGGGAGGAAGGGGCATGTAACCAGACTCTGCTATAAATTTGGGGATGTTTTTTTTTTTCTGAAAAACATTCTCAAAACCACATTTATTCACATGTTTAATTGGATATATTCAAATTGTGTTTGGTTGTGACAGGATTTTTGGTTGGAATAATTGTTATGTAGCTAGAATTTTTTTATACATGGACAATATTGAATGACGCAATGATGTTGAATGTCTTATTGTCATTTGTAGTTACCCCTGAAGAAGGACTTACTCAGCCCAAAATGCATTAAGTTCCAATAAACACTGCTTCGGACGAATTATGCGTTTGTGCGTGTTCTTTGATAAAGATCCGGATGGGCACACTTGAAGCATGAGAAGCTTGGATAATAGCATGGGACTCGACATGTGGAATAAACTTGATTGCAGCATTGAAAAGTGGTGAAAATTATGGAGTACATGGAATACAATGGACTACAGCATATATAGATGAGTTGTATATCTACATTCAGCTGTGCGAATGGGATTGGGGCAAAATGTTGACCCGTATAACAATATAGTGTAGTATTCATCTGCCACCCAGGGCAAGGCAGTAGCCCAGTAAGCACGCATAATTTGACGATTATTTAGTATATATTTGGATGAACTATGAATAGAAAATGGTGTGCATCCCAATACCTTTGCAAATAATGTGATAAGGTATTGCCACTCACAAAGAATTGGCATTTGAAAAAAATCTTGCCAGGTGCAACCAAAGTTCATTGGTCCATTTACTATTGGATACATTGTGAGTCCTCTGACTACAGCCCAAGAAAATTCATCCCCTGTTCCATGTGTCCTTGTTGAAATCCTTTTTTGCCAAAACAGGTCTTGTGCCAAATCCTATGTCAGTTCAGGAGAATGCTGAAAACGAATACGAAGTACATAAGATTTTAGCTACGGGAATTGTTAGAAAACGAGAGTTCCAGTATAGACTGGAAGGCGCCCTGCAGGCATTACCGGAACCGGCTTCCAGCCATCATGCCCTATATAAGGCATGGGCAAAGTGGGCTCTGGGCTAGGGCCCCAGCCTTTCAAGGGGCTCCCTGATAGAGCCAGCTCTGTCTTGCAGAGAGCCCTGTCCCGGTGACCTTGAATAATTATTAAAGTTTGTTTTGAATACCAATTTACTTTAATTTGTGTGAGAGTTGATTACAGATATTTTGCAGAGAAATGTGTTTATTTTTAATGCAACATTCATAAAAATAGGTTTCTTTTAGATCGCAATAGGACAAAACATATGAGAATTGGGAGGATGTCACAGATATTTTTTGTAGTAATATTAGTGTACCGCAATATTTAAAACATACATCACCATCCCTGAATTAGACGTAAACACATTTAGAATTTGGGCAACTGCACCTGCATACTATCATTGACCGGGTCATAGAGGGCATGAAAGAACTGAAATTGAATCATAAATTCAAACTAGGTTTGGCCCAGAGCCCCCAAAATCCCTAAGATGTCCCTGTGTGTAAGTTCCCGTGCAAGTATACATGTAAAGCAGGAGCTCCAGGGCGATACAATGTCCTCGGGGTGGAGGGCAGTTTTATGATCTGTGGCCTGTCAGAGAACGGCACCACCCTCCTGTCCTCCCGCTTGCTGTAGATAGCTCGCGTGCTATCATTGAGCCCTCGACCAAATGGCCTGCACGCTCCCTATGCACTGGCCATTCCTCTCCTAGCCTTGTTACGAGGACGAAACTACATCCCTTGCTCGCCCCAGCCAGTGTCTCATGCTGGAAACACTGGGTGAGCTCTTCCAGGAGCGACACCTGATGCCCCTTGAAGAGCTCGGTGAGCAATATGGCGTACAACAGGGCCGTTTTCTCATCGCCCTACTATAAACGCTGCAAGCACTACTGGCCAAAAACAACTGAGGAACTGCTGTCACATGGCGTGCTGCAAAGGGCAGGGTTGACACCTCCTTAAACTGTTGATTAAAGGGATGGCGACACATGTACTGTTTTCTCTTGATTTACTACAGGGAGGATGAACAAGGTAGAGCAGTGGTTCCCAAACTTTTGACTCCTGAGGACCCCCATTGAGTCACCACTGGAAGCCGGGGACCCCCAAGCAATTTGTAGGATTTAAATTTCAAACATTCAAACAGTAATTCGGAAAAAAATAACATACGTACGCACACAAACAAATACTCGAATTACTAATGATTTTAGGGGCATATTTACAAGCCCCTATTACCATGGGAACATCACTTTTTGAGACGTACCCGTGGCGATAGGGGCTTTGCCTTATTTACAAGGCAACGTGAAGCCACTTAACATGACTTAATGGTGCCTTGTAAATAAGATCCACTTTCACCCAATGCTTAGCATGAAAGGGGTGGGCAGTGGGTGTTGTGGTGGGTGGTTCCCCTCCAACACCCATTGATTTTGACACTGCCCCCTATTTATGAGGGCAGCGTAAATGGGAAGCAGCGCCAAAATTAAGACCAGGGAAAACCTGGTCTTAACTTTTCGAAACAAGGAGAAATACATAATTTCTCCTCGTTTTTGCAAAACGCCTTGGATTGTTTATGTTCAGGAAGGTGACCCTTCCAGCACATCAACGATCTTTAAAAAAAAATGACATTTTGTAACTTCCATGTGTGCTGCATTAAGCAGCACACATAGAAGTGTCAAAATGACATTTCAAGATTGTTTATGTGCGGGAAGGGGGACCTTCCTGTACATAAACAATCTTCCCATGTTAAAAGTAGCGCCAGTGCAGGGGAAAAGTAGCGCTGCACCATATTCTTGTAAATATGGTGCAGCCCTGCATTTCTGAAGTGGCGGAGTGTGTTGTTAAGCCAAGGAGGCTAGCGACACTCTCTGCCACTTCTGTTGTATTTTATATTGAAAGAATTAGCAAGAAAATGAAAAAAGTTAACGGGAAATTTGGTGCTGCATCTCCGTGACTAACTTTTCAACAGTTGGTTTTATTTTTCAGTACAAGGCTCCTGCTCCGGACAGGGCCAGACTGGAAACCCAAAGCAGCCCTGGCAAATGATTTCAGACCATTCCCCATAGGGTGCACACCAAGTGCAGTGAGTGAGCCTGACCTCTACAAAGGGGGCTTTGGGAGGCTCTCCCCCTAAGAAATTTAGGAAACAATGGTGCATTCTACAACACATTTATCATTATATATTGAATTGTATTAGCTTTTAAAGAATAGTAAATGAAGACCTGACTATGCACCAGAATACGACAATCTTTCTGGGGGTTTTACAATGATTCCCCCACTATCACCCTCCAACAGTGCCTCCCATCGCCCCATAGCCCCTCTGTCACATGTATTTAATGTTTTATAGCATCTCTCATACCATTGTAGGATGTCAGAGCACTTTACATCACACACATATAGAGACAGTGAATCATACGTGTCAATCAGTGTATAGAAAATAATACATAAGGCAAAGGGGACTACAAGGTGGAGAATTCACATGTCATTCATATTGGTAGGCATTTTTAAAGAGTGCTGGTCTGGAGAAGCACAAACTCTGGATTCAGATCATAGTGGTTAGCATTGACTTTAACAATAAAAATGTATTTCCACCCAAATAAACCTTTTTAGTAGCATCAGGATAATGACAGACTGGGAAAAAACATAAGTCACTAACTTGTACCTTGCAGTTTGCAAGCAGCTCTTGGATGACAGTTTATAGGCCCCTCTGCTAGATTACGATTGACACTTAGGAACTGCACTGTAACTAAAGAATCACTCTGACAAAAGCAGTAACCCACTGACCTATGCATATAAAATACTGTGTTTTAAAATGCATGGTACACATTATTTACAGTAGGCATATTAACTACCTGTGTTACATTAATTAAGTCAAAGCTGCCACTGGACAAAACTCTCATGTCTTTCCAGCAGGGACATTAATCACTGTCGTTATCTTGACACTTTTATTGTTCTTTGAAAACTGCTAATTAAACAAGATACTTTGCAGGGCTTTTAAAACTGCTGCCTGCGGGCCCCCTAGGAATGTGTCAGGGACCCCTGGGGATCCGCGGACCACAGTTTGGGAAACACTGAGGTAGAGCATTCAACAACACTAAAAGAGATAGTATACTACTGGCACATCCCACCACTGTGTCCACAAACACCTGGTTCAAGGTTATCAGCCAGGACTGTTATCGGCTTCTACGTCTTGCACAGAACTACCTGATTCCCTCAAGGATTAAGGATTTCTTTTCAGGAACCGATGCATCCTGCCCACAAATGCAAGAGGTGGATGGTGACATGCCCCACAAGTTCTGGACATGCCCTGGTAGACTGCTATTGGATAGCAGTAATGGGACACCTGACCTGATTGTCCAGCATTACCTACTTTTAACATACCTGCCAACTCACACTGTGCCACTGTGTGACACACAATATCGGCTCCCATCACATGGTCTCCCAGTGAGGAGCTGAGATCACCCGGTGGCAGGAAATACACGCTGAAAAGAGTGGCAGCTCCTCCGCTAAGGCGGAGGAGCATCACCCAACTGCTTTGCAGCAGTGAAATAAAGGAAAGATAAAATGTTAATAACTCAACGTTATTATCATTTTATTTTTTTCCTGCTGCTGCAGCTTTGTGGGCAGGGTGGAACTGCTCTGGTGCCAGAGAGCAAGGGGAGGAGTGGTGGTGCACTGTAAGTGCACATGACTGTTTGGCCGGCCATTTCGGACTGGCCAAACTGTCATGCGCTCTTTGCATGTTCTCCACCCAGGCTGTGTTACAGCCTGGGTGGAGAACATGCCTAGGCTCCCACTGCCTGTCTGACCACCGAACCACGGTGCTCAGACCAATCACAACGTTGTGATTTGCTTTAGGGAACCTGGGTGTTTCCTATTCCGGCCAGAAATGGGATCTACTTCCTGACTAAAATAGGAACAGTTTGATACTGTATAGAAATTGGGGTGATATCTCAGAAGTTTTTTTCCCCCTCCCTCATAGGATTTGTATTGACGATTCAGTTTGTTACTACTAAGTTTTGGCAACTGTCACTTGTTTTATTCCTGAAAATCATGAACACACTGTTTTTGTATGTATAATCATATGTTTACTGTCATGTCTTTTTCATTGTAAATATTTATGATTTGCTCCTCACTGTGTTGAAAATTGTATGGAACTACATGAAGTTGACTACGGTTTTTTTCTGTCTTGATGTAATCACAAAGAAAAATGACATAAATCGATGTCAGGATAAACCAATAAAGTTTCGTTTATCCCCACTTAGGTATTCATTGTTTGAATCCTCAGTAGAGGCTTAGGTAAACCCCCTTGTTCTACATTATAGTGTGGCCCGACCTACCCTCTTTCCCACTGGGCCCAACCCCCCTTTTTTTCAATTGTAGGTACTTCTTGTTACAAAGTCCTGCCCCCTCCTCACACAGTGAGATAATTCTTCTAGTTGGCTGGTACGTGACTTACATAGGTTGGAAGTGTGTTCTCTAGGACTGTCCGAGCAGCATAAAAAATGCAAAGCTCTGAATTGATTTTGGGACTTTGCTATCCTATTAGCTGCGTATTGCATCAGCTTTGCTGGAAACTTAGCACCCCTCCAACAGCAATGATGCGGATCGTTCAGTTATCCCATGGGCTAAAGATGCACTACCCCGTAGACATGCGATATCACTCTTGCACAAGTCACAAGCCACTGTCCTTATGTAAACACTATCCACGACTGTGCTACATCCTTGTTACCGTAGCCTAGAACTCCCCCATTCCATACCAGTGATACCGCAAAGCCCACTGCCGGGTCAGGTGCATGGTCAGCATGCAAGGATACTCCTACAAGTAAGATTGACTTTGAGCAGCGTGTCTACACATTTCTCCATCATTGCACTCCCCAGCTACTACCTCATGGCGCAACACGACACGGGTCCATGCCCTGTACTTGTAGATTCCCACCGCTAGTTACGTTGCTCAGGTTTATGTTACACTTTACATTTGCTTAGTTGTCTGAAATTGCGAAGAGGCTTGCACGACAAGGTTGCCTGTCCGTTCAACCATGATATGTACCAGATTGTTGTTATCCACCTCACTCATCCGCACATTATGTAAAAAATGACTTTTTCTCACTTGCACCAATCAAATACTCTGTGTACTGTTGCTTCTTATTTGTTGCCCAACCTAATGTAATGCATGGTAGACTGAAGGAAAAATACATTTAAAAAACAATAAATGATCCGTGGCCTGCCCTTAACTTTTTATGCTCATCCATCATGAAGGTACAATATTCCAGATAGCTAAGAAGAGGTGCTACAGCGCAGTCAAGGAAACTACATATCCTATGCAGTGGTCAAGGTACATAAAGAAAAGTATGGAAACTGGGATTCTGGGTACAATGGGGGCGGGGTTAGAGTGTGTGGGGCGGGCTCAGAGAATGTGGGGGTGGGTCAGAAATGTGACTAAAAAAAACAAAATATTCTGTAACTATGTTGTTGGTCTTTCACCCACAGATAAATGCATATAACATGTAAAACACACACCTTAAATGAAAAATAAGTGCAACATAATGGCCAGATCCGCCGTGTTGTGGGTAAATGTTTTGGCGTATTAAAAACCTTGTGCAAGACCTTAGACCTGCTCCCGCTGGAAGCTAGACAGACGCTGACACATGCCCTTATTACGTCGCGTATTGATTACGCAAACGTACTCTATCTGGGTGCGTCTGTAAAGAATTTAGGACGCTTACAGGTCCTACAGAACGCCGCAGCACGGCCGATCTTGAGGCTGCCACGAAGGGCGGCGTCTAAATCGGCCCTTGACGCCCTTCATTGGCTACCAGTAAAAAAAGAGTTTTGTTCAAAGCCCTACTTATCTGCCATCGTATTCTCTGGGATAAGGCGCCTGCATATCTGAGGAATCTGGTTACCAGATATCAACCAGGAAGGGCCCTGAGATCCGGGGGAACTGGGCAGCTGTCAGTACCCAAGATTAGGAAAGCTCGAATGGGCGGCCGTTCATTCCGCTTCTTAGTTGCTCAAAACTGGAATAAACTTCCGGTCGGCCTCAGGCTGGAGAGGTCGGAACCCAAGTTCAGACGACTGCTTAAAACTCATCTATTTAACAACTAGTTTTGATGGCGGACTCTGGCGGTGGCTCATATCTGACAGTCCTTTCTCCACAGCGCGGGGACACGCCGAGAAGGCGTAACCATGCGCTCTACAAATGTCTTTATTATTATTTATTATAAATGTATATGTGGGTAATGCATTTTTCTAGCAGGAAGGCTTGGTGATGAATGCAATCACTTCAGATGCCAGTGGGTTTAACTGGTTGGCAACTGATTTGAATCCTGGTTAGTGCACTGGGGAAATAGAAATGTGTATTTATAGTGCCAAGAAGTCCAAGCGTGTCACAGAAAGTAGTGTGAATAAGTAGGTAATTAGTTTCAGAAATGTATTATACACAGTATAAGATATGTTGCACAGAGTGTCAAAATTGGTTGTTGTAAAATGCGTAGAGAGATTTCGTTTAAAGGTTTACATGCTATCAAAAGTTATGTTTTTAGTAATACACTGGTTGTACCTAGTGCAAATCTTTATTATTGGTTTCCATTAGAAGGGCAGATTCCTTCAATTAGAGTGTATACTGTCTTTTAGGCAGGCTTTACATTTGCTGAATAGCTATTGGCGGCCAGCACAAACAAAGGGTGGTGGGGGGTTGGAGGGAAAGCAGGAGGGGTTGCATCACACAGGGGGGTTAGTAATTACCTGAAGCCGCCAGCTCCCACCTGCGTTGGGTCACGCCTCCTCTCCTCTTCCTGGTGCCAGCAGCCCCTGGGACAGGCTCCGATTTAATCACTGTGCTGCAGCGCGGGCATTGGCCTGAGTGGGCTAGAAAGATGCTCCGCTCAGGTCAGGTCAGGGAGTCTGTGGGGTTTATCTAGCCCAGCTGCTCAATACAGCCGGGCTAGAGAAATCGAAGTGCGCATGTGTGTTTTGGTCGGCCTGAGACAGCCAGACAAAACACAGATAGCACTCCCCTTGCACCTACCACGCCTTGGCCCCTCCCCTCTCTACAGTGCTGGCTGAGAGCCGGCATTGAAAAATAAAATGATGCTAGAAAATCGTTTTATTTTTCATTTGCTTCCTCTGAGCCAGGCAATTGGGCGACGCTCCTCCGCCATTGCGGATGAGCTGCCGCTGCAATTAGCCAATTGCACGCATTTACATTTCTCTTAGATAGCAGACACCATGGAGAGATTACTTGGTTCTTCTTTGGCAGCACCCCCCACCCCCTTGTCTCACTTCACAAAGGAGGAGTCCTTCTTCTCCACTTTTTACAAGCCTATTCTGAGCAAGTTAATAAAACTCGGGAATGTCTGTACTGTTCCCCTGTCCACTTCCATCTCTGATCCTATGGAGCAAAAGGACGCTCACAAGGTTTGCAAATGGCGGCGGCCAGTCTAAAGTCACAGGGGTATATGTATGAAAAAGCTGTTTTGCGAGTCCTTAATAGTGATTTTTAGCGAATCGCTATTAAGTACTCGCAAAATGCTATGTATGTAGGAATCGCAATAATAATTGCCATTCCTACATACTCCTATGACCCATAGGAATGAATGGGAAGACATTCACAATTTTTGCGTACCCATTAGGTACTCGCAAATTGCGAATGCAATTTCAAGGGTGCAAGGGTGTCAAAAGCACACCCTGTAGCACCCCTGAAGTATATATGTGTGCACATGTGGTGCACATACACGCCCTAAGGGCATGTATGTAGCCACATGGTACTTTGAAAAATGTGAAAAAGTGCATTTTTCAAAGAAATTGCAAATTACCACCAACCTGAAGTTGGTGGTAATTTGCAATTTCTTAAGCCAAAATCGCACAAATTGGGTGCTTCCTACATTGCAATTAAGGAATCACATTTTGCGTTTCCTTACATGCGTTTGCAAAATAGGGAATCGCAAATTTTGCGATTGCCTATTTTGCGAGGGCCTATTGGGATGATACATCCCAGAAGGCTTTGCCCCATTCGCAAACCGTCCGATTCTGAGAATCAGCCCGTTTGCGAACGGGAAAAGGGCTTGATACATATGCCCCACAGAGTATAAAGTACTCTCTGTCGAGGAATGTAACATGCTGGCTAGAGTGAAGCAGTTTACAGTTTTGAAAGGATAGTGAAAGGAAACAATACAACAAAACTACATCTTTTTTTCTTATACTATAATATATTAAATATTATTAATTGTTTTGTGATGTATGCGGTGTCAGAGTGTATCTCAACAAATATTTCGTTTACTGTTCCACAATTGCTGTTTTAGTAATGGGAAAATGATTTGTTGTAGGTAAACCTTGGAGGTTCAGAAACTTGATGAAAACCATAATGAGGGTGCAGCATATTGTCTTCCTTATCTAACTGTTGTGAATTTTTTTTTGTTTTTAATTGAGCAAATTCATAGGATAGCACACCAATTAATTAATCACAGCGTCATCTACAATGTACCTCATTAATCAAGGCAAGCCATTCATATAAACATCCATCTAAATTATAACTCCAGTCATACAGATAAATACATCTTGGCGTAAAAATAGTTAAAACTTTTTAACAAAGTAACAACGTGCCTGAGAGAAATAAATAAATAAATACATAACTAAATAATAATTATTTGTTCCAATAATCCGAGCAGCCATGCTGTACACATTTTATGAAAAGTGCAAAACATTAATATATTTTGAATAAAGTATGAATGTGGTTTTTTGGTTTTATATTTAGTTGTTTTGTTGCCAGTGTGTTTTGTTACATGTTTTATTGAAACTTTGGGTGAATAATTTAAGTTATTGGCTGGCTATTTGATATTGTATTTGCTGTATAGTTTGTTTTTTCTGGGTCTGCCTACGTGTGTATTTGTTTAATTGGTTGTATACTTAGCCCTGTATGGATGTACATAGTTCGCTTTTTTTGCCAATAATTGAAAAGCTAAGTGCGTCTCTGTTTGTGATTTAGTTATGTTGTTTGGTTCGAATTTGGCAGTGCCCTTGACTGTATGTTTATCTGTGCATTAGTTTGTGCGACGGATTATTTCATTGTTTGTTGTATGTGTTTTTGTTTGTATCATTATGTGAGCTTGTTTTTTGATCGTGTGTTATTGCTGTGAGGTTTGCCCATTTTTGGCTGCTGCAATAAGAAAGAACGCTGTAAATAAATTGTGTACTGTGCTGTAAGGCGGAGTTTTGACAAAGGTTAGTTAGGCCTCAGATCTCTCTGCACGTGCAGCTCAGGCTGAGGGAAGAGGCGGCGGCGGTGGCTTCGGAAGACTGTGAGCTGCCTTACTTGTGATGAACATGTGCAGAAAACAGCTTATGTGAATTAATATTTGCATAAGTAAAACAAAGGAAGCGCAGTATGTTTACTGTGACAGAAAAGGCACCCTGACTTCCCCCGCACGCCGCGCCGGATGAGATGGTACGTCATGCGAGCTCGCGCACTCCAACCCCCAGCGATTACTGTCAGCGGGGGATTAAACCTCGATTAGCAGCGTCAACCCCTCGCATCACTCGCTTTACATGAAATTAGAACATTCTGCGCGTGGCTGAGCCGTGCCGAACGCACAGGAGACGTGTCAGGAAAAGGACTGGCTCCTGGGAAGATTATCTCGAAGAAACGACCAGTAACATTTCTGTGTGCCCACATTTTTTTAATTGCACTTGTTAAATGCATAGAAATCTTTACTTATTTTCTAGTGGTATAAAAATATATATTGTTCAGTAGTATTTAATTTGTGAAACAACAAGTGCTGGAGACTCAGAAGCCCCCGGCTGGTGCAATTGAATGTCAGTGTGCCGAATACCATGGCTGCAGTCTAGAGTCAACCTCCTGTCTCTTTAATCCACCACCAGACACTCTCTTCCCCTTTATCTCACTCCTGCAGGGACCTGCTATCTCCCTTTGTCACAAGGTTTCTGCCTTTCTCTTGCTCCTTCTTTCTTCTGCTCCTTCTTTCTCCTGTGTGAGTTTTCCCTCTAGTGCCCTGGGTCAAAGTCTGATGAAAAATGAATGGCGGTGAGCCCCACTTGCAACCATCGGCTCAAATTAAGCACTGCATTTCTGATTGCTTGTCACTGTTTGCTGTCTGCATAAACCTGGATTTAGGCCTGGGAATGTTGTGACAGTACGCATTACGTCTCCATTCCCCTGGAGTAGCATAATTTTGGCTCCATCTTTCTACTTTGGTTAGACCACATACTTATATATTTACTTTTGGCCTTATGCACTCGTGTGACACAATAATACGAAAGAGAGATGGTGCACCAAAGGTGTAGAAGTACATCTATTGTGTGTTTTGACATATATGTGTTTAGATATTAACGTTTTCCTTTTCAGAAACATTTTGATTGCTGATATTAATCTTCTATAGGTTTAGATTGTAAAGTGGTGCGCTTAAATGCATTTAATGTAGTGCATTTGCCAGGGATTAGTGAGAACGAATCATATGTGTGTTTAATACTTCCTTATAAAGTGTGACCAGTTGTCGTTTTTGCTTAATAAAAAATTTATTGGCACATTGCACCACATATGAGTAGAGCACAATATAGCTTAATTGATCATTAAAGTTTCATTTACTGGAATATATGTAGGTTGTAGAATTAATACGCATTTAAGGAGAAATGTTAAGTTAGTATGATTGTGGGCCTTAAGCTTGCAGCCGAGACATTTAAAATAAAAGGGAAAGCTGGTTCTCTGCATGTTTCTCCTCTGCCAGTGCAGACCAAAGGTATTTGTTAGTTAGTGAAAAGCACATTGTATTTCAGAGATAGTGAGGCGAAAAAAGAGCTTGCAAGGTCAAATGATTTTATTTATTTATGTTGAAAGTTTTATATAGTGCAAACTTGACCCCTGGGGCTATCAGAGTGCTTTACAGTGTGGGAATCAGGGAGGTATAGGAAGTAGTAGCAGAAAACCTACTGGTCAAAATACAATCATAACAGTTCAATATAGACAGATATAAACAAGCGAAATGTCTTCATCAGTATTGCTTTAACTTTCCTTTTGAAAGATGCCATCAAATGATTCAGTCTGATTTCAGGGGGCAGAGAATTCCAAATTCTAGGTGTAATACCAGAGAATGCTCGATTGAAGGTTTTCTTTTTATGGAATTTCTGTGGCTTGAGCAGTAAGGGGCTGGAGCCCCTAAAGGATCCGGAGCCACCAGAGAGCTCAAGGTTTTGTGCAAGGTATATTCGGGTGTTGAAATGTAAAGCTTTGTGGGCCATGCATGCGGTTTTAAGATGTTTCCTTGCTTCATACGGGAGACACTTTAGTGATTTTAGCTCAGGCGTCATGTGATTGTTATGTTTTGAACCTGTGATGAGCCTTGCAGTGGAGTTTAGAGAGGCCCTAAGTGACGCCACCTTCGATCTGGGAAGGTCACAGAGGGTTGCGCATCCATAATCCAGTTTAGAGATCACTAGGGCTTGCACCACAGCATTGAAGTCGTTGTGGGGTAGGAATGGTTTTATTATCCTTAGGAGGCTCAATTGGAAGCTCGCTCATTTGGTGAGAGCACTAATGTGCTTCTGCATGTCCAGACGCTTATCAAGCATTATTACCAATGAGCTAGTGGAATCAATGATGTTTGGAATGCAGTTGAAAGCTGTTAGTTGATGCATCCATTCTTTGATGTCTGGAGACTGTTTGGATGGTGCGATTAAGAGGAATTCTGTTTTCAGAGAATTCAATTTCAGGTGATTAAGGGTCAGCTAACTTTGCGTTTTCTGTAGAGCTGAATTGAGGGACCTGAGGGCCTTCAGGAAGCAGACTTTCAGGTACAGTTGGATATCATTGGCATACATGTGATAGTGGATGTTGAATAGTTTTAGAATTCCTGTTAGAGGCTCCATGAACAAGTTGAAGAGAGTGAGTGAGAGCGTGGACCCCTGCAGCACCCCCAGAGTGAGTGGTGAAGAAATATGCAGAGACTGATTCACCTTGAATCTTTCGGTTCTATTGTGTAGAAATGAGGAGAACCAGTTTAGCACAGTCCCTGATAGCCTCATCCTGTGTTCCAGTAGGTTGATTAGGCTGTCGTGTTTAACCATATTCAAAGCTGACAATAGGTCGAGGAGGATCAAAAGGCATGATTCATTTTGATCCACTATTCTTAGCGCACTATCTACAATGTGAGTGAGAGTGGATTCAGTGCTATGACCCAGACAGAAGCCGGATTAGAATTGGTCCAGCAGTTGAAATTGCTCTATGTGGCTGCATTGCTGGGCGTGGACACATTTCTTGAGGAGCTTTGCCAGTGTAGGAATGTTGGAAATTGGACGAAAATTGTGAAAGTCAGTGTGATCTGCAGTCATTTTTTTAAGAAGAGGGGTGACCTGCCCAGACTTTAGGCAATCCGGCATTGAGTCTTGAAGTAGACTATCTTCATCCAAAGTGGGAGTATGGATGATCTGATCTCATTGAAGAAGTTCGATGGCAAGGGATCACTGAAGTGGTTGGATGGCTTTAGTGCAGTCAGAGTTTTGAGAATAGTGCTTTCTCCCAAAGTTTTGAATAGGCTCCAGGAAGCATTGTTTTTGGGCAGGAGAACCAGAGCGGGTGGGGGCACTTCAAACCTGGTGGGAGTGAGGGTGATAGGTGGTGTGGTTGGTAGATTCTCTAAAGCTGAACGCAGTTCCGATTTGGTCTTTGTTCTCTTTTCACAGAAGAAGACGGCAAATTCCTCACAGTTAGGCTGCAGACAGAGTTCCATTGAGGGAAGGTTAGGTTGACTGTTTGATTGAAGCTTGATGAGTTCAAACTATTTTCTGTGTCGGATTTTGGATTGCTCTAGTTGGTTTCTGAAGTAACTAGCTTTAGAGCATCTAATGCGTTTGTTATATACATTTCTCAAAAGATCTCAGCTGATTGAGATGGTCGAGGGAGGGAGAGGATCTCCGCAATCGTTCTGCTAGTCTCAGATTTTATCTTTCTGTATTTAGACTACCATTGTACCAAGGTTTGGAGATTTTGGAGGACATTCTTTTTAGCTGTAGAGGCGCAATTGAGTCTAAAATGTTTGTCATGGTGCGATTATAGTGGTCTGTAAGGTCACGGATATCATGGAACAATAACAACAAACCTCCCCCTATGAGTTAATTAATATATAGGTGATACATCCTACATTAGAAATAACATAATTGTCCCACAGACAGTATTCTTTTCATATTTTATTTGATCAAAAACTTTTTTTTATAGTTGTATATATAAATTCATTTGTATAACAATTCATTACTATAGACAGATTCAAATGGAACAGCCCCACCACAACATTACACAAAATTTACAAAGACAATATGACACCACATACACCAAACATACCATACAAAGCTCAATAAAGAAGGACAGGAATACATCCAACAAACCATCAATAAAGGAATACCAAAATATGCATTTAAAAATTCATATCAAAACATCAAACAAACAACGCCGACGCGCATTTCGGAGTGGAAGTTTAACCAACAATTCCTTTGTCAGGGCGCAGAAGGTACAGTTCATAAGGTGGCCAGGTACCATCCATAGATCATAAATATATATTTACAAAGTGGTGTAGGGGGCTCTTTATCACAATTTATTCATGTGTATCAACATAACCTATGAGCGACAATGGAAAAGCATATATAATATTTTAAAATGACCAATTTATTTAGGAGCTGTAGTGAAGGTGAATTAGAAATAGACCGAATTGAGAAAGTGAAAATAGGACAGTCTACATAGATGAATGCCGGCGTCAAAGGAAGTCATTGTGCATTACGACACCAATACTGAATGTCAGATAGGCATAGAGATAGGACAAAAAGCCATATACAAGAAAGATACGGAGAACCATATTTCGTGGTGACAGTCACAGTTACTAATAAAGTAAGGCGAGAATGCAAAGTGCCAAGCATAGGACAGACAATGGATATTACGATCCTACAAAAATCTACTCAGATGGCACGGTCAAGTAGAAGAAGAGACCTTGTACTAGGTCAAGAGTCAGGATAACTTCTTGAAGGTCAGAAGTACATTGAAATGTGAAAACGGCAAACTGAATAATAAAACAAACATAATAACAACTAAGTATGTAGTGCCTACTGCTTCTAATTAAACACTGCATATAAAAGTAACTCATAGAGTGGCCGGGCCTTAACCCAAGTTAGTTGCACACCAATAACGCACTGGGAATGGAGTGCCTACTGCCTATAGACCTTGAGTATTGAGAAATCGGACCTATATTGAAGTGAATTGTACAGAAATGATACACTGGCTCTTGGTGGTGTATAAAACAAGGTTCAAGGAAATGGACCGCGAATGGATAGGACCAACATCGCCTAATAGCAGGCATCAATAAATTAGTAAATAGTGCACTGCAATGAAACTATGGAGGTAGTGAGACTGCACAGGGGCATGATTCTCACGATTTATGTCTGGAGGTCAAACAGGGGTTAAGGCTACAAAGTTATAAGGATGGAGAAAAGACTTACCCATAAAAGGTAGAAAAGAGGCAGCGTGGAAGCTTCAGGCCGCTATGCTATGATAATTCTACGTTTCACAAACTTGGGGTAAGTTGAATGTGGACCCTAGACAGTAAAGATAGTGTGGGTGTTAAAAATAGAGAATACATATCAAACAATGATAACCCGATCCTCGGAGATGGAAAGGGTACTATGGATCAGGTGAAAGACCGGTAAGGTAGTGTAAGCAGAAAAGTACCCTATATACTTATGCAGTCCATTCAAAAGCGGAGAATCAAAAATGACTAATGGTAGGTGAGGGCCGCCGGATTCAAGGATATCCTGGGTAGGTCAAGGCCACAGCTGAGGGAAAAAAAGGGGACGAGGATGAAATATATAATAAAGAAATGCGTACATACAGGGACAAGGATTCTAAGTCCGCTATCACCCCAGGGGGTGTACATACCTTGAAAATTCTTCTATACCGCATCAAAGGTGGTATTTGCTTCCATGGGAATCAGTAATCCAACAACCGCGCATGGGCGAATAAATATGTTTGCTTAATTCAATTTACCTGGGGTGCTGACTCTACAGGAAGCGCCTAGAGCGTAACTCAGTGACCGACAGAGGATGGAAACGGGCGCCATCTTGATAACATGTGGCATTCGACTGGGCTGGCCCCCGTCATAGAGCTAGTACGGGAAAATATTAGGTGGCCCCGGTAATTGGAGACTACTGGAGTAAAAATGATGAAAATAAGAGCTGTTGTATATGTGTACAAGGTGGCATCCACAGTACCAGATGATCTGGATAGGTAGCGGGGGAAAGCAACTTAAATCGTCTTCAGACAAACTCAGTGATAAGAGAGTATCAAAACATTCAAGGCTGAAGACGGACAACACGGGATTCAGAAGAACATCCAGAGAGAACTATGGCACCCCGCTGGATCTGTGAATAATGACAAACTACAAAAATGAGCCGGGTCGGAGCCAGAAAGGGCGCCCGACTTGCTCCACAGCTCCGCCATTTGCATACCCCGAGCGTCGGAGTGGGTGTTTGTTGGTAAAACTCCCTGTTGCCTGCCGTTTTGGACTTCTGTGACAACGCTGCCTCGCTGCCGCTGGCCCTGCCCTGTAGTCCCCCCGCCGCCGCAAGCACAACCAAGCGGCCGCCGAGTGGGGGACTACCTTTCCCAGCGGGCATAGCGGCGGACACGCCAGGGACGCGCCAGGAGGCGCTTTAAAACAACGTCATTACCGGTGGAGCGGGTGCTCCGCCATTTGCATACCCCGAGTGTCGGAGTGGGTGTTTGTTGGTAAAACTCCCTGTTGCCTGCCGTTTTGGACTTCTGTGACACAACGCTGCCTCGCTGCCGCTGGTCCTGCCCTGTAGTCCCCCCACCGCCGCAAGCACAACCAAGCGGCCGTCGAGCGGGGGACTACCTTTCCCAGCGGGCATAGCGGCGGACACGCCAGGGACGCGCCAGGAGGCGCTTTAAAACAACGTCATTACCGGTGGAGCGGGTGCTCCGCCATTTGCATACCCCGAGCGTCGGAGTGGGTGTTTGTTGGTAAAACTCCCTGTTGCCTGCCGTTTTGGACTTCTGTGACAACGCTGCCTCGCTGCCGCTGGCCCTGCCCTGTAGTCCCCCCGCCACCGCAAGCACAACCAAGCGGCCGCCGAGCGGGGGGACTACCTTTCCCAGCGGGCATAGCGGCGGACACGCCAGGGACGCGCCAGGAGGCGCTTTAAAGCAACGTCATTACCGGTGGAACGGGTGCTCCGCCATTTGCATACCCCGAGCGTCGGAGTGGGTGTTTGTTGGTAAAACTCCCTGTTGCCTGCCGTTTTGGACTTCTGTGACAACGCTGCCTCGCTGCCGCTGGCCCTGCCCTGTAGTCCCCCCGCCACTGCAAGCACAACCAAACGGCCGCCGAGCGGGGGACTACCTTTCCCAGCGGGCATAGCGGCGGACACGCCAGGGACGCGCCAGGAGGCGCTTTAAAACAACGTCATTACCGGTGGAGCGGGTGCTCCGCCATTTGCACACCCCGAGCGTCGGAGTGGGTGTTTGTTGGTAAAACTCCCTGTTGCCTGCCGTTTTGGACTTCTGTGACAACGCTGCCTCGCTGCCGCTGGCCCTGCCCTGTAGTCCCCCCGCCGCTGCAAGCACAACCAAGCGGCCGCCGAGCGGGGGACTACCTTTCCCAGCGGGCATAGCGGCGGACACGCCAGGGACGCGCCAGGAGGCGCTTTAAAACAACGTCATTACCGGTGGAGCGGGTGCTCCGCCATTTGCATACCCCGAGCGTCGGAGTGGGTGTTTGTTGGTAAAACTCCCTGTTGCCTGCCGTTTTGGACTTCTGTGACAATGCTGCCTCGCTGCCGCTGGCCCTGCCCTGTAGTCCCCCCGCCGCCGCAAGCACAACCAAGCAGCCGCCGAGCGGGGGACTACCTTTCCCAGCGGGCATAGCGGCAGACACACCAGGGACGCGCCAGGAGGCGCTTTAAAACAACGTCATTACCGGTGGAGCGGGTGCTCCGCCATTTGCATACCCCGAGCGTCGGAGTGGGTGTTTGTTGGTAAAACTCCCTGTTGCCTGCCGTTTTGGACTTCTGTGACAACGCTGCCTCGCTGCCGCTGGCCCTGCCCTGTAGTCCCCCCGCCGCCGCAAGCACAACCAAGCGGCCGCCGAGCGGGGGACTACCTTTCCCAGCGGGCATAGTGGCGGACACGCCAGGGACGCGCCAGGAGGCGCTTTAAAACAACGTCATCACCCGCGTTGCGGGAGCGCGCAGGAGCGCCCGGGCAAAGGGCGGGCCCTCTGTGGCCCTCAGGGGACAGAAGGTGACGGGACGGGCCACCCCCCTTTCATCGCCAGCTTAAGGTGACTGTGTTTCATATGGTCTCATTATTGCATGTGTGGCCTGTTATAGCTGCTAAGATTAAGCTCATTATAAGTGTCCAGTACTTCATTTGCCCTCGTGGATACCTCCTACATGATGACTAAAGTTAGAAAGACCCCTGTGGCTACAAGATCGTCGACTAGAAATAAGACTGTCCCATCTACACCTCTACCGTCTCTTACAGCCATTGACTTAATGCTACAAAAGACTATAGGTGTAGTAGCAGATGCTATACAAAATACGGAGAGGCGTCTTTCAATGACTCCAAATATGTATTTTCCCAATCTTTCATTGCATACTACTGTCAATAAAAATACTGCGGATTCCTCTATCAACTTGGAGGAATCACTCTTATTGCAATCCTTTACAGGGTTACCCAGTGGCCAAAGTAGTAGGAAAAATGCATCATTAGCCTCACCTATACCACTAATTAGCATAGAAGGAAGCCCTTTGTTTATTTCCAATTCTGGGGAAAACTTGTGTTTGTCTCAACCGGCAATTATGTCATTACACTCCCCAAGGCCAGGGGATGTTCTTGCTGAAAGTTCACCTCTTGCAAATATAACAGCAGTAGCCAAACCACTTTCCCCAAAAAAAACGAAACGGCGACATGGGAAAAAAACTAAATCTATAGTGAGGAAAACATACCGACCATTAGGAAATCACAAGCCCTCAGCAAAGGATGTTTGGTTAAACTTTAGACTGGCCAAACCAATTACTAAAACACCTAATCTGACTGCAACGTCTTCTAACCAGAGCGTATTATTACTGCCTAATGAAACACAGCCAGAGTACATTAAAACTTCCAAAGACCAGCCAAGCCAGACCGAAAGGGCAAGTATGTCAGATAAATTATACCTGACAGAACTGGAACATCTAGTTAGATCCCTTTTGCAGCCTATAAGCGAAAGAATCATCAGTATAGAGCAAACTTTAGTGAAGCTCGAAAGGTCTCAAAAAGAGGACACTACGAGCATGTTAAAAATTCTTAGTGCACCCACACCGAAGATCAGCCTTTTACCGGCTAATAGCACCCATAAGCAAACTAACACTAAAAAGATACGAGCTAAGAAAAACACTCAAAGTGATAGTTCTAATTCGTCATTTACCCCTTCCCCGGGTGATATAGACCATAATATTCCAAACTCGCTTGTATGTGTAAATACTCAAACGGCAGTAGCTCCGACTCTGCCCATTATCCCAGATGGCTCCACAATTGGTAGCGATGAGAGTGAATGGGCTGCAGACGGTTTACCCTCCGATTCACCTGAAGATCAGGCTGAGCCTCAAAGGCCAACACCAACACAAAATACAGCCATAAATATACGACCAGTGCAAGCACCCAAGTTGACACAACCTAAAAAACCTATACACATTAATCTCCCTCCTGAATCCCACTTATACACCATAGTAATGATTGGTGTACCGCAATTAGAAGTAGGTAAGGTAGAGAGCTATGGGGATTTGAAAAACAAAGTGAGTCACTGGCTAACCGCCCATAGACCGATCCCTCCCCACATTAGTGGCAAAATAACAAATGTTAGGAGGGTCGACTGGGTGGGGCATAGATTTAAATCTACAGAGGGTGACTGCATTGTCGTTAACTTCAAGGACAATCGTGTGGCAAGGCACATTACTAGCTCGAAGGATGGCTCGATCAGCAGTTTGATCCGTACTATGGATCTAAGTTACTTTTATCCCTCAAGTGAACATAGTCCAAGTAAAGAGTACCCATATCCTATACTAGAGCAGGAGAAAACTTATGATAATTTTTATCACGATGGAGTAACTCCAAGGAATCATGGATACTGCACTGCAGGAGATCAAAGACAGTATAGGAGAGATATACCCTGGGAGACCAGACAGGTTAACCACCCAGCAACTTATCACGAGAGATGGGAGGCCTCACACGGGTTGTATCACCATCGTGACTACTCCCAATTAACATACCCTAACATCCACTACAATGTACCCATTTCAAACAGGTTTGATGCTTTCTATGATCAGAGCGGTCTGGAGGGGGTCGACTGACTACATGCTGCCCCAACCATCCCAACGCATACTGGTCTAATGCAAAGTAATCCTGTTTATGGGGAAATTAGGGCTATACAAGTAGTAACTGTTCCCTCTCCAACCACTGAATTAGATACCAACAGTCAGGTAGAGCTAGATATAGATATCCCAATGGATAGTCCTGATTCACATGAGCACATTAGCACATTGCATGATTTGCCCGAGGCTTCTAACTTTCTTCCAATCCATGTAGAACCAAACCCTTCTACAATAGAAATTCAGGGAGACACACACGTAGAACAACCTAATTGAACGTTATTAGAACCTATAACCACAGAGGTTGTCATTGGAACAGATCCTGGTGATGTTTGTAAAGCGAATCTAGTCTCCTGGAATATAGCGGGTCTGGTTGATAAAATAAGTGATCCTGCCTGGTTGGTATTTGTTAAGAAATACGCAGTTATATGCCTCCAAGAGACATGGATGGAAGATAATAATGCCTTTATCGAGGGTTACCAAAGCTTCCTTAGGCCAGCAGCTCCCTCAATTAGTGGAAGAGCAAAGGGGGACCCGGCCATCTTTATTAATCTGGCACTTACCTGCCAAGTAAGTAATTGGTACCATGCAAATCGGAATATTCAAGTGCTTGAACTGAAGAGAGGCAAACATGCCCTGACTTTAATTAATTTTTACAATGCCATAAATAGTCAAGGGGAATGTAATATACTGCTTTTGAATGAGATGTTGAGAGAGGGAGCAGGTACTCTGTCACGTAATTTATTGATCGCAGGTGATTTTAATGTACACCCGTGTGGTAACCCAGGAGTCACCCCCATGGGATCCTTGGGGTGTAATAGTGTGAACAGCTTTCATTTTGACCACTCCAGGCGTGGAATTTGTCTCAACGATTTGTTGAATGAAAATAACCTAACTGTAGCCATGTCCATGGTGCCTGAGTCTAAGGTCTTTGATGCCTCCACATTCAAAGGCTCAGGCCAGGGGTCCTTTATAGATCACATATTATTATCTGCTGATCTTGCCAATCAGGCCTCCAGATTCACCATTCATACGAACATCTATAGTGATCATAATCCCATAACCATCACACTGGGTGGAGGAGTATTTGAACAGCGAATGAACTGTGAAGGCCGGGGAAGCTTAAAATGTATAAATGGTAAATGGCGATTGAAATGGTCAATGGTAAACTATGAAAACCTGTACACTGAAATTAATAGGTCATGTGGTGAGGAACTTGCTGCTTGTGTGATACCAGCCACATCCCCAGAGCAAATTCTAGCTGTTTTCGAGGTTGTGGTGTCATCAGTAGGATCTATGCTAACAGTCCCAGTGAAGGGACAAACTAGAAGTAATCCTAAATGGTTTGACCACTTTTGCTCTAAGGCACGCAGAGATCTGAGAAAGGTGCTAAAAACTAAACCCAGAGACCCAGGCCAAATAAAAACTCTGCGATTGATTTATAAGAAATCTCTTGCTAAACGAAAAAAGAAATTAAGGCTTGTACCTGGGAGTCTTTGCTTGATCCATCAGTCCTGGGTAACAGTAGTAAATTCTGGGAAATTATTAATAAACCTCTGTTTGACAATCTCAGTGACACGGCACTTGGCACTAACATCCCAGAGGAGGACTGGGTTACTCATTTCAGTGCAATTTTTAAAAGCAATGAGCAACAGGCAGAAAACGGCTTTTCAGCTCCTATGGAGAATTTTCTGTGCTTTTCAGTTAATGAAATAGAAAAGGGCATCCAAGGGTTAACTAGTAACAAGGCTCCAGGCCCGGATGGCTTGCCTCCGGACCTTTTTAAATCTTGTATCTCATTATGGGCCCCTGTCCTTACTGCTGTAGTAAATGCAGCTGCGGCCTCTGGATGCCCAAAGTCGTGGGGGTTATCGACTATAGTGCCCGTGTTTAAAAAGGGCGATCGTAGTAGCCCGTTATGCTATAGGCCAATATCTCTAATCAACTCCGTAGCCAAAGTGGTAGGGGGTGTAATCCTGAATAGATTAACTGCATGGGCTAATGAGAACAATGTTATATCCCCAATACAATACGGTTTCAGACCTGGTCACTCGACAGTTACCCAGTGTCTGAACCTGTATCTGATTATAGGTAAATACACCTTGGCTCGGCAGGGAACAGTCCACATGGCTTTTATGGACTTATCGTCCGCATTCGATTGTGTGGACAGAGGCAAATTATGGGACACCATGCTAAAGATGGGCGTAGAGCAGAATTTAATGAACTTACTGGCTGACCTGCACTCCGATACAAGAGCTAACGTTCGATATACCCAAGATCTGAAAGTGACGGGGGATATCAGAATTAATCGGGGTGTTTGACAAGGGTGCATTCTAGCTCCATTCCTCTTTAACTTGTATTTCAACGAGTTAGAGGAACACTTGTTAAAAACCGGAGCGGATTACCCCTATGTAGGCTGAAAAGGCGTTCCAGTTCTGCTCTACGCGGACGATGCTGTCCTTATTTCAAGGACAGCAATCGGCCTCCAGACACTTTTAAACTCCTTCTTTGAATTCATGGAGTCTCGTGGCCTAAGTATTAACAATTCTAAGTCTTATGTTATGAAGACAGGCCTGGGGTCACGAAAATCTAATCTTTTTAACATAAACGGGGAAAAAATTCCAACCACCAAAACCTTTTCATACCTCGGGGTCCTTCTTGATCACCAACTATCCTGGGGCCCCGCTATCCTTAAGAAGAAGGGCGAGGTAACCCGCGTTAACGCGGTCATACTTGATTTCGCGAGAAAAATGGGCAATAGTCCGGTGGCTGCCTTGCTTAAATTATACCAGGCAAAGAGCGTTGCCGTTGCTTGCTATGGAAGTGAGCTCTGGGGCTATAGCCAGACGCGGGATTTGGAGGTTGTAGAAAATAACTTCTTGAAGAAGATACTGAGGCTGCCAAGGGGAACCGGAAACTTCTCTGTACATGAGGAGCTAGGTGTTCCCTACTTAAGTGATAGAATAGCAGCTAATCCCCTATTGTGCTGGTTGACTTGCTGGCTAAATAATGATATACCTCTTACCGATGATATATTAAAAGAAGCCTTAACATGGGATGGTAGGTTTAAGGTTCCGTGGTTGAAGTATATTAATGATCGTCTCACTGAAATAGGACGGCCTGATCTGTTTTTAACCCCAAACTCTATCACTAAACTAGATGTCACTTTTGTGAAAAACACATTTATGACAACTAGGTATTTTGCCCGGGAGGAGGCTGAGCTACAGAAAGACAGTGTTAGGAAACATGCTTTACTTAAAACCTGTCTACAAATGGAACCATATTTATCATGGCCCATGACTGGCTATGAACGTTATCTATTAACAAGGTTCCGTTTTGACTTTTTTCATCTCTTACTGGCGGTACCGAGTGGGGCCCATCGAGGTCAAGTGTTGCCAGCTTGCGGCTGCGACGGAAAGTCTCCGCAAGATCTGGCACACTTTTTATTTATTTGTCCCTATTACATAGTACCCCGGAGGTTATATCTAAAACCATGCCTCAAAGAACTGAAATTCGCACAGATTAAACCAGCACTTTATTACCTTCAACTTCTGAACTGTGACTGCACTTTATTTGTATGCAGTTGTCTGAAATTAGCAATCACTTTCAGGAAAAGCATGGAGGGATAATTATGCTACCGTTGCTGCTAGGTATTTTTAACTTTTTTATCTTGCTGAAACTATTTATATTTTTAACATGTTTATTCTGCCTGTTGCTCTTGTTTTATATTGTTTATGTAAACTCTTGTCTTACAAATGAAATGGATGATCTGTTTTTAACTGTATGCTTATGAATTGTGCTTTTATGATTGTAATGTTAACAATCGAATAAAGTCATTTGAAGTAAAAAAAAAAAAAGAAGTAGTAAGGGAAGGCTGAAAGTAAAAACTCGGGAGCCACAATAGAAGTTAGGCGGGAGCATGCATACAAGGAGAATAGAAGGGTAGTTTGAAACATATGTATAGCGCTGAGAAATAGTCAGCGTTAAAAAACGGGTCAACAAGGATTACGGCAATGGGGAGGGGGGGTGAGGGAGAGGGGAAAAACCAAAACAAATAAAGATTTTGAGCTGTAGAGGCGCAATTGAGTCTAAAATGTTTGTCATGGAGCGATTATAGTGGTCTGTAAGGTCACGGACATCAGACATGTCCACAGGAGTGGGCAAAATGTTATCACTGAGGGAAGTCAGATCATCCAAGTTAATGTATCGCAGACTTCTTTGCCAGTGTCTGGGTTTCTTTAGCTGAACTTTATTAGCTCTCACAGATTCTGTGATGAGGAAGGTGATACAATGGTGGTCCATCCAGTCACAAGGGACAATAGATTCGAGATGAATTGAATTGGCCATACAGATGACTAGATCTAAGGTAGCTCCCTTGATGTGAGTAGGGCTGTCACATATTTGGGTGAGTTTGAGGTCTACTAAGAAGGATTCAAGGCTATTGACTGCTGAGTAACTCATGTCGTTCCAGTGGTGGTTAAAATCTCCAAGGAAGATCTGGGTGCCATGACATTAAGCGTTCATTGAGATGATTTCAATGATTTTTTCTATGACAGGGAGGTTATCTCGTGGAGGGTGGTAAAGCGTGTGGAATTTGCATGCCTGCCTTTTGTTACATGTAACCTCAATGCACAGGTATTCGCATGAGGACAAGGAAGCAGTTTGTAATTGTCTAACTGATAGATTGTTACGATGTAAACCTGCGATGCCTCAACCTTGTCCACTAGATCTATCTAGTCTAATGATGTCATAGCTAGGAGGCACTAGTATGTCGAGGATTGGTAAAGATGAATTGTTTAACCAGGTTTCCGTCAGCATTAAGATGTCAGAATCAAGAGCAAGGATGAGGGCAGCAATGTCTGCAGCGTGTCATACTGCTGATCTGCAGTTGATAAGCATGCATTCAAGCTGTGGCTTGGAATCATCTGAGGTAGATATAGTGGTGGGGACTCAAGTGAGGTTATTATTATTTAATGATCTGGAGTTCACCCCTGGGTCCGAGTGGATTGCCTCAATTTAGCACATATTATCTGTGTTAGAGGGATATGTTGGGTCATATTAGAGTAATAGAGATATAATATCCTTGTCATGCAGTAGGTCCTTTACTCTGAATGGCCGAGAGGGGTCATTAGGGTGGGGTGAGGTTTTCCATTTTTGGTGTGTAGAGGCCACTAATGGTAAGGTCCCATTAGGTTGGGGCCTGCAGAAAGCCTGGAGCAAGAATTAGAGGGATGTGTGTGGTTGTGGCACTTAGTCTTCAAGGCCAACTTAACCTCCAATTATCAGATAGCTCGGAGGTGAGGTGTAATAGGCTTGGACAACCACCATGAGTTGTTGGTGGGCAAGTGAGATCTCAATCAGTCTGGATTCTAGTGCTGTGTGGGAGTGGGTTTCCGGGACTTGGGGTCAGGGGCTGGGAGTGGGAGTGGGGGGGGGGGAGAGGGGGGGGAGCTTGGAGAGGGAAGGTTATAGAAATGCTGGCCAGCCAGCGGAGGCGAGGTAGTATTGTGAGGTGCATCAAGAGGTGGGAAGTGTAGCACCTGGTTAAGAGGAAGCACTGATATCGTAGGAATCACCTTGATAGCCGGTTAGGGAGATTGTCATTTTGGCATGACATTGGTTTATCTATGGAGAAAGTCTTAGGCACAATAGTAGTGTCTGCAACAGTGGGCATGGGGGCAGGGGTGTAGATGGGGTGATGGTGTGCCTTATGGATCTGAGTGGCTCTGAGCTAATTGCTTTAGAAGAGTGGAGAGCGTGCAGATTAATTTGGGGATTGCATGAGAAGGATTCTAACCCACTTAATGTCGTTGAAGAGTTGCTATTAAGTATGATGGTCCCTATGGCGGAGCAAGGAACGGAAGGCGTAGGGTCAACAGAGATGTCGAGGTTGTGAGAGGACACCCTTTGGGGATTTGAGGGGTTATCAGAGGACCTATGATGACCTTGGAAGGGTAAGGATTATTTGCTAGTCACTCTGCTCTTGATGATGGCAAAAATATTGTCAAAGATGTCCAGGTTGCAGTCTGATGATTGGATAAAGATAGTCCCATTGTTGTAGAGGGAGCTGGTTGCTTCTATTCTGTATGTAGGTGAGGGGGCAACCGTAAGTCTAAGTCCATGAGGAGTCTTCTTGGATGTGATGATTTGGAGCAGTGAGTAAAGTGCCGACCTCTATTGAGCATGTCTTTTCATGGAGAAGATAAGATTGCTAATTGTCGCACCTTTTTAAGCAGAAGTAGGAATCCAAAATAAGGGTTTCTGGGTCGAATGACGCATCAGTGCTCATGTGCGTTGGATAGCCCCCGGCCGTCCGATCGCATGGCACAGGTAATCCCTCTGGTGCGGGCACCAGAGGGATTCCCTTTCCCCCTCCAACAGCCTCGGGAGCTGGGGAAGGGATTCCCTAGCTCCAGAGGTTGAGTCGTTGGTTTCTGTGCAATGGCGATCAGCACACACGTTGTGCTGACATCATTGCACAGAAACCGAAACTGAAATGAGCCGATAGGTTCATTTCAGTTACGCTTTCTACGTGCTCAGGGGGCTATCGAAGCCCCCGGGCACGTAGAAAGTCAGGAGATGTATCATTGGAAAGGGAAGAATCTCCCCTTTCCATTGGAACCCCTCCCTAGTGGATCCCTGCTTGGGGATCGTCCCAGGAGGGTGATCCCCAAGCAGGGATCCACCTACTAGGCACAAGGAGGGGGCGGCCTCTTGGGCAAGGGCCTTTGCACCCCCCAAAATATTTTGGAAAAAATCAGTCTTGAAAATAGGCATGCCAATGCCCCCAAACCCCCCAAAAAATCACAGTCTTTCTGCCCCCCCCTGGAGGTAGATGTGGCAATAGCCCCTGATCTGCGCCCCGGGGAGGACAGAAATCCCACAAGGCACCACAGATTGCTTTTTTGCATTCATACGGGTGGGGGCTGCCCAAAATGGGTATGCCAATACCCCACCCACCCAACAAAAACTACTGCAGCCTTTCTCCCTCACCCGGGAGGCAGATGGGGGCAATAGTCCCTGATCTGCCTCCCGGGTGGGGTGGGCAGAAAGCCCAGTAGGGCTTTTTTTTATACGTAGGGGTGGGGGCTGCAAAAAATGGGCATGCTAATGCCCCCTCTCCCAAAAAAGGCTTTCTGCCTCCCGAAAGGCAGATCAAGGCAATAGCCCTCTATCTGCTCCCCGCGGAGGGCATGCAGAAAGCCCACTAGACACCATATGGGATATGTTTATCGGCATGCCCGTGAGAATCCCCATAGGCAAGGGTTGCTCCTTTTTTTAGGCACACATTTAGGCTGTTTCAGTGATATTTTAATTCTTACCTGCACCTAGGCCGGGGCAGAAATCCACTAGACACCAATGAGAGTTTGTGTGTGTGTTAAACTGGAATTTGGCTGATGTTCTGCGTGTACTGACCTTTGGTTGGCATTTTGCTGGAGGTGTGTGTGTACCTGCACATGGCTAATGGTGTGGGTGGACTCACGCTTGATGACAGTGTGTGTAGATTGGCGCTTGCCTGGTGGTGTGCGTGGAATGGTGCTTAGCTGGCTGTGTGCATGGATGGTGCTTGGCTGCAGCTTTCCCACACAGAAATTCGAGAAACATTTAATTTGTTCAGCTAAATTTGAGGTTTGCAGGGGATTCTGGTTAGGAAAACGTTGGGGGTCCACGTAAGCCATACTTCGCTGGACTCCCCCGGGTGTCTAGTTCTCAGAAATGTGTAAGAGTGTTAGTTTCCCAAGATCGCTGCTGAGCCCGGGGCCAAAAACCCAGGTGACCCCCCCTTGCAAAGCCAGGTTGTTTTGTGATAGGTAATTTTGATGTCTCCTCAATACATTTTGGGCCCTTGCTTATTGCGGGTACTTGGCCCACCCACACGACTGAGGTACCATTTCTAACGAGGACGTGGGAGAACGCTGGGTGATAGGAAATGTGTGTCCGCTTGGTGATCCCACAACTTTTCCGCACAGAAATTTGAGATAAATGTGATTTTTTTTCAGCTAAATCTGAGGTTTGCAGGGAATGCTGGATAGGAAAACGTTGGGGGGTCCACGCAAGCCATACCTCGCTGGACTCTCCGGGGTGTCTAGTTTTCAGACATTTGTGGGTTTCATAGTTTTCCAAGATGGCCACCGAGTTCAGGGCCAAAAACGCAGATGACCCCCCCTTGCAAAACCAGATTGTTTTGTGATAGGTAATTTGGATGTCTCCTCAATACGTTTTGGGCTCTTGCCTGTCTCGGGTACTTGCCTACCCACCCGAGTGAGGTACCATTTTTATCAAAAGACTTTGGGGAATGTGGGGTGGGTGGAATTTTGTAGATTTTGAGGAATGTGAGGAAAATGTGGTTTTTTTTTGTGCAAAGTTTGAGGTTTGCAGGGGATTCCGGGTAACAGAACCTGTTGAGAGGCACACAAGTCACCCCTCCTGGATTCCTCTGGGTGTATAGTTTTAAAAAATGTATAGGTTTACTAGGTTTCCCTAGGTGCCGGCAGAGCTAGGGTTCATAATCTACAGCCAGGCACTTTGCAAAAAAAGGGTCAGATTTCATTGTAAAAATGTGGTGTGTCCATGTTGCGTTTTGGGCTGTTTCCTGTCACGGGCACAAGGCCTTCCCACACAAGTTAGGTACCATTTTTATCAGAAGAATTTGGGGAATGCGGGTGTGTGTAATTTTGTGGACCCACACAGATTCCAGAACTTTCCTTTACAGATATGTGAGGAAAATGTTTTTTTTTTTTTTTACAAAGTTTGGGGTTTGCAAGGGATTCTGGTTACAGAACCTGGTGAGAGCCACCCATGTCACCCCCTCCTGGATTTCTCTCTGTGTCTTTTTTGTGTTTAAAAAAATTAGTAGGTTTACTAGGTTTCCCTAAGTGCCGGCAGAGCTAGGGTTCAAAATTCACAGCTAGGTGCTTTACGAAATAAGGGTCCGGTTTCACTGTAAAAATGTTGTGTGTTTACGTTGCGTTTTGGGCCATTGTCTGTGGCAGGCAATAGGCCTGCTCACACAAGCGAGGTACCATTTTTATTGGATGACTTTGGGGAATGCGGCGGTGGGCGGAATTTTGTGGACCTACGCAGATTCCAGAACTGTGAGGAAAATGTGTTTTTTTTTTATAAAGTTTGAAGTTTGCAAGGGATTTTGGGTAACCAAACCCGTTGAGAGCCACTCAAGTCACCTCCTCCTGGATTTCTCTAGGTGTCTAGTTTAAAAAAAAATATAGGTTTGCTAGGTTTCCCTAGGTGCCGGCAGAGCTAGGGATCAAAATCCACAACTAGGCTCTCTGCGAAAAAAGGGACTGTTGTCACTGTAAAAATGTGGTGTGTCTACGTTGCGTTTTCGACTGTTTCCTGTTGGGGGCACTAGGCCTACCTACACAAGTGACCTACCATTCTTATCTGAAGACTTTGGGGAATGCGGCAGTAGGTGGAATTTTGTTGCTCCATGCAAATTCTAGAACTTTCCATCACAGGAATGTGAGGAAAATGTGTTTTTTTGTTACAACTTTGAGGTTTGCAAAGGATTCTGGGTAACAGAACCCGATGAGAGCAACTCAAGTCACCCCATCCTGGATTCCTCTGGGTGTCTAGATTTCAAAAATGTATACGTTTGCTAAGTTTCCGTAGGTGCCAGCAGAACTAGGGTTCAAAATCTACAGTTAGGCCCTTTGCAAAAAAAGGGTCAGTTTTCACTGAAAAATGTAGTGTGTTTTAGGCCATTTCCTGTCACGGGCACTAGGCCTACCCACACAAGTGAGGTACCATTTCTATTGGAAGAGTTTGGGAACGCGGGGTGGGTGGAATTTTGTAGATCTATGCAGATTCTAGAACTTTCCATCACAGGAATGTGAGGAAGAATGTGTTTTTTGGACAACCTTTGAGGTTTGCAAGGAATTCAGGGTAACAGAACCTGGTGAGACCCACTCAAGTCACCCCATCCTGGATTCCTCTGGGTGTCTAGTTTTAAAAATATCTAGGTTTGCTAGGTTTCCCTAGGTGCCGGCAGGGCCGGACTGGCCATAGCGGGCACCCGGAGGGCCGCTAGGGTGGGGGCCAGTTTTGGGCCCCTGGGAGGTGTTTTTGTTACCGGGGGCCATCTATATCGCTCCTGGTAACAAAATCGTCTGAAACCGGCCCTTGCAAACAGATTAGCGGCCCCCTCTCAGTCCCCCGAGGGGGGGCGACTGAGCAGTGTGCCAGGGCCGGTTTCGGTTCAAAGTCCGGCCCTGGGTGCCGGCAGAGCTAGGGTTGAAAATCAACAGCTAGGCACTTTGCAAAAAAAGGGTAAGTTTTCACTGTGAAAATGTGGTGTGTTCACGTTGCTTTTTGGGACGTTTCCTGTCGTGGCCACTACACCTACCCACACAAGTGAGGTATCATTTGTATTGGGAGACTTTGGGGAACACAAAATTGTCGAGCAACTGTTATTACCTATTGACTTTCGATGCATTTCTCCCTTCCTAATTTAGGACAATGTATAAACATGAAGTCACTTTGAAAAATGTCCTACAATTCACAGGCTAGTATGGGTACCCACAATTTCGGAGATGTGCAAATAACTACTGTTTCTAAACTCTATATTTTGTTCCCATTTCGGAACTATATAGGTGTCTTTGATACCTATTTTTCACTCTTTATATTTTTCCAAAGTAATTGCTATATACCCGGTACACAATAAAAAACCACTGCAAGACACTGCTCAGTTATTGGCTCTGGGTGCTTCTGGTTCTTGGTGACCACAACCAGAAGGGTCCAGTGGATGTAACGGTATACTGCTTTCAAACATCTGCCAGACTTAGGAGAAGTTACAGGGGAAAACATTGGCACAAATGGCTGTTTTTTCAAATCATTTTCAATTTTCAACCTTGAAGAATCTACACAAATGCCCCCTTGCTGAATTCAGAACTTTGTCTACTTTTCAGAAATGGATAGCTTTCCGGGATCCATTATTGATTTTACACCGATTTCTACCACTAACTGGAAGGAGGTTGAAAGCACAAAAAGTAGCGAAAATAGTCTGCTTGTCCCTGAAAGCTGGGAAGATGATGATTTCAGCACCACAAACCCTTTGTTGATACCATTTGCAGGGGGAAGAAACAGACACTTTCTATAGCAGTACTTTTTCCAACGTTTTCGCTGTATTTTGGGAACTTTCTGTGTCCCCTCCAATGGAATCCACAAACCCTGGGTACCTTTCAAATTTGGCGTGGATACCTTATGTGGACAAAATGACACAGTGGCCTAAGTGCAAACTACCCCAAAAAGCCAAAAAAAGGCTTAGCGGTGGGGGGGGCTGAGGGGAAGGCCTAGCGAAAGGGTTAAGGAGTCTGTGCTTGAAGTTTTTGATGAGATTTTTGTTAGGTTGAGCAGGTATTTCATTGTATAAGCATTATGTCCAGACGGAGCCCCCAGCAAGGTGATTTCTGGGGGTTTGGTGCTAGGTCATACCTCGAGTCCCGATGGCCTTCGGTGCCGGAGGACCCCAGCATCTCAGCATAGGCCCACCAGCCTCCGCAACGCAATGGGAACTGCAGTACAGATACCGGAGCTGGCAGCCCCCAGCAGCCACAGACCCCAAGGCAGCGATCGTCTGAGGGGATCCGGGCTAGCACGAGGGCCCGGGCGACCAGATTCGTCTCCTCGTCTGTGTCCGCTGCTTAGCTACTGATAGGCTAGCATACGTCCGGTCCACCACGGCAGTGCGGAGCATCTGGACAGTGGTAAGTTCCAATGCACAACGTTAGGGCAACAGGAGCTGGACCTGACAGCCACAAAGGCAGTATAAGATTAGTAACTCTCCTCCTCTGATCAGTTCTGGAGCTTCAGAGGGCGGTTGGCACAGGGCATGCAGGGATTTGCACCAATGGTGATCCCGGCCCTCAGGAGTTCACAGAGAGTGCTTCTGATCAATCAGCCATCTTTCCCAATGAAAAACAAAGGGAGTGTTACCAGTTGGTACTATCAGACGAAGGGAGGAACCAAGGATGCTTTAGAAGGGGAGACTGGAATATGGGAGTAGTGTTCAAGGTGCCAAGTTCTTTTCTGGGAAGTGGAAAACATATTATGATGTGTTTGGGGCCAGGTTTTCTCGGATGCTGTTTGTGCATATTAATTAGTGAACCCACCTTGGGTTTAGTCAGTTTCTCTTTAGATTTAAAAAGGTACTGACCTCTCTGATTGTGTGGCTTCATGCTATACATGATTCTTTCTTAAAGAACTTCTACAGAGGTTCTGAAAGATGCTTGCTACCTTGCTTCAATAGGGATTCCCCTTACCTTAGGTTAGTGTAGCGTTTAGTAGATGCTGCAAATATTTTCCATGTATTGGGAGAAGGATGGAAACAAATCGACGAGCATGTGAGGTGGGATGCAGAGCAGAAAATGTGGAGAACTGGCATGATAGAGGGAACAAAATGAGTCAGAAAAGAGAAAGAAGGGTAAAACAATAAAATCTATAGAGAAAGATTAAAACAGTGATAGTGAGACTAGTGATAGTCTTTTAGATGCATTAATGTCTAAGTGACCACCTCCGTATAATGAGATACGAGCGGAGGGAGGTCTGAGCGAGCCTGCAGATGGGAATACAGGATTCCCTACTGCACCAGTAAGTGGGAGTCCTAGTATGATATGGATTTCTCCTGTACAGAAGAAATAGAGCGTATTGGGGACTATTACAGTGAATCAAAACATGATAGGAGGAAATTCAAGGACTTGCGTTCCTGGACCCTTGGACCTCCAATGGTTGCACAGTCCCAGATGCACTTACAGTTTCTATTACCATTGGACCAGTGGTTTCTTTTTTAAAATATTACTTAATTGTGATTTCTATAATACACAAATACTAATTTTAAGAACGTACAAAGTATCCCACAATGTACCTCATAAACACTATAATAAATAGGATCCCTATTTGGAATAATATTATAAGAAAGGAAGAAAACAGAGAGAAAAGAAAGAGAATAAATAAGGAACAGAAGAGTCATCGCATTTAACCAACACATCTTAAACAGTACCTAGGGTAACCCTCCTCCACATAAAATGTACTCCTCTTAAACAGACATATAGCACCACAACCTCCAAGCATATCATCTCAAACACTAAGCCTAAAACTAAAGCACTCCAAACACCATCCTAGTATAATCGGGGGGTGGGGGGGAAGTAGTGGTCACATGCCAAACAAAAAACAGTAAATGATCACAAAGCCTCAAAAAAGACCCAACCTCATCAAATACATGCATTTGATCTTGAACCCTATACATTTGGCATTCATACGTAGCTGATCTAAAAAGCTCAGCTATCCACTCTTGATGTGTGGGCACAGTGCAGTATGTCAATGCCTTAAAATACAGATCTTGGATACCATAAAAACCATTGACATCCGTCTACACCAATGGGAAGTCGTATCATCAAAATCAACAAAGTCATGTAACAGAGACATTTTCTTTGACTTCTCAAAAGTAATATTACTAGTTGAACTTAGCGTTTCTCATATACAATGCCAAAATTAATCTAATGCAGGGCATGACCAAAGTATGTAGTACAAATGACATGCTGTGCAAGAGCACCTCTAGCATGCATCATTTGGAACTAGTCAAACTTTGTACAATTTGAAAGGAAATCAACAGCAATTGTGCTGAATTTTTAAAAAAGCAAACTTTAATGTGCTTCTCTGTGCGAGCGAGCGTGATACTGTAAGATTTCCTTCCAGTCGCCCTCTGAGTATTCCACTTGTAACCGCTCCTGCCAATAGGATTTAGCTGCAAGGCAAGTTTCATGTGAATATAAATTGTCAATAAGTATTTGATACATATTAGACACACCACCCTTAGAACGGCCCCACAGTTTAAGGTAGTCCACTACTGGCATGGGCAAGAGATGTATCGGATCTCGCCCTAGTTTACCTCTCAAGGAATACCGCACTTGCCAATACTTCCAAAGATGCGACTGGGGAATGAAAAATTCAGTTTTTAACAAATTAAAGGAACAAAGCAAGTCCCCATATAGGAGGTCTCCAATTGTTTTAGCTCCCCGTTCTTCCCACATAGCCCATCTAAACGGTTTTCGATCTACAATGATTCCCTCATTATTCCAAAGTGGTGCGTCCTTATGAAATGTACTATCCACTCTCAACAAATTGGTGCAAATCCCTCCAAGCAGCCCACAAAGCATTAATAGTCGGAGCACAGAGTGGGGTTGGTAAGACATGAGAATTGTACAAGGTATCCAGGCCCCCAGGAGCCTTAACAATATTCCATTCCAATATCACTCAATTTGGCTGATTCCGAACAGGAACCAACAGATAAGCCAGTTGCGATAAATGTTGAGCCAAATAGTAAAGTAGTAAAGACATATATCAGAGCGCCGAAGACCACCTGACCTGGAATCTGCATGTAACTTTGACGATTTAAGTTGCAGTTTCTTGCTTGCCCAGATAAACCTCTTAATTCTCCAATTTATAGCATGAATGTTACAAGCAGGAATAATCAAGGGCAACATACTAAAGACATAGTTGAATCAAGGATCAGTCACAATCTTAGTCATCTGTACTCTACCCCAGAAAAAGAATTGCAAGGTGGACCATCTCCCAAAGCCCTGTTCCATCTTAATCATCAAAGGCTGAATATTATCGAACACCATATTATACAAACCTCCATTTATCAGCAAACCAAACAACTTTAAATCAGAAGCCTTCCACGTGAGACCCAAATTGCCTTGCATAGTTCTCTGATTCATCAGGTGAGTGACACTTGGGTCGTAGAGTGGCCTGAGAGAGAGCCGAGAAGAGACCTTGTGACTAATGGTCATTCAGCTAAAGTGATGAGGAAGTATGATCAGGTGATGACGTGGTTGACGTCTAAGGTGCCACTCCAAGATATTGATTGGGTCAAGATTGATCGAACCATTCAAGAACCGAAGGAGACAATTCATGCATATTATGAGAGATTGTTACAGGCATTCAAACAATATAGTGGAATGGAAACACAGGAGCCTAAAGATATGGGACATTTTGTGTCCAGGATTGAGGCCTGAGCTTAGTATGATAATTCAACAGCATCCTTTTTGTTGGTAGAATAAGTTAGTTGATGAGAGTTTGCGATATGCCAAATACTGAAACAATGAAATTGAAATGAGGGAGAAAAAAATTAAGGAAAAGTTAATGGTGGTACAAATGAAGGCTGCTATGAGAGGTATTCCAAAATACCCCTTTTGTAGGGAATTCCCATTGAATGCAGGAAGTGCATCAACAGGGAGCTCCGGAGATGCAGGGGGAAGGTGGATCTCTGTCACATGGTAGATGTCGGGGTGTCCCTATCGATCATCAGAGAACTGAAATGAATGTAGCAACATTGAATAAGTCTAATCCAAGCCACTACTGCAATAGGTGTGTGTATTGGAAGCGACAATGCCATCTTAATCCCCCAAATCAGTGTCAAAATCCAGGATTTGTAACACCTAAGAACAGTAATTCCATGCCGCAACATAATCTACCTAGACCTAGATATCAGACTTTTAATGTGCCACAAGCCCTAGTGATGCAGGTTCTTCAACCTCCGATGCCACAGCAAGATGCAAATGTACCCAGATTTTCATAAACCGGGTCCCAAATTTGAATCAGAATTCTGTAAAGAATAATATTCTTTACCAACAATTTCCTATGTTTGAGACAAGTGAACATTTTTGGCATTGATCCGTCCTCCTGACAGTGCCTGAGGGGGGAGGAAGATTGCGTACTTGGCGCAGTCTTCAAGGTAGACCAGAGTGGTCCAGGAATTGATGCTGAGGTAAATGGCTACGATGTTACATTTTTAATTGATACTGATGCTACCCATTCTACTGTGAGATCAATGGAAGTCCAGTATCATTTGAACCCTGAAACAATTGCTGGAATAACTCCAGTGATGGAGACAATGATTCAACAAGTTATATTGAAAGAAATCATGGGAGTCTGTGTAACACACCCATTATGGGCCTGCAGAAGCCTAGCGGTAAGTATCGCATAGTGCAGGATCTTCTTATGATCAATAATATCGTGATCCCCTGTTGTCTTGTGGTACAGAATTCTGCTGTAATATTGGTTCAAATTTCACGTGAGGTTGTGTGGTTTACTGTTATTAATTCTTCTCCATATCCTTGCATTAGGACAATCAGTTCCTTTTTACATTTAGGCTCAGGAACAGTGATTTGACATGGTCCTGAGCCCCACAAGCATATACGAAGAGCCCTTCCATTTTTAACCAGATCCTTAAGAAGAATTTGGAATCTTTGGTTACGCCCTGTCCTAGTCCAGTATATTGACGAGCTTCTGGCTGCGTCAAATATGCAGGAAGCATGCAAAAATGGCTCTTTTGCATTGTTTAACCACTTGACTGAGAATGGACATAAGGTATCCACAAATAAGTTGCATTACTGTTTGAGAGAAGTCCTATATCTTGGTCATCACATCGAGAGAGAGGTGCGAAATGGGTGCCACAAGAGAGAATTTTAGCTGTCATGCAAATGAATCATTCAACAACACAGAAAGAAGTCAGGATTTTGGGGGGAATGGCGGGCTACTGTAGTCAGTGGATACCCAACTTTTCCCTACTGGCCAAGCCTTTACAAAGGCTTGCACATAAAGATACGTTGGATCCGGTGTCTTGGCACTAAGACTGGTTGCTTTCCTAGAGTTGGGAGAAAGCCGTGCCCCAGTACTAGGAATGCCTGACTTAAATAAAGAATTTTGCTTTTCTGCAGGGAAAAAGAGGGCTGCTCTCTTTTAGTGCTAACACAAATTTATGGAGGAGCCCGAAGACCAGTTGCTTACTTTTAGGCAACATTAGACCCAGTGGCTGCCATGCTGCCTGGCCGCCTTAAAGCGATGGTGGCGATAGATATCAGCATTGAAAGGTACAAAAATATAGAAATGGGTCACCCTTTGTGTATGTTCCTCATTCTGTCAATATTTTGTTAACTAGAAAAAGGACACAGCACCTTATGAACAGTCGCCTTACCAGGTATAATCAAATCATACTGACAGACGATAATGTTTCCCTAAAGACATGTTCTGTTTTGAATCTTGCTGCTTTGTTATCCCTTCACGAGAATGACAATGATGATGGTGAAGTGGAGCATGACTGTCTCGATATTACTGAACTATGCACCAAGCCAATAAGAGATATACAAGATGAACCACTACCTGAATCTGATTATGTATTGTTTGTGGATGACTTGTGTTTACGAGATCACAAAGGAAATTTGAGAGCTGCTTATGCTGTTTGTACTGTTTCAGGAGTAGTGGAAGCTGCTTGGCTTCAAGGAGTAGTCTCTACATAAGTGGCTGAATTGATTGCTCCTACCCGAGCATGCCACGTTTCAGATCGATTACAGGTGACTATATTTACAGACTGTATGACTTTGTGGTGCATGACTCTAGTTAGTTATGGTCCTAGAGGGGTTTTATGACATCATCTGGATCCTCTATAAATAACAGTAAGCAGGTGAGGAAACTGATGGAGGCTTTGCAATTGCCTGCGCAAGTCGAAGTCGTGAAATGTTCTGGACATTGCAAGGGAGATTACTATGTAACAGTAGGCAACAGATTTGCTGATGAAGTCGCAAGGTACTGTGCTCACAAAGCTTGAACATTTAATGGAGAGATGGAGAGTATGTAAACGAACGAATAGATGAGAATAATTACAACCTTTTGCTCACAGCAGCTGATACTTGCAAAGGAACTTAAGAGGTTACAGGAAGAGGTGTCAGAAGCAGAACAGCAGAGTTGGGTGAAAGCAGGTTGTGTTGAAAGAGATGAGGATGAAATATGGGTTTCAGGAGATTGCAGACCTGTGTTGCCAAATAGTTTGTTGCCGCCAATGGCTAGACATTACCATGGTCCGACTCATGTAGAGAGCGATGCCATGGTCAGATTATTTCACTAAACATGGTTTAATCCAAAGTTCAGATCGATGGTGGAAGCGTTATGTCACAGTGTGTTGTGTGGCAACAAAATAGGGAAAAGAACAGCAGTGACATTGAGCCGGGTCAGGAGGTCCTTTCAACAGGATGCAGATGGACTTTATCGAGATTCCTGTGTGCAATGCACTGAAATATGTATTGGTTGTTTCGTGCATCTTTTTATGATGGGTTGAGGCATATCCTACAAGAAGGAATATTAATTTCACAGTAGCAAAGCTTTTGTTCAGGGATTTGATACTAAGGTTGGGCTTCCCAACATCTTCGGAATCCGACAAAGGCACACACTTCAAAAACGAAGTGCTGAGGGTGCTGTGTGTTGTATGGCAGGATGCTTGTTTCTGGTCCAGGGAAGACATGGCTTGGCAGTTCGTGCTGGACTGTTCCCGTGAGGCACAGGGTCTTACTGATTTGCATATGGCCATGTCTGAACTGGGGTGGTGGAGTGAGCTAAAGAATGATGATGGATTAAACCCAGATCAGTTGACTGGGGGTGAGTGTTTGATTTGCTCAAGCACTCCGTCCATCATCCCCTTTGGTATCGCTTTGTATGGCAAGTTGAACAGAGACTGCATTGTAGTTACCGACCTGAGGCTTCAGGTCTGGTGGAGCAAGTCAATGTGACGCTGAATTGGGTGGATGCTTTGCCGTAGATGTTGATGAGTCTGTGCAGCACACCATCTCGTAGGATAGGACTGTCTCCTAATGAGATCATTATGGGAAACCAATGAGATTGCCAGCTTTACCTGCAAATGCTCTGCTAAACATTATTATTGATCTGATATTAGATTACTGAAAAGGATAGACTGACGTGGTGCATTCTGTGTTTCATCAGATTGAAGCTTCTACAGCACTTCCGCACCAGGAGAAGTGCTACACCTAAGTCCCAGAGACTAGGTGGTGGTGAAGAAACACATATGGAAGTCATGCTTGGAGCCTCGTTGGCTTTGGCCTTATCAAGTCATACTAGTAACTACAACCGCTGTGAAGTGTGGAGGTCACCCCAATTGGATTCATGCTGCCCAGACTCTCAGGGTTACATGTCCCCTTGATGAAATAACGTACCTCTCCCAGAAGAGTTAGTGGTGGTTGAGAGGTCACAAGAGCAAGTTAGTCCAGCTGTAGGGGAATAGTCAGAAACTGAAATAGCATTTTATCAGCCTGCGGAGGGTTCTGGAGAGTTAAATGACGAGACTGGTGAAAGAGAGGCTCATCTAGTGGTCTTAAGAGAGATAGACTCAGACCCCGATGAAGGGTCTAATGCTAGAGGACTGCGAGGGGCAGTAGAAGAACATTGACCGAGAAGGCAGGAGAGAGAGAGAGACTGGTACTGCAAGCAGAAAGCGATCTCCCAGAGGATATAGAGGATTCAGGCCTTAGTGAAAGAGGAGAAGAGACAACACTCAGGAGGTCGAAGCGAGCAAGAGTGCCCTGTCGCAGATACTCATCCCCTGACTGGATATACTTTTTTTGCAAATGACAGGGAGAATGAGTTCTGGGATCACTGTGAACGTTCATTTGTAACTTCAAGAACTTGATCTCCAGTTTAACCTTTGAACTTCCTTTGTTGACAAGACTGAGGGGCATATTAGCAAGGGCCATATCGCCGCTTTAGCGGCACTTTTTGCAGCTAAAGCGGCGATATTTGTATCACCCTATTAGCAAGCTGTCGCTAACAGTAGTTGGCAACAGCTTTTAGGCGAAAGCGACCGGTTTGGGGCCCACTTTGCATGTCAGCGATATTTATCGCTAATGACATGCAAAGTGGGCGTACCCAAACTGTTAGCGACTGAAAGCAGTCGCTAACACAGCTATCGCCTATTAGCAAGGCAGGCATAGCGATGAAAAAATTGCTCTAAGCGCGATTATAGCTATAATCTAACACCTGCTAAAAACATGACTTACCTGTTTATCCAATGGGAGGGGGATCTTCCGGTTAAGTCCCCATTGGCGTTAATGTGTGAATATGGCTGGATTTCCGGCGATATTCATGCATTTCGCCACTATCCCTGGCTATTTTAGCACAATGGAGAAAAACGTTGCTAATAGCAGGTTTTCTCCGCTAACATATCCAGCGATAGGCAGCGATAAAATAAAATGCGATAAATATCGCTATTTCTTGCTAATAGGCCCCTGAGTGCCTTGAGACATTTTATCTTAGATGTGGCTGAATTTCCCTTTTTGCATGTAAACAAGTTTCCTGTGCTAGATGATGAACTGAAGCATTTCATACTGGAAAGAATAGGGAATGCGTTTGAACCATTTATAATCAAAGACTTTGTATAGGTTTTGGAGGGCAAAAAGAAGATTTATTAAGACTTTGTACATAGTTTTGTTGCCCAATCATTAGAATTTGGTTTTGCTGTTTGCACAGGTGGAAATTGACAGAGAAGTCTCTGCGGCCTCTACATTCCACCTTATGTTTAGATTTCAATGAATTAATGTAGTTACACAATAATGCGGTAGACCCAGACAAGTCACTAGGACCAGGGTGAAATGCGGTACAGTAAGGGGGATGGTCCCAGTGGAAACAATATTACATAGACATCAACATCACCTGATAAATTAATTACCAACAATATTTATTTAAGAACGGGCCCGGAGGCTCCAGTTTTCAGAGAGGGAGGGATTCATGGTAATAAAATGTAAATATGTGGCTTATTCCAATAATTGAGGTGGTGGCACGAGTAAATCAAGGTGCTCAATCTGTCTGGCTGAGTGACTTCACGTTTCTTTGGACATCCGTTCACTGGCCGCATATTTACATTTTATCACCACAAATCCGTCCCTCTCTGAAACTGGAGCCTCTCGGCCCGTTCTGCTTCTCTCCACCAAATTACCAGGTGGACCTAGGGTGTCCCCATGGACCTGATGAAGACCCTGATGTAAGGAGCGGAATTTCCTACACTAACCTTGGGTTGAAACATCAACAGCTCTACTTTCAACAGTGATAGATTCACTGTGTCCTTTTTTGACATTCTGTTTCTGTAAATAACTTAGCCTTAGTTAAGGTTGGATATTCCTTTTTTACGTTTGGATGTACACACTGTTCACTGCCCTCCCTCCATCACTCACCCTCACTTCTGCACATTGATGCACCAACTCCTCCCTTCCCCCGCTCTGGGGCACCTATGCACTTCCTTTTTTTAAATGTGCTATGTTTTGAACATGATGCATTATGACCTAATCTCCTGAGGCGGAAAGCCGGGAGAAGCTGCAAACTGTATTTCACCTGTGCTTTTAATCCTTGTTTTTAAACTTTGCTTTGTTGTTTGCTTGGGTGCCGTGCAGCGGAGCTAGCGCTGTCATGTGACCCACCTTGACTCTGTCCCTACCGCCGTCGCCGAGGCCGCTGGTCACGCCCACTCTTAGGCCACGCCCCCTCCCGCCCTTTTGGTTTCATAAGCGCTGATTACAAGCGCTTCGCTTACATCTAATCTCCTGAGGTGGAAAGCCGGGAGAAGCTGCAAACTGTATTTCACCTGTGCTTTTAATCCTTGTTTTTAACCTTTGCTTTGTTGTTTGCTTGGGCGCCGTGCAGCGGAGCTAGCGCTGTCACGTGACCCACCTTGACTCTGTCCCTACCGCCGTCGCCGAGGCCGCTGGCCACGCCCACTCTTAGGCCACCCCCACTCCCACCCCCTCCGCCCCTACAGATTCATACTTTAATGTGTAACTTCAGGACGCGCAGCGGACGAGCGCAGCGGGCGCGCCTAAGGCAAGCCCGTCTGCGCCCGTCCGCGACGGGCCGGGACCAGGGGCCAAAGAACCTGTCCATTCTCTGGTGTATTCCTCAGCCCAACTCTCTGCACACCCTGCTGTCTCTCCTCCTTCCCCTTCTTTATTGTATCGTCTTGATTCTCTTGGCATCCTTGCCCCCCCGCTCTCCCTGTCCACTCTCTCTTACCCATCGCCCCATCTCTTTCTCTACTGATCTTTCTCTCGTCACCTGCTCTTCATCTGTCCCTTTGGCAGCTTCTGCTTATTTGCTTATTACCCGGTCCGCAGTCAAGCATCAGACGGAACTCTTTAATCTCCTGAACACAGATTCCCCAGACTATTTATTCGTCACTGAAACCTGGTTCTCCACTGATTCCCTTCCGGACCTCCTGGCTATCCTCCCCGACACCTACTATGCCCTCCGAGCAGACCGCCCGGCCGGGAAGGCTGGGGGTGGTGTGGCAATGATTATCCGCTCCACTCTGAAATTCGAACTTCTTGCTCAACCCCTATACCTAACGTGGACTACTTGGTGGCCCGATCGCTCAATCTTTCCGCACCTCTCACCTTCGTTCTTATGTATCCTCCCCCCCCAAGCCATGCCTTTATTTGTAGCGGCTCTACAGGATCTTCTGGCCACACTGGTGGTCAACAACTCTTCGGTTATCCTACTTGGCGATTTCAACTTCTGGCCAGGTGACCCCAGAGAAGACTTGGCTTCTAAAGACTTTTCTGCTACCCTCCAGAATTTGAACTTTACATCCCACATTTTGGCCCCCACCCATGCCCAGGGTCATATCCTGGACCGATCACTCCATTATTTCATTTCTCATTTACTCGGCTTCAGCTGACAAGTTGCCTCTACCCAAAAATATTCTGGCTCGCAGTTGGAATCAAACTGACCTTAACTCTCTCTCGCTCTCTCTGGCCTCCTCAGCTCCGGATCTCACTGACCTTTCTTTGGATTCGCAGACAGATGCCATTAGTACCTGGCTCTCCTCTTCCTGCGATCAGGTCGCCCCGCTTAAGAAGGTCAAATCCGTCCGCCCTTATGATGCGCACAAATGGTTCACCAATGAGCTCAAAGATCTCAAACTCGATCTCAGGCGGTCGGAGCGTCATTTGAGACGGAACTACTGCCCTAATCTCCGCGATAAATACAAACTTCTCCTGAACGACTATAAAAGAGCGATCCTTGCGGCCAAAACCAAATATTTTACAGAGAGAGTTGCCCTCTCTGCTAACAAATCCCGAGAAATCTTTTCCCTGGTTCACAACCTAGCTACTTCTGACCGTACCAGCACCAGTATCGTCCATCTCAGATCCTCTGCTCTTCACTCAATGACTATTTCATTGATAAAATCACTAACATTAAGGCCAACATCCCCACGGTGCTCCAAGCTGGCCTCTCCTGCTCCCTCCCCCTGCCCCTCTCCTCTTTGGATCATTTCCCACTCATTTCCATGGACCGGTTCCTTAACCTGCTTACAAAAGTCAAGTCTGGTTCTCCGGCGGACTGTGCTCCTGCACGGATCCTCAAAACTCTTTTCACTAGCTGTCCTGCCCCCCCTCTTGCCCTTCTTAACGCCTCTCTAGCTTTGGGCTCTGTTCCTTCATCTTTCAAATCTGCTATAGTTTTTCCCATTCTTAAAAAAACTGGTCTGGATCCCTCCCTTCCTTCTAACTTTAGGCCTATTTCTCTTCTCCCTTATTTGGGTAAGATCCTTGAAAGCCATGTTACATCTTGCCTGTCCAACTACATCGAGGAGAACCACCTCCTGGCCTCCCGTCAGGCGGGTTTTCGCCCAGGCCATTCCACGGAGTCAGTGGTCATCGCGGTCCTGGACGAACTCAAAGGGAAAGCTGACATCAATCTCCCCCAGGCCCTGGTCCTCCTCGATCTGTCCGCTGCGTTTGACACGGTCGATCATTCCATCCTTCTCGACCGTGTCAGCGCAGCGGGCTTCCGGGGCGCTGCCTTTTCCTGGCTTGAGTCCTTTCTTCAGGGCAGGTCCCAAGCGGTTCAACTCTCTGGCTTCTCCGCTCCTCCTCGCTTGGTTACCTGTGGGGTCCCCCAAGGCTCCTCCCTTTCCCCTCTTCTCTTCAATCTTTATATCTACCCTCTTATCATTTCTCTTCTCGAGCTGGGGGTCTCTGTGTACAACTACGCAGATGACCTCCAGCTCGTCTTCGATCTTTCCTCCCCTTCCGTCTCTCTTCCTAAGTTTTGTTCCACCTTAGTTTTTATAGCTGAATGGATGAGCATCAATCATTTGAAGCTAAATCCAGACAAGACGGAGCTTGTCCTCACGGGTGGCCCCTCTAACCCCTGGTCCGCGGTTCACTGGCCCCCTTCCTTTGGTTCCCCCCCTTCACCGGTTTTTTCTGTTCGGACCTTGGGCATCAAGGTCAGCCATGACCTGACTATGCATGCCCAAGTCAGCTCCGTAGTATCCTCTTGTTTTCTGTCCCTCCGCCTCATTCGGAAAATCTCTCGGTATTTTTCTGCGGATGCCCTCAAAACCATAGTCATGGCCCTTATCACCTCCCGCCTTGACTATGGGAACAGCTTGTACGTGGGCATACCCGCCTATGAAACCTGCCGTCTTCAGGCCATTCAAAATCAGGCTTCCCGCCTCATTCTTCGCCTTCCCAAATCTTCCCACATCACTCCTGCACTCAAGTCCCTTCATTGGCTTCCTGTGCACCTTAGAACTTTTTTTAAATTGGCTTGTCTGGCCTTTCGCGCTCACACCCACTCAGCTCCCCTCTTTATCGGATCTCTCGTTACTCCTCACGTCCCCAGTCGCACTCTCCGCTCCTCCTCTCTCTCCCTTCTCCACGTCCCCCGCTTCCGTAAATCCAGAATGGGAGGCACCCGATTTTCGGTTCTGGCCCCCCGGTTCTGGAACAGTCTTCCTCTGTCCATCAGCTCCATCCCCATCTATACCCACTTCCGTAAAGCTCTCAAAACTTTTCTGTTCTCCCAGGCCTTCACCTGTTAGTTTTCCCGAGTCCCCTCTGTGAATCTGGTCAAACCCTCAGCGCCAGGAAGCCGCTTGGCCGCAGTGCGCTTAATTAAGTTCTTTTTTTCATTTCATTTCATTTTCATTCATTTCATTTCATGTTCAACGTAATAAAATATTTTCAGTATTCATAAATATTGTTTGTAATTGATTTATCAGCTGATGTTGATGTCTATGTAATATTGTGTTTCCACTGGGACCCCAACCGTAATAAAGTAATGTAAGCAGATCCTAATACTAGTAGGCATAGATATGTCGTAGTAGGCACACTAATGGCTTTAGTTGTAGCATTTGTTATAGTGCTTATAGGGTTATTTTCAGATACAGATAGCTCAGTAGAATCTAAGTCTACTGTTTCCCCTACCACGCCACATTCTCCTGATAGTAACTTGCAGCTGTGGGGGCATGAAGAAATTACACAGAGATGTATCAAGAGGAGATTATACATCAAACTTTTATTTTAGATTGCTTTATGAGTTTATAGAGACAATGAATGCTAGAAGTTGCTATGTTTGTACTCAGTTGGCCGCTTCTGCTTCAGAGGGAATTACCTGACATATGATATTTCTAGTAGTCTCCTTTATGGAGAAGGCCGTTTTTAATATAATTTTTTCAAATTATGATGTAGTTCTTCCACAAGTTCCTCTTATTAAACATCTCAATAAGAATCCTTATTTTAAAGGTGCCAAGATTGCAGGCAAATATGTTGTATCTCTTAACTCACTAGAGACTGCCTATGCACACATACATAATTTGATTTGCTTGATGTCAGATATGGAAAATACATTTTTGGATATGGTGGATGATAGCTGGACAGATCTAAAGTCTCAAACTGAAACCCAAAAATCACAAGTGTAGCAGTGATGAAATTGAACATCAGGAAAAAGGAAATTAACTTGCCCTAGTTTTAGATTGGAAACATAACGGAAAGTTGTGTATGCATATTTATCAGATTTATATAGATCTGGTATTTCCGGGGGGAAAGAGAACATGAACATACTTTTGAAGCAAGAGGGGACAAAGTCTAGTTTCCTGGACCAGGATCCTGTGATTCCTGGAGTCTATTTTATTTGTGGACTAAATGCAGAGTTGAACAGGAACTCCAGTGTGTGGATTGAGCCTGTCTGTCTCCAAGGAGATTCTGACTTGGGGAGCAGCTCCCAGCTCTGTGCCCAGCAGCCTCTGCCTGCTGATTGGCCCTCTAGTTCCCAAGCAACCCTAAACCCTCCTCTCACACCTGCTCAGGTCCCTTAAGGTTTGTGGAGGGAACCCCAAGACAGCCTCCTACCTTTTTGTGAGCCATAGCTTCTCTGTGCCCCAACGTCACAGTGAGCAATAGACCAAAAGGTGGTAAGAAGACAGGCTTTGTACTGTTTCTTCTTGAAGCTTTAAAAGTGCTTTATCCTCTTCCTGTGAGAGCTTACATTTGCCTCTTGGTTTGTGGGCTTTGTACTTTAAAACTGCTGTTTTACCTGCCCGTGACTGCTTAAATTTCTCTCATAGTTTCCACTATATTGTGCTAAGGCCTCTTTGCAGGCAATCTGCCTCCAGCTCCGTTTTGTCTGAGCACGGAATAAGGGCAAAATACACCTCAGAGGCTAAGCAGAATGTGCTTTGGGACTGCTTGAATCTGCTTTTAGGGTTTAAAATGTGTTTGGAAAGTGTATGTATCACTCGTTTTTGGCTAGAAGAGTGAGTTGTTTTTAGTGGCATAGATTTGACCCTTACCTGCAGAGATTTGAACAGGAACTCCAGAGTGTAGATTGAGCCTATCTGTCTCCAAGGAGATTCTGACTTGTGGAGCAGCATCCAGCCCCCGGCACCCAGCCCAGCAGCCTGGGCTTAAGTCACATGCACCTTATATTGTTCCTACTGGTTATTACATCTGTGCTTTGATTGGTTCCCATATCTAGAGTTTCTATTGAACATAGGGCTTAGGATTAGGGTTTGATTGGCTGAAAGGTCTGGGATTTTGATTGGTACTGGGGCTAGGCTTTCCATTGGACTTAGGTTTGGCCTCTGATGGGCTGCTAGGGCTAGGGCTGTGATTGGTTGTAAATGTGTGGTCTCCTATTGGTCCTAGGGCACAGGGCTAGTGTTCTGATTGGTTCGGGCTAGGTTTCCCATTCGCTATTTAAGCCTAGGGCTCAGGTGTTTCAGCCCGGGCATCAAGGCCAAGGGCAGAGAGGACAAGGGCAGTTGCCTGTTTGGGCCTGCTCAGGACAGGTTAGGCCTAGGACAAGAAATGCTGCCCATTTTTCCATTCAACAGCAACAACCGTAACCCATCCACATCGGCAAACAAATTAATACACTCACAGCAAATGCACTCTACTCATTTACTACAAACAAGCCCTAACCACTTTTCATTGTCTCAGCAACAACTAAAAAATCCCACAAACCACACCTATACACCCTTCTACCTCAGCTACCACACAATGGCAACATCACTGTCACACAACACACCACTCAGTCCTATACCAGTAACAAATCCACAGACCACCATCACAATACAAAGCCATACTATAGATAACTTTAATCAAACACTTAACAATAATACACACTCCCTGTTCATACAAAGCACAAGCTCTACCCTCTATTTACTCCTAACAGACCCCTTTCTGTGACCAGCAAATCTATACTCAGCCCTCCATCATTTCATTCACTGCACCCTCCTCCTTTTTTTACCAAAATCCAACAACCAAACAATCCTTACACGCCACTCCACACACAAATTAACTCTTCCAGCTATCAAATCTAACACAAACACTCATAACTCTGGTCCATCCCCTCTCACACACCATGTATACTATTTTCCCAAACACATCACCATTCCCTTTACCATTCAACTTCCACTCACCAACACTACTTTACATACAAATCCTTCTCAGAAAACCAATACACCATTATCTCCTCTCACTTCTCCACAAAAACAAAATATAACACACACACCAGTGCAACAAAATCTAACACACTGGTTCATTATACATTCCATTGCAAACAAAAAACACGCACCGTTCCACCCTCCTTACTACGCAAACAATACACATCTTAAACCATCTTTACTGCCAAGCTTTCTCTCTTCTACCACACCTAACATAAATGCACCAACACAACTCTCATTCAACTGCCTCTCATCCATTGCACAATTTTGAGCCTTACAACATGACCCACATGCTGCCCCACCACCCCTAACTCATACACCTTCCACCCTAAACAGACGCAAACAAAATAAATAACATGCCACTCTTCACAACTTCGCATTTCCATGTCAATTATACAGCAAGGCTACTCTACAAAAACAGCAAAACACACAAGGTGATGGACAGAATGTTGCACATTGGCAAAACATTCACCACCAGTCACAGATCTGGGTTAAATTCATCGTTAATTTGCTCCCCACGCCACCCCAGTTCGGACATGGCCATATGCAAATCAGTCTTGACCCTGTGCCTTATGGGAACAGTCCAGCCCGAACTGCCAAGCCATGTCTTCCCTGGACCCGAATCAAGCATCCTAGGACCGGTTTCTGGCTATCAGCCGTCATCAGCCAGGATAGGTTGACACCAGTGGCATAGTGAACATGAAACCCACGTCTGGGCATACCCTTCACACATAGGGCGAACAGCAAAACACACAAGGTGATGGACAGAATGTTTCACATTGGCAAACATTCATCCCCAGTCACAGATCTGGGTTAAATCCATCGTTATTTTGCTCTCCAAGCCACCCCAGTTCAGACATGGCCATATGAAAATCAGTCTTGACCCTGTGCCTCATGGGAACAGTCCAGCCCGAACTGCCAAGCCATGTCTTCCCTGGACCGGAATCAAGCATCCTAGGACCGGTTTCTGGCTATCAGCCGTCATCAGCCAGGATAGCTTGACTCAAGTGGCGTAGAATGTTGATGGATTAAACCCAGATCAGTTGACTGGTGGTGAGTGTTTGATTTGCTCAAACGCTCTGTCCATCATCATCTTTGTATCGCTTTGTTCGCCCTAAGTTGGCAGAGTATGCCCAGACGTGGGTTCTTTGCTCACTCTGCCACTTGATTCAAGATAACCTGGCTGATGAGGGTTATGAACCTGAAACCAGTCCCAGGATGCTTGTTTCCGGTCCAGGGAAGACATGGCTTGGCAGTTCGGGCTGGACTGTTCCCATGAGGCACAGGGTCAGACTGATTTGCATACGGCCATGTCTGAACTGGGGTGGTGGAGTGAGCTAAAGAATGGTGATAGATCAGTTGACTGGGGGTGAGTGTTTGATTTGCTCAAACGCTCCGTCCATCATCCCCTTTGGTATTGCTTTACTCTACAAAAACAACACAGCTCACCTCCTCGCTCTCAACCACCATCTCCACCACCTACACCCTCAGACCCATCATAATACCTTCTAAGCTTACTGACTGAGAAATACGATATAGAAAAGCAACACTAAATACCAGCACTAATGACTGATTTGTATTGGTCCTTCTTGTGTAAAACATTGTTTAAAAATCATTGATGTCACTACTCTAAACCTTTCCTCTATTTTCCGTATCACATTTTAATACTTTTTCTACACTACTATCCCTTCCTGCACATTCCCTTCTCGGGGGGCAATTTTGCTTACTGTCTAAAGATTTTAACTATTTCTCTATTTGTAAATTATAAGCAATCGTTTGACAATGCAATGAATTAAAATTGCTTGCTAGTCTTTTGTCTGTTGCGGTTTATCTGTCTGTTGTATTGAGTATTGAATGCTATGAGCTGACTTAATACAGTATGCTCTATTTTTTCCTAAATTAATGATTATGGACTGATTTTTCTGTATTTCATTTAAGGTCTAGGACCATTGTTTTTCATATCGAATTACGCCCAGGTCCATGGTCAATTGGGTTACCCCATTATTATAATGGTCAAGTGGACAAATAAGCAAGATAAAGCTTCATTACTAGGAGAATTCTGCAACGCATCTTCCTACACCTGGGATTTCCCCACAAGGTCCATGCTACTATCTCTCTTGTACTGTCTAAACTTGATTACGCCAATGGCCTCTACCACGGATCATCTTTATCAACTATGGAAAGACTACAACGGATTCAGAACTCTGCTACCAGACTACTACTACATGTAAAGCCAGAAACCCACATCTCCCCTGCCTTGAGGTCCCTTAATTGGTTCTCGGTTGCCAGAAGATCCACTTTCAAGCTGCTTTGCATCACCCACAAAGCAGTACATGGAACAGGGCTGCTTTTCAGCAGGAATAAAAAAAACAAATACATTCAACAAAGGAACCCCCACATCTGGGGCTGCATTACAGATGCCATGCATTTCCCTTCATTGCACTGGGCGCACCTTTTAAAAGGTGCACCCAGCGCAATGAAGGGATATGCACCATATTACAATTAATGCTCTGTCCCCAGGCAGCTGTGAACTCACGCTGCCCTGGGGCCAGTGCATTCATTTGAAAACCGGAGCGGCTGCTTGCAGCAACTCTCTGTTTCAACAGTGCAGGTGGCAACCTGCCTGTACCTTTAAAGGGAATAAGAGATCCCGATGCAGGCAGGTGCAGTCAGTGACTGCACTCTCCTGAAGGGAATATCTATACCTTTCCCCTCTCCAGAGGGCTGCTGTCGGGGGTGCAATGACAGTGCCCCACCTTTTAGATGGCACACTCTCAGTGCACCTCTTGAGAACTTCTTTGCCTCTGCATCCATGTCTATAATATGACCTGGACACAGAGGCATAGGGAATTCCCCATTTGCATGGGGCACACCCCCATGCAAATGAGAGAATGCCCCCTGAAGAAAGCGTTGGCGCTTTATGTGTGCCAGTGCTATCGGTATTACAGCAGGGGCTGCACAAGAGACTGCAGCCCCTTCTGTAATACCGGGGCACTTACTGTAATACGGCCCCTGATTGGCACCTCGCCTCAAAATCCTACCATACACAAAAAAATACATAGGCGGCAATCATTCTCTGTTCAAGCAGCAAAACATTGGAATTCATTACCCCCAACCATAAGATCCACAGGTAAGTATTTTATCTTCAGAAGACTTCTTAAGGGTTGGCTCTTCCCTACATAACTCAAACACAAATGCAGAGCATTTCCCTGAGCATATAAGTATATAATTTGAATATATATATATATATATATATATATGTATCTAGATATGTGTATTTTTTTGTATGAATATGCCTAATAATTATGTTTATAAATATATAGCTATTCTTTAGGTCTACATAACAAATGTACATATTATCTATGGTTATATTATTCTATGCTTAACATGTATATAGGTACTGCATAGTTTTCATGTAAGTTATTTGTTTAGATACCTAGGGTTCTCCATTTCTCTGTCACAATATGTAAATTTTATCATAACTATTTACCCACAATTGCTTCACTATTAAATTATTGAAAAGAAACAAAAACACACACATAAATTACCTTACAGAACAGCAACACTTGAAAATGTGAGTTTATTAAATATAACTTAATCTTGATATATTATCTTCTTTACACATGCATACCTTCCATGTACCTATGTATCTATATATTTATTACTTTACCCCAACTGTTACAAAAAAAACTTAAAACACCTTTGTGTCTCTCCAATACACCACCCTATGTTTCACCCTATATCACCCTCACTATATCCTCTACCTCTACTCCCTGACTCATCCTAAACCTCATTCTACTACTATGATCTCCAAAATAACCCTTTGTACAATCTTCCCTCCTCTGTCCCTTCTTGCATCCCCCGAAACCTCATTTTACTACTAGATCTCCAAAACAGCCCTTTCTAAATTCTTCTCTCGTATATCCCTCCTTAGACTCATCTGAGACCTTGTTTTACCACTAGGACCTCCCTAATCCATTTGTAGAGACTCTTCCCCCCTCCAACACTCCTTTACTCATCCCAAACATCCTCTTACTATGATGATCTCACAATAAACACTTTCTAAACTCTTCACTCTTCTTTCACTCCATTATCCTTTTCAATCCAACGAACAGACTCACATAATAACCACTCAAATTAATTCATATTTCCCTATACTAATTCACCAGTAATCCTTTTTGGGTTCTGGAGTAGCGTGCTACCTGCCAAAAAGTGCTTCATCAGGGGTAGTAAGTATATAAATACAATTACAATATTTCAAATTGCCACATTGATGGCATGGTACCTGTTATCTTGGCATAGTTTTCCTGCAGATTTATCAAGTTGAATATTATAATGATCCTGTATGGGAAGAGAAATCCAGAACAAAATGAGGTGTAAGTGCAGCAAAAGTAGTAGGATATATTTTTGGTGGTATAATCCCGTCTGCAGGAGTTATTGTAAATGATTTGAAAATTAGAAAGCTATCTACAATAGTGGACAAATTGGCTACTAGTGCTGCAAATGTCCTGTTACCTGTAAATACTGAGAAGATTATGATAAGGTCTATGGTTATGCAGAACCGACTTGCGTTAGAACTTTTGCTCGCAAAAGAGAGAGGACTCTGCCAGATGTTTAAAGTTCAGCAATGCTGTACTTATATTCTGGATGAAAGTAAGAACCTGTAGAAATATAATAAGAATGTATCTGGGTTGATGAAGGATTCGAAAGAGTTGAAAGTGACAGGTCTTTGAGAAGCTATTGGACATGGGTTAGCTTTCATAGGGAGATGGTTTGGAAGCTTTAGAAGTTGGATTTTGGGCACCATTTCAAAACTCGTACAAAGCTCACTCTATTGAGAGAAAGCACCTCTGTGCACAACAAGAAGGACCCGTAGGTCTAGTTCATTTAAACATCAAAGTGTAGTGAAGATTAAACGAGGAATTGTTCATTAAGTATTTACTGTTTATTCAACAGTTGTTGAAATTGCTGCTTCATAATTCAATCAACGTAAGATATCCAAAATTAAATTTCCATCATCAGATAAGTCATTTTGAAGCAGATTATCACAAATCCCGATGCATTTCGGGCCACGCCCTTCTTCAGGGGATTACTCTACAAAAACAATCCAAAAAGCACAATTAATCATGTATCCGTATGTCATTGCAAGGAAACTAACATAAAAAAGTGCTCACATACAAACAATGCGCTTGAAAGAAGAGTGCAAGAGTAAAGATAAACGCCAATTTGAGGGTGTGCACGGAGGTTGAAAAAATAATAATTGTCAAACGTAGAGAAAGGTTAGAAAGTTGTCACAACGTGTGGAAAAAAGAATCACCGTGTGTTAATAAAAGTGGTAGAAAAGAGTAAAGAGGAGTTAGCAGTAGAAAGATCAGGTCAAAACTAACGGAACCCAAGTGGAAGAATTTAGACGGGGAAGGGAGTAGTCCCAAGGCGGGTACTTACTTCAAGACGAGGTAGAAAAACTATGCGGAGTTCCGCGGAGTCAGTGTTCAGTCAGCGGAGCCGCTGAGCCGAAGTGAAATAAAGACGTCTGGGAGCAAAGAGATGAAAAGAGGACTGTGCATCGAACATAGAAAGAGACGAAACCGCTCACTAGAAGGGTGAATGGAAGAGGCCATGTTGGAAAGGAGGGTGTCATACAGAGGAAGATATCTAATTGTGGAAAACGTAGCTGAAAAGAGTAATACAGAAAAACGAGTCAGAGAGAAGAAAACATTAAAGTATGACAATGCATTACAGGTAGCATAGAAATTCCATGCGATCGTTAAGTCCATGAGGTACCATAGTGGACATAAGGCGGATCCAAAAGTTCTCTCTTTTGAGAAGGGTATTCTTATTGTTCCCAGTGACTTTGACTTGCTCAAGTATTTGAAATTTCAATTGAGCCACACTGTGTCTGTTTTCCAGAAAATGAGAGGCCACACTGGATATCAAGTTTTGTGTGCGAATGTTGCTTTTGTGTTCAAGTATACGCACACGGATTTTTCTCTCAGTGTGTCCAATGTAACATTTGCCACAGGGGCATTTCAACATGTAAATGACGTTGCTACTGTTACAAGTGGCATTCACTCTGAGTTTTATGACGTGTCCTTTCATTGGGTGGGTGGTTTTGTTCCCAGGGATACAGTTACTACAATTGCTGCAGTTGTAACAAGGTTTGAGACCCGTGTAGACAATAGGAATTGCGGTAGATGAGGATTGACTCAATATTTCTTTCACATTGCGACCTCTGGTGAAAGCGAACATCGGGGTTTGGCTGAATAGACCATGAAATTCAGGTTCCATAGTTATTATGGGCCAATGTTTCCGGATGATGTATTGGAACTGTTTGGACATCTTGGAGTATTTAGAAACCACAAACATGCGGTCCGAAGGTTCTTTAGGTTTGGGTTTGAGTAATTCAGGCCTCATGCATTTGTTAGTCCTCTCCATTGCCAGATCCAGAATGGGTGTAGGATACCCATGTGCTCTCAGTCTTTCCAATGTGATTGTGAGTTGTTTCTTGCTTTCTGATTCACTGGAAACAATTCGCTTTACTCTTAACAACTGGGCATAAGGTAAATTGTTCTTCAGATTGGGTCGGTGAAAACTGTTATAATGTAAAGTGGAATTCCTATCCGTAGGTTTCCTGTAGATTGTAGTGAACCACTCATTAGGTTGTCTGTGTATTTCAACATCCAAATAATGGATGCAATTGTCACTGTATTCCCAAGTGAATTGGATACGTTCATTGACTTTGTTCCATGATTCCAAAAAGCTAGTTAGGGTGTCTGTTGAACCTTCCCATAACAAAAAAACGTCATCAATGTACCGCAGGTACAGTCTCCCATGTTGTAGCCAGGTGTTTTGGCATAAGATATGTGACTCTTCAAACACTTTCATGTAGATGTTAGCGTAGCAAGGAGCTGCCGAATTACCCATGGCAGTGCCATTAAGCTGTAGTATCCACTTATCTAACACCGTGAAGTAACTATGATACAGAGTGTACATAGTGAGTTGCATGAGGAAAACTTTCAAGTCAGGATCCAGATCGGATGTGATCAGAGTTTGTTCAATTGCTTCCATTCCGCCATCATGAGGGATGGAGGTATACAGTGAACACACGTCCACTGTACACATGATCAATTCAGTGTTCTTGAGATCATTCATGATAGGTTCCAGTTTAGACAAAAAGTCAGTGGTGTCACATACATGTGACTGGGTCTTGAGCACAAATGGTTGCAAGTACCTATCTAGAAATTTGCCGGTGTTCTCAGGGATGCTTCCTCTTGTGGATACGATCGGCCGAAAGGGGGGTTTAGTGGGATGTTTATGCATCTTAGGAAGCATATACATGACAGGAGGTCTGGGATTGATCGGAGTCAGAAATCTTCTGGTCTTGTCATTGATAGTACCATTTTCAAAGGCCAAGTTGATGATTTGGACCAGATTTTTGGAAAACTCCAAGGTTGGGTCTCCAGGTAATGTGTCATAAGTGTTAGTATCATTGATATGAGCCTCAATCTGTTGTTCATAAAAAGTAGTGTCCATGATCACCAGCGCACCGCCTTTATCCGCATTTTGACAGGCAATGGTGGGATTGTCAGCTAGCTTTTTGAGGATGTTTCTCTCCTTTTTGGACAAATTCCCATATTTCATGGTAGATTGAAACGGTAAACGTAAGATCTCCTGTTTAATCAAATTTTCAAAAGAGTCAATGATCTTGTGCTTTGAGGTGCCAAAAACGTACTGTGAGGGCGAAGTCCTCTGAGCATATCTTCTTCCAACGAGGGTGTGGGACAGATGTTCTGAAAGTAATGTCTCAGACGGATGTTCCGTACTAACTTGAAGGCACTGACTTCAAGCTCCAACGTGTTGGTACGAGTGGTAGGCACAAATGATTGTCCCTTTTGTAGTGTGTTGATTTATTCGGTCGATAAAACCATAGAGGAGATGTTGATAACGAGATTTTCATCCGGGTTTATCGTCTCCGGTTGGGCTTCTTTACTTTTGTTGCTGGTGGAGTTTTTTCGGTTTCCTCGGCGGGTTTTTCCCCCCCGGGTTCTTTTTGTTGGGCTGGGCCCGATTCTAAAAAATGAACCGCAGGATCAGCGGATGTGCTTGGTGTTTCTGCTTCGGTGTTAGGTGTATCGCGGGTTGGTCTTTGTCGATTCTCATCTTCGGAAGATGAAGTCTCATTACCGGAGAAAGGATTATAAGCTTTGTTGGAGCGTCGGTGGGCGTACACCTCTGCCCAGGTGTACACCTCGCCGAGCTTATAATCTATGGTGTCTCTCTTGAATTTGCGTAGTTTCCTTTCCTGTGTCTCCTTGGTGTGTTTGTCAATCTGGATGTTCACATCCTCCAACATTTGGGTAAGTTCTTCAGCTGACATGGCATCGTCCAGCTCTTTTTTTATGCAAGTGATTTCCTGGGATAGTTCTTCCAAAGTCTTGGATAGTTCTTCCACGATCAAAAGGATCAGATCGAGAGAACACTTGTTGAGGATGGAGTACCATCGCTCAACAAATTTTGCATTATTTTTACAAAGTAATGGTTTTAAAGGGACTCGGAGGCCCCGGGGGATCCGTTGAGCCCGATGGTACTGAATCAAGGTACTAGCATGTAGTTTCTGATTGGATTGTTTTTTTAACAAGTAGAGTAATTGTCTGATGTTACTCTCCACGCTGCGAGAATTCCCTGTGGAGGTGATGTCGTCTTGGATGAGGCCGTATATTTTATCAGAATCTTCTACTGTGAAGGCAAATGTACTCGCCTTTTGGTCGGTCATGCCAGAGACCGAATCGAAATTCATTTTCAGAGCGTGCTGAGATCCGGGGACAGAAATCAGAGAGAACTAGAGTGAAGGGGGAGCTCGCACAGCTTAAGTTTTTAAAGGTGATCTGTTTTGTACATGTGTAGTGTGCTACGAGAGGAAACACTGTCTGGCCAAGCAGTGTGAAATCCAGGGAACTCGTACAAAGCTCACTCTATTGAGAGAAAGCACCTCTGTGCACAACAAGAAGGACCCGTAGGTCTAGTTAATTTAAACATCAAAGTGTAATGAAGATTAAACGAGGAATTGTTCATTAAGTATTTACTGTTTATTCAACAGTTGTTGAAATTGCTGCTTCATAATTCAATCAATGTAAGATATCCAAAATTAAATTTCCATCATCAGATAAGTCATTTTGAAGCAGATTATCACAAATCCCGATGCATTTCGGGCCACGGCCTTCTTCAGGGGATTACTCTACAAAAACAATCCAAAAAGCACAATTAATCATGTATCCGTATGTCATTGCAAGGAAACTAACATAAAAAAGTGCTCACATACAAACAATGCGCTTGAAAGAAGAGTGCAAGAGTAAAGATAAACGCCAATTTGAGGGTGTGCACGGAGGTTGAAAAAATAATAATTGTCAAACGTAGAGAAAGGTTAGAAAGTTGTCACACCGTGTGGAAAAAAGAATCACCGTGTGTTAATGCACGTGAAATACAAGTGGTAGAAAAGAGTAAAGAGGAGTTAGCAGTAGAAAGATCAGGTCAAAACTAACGGAACCCAAGTGGAAGAATTTAGACGGGGAAGGGAGTAGTCCCAAGGCGGGTACTTACTTCAAGACGAGGTAGAAAAACTACGCGGAGTTCCGCAGAGTCAGTGTTCAGTCAGCGGAGCCGCTGAGCCGAAGTGAAATAAAGACGTGTGGGAGCAAAGAGATGAAAAGAGGACTGTGCATCGAACATAGAAAGAGACGAAACCGCTCACTAGAAGGGTGAATGGAAGAGGCCATGTTGGAAAGGAGGGTGTCATACAGAGGAAGATATCTAATTGTGGAAAACGTAGCTGAAAAGAGTAATACAGAAAAACGAGTCAGAGAGAAGAAAACATTAAAGTATGACAATGCATTACAGGTAGCATAGAAATTCCATGCGATCGTTAAGTCCATGAGGTACCATAGTGGACATAAGGCGGATCCAAAAGTTCTCTCTTTTGAGAAGGGTATTCTTATTGTTCCCAGTGACTTTGACTTGCTCAAGTATTTGAAATTTCAATTGAGCCACACTGTGTCTGTTTTCCAGAAAATGAGAGGCCACACTGGATTTCAAGTTTTGTGTGCAAATGTTGCTTTTGTGTTCAAGTATACGCACACGGATTTTTCTCTCAGTGTGTCCAATGTAACATTTGCCACAGGGGCATTTCAACATGTAAATGACGTTGCTACTGTTACAAGTGGCATTCACTCTGAGTTTTATGACGTGTCCTTTCATTGGGTGGGTGGTTTTGTTCCCAGGGATACAGTTACTACAATTGCTGCAGTTGTAACAAGGTTTGAGACCCGTGTAGACAATAGGAATTGCGGTAGATGAGGATTGACTCAATATTTCTTTCACATTGCGACCTCTGGTGAAAGCGAACATCGGGGGTTGGCTGAATAGACCATGAAAGTCAGGTTCCATAGTTAGTATGGGCCAATGTTTCCGGATGATGAATTGGAACTGTTTGGACATCTTGGAGTATTTAGAAACCCCATCCATGCGGTCCGAAGGTTCTTTAGGTTTGGGTTTGAGTAATTCAGACCTCATGCATTTGTTAGTCCTCTCCATTGCCAGATCCAGAATGGGTGTAGGATACACACGTGCTCTCAGTCTTTCCAATGTGATTGTGAGTTGTTTCTTGCTTTCTGATTCATTGGAAACAATTCGCTTTACTCTTAACAACTGGGCATAAGGTAAATTGTTCTTCAGATTGGGTCGGTGAAAACTGTTATAATGTAAAGTGGAATTCCTATCCGTAGGTTTCCTGTAGATTGTAGTGAACCACTCATTAGGTTGTCCGTGTATTTCAACATCCAAATAATGGATGCAATTGTCACTGTATTCCCAAGTGAATTGGATACGTTCATTGACTTTGTTCCATGATTCCAAAAAGCTAGTTAGGGTGTCTGTTGAACCTTCCCATAACAAAAAAACGTCATCAATGTACCGCAGGTACAGTCTCCCATGTTGTAGCCAGGTGTTTTGGCATAAGATATGTGACTCTTCAAACACTTTCATGTAGATGTTAGCGTAGCAAGGAGCTGCCGAATTACCCATGGCAGTGCCATTAAGCTGTAGTATCCACTTATCTAACACCGTGAAGTAACTATGTTACAGAGTGTACATAGTGAGTTTCAAAACCCCTTTTAATAATTGCCATTTGCGCAATATTCTTATATATGATCTTTAACTGATATCAGCATGCACAAGTGAGGCAGGCAGTAAAGAGAAAGAGAACAGATGTAGAGTTAGAAGAATTTCAGAGCAGTTATTATGATGATATGAGTCTAGACGAAAGATGCTCAAGACCACTTGGTTTTGATTGGTCTAATCTGTTCATGTTCTAAATTGCAATCTGTGATGGTTTGATCACCATCAGAGGGGCTATGGGAGTAGCATAATTTTGGCTCCATTCATACTATGTTTGGTTAGGCCACATACATATTTTTTTACATTTTTCCTTATGTACTCGTGTGATGTAATAATACTAAAGAGAGATGTGTACTGAAGGTATGAAGTGCATCTTTTGTGTGTTTTGACATATGTGTGTATGCATATTAACTTTTTTCTTTTCAGAAACATCTGGATTGCTGATATTAATCTTCTATAGGTTCAGATTGTAAAGTGGTGCGCTAAAATACATTTAATGTGGTGCATTCTCCAATCTGCTCCCCCAGCCCCCGGAGGTCACAAGCTCCCGTCAGCCCCCCTCCGAGCCAGGGACACGGTCCCCGCACACAGGAGTCTGTTTAAAGCGCTGCAAATGATTTGTGTTCTGATGGTTCTAGTGATGGAGCTTGCAAAGGAAATAAACCCAACAGTAAATCCAGAAATGGTAGTGATATCTGTTAAATAATTAAAGATCGTGGAGGCCAGATCAATGCCAAGTTGCTATTGGTTCACAGCCCTGGTTCACCCCTATGCTGACCCCTCGCCTAGGACCCTGCCAGCACTTCCTTGCCTTCATTCACTCATGCATAGAGAGTGAAATGGGCTGGTTCCTCCCTCTGCATTTGGGGGCAATCTTGGAGTGGGCAAATTGACATTATCCCACAGATCTGGTTCAGGAACTCTCCTCTTAACTTCGCCCATGTGCTACTGATAAACCATTACCATCGGACAACAGATCAAGTACAGCAACAGCGCGGGCAGCTGCAACGTTTCTTCCTATCTACTTAAAGGACACTTTGAGTGCCCTGGCCGCCTCTCCCTCATTTACAGCTGTGCAGCAAGTAGTGCCAGCTGCACTGTTTAGGCCTTTTTACTGTTGCACAGCAAGTAGTGCCAGCTGCACCGTTTAGGCCATTAACAGCTGCGCAGCAAGTAGTGCCAGCTGCACCGCTTAGGCCACTCTATCTGTGGGGTCAGCTCTGATTGAGTTAGCAGTGAGATGCACTACTTCGCCCCATTCCCTCACAGCTGCGCAGCACTTAGTGCTAGCTGACATTCTGGATACAGGGCGTCAGGCCCTATTACGATTTTGTGGTGCTAGGACATGTTTTTTCATGTAGTATGAAATGTTTTTCAAGTAGTATGATTCACGCACCCTGTTCTGAGTCCCTCTAAAGGTGGTTTCTTGATGATGAGGTTGTCCTGCATATTTTGGTGATGCTAGTGAGATTTTGTTCCACCCTGTGCTTTATGCCCCTAATGTTAGTGATGCTCCGGAGATTAGGGTCCAATATTAATCTGTTGCGATTATGGGCGTACGATGCAGTTGGTGCCAAATGTGTTTTTTGCTACAGGCTGATGCTAAGTACAGGGATCACCAGTGGATACTGGGTGTTCGTTTATGATCTGTTTTACTTTAACTAAATTTGCTTTGGGATGGTTCTGACAGTGATCCAGTTGGCCCTGTCATGTGTAAACAATTCCCGTTGTAAATATCATCTAGTGCCAGGTGGCATCATGTATACCTAGATGAAGGGCCCAACAAATACCAGCGGAATCCCAGAGACTTCCAAGCCCCCCATCCTTTTCTGCTAACGATCTGTTCCTAATCACCGCACCTCCCGGATGGCACATTAGCTCAGTTATCTTCACCCGACGTCTGGAATATGTGGCCCCTTTATGTCCTTTTACTTCTCCTCATGACTGCTTTCCTAGTAACACCCTTCTCTTATCCCCCAACCCTCTTCCTCTTCATTGTCCCAAAATGGCCACCACTCCAGTTAAGGCTGGAACTAACTGCTACAAAATCATTTATCCTCCCAACCAGACGAAAGCTTCAGCAAAACGATTGAAGCATAACGCTATTAAACGTTTCCCTGATTCCCTTTTTGTTGATCAATTTTACAATGGTCGGTTTGGGAGGCTCAAAACAATCTCATTTTCTTCACTCACGACACCCCCTCTTGGTCCACCATCTTATATAATTCCCTTAACGTCACCTCCTCCTCCTCTATCCCTCATGGGAAACAACTAAAAATGTCCCCATCTGCGTGTTTCAACGGCTCCCTTACTATCTCACTCTATAACAATGGTACTGTCATGATCCAAGGCAAAGAAACCCGTCTCTCTCTCTTTGACCACCTCTTCCCCTCCCTACTCCGCTCTTCTGCGAACGGGTGATCCCCTGACTCTTCATCTAGATCCACCCACTACTCCCTTTCTCCTCCCTTGACCCCCCCCAAACTCTAATAGGCTGCACCGCTGAGGAGCACAGGTCGGCCATCAACCCTCCCCCTCTCCTGTGCCCTCCTCTCACATGCCTCCCCCCCACAGTACACCCCCCTTCCTCACTTCAGCCTTACCTCTAGCTAATTCACTCCTCGTCCAATCTGCACCGTCCCGGTACTCCAATGTCATCTCCTCCCACCTATTCCTACCTGCCACCCCCCTTTTTAGTCCACCTCTCCTCCAACCTTCTCCCCCAGTTAACTTTCCTTACACTCCCCTTATTCCTCCCTCTCCCCCTTTCTCTACCCCCCCTCCACTCGCTATTTACCCCGATTTCTCCACAAACCCATTGCATCTCTCTCCTTCCCCTCACTCCAACCGGCATTGCTATACTACCCCCTCTCCCCCCTTGGCAACCCTTTCCATTTCCCTCCCTCGGGCCCAGCAGAACCATTTCCTTTCTTCAACTTCTCTTTCTCTCAACCCCCTCACTCTGCCAGATGCCCGTTCCCTCACAGCCACCTCTCCTAGCTGACAGGACCTCTCCAACCTCCTCCCTCCTTTCCGCCCTAACCTCCTACTTCCCTATGATTCCACACAGTCCTCCCCTCCCCTTCCACCCCACTGCCTTGAGCCGCACCCATCTCCCCCTAAATTTGTCCTCAATTCCTTTGCTTCTTGCCACGCCAACAAAGACAACCCGACCTGCACCTCTGAGACACCAACTCCCGCTCTCAACCTCCACTTTTCCCCACCTATTAACCCTAGACCTTAACTCTCCTCTTGTCCTGTCTACCCCCAATTTCACCCCCTGCTGTTTCCATTGAGCCACACAACCTTCCGTGCTCTGCCCTACTCTCTCTGGAAAATAAGCTAGGCTCTCTTATCAACTCCATCTCCCAGCTTGTAGCTACCATTTCACTTTTAAGCTCCAAGATCTCCACTTTTCCTTATACCTCTACTCCTTTGGAAAACTCTCACCTTCCCACGAGATGCACCTCACCCCCCACCCCAGTATAGCCAAGCATAACCAGTCGTCTGCAACCATCGTTAATCCACACAAGCCCTTGAACGCCACCCTTCCTCAACTTGCATCTCCTAGTAACCCAACTATCTACATTATTCCGACCAATCCTGGACCTTGTTATTTCTAAAGCAGGCATGCTTTCTATCGGTACCCCTATTCGTGTAGACTGGTCTGACCACCTCCTCATCCCATTCTCTCTTCACCTTGCACACTCTATAACTCTTGGCCAACCTAAGAGGGATACCGCCTGGTTCTGTGACACTAAAAATATTGACACTGTTTCCCTCTGTGATTCAGCTTTGCTGTAAATTCCAAGTCTAAACCCGAACCTAGATGTTGACAAACTCACCTCCCAATGCCTCACAGTCCTTGCCGTCAAAATCAATAACGTTCTCCTCTCCAAAGCAAAAAGAAATGACCCATTCCCTCAGCACCTTGGTTCAACAAATCCCTTTATGAGGAAAGGAAGCACCTAAGACGCCTGGAGAAACAATGGAGGCAAGCACCCTCCACCGATAATTTGACCACGATTCTTCAGCAAGATCCAAGTACCACAAGCACATCTTCCTTGGGAAAGCGTCGCACTTCAGAACCCTCCTTGATTCAGCCAAAAATAGACCCAAAAAACTATTTGATCTCATCAAGAATACTAACTACTCTCCCCAAACCTCCAAGCTGGAGGATTCTACAAAGAAAGCAGTGGATTTCTATGTATTCTTCGACGTAAAAGTGAAATCACTGGTGGATCAGGTTGCTCATCCTATCCCTTCAGAGGAGCGCAAACCACTAACCATTTGGCAGAACTTTGTCCCCATCTCTGAAGATGCTCTCCTCAATTGCATCCACGAAACAAAGCCCTCCAACCATTCGCTTGACCCCATCCCTAGTGCCATTGCCATTGACTTCTATACCCATTCACTTCCCTATCGGAGCACTCTGGTCAACCTGTCCCTCTGTCAAGGCTCCCTTCCTGTCCCCTTCCAAACTGGGCAGGTCACCCCTCTGCTTAATAAACCCACTGCTGATGCGAATGACCTCAACAACTTCTGCCCCATCACTATCCTACCCTTTCTTGCGAAGATCACAGAAAGATGAGTAGCGAAACAACTCTCTCATCATCTCAAGGACAATAATCTTCTTGACAGTTTTCAGTCCGGCTTCATCCAAAACTGCAGCACTGAAACAGCCCTGCTGCAAGTAATTGATGACACGCTGCAGATTCAGGAGGGTCTTGTCTTCTTATTCTCCTTGACCTTTCTGCAGCTTTTGACACTGTCAATCACAGCACTCTCCTCAACACTCTTCAACAGAGAATGGGCATGGAGGGCACTGTGCCTAAATGGCTTGTTTCCTTCCTCTCTAATAGATCCCAAATGATCAAAATAGTGAACAGTCTTTCACCTCCTTCGGTGGTAGGTCAAGGTGTTCCTCAAGGCTCTATACTTGCACCCACACTGTTCAATCTCTATTTAGAACCACTGGGAGATCTCCTAAGTAAATCCAGGGTCCACTATCATCTCTACGCAGACGACACTCAAATCTACCTCAAGGTTGCCTCCACTCACGATCTCTCCATCCTAAGCGCTACTCTGGACTCCATTCAAAATTGGATGTCAACACATCAACTGATTCTGAATCCCTCCAAAACTGAATTCCTTCTCCTCTCCTTCTCACTCTCTCCTCCCTCGGTTCAATCATGGATGGATCAGATGAATCTACTTAGCAATAAACCCATCATTGTCGACAGCGCAAAATCCCTGGGTGTCAAACTCGACAAAAAACTCAATCTAATCTCCCACATCAACTCCATTTGATACCAACTGCGTCTTCTTTGGGGAATTTATCGCTTCTTCCCGGAGCAAGACCTTAAAACCCTGGTCCAATCGCTGGTCCTCTCCAGACTGGACTACTACAATTTTCTTCTCACTGGCCTCCCCAAATCCCACCTGTCCCCCCTTAAATCTGTTCTCCATTCAGCAGCTTGCTTCATTTATGGGGCCAAAAGAAGCGACCCCATCACACCCATGCTATCCACCATCCGCTGGCTTCCCATCGAGGCACGATCTATCTACAAGACTGCCTGTATCACCCACAAAGCCTTGCACTCCTCCTCTCCTTGCTACCTGGCGAATAAACTGAAACTCTCTGGAGGCTCTAGACCATCACAGAATGCCAAAAATTTACTGCTTGAACCTCCCACTTTCAAGAAGGAAAGATCGATGGCCCAATCCTTTTCAGGCAACGCAGTGAGAATCTGGAACTCATTTCCGCCTCGGCTCCGGACCACCACCTCGTCCCAGGCCTTCAAAACTGACCTGAAAGTTCTCCTCCTTCAAAGACACTTCCAAATGTAATTCACACTCTCTCTATTATCTGAAGGAAGACCCTCCATTATAGAGAATCCTTTTCTCCATGAATATGGAAGTGCCTTCCCAGTGTGTTCTGCCATATTTTGCAGTATTATCCTTCTACCTGTGTTTGGTACTCGTTTGTAACATGCACACGTCACTTTTCTCTTGTAACACACTGTTTGCTACCTCTAACATTTTGTTTGCTTTAGATACTTGCACAAGTGCCACCACTGTCTACGTAACGTTGTTCTTGTGTATGAGTGTCTGCCATATATTGCAGTACTATACCTCTACTTGTACTTTGTACGCTTTTGTAATGTGCACACATGTCACTTTTTCCCCCTGTAATGCACCGTTTGCCACCTCTTGTATTTTGTTTGCTCACAATTGTCATTTTTGCCTCATGTAACTTAACATTTGCTTTTGTAATCTGTTCACTTTTGATGTTCTCCTCATGTATCAGTTCTGTTCCTATTGTGAAGCGCTCTGACTGACACCTTCGGGTAAAGTCCGCGCTATACAAAAACGCATAATATAAGGAATGAATCCCATGTTTTTAATGCTTTCTTATAAATTATGACCAGTTGTCATTGTTGATAAATAACAATGTATTGGTATATTGTGCCACATGTAAGAGTACTACAGCAAACAAATGATGGACGGAATGCTGACAATGCAAACATTCTCCCCAGTCAAAAGATCTGAGTTAAATCCATCGTTCTTTTGCCCACTATGCCACCCCAGTTTGGACCCAGCCATACGCAAATCAGTCTTGACCCTGTGCCTCATGGGAACAGTCCAGACCGAACTGCCAGGCCAGGTCCTCCCTGGACTGGAAACAAGCATCCTGGGACCGGTTTCAGGGTATGTCACCCTTCTTCAGCCAGGCTAGCTTGAATCCAGTGAGCAAGGGACCCACGTCCAGGCATGCCCATCCCACTTAGGGCAAAAAGTGTTACAGCAAACAAATGATGGACAGATTGCTGACAATGGACACATTCTCCCCCAGTCAAAAGATCTGGGTTAAATCCATCGTTCTTTTGACCACTACGCCACCCCAGTTTGGACCCAGCCATACGCAAATCAGTCTTGACCCTGTGCCTCATGGAAACAGTCCAGACCGAACTGCAAGGCCAGGTCCTCCCTGGACCGGAAACAAGCATCCTGGGACCGGTTTCAGGGTATGCCACCCTTCTTCAGCCAGGCTAGCTTGAATCCAGTGAGCAAGGGACCCATGTCCGGGCATACCCATCCCACATAGGGCAAAAAGTGTTACAGCAAACAAATGATGGACGGAATGCTGAAAATGCAAACATTCTCCCCTAGTCAAAAGATCTGGGTTAAATCCATTGTTCTTTTGCCCACTCTGCCACCCCAGTTTGGACCCAGCCATACGTAAATCAGTCTTGACCCTGTTCCTCATGGGAACAGTCCAGACCGAACTGCCAGGCCAGGTTCTCACTGGACCGGAAACAAGCATCCTAGGACGGTCCAAACGAAGTCACCAGGTGGTTTAAACAGCGGATAAGATTTAGCAGTTCACTTGTAGATCCTTTCCTTAGGGTGAGGAGGGGACGAGATCAGTGGTATTGTAAGAGCAGGGATAAATGTATATACTTTATTTTTACATTATGTTAATTTTAACTTAATATTACAGGAGCCTATTTAAGGCTGAATAATTGCATGTCTATTTGACCCATATATGGTGTAATCACTGTGGGACAGTGGCAATATGCGACAGACTTACGTCGAAGACATTTTGAAATATTCTAATGTATATACATTGTGTTCATGCCATGTCACGAGTCAACCTATTCAAGGCAAGAGAGTTGTTTTTTAATTAAGCTCATGTAGGGCGTAATTGTAATGAATTAACTGGCATATGCCACAGATGAATGTTGATTAATTTATGACGTTATAATGGTGGCATGGCTTGTGAAATGTCCAAACGATTGAAGGTATAAATTGTTTTGAATCTAGGAGTGTGCTCACTCTAGTGCAAATATACAGTTGATTTGTATTTAATGTCAGTAAAACAAGCTCCAATATGGCGCCCAATTCTGCTGGGGATCGCAACAGTTTCCTTTCCCTTTCATTGTATGTAACATGTGATAAAGGTTTCTGCGGCAACAGCGCCCAGTAGCATTGACAAAGGCCAACGCCGAAACGCATTTGTTTGAATGAAACATTTTTGCAATAAAATCCAGAATGGGATTTAAACTAGCGCGAGTGCTGGTCGTCATTTACCACGCGTAAGGAGCTGAATATATATACCAGGTCGACCTATTATTTCAGCCCCAAGGAGCATGAACGAAAATCTTTCAAAATATGTAGATTTTTTTCTGCAACCACATGTGACCTCTTTACCTTCATACAAAGGAGACACTACTGATTTTTTAAATAAGATCAAAGATGTAATTTGGCATCCAAACTATTTGCTAGTGGTTATGGACATTGAATCGTTTTATACAAGCCTTAATCATGTGAATGGCTTAAGTGCAACCAGACATATTTTGGAGAACAGAGATATTAATATGAAAGATCATAATTGTATGCTGTTGGAAATAATTGAACTATGTTTGATGACTAACTATTTTTTATTCCAAAATGAAGTATACCAAGGTGTGGGGTCTGGCGATGGGGGCATGCTTCTCCCCCAGCTACTCTTGCTTGCATGTGGGCTGGTGGGAGAAGCATGTCCTCAAGACCAAGCACCAGCATTGGTATTGTCACAAAGGGGTATATTAGCAAGGCCCATATCGCCGCTTTAGCGGCAATTTTTGCTGCTAAAGCGGCTATATTTTTATCGCCCTATTAGCAAGCTATCGCTAATAAGCGTGGGCGAATTTGGCGAATTCGCAATCCGCGAATTTGCGGATTTGCAAATTCGCAATCCGCAAAATTCACGAATTCGCGCGAATTTGTGGATTTTTTTATTTTAGCGAGTTTGTGGGTGTTCGCGGGGTACTTTGTGTGTTCGCGGGTGTTCGCGAGGCGCTTTGCGTTTTCGCAGGGTTTTTTTTTGCTGGTTAATCACTGCCACCCTCTCGTTTTTTATGCCCATCTGCCCTCTGTACCACTCGTTTCTGTGCCCTTCTGCCCTCTGCCCCACTCATTTTTTGTCCCCTTCTGCCCTCTGTCCCACTTTTGTGCCCTTCTGCCCTCAGCCCCACTTAGAATGGCGCCGGCAAGCTGCCAGCGCCATTCTAAAATAGCTGCAAATAGCTTCAACAGGAAGCACTAATAGATAAAGTAAAGCAGGTGCTGGAGTTGAAGGTCAAATTAAGTTACACAATCATTAATCACCCCAAGTTTGGGGTGATTAATGCAGGAATGGCGTTAGGCAGGAATGGAAAAAATGTGCTAAGCGCATTTAGCAATAAATATCACTATTTCTTGCTAATAGGCCCCATAGTTCATTACTGGCGCTATATATTGATCACATCTGTTTGGTCTGGAATGGTTCAAAGGAGGAGGCTGTTGAGTTTGTAGGAGACATCAACTCTAATGATTTGAATTTGACGTTTACAGCCTCTATAAATAGTTTCAGTTGAGTTTCTAAATCCATTGCTATATATTAATGAAGTTGTATTACATACTAAGCTACACAGAAAAAACACCTCTGGAAACTCTATTTTACATGCGGAAAGCACACATCCACGCCACTTAATCAACAGCATACCCTAGGGAGAATTTATTCGGATTCGTACAATCTGCAGCTCAGATCTTGTCTCCATAGAGTGTCAAAGGGATGCCTTTTGTAGATTCCTTGATCGGGGTTATAAGAAATCACTTTTGACCCTAGCTTTAAATAAAGCCAATAGTCTGTCGAGAGAAACATTGTTACAGCCCAAATCCAACAGTGCTTCTAACAGTGATGGATCAAACAATGAGGTACATACAACAATACGATTGATAACCACCTTCAGTGAACAAGAGAATAAAGTACGTAAATCATATATTCAGAATGTCCAATTTTACTTACTGACAATATTCTAGGTCCAATTTTACCCAGTTTAGAAGGGCTCCTCAATGAGGGATTCCCTAGTGAAACCATTGCCAGAGGGTAAAATGAAAAGTACCTGGCTCACAAAAACAGGCTTTTTTAAGTGAAATTCCTGCCGTGCTTGCACATTCGCTAAGAATGCAATGCACTACAAGACAGCGTTCAGTGAGAAGGAGATTGCTATTCAGGAACATCTTACATGCCGTACTGAATATGCAATCTATAAATTGAAATGTGCCTGTAACTTGGAATACATTGGCAGTACTAAACTCCCAGTGCATGAACGCATCCTCCAACACATAAAGGCCATTGTAAATTATGACCACAATTATCCGGTCGCCAGACATTTTAAATCAGTTCACAACAATAAATTGAATGATCTGGAATATACAGTTTTAGGGTTGGTCCCAAACCTCGGACGGGGAGGTAATCGAGATAAGCTATTGAAGACAATATGAATCACATTTCATTTTAGCTCTCGACCCTAATGGTCTAAATATGAGCGAGGATTTGCACAATTTTTTATGATGATAATAGGATTTTTCTGCTATATTTATGTAAATCTTCTTGTTTCAGTGACTGATGAGTATTGTCCATTCACACATGTCAATAGGATATTGTATTCACTGACAAGTTATCTATTTGTTTCTGTACATAGGTATATGCTCATTAAGATGAATTTTATTATAGGTGTGTTATTTTCTGTGAACTTGATACTGTTTGTTGCACTTACACTTTATGATCATTTAGGCTTAAATGATATAGGTTTTCCCCAAAGCTGCTAGTGAACCAGTATTTTGCACAGCACTCTTTAGCACTTTTTTCACTTTGCACTGATTTTTAATGGATTATTTAACATAATCAGAGTATTGAACACTATTAGGCTATTTTATTTGATTGGATTTTTTTATTCAGATTGGTTTTTAGCAGCTGGTTACAATGAGCTTGGCCTGATGAGTCCTCTTGCACTTGCACTTTATTGTTGAATGATGATTCATTCTAGGATTCATGTTTACATTTTCTGAATAAGATACATAAACTGGACCAATGTTCTAATATGGTATTCATGGACCACTGTAGGATTATTTGGTCTTTCAAGCTGCTATTTGGTTTTATGGGTTATTTGTAGCCCATTTCTCTGATCTGAATTTTGATTTTTGATTTATTATTGCCTTGGTGCTCCGACTCTTACCTAATTCTGCACTATTAAATTCCTACATGCATTATGCTGTCATGATATGATCAACAGAGAGGTAGTATTTCATGTAACAATCACTAGAGGCACTTGCCTCTTTTCGTCGCGAATGCAATATTGATTGTCATCGATGTTGGTTGAAGTATGAGTGGTTAAAATATACAGAACTATAATACTGTTTTCATATTTGTTTCATTATGAATTAGTAGGGATATATATTTTTACTCTCATGATTTTAACACCTCATCAAAGAATTTATTCGTATTTGTTTGGTTGTATCTAATAATTACTAGGAATGTGTTATAGTCTGTTTTCTATATACTTGAATCCTTTGTGCTTGTTTTTACAGGCATTTGTGCACATTTTAATTTTTTATTGAATTCCCTTAGAGGAGACGCTTCATGTGATCAAGCTCCCAGTGAGGAGTGAAACAGTCATGGCAGGCAATATGTGGATTTTCAATTTAATAAAACTACACTGCTACATCCACCAACGCTCCATGGGATTCTGTAAATTCTGTAAATTCTTTTGGAGTACTTGAGGTCCGTGCCTGGAGGTTACGCCAGAGTAAGAGAGTAAGGGGAGGACAGGAGTTCTTGTTTGATATATATATATATATATATATATATATATATATATATATATATATATATATATATATATATATATATATATATATATATATATATATATATATATATATATATATATATATATATCAGACAGGCCAGCAAATAAAATCTATTTTGTCTAAAAGATGGCCAGTCCTCACTACAGACCCTGTACTAAAACCACAACTGGCAGAAGCTCCTATTGTCACCTTTAGGAAAGGTCCCTCACTCAGGTCTCACATTTGCCATGAATTTCCTGAACTTAGAAAAAAGCAGGAATGGATGAAAACAAGATCAGGTTTTATACGCTGCACCTCATGCAGGGCCTGTAAATTTGGCAAAAGTACTAGGCAATATTACACGCCGTTCAGTCCTGACCCAATTCAGATCAGGGGTCAATACAACTGTAAAACTGAATTTGCCATTTATGTTTTAACTTGCACATGTGCACTTAGGTATGTCGGCAGCACACGACAACCTGTACACGTTAGGATCCTCCAGCATCTACGTGCCATCGTTAATAACGACCCGGCTTATCCTGTAGCTAGGCACTTCAAGGCAGTACATAATAACAATCTGGAGTGCCTATCCTATTTTGTTATCTCTGCAATTGAAAAGCCCAGAAGGGGCGGAGATAGGGTCAGGATGCTGAGAAGAATGGAATCTCATTTCATTCTTGAGCTAGACAGTAGATCTCCCAATGGCCTGAATAACATGGAGGATCTACATGTGTTCTTGTAAATCATGCCTTGCTTTGTCCACTTCGTTCTGTATTACTTTGGGTAGTAGGGTTTGTTTGGCTGCCGCCCTCCCCCATGTGATTAATATTTTGTCTCCTTGTTGGGTTTGTGCACGTATCATTTGTACATATGGTTTCACGGTGATTCATTATGGATGTATTTGTATCAATTTTTGGGTACACTTATTATTTGAGGACATAGACAATATGCTTTTTCTGTATTTCCTGATTAATATGCTTTCTCAACAGTCTGATTAATGACTATGATATCCCCTTGATTTTTATACCAAATAGCCCTGGCCTCATAACTATGCTGCTACAGTCGTATGTTTACATATTGCGCTGATTTGCACTTTGATAGATATAGATGCAACATTATAATGTTTACATTTAAGCTTATTTTGCACAAAATCAATAGTATCACTGCTGATTTTTTTATTGCATCTATTACAACATTAATAACTTTTTATACGATGCACTTTGCACTTTATTACGCATTTTTGCACTATCAATACTCAATGCAGGCGGGCCTTGTATATTTTATATACAATTTTTGGTATATGCATTTTAAGCAGTTTAAAAGCTTTTCTTACATTTTTAACTTTTATATCATGGGTTTTTCAATACTGTCAATTGGAAATATGGATTTAAACCAGTTAATGAACTTTATTTCCGACTGTTGTCATTTCAATATGTTTGGAAAACAGACTACGCCATGCATTGCAAGTAGTTTGTCCTCGCTTTCTATTACCACGAGGTGTATGACGAGAAAAAAAGAAAAAAATGCACTTTTTCACTGTTTAGCAGTTAGTATTTAAAACGTAAGCATTTCCAACTCTGATTGTCTGTGAGCAAGGGCGGATGCCCGAAACGCGTCAGATTGCTTGGTTCAGCTTGTAAATAAAATCTGTGCTTTAAACTACTGGATCCGCGTGATTTCCTGGGTCGCTGTGGTCGGAGCCTGGGAGGTTGCACTTGTTCGATATATATATATATATATATATATATATATAAATTCCAAAGTCCGCTCTCGAACGCTGACTGCGGCCCCTCGGGAGGTGGCACCAATGCCGGCCAAGCAAGCCGGTAATTCAATTGCAAAAGTTCCAACCTGTAAGGGGCTCTCAGTCCGCAAAATAACACAACACCGCTGTCGACTTCAAGGGTGTTTATTTAACTAACCACCCTTGAAGTCGACAGCGGTGTTGTGTTATTTTGCGGACTGAGAGCACCTTACAGGTTGGAACTTTTGCTATATATATATATATATATATATATATATCGCTGCACGCTTTCTGTATCCATGTGGTGTCAGAAAAAGAATGGCCGGCACGCTGGTATCCGTTTCAAGAATTTAATCACCAAAAACCCCCCTCACCCCTTACAGACGCGTTTCGCCTTCACAGGCTTTGTCAGTGTAACGTTAGTGTACAATTAAAATCACCATTTTAAAGCCATTGGTTAATTACACACTCCATAAACATAGAAGAGGGACATCTTTACCACAAAATTTTGGTGGCCATCTTGTAATGTGCAAATTGCATTAGTTCAACGGCTGTGCAATGGTGATGACGTGAAAGTGCATTGTGCTCATTAAAAACAAATAACGTTATCAAACATTTCATATTTTTGATCAATTCCATATTCACAGTAAGAAAGAATAGGTAAACAAGTGAGATATTTACATCAACTCATTTCTTGTTTTCGGCTATTCAGCCCTGAATGGGCGATTTTTACACAGTGCAAGACAGAAAAAACTTGTAAGGCATGATTGATCATTGGGAAAGTAGGGATGTTCTCCTGTTCAGTTTCATGATCTACTATAGTTCCCTGATCATTGTGACATACTGCTGATTACAAATGAACCCAGAGTTCTTCGTTATTATTTAAACCCCAAGGAGTAATGGTTTTGAGACTAATAATGTGTTTAGACTCTAAGATACGTAGAGACTTGTCCCTAGTTTGGGGGCCTGATCGATGCAATAGAAACTTAGTTTCTCCCACTTGCTCTGATGATGTTGTGCAAAGTGGCGGGCTACTGGATATGATTTATCGTTGTTAGTGATAGCCCGCATGTGTTCGAGAATTCTAAGTTTCACAGGTTTAATGGTGCTTCCGATATATCGCAGCTTGCAAGGACAGGTGAGACAATACACAGTGTACTCCGAGTTGCAGTTAAGCAACTGCTTTATTTTTACATTGGGTTTATTGTCGCCTGTGCGATTTGGGTATTCAGATATTTTGTCACTGAATCTGCATGCCTTACACTTAAGACACGGAAAGAAACCAACCGATTTCGATATTTTGATGGATTTGGCCAGTGATTTAAAGTGGCTGTGGACCAAATGATCTGCCAAAGATGGACATCTTTTGTAGGTAATTAGAGGTTTCTTTGGCAGATTCTTCTTGAGGACTTTGTCGGCAGTGAGTATGTGCCAGTGTTTTTGAAAGATGTTGACTATTTCGCCTGATTTGGTGTTGAATTCCGTTATCATACGGACCTCATCAGGTGCCTTTATTTTGGGTTTAGGAATCAGGAGATCCCTCCTGTTTGTTTTAGAGGCTTTGTCACTGGCCAATTTGAGGATGTTAATGTTATAACCTCTATGCTCAAATCTACCATTAGCTTCCACTGCTGCATGCTTGTAGTCTTGTTCAAGAGAACAATTTCTCTTTAGGCGTAAAAATTCGCCATATGGTACATTTTTAACAAGACTTTTTGGATGATAAGAATTAGCATGCAAGACCGCATTGCCTGCTGTGGGTTTTCTATACAGGCGGGTGTGAAGGATGTTATTATACACAAATATTTCTAGGTCTAAGTAATTAATGCTACTGGTGCTTATGGTGCTGGTAAATTTTAGATTCAGCGTGTTATTATTTAGTATGGTAATATACTCTTCTGCTGATTGACGATCACCTTGCCAGATTATAAATAGGTCGTCAATGTACCTAGTCCACATGAGTATTTTTTCAGTCCATTTTTGATTGGAGTCACTCCATGCCTCGTGCTTCTCCCACCAGCCCACGAATAAATTCGCGTAGCTGGGGGAGAAGCACGAGCCCATCGAAGCGCCACTTTTCTGATTGTATAAAGTCCCATCAAATAAAAAAAAAATAAAAAAAAAAATATATATATATACACATTTATTTATTTATTCATATTGCTGTGTAGTCATGCAAGCCCTGTCCATAGACGCAGTCCCGTCTGCGCCCGTCCGTGACCATACGCGGCCCAGGGCCCGTCCCCCTGGCCATACCACCTCAGTGTGGGATGGCAACCTATACGAGGCAGGCGTTACTACATCTGCGCAAAGTGCTGCCGCCGGAATGCGAACACACGCTGCACGTGGAGCAATGGCCCCTGAAGTGTGAGGGTTGTGGCTATACTATCATCAGAGACCAAGAGACGAGTAAGGAAGGTAACGAACTTTCTGCTCTACTACTGAACTGTCGATCGTTGAAACGTCATAGCTTGAACATATATGACATGCTGATAGATGACAACCCTGACTTGGTCTTCTTGACAGAAACATGGTTGGATGAGCAATCCCTCCCTGATATTATAGAGGCCCTTCCCTCGGGCTATAACATTCTCCAAATTAATAGAGGGATTCAGAGGGGGGGGATAGCTATTGTCCATAAAATCGAGCTGTCATGTTCTCTTGAACCGACTGCCATTAATAACTGTGAAGCTGGACTATTTTCCATCTCGGTTGGCCCTAATTGCACCATTAAGGGCTACCTTATCTATCGCCCTCCTGGTGTGGCGACCGCATTCATTGAGAGCCTCCTGGAGGCTCTAACGCAATCTGCTTTACGCCATAATAAGTTCATGATTGTAGGAGACCTCAACGTGCATTTGGATGATGTCAACTGCAGAGAGGCTGTATCCCTGATTAATTCGCTTAGAGCTCTTATGTTTGTTTTGGCCGATAACAGAGCCACCCATCAAGCGGGGCATTTGCTGGATCCAATTTTTGTAAATTGGGAAGATATAAGCGTATCTGTCCCGATTAAGATCCTGTGGTCGGATCATTATTTGATCCCTTTTAAACTTAGAAGATTGCCCAACAGGGGGCCTATACAGAAACCCCCCGCTATTAGGCGCAGGGACTGGAGGAAATTCAGTCACGATGTCTTCAGTCAAGCCCTAGGACAGGAACCCCCAAAGCTCAGCGACAACTTGGTTGAGGCGTGCAGGATGTATGATGAATGGGTTGAGGGTGTACTGGATAAAGTTGCCCCCTGGACTCTAAAAGCCATGCCAAATTCTGACATTACACGCACTTTCCCCCTCCTGAGGCGCAGCCGGGAGGTCTTCTATCTATCCCTTGCATTTTAATTGGTGTTTTTACTTGCACTGTATTTATTAGAACTTTGTTTCAACACCTGAGCAAAAGGTGTGCTGAGACCCTCTGACACCCCCTGCGCTTAGTAGCGCTTTGGATTCACTCTCTCTCACCCCCTCCCTGTAGCTCCGGTCCTGCTCTCGGCTGAGTGTTGACGCCGAGGGCAGGGAGCCGGTTTTGGCGGCCATCTTGGGTCGGGTTGGGCTGGTGACGCGACGGACAGCGCTACAAAAGGCGCCTGTGGCAAGGAGCTGGTAATTCTGACATTACACGCACTTTTCTCCTCCTGAGGCGCAGCCGGGAGGTCTTCTATCTATCCCTTGCATTTTAATTGGCGTTTTTACTTGCACTGTATTTGTTAGAACTTTGTTTCAACACCTGAGCAAAAGGTGTGCTGAGACCCTCTGACACCCCCTGCGCTTAGTAGCGCTTTGGATTCACTCTCTCTCACCCCCTCCCTGTAGCTCCGGTCCTGCTCTCGGCTGAGTGTTGACGCCGAGGGCAGGGAGCCGGTTTTGGCGGCCATCTTGGGTCGGGTTGGGCTGGTGATGCGACGGACAGAGCTACAAAAGGCGCCTGTGGCAAGGAGCTGGTAATTCTGACATTACACGCACTTTCCCCCTCCTGAGGCGCAGCCGGGAGGTCTTCTATCTATCCCTTGCATTTTAATTGGCGTTTTTACTTGCACTGTATTTGTTAGAACTTTGTTTCAACACCTGAGCAATGGTGTGCTGAGACCCTCTGACACCCCCTGCTCTTAGTAGCGCTTTGGATTCACTCTCTCTCACCCCCTCCCTGTAGCTCCGGTCCTGCTCTCGGCTGAGTGTTGACGCCGAGGGCAGGGAGCCTGTTTTGGCGGCCATCTTGGGTCGGGTTGGGCTGGTGATGCGACGGACAGCGCTACAAAAGGCGCCTGTGTCAAGGAGCTGGTAATTCTGACATTACACGCACTTTCCCCCTCCTGAGGCGCAGCCGGGAGGTCTTCTATCTATCCCTTGCATTTTAATTGGCGTTTTTACTTGCACTGTATTTGTTAGAACTTTGTTTCAACACCTGAGCAAAAGGTGTGCTGAGACCCTCTGACACCCCCTGCGCTTAGTAGCGCTTTGGATTCACTCTCTCTCACCCCCTCCCTGTAGCTCCAGTCCTGCTCTCTGCAGAGTTTTGACGCCGAGGGCAGGGAGCCGGTTTCGGCGGCCATCTTGGGTCGGGTTGGGCTGGTGACGCGACGGACAGCGCTATAAAAACAGTCAGTGATGGCTCCGCGCAGCGGACGCGATCAGCGGACGCGCCGGACCTGCGCCTGAGTCGTGCCAGAGTCCTGCCCGTCTGCGCCCGTCCGCGCACGACCGGGCTTTGGGCTTAGGGATTCTGGCACACGCTCCTGCTATACTTCAGCGGATCTTCTAGCTCTGAAATCTGACAGGTATACCCTGTCCCCTATCATATGTGCCGCTCTCAAGGAAAATAACATCTTGCATATCCCTAGCCTTAAGAACTCCAGTCTTACACCCCCTCTAAAGCTAGCTACCCTTAATACCAGGTCATTGCAGAAACACCACCTGGAAATTTTCACCCTTCTACAGGACGAGACTATTGATATCCTGACACTCACCGAAACCTGGTTGAGTGATACCTCCTCCCCGGATATCATAGCCGCCCTTCCTAGCGGGTATGATATGATCTGGCACAATCGACCAGAGGGGGCCCGAGGCGGTGGTGTAGCAACGATCTTTAAAAGGCAGTTTACGGTAACCAAAATCCTAATGGAGACCATAAATGCCGTCGACCTACTAGGGATAAAAATCACTATGAACAACTCCTGTCTCATTATTTTAACAGTCTATTGCCCACCCCAAAGTACCTCAATGTTCAACGATCTCTTTTTTCCTATAATATCAGACTTATGCGCACGTTACAAAAACATCTTGGTAACCGGTGACTTTAATGTCCACTGGGATAAAAGGGATCAAGATCCATCAGTCCAGAAACTGAAGACCACTATGACCGCCCTTGGATTGGCACAATTTGTGGAAGCTCCAACCCACATAAAAGGCCATATCTTAGATCTCATCTGGTCCTCTATGCCAAAGGCGGTCATCACAAGCATTACACCCTGTATCTGGTCGGATCACCACCTAATCCTTTATGACATACCGCAAAATAATTCCCAGACTAAACTCCCATTAAAAACTAAAAAAGTGCGCCAATGGAAAAAAGTAAATTCTGATACTCTGATCAAAGTCCTGCCCAAATACAAACAGAAATCCATAATCCCATCAGATGGTACTGACCTTGATTCAAATTATGATATGATAATAACTACCCTTAGGCAATCAATTGATGAGATAGCCCCCGAAAAGACACAAAAAGTAAAGGGTGCAGAGAAAGGAGCCCCTTGGTTTACCCAAAATCTACGAGACCAAAAAAGAAAGCTCCGCTATCTCGAAAGATGTTGGAGGAAATCCAAAAAGGACACCGATAGGGAATCATACAGAACATCGTTTCAAATATATAAAAAGCTTATTGTATCAGCTAAGAAGGATTATTACGAGACACGCATGAATAACGCTACAAACATCCAGAGAGAAACCTTCCAAATCCTGAAAGAGCTAAGTAAGAAGGAGGAAAAGGCAGACATACTGATCGACTGTGATACCTTTCAAGGATATTTCCTTGAAAAAGTAGCGACCATCTTGTCAGATATCAAGAAGGATAATCCAGTCATACACACCAAACCACTGCCTCCTTTAAACTCCTCAACCCCTATCATCACTAGATTTCCCGAAATCGACTCTATTACCCTTAGACAACTAGTAGCATCCACCAAGTCAGGCTCCCCCGCCGATCCCTGCCCGCCCGATATTTTTCGACTAGCAATTCCGATTCTGGAGGATCAGATCCTGGACCTCCTAAACATTTCACTAACTACTGGATCATTACCATCTACCTTTAAAGAGGCACGCGTCAGACCCCTGATAAAAAAGCCTGGGGCAGATCCAACTAGCCTGAAGAATTACAGGCCAATTTCCCAGCTGCCATTTCTATCAAAGTACTAGAACAGCACGTGTTAAAATCTCTGTCATCCCTCCTGGAATCTCACCACCTTCTCCAGGAGCGGCAAGCTGGTTTTCGCGCCCACCATAGCACGGAACTAGTAATGCTGTCTGTACTAGATGAGCTCAGATGCATGGCTGACAGTAAAAAGCCAAGCGCCCTGATATTACTAGATCTTTCAGCGGCGTTTGATACTGTCAGCCATGCACTGCTCCTGGACAGATTAGCCAGGTCCGGGATAGGAGAGCAAGCTCTCAAATGGCTAACAGCTTTCTTATCAGGGAGGACGCAGAGGATCCAGCTAGCAGATCAGGTCTCCGATGTGGGCACCTTAGTGTGTGGAGTCCCGCAGGGGTCTGCGCTTTCTCCGCTTTTATTTAATCTTTACTTACAGCCACTGATAGAGTCCCTGGCAAACATGAACTGTAAAGTTTTTAACTATGCCGATGATACTCAGCTGCTGCTGAGTATCGACAACACAACATCGGCTCAGTCCATGGCCCAAGACATACTACGGTTCACAGTAAATTGGATGTCGTCCAATCTATTGAAAATCAATCCAGACAAAATGGAAGTCCTCGTAGTTTCAACCTCCACTTCCCCTTGGAATGATTTGTTCTGGCCACAAGAACTTGGACCTACCCCAAAACCGTGCCCTAGTGTTAAGAGCCTCGGTATGAAAATTGATCAGGAACTCTCGATGGCCAACCAAGTGTCCGCTGTAGTTGGCTCCTGTACTAACCTGATCAGGCAACTACGTAAGCTTGTCCCCCTACTCTCAAGGAATATGCTTCGAACCATTGTTTCAGCCACAATAGTGTCTAGAATTGACTACGGCAATGCGTTATACCTTGGCCTCCCAAAAAACTCCATCAATCGCCTTCAGGTCATCCTGAATGATGCAGCTCGTCTGATATTTGGAGTCCCGAGGCGGACTCATGCCTCCCCCTTGCTTTATAGGCTACATTGGCTGCCTATAATACAAAGAGCCGAATTCAAGAGTATGTGTATTTGTCACAAAGCAATCCATGGACAGGCGCCAGCCTATATAAAAGATAGGCTTGAAATATATGAACCTAAGCGCGCCTTGCGATCTTCCGGCTCTTTTTTGCTATCCTGCCCACGCTTTAAGATGGCAACAAAAGGAGGCAGATCCTTCTCAGTTCAGGCTCCCATCATCTGGAACAAGCTACCGGAGGCGCGTCGTAGAGAATCCAACCTTCTCCGCTTTAGGAAGTCCCTGAAGACTTTACTCTTCAAAGACGCATTTACATTCCAATAGTCAGGTTACTAGCTTTAGACACTTCTTTACTCTCTTTTTGTTTCTTGTTGCTGTACTTGGTCAGAAGCGCTTTGAGACCTGTCGGTGAGTTGGCGCGATACAAAACCCAGTTACAAATTACAAATTACAAATTACGGAGCACGAGATCCGCTCCGTGGTTTACCGCTGAGCTGCGCGCCGCCAAAACCAAATGTAAGACTCTGGAGCGTAGAGGAGAGTGGAATATGCCCCCTCACTACGTGAAGTCTATAAGAGTGAACTAAGGTCTTATCACAGTCAGATTAGGAAATCTAAAAGAGATTACTATAATAAGAGGATTGACTGTGCAGATAACACATCTAAAGAGCTCTTTATGATTCTGAAGGAACTCTCCGCCCCTCTAGCGAGTTCAGGGGAAGTCCCCCCCTCGACAGAGTCATGCAATGAGATTGCAGACTTCTTTATAGTGAAGGTAGAAAAGATCTACGCATATTTTCAGATTAACTCAGAACCCACAAATTCGCCAGACCCTAACTGTGAAAATCAGGTTATGAAAAAATTTAGGAAGTTTGTGGTCCCCCAAGCAGAGGAGCTAATTAACATCTTATCGGACATTCACTCTGGCTCTCCCTTAGATGCGGTCCCAGCGAGGATTCTTCGCAGTCATATTCCCCAGGTAGCGCAGCACATAGGTAACATGGCCTCTCTTTCCTTCCATGAATGTCTAGTTCCGGACATTTGGAAACTGGCCCAAGTTGTCCCGATAAAAAAGAAAGCCCATATTAGCATAACACAACTAGACAACCTTAGACCAATCTCCCTCCTTCCCTACTGTGCGAAGGTAGTAGAAAAATTGGTTAACCGACAGCTGGTGAGCTTTGTGGAGGAAAATAAGCTCCTCCACTCGTCTCAGTCGGGATTCAGAGCCAAACATTCGACTGAGACCGCCCTCCTTCTATCTACGGAACTGCTGCGGTGTAGGGCGGATGAGGGTCACACGGCCGCACTGGTCCTATTGGACTTAAGTGCGGCGTTTGACACCATATCGCACTCCATATTACTGGACCGTTTGAGTGAGAAGGGAATAACCGGGCCTGCCCATGAGTGGTTGGTTTCCTTCCTTAAGAACAGGAGATTTCAAGTGCATTGTCCACTATGTAAATCCAGTATAAGATGTCTTAGACAAGGGGTTCCACAGGGCTCGATTTTGAGCCCCACGTTATTCAATCTGTACATGGAACCCCTTGCCAAACTGGTGGAGTCATATGGTGTTGCCATAGTCTCTTATGCAGACGATACACAACTGGTGATCAACCTGTCCCGTGATCCAGTTGTGGATGCTGAGAAATTCTCGGCCTGCTTGGTGGCACTTGATGGGTGGATGAAGCAGAACTATCTCCGCCTCAATGGTAATAAGACTGAAGTTCTTATCGTTGGTCCCTGTCCTTCCATCTGGACATCTGCCTGGTGGCCCATAGAACTGGGCTCTGTCCCTGCCCCGGTGGACACAGTCAAAAACCTTGGCATACTTCTTGATTCTAATCTAGCCTACACTAATCATGTTGGTAATGTTGCCGGTAAATGCTATGGCATCTTGAAGGTCCTGAGGAAAATCCTGGACCTACTGCCTCCCAGCACCAGAAAAACAATGGTACATGCCTTGGTCACCTCCCATTTAGACTATGGGAACTCCCTCCTATGTGGACTCAGTAAAAAAGGCCTAATACAGTTGCAACGCGTCCAGAACGCAGCTGCCAGGCTTGTCCTGAACCTCCCTAGGAGGGCCTCTGGGAAACATGCATTGCGTTCCCTGCATTGGCTTCCTATAAAGGAACGAATTAAATTTTAAACTATGTGCATTACCCATCGCATAGCTCACAAAAAAGCACCTTCATATCTCCAGGATTTGCTTCCAATCTATCGTCCTTCACGCCCTCTTAGGTCGATGGGCAGCATGCTATTAGTGGTTCCACGGATCCACAGAGCAAGGATGGGAGGACGGTCCTTTAGACACCTTGCCAGTAAAGACTGGAATGACCTACCCATCGAAATGAGGATGGAACCGTCTGAAACAAGGTTCAGACAGAGGCTGAAAACCCATCTCTTCCCCAAGACATAATCAGTATAGTTTCCCCTGGCTCAAGTGCTCATCCTCCGTGAGCTAAGCTGAAGAGATGTTTAGTGGGAATGTCAGCGCGGGGACGCACTGTTCCTTGTGCAACCAGGCGCTTAACAAATGTCATTAATAATAATAATAATAATTTCCATCCCAGACAGTCACACTTTCCTTTTAAGTTCTACCTCAGTAGCCAATATCTTGGGTCCTGACATTTTGTGCGAATTGACTGTACACCAGATATATTCAACTTCCCTGTGTCACAGAGCAAAGAAAAGAAGGTCCTTGTCCTCTTGTATTGAACAGATGTCAGCCTGTTACCCATAGCCTTAAAATGTCTAAAGAATTGTCAGAGTTGGTTGTTCTGGTGCCTGTTATATTATGGTTAACAAGACCCATGATGTGATGTGCATGTCATCCAGGCCCGGACTGGCCATAGCGGGCACCGGGCGTTTCCCCGGTGGGCCGCTAGGGTGGGGCCGGTTTTGGGCCCCTGGAAGGCCGTTTTTGTTACCGGGGGTCAGCAATGTCAGCCCTCGGTAACAAAATCGGCCGAAACCGGCCGTCGCAAACTGCTCACCTGCACTCCCCCTGACCCCAGGGGGGCCAGCTGAGCAGTTTTCCAGGGCCGGTTTCTGTTCTCAGTCCGGCCCTGATGTCATCCATGAATCTGTGAGGCAGATGAAACAACTGCCTCACATTCCATAGTATACTCTAAAGCTTTAAGCCAAGGCAGGAATTTGACCAATCATTGCAGACCTTACAAAACAAGATGTTTTGGAAGCTAGCAGGTTAATACTCCTAAATTTCCTATGACAAAATTGGGAAAGACCAATGTGTACAGATTCATTCAAGATCAGAGGCATATATAAAATGTGGTTATCCCTCGCTTTTCAGTGGTCCTATCCTGCAAATGGCCAATTGTTTACCTTGATAGATTTGTGTTCCACCACCTTCTCCATACTCATCCACGACGAGAGTCAGTTTGTTTTTATGTTCTCAATCAGTGGCTCACAGCTTGCGTGGCAGAGACTTCCTTAAAGATTTACAGAATCTCCTTCAGTCTTTTCCCAAGATATAAAGAAAGATTTAGACACCATGGCCTTTCCCACCAACTCTATTTTGTTCCAGCACATTGTGATTTTTTTCCTTGCCTCTGTTACTTTGTAGACCACAGCAAGAAGACCTTGTATGCCTCCAGACTGAATTGGCAAAGAAAGGGCATAAAGCTTCAAAGAATAAACTGCAATTTTACCCATCCCATGTGTGTTATCTTGGTCGTGTGATATCTGCTGGAAAGGGCCTTTTACTGAAAGAATGATACAAGATCTTAGGGATCTGAAAAAGCCTAATGCATACTCCTCCTCTGTAGATCCCGTAATAGTAGGGCTCTCTCCACGCCTCCTCTCTCTAGCCGCTGCTGTCCACCTTGTTGAAGCTTCTGAAAACATTGTATTGGGTTCCACCTTGATTGTGGTGGTTCCTTACTGTATTGTTGCCCTCCTTCCTTCTACTAAGACTGAACACATTTCCACTGCCAGGTTATCCTGTTACAAGCTTATGTCATTGCCTATCTCCCAGTGCTTAATTTGCAAAACATTAAGTGACAGGACCCATCTCAGGAGGCTATGGCAGCCTGCATCACCCATTTCCCCTGCCAGTGCTGCCAATAACACTACCAACACAACTACTAACCATCCCACTCCTACAAATGTGAACATTCAGACTATTCCAGGCCTCCCACAGCTATAAGAATGGTGTGGAATATTCTGAATTGTCATTTGTAATGTATATTAAATTATCAAATACTGTGGTGGTGTTCATGTCAAAGTTAGACTGACAGCACCACCATGTGGTGTCCTAATATTAGTGCCAGTGCTGAGAATTATGTGCTGGTGCCGAGCACCAGAAACCACAGGCTCAAATTAAGCACTGCTGCCTCCGATATCACCCCAGTCCATTGTCCCATTCTGAACCTCACATCTCTTATGCCCACTAGTGAAAAGGGAGAATGCCATGATTGTCTTGGAGTAACTGAACATGTAACAAAGCGCTACATTAATCTTACAGATGCACAGATACCTAACTCTTAATTACTGTATTTTGTGGCTGGATTATGTCTTAGAAATGATGAAGGTAGGATGGTTGCAAGGCACAGTGTATGCATATGTACGTATATCAAATTGTTAAAAGACGCTGCTGCTGCATGCCCAATATGAGATCTGCTCAAGTTGCTGAACTTATTGCTCTTACCAAAGCTTCCATCCTTGTTTAGAAAAAGATTGCAACTGTGTTTACATATCTGAAATATGTATTTTGAGTCATGCCTGACTTCGAGCTACTCTGGCTATAAAGGGTTTTCTAATTTTCTCCAGTAACCCGATTAAAAATGGCTTGTATGTTCAGCATTTGTTTAATACTTTAGTTTTACCCCATCAATTGCAGATGTTAAATGTTTTGCCAACCAGAATTCTCATCATGAAGTGTCGGGACAATGCCCTTGCTGACTCCCAGGTAGGAAAGCTACTTTGTGTCGAACCAGTGACACTACTGTGCCTGTTATACACACCTATTTATTTCTTGTACCTTCTGTAAAAGATTTATCTTTGTTGCATTAGCAGACCTCACAAGATACAATACAGTACTGGATGAAACATAATTGTCCAAGGAACCCAGTATGAATGTGAGGAGACAGCTCATGGCATGTGGTTGCAATTAAAGTTCTTCTTTTCCACCTTGCACGGTTGTATCAGGGAGCTGCCCATGTCGGTAGGGATGGGATGGTTCATGATGCCGCAACCCACTTATACATGTCCTTATCTCCTTTTATAGGTCAGAACTATTGCCACTCCTGGATCATCTGCCAGTCACATGGTAATGGTAAGGGAATCAAGCCCACCACCGCTGCTCACCCGCCTCCTTGAGGCAACTTCCAAATGAACTTTATCGACTTGCCAAAAGGTGCCTCCTATTTTTATGTACTAGTGATTGTATGTTTTTAGGGTTGGAAAATGTGTATCCATGTGCAAAAGCAGATTCCATAATGGTAGATAAGCATTTACTTAGGGACTTCATCCCATATTTCAGAACCCCATGTCATCTCTCAAGCAACTGAGCAACACACTTCATTTATGCTGACATGGGTCCACTCTTTCTAGTGCAAACGTCCTGCACCTCCGCAAGATGGCTTACCACCAGTTCCCATCTCCGGAACTGCCCCAGGCTCCAGGTAAGGGCCACCAGCTGAAACTTCTCCGACCATCTCTCGCACAGCTAAATTGGACATCCAAAGTCAGCTGACCAAGCTTGGTCCTGGAAGGAGCCATCCCACCTGCCTGGCTGTTTGTTGCTTCACAGTGATGCACTAATCGCCTCTCACCATTACCACCTCCATCCAATGAGAATGACTCTCTTTTTGATACTGGATTCCTCTGTGGATATGGCCCACTTACTTTGCCACCACCATCAGCCTCCTGGTGGTATCTCATGGCTTTGGAATGGGCAGTTGCGGGAACAGCAAACTGCACTTGTCATTAAATTGGGCCACCATTCTGGGTATGATAGCAACTCCTACTGGCTGTTGCTTGAGAAATATTGGCAAACAATAAATCTTTCTTCTTCCTGCTGGATTTACGCTCACTTGCCCTGTGATGTCTTAGGGGTTTTGCCTTTCAATGGAGTGCCCCTCAGCAAAAATGAAAGTCTCCTTGATCTGTTCTACAATGGGCACTAACTCCCTGCATGGGCAGGCACCTATCCTGAAACAAGGCACAGTATAGAAGATTTTAACAAACCCACCAGCTATTTGTCTGACATTACACGTCTTGCTTATTCGGAACAGGGGACATTTTGTGAACACCAAGAGACTACTAACTAGAGCATATTTGTGGGCTAAAGCAAATGTGACACTTTATTAGAGACTATCGGCCACATGCATCAATCTAGGATTTTGCATTTCCTAAATAGCGAAAATTAAGGAATCGCTATTTAGGAATTGCAAAATCCTATGCATCAAGAAATCCTAATTTTTTTTAGGATTTCTTAAATTTCGGAATTTGCGATTCCTTAATTGCGAATTGCAATTAAGGAATGGCATTACATTGATTCCTATGGGCCTAGAGGCCCATAGGAATCAATGCCGTTTTGCATTTCTTTTTTTAGGAAATCGCAATTTGTTGATGCATTGCAAGGGCGCAGAGGGGGGTCCAAAGGACCCCCCTCCTGCACCCCTGAAATGTATTTTAAAGTGCATGTTTCACACACACATGTCCTAAGGACATGTGTGTCTGTAACATGACACTTTTCAAAATGCATTTTTGTGCTTTTTGAAACAATTTTGCAAATTAACACGAGGGTCAACCTCGTGTTAATTTGCACTTCCTATTTCAAAATTCGCATTTTTGTTTTAAATTATGCATTGCATTTAAGGAATCGCACAAATGCGATTCCTTAAATGCATTCTCATTTTTAGGAAATGCAAAAAAAACCGATTTTTGAAAAAATGTTTCATGCATCCCAAAAACGTATTTAGGAAGCGCAAACGCCGAATTTACCGATTCGCACCGTTTGCACTTCCTAAATAGGTTGATGCATGTGGAGGTATATGTCATGATGCAGCTCCCTATAAACACCTTTATAGCCGCTGTTATCAGAAGGACTATGCACATTTCATCTGTGACGAAGCTTATTCCTGGCTGCCTCGAGACTGCGCTGAGGTCTGCTATACAGCTTAGGTGTCTCTTGCCATCAGAATCTCTGCAGAACAACCCTTCTAACAAAAGCTGAGCTGCCCTGAGGCATCCGAAATAAACAGATTCTTCTCCATTTTCTTTCCCAACTATGGGTTATGACAAGCCATCAAAGAAACTAGAAACAATGCCAAAATATTAGAAGAGGTAGCCTATGCCAATGCCATTTCTTTAACTCAGCTAACTGATCAGCTAGACACCCAGAGAAGCTTGCTTTTGAAGAATAGAATTCCCATGGACATTACCCTGTTGCTAAAGGGTGGGGATTTGTGTCATAGTAGGGTCAAAATGTTGCACTCACATGCCTAACACATGCCAAACACCTTTCTCCGTGTCGATGAACAGAGAGATCACATCAAGAACGGTGTAGGAGAATTGAATGGGATAAAAAGTGGCTTAGACTTGATGCAGCGGCATCTGGTCTTGGATAACTCCATTATCTTGGAAATGGGCAATGTAGATTTTTGAAATAGAAATTGTTTGTATTGATTAAACGGAGCCTACGTAACATTTAGAGAGTGTGTAAAAGTAAAGGTGTGGGCCATTCTTATCTGCTTGATATTGCTCCTGCTGATGATCATAAATGTAAAAATGAAGAATTTAAAACAGATTATGCCATATGCTATTGTGTTTAACTTTTTCACCTCACGATGAAAAAGAGGGTACTGAGTGTACCATGTTATTTAGACTGTTTGTAATAACATTATGATTGGCGTTTTTTTAAGCCTGCTTAAGACACTACCAGCTATGATATTTTGCACATTTGCATCTATTTTAAATGCACTGCCATCTTGGTGTCCACTGTTGGACTTTGGACATTTAGCCTAACTGTAAAAAAAGTAACCGTATGCTCGTTATGAAGTTGGCGCAATGAAGAGAGATTTGCAGCTTTGGTGAAGTCAACCTTTTACCATAGCCATTTGTATCTTTATTTCAAACCCTTCTCACATTCTTTCCATTAGTCGGAAGAGAGTTTCTGTTTGATCACATACCTTGTCCTCTGTTTATTGCATTGAGAAAAACGGTATTCAGGCAGCACAAGCAAATATAGAAATTAACATTATGTGCTCCAGCTAATTGGGACGGTGAAGCACAGGTGAGTTAAAATGGCAGATTGCACTTTGAATCACTTTGATGCTTGCTGGCTATTTTTGCATTAAACATGTGTTAGATTTCCATGAGTTTTCCCCAGTGTCTGTTTTCTTTCACACAGGTTTATCAAGACTTCAGGTTCAAGAACACTGGAATTCATAGGACCTGTCTCTGTGTCAAGTGTTTGTTAATCAGAAAGTGTGTTAACTGTAAACCGAGTGCATGATATGAAACTATGAAGAGAAGTCTTACATTAGTGATAGGTGATAGTGTGTCCAACCCACAAGGAAGATCAGTTATAGAGTAGTAAATTGTATTTCTTGCCAAGAAAACAAAACCTCAGAAACGAACATGTCCTGCTGGTTATGCCAGTAGGACTGAGGCTGCAGGATATGAAACAATAGAGAAAAATCTTCAGGCTCTTGAATCTGTAAGTGGCTTACCTGAAAAGGTTAGGATTCTAGGGCCTTATTTATGAAGGCCTTGCGTCAGTTTTGCGCCGCCGGTGCGTCACTTTTTGTGACGCACCAGCGGTGAAAAAATGCGCCTCGTTGCGCCATATTTAAAAAGTGACGCATCTAGGTAGATGCGTCACTTTTTAAACACCTGCACCACATTATACCTGCGTCAGGTATAATGTATGCAGAGGGGGCGTTCCCCCGCAAAAAGCCTCGTAATAGTGACGCAGTGAAATCTATGAGATTTCACTGCGTCACTTTTAGGACGCTGTTGCGTCAAAATCTTGTGCCTGCCTCACAGCAGGCGTAAGACTGACGCAGGCTCTTTCACATGGTGCTTTCCCCATGTGAAAGGACACATTGCTGGAGTTGCGTCACTTTTGTGACACACTATAGCAATGCGTCACTTTTGTGCTTACAGATACGTCAGAAATACTGACGTATTTGTAACTCCTTGCGACATGATGCGTCATACATTAAATATGACGCATCAGGAATGTCGTAAGGAGTGCGCAGTGAAAAGTCACGCATCGCTGTTTTCACGCAGCGATGCGTCACTTTTCATAAATGAGGCCCCTGGATCTATAGTACAATGGCAATGGAATTACAACTACCCTCCCCCAGTATAAAGCTAAGCTCCATTGAAAGTTCAGATGTGTTTTACAAGACTTGGACTGTGCTATTGAGCACTGTAGGAAGAAAAGCAAAAGGTTCCATCTAAGTCTAATAATGCACAGGTATCAGAAAGTGCATGTGACACAGTTTCTACAAGTGGCATAGAAGGGGAATATGAGCTCCAAGTCATTACAAGTCAGAAGAGAAATGTTTCTTCTGTGATTATAATGACTCTGAGATGCAGAAAAAAACATTGTCCCCAGCATCAACTCTTAATGGGATATTGGCATAAGCCATGACTTTGAATCTGCAAGACGAATGGCTTATTGCCAAGCTAAGTGATGAGACATGATTGCTGCAGATGCAGTATCCCATGCAGGATGCCTTAGACGCGTGTATCGTAAGCCAGAAGTGAAAAGGATGATTCACGGCGTTTGATATTCAGGATGCATTTGCAGCGTCCAGCTTTCCTTGCATCCACTTTAGAATACGAAGGAAATAAGCGCGTTTTTCTATAGAAAAATGGAGCACCTTGAAGGAAATGTGTCCAGTGCTCCTTCCACAAGACTAAAACAACAAGTTCTAGTCAGCATCCCTCAACCTGAGTCTTATACAGGAGGAAGGGATGTGTTAAAAGTCTCGAAAAAAACAGCTGGATGTTTTTAGCGGTAAAACTGTGCTCTTTATAAGGAATCAGAAGCAGTGATCTTAGCACAAGCACCAACGATATTACACCGACATGTTCCACAACACTAACAACCAGTGCTTAATTTGCAGAAAACATAAGTGCTGGGGCCCTCGTCAAGTGGCCACCGCAGTTTGCACCACACAATGCCACTGTACTTAGACAACTACTGACCATCACACTGCTACAAATTGACAATACAGACTGCTGGAGGCCGCCAAAGCTTTAAGAATGGCTTGGGTGGCAGGTATTAGTTATTTTTAATGTATATTGAATTAACAAACAACTGCTCTTCTGCTCATCGTTAAATTGCACAAACAGCGCCACCATGTAGCAGCTGTCATAAGTGCAGGTTCTGGCAATTAAATGCCATTGCTGAGCACCGCAACCCACCGGCTCAAATTAAACACTGCTAACAAAAAAACCTTTTATGGATCATTCAAAGAGTAATCCCATTCTGTCTAAACTTCTGGTTCTAACATCTATGATAATTTATGGCTCAAGAATCCAAAGTGAGCTAAATTATAGATCACAGCAAGGTCTTACCATAGCACAGCTAACAGCTTTCAGTACCTTTGAAGAGCGGTGTCAGTCATCTAGAAGTCCAATAGACACTGTTTTTAATATATGTAGGCTCCCACGTCCGCTCAAAAACAAATTCGAAGGACCTTGTGGACTTCCTATTTAGTTTCGGCATATCATTGCCATGGGCATTTAGTTTCTCCGCTGAACAAGGAAATCGACTATGATAATGTTCATTTTGTTGTTTTAATCACTCCATGCTTTTAAAAAAATGGTCATTAAAATCGTTGATGTTGTCAACATTGATCACAATCCCAGTGCAACAAGTGCCGAAGGATTATTCAATGCAACTGGAATTTCACTCTTCCAGTATCCTGACAAGTCAACTAGTGGTATATGTCAAATCATCAAAATTAGAATATAGTCCTCAAGAAGATGATGACATTTCCTACAAGTATTCATGAGTACCCCCAGTTGCTGTTACCAAGCTGACAGGCTCTCCTCTAAAACTCCCTGTTCTTGAGTATGTGTCAGAAGAATTGGCACACAAGAGAGTCGTTGACGATCATACTTGGTATAGGCATTGTCACAGCCCTGCTCAGAGGGCTGAGGGGTAAGCAGGAGCTACTGGACCCTGCTATGGGGGTTGAGGACTTTTACTCCAAATGTCCAGGGGCCCGAGCTACTATGGATCATGAACAACTGGACCCCTACACCACTTGACTTTCAGTGGTAGCGTGTAGCGAGCAGTCTAAGAATTCTCTGTGGTGGGAGGGGGAGAGAAAGATGCAGGGGATGAGCACAGGCTCACAACTAAAAATACATTCAGTAGCAGCAATACATGATTATCCAGTCAAATGCTTTCTCTTATGACAAAAGTAGTATTTATATACAAACCCAAAGTGAAATATGGCAATGGAATATGCAAACAATAAACATAGCCCCCTGGGGTCAGGGCTCTAGTGTTTGATGGTAGTCTCCGGAGTTCCACTTCCCCCACACTAGTGGTAGTGGTTACTCCCCTTTCACCAAAGGTGACATTCAAGTGACCTCATTAGCAGCCTGAGTCTTAGGAGTCCCACTCCAACTCCATTAGCAAAGTGAAAAGTGTTTCAGTGCCAAAGTGATATCTGGCAGACAAGTTCCACTGAGGTCTTTTTGGCCCATAGCTCACTCTTACCAGCACCAGCAGGGATTGTCTGACAGAAGCCTTGGAGACCGTCTCTCTTGTGGGAGCAGCAGCTACCTCCGGTGAGTTTCACACACAAGGCTCTGCAGTGGCCGCGGCTTGGTGTCCTCTACACATCTCTGATGCAACAATCAGTCTCCCTTGGTCTTTTCGTCAAGGGGTGGGGGATTGTTGGTGGTTCTTCTTTCAGATCCAAAGTCAGGGTTCAGGCCTGCATGGGTCACCAGGGCGGCTCCGCCTCACGATGATACCATTCTCCAGGCTGCGCTCGTCTTCCTCCAGTGGCACCCTCCGGCATTTGGGGTCACCGCACCTTCTCTTCACTTGGGCAATGGCCAGATTGGCACAGCAGCATGTCCTTGTTCATGGTGGCACCCTCTGTCATGCCGGGCCGCAAACTAACACTGCACATGGGCAACAGCTGATTGGCAAGGCAATCTTCATGGCAGTACCCTCTGGTGTATGAGTTTGCCAACTCACACTACGCATGGAAACGAGCCTGATTGGCATGGGAATCTACACAGTGGCCCCTTCTTGCATACAGGGTCACCGACTCACATCATAAACAGGCTTCTGCACAGAAATCTTCAGAGGAGATCCCTCTGCATGCAGTGTTGTTGACTTAGGCCTGCACATGGGTAATGACCCAATCGGTATGGCAAAGTTCACAACTCACTTTACGGCGGCACGCCACTGGTATCCAGGGGTCGCCAACTTAAACCTGCATACAGGTAATAATCCGATTGGTGCAGCAGCTGTCTCCTCACACGTTGCTACAGTGATCCACTCACCAGGATCCCCCACTGGATCTTTATGCCTTCTGCTCTCCATTTCCTCACAGGACTCACTGGTCTTGGCAAGCAGGCAGACACTGGTGCTCCAGGGGCAGATTGTCTTGAATGCCATCATCCAGCCTGAAGACTGGAAGAACTTAGTCTCCAGCCTTGGTTATAAGCAGACGTCTTGAGGAGCATCTTCTCCTCGCACAGCCCACCTGGCTGCTTGACAGTTGACAATTATAGGGTCCTCAAACTCCCCTTCTTATAGTCCATTTCCAGACACCAAGGGCCCGATGTAGGTCGCCCAATACCGGTCGGTAATGGCTGAAAATCGGTAATTTCGGCCGTTACCGACCGGTATCTGGAAAATGAGATGTAGGTGTCAAAAATTTATCGAATCGGAAAATATGAATCGGTAAAAATCCGATTCTGTATTTACCGATTCCATATTTACCGTATCGGTATTTACCTATTCCGTATTTACCGATTCCTTATTTACCGAATCGGTAATTAAGAAACGGTAAAAAAGGCCCATCGAGATGAAGGAAAGCCCAAAAATACCGAATTTCATGAAATTCGGTATTTAAGAGTCGGTATTTACCATGGACTGAAAGCAGGTGGTAACCAGGTGCAGGCTATAAAAAAGGGCCCAAAATGCAACAGTGTTGCAAGAATGGCGGCATTCTATGTGATTGCGAGGCAACAAAGGCTACAGGCAGCAGGAGAGAGGGTCTGGCAAAGGGAGGAGCAGGTCTACAGACAGAGGATCATCATATTCCAACTGACAGAGCCTGAGATACTGCAGAGGTACAGGCTACACCCCAGAACAATCCTGGACTTAACTAGGGACCTCCACCCATACCTGGATCACCCAACACCCAGGGCCCACGCCATCCCACCCCATGTGCAGGTGCTGTGTAGCCTACACCTGCTTGCCTCTGGGAGCTACCAGAGTGTGATTGCTGCAGTTGGTGGTGTATCCCAGAGCTGCCTGTCCCGTTTCTTCAGAAAGTTCCTGGATGCCATGACGCAGAGAATGGAACATTACATCCGGTTCCCTGACACACCTGCGTAACTTGCAAAAACAAAAACTGACTTCTATGGACTGGCACACTTCCCACATGTGATAGGCTGCATAGATGGCACCTACAATCCACTATGCCCACCTGCAGCCACTGAACACATCTACAGAAATCGTAAGTCGACACACTCCATCAATGTGCAGGTGATATGCAATGCTGCCAACATCATCACTGACATAGTGGCCAAATATCCAGGGAGCACGCACGACTCCTACATATTCCAGAACAGCGGAATATACACACGTCTTGTTGCTGGAGATTTTGGTGATGGATATCTCCTAGGTAAATAAGTGTAACACACCCTGATATGAATGGCAGATGTATGTGTCATGTGTATGTGACTCATGGACCTCTCATTCTCTCCTAGACGATAGTGCATAGGCCCTGCGTTCCTTTGTGCTCACACCATACCTCAATCCAACTAACAGAGCCGAAAGGCGTTACAATGTGGCACACAGGTCAACTCGCAACATAGTGGAGCGCACATTTGGACTCCTCAAGAGCAGGTTCCGCTGCCTCCACAAGAGTGGAGGAGCACAACAGTACACCCCCATCATGTGTTGCAAGATTATAGTGAGCTGTGCCATGTTGCACAATCTTGCCACCAAAGAAGGCACTGAGGTGGAGGTGACACATCACGAGGACATTGATGATGACCAAGAACATGTAGACCCCCAAGCAGCAGGAGCAGCAGCGACAGATGGAAGATTGAGACGGACAGAGATTACACGTCGATATTTCTAGGTAATGTATGACACACAGACAGGAATAGTGTTTGACAATTGTAGTTTAATATTCACTACATCTGAGACATAATAGGAAAGCCATTGTCCTTAAATGTCCATCTGCACAACTGCGTGTGCTCAGTTGACGTGACTGTGAGCAGTCCTGTGCATTCCTGCCAATGTTCAATGCTTACGCCCACGCACTACATTCCGGGATTGACGTGACAGGGATTCCAAATCTTGACTGGGGCCTGACTCAGCATTGCTGCGCCTGCCGCTCCTGCGCACCTCTGGTACAGGTGTGCTGGAGCCACTCCTGCTGGTGGACCCCTCTGTCTCCTCCACACCCGTGTCACCAGCATTGGCTTGAGTTGTGAGCATCTGCTCCATCGCAGAGGTCACTCTTCCCATGCCCCTTGTCAAGTCTGTGCAGCAGTGCACAATTGCATCCTGCATGGAAATTGAGCGGCGGCACAGTAGGGATGTGGATGTAGCAAATCTGTTTAGTGCCTTGGACTGCTGCCGCATATACTGCTGCTCCCTGCGATGCTCAAGTTGATCCCTGTCCAACTTATCAGACAGTACACCCATGTAGGTAGAGTTGTCCGACATCCCCTTGGAAATTGCCTCCAAACTACTGGCAATGTGGCCTATTCCCTTGTCAATGTTTGACATTTTGTTGTTCATGCTGCGCACCTGCCTATGCACGGCCATCAGTGCCTTGGCCTGCACGCGCTGTACTTTGACCATTGTGGCCTCCAGGCCACAGAATACGCTCCCACCTTCCTGCCCATCGCCAGCCTCACGTGCCCTCCTGCCAAGGACACTGGTGCACGCAGCGCCAGCAGTGATCTGTGATCTGGCCTTGTCAGCCACAGGTGCAAATGTCTGATCTGCAACATCATCATCCTCCTCATCAGAGGTTTGCAGGATCCTCTGAGGGGGCACATCAGCCCTACTTATCCTTCCCTGCATGGTCGACCTGGAAGTTGGTTTGGGTGTAAGTGGTGTGCTTTCCACCTCAGGAGAGCCAAACAATAGAGGTGATAGCGGGACAGGTGTTGAGGCTCGCTCTGGTGTTGAGGCTTCCTGGGTTGTGTTGTTGCCTCCTTCTACAGCGCTATGACCTGTGCTTTGTTTCTCCTTCTCACTTCTCTTAGTTGCTGGTGCCCTCTCCTCCCTTGGTGGTGCTGAACTGCGTGAGGACTCTCCTGTGGAATGAAATTGACATAGGGTCAATGTTGTTGTTCACCTGTGTGTACTTCTTAAATAAATACTTTACACACCTTTGCCCAGTGTACATTGTGTGTTTGGAGATGTGTGTGGCATGCCTTGCTGAGTCTTGTGTATGCATTGCATGTATGTACTCTTGACTACGTCTCCAATGATGCATTGCTGGCCCCAAGTATGAGCTGTTCTGCAGTGTCATGACTCTACACAGTGGGGTACAGGTTAAGGGTAGTGGTTGTGGATTATGGTACATGCATCTTACCTTGTTTCTTTGATGCTCTGGCTGTACTGTCCAGGTCTCCAATCCCATGGATGCATTCTGGCTCCAGGGTTGTTTCAACAAGCTCCTCCATCTCAGAAAGTTTTGGTGCTTTGCTCCTACCACCTCCTGTCACACCAGCATCCTTTTTTTGGGCAGCAATATTCTTTTTGGTTATGATGCGCAGGTCATACCATCGCTTTTTAATGTCCTCGATATCCCGGTGCGTCACACCAATGGCATTGACTTTGCCCTGTATGCCAAGCCATATGTTCCTCTTCACAGACTCTGCAACATGCAGAGACTGTCTTCCAAATATTTGGTTGTAGTGACTTACTATTTCTTCTACAGCCACCTGCAGTTCTGCTGGGCTGAACTTTATCTTTCTTTTGCCCTCCCCACCATCCTTTTGCCCTTCCTGCGACTCCATTCTGTAGCACTGCTTGGCTCTGGATGCTCAGCTCCTCTCACCTCAGCTCAATTGTTTGTTCAGTTGCTGTGCACCTGCATAGGTGTGGCCACTCCCAGGTACTGGGGAGGGGTGCTTCATTCTGATTGGTTGGAAACTCTGGGCCTTGGTTGTGGGGTGTGTAGGGTGTTTCTGATTGGTTGGCAGGCTCACATGTCGAACTTCAAACTGCCGTTTCGGTATTTTCCGAATCGGTATTTTCCGAATCGGTAAATTCCGAATCGATAAAATCTGATTCGGTAAATCCCATTCATTCCTATGGGCCTCCTGGCCCATAGGTATGAATGGGTTTTACCAAATCGGAATTTACCGATTCGGAATTTACCGATTCGGAATATACCGAATTCAGATACCGAGTCATTCCAAATCGGTAAATTCTACCGATTTTTTACCTACTTACCATTTTCCGATTCTGAATTACTGATTCGGTATGAGTCGGTATTTAAGAATCGGAAAATACAAATTACCTACATCTGGCCCCAAATGTGATTTAGGGTCCGGGTCTTTGAAGTTTGTATAGGGGATCTGCTTCATTTTGAAGTGCCTTCTCATCTGCCCTGCTCATCCTTCGGAAAGCAGTTTGTCAGAGCAGGAGCAACTTCAAACCTGACAGCCACACAACACAGGCCATGGGAATGACTAGAAGTTCACACCTGAATGTCAGCCACAGCGATGTGTGGATCAAAAGGTTACCACAGGCCCTTATCCCTATTCTTTATGATTCTCTTATCAGTCCTTCTTGAGATGTGTCCAGACCCCTTTTCTCTGAATCAAAGAGCACCATTGGAAGTGTACTTGAGAGCCTAGCTCTCCTTCCTCCAGTGTGTGTGTTTCACCCAGCTCACAGGAATGAAGGAATCGACAATTCTGTCTCGGGGGATTCCTCTATCTCCTCATGCTCCTCCATTCATCTGTGGTTCTTCCAAAATGGAACCCAGAATCTTCTATGTAGTGTACCATTCACAGGCACACATACACCCAACCCATGCATACACCACACACACTGCACAACACTACGTGCTAACTCTATGTAGGCCAATGGTGTCTTAAGCACACAACAGCAGAACTTTACATGAGTGAATCTGTAAGCCTCACTCCAGTGTAACCAGTAAATAAGGCCTGTTCACTTCTACTAATCACTACACTACATGCTTCCACCACCTTGCTCGTGCTACTTAACTCCTCACAAAAATAGTAGCCGTTCATCACTATGAGGGTAGCGCTTAGGGGGCCCCCCTGGTCTAAAAAGTCCATAATCCATGAAACAGGCCTATATCATGGCATACACAAATGATTTGTGTTTGGCCAGATATCCCTACATCATTGCAGTTGGGGGCACTCAGAACAGGGATACATGTCCATCACCACACAAGGGACTTTTCTGGACCAACAGACGCCCCTCCCATATCAAAACACCCTCAACCAATTCCTACCCAGAGAAGTTGGGTGGTCAGATTGGTAAAATCAGCGGGAAAGTGAATCAGCATTTGTGTAGCTTAATCTGGCTCTGTGCTCCACTATAAACCCAAGCCTTTGCTAAGAAATAGACCATCTCAACAACTTGAGATTCACTCCCTTCGAAGCCATCAACCATTTCAATGGCTTCTGAACTGTTTGCACTATAAACTTAGTGCCAAACAAGTAAGGGTGGAACTTATGCAAGGACCACATTATGGCAAAGAACTCTCTCTCATTAGCTGCCCAGTTCTGTTCTCTGAGTAGTAATCTCCTACTTATAAAGGCTACTGGATGTTCCCTACCTTTGTCATTCAATGAGTTAACACCACCCCAACTCCCTTGTCTTAGACAGGGCTGTGTCCTATCTGCTATGTCACTCAGGTCCCTCCTTCTAGTCTAGGCAGTTCCTCTCCCTTCTCGATAGGGAGTTAGCATTATTATGGCTCAGGTGCAGATATCCTCTCCAACATACTTGGACCCAGTGTTTGATAACTCAGTTTACTAAGTATCTTACTACCTGTGATGGAGTTGTCCTTCAGGCAGCCACTCAGCTTCCTTCTCAGAGTGCTCGCTCCTTCTCCAGTTTCTGGGAGGGGGCGCACTTCCTGCACTCTATTTCTGTGCTGGCAGCTGGAGCACCCCCTTGGCAGACACGTATCCTTCAGTCATGCTTTTTCGTGGTCCCCAACAATCTTCTGCAGTTGTCAGACAGATGGGAGCAACTGTGCCAGGAGAATGCTTGGGCTGATCTACTGTTGGAGATACAGCCACGCATAGGCTGCTCTTCTGATAGCAACACAGTCACACAAATGCCGATCTACTGTTGACCACACCGCCCCATAAACTTTGGATTGTAAATGAAGAGCGCAGCCTTAATTGGACCTGGACAATCACAGTCTGAGTCTTCGTAGTTCCGGCCTAGAAATGCTGTGGAAAGACTGTAGGCCCACAGACACCAGGGTCCACAGATAGCTCTCCTGACTCTTTTTCCTCTGGATGTCCCACAGACACCAGGAACAAACAAATCCTCCCTCTTCCCCGATGGACACTCCTCCTGAGGGATTGGAAGTCTCCTTATCTCTTTCAGCATGCAGACTTCCAGACACATTGGGTCAGGCTTACACTCTTTCAGCAAGTGGTCTGTCTTGGGTGATGATGTACCCTCACCTCTTGGAAGCTGGCTGTCCGGCTGACACCAGCTCTTGTTGCACAGCTGTACTCTGTGGAGAACTGACTTCCTTGACCATAGAAGGCTTGGGACTAGAACAAAAAGTGGGTTGTTTGGATCTACTTTTATACAATCAGAGCAGACATGAGATATGGATCCAATGTCTGCATCCTTAGAATTGCTTTGGGTTGGTTCTAAATGCCTGCCTAGGCGGGTCTTTAGACACACCTTTTGTGTCGAGTGATATCTCTCACAGCAGGACAGTCTCCAAATGAGGCACAAAACATGTGAGGTTTTGCCACATAGCTGTCATCATCCAACTGAAAGTTTGATCAGAGGCAGAAAAAAGCCTGGGTCTCACCTAGAGGGGCACCTTCACTTTGTACACCGGAGTCTGTAGTCTCACCCTTCACCCCTACTATCACTAAATAGCAGTTTTCAGGAAGACTAATCTGCAGCTCTTTGCATGCAAAGGGCTTGATTGAATTTCTATATGAGCCTTATCTCCAGGGTTGGGCGGAATTTGCGTAGTCGTGCTACGCAAAGCTCACCGAAATGGCAAAAAATCTCCGTCAGCACTCAGAATTCCGCGAACATGCGGAATTGCTTGTTCCACCTTTTCGCAATGCTTTTTTCCTGTTCGCGAATGCTGTTTGCGTGCTATGGGGAAATATCTTGCGAACACGTATCTTGGAACTGCGAACAAGCAAAAAATTCAGTGGATTTCAGAATTTTTGGCAATTCCGCATTCTCTGCGGAACGCGAAATTACCCAAATTCCTCAAAGTCCGTGAGCGGAGCAGAATTTACTGTCCATGCCTACTTATCTCCACTCCCATCATGTCTGTATCTAAGTATCCTCCCTCCAGCTTCAGGAATGTCAGAAATAATCCCCCAGAGTCTGGGAAAACAATTTCATCCCCATATTGTGCAACATATTAGGCCTGGGCTTCCATCATTACTCTGGTGAACACACACACATACATGTACGATGCACACTACACTGTTCAATGTACAACTGGGATATCGGTGTTGGGTGGGCCAGTAGGCCTCCACTCTAGTGATGCAGATAAGAAAACACAGTATGCTGCCACCTGCCCTCTGTGTGCTAACCCCATGAAATGGACCGTAGTCGACTACCTGTCAATGATGGCAAGCTTGGTGCGTCCTCCCAGGTCACAGGACAAATCAAAGACCTTACTCATGTCAAGGGACAGGCCCAGGCCCTTGCATACATACTAGATTAGCGTGACACCAGGATACCAGATACCTGCAGTACGGCACTCAGGGCAGTGGAACATGACTGTACACCAATAAAGGACAATTCAATCCCAACAATAAGAAAAAAAAATTGAACTTAAGCTTTTCTTATACCCTACTTCTGTCCTTTTACTTGATAACAAAGTAAGATGATGGGCTTATTGTGCGAAATATTATCTATATTTTTCAAGATCATTAAGAATTTAACCCCTTCGTTGCTAGGCCTTTTCCTGTGCTATGCCTTTTTTTGGCTATTTGGGTAGTTTGCGCTTAGGCCCCTGTAACTTTTTGACCACATAAGGTATCCAGGCCAAATTTGTGTCCTTTTCTTCCAACATCACAGGGATTCTAAAGGTACCCAGGGTTTGTGGATTTCCCTGGAGGGGCCCAGAAATTAGCCAAAATACAGCAAAACTTTGGGTTTCTTTGGAAAAGGGGAAAAAAGGGCTACAGATGAAAGCGTCTGTTTTTTTCCCAGCAAATGATATCAACAAAGGGGTTGTGGTGCTGAAATCAACATTTTCCCAGATTTCAGGGACAAGCAGACTTTTGTCGGAAAACCAAAAATGTTTACTTAGTTTTGGCATTTTCTTGGGACATGGTCTATTTTTGCTATTTTTTGGGCTTTCAACCTCCTTCCAGTTAATGGTAAAAATGGGTATGAAAGCAATTATGGATCCTGGAAAGCTATACATTTCTGAAAAGTAGACAGAATTTTGAATTAAACAAGGGGTCATTTATGTGAATCCTTTAAGATTTTCATATAGAAACTAACAGTTGAAAATAGAAATAATTGAAAATTAGTTAAAAAAACAACAGCCATTTGTGCCAATGTTTTCACCTGTGACTTCTACTAACTATGAAAGCAATAGACTGTTACATCCGCTGGACCGTTCTGGTTGTGGGGATATATAGGACTTGTAGATTCGCCAAGAACCTGAGGAACCCAGAGCCAATAACTAAGCAGCGTCTTGCAATGTTTTTTTTATAGTGTACCGGGTATATAGCAGTTCATTTGGAAAAATATAAACAGGGAAAAATCGGTATGAAAGTCACCTATGTATTTCTGAAAGGGGAATAAAATATAGACTTTAGAAACAGTAGCTAATTGTACATCTCCGAAATTGTGGGTACCCATACCAGCATGTTAATTAGAAGTCATTTTTCAAAGTGACTTCTTTTCTACACATTGTCTTACATTTGGAAGGCAGAAATGCATTGAAAGTCAACAGGTAATAACAGTTGCTCCACAATTTTGTGTTCCCCAAGGTCTCCCAATACAAATGATACCTCACTTGTGTGGGTAGGTGTAGTGGCCGCGGCAGAAAACGGCATAAAACGCAACGTGGACACACCACATTCTACAGTGAAAACTGACCTTTTTTTTGCAAAGTGACTAGCTGTTGATTTTCAATCCTAGCTCTGCCGGCACCTAGGGTAACCTAGAAAACCTATGCATTTTTTAAAACTAGACACCCTGGGGAATCGAGGATGGGGTGACTTGTCTAGCTCTCACTAGGTTCTATTACCCAGAATCCCTTGCAAACCTCAAACTTTGTAAAACAAAACACATTTTCCTCACATTTGTGTGGTGGAAATTTCTGGAATCTGCGTTGAGCCACAAAATTCTACCAACCACGCATTCCCCTAAAGTCTTCTGAGAAAAATGGTACCTCACTTGTGTGGATAGGCCTAGTGCCCGCGGCAGGAAACAGCCCAAAATGCAAAGTGGATACACCACATTTCCACAGTGAAAACAGACCCTTTTTTTGCATAGTGCCTAGCTGTAGATTTTGAACCCTAGCTCTGCCGGCACCTAGGGAAACCTAGCAAACCTATATATTTCTTTAAACTAGACACCCAGGGGAATCCAGGATGGGGTGACCTGTCTGGCTCTCACCAGGATCTGTTACCCAGAATCCCTTGCAAACCTCAACATTTGTCACAAAAACCACATTTTTCTCACATTTCTGTGGTGGAAAGTTCTGGAATCTGCGTGGATCCACAAAATTCCACCCGCCCCGAATTCCCCAATGTCTTCTGAGGAAAACGGAACTTCACTTGTGTGGGTAGACCTAGTGCCAGCGACAGGAAACGGCCCAAAACGCAACCTGGACACACCACATTTTCACAGTGAAAACGGACCCTTTTTTTGCAAAGTGCCTAGCTGTAGATTTTTAACCCTATCTCTGCCAGCACCTAGGGAAACCTAGCAAACCTATACATGTTTGAAAACTAGACACCCAGGGTATCCAGGATGGGGTGACTTATCTGGCTCTCACCAGGTTCTGTTATCCAGAATCCCATGCAAACCTTAAACTTTGTTAAAAAAAAACACATTTTCATCACATTTCTGTGAAGACTCCACTCTGTGCAACAGTAGGGAAGGTGTTGGATTTAAAATACAACACCCTCTGCCCCCTACCAAGTCGTTGTAAAGGCTTACATTGTAATGGCATGTGATGTGTAAACATCGTTGTAAACGATGTTTACCATGTATACCTAGCAGTGGACACAAAACAGCGCAGCATTCGCAATCTAGGTGTCCGCCAGGGTTGGATTGGGATTAAAAATCGGCCCGGGCACACATAAAAAATTGGCCCACATTTGCATAATGCCTTCTCTCAAATCACTGCTTTCAGCGTAATTTTACATAAAAAGGGGCGGGGGAGGGGGGCGGTAAAAAAAATGCATGCATCAGTTTACACTAGTGAAAGACACCTTAAAACAAGTGAGTAAGGCCACTTTGCTCAGACCCCCTGCCCCGCTCTGTATGCCTACATTATGGGAGGCTCAGCAAAAGAAAAGGGGTGACATCTCCACCTGTTGCTGATATACACGGAGATAATGAGTGCCCATCCCCCTCCAGAAAGGCCACTCAGACACCCGCTTGCGGTATAGTCGAACAACAGAGACGCCGCCCAAATCGGCCCCCAGGCTGCTCAAAAGCAGCCCTCAGCTGGAACTCGGACCCCGGCCCCTCGGGCATTGCCCGAATGCCCCCGTTACCAATCCAACGCTGGTGTCCACCTACAGTCAGTGTCAGAATTTTCAGGGCTTTGTGCAAGGAATATTTTATGGTTCCCGATTAGAACAAATCTGAATTTTATTAACTATTTTCTGCTAATTCAAGTCTACATGATGCCAAAAAATATTGAATTATACTTTATCTTTCATATAAAAACAGCTGGAAGACTTTCCTGGGACCCAAATATTCCTAAAAATGACACTGGGTAGAGAAAGTCAGAGGTAGAGATTGACAGAGAGAGGTTCTGATAGATAGAGTAGAAGAAATATAATTTTACCAGGAGCTCCTTTGAAAAGCGGGGGCCCTTTGCCCATGCCTTATAATATCTCAGCAAACAGTAGGCGCTATACAAATGGTGCGGTATTTACAGTCTGTATGTGTTATTACTAAAAGTGTGCATTGTTTGTCTACATCTGCGCACAGTAAGCGCATGATACAAATAGCTTTGTCATTGCCGCCATACTTCTTTCAAGCTTCGTTTATATCTAATTTATCAAAGGAAGACACCCTACCTAGGTTTTGTTTTCAGTTTTTACATATCACATACTCAGCCCAAAGGCATCGGAGCGCTTTACATGAGCACCAGATTACATTACACAACGTCAGTATTTTATTTTTTTACGCACAAGGATCTGATTTAGATTTTGGCGGGGAAGTTACTCCGTCACAACCTCGACGGATATCCTGTCCGCCGAAATATAAATCTCATAGCGTATTATGGGATTTATATTTTGTCGGACGTGATATCCCTCACCGTTCTGATGGAGTAACTCATCCGTCGAAATCTAATCAAGCCCTAAGTGATTTGCCCAGAATCACAGAATGATGAGCCAAAGCCCAGATTCGAACCTGGTTCATAGTTCCAAAATTGGCAGCACTGCCCGTTAGGCCGCATCTCCTCTCACAGCATTGTTTGCGTTGTGCGCACAAACTGTTCAAACTGCTGTGTTTGTATCATGCGCTTACTGTGGGCAGATGTAGACCAACAATGCACATTTTTAGTTATTACATATACCGACTGTTAACACCGCACGATTTGTCTAGTGTTTACTGTAGGTAGTGACATTTTAAGGCATGGGCAAAGAGGGCAATTGTCCAGGACCCCTATTTTTCAAATGGCCTTGTGTAATGTAATCTGGTGCTCTTGTAAAGTGCTCTGATGCCCTTGCGCTGACTTTGCGCTATATAAAAAATGAAAGAAAAATCCAGGTGTGTCTCTGCCTTCCCTAACAGTCAGAGCTGCCGACTTTGGAACTGGGGAACCAGGTTTGAGTCTCGGTATTGGCTCATCATCCTGTGATTCTGGGCAAATCGCGTAATCTCCCCGTGCCTAACAAAAAATGAATGCGTCCTTGTGTAACGTAACTGGTGCTCATGTAAAGCACTCCAATACCATTGGGTCGAGTTTGCACTATATAAAACTGCAAAAATAAATAAATAAATACTAAAAAGAGCTTGAAGGAAGTATGGCGGCTAAGACAAAGCTCTTGGGTACACCTGGGCTAGCTGCGCATGCGTGCTCTGAAGAGCGCAGCCCATGCGCCAGCAGCCGAGCGCGCAACGCGGAGTACGCGCCCAGCTCTCTAAAACTAACAATAATTAAAAGAGGGATAAGGAGCAGGATCCACTGCTTAGCTGAACAAGAACGCTTTGTTATGTGTCTTGGTGATATCCAGGAAAGGATTTATATTTGTAATAATTGGTTTTAGGGGTTTTCCTTGGGTACCCAGGCACAATCCCAGAAGCATTAGAGTCTAAGAGCGGTGAGTCTTACAGCGCCTTGATCACAATTCAATTTACTAGGAGATTATGTTTAAAGCCAGCAGATCCTCGGTAAGAGAGAGCAGGCCTGAAGTGATGATAAAAACCAGCAGCGCCAGGATTTAGAGTCAAATGCTGAATACCGCCAAACGTGCTGCTTCAGCTAATCCCCAATCTGAGAAACCTTGCGCTCAGCTCCACAGCTTCCTCCAAGGGTGACCTGAATAGGAAATCACCGGGAGAGCAGCTCAGACTCCTCTTACCTGTACTCCTCGGGATATTCTTACAGTTTCAGCAAATTCAGGAACAAAAACCAGTGTCGAAAAAATATCAAGGCGCACAACGTCATTACGGAAAAGTTAACTTTCTGTAACAACTTGTTACAAAGTCCAGGAGTGCTGGCGAAAAGTCGGCTATTTTAGCTCTTAAAGTTGGCAGGTGATATTCATTAACGACAGAAGTTTCGATATTCGATTTGAAAGTGTTTGTCTTCAGTGAGTCGGAATCCTAGGACCATGTCTCACCAAGACTCCGGCAGTGCAGCCTTACAGGAACCTCTTCAGCTCTGCGTTGCTTGGAGTAGATGGTTTAATGCTGCACCAGATTTACTTTGCTTCGAGTGGCAGTGAAGACATTGCCCAAATGCCCACACAGATGATACAAAATGTGCAGCTTTTGCATCATGCAAGCAACGAATACCATTGCACCATGTTACCATGGGCCAGATGTACGAAGCATTTTACCTTTCGCAAACGAACAGCCGGTAAAATGCATTTTGTCATGTACAGAAGGAAAATTGCGACTTGGTAACTTGGTTCTGAATCGTATTTTGCTTTTGATATTCAGAATTAGGAAGCGGCGTGTTTAGGGCGTCCCTTCCTAATACCGAATTGCACTGGTATGTATGGATGTTTTGCGACCGGGAATGTGTCGCAAAGCATTTGCAGTTACCACCAACTTAAAGGGACCCCTTTCTCTTTGTATATGTGGGGGCGAATATTTTTTAAGAGCAGCCAGTGATCCCACGGACCACTGGCTACTCTAAAAAAAAAAAAGTTAGCTTTTCATTTTTATTTTTGAAACGCATCCTGTTTTCCTATAAGGAACACAAGCTGCATTTCCCCCAAAATATTGCTTTAACAAAGCAATCACAGACATGGTGGTCTGCTGACCTCAGCAGGTCACCATCACTGTGATTGTAGCCATTCCCAATGGGTCGCAAATTGCGACCTACCTCATGAATATTAGGGCCAGATGTACAAAATCAGATGTTTGCAATTTCCCAATATCAAATTTTAGCGATTCGCTATCAGGAAATTGAAAACAGCAATTTACAACAGTATGTTTGATACTGTTAGCGATTCGTAGTGGGTCGCAAGTGGGCCTGCCTCATCAATATTCATGATGCAGGTCGCAATCTGCGACCCATTGTGAATGGTTACAATCACAGGGATGGTGGCCTGCTGGTGTCCAAAGACCACCATATCTGTGATTGCTTTTTATATAAAGCAAAAAAACATTTCCTTAAAGGAAAACATAATGTATTTCAAAAATAAAAATTAAAAAACACCTTTTCATTTTTTAAGAGCAGGCAGTGGTCCATGGGATCAATGCCTGATGTTAAAACATTTTGGTGTTCACATTCACATTCACATAAGGGAAGGGGTCCTTTAGGGACCCCTTCAAATTTGCAAATGGGTTACCATCAACTTGAAGTTGGTGGTAACTGTGAATGTTTTGCAACTCATTCCCAGTTGCAAAACATTCATACATACCAGTGCTATTCGGTATTAGGAAGGGATGCCCTAAACACACCCCTTCTAATCCGGAATCGCGAAGGCAAAATGCGATTTGGTATCAACATTTTGCCTTCTGTACATTGCAAAATGCATTTCACTGGTCGCAAATCAGTGTGATGGGCTGTTTGCGACCAGTAAAATGCTTTGTACATCTGGCCCTTAATGAGGTAAGTCAATTGCGACCCCTTTAGGATTCTCTAAATGTGTCAATGACACATTAGAAAATAGGTATTTGCGAATCACAATAATTTGCTACTAGGAAATCGCAAAATTAGAAAGGTAAGAAAGCTGTTTGTGTGTGAGGCAATCATCTGGACACTTCAAAATACGAGAATGTGGGAGACAAGAACAGGGGGCCAGAAAAGCCAGAGGATTGGAAGGAGGAAGTAAAATATTACATTTACAGAGGAGGAGGAGGTAGAAATCCTCTTCAGTGCATTCTAAATTATACCCAGCTAAAAAGCAACCCTATGGAATGCATTCCTGGGCACAATCAATGCATTTGCAGCACCCAGAGCTGTGGAGGAATTGACAAATGCTGGCATGATAAGAAGAGGCGCACTCAAGAAAAGCTTGAGTAGAACCACAAATCAGCCCTGTCTGCAATTGTAGATGTGGGATCCAGGAACCGTTTATTACCACTGAAGAGCAGGGGGCAGCGGTAATAGCAGCAGAGTTGGTCCAAGACCTGGGTGCTGTGGACTTTGAGACTTGGTCAACATTCATTACATTGCAGCACATGCCATATGTAACAACAAGCCCACACGAGTAAATGCCATTGCTGCTCCATGCAAAAATGCCTAGTCTCCCTCATGCAAGACCTATGTGGTAACACAGTTGTTCAAAGTGTCAAAGCATGAAGAGTCCACTTATAAAACAGTATAACCGAGCCGCCCAATAATCAATACAATTTTGATAACAACAGTGGTCCTTAAAAAGAACTGTAGGAACATTTAGATAAAATATAGCCTTCAATGAGTCCTATATTCATTGGTGTCCAGCCGGACACGAATTTAATCAGTTAGGTATATTTAACAAATAATCAGAAAGCAAACAAACAATGCAGTGGGACACAATCCTGCATCCGATACACAAGAAAATCACACAAAAGGAGAAAAATATAAAGCAAAGATAAAGTTTTTCAGGCAAAAAGTGGGCGGGAGCTTAGGTCAATGGTAATACATAAACAAGCTATCCCCGATAGTTAACACACTGGTAGGACATATGCTACGGAGAACACCCGGCCCAGTGGAAACCTGATGAAGAGGGCCTCCGGGATATCTCGTGGCAGGGGAACTCCCGCGAGAGGGGCGTCCTAGTGAGAAGGATGTCTTTCAACTACTTCCTCCTTTGCTAAGAGAAGCCAAGCTGCGTACACTAAAGAAACCAGGACTGAGTGGTAGAAAACAACATCCATCAAATTTACCATCTTGTCATCTGTTTGTCGCCACCACAAGAGCGAGGCTGAAAGGCCAGAAGGGCACATCCACGGAGCACCAGGACGTAGTGCCCATGTGAACTAGTAGTTCCAGCTGCAAGTTTCCACCGTCGTCATCTATCAAGCAGCTGAAGAGACTTTTGTAAAGTTGTCACAATGGTATATTTTGTGTTTATTTTCTCCCGCAGGTTCGGATTTGGTTCCTTTAAGTTTTATTGAAGTTTGGGAGGAATGTAGTGTCCTGCTGGACACGTTCTAGTCTTTTGGTAAATGCAGCCCACACTGTACACCCACCCACCACCGGCGTCACAAGTCAGGTGACCCGGTGAATAAAGGAGGCCGAGCGCACCCACTCGTGGCCCATTAACCAACCCACTATCCTGGTGTCTGCGTCCACTTCATTCACACAATGCGGGCCTAGGGCCCAACACTACACTCTCTGTCAGCTCTCTAACACACAAGTGCTAAATAAGCCCCCACATGTGTAGAAGAGACCCTCCAGTGCTTAACTAATGCCAACATGTTGACTTTACTAGGGGTTGTGATATATTTCACTCTGCTGGTGGAAATGGTGGAATTTTGGCAGGTCTGCGTTATGCGTGTAAGGCAGAGTTCTGACTAACTTCCACTAAGACAGCGGTGTGGATGAGTTTTCATTGTGCATGGCTTGAAAACGGTAATTCAGTGAGTGGAAGCAAGATTTGGCATCCCTTAGTGCAATTTTTGGTCACTTGTGGGGCACCTGACGAGATTTCTCCAACACAGGCAGTCGTGGGCAGTTGCGACCATCAGAAAGTTGCCGATCTAGTACAAAATGGACTTGAGCAGGAGAAAATCAACTTGAGAAGCTGCAACTTCTGGCGAGCCTGGTGGTGCGATTCGTGCGGATTTTTCAGCACAGAATGAGCTCCCGGCGCAAAATGACAATGCAAGCAGCGCGATATGACTATTTCTGGCAGTTTGGAGAATTTTGCGTAATCTTGCGAGATTTTTTGTTACACCCCAGAATTCCATGGAGTGAAACTCGACAAGTTCTGCCCAGGCCTAGCCTTTACCTATTTGTTGAGGTCTAGTCCCTTGGTATATGGCTTATCTTGTACAATAAGAGAAAATAACTATTATGGAAAGTACATTACAAACAAGGTTTCCGAGAGAGGGTACCTGGGTGGGGATGGAACATATACCTTCTGTGCCAAATATCAAATCCATGCTTTCATGGGGGTTGTTTTGCAAAAATGAAAACTGAAAGTCTCTGCTCTCCCTAACCTGACTTCTGTCAATCACGCTGTGCCTGGATGTTCTGTGGTCTCGACAAGGACGGTGATGTTTGTTTCTGATGTTGACAAGCTTGGCTCCAAGCATGTTGTTGAGAGCTTGTAAAAGCAGGCAACTAATGGTAAACATTTTGCTGCATTATAGGAGCTTATCCTTTGAGTCATTGCAAAAAAAGTTTAGCATGGATTGTCAGGTAGCTTCAAAGTATTTCAAAACCAACATGAATCACTATTCAAAAGGACTTTTGTTGTGGCATTTGGCCTGTGCTGTAGGTCAATTCTAATTTACTTATTTAAATACATTTAAACTTGGCAATGTGTTTTTTAAAAACACTCATTTGAGATTATTGTGTAATTATCCAATTTTTCATAGAACTCATTTTATTAGTTCACCGACTTTTTTCTTTATTTAAGGGCCAGATTCACAAGGGCCAAGATTAAAAATAGGAAATCTTCCCCATTAGCATCACTCATACCATTAAAGCGAAGTTCATACTTTCAGGCATTCGCAAAGGGTCCAAGGCATACTCTGTTAAATAGAGGATAATCGTAGATTAGTTAGAAAGTTATTCATAGCTGATTACAAATTCAGCAAGGTTAAATTGGAAGCAAACATGCATTAGCCTGTTTAACTTTTTGTCTCCACAAAACACATATTTTCCCCATAACAAAACCCCATCCTTGCGCCCACCATTTACATCTGCATTTATTGCCGTCAGTACCCTGGTTACAGGCAGGATTGTTTTTATGCAGGAGGGGTGCACAAAAACAATCCTTAAAGGCATGTTCCTCTGCCGATGTGTGTGGCAAATGCAGCACACATCGAAAGAGGAACTGACGAGGAGAAATTAAGATATTTCGCCCATTTCGGCGCAAACCCAGGTTAACTGACTCTAGTAAATATGGGTTTGAGTCACAACTCATGGGTGGATGCACAGGGACACCCATGCTCCACCCATGAAATGCCTCCCCAATGCAAAGTAAAGAAGGACAGGGATATTCACTGCCTTGTGTTGCTTCTTCTACTAAGTCGCGCCAATTGGGCATTGCTTGGCTTAGTTATCTCAGAAATCCATTTTTACGTCAGGGCTGTGCCTAAAAAGGCGACACAAGCCTGATACAAAATGTTAGTAAATCTGGGCCTTCATGCGTCTCTGGTTATACGGCATATTTACAACAAGGGGTGGTGAGGGACAGAGTCTCTGAATTAAACAGAAAGCTCTCACCCAGTCAAAAGATCAGGGCTAGATCCAACACCGTTTTTTAGCTCACTGCACCATCCCAGTTTCAGAACCTGGCTGTATGCAAATTAGTCTGTTCCTGTCCCAGTGCATGATGGGAACAGGGCAAACCAAACTACAAAAGCCAATTCTTACACTGGGAAGGAAACAAGCTCCCGGGGACCGGTTTCTGGCATTACAGCCGTCTTCGGCCCGGTTTGCTTGAATCCTGATGGTGCAATGAGCAAGGGTCTCACATCTGAGAATACCCTTCCACGCTTAGGGTGGACAAAAATATTTACAACAAGGGGTGGTGAGGGACAGAGTCTCTGAATTAAACAGAAAGCTCTCACCCAGTCAAAAGATCAGGGCTAGATCCAACACCGTTTTTTAGCTCACTGCACCATCCCAGTTTCAGAACCTGGCTATATGCAAATTAGTCTGTTCCTGTCCCAGTGCATGATGGGAACAGGGCAAACCAAACTACAAAAGCCAATTCTTACACTGGGAAGGAAACAAGCTCCCGGGGACCGGTTTCTGGCATTACAGCCGTCTTCGGCCCGGTTTGCTTGAATCCTGATGGTGCAATGAGCAAGGGTCTCACATCTGAGAATACCCTTCCACGCTTAGGGTGGACAAAAATATTTACAACAAGGGGTGGTGAGGGACAGAGTCTCTGAATTAAACAGAAAGCTCTCACCCAGTCAAAAGATCAGGGCTAGATCCAACACCGTTTTTTAGCTCACTGCACCATCCCAGTTTCAGAACCTGGCTGTATGCAAATTAGTCTGTTCCTGTCCCAGTGCATGATGGGAACAGGGCAAACCAAACTACAAAAGCCAATTCTTACACTGGGAAGCAAACAATCTCCCGGGGACCGGTTTCTGGCATTACAGCCGTCTTCGGCCCGGTTTGCTTGAATCCTGATGGTGCAATGAGCAAGGGTCTCACATCTGAGAATACCCTTCCACGCTTAGGGTGGACAAAAATATTTACAACAAGGGGTGGTGAGGGACAGAGTCTCTGAATTAAACAGAAAGCTCTCACCCAGTCAAAAGATCAGGGCTAGATCCAACACCGTTTTTTAGCTCACTGCACCATCCCAGTTTCAGAACCTGGCTGTATGCAAATTAGTCTGTTCCTGTCCCAGTGCATGATGGGAACAGGGCAAACCAAACTACAAAAGCCAATTCTTACACTGGGAAGGAAACAAGCTCCCGGGGACCGGTTTCTGGCATTACAGCCGTCTTCGGCCCGGTTTGCTTGAATCCTGATGGTGCAATGAGCAAGGGTCTCACATCTGAGAATACCCTTCCACGCTTAGGGTGGACAAAAATATTTACAACAAGGGGTGGTGAGGGACAGAGTCTCTGAATTAAACAGAAAGCTCTCACCCAGTCAAAAGATCAGGGCTAGATCCAACACCGTTTTTTAGCTCACTGCACCATCCCAGTTTCAGAACCTGGCTGTATGCAAATTAGTCTGTTCCTGTCCCAGTGCATGATGGGAACAGGGCAAACCAAACTACAAAAGCCAATTCTTACACTGGGAAGGAAACAAGCTCCCGGGGACCGGTTTCTGGCATTACAGCCGTCTTCGGCCCGGTTTGCTTGAATCCTGATGGTGCAATGAGCAAGGGTCTCACATCTGAGAATACCCTTCCACGCTTAGGGTGGACAAAAATATTTACAACAAGGGGTGGTGAGGGACAGAGTCTCTGAATTAAACAGAAAGCTCTCACCCAGTCAAAAGATCAGGGCTAGATCCAACACCGTTTTTTAGCTCACTGCACCATCCCAGTTTCAGAACCTGGCTGTATGCAAATTAGTCTGTTCCTGTCCCAGTGCATGATGGGAACAGGGCAAACCAAACTACAAAAGCCAATTCTTACACTGGGAAGGAAACAAGCTCCCGGGGACCGGTTTCCGGCATTACAGCCGTCTTCGGCCCGGTTTGCTTGAATCCTGATGGTGCAATGAGCAAGGGTCTCACATCTGAGAATACCCTTCCACGCTTAGGGTGGACAAAAATATTTACAACAAGGGGTGGTGAGGGACAGAGTCTCTGAATTAAACAGAAAGCTCTCACCCAGTCAAAAGATCAGGGCTAGATCCAACACCGTTTTTTAGCTCACTGCACCATCCCAGTTTCAGAACCTGGCTGTATGCAAATTAGTCTGTTCCTGTCCCAGTGCATGATGGGAACAGGGCAAAGCAGGCAACTAATGGTAAACATTTTGCTGCATTATAGGAGCTTATCCTTTGAGTCATTGCAAAAAAAGTTTAGCATGGATTGTCAGGTAGCTTCAAAGTATTTCAAAACCAACATGAATCACTATTCAAAAGGACTTTTGTTGTGGCATTTGGCCTGTGCTGTAGGTCAATTCCAATTTACTTATTTAAATACATTTAAACTTGGCAATGTGTTTTTTAAAAACACTCATTTGAGAATATTGTGTAATTATCCAATTTTTCATAGAACTCATTTTATTAGTTCACCGACTTTTTTCTTTATTTAAGGGCCAGATTCACAAGGGCCAAGATTAAAAATAGGAAATCTTCCCCATTAGCATCACTCATACCATTAAAGCGAAGTTCATACTTTCAGGCATTCGCAAAGGGTCCAAGGCATACTCTGTTAAATAGAGGATAATCGTAGATTAGTTAGAAAGTTATTCATAGCTGATTACAAATTCAGCAAGGTTAAATTGGAAGCAAACATGCATTAGCCTGTTTAACTTTTTGTCTCCACAAAACACATATTTTCCCCATAACAAAACCCCATCCTTGCGCCCACCATTTACATCTGCATTTATTGCCGTCAGTACCCTGGTTACAGGCAGGATTGTTTTTATGCAGGAGGGGTGCACAAAAACAATCCTTAAAGGCATGTTCCTCTGCCGATGTGTGTGGCAAATGCAGCACACATCGAAAGAGGAACTGACGAGGAGAAATTAAGATATTTCGCCCATTTCGGCGCAAACCCAGGTTAACTGACTCTAGTAAATATGGGTTTGAGTCACAACTCATGGGTGGATGCACAGGGACACCCATGCTCCACCCATGAAATGCCTCCCCAATGCAAAGTAAAGAAGGACAGGGATATTCACTGCCTTGTGTTGCTTCTTCTACTAAGTCGCGCCAATTGGGCATTGCTTGGCTTAGTTATCTCAGAAATCCATTTTTACGTCAGGGCTGTGCCTAAAAAGGCGACACAAGCCTGATACAAAATGTTAGTAAATCTGGGCCTTCATGCGTCTCTGGTTATACGGCAGCATGAGCACGTAGTTTAAAATAGAAACAATGGGCCATATTATCAAGAACGGTGTTAAAATTATCGCCGCTTTAGCAGCAGGAGCCTGCCGCTAAAGCGGCGATAATGGCCTTGATAATATGCCCCTGTGAATTCCCATAGAAGCCTATGTTCACACCAGAACCTGGGCTTCTATGGGAATTCACAAGGGCATATTATCAAGCCCATTATCGCCGCTTTAGCAGCAGGAGCCTACCGCTAAAGCGGTGATCATTTTAACACTGTTCTTGATAATATGCCCCTCTGTGCGCAGCTTGTGTAGAGACAGCATCAGTATATTGAACAACCCAGTGGTGGTTGCTGTTATCTTTCTCACACTGAATATATTGTGTTATATAAATACATTTTGAAGTAGCATATGCCATGGAAAATTTGAGGCAGAGGGCCAGCAAACAGCCCGATTGCCTGTACTTCTGATGGCCCTCTCTGCAGTAACTATAACCAGGGGCATTACTAAACTTTAAAGGCCCCCCCGCACTGTACTGCAGGGGGGGCATATTTGATCACCCTACCTACTCCCAAGCTATAAGCAGGTTTTCAGTGGCACAAATAACTTCAAAGAGATCAACAAGTTCTGCAGCCAGGGAGACATTAAGGCATATCAAAAATGTCTTGGAGTTATAGAACAGGTAAAGTACTGACAAAAGCTGGTCAAGTTTCTCACGAGAAGTAGTTGATGGGTATCAGCAATACAGCCTCCACTCACACGCCCACAGTGTACTAAGTAGCTAGCAGCATTGCAAAGGAGTGCAAGATTTCCTTATCCAGGTTATGCAGAGGTAGCATCAATGTTAGGGGCATATTTACAAGCTCATATCGCCACCATGTGGTCGCTTTTCATTGAGTTGTGGTGGCGATAGGGGCTTTGCCTTATTTACAAGGCAGCATTAAGCCACTTAACGTGGCTTAAAGCCATGTAAATAAGGCACCCTTTCACGCTATACTTAGCATGAAAAAGGTGGGTATTGGGTGTTGCGGTAAGTGTTCCGTCGCAACACCTATTTATTTTGACGTTGCCACATATTTAAAGAGTTTATTATCAACAAAACAAAGGCTCCTTTGGACACTTAATAAAGTAATCTCAATGTATATGGGCACAATGCCAATATATTGGGCTATAGTGATATTGGGAGAGAAAGAAGCTAATACACCTCTGATTTGTTTTTGAATCAAAAATATTTATATAATCCTTGAAATGAAATACTGTTACAAAGTAAAACATTTAAATATATAGTTCTGAGTGAGAGGTGTCCCAGTGAAAAACGGAACCTAGAAAATTTGTGACATATATGTGAAATATATGCAAGGTTTCCTATGCTTCATATAAACGACCATTAACATATATATGTACAGTGGACAGCGCTACATACAGTGATCAGTACTGGTAAACAATGGTTTGTTTATGCAACTTGTCGAAGGCGTTTCGACCCTGTGTGCAGTGTAGGGTCTCTTCAGGACCTATGATCGTAGGGACACCTATGAAAAGATGAGGGATAATGCTCATGTGGAGGGTGTGGCACCGTGCAAAGGATAAAAAAAGGATACTCACATGGGTCCCAGCCGGGAGCCCAAGTGTGAGGTGAGTGGTGAGCCGGCTATTACGTGAATGCTCACAATGTAAGGCTCCACGTGTGTGGAGGATGGCACGATCAACGCGCTGTCAAGACGGGTCGAGTTCCGATTCTGAGCCCATGAATGGAAGCAGGCTACTTCCTTCTGTCGTCAATCACGACGAGGCCATACTTTTATCATATGGAGGGTGAGAAGATTCTCACTTCGGTGTCTCTTATGGAGAATGAATCACCTGCAGCCTGTGGCAATCCTTCCAAGTAGCAAGACAGAGTGTGTCTGTCTGCTCAGACACCGTCTTGACAGCTCTTTGATTGTGCCATCCTCGCCACACGTGGAGCCTTACATTGTGCGCATTCACGTAATAGCCGGCTCACCACTCAACTCACACTTGGGCTCCCGGCTGGGACCCATGTGAGTATCCTTTTCTTATCCTTTGTACTGTGCCACACCCCCCACACGAGCATTATCCCTCATCTTCTCATAGGTGTCCCTACGATCATAGGTCCTGAAGAGACCCTACAGTGCACACAGGGTCAAAACGCTGTTGACACGTTGCATTAACAAACCATTGTTCACCAGTACTGATCACTGTATCTAGCGCTGTCCACTGTACATATATATGTTAATGGTCGTTTATATGAAGCATTGGAAACCTTGTATATGTTTCACATATATGCCACTTATTTTCTAGGTTCCGTTTTTCACTGGGACACTTCTCACTTAGAACTATATGTTGAAATGTATTACTTTGTAACAGTATTTCATTTCAAGGATTATATAAATATTTTTTATTAAAAAACAAATCAGAGGTGTATTTGCTTCCTTCTTTCTCCAATATCACTATAACCCAATATATTGCCATTGTGCCCATATACATTGAGATTATTCATTAAGGGCCAGATGTAGGAACCCTAATACCGGTCGGTAACGGCCGAAAATACCGAATTTCGGTTGTTACCGACCGGTATTAGGCATTTGGGATGTAGATAGCTACATTTCAGATTCGGTAATTTACCGAATCGGTATTTAAGAATTTGGTAAATTACCGAATTCTTAAATACCGATTCGGTAAATTACCGAATCTGAAATGTAGGAAGCACTCAAGTGAGTGCTTTTCACCTGTAAGGATTCGTTATTTACCACCAACTACAAGTTGGTGGTAAATTACGAAAACCCTAAAAAAGCAATTTTTTGCATCTAATAACAGTGCCATGTGGCAGACATACATGCCCTTAGGGCATGTATGTGTGCCACGTGTGCACCCATACACAATTCAGGGGTGCAACAGGGTGTCAAAGTGACACCCTGGCAACCTTGAATGTTTCCCCCCTTTTACAGAATCGGTAAATACCGAGTCAGTAATTCCCATTCATTCCTATGGGCCTACAGGCCCATAGGAATGAATGGGAATTACCGAATCAGTATTTACCGATTGGGTAAATACCGAATCCTACCGATTCGGTAATACTTACAGAGTAATTACCTACATAGCATTTACCTATTCTAAAATACAGAATCTGTAAAATTCTGTATTTTAGATTCGGTAAATGTAGTTTACCTACATCTAGCCCTAAGTGTCCACAGGAGCCTTTGTTTTTTGATAATAAGTTTATTACCCTGGTTCCGTGTGAGTAGGGTTCGCTTGTTCTTGTCCTACATATTTAATTTAAAAAGTGGCATAAATATGGAACAGCGTCAAAATTAAGACCAGGGAAAACCTAGTCTTAACAGGGCACAACAAGAAGAAATGCTTTATTTCTCCCTGTTTTTGCTGTTTTTATGTGTGCTGCATGGTGCAGCTCAAATAAAAAAAGCAAAACGCCATGCATGATTGTTTATGTGCAGGAAGGTATTCCTCATTTTAAAAATGACGGGTTGCAACTTCTATGTGTGCTGCACATAGAAGTTACAAATCGCCATTTAAGATTGTTTATATGAAGGAAGAGACACCTTCCAGCACATAAACAATCATTCCCCACAAAGCAGGCACCCTTGCACGGTGCCTGCATTGGTGTTAGGGCATCTGAAATTAGTGCCAGTCCAGGGTGAAACGCAGGGCTGCACCTTATTGTTGTAAATAAGGTGCAGCCCTGCGTTTTAGAAGTGGTGGAGCGCAGAGTTAAGCCAAGTAGGCTAATGCCATGCTCCGTCACTTCTTCATAAGCATGCCCCTAAGTTCCCTTCACACAGAAGAGGAATAGCACACAGAGCTGCACTGCAAGTTTCTTTGGTACAAACTATGCATAGCAGAGGCAGCAGCTGTGAAAACTTTCTTCACACAAAGAATCTGCACACCACAGCAGGGGAAATTTTCCTCACACAGAAAAGGTGTAGGATGGACATAAGCATTGATATCACTCTCAGATCAGTGCATTACAGTTAGCAACACTGCAAGATTCCCTAGTGAAACAGATCCAGCGTGGGCGGATGTATGTCAGTACAAGGTGATCTAAAAGATCGTGGTACTTGACAACGCGGGCATTAGAACGCAAGTCGTTACAACGACTTGCGTTGGAGGGCGCGGATTTTGGAATATTATAATTTTATATTCCAACACCAGTCCACGTAACAGTAGGGAAGGTGTTGGAATATAAAATGACAACATTCCTTGCCCAACAGCGCCATCCAGCGCAAGTCGTAGTAACGACGCGTTGTAATGGCATTGTTGTAAAGGCACTGCGGTGTAAACACCGCGTTGTAAACGATTTTTACCACGTGGGCAGCAGTTGTGCAAGCTTCTCTCACACCAAACATGGAAATATGAGCAGCAGCTGTAGAAGTCTCCCTCGTAAAACAGATTCAGCACTAAAAACAGGAGAACTGCCAACATCCCTAGAGCATACACCATGGGAAACAAGGAGCAATGACAGCCACCTTCACAAGAAAGGTATGGTATGGACAACAGCTGTACAAACTTCTCTCACCACAGCAGCAGAGGAAGCCCATGTGACAAAACAGGTGATGCAATGTGGAGGGATAGGTATGCACAGCTGCCAAGTGTCAACGTCACGTGTGACACCTTTAGTCATTCCCGGCGTTATATCCAAAACGACAGAGCATACAGATTTCTAATTCCATGTAAAAGAAAAGGCTAAATACATAACTACAAGAACTAGAATGCACAGTTATGTTGGATAAAAACTAGAACTAGGTTCTCATATGATGTGTGTGGAAATGTACACAGGTGTGTGAAAATTTACACAGCACTCTGTCAAATGTGCCAGGAACTAATTATAAATGGTGGTGAAGTATACAATCTCAGTAGACAATCAAGTGCATTTGGGTTATATATTTAAGAAGCATCTTTTAAATTTGGTAGCTATGCTTTCTGATATAGCTGCAGGATCAAATATGCTTTAACTAGATAATTTATTTAAATTTTACTAAAGAATGCAATTCATATTAGAACTACGCTACAGTTGAGGCACTAGATCTGCAAGGCTAAATAAGAGGGAAATCTCTGAAAGGTAGAATACTACAGTAAGTAAGTGCCCAGTAATCAGAAAACTTTCAGCTTCCTCAGTTGTTGACCTTTTTGGTCAACATGGAAACATTGAACAGTTATTTCCAGAGCACTCTTCCAGGAGGGCAGAAAAGGGATGGGTGGTAAAGCTTCAGTTATTGTGAAGCTCAGGTACTCACTCTGGACACTAGCTTGTCTTTATCATCTTTATCATAGAAAGAAGCCAACCATATACAAATCACCTTGACTTAATCTCAAAATGAGCAGATTAATGTGAACTTCTAAGTCATGTTCTATCCTGCATGTCAACACATGCAACTCAAGAAATGTTTCAACCTTATTGGAAATCATCAGTGAAGCCTGACTTAACTCTTTGTAGCAAAGCAAGCTCTAGACTCACATCCAGGCATACCTACGCCAACAAGAGTGACTCAGACCTAAAAAGAGAGATGGATGGAAATGCTTGAACTCTGGGCGCATTGGGTTCTACTATTTTAATTTATCTGTGCCAATTCGCAATGGAATTTAGAGCATAAACATCAGTCCTCGTTCCACTCTAAAAAGAATAGACTTGAATGAACTGCTTGTCGATGTTCCTTCTCAATGGGAACATGAACAACTGTTGACTTTTTTCAGACTTGCTGGTCCTCATCAGTGAGGTAGAGGATTATTCCCCAAAGCAAAATATGATAAGCCGGGGACCGAGATCTGAGCATACCTACGCCACTTAGGATGACTAACTGAGACAATGGCATGTTAGAAGGTCCCCATGAGGCATCACATAGCAAGAGCCTCGGTTTCTAAGTTTTCAAAAATGATATACTTTCCAGGGGAAGAGAAAACATGGCACCTGCAGCATCTGGCTTCATCTAATGGTCTAGGTGTGGTAGTCTCTCATGATTCATAAAAATGCCAGGCGTCCTTCAAAATGTGTAAATAAATTTAGCATCTCAAGCACAAGCCCTGGAAAATATCTAGGCCGGTGCAACAATGCACTTGCTGGCTCCACTTCTGGAGGCCTGCTAAGACAGCAAAAAGTGATGGACTAAATGGTGGTATTACCCTGAGTGTGTCCAGAGTAAATACCAATTGTTCGTATTGACTCAAGAATTTCCATCCATCACTTTTGTGAAGGATATGCTACCATTGAGCAGTCAAGTACTGTTAAGACGTTTGATACAATTCAACACTGACTATGCAACATAGAACGTCAGACATAAATAGGGGAGGCTATATTGCCACTCATATCAGATTATTTAAAGATTCCTAGAGACTGCAACAGAAATCAAATTGAATGCATCGATACTCAGGATAAATAGAAATTCGACCGACAGGAATAAGAAACATCAATTTAAAACATAAATCTGAAGGGCCCAACCGTACGGTTCCGGTGAATTTTCCATTCGCCCTGAAGAAACTCCCTGGAAGGGAGTGAAACGCGTTGGCTGATTTGTTTGTAAAGTGCCCGGTGATTTGTTTTTTAAAAGAATGGATAAAAATAAATAAAGAACTTTTCTATATACACAAGTAACGATCTTTCTGGACTTTTTCTTGGTGCGCCCCCACAAAGAATCAATCAAAGTACCTTTTGATCTGGAAAGCACAGCGACGTCAAACAGCAGCTGACGTCGGGGTTGGCAGCACAAAACGCCAAAGACTATTTTTGGAACTGGATTTTAGGTGCGGCACTGTAGGGTTCGCCGCTACAATCTCTGTGATCATCATTTATTTTATAACAGTCTAACAATATAACTCTTGCATGTATCATTTATCAGATATGATCAGACGAAGAATGCTGCCAGTTCAGAGATGATAGAAGAGTGCAGAAACATGGATTGGTTGTGTTGAATGCTGCTGAAGCAAGAGGATCAGGTGGGGATTCTGAAATGTTCCACTCCTGTCAAATTTTGTCTCACACGATGAGCTGTCTGGTCATAGAAGTTCAGCACTGCCATGATGGCAAACATTCAATCACAAGATAGATGGGTTATTAGGATATGTGGAGAGTTACAGCAGAGTTTTGCCACTGAAAGGAAGGTAGGACTAAGGTCAAGACTTTTTCAACTCATGTGAAGTACATATTTAGCTGAATGTGCCCTATCCCTTCCGCCTTTAAACGTATTGTAAAGTCTAAGGAACTTATTACAAATTGCCTGCTGTTGGAACTGGTAACACCACATGTAGCTGAGAAAACATAAGTATGTGCTCCTATTGCTTTATCATTGATGTTTCTTGTGCATGTCACATCATGCATTGATATGTTATATGACCATATTTGGGTGTCGTTTTTTATATTAATCTGAAGTGTTTGTTAGTTTTAACAAATATGCTAAATTCTAGGATTCTAGTAGGCCTAGAGGCCAGTTTATACTCTTTTGTACATTTTCACATTTCTTGCTAATTATGGCGTTTAAGCACCATAGCTTTCCGGCTCCTAGTTTAAAATACTCCCAACCACTGGAAAGTGAATACTTATCATAATGGGGCACGTTTTTTTTTATTCTAAAATTTCTCAATTGTTAATCCCAGCAATGGGCATGCATTTTAAAATTAGGTTTAAGCAAATTCGTGGCAAGAGGTATTTATTGTTGCCAATTTATTTGGTGAACCTCCAATTTATGTTGGGTAGCCCTGCATCATCAGCACGCCTGATTCTGGGCCCACTAGTGTTAGCTAGCAAAAGAGAAGTGAGATGGTGTGGCAGGAGCGTAGGGCTCGAGGCGGCCAGCCCATTCTCTGGAGCGTGACGGGGGTGGATTTTTCCATTTGATAAAGTTTGATAACGCACGGGAGGGAGCATCTGCTTTGGGTTAGCGGCTCGGACTGCAGCTAATTGTAAAATCGCGCCATTCGACGTACCCTCGGCCTCGTCGACAGAGAGCTGTGAGCGCGGAGATTGACCGGGTCCGTTTTTGGAGGAGTCCCAAGCCGGGCTTTTTCCCAACCGCACAGCGCTCGGTGGTGCTAATGCGAACCAGGCAGGGCTAGCACAGAAGCTGACAGGATGTTAACAAGTGTCGAAAAGGACTTTGACCAGCTCCTGGCAGCCGCCCCATTACATGTCTCATGCCGATCAGGGGCCATTTTCTCCCAGGGCCGCAGATGAGGCAGTGAAATTTAAGATGTCGAAGAAAATGGAAGGCCCACAGAGGAGAGGCAGACCGGCCTATGGGCCAGAGATATCTTGGAAGCAGCCCGGTGATTCCGAAAGGTTTGTGGACTGGGGGCTAGGTCATTCACATAGCTGGACAGGTTAGTACCCTGCAAGTCACTCTACAGGTGGGCGAGCCACGTAATGCTCGAGCAGGGCCGCTCCAGCTTGAAGCTTGCTTGGCTGTGGCTCAGCTCGAGATCGTAATGGAACTTCGAGCCCAAAACGAGCCAAGCTTTCATGTGGTTTCTGCCATCCACCCTCGCTCTGTCTTTTTGCTCAAGTTAAAAACAAGGCATAAACATTTGAGGCAACAAGGAGAGACAAATAGATAACCACTTAGGGGCAGATTTACAAGCCCCTTGCGCCTCTTTTACGCCGCCGTTGCGTCACTTTTGTGATGCAGCGGCGGCGCAAAGCCAGCGCCATGCTGTGGGGTATTTTCAACGTGACGCATCTGGGAGATGCCTCACGTTGTAAAGCCCGGCGCCACATGTAGGCTTTCCGGCACGGGGCAGGGGGTTGGGGGGGGAACGCCTCCAAAAAGTGGCTGAGTGAAATCTGCAAGATTTCACTCAGTCACTTTTAGGGCCATGCTGCGTTAAAACCCTGTGCCTGCTTGAAGCATTCGTAAGGATTGACGCAGCATGTTAAGGATAGGGCACCCCGAGCTTTGCTGGAGCTACGTCGCGCTTGCGGTGCAACTCCAGCAATGCGCTGCCTTTCCGACGGGGATGCGACGCGCATCTTCCCATCCGTGCGCGTTATGGTGCGCCGCATTGTAAATGTGGCGCATCAATGATGGCGCACGGGAGAGCAGATGCATCGCAACTCTTCTAGCGCATGCCTGCTGATTAGCAGAGATGCAACAGAAGTAGTAAATCTGCCCTTTAGTGCCTGATGTGTGCAAAGTGAAACCAGAAAACCTGGGATTAATCCTGGTTTACCTGCTTAACCAAAACTGTGCGATTTTTAGGCAAATATTTTGCTTCACCAATCCACCTTTTCTGCATAACTTCGCAATGAAACTATTACGTGAGTTATTAGTGTCAAAGCTGCTACATGTTAAGAAAAGCAACTTTAGTTTATTTTACGTGATGTTTGTTGCATGATTAACATGGCAACCCTTTCTAGGGCTCGACTCGAACATGGGCCCTTAGAACCGAGCCAGACCCTTGGCTCGGCTCTTCCTGTTAATTGCCTGGCTGAACCACCTCAATAATTCACATGCCCGGTGTAGTCATACCCTTAGCTGATGCTGCCCCTGGCCCACCCCTACTGCTCCTTTGGTGGTCTTGCCTGTTGGGGGTTTGCACCATATCAGCGGTGGGTCAGTCCATCTCGAGGCAGGAATCGTGTGGTCGGGTTCTGTGTGGTTAAACTGGGAACACAGCCTGGGCGCCAACTAGGAAGACCCTAAAGGACTGAGTGAGGGGATTTCTGACACCCACCAGAAAGAATTGCAGCTTTTGGCTCAAGTTTGGGCATGACCAAGTATATCGAATGGCTATTGTGTTACCTCAACACCAGCATGCACATTAAGTTTCTTCCTCAGGCCTGAACTTCTCCAGAGACTCTTTTTTTTTTTTAGTTTCTTCCTTTCGTTATCCTGCCTGCTTTACACAGATGAGCAGCTACTGGATTTCGAGTCTCTCATAATTGACAGTTTCTTAGGAGGTAGTAATCTGCCCCATAGTTACTGATCACTGCAGTATTAGTAACTCCAGCGGAGAAAGGAATTACTGAGCAGTTTCTAGCCCACTCTTTGTGAAACCCAGAGTGGATCTGCACATGTGGTGTAATAAACTAAACTAGGCTAAGGCACCTGCAGCAAAGATCTGTGTACAACGTGTGAACATTTCTGCCTTTTATACTTCCAAGGTCGATAAAATACATTTCCTTCAGTTGAGATACAGTAACATCTTTTCATTATATGCTTTTAGTGATTTAGGAATCTAACATAGAGTCAGTGATGAAGACTCTCTACTTCTGCTTCAGCCTATTAAATCAAAGGAAAGGTGCTTTTGTGATCTGCTAATAACGTTGCCTCCATTTGACTTAAATGAAGGAAACTTTAAAAAAAAACTTTTTTGCCCACGAGAGACATTCTGTGGATATTTGTGTGCAGATAGAATTTCAGAAAAGGGAGTTCAGATAGATGGGAGTTTGAAAGGTATCACAAAGGATATCTTTGTTCTCATTCAGACTTACAGAGGAAAGCTTTTGTTAGCATGAGTAAAACATGGTGACTGTAATTAAAATAAAAATAGCATGAAAACAGCCGTCATCTGGGTTCAGATTCACTTCCTGATCGTGATTTCTTACAAGGGTGGTATGAGGAGTAAATAGGTTAATTAGACAGCCCTACCCCTAGACGAAAGTTTGACTACAAGGGAAGTGCCCCCTCTTATTGAACAGGAAGTGAATCTGAACCAAAGGTTAGGGTTTATCACACACACCATTGACACAGGTATGAGAGCGCATGTCTCTTCAGTAGATGAATGCTTGACAATGGGATTGGAACTTTGTAGGCAAGGATCTACCCAGCCCCATGAAGACACCGACTTTTTAAAAATTTGTACGTTTTATAATTGTGAGTTTTTATTAACTGTACAATAACCAAACCTTAAACCTATGAAGGCACTGACCCAAATGAGCACTAAAAACGGCAGAAAGATTTAGGATGGTAGATGTGCCAAACAGTAATTTCGAAAGACATCCCATGAATCTCTTTTAACCATACCCAGGGTACCCACTAATAAAATATATATCTTTAGTTTAGAATGCTTTATTGAGATTATAAGCAATGTAAAACATCAGTACAGAATCTGGTAACAACAGGATATTAATAAAATAGAGCATATTAGGAGAGGTAGTATCAAGAAATATCCTTATAATAGAAAAACTGTACTACGAAAAAGTGCATTTTTAAAAGATTTCTCTTAACTTTAAAACCTTTTAAAAATATATATCTTTGAGGTTTAACCTGAGGTCTGTTTTTTATCACACGTGGCTCCCAGCAATTATTCAGTTCATACTTTTATTGAATTTCCTTAAAAGATTGAGTTTGTCCCAGTGGTACTTGCCTACTAGGATCGAAGAAGAACACCAATGATGAAGCATGCCACAAAAATCTGGGCGAGGTTTGCTTTTTTCATTATCTTTTGATACTGGTGATATAGTAGAGGCTCAGTAAACATGTTCTACTAAGTGTTGCACAGTTTGTGAGATAATGTGTGTATGTGTAACACATTGATGATAGCCAGTGTGTAGTTATGGTTAGGCCAGAGTTTTCATTGAAGAGGTATTTTTGTTTCCTAATAACTTTGGCGCCATTCTGCACAAAGCTTTAAAAAATAAGTTAATCTGATTTGGGTCCCGCATGGCAAGTGTCATGCAGATCTATCAAGCAGTGGCTAAAAAAGGGTAAAAAGAAATAATTAATTTTTATTCCCAAAGGATTGTTTACTTTCTAATACAGAAAACAATGAAAGGAATTACAATAACCTCTTAAGCGCTGTTGACGGCCAACGGTCGTCACAAGCGCTACCTCCCCAGTGCTGCGCACGACCATTGGATGTCCATTCAGCACTAGTTCCAATGGACAGCGCAGCACTGGGGAGGGATATTTGCGAAGCAGCTAAGGTGCTACACTTGGTGATGAAACTGGCCTTTTTTCAGGGTTATCCCCAAATTTTTTGCCTTCCTCCTGTATTTTTTCTGACCTGTTTTTGTTGGTTTTCTGACTTTGGGAACATTACCACTGCTGATCGGTGCTAAAGTGCATGTGCTCTCTCTTGTAAATTTGGTAAGATTGGTCTACACCTGTTTGGCATATTCAATTTACCTGTAAGTTCCTTGTACAGTGGTATCCTTTATACCCAGGGCCTGTAAATTAAATGCTATTAGTGGGCCTGCAGCGCCCCTTGCTCCATCCACAGAAGTACCCTTTCAAACCTGTCCCAGGTCTCTACTGCTTCATGGCCTGCGTGCACAGTTTTACTGCCACGGTGATGTGGCCTTAAAAGTGTTTGCCAAGTCTGAAACTCCCCTTTTACTACATATAGGTCACCCCTAAGGTAGGCCCTAGGTAGCCCTATATGCAGGGTGCTGTGTAGGTAGAAGGTAGGACATGAGCCTATGTTGTGTGGCATGTCCTGGTAGTGACAAACAGCCTATTTGGTTTTTCACTGCCTTGATGCTTCTCCTCTCATAGTATTGCATTAGGAAGTCCCTAATATGTGTCTCAGTGGTAATTTCTGATATCAAAGGGGTAGTGTGGCCATGTATGGTATGTTTGGAATGGTGTTGATAAATCCTGCTTCTTGGTGAAAGCAGATTTATATTACTATTTTAGAAATACCACTTTTAGAAGTGGGCTTTACTGTGTGCTTATGTCTCTTTGTGCCCTGCATTGTTGTGTATTCAACGTGTGGTTTAGACTGACAGGAGCAGGGGATGTGTGTTTACTCTATGCAATCACAAGAGGGGCTGAGGCCTGTCCTGCCTTTCCTGGGTGACTCATGGTAGGGCTGAATAGGACAGTGCCTGCCTTTCACAATGCTGTCTCCACTCCCCTGTAGTGTGCTTGGAGCCGGGGCTGGAGATTTAAAGGGGGTGTTGTGCACTTCTAAAGGCTGTTTAAAGTGCCCTCAGGACAAAAACTTTATGGGTATAAGTACAGGGGCTGTGACCCCATGATTTCAGACACTGCGTGGACCTGTAACTAGATGCTGCTGGCTCTACAAATTGCCCATTGCCAGGAGGAGTTGTTATGCAGCCAGGAGGAACCACCATGGGACTTTGCTTATTGTGCTGACTTGCCAAAAAGGACCCTGTGTGCTGGACTACTGCCTGGACTCCTGCTTTGGTGCTCCCAGTGATCTCCCAGGGCTTAATGGGCTGCCCTGTGTTTCTGAAAACTCAGTGCGTGAAGGGTGCTTTCCTTTTCATTTCACAGTGCGTGGTGAGCACTTTATGCCTCAGTGACCTTTTCCTGAAGTAGAGCACGTGTTGAGTGCAGTTCCTGGCTAACTGGTGATCAGGATCTACACTGCCCTAGAAGAAAGGCAGAGTACTGGGATCTGATCTCAGGTAAGTGCTTTTTCACTTGCCCCGTGCTGCTTCCAACCCGATATGGGCTCTGCAGGACTGAGAACTGCCAATTGGGAGAACGAACCACCAAAGTGCCTCACAGCACAACTTCATCAACGGGTTTCCTGGAATCCCAAAGCAGCCCGGATACCCGGGACGCATCCGTCCGGGCCCACCCTCCTGGATCCAGGTACCGGCCGAGAAGGGAGAAGCCCAGTGTCCCCTAAGGCAAGATACCAGGCTGCAGGGGGTCACTCGGCAACTCTGGGCATTAGCTTGCCTCATCTTCACTAACGGCCCCACCAGACCGCCGGGGATGCCTGGTCTCACCCTGGAGATACCCATTAAGGGACCATCTCTCAGGGAAGCCAGGAAGGGTTTCGCAGCGGTCGAAGCGCCTTGGGACCCTACGGGTAAGTAGTGCGCTATATAAATGCCAATACATACATACATACATACTCAATGGAGGCTTCGCTCTGTTATATGGCTGATTCAGATTGCGGAGAAAGAACGGTAATGAAGAAGCAGACGGTGATTCTTCAATGGTGGTGTTCCTCCTGGCGAGGTCCCACGCCACAGCTCTGAGCTGCCCGGGGCACTTGCAAGTGCCGCAGTTGCCCACCCGGTCCTGAGGGACCAGGGCTGACATACCTTTTTCGTTTACGTTTGCCTCACTGCTTTTCTCGGTCCCGAGAGGCCGCACTTCACTGGCACTGGAGTGCTTGTCGCTGCTTAAGGCAGGTTACTGCATTATCGGTAGTAGGTGCGCAGGGGAGTTCTTGTAGCCTCTGTTACCTCCCTGCATGGTCATAAGCACTCCAATAGAGATGTAGGTGCATCTATACCCGATGGTTACTTTAGGCCCATAATGTGATACTTTTGTGAAATAGTATATCTTGAAAATTCAGTATGTGCTTTTCTCATTACATGTTGCTTTGCATAACTTGAATGTATTGATAAATGTCATTTTGATCCTTGTAATGATAGGATAATGAGTATCATTTTCAGGTGACTGTATAAAATACACAGTAATGATATTTCTATGACGTATTTACCTTATTACACTGCCTATGCTGTTATGACCATTGCCTTGTGGCAAAGGGATTTTATGATCTATGTGAGGCTTTGACTATTACCTGGTTGGCGAAGTGATTTATGTGATGGTGGTCTAATGTATTCTGTGTATAATACAAAGTATATTTTTATAAAACCTTGTGTGGAGTCTATTTTTGTGGTGAGCCTAGTGTGTCACTCCTGTGTGCTTTGCACATTACCTCTGGGATAAGCCTGACTACTCTGCCAAGCTACTAAGGGGTGAGCAGTGGTTATCTTGGGTGTGTAACCCCCTGAACCTGACTAGAGTACTGGGTTCTGTCTGGCTTAGGTGCATACCCTAGCCAACCAGAAACCCAATTTCTTGGCATGAAAGTAGAAGTTTACTCAGGAAAGTGCATTTGCTTGGCTTGATGTAAAGTCGCTAAGTAGTTTTCAGGAAGTTAGCACAAAAATAAATTGCTGGGCTTGTCGGGGTTACATTACAGAGATATGTACCCTGTTAATCTGTGGTGGGCAGCAAATGGAGGTTCGCAGACTTGACTTTCCGTAGACAACATTTTTTCAAAATATATTCAATTCTGATTGGACGAGAGAGGTTTTTCTCACATTATTCATTTTGGGTTTATGAATCCAAAGTCGAGGGAGGCGTGGCTAAGCACCTAAGATGGCGGACGTGCTTTAGTGGCGCTCGGAGTCCCATTCCTCAGTTATCCTGCACATCGTGGTGAAAATCAGCTGGAGACTGACCCCGCTGGGTTAGAGGACAGAGAGGAGCCCTCTCTGAGTCTAAGAAGGGGCTCCTCTCCCTTGCAGGTGCATTAACGGCAGAACACCGCAGCTGCGGCTTATCGCACAGCCAACCAGGCTCCTCAGAGACGTGGTGTCTGGCGCCGGAGCCGGAGTAGCGGAGCCCTCTACACTTGAGGTCCACGCAGTGTGGCGCCCTCCAGAGACATCAGGGCCCAAGGCGGACTGGTGCCAACGCAGCGGCCTGAAGTAGGACTGTGGTGCAAAAGGAGCCTGGGGTAGCAGGCAGTCAGCAGCGGCAACAGCGGAGCTGCCGATACCCGCCCGAGCGACCAGCTAAAGGCCCCCTTCTAGTGTGGAGGATGCTGCACTCGGAGGCTCGCGATTCCCTGGCTGAGGGGGCGACACAACAGGTGAGCCTGTAATGTTGGAGTTGGGCTGTTGGAGCGGGCGAGAGGGAGGGTCCAGGGGTAAATCGGGGCCCAGGCCCCCCTTGATTGCAGACACGCAGAAGCAGAGTGATACAGGGGGGGTGTTTGGTGGCTGGGGGACCGTCGCCCAACACTAGCAGAGATAGCAAGGTCAGTTTCGGGCCTAAGCTGATCCCCTATTGGCACCTGATTCTTTGCCTGGCTCCTGGCATTGGGGACACCTGTGACTGGGACGGGGGAGGTCCGGGGCCAGTCAAGCCTATATTCCCCCATCTAGCCATATCCTTGACAGTCCCACTAAGGTAGTTGGAGCAGCAGAGGACCTGGGGGCCGACCGGGCCCAGCTGGGTGCCTAAGCGTGCCTGTAAATATGGGTGTGGGGTTGTCCGGGCCTGCTCCAAGGATTCGGTGAGTGGGCATTATTCCTCCCCTTGCCGTTCAAGGAAGTGGGGGAGGCCAGAGACGTGGCTGCTGTGGGGACAGACCCGTAGTCCTGTACCTCCTTGAAGCCTGGGGGGGCTGGGTCTGGACCCATGGGCGCCCCCACAGAGGTGCAGGTACTTCAGCTCCACGATGTGGGAGGTAGGGGGAGGCCCCAGACTTGACACAGGCCCGCCAGTGCCATATACAACTTCCCTGCACTGAACTGGTCTTGTCTCCCTGTTCCTACAATAAGGAAACACTCTTGAGCAAATAGAGCCGTTGACTGCATCAATGGGAGAGAGGTGAGGGAATTGGCCCTCAGCTGGCAGTCCCATAGGCACCTAAGTCGCAATCGGCACAGAGGAGATCGCATGTAGTGAAAGAATTTGAGAGGGGCGGAGTGTAGAGCACATTACTAGAGTATCTCTCATGAGGCAGCTGCCTCAAGCAAGAGTTACGCATAATCTACACCTTACGTCCAGCGCACAGCAGTTAGCCACGGGCCACCTCCGCTCGACCACTCATCAAGAAAATCTGTCCCACGACACGGTGGGGGAATGCCCAGGGGCGCTGGAACATCCTCAGAGCCGAGCCAACCTGACCTCTCGGTCAAATTAGACTCAGTGCTAGCAGCGGTGGAAAAAATAGGCCCAGCACTGGAACAGACACCTACTTCCCTAGAGAGCAGAATGGACAGCATCACTACTGACTTCACGCTCTTACCGGCTGATCAACACAAACTGGCCGAAAGTGTACATGACAATGAAGTGGCGCTTGCGGACCTCCAGCCTAGATCCCACAATCTTAAGGTGACCCTACAGGACCTACTAGATCGGATTCGCACCCTGAAGGAGAAGGTGGATGATGATGAGGGGCGGTCGCACTGCAATAATGTGCGGGTAATTGGTCTACCGGAGGGAGTGGAGGGTCGAGACCCGGAGGGCTACACAGAGTCCTGGATGAGAGAGTTACTTTCCCCGGGCTTACTCTCGCCACATTTTGTAGTAGAACGTGCCTGTAGAGTTCCTGCCAGTAATCCTCCTCCGGGGGCTCACCCTCGCCCTTTTTTGATCCGCCTGCTAAATTTCCGAGACCGGAATGTGATACTACGGGAAGTGGGGAGAACCCTGGCACTAAGGTGCAAAATGTTGCTGTCTCCTTCTTCTTAGACTACTCTGTTTAGGTGCATAGGAGGTGTGCCACCTTCGGCGCAGTTAAAAGCAGCTAAGAGAGCCAGATCTTCAGTACTCTCAGCTCTTCCTAGCTTGCCTAGGGGTCATCCGGAACGGCAACACCCAATACTTCGATACTGCTTCTGAGGCTTGGGATTGGCTGGAAGAGAGCAGACTAATTATTACGCCCAGGCTTACAGATGATTTCCAACTGCAAAAGAGGGACTATCATAACCGATGGAGAGGCATAGGCAAGGACACGTGGCAAAGGGCACCTCCTATAGCCACCCCAGACCCTGAGCAGATCAAGTCACTGTGCGCGGCTAATGTGGTCTCTCTATTAAAGCCGGGCAAGGATCCAACATTCCCCGGATCGTATAGACCGTTAGCGATTTTAAATACGGACTATAAAATATTAGTGAAAGTCTTGGCCAATCAGCTGGTGCCGCATATCCCTACCCTGATGCACCCAGACCAAAACGAGTTTGTTCCCAACCGTAACACCGCTCTGAACATCCGTCGTTACTTTAGGGTAGCAGAGTACGCTCCTATGAATTGGCCTTGATCGTGTTGCTTGGTGCTAGACCTTGAGAGAGCTTTTGATTCTCTTGAATGGGACTACCTCTTGGCATCTATAGCTAGATATGGCATAGGACCCCACTTCCTTAATATGGTTCGGCTGCTATACAAAGCCCCAACAGTCCGAGTCAGAATGGGTCCTTATATTTCAGACCCTATAGAAGTGAGAAGTGGGACAAGACAAGGCTGTCCGTTGTCCTCTCTCCTCTTTGCCCTTGCAGTTTAACTACTAGCAGCGTACATTTTCTCAAACGTTGACATGGGTGTCACCCTGGGGGATGGCACACACAGTCTCGTTATATGTTGACGACCTGCTGTTGTATGTGCGAGATCTTAATGCCATCCCGCCCTCCTTAGATCTAGCTCTAATACTATTCGCGAAAGCATCGGGCTGCGGGTTAACACCGCAAAATCCATTCTCTCTCCTTACCTGCAGGCAACCTCAGACCAAGGATACTCCCTTGGAGAAGTCCCTGTGACATGGTGCACAGATACTTTCAGATACCCGGCGGTGTGAAAATACCGTACCAAGGAGGATCTATTTGAGGGAAATATAATTAGAGCCACTACTGCCATTTAGTCGCAAATGAGATTCTGGAAGACCCTCCCATTAGCTGTCACTGGTAGGATTGCTCTCACAAAGATGGTGGTCCTCCCTCACCTCCTCTACTACTTCACTACTCCACCTATCGTCATCTCCCCTTCCTTTTTCTGCAAATGCGAAAAGACAATCAGGGATTTTATATGGTGAACGCCTGACGCACAGAGTCTTCTTGAGGAAACTATAATTGGCAATAGAACAGGGGGGGGTATGCTGTGCCCAATTTCGAACACTATCATTTAGCCTCCCATTTGCAATGGATAGCCCGATGGCTGTCTTCCTGGCACCTAGCAGACACTGCTTCATTTCATCCCCCAGTACTACATCACACCCTGCTTAGTAAAGTTCATCCATGTGCGAAACCCAGAGCCCTGGGAAAGTTAATACTCACCATAGCATGCAAATGCTTCTGCAGATGCCTCTTTCTCGCTAGGGACATCACGCCGTATGCCCCCGCCATCCCCTTATAGGGAATGCCATGAGGAGACACATGCACCATGGCAGAGGAACTGGGACACAGAAGGCATTCAAGACACCGGGGACCTTTATCTGGATGGCTCCCCCATCCCATAGGCAGAGCTTATGTCTGAGGACAATATGCACCCTGGACAATTCTTATTACATCGTGATCTCGCAGCCTCCCTGTAATCCAAATGGGGCAATCTCATCTTGGAACCACTCACACACCATACATGATGGGAAATGGGGGGCAGCTGACACGTTGGTTCATGTTGTCACTTCTCCAACATACAGGGATTGACCTTACCCCCCTAAGACAACATTGGGAGGAGGATCTGGAGCGCGCATTCACAGATATGAAGTGGACAACCTCTCTGGAAGGCCCGACACGTATTCCACGCAATCAGCGTTTCAGGCAGATTCAATTTTTGATACTGCATCTGGCATACTCAGCCCCAGCTTAATAAGTACGTCCACCGAACCGACGCAGCCTGCACTAGATTCTGCTTGTCAGATGCAGACAAACTTCACATCTTGTGGCATTGCCCTGCTCTAGGTGAATACTGTCACTAACGTAGTGACTACACTGGCCAATTGCACAAAACACAACATTCCCTTTCGCTCTGAGGTATATATGCTACATCTTTTTAGCAGGAATAAGAAAAACAGGGCAACCTCCCAATTTCTCAATTTGGGCCTAATCGCAGCAAAATGCTTGATCACCAAGAGGTGGAAATCCCCGATAGCCCCCCACACAATAGCCTGGCACTGATCACTACTCAACGGGGCTGGGGCAGAGGGGATGGCCCTGCGTAGAGAAGATCTGCTGGGTCTTCATAAGTTTCCCCTGGCGAGTCACTGAGGGAATATAGTGTTATACCTACAGGGCCTTGATACTACCACAGAGGAAGCCCAGGAGAGAGCACAATGGCAGCCAAACTCACACTTAGACTCTAAGACTACACATACAGAGGACCAGGAAGAGCTGACCCCACTCACACAGCTTAGTCCCCTACCTCAGAAGGCTATCACCAGTAACTTCTAGCCGGACTCTCTCTTTCCAACACACTAGGCAACATGTCTCAGGTGAACACCCAATCCCTGATTTGATTACTTTGTCCGCATTTTGTTGTATCGCACACCCACAGTTCAAATGCGTAATGCATCATGTTCAAACATAGACACGTGGTATACCACAATGTCTCATCAAAGCCATTAGTGTTATTGTAATGCAACTTTCGAATTGTCACATCCACCAGCAGATGAGACTCAACGGTAAACTGTACCATGAACTGCATTGCCTCAATACTGGTATGAGATATGATGTCATTACATTGTTAGTATTGTACGAGAAAATAAGAAATGCCAATAAAAAGAATTAAACAAAAAAAAAAATCCAAAGTCGAGTTTGTTATCCAAAGATCTTTGATTGCTGTGGTTGAGAAAAATCTTTGCAGGTGTCATTACAGACTTGGGAACAGGGAGCATATTAACGTAACACAGGGAGGCAAGAAAAGTTGCTGCCCTGCGTTGGGTGAAATGGAGAGAGCAGAAATGTGCTATATCTACTAAAATATGGTGCACTTCTGCTCCCATTTTTGAGATGGTGCACTGCGTGTAGCCTAGTGCCAATGCAGGCGCCTTTGTGCCATGGTTCGAGGCTGCCTGTGTTATGAGCAGTATACAAACTGGGAAACCCAATATACCCTTGGAGGCTTGGGCAATTCAACAATGATAGGTAAGGAGTGCCTACAAGGGGCTTTGTTTAAAAGAAATTTAATGAATAACTGTTCTAAAATTATTCTAGGGGTGAGTCTCATGAGAACATCCACCCAAGTATCCTTTGACAACAACAACAAATGAAATTCAAGAGCACAAGAACACAGGAATATCTTTTTTGTTTGAAAAAATAGATTTGTTTATATATTAGTAGTTGACTAAAAAGAGTACAAATGAACAATCAAATCAGCAATACATCATGAAAAGAGGTAAAATCAAATTAATCCACCAATTCATGAAAAACATCTATTCCAATGAAACCAGTAATGACATATCCCCCGATGAGAATGATAGTCACTAAAGACCAACGAGTCACACTCAGCGGAGGTGTGGGAATGGCGCCCCTTGTGTGTGCTTGTGCATGTCTGTTCATGTGATGGTGTTTGCGTGTGCATGTACTTGGGTGTTTTTGTACTAGAGAATGGGATTTTATGCGTACTTGTGTTTTTGGATGTTTCTGTCTATATGCTTGTGTGTGTGCATATATGAGAGTGTGTGCCCACATTTGTATGTGCGTGTGCATGTCTGTGCGTGTGATGGTGTGAGCACGCTGGATTTGTTATTCTCTGGCAGCCACTGTCCTGGAAATTGACTCGAACTGCCAGATGCCTGACCTTAAGATGGCCACCAGTCTACCAGTGTAAAGTAGAGTCACTTGCCTGACCCCAAGATGGCTTCCATAGTGGTCCCATCCACATTGTTTTACTTCCTTGGGACAACAATTGGACATTGACCAGACCTTGAACCTATCCCCTAACCTGCTTACACATCAGGACTTGGAACCTGTGGAACTTACCCCAGACTGTAGTGGCCAAGGGATTTGGCTGATTACCGGTGGAGCTACCATATAGCTAAAGAGGACTCCCCCCCCCCTGCCATCACCTACCCAGCCAGACCTTGGGCAGATTTTCCCCTCGTCTCTAAGTCCTATCTTCCTCCTACCCCTTTACCCTACCCCCTTACCCTTCCTTGCTCCATTTACCTTGTCCCCTATGTTCTTTAAATGCTTTTCCTGATACTTATGCAATTTTTATCTGATGTAAATTGCAACATTATTGTTCCTCATGTAAAGTGCTCCGTTTCCTTCAGGTCGATCCAGCGCTATATAATAACTCATTAATTTAAATTTGTTCCCATTTAATAATCTTTCTCTCTTTGTCCACTTCCCTAGCTCCTATCCCCTCTCCCCTGAATCTCTCACCTTGCCTGCTAGTCTGCCTAGCCCCCTGTCCTTTGTGCCCTTTGACTAAGCACTAGTTCTCCCCTTGTTGGGGAAAGATTCAATATTTATACTCTGGAGTCTCAGCAAACTCACTGAGAGAGTCCACTGCACCAAGGGAGCCACTCACAGCTGAGATATGGTATGGCACCCCTTGCCAAAGCACTCCCTCTCCCCTTTTTGGGGAAGGATCCAGTAGGTAGGCCTTGGAGTCTCAGCGACCCCTCTGAGAGAGTCCACTGCGTAAAGGGAACTTCCCGCAATAGAGATAGGGAAGTGATATTACTTCCCCTTGGATCACAGCTTACTGGTGTTTGGACGTTGCTTTGACTCGTCTACCAGTTACCGTCCCCTTCGCCCTTCCCCTCCTCTTTCCCTTGCCTGTCACCCTCCTCTTCTCTTTCCTGCCACATTACTGTCAGATTGTATAATGTGGTCTAGTGGTTGGGGTGGAGTTAAGAGGGAGGAACAGGAACGGGAGGAGCCAGTGATCGGAACCAGGGCAGTTAGAGCAGGGACATGAAGCAGGTTGGAAGCATACAATAAAGCTCCGTGATTCACAAGTAATGGTGTCTGTGGTCATTAGTAGCAGGATGCTACAACTGGCGACGAGGGTGGGATGAGCAGACCCCCACAAGCCACAGCACCGTGTGAAACCGCCTTGTCCCCGCAGCGTCGAGAAACGAGCTCCGCTGCTGAATGTGAAGGCGGCGCCAAGAAGAAGAAATCGCCGCTACATAGAGCCGCCTCAGAGAGAGGCTGGCAACCAGTGACCCTGTCCCCTCCGGAGGCCCCGAGGGAGGAAAGAGGGAGCTGCAGCAACGAGCGTTGGAGCGGTCAAAAGGTCAGAACAGATTGCGCCGAAACGCGACATAGCTCAATGCATGCACCCCCAGCACGTACAGAAAGAACAGAGGTCGGGAGCCCACCCCGACTCTGCCTGGCACCCTAGAAGCAGAGGACCAGTGCCTGAGGGAAAGATAGTGCCCCGAGAAGGTCTGGCAGCGAGCGCAGTCGAGCGCAGTGGACCTGGAGCCTCGGTGGCTCCCGACGCCGGAAATCTCACGCCCGATGCGTGAGTCTTGGCTTGCTGTCGCCACGTGGACTCGGCCCCTAGTGCAACAAAGCGGGAGCCCACCCCGACCTCACCTGTGGATACGTGAGGGACCTGGAGAAGCGCTGATGTCCCTGGGACCGACGGCCGTTGAGTCCGCCCGGCGCGGTGAGTGAGCACCGGAATACAAAACAAAATGAATAGAAAGCAATGAGGGCCCAAATCTCGTCGAAAACGAGATCTCCAAGTCGGCGGCCATCTTAGAAACAGGCGATTTCCTCCAATCCCCTGTCAGGAATCTGAGTCGGCCATCTTGAAGTCAGGCCAATAGCACTGACACACATGAAGGAACAACCAAAAGAACAAGCATTGGCAAATGGAATGACTACATTGAATGAACACTGGCAAGTGACGGACTATGTCAATGAATGCGCATTGACAGATACAAGTAAGCAAGCATTGGCAAAAGCAATAACAAAGGCAAACAAGCACAAGTAAATGCAAGAGTTGCATTAGGACACGCAAAGGTGAATGCGAGACCAATAACAAAACGAGCATCAATTAACGCAAAATACAAATAAAGACAACCGTAAACACAACAAGCACTGGCAAGTGCAAGGGACACACTGAGAGCAAGCACAAGCAAGCACATGCTTCAAGCATAAACAGACATGAGCAAAAGCAAGCCTTGATGCAAACAAGCATAAGCTGGCACAAATATCGAATGGTACTAAAGCAAGCAAATGCAAACCCAGAACGCCACGAGCACGAGCCAATACAGACCTGAACATACCAAACACGGATAAATACAAGTCCCGAAGTCAGCAAACACAGGCGAGTGCACATCTTAAATGCACCAAGCAACTCCAGATCTGGAACATAACGAACAAAAGCAAGTACCGAAGCAACCTTCCAGCGCCACGCAAAGATAGATGATCAACGGTAAGGAGAACCCCAAATCACCTGCAGTTAGCAGGCCACCCCAATAAAAGTGGGAAGGTGCTGAGCCAAGTGTCATTTGTGGACCATCTGAGTGGTGGCCATTTCCGAAATCAGGAAATCCAAGCCCAACTCAGTGAAGCCTCCTGAAACAGTCGTGCTAAAGGCGGACAGAATACAGTAGTCACCCAGGAGTGGCGAACCTGCCCGAAATCAAAGGAGACGGCTAGACACGGGATCCTGGCAGAAGAAAGTCAGCAGACAAGACGGGAAACAAAGCGAACAATTCTACGACGATAGCAGATAAAACACACCTCCCTCATGGCGGCGGTAAAAGCAACCCACCGGCCCAGTCCTTGCATTGAAGTACCACCCCAGTGTCACAGACTGACGGTCAGAACTTGGGTCCCGAATGGAACCGGTGGCTGGATTCCCTGGATGATTTTCTTGATGCAATCGGTGAACAAAGGGATGGAAAATGTCTGACACTACTCCTCCAGCTAGTCGGTCATGAGGGCCGTCGCCTAATCAGATCATTTCCCAAAAGGGACACAGAGAGCTATGGAAGACTCCAAGTGAAGCTACGTGCCCATTTCCATGCACTGGTGGAAGTGGATCATGCTCGCATCGCTTTCAATACAGCGCGGCAGGAACCAGGAGAACCACTGCCGAGATTCATTACCCGGTTACTAAGTCTGGTACCCTGCTGCCACTTCAACACATTTACTAATGAAGAAGCAGTTCGGCTCCGAATAATCGAAGGCTGTTCAAGCGCAGACACGAAGCGCAAGATTCTTCAGGAGCAATGGTCGCTAAAGAGAATCATCAGAAGGGCCGAGGCTGGAGTGCGAATAAAAGCAAAAGACTTCTCAAAAGACGTGCATTCAAATGCAAGACACATGGATGTCTGGAAAGAGGCACCCCTTATGCCTAAGGGAGAGGCCCAGGAAACAAACAAAGCTGAAAAGAGGGAGGGTGAATCAGAGTCAAGAAACCAGAGACAGAGCGTCATGGAACACTCCAAGTCACCATCACAAAAGACCAGGATGAATCAGGATTGCGAAAGCGGTACTGATGCAACCTCATGGAGCTATTCGACCTCAAGGAGTCAGTCAACAGATGATGATACTGATACAACCTCACAAAGTTATTCAACCTCAAGGAGTCAGTCAACCGATGATGAGAATGATTATGAAACAGATGAAGTGTCAAGCGGGACAAATCACACCCATGGACAAGATGGCAGATTGCTCAACAAGAAGGCAAGAAAGACGAACTACGGAAGATGGGACCTATCCCGTCAATGCCGGAAACCAGCACGCGAACAACCCCGGTCATCCTCCCGCCATGCACCAAAGTCTACAGATGAGTCCGAGGAAGCATCAAGCAGTGAGACAAATCACCCCAATGGCACGGACGTTAACACAAACAACAAGCGAGAAGAAGACACCAACCAGATGAGGAGTGGCAAGCCACTCAGACACCGAAAAGGGAGAGGCATGTGCACTACAGACAGTTGTGTCAACGAGAAAGCGGAGAAGGGACAATTGATGTCCCGTGAAAAGGGTAAAGACCAAATGCTCCGAGACCAAACTAATGAAGTAAACGATCCCCCCACAGCAACAACACAGAAGACACAAAAAGAAACATACCCACGGAAATGCTCCGTAAACAGCTCTGACCCCAGGAGCATGTCATCCCAGAATACCATCTCGATAAACGTATCAGTCACGACGCCCTCAAAAGAACGTTCTCAAAGGAAATCGGCAACCGACTCCTCCGAGTCGGAAGACATGTCTGTCCGATCATTTGGGTCAACAGGATCATGGTCCCGACCACAGCCATGGCATCAATCACCCGGACGCACAACAGAACCAAAGGACAACACGTCACGTCAGTCATCGCCACATCAAGACATGAACAATATACCGTCACCCCTGATGGGGTCAGAGAGGTTAACTCAACGAACTGACGGAAGGAGAACAAAGAAATGGGACAATATCTACTTAGTGGTAAAGGACTATCCCGTCACCCCGCGGGAAAGACCGAACGTGGTGACAGAGACGAACTGCCACCGAATGAGAGACAAACAGACATATGACCAGGTGGTCAAGGGTCTCGCCAGCCTCAACCACGAGCGGGAAGGGAAGAAACGAACAGAGGCAGCAAATGAGGCCAAGAATCAAGACAGGACACACATCTCAGATAGTACATTGACGTCTGACGTGCCCGACGGTGCACAGATGAACAGTGTTGCTCCCAACCTGACGAGACAAAGAGAAATAACCTCACAGGAGGGAGCTTGGAAGAAGACCGGAACATTGTCCACTCCCAAAGAAGATCAACCGTCAACAGAACAAGAGTCACCAAGGCAAGCAGACTGCCACTGCCGAGCTGAGCCAGTAGCAGTCACACAACATGAAAGAACCATGACAACTGCGGAACTGGATAATAAGCTGCCCAAACACGATGGGTCACATTCTCAAAAGTGCAATCCCATAGTCAAGGATGTTTTGGCTAAGACGCCGGAAAGATTGATCAACGTCAGGACCACCACGGATTCGACGCTACTGATGCTTGAAGAACAAGCTGTCCGCCAACCCGTGTGGTGGACTGAAGAATTGCGAACACTGTGGAAATTAAGTTCATTTTGTTAAGGAGGGGGGAGATGTCAGATTGTATAATGTGGTCTAGTGGTTGGGGTGGAGTTAAGAGGGAGGAACAGGAACGGGAGGAGCCAGTGACCGGAACCAGGGCAGTTAGAGCAGGGACATGAAGCAGGTTGGAAGCATACAATAAAGCTCCGTGATTCACAAGTAATGGTGTCTGTGGTAATTAGTAGCAGGATGCTACAATTACCCCTCCCTTGAATCTCTCCCCTTGCCTGCTTTTCCCCTTACGTATTTGTGCTTATTGTTTTATCTCGACCTTACAAGTAACTATGTTGCCATGCTCTAAGAACTATGTAACCTTTGTAACAATGTAACCTGTAACTATGATCTGATGCTCATGTAAAGCGCTCTGATACCTCCAGGTCTAGCCAGCGCTATATAAATCCTTTAAAATAAAATAATACTACATTTGTAGGCTTATCTTTCATAGTGTCAAGGGTAATTTGGTATGTAATCTCATATGTAAGATTACGTAAAATATTTGTAATTAAATCTGTGACATAAAGAGTGAGGTAATGAGCCCTGCATTTGGTGTAGACGTTATGGTCTGCATAGCTGTTGCCTTAGTTATGAATTGCAGGCATAATGATAACTTGTTAATTCAGGGTTTTTTGGTTTTATTTCATAACAATAACAACACTTACACAGTTTTTTTCAGCAAAGTTTTGAGTGTTTTTTAAACCTACATTTAAGTGTTATAACCAAAGATAGCCTTAACTTCACTTTACCTTTGTCTTTTTCAGGGAAGTATATATCTATACATGTATGTACATGCGTGTGCAGTAATGTCCATATCAACGTTTCTATTCAAAAGCCATTTTTTGCTCTAGCCTACAGACAGCTTTAGCTGGATATGCATACAGTGGGGATTGGCTCAGCCCCTGCTCTTGACTGTATCACTTTTTTGTATATATATATATAATTTCTCTGCATCTTATTTAATGGATTTCCTACCTAAAAATAAACCCACCAAAATGTGTTGTTATGGTGTGCAAAGCACAATGTACAACCAGCGGCGTTACATAAGTCCCTGTTGATTATGGTGTGTAAAGCACAATGTACAACCAGTGGCGTTACATTAGTCCCTGTTGACCCCGCAGTGTGGGGGAGGGGCGGGGAGGGGAGGGGGTGCCTGATCGCCAGGGGGCCCCCTCATAAAAAAGTGGTAGGTGGTGGGATAGGGAGGAGGGCCCCTCTCTATGTACTTTGCAGGGGGGCAGGGGCGGCTCTAGCCTCATGGCGGCCCTGGGCAGGGAGCGTAGATAGGGGGCCCCGAAAGAGGGGGTCCGGGCGGGGTGGAGCCCCCTGGAGCTCAGGAAGGTGTTTTAATAGGGGCGAGGCGGCCCCTGGGGTTTGGCGGCCCTGTGCTGGTGCACAGCTTGCACATGCCTAAGGCCGCCCCTGAGGGGGGGGCCTTCACCCTCAGGTTTTGTTATTCCACTGTGTACAACTTAACCGATGGCCGTGCCATGTTTGTTCTTACTAAGAAGATTCTTTTTGCGTTCCTTCTGCAATGGTTGTACTAACTATGTTAGAGGCTTCAGCTGTGGTGTACATTGTGCCTTGCATACCTTAACAGAATTTCAGTGTGTTTTTTGTTTTCGTTCTCTGAAACATACATAACCTCTAACTATTGTTTTTTCACTAAATATATTTGATTTTGAGTTCTCTTTACACCAGATACAGCAGAAAGAGTTTAACAGTGTCCAGCCAATTGCTAGACACTGGCCACTTTCCCCACAGCGTGGTCCCAGCAATAAACCATGGACCAATGAAAGCCAGGACAATGGTGGTGACTGAAAATCAAGAACCACACATCTCTTTATAAAAACATAAACCAGTTTATTCAAATGTAATGGGTATTTGACCCAAACCACTACACAGAGAGCAAAGCCCACTAAGCTGCTCTGGAAATCCTTCCCAGACTTAAACAGACTGTTGTGCCAGACAGGTTTGGCATTCGTAGACACACTGAACACCTTTATTGAGTAACTAGCAGCCCGTCCTGACGTTGTCCGGGTATGAATTGCTGCCGGCCAGTAGTATATTGTTTTATAGGACTTTGTTTTGATAGCATTTCTTATCTGTGAAAGGCCTGTGAAACGCTCCGATTCACAGTACACTGCTGATGCACTTAATAGTGCGCGTTCAGTAGTGTGTGAACTCGAGTTACCCTACTTTATTTTTCCTTGCAATATTATATAGCGCAAACTCGACAACATGGCATGAGCACAATTTACATTACAGAAGAACACATTAATTTGTGGTAGGCACGGGGAGACAAAGCGATTTGCCTGGAATCACAGGATGTTGAGCTGATGCCAAAACTCGAACGTAGCTCCCCAGCTCTAAAGTACGCTATTCTAGAACTTGTGGCGGAAGGTGTGTCTAAAAGTGTATGTCGTTGCTGGCCATCAATGAGAGAGACCTGCGCATTTTTCCAATCGGTGGTAAAAAAATATGAGTATGTTGCTGGAGATGTGGGCCGCCGTGCCACCAATGTACTTACCGGGGAAGGGTAAACACCCATTATTCCGCAACTTTCTTTCCGCATACCATCACTCCGCATACTTTCATTACGAAAGTACCATGACTCCGCAATGCCATTATAACGCATGGCATGACATTTTATATGCTTTTACCACGCATACATTTACAACGAAATTCGTTGTAAATGCATGAATGGTAAAAGCATGTTTTTTTTAAATGTTTGAATAAGGTGAGTATGGGTATAGGGGTACATGTTTTGGGGTACTGAGGTATATGTTTTGGGGTGTTTGGGTATTTTAAGGGTTCAGATATAGTTTTGGGTTATGGGGTACAGGGGTAGTTTTAGGGTTTAGGGATAGGTATGGGTTTTGGGGTACAGGGGTATTTTAGGGTTTGGGGCTAGGTTTGGGTTCTGGGGTATAGGGGAATTTTTAGGGTTCAGGGGTAGGTTTGGGTTTTGGGGTACAGGGGTACAGGGGTATTTTAAGGGTTGAGGGCTAGGTTTGGGTTTTGGGGTACAGAGGTATTTTTAGGGTTCAGGGCTAGGTTTGTGTTTTGGGGTACAGGGGTATTTTAGGGTTCAGGGGTAGGTTTGGGTTTTAGGGTACAGGGTTATTTTTATGGTTCAGGGCTAGGTTTGGGTTTTGGGGTACAGGGGTATTTTTTTGGATTCAGGGGTAGGTTTGGGTTTTGGGGTACAGGGATATTTAAGGGTTCAGGGCTAGGTTTGGGTTTTGGGGTACAGGGGTATTTTAGGGTTCAGGGGTAGGTTTGGGGTTTTGGGGTGTTTGGGTATTTTAAGGGTTCAGATATAGTTTTGGGTTATGGGGTACAGGGGTAGTTTTAGAGTTTAGGGATAGGTATGGGTTTTGGGGTACAGGGGTATTTTAGGGTTTGGGGCTAGGTTTGGGTTCTGGGGTATAGGGGAATTTTTAGGGTTCAGGGGTAGCTTTGGGTTTTGGGGTACAGGGGTATTTTAAGGGTTGAGGGCTAGGTTTGGGTTTTGGGGTACAGAGGTATTTTTAGGGTTCAGGGCTAGGTTTGGGTTTTGGGGTACAGGGGTATTTTAGGGTTCAGGGGTAGGTTTGGGTTTTATGGTACAGGGTTATTTTTATGGTTCAGGGCTAGGTTTGGGTTTTGGGGTACAGGGGTATTTTTTAGGATTCAGGGGGTGGTTTGGGTTTTGGGGTACAGGGATATTTTAAGGGTTCAGGGCTAGGTTTGGGTTTTGGGGTACAGGGGTATTTTAGGGTTATGGGGTAGGTTTGGGGTTTGGGGTACAGGGGTATTTTTAGGGTTCAGGGCTAGGTTTGGGTTTTGAGGTACAGAGGTATTTATAGGGTTCAGGGCTAGGTTTGGGTTATGGGGTACAGGGTATATTTATAGGGTTAAGATGGGTTAGTGTTTAAGGGTGTTGGGGTATTTTAAGGAGTAAGGGTGGGTTATGATTATGGGGTGCAGGGGTATTTAAAGGGAGCAGGGTGGACACCCGGAGCTGGAATGTACAGAACCTGGGAAGAAAAAACAATGAAATATTAGGCACAACGCTCGCTTTTTTTTCCCGTAATCCCACGCCCTGCACACGCCCACGCCCCCAGCACACGCCCACAGCACACGATATGAGACATGGCATGAAGGGCGGAATGTACCACACGCCCCCAGCGTTTGTCCCGCCCCCGGCACACGCCCACAGCACAACGCAGACATGCCCACAAGGGACTACTTTGCTGGCACGGTTCTTTTACTTTTTAAATGTATATGGTGGGCGTCTGCATAGCCTATGTCCTTCTGCTGCAACTGCCCTTTCCAACACTGTATTGGGTGTTGTGATTGGTGCTGTGGTTCCTGAGATTACCCGCCTCAAAGGTTTGGGCTCTCTCTTTATTATATTAGTATAGATATAGATTTGTAAACAGCCTAGTGATTGCCAAAGTTCGAGTGCTTCTTTGTGATTGCAAAGCCTGCTGCATAGAGTAACACTTGTCTCTATGGGAGCCTTGAGTTAGATACTCAGAATGAACATTGACTGCTGCCGTTGTCAAAAGAGTATACCACAAGAATGCCAAGTTTTAAATATTGTGCTAAAAAATATGGAGCCAGAATACCCACTACAAAAAAAATCCCACGTAAAGTATTTGTAGGTAATTTTGCTACCCATAAACCGTTTCGTGCCAATGACGAATGAGGCACGGTTGAGCTGCTCTCATGACGAGCTGAGCTTGTCACGGCCGTTGGAACGTTCGCACGCGGGGATAATTTCCCCGCTGTGCTGAACGTTCGAAAAACTGTGCTTCATGACGAGCTGAGCTCGTCACCAGCACGGCGGCGCTGCGCCCCACCCCGCACAGGAGGTGAAAAACCCCCGCAGGGAAGGGGTTAATACCTCATATAGGTACCCTAATAATATATATATCTTCAAGGTAGGTAGATGTGGAGTTAACAATAGTTAATCTATACTCACCCATATACAGGTGTCTACACAATATTTCTGTAGTCAGTATTCTTGTAACCAGATTTTTACAACATGATATGTTTGCCTGCTGTTCTGACATAAAACAGACAAGGGCTGATCCTAGAGTCGATATGGTAATCAGATGGCATGCCCCAGTATGGTGCTAGGCACTCCCAACAGCTTCTTGTAGCTTTTTAGGTTAACCAATGTAAGTGTAGATTAAAAACACTTTCATATAAACAAAAGTAGGCTTTGACTACCCATTAACCTTTGTAAGTCGGCTGATGTATGTGTGAAACTGTATTTGATACAACCATAACACTACCTTCTCTGAGTCAGCCTTGACTTCTTCACCATAAGTGCTATAGGAGAGTAAAGGAAATTAGAAGTTAGTTGTCTAGGTTTTGCAAGCAATAGTATACAGTGTGCTGAGCAGGTCTTTGATATTGCCCAGTACCCCAGACCGGGAGAAACAGCCTGACAGGAGAGTGGAAGTAATAAGGCCAGAAGGGAGAATTAGCAAGTCAAGAGAGGAAAACAGAATGCAGGAGAGGAGAGGAGAGTTACAAGGAGGTAAAAGGGGGACTTTGGATATTTGATACATGGGAGAGAGGGCATGCAAGGCCGACAAAGAGTCATACCAGAGTCAAGTTAGTACTCAGATGTCAGGGCTTGGTTTTCAGACAAACGAGTCTGCTTCTCTAGCAAACATAGAAAAACTGAGGACCACTCTGTCCAAATAGATATTCATTTAACTCTCATCCATGTTCCATGTCAGGATGCAGCATGTGCAGCACAACCACCATATTGGTGGTACAGATATGGCTAGGTTGACCAGAACATTCCCAGTTTTTCACCATCGGTTCCCTGCAGATTTCAGTAAATGTAGCACATGTTCTAGTTTTCAGAGAAGGTAGACTGAGCACAGAGTGAATCAGGGTGTCTTGTGTTCAAGTACAGAATTAATTGACTAGTCCCTAGTGTCGTGTCCTATAACAATGACACACGGACACGACGGGTATATCTCTAAGCTCTTTATTCATACATCTGCTCGGGTCCCCGTCCCTACTCTAACTGGTCCCTTCCTGTCCCGTCCCCACCTCTTCCCCTCTGCCCACCTAGCTCCGCCCACCCCAACTACTGGACTGTCAACCCCATTACATCTCCCCCTTTCTTAACAAAATAGCAGTGAAAGTGGAAATTAATCCATTTCTTCAATTAGTCTCTTTGGAGGCTGCACTTGACGTCTGGGTCGAGCCGGTGTAGACACAATGTTCTCCACTACGGGTTCCCGCACCATGGAGGGTGCAGAGTCGGGTGCGCCAGCCTCCGGGTCATCGTGATCCTCAAGTGTGGAGGCTGCTGGTATGCAGTCATGTTTTCCAGGAGGGCATTTCTTAAAGTGGGATGCATTGCGGGTGACTCGCCGATTTTCTGATTCTGCGGTCACCATGGTGCCCTTTTGTTGCACAATTGTGAGAGGCTCGTCCTTGAAGCGACAGTCGGTCTTCTGGCGTTGTTTTTGCTTGACGAAGACCTTGTCGCCTTCCTTGAGGGAGGGTGACCGCGCCCTCCGTTTGTGGTCAGCATGTCCCTTCATCCTCTCTTTGCGATACTGATCCGTTGCAGCCATGTCCTTGAGCTGCTGATCCGAGAGGGGTTTCTTCAGTGCTCCTTCCCATGTTGGGATCCGGTTTCTCATTGTCCTCCCAAGCATGAGAGTGGCAGGGCATAGTCCCGTCGTGGAGTGAGGAGTGGTCCTGTAGGCACAGAGGACTTCGTTCAGTGCCGACTGTAGATCCTTCTTCTCGGCCGTGGCCTGTTGGAAAGTTCTCTTGATGGTGGACATGAACCTTTCAACGGTGCAGTTGGCTTGCGGCCAGAGTGGGGTGACTTTGCGGTGTTGGAAATCCATTTGTTTCGCAAAGTCGCTGAATTCGTGTCCATTGAATGGGGGCCCATTGTCCGTTTTGATGATTTTGGGGACACCCCAGGTTGCGAAGACTTCTTCAAGTACCTTGAGGGTGCAGGTGGCACTAGTGGAAGAGATGAACTGGGCTACCGGGAACCGGGAGTACTCATCCATGATGACGACTATGTATTTCCCTGATTGTAGGGGCCCATAAAAGTCCATTGCAACTTCTTGCCACACCCCGTCGGGTAATGGGGTCATCTGTAGTGGTGCAGGCGGATTGTTGTGGCTGGTCAGTTGACAGGGGTGACAGTCTTTCAAAGTGTCCTCGACCATCTGGTCTAGAGCTGGAAACCAAACACGCTCTCTCAGTGCTCTCTTAGTGGACACGACCCCTCGATGACCCTCATGCGCTAGGTCGACTACTCCTTGTCTCAGGGTGGCTGGGATGACTATTCTGTGATCTCTTAGAAGGAGGCCGTCCTCAGTTATTGAGAGTTCGTCAGAGACGTGCCGGAAGGCCTGGAGTTCTTTCTTGGTGTCAGGATTCTCTTCTTCGTCCTGTGGGTGATACCTCCACCTGTTGGATTGTATGAGCTTCAGTACAATCTGTAGAGTGGTGTCTTGGTTGGTTGCTTCCCTGATGGTGTGCATGGGTATGGCTGGTGGGCGAGCATGACTGGTCACGAACTGAATGTATTCCTCCGCAATGGAAGGTGTTGTCTCTGCGGAATCCCGGGGGTGGCGGGACATGTAATCAGCTGGGTTCTCCCCCTTCCCCGGTTTGTGGACAATTGTAAACGTGTACTCCTGCAGACGGAGGCCCCACCGCTCGATCCTGGGGGGCATCTTGCACTTCGGATTGCCATAGATCGTGACGAGCGCTTGGTGGTCGGTTATGAGTGTGAAGTGTTTCCCATAGATGAAGATGTGGAAGTGCTTGCACGCCCACACGACGGCCAGGCTCTCCTTCTCAGGCTGGGAATACTTCCTTTCTGGATCAGTGAGGCTTCGACTGGCGTAAGCGATGATTCTCCGTTGTTCCGAGTCGTCGTCATACTGAGCCAGGATCGACCCCAAACCCATTGGGCTGGCGTCTACAGTGATCTCAGTTTTTCTCCTGGGATTGAAGTACGAAAGGCAATCAGACGATTCCACCGCATGTTTGATATCTCTGAAGGTGCGCTCGCATTCCGGGGTCCAGTCGAAAGGCTGGCTAGCCTTCGTGAGGAGTCTCAGTGGGTGGCTTATCGTGGCATAGTCACGAATGTAACGAGCGCAGTAACTCGCCATTCTGAGAAAGGAGCGCAGATCGTTCACGTCGGCCGGGCTCTTGGTGTTGTTGAGCACAGCTACCTTGTCGGGGTCTGGTTTCATGCCACTCGATGAGAAGATGTGACCGAAGAATTTCAGTGTTGACTGATGAAATTCGCATTTGTTTTTGTTGAGAGTCAAGTTTGCGTCCATTAGAGCATGGCAAACACGGTCAAGGGCGATGTCGTGCTCCCGGAGGTCCGTACCATATACCAGGATGTCATCACTGTTGTTAAGGGAATTCGGTATGTGGTGGATGATCAAACGTATCGCCTCTTGGAAGATTTCGGCGGCTGAGGAGACGCCAAAACTGAGCCGTTTATAGCGGAAGAGACCAAGGTGCGTGGCAAAGGTGGTGATGGAACGAGAGCTGTCATCCAGTTCGAGCTGATGGTAGCCCTTGTTGAGGTCTAGTTTGGAAAATACCGTAGCTCCATTGAGTGCCGTAATCATGTCGCTCAGGTGTGGACCGGGGTGTCTCTCCCTTTCGATATCCGTGTTTGGCAGGCGCATGTCCACACAGAGACGGACCTTGTCGGGGGTCCCTTTTTTGGGGACAATGACCACCGGGGACACCCAGGGAGTGGGCCCTTCGGTGCGTTCGATGATGTCAGCGTCCAAGAGGTCCTGCAGTTCTTGGGCCACAGCGGATTGCACATGAAAAGGCACTCATCGCGGATGTTGAGCTACCGGCTTGACTCGTTCATTGATGTGCAGATGCACTTGCCGGCCTTTCAGTTTGCCCAGGCCCTGGAACAGTGATGGAAATTTCAAGGCATAGTTGGAACTGTCATTCACGTTGAATAGGATATGCACCAGGCGCAGGCGTTCAGCAGTGGGGAGGCTCAGCAGGCAGTCAGCATCAGGCCCTTTGATGACATGGATGACTGCTGGGACGGTGATGCCGCCATGCGTGAGGGTGGTGTCGAACTTGCCCAGGCACGGGAGTGGTTTTCTTGACATCCAGGTGTACACCCGGACGGGTGCAAAGCGCAAGTGAGGCTTGGGAACCATTCAATCGTGTTCGGCAACGGAGATGTAGTTGAGTGATGCGCCACTGTCCATTACGAATTTTGCTGCATGGTTACCCACCATGATGTCGAGCCATGGGTAGCGTTTGAGCTGATCGTTGTCAGCGATATTGATGTATTCTGTAGTGTAGGGAGATCGCCTGGATGAGGAAGATCTGGAGTCCCTTGAGGGAGAGCGACGATCCCATTTGGAGCGTCTAGATTCATGACTGGAGTGAGAAGACGCGGGGGACCGAGCAGGTTCATCCTGAACGGCTCTGACATGGTGCCGTTTGGTTTCAGGTCTCGAGGGTCTCTGTTGGCTGGCACGCCGGTCATTGCTGCCGCGTTTCTCTCTGTGATAATCACTGCACATAGCCTCAAAATGATTGGATCGTCCACATTTTCGGCAGCGTTGGCCCATAGCAGGGCAAGAGTCAATGTGAGGGTAGTTGTACCCGCATCTGAAGCACCGCCTCGTGCGTTCAGGCCGTCGATCTCTCCTCTCCGAATCTTTTGGTCTGTGGTCCGGTCGACGTCTGGGTGAGAATCTGGATCTGCGTGACCTGTCACGCGGGTTGCCTCTATATTCCTGTCTTCCATGTCGTCGGTCAGAGACACGGTTGGCATGTTCGCGGCTAGTGCTGGGCTTAACCTCGATGTCCGCCGCATTTTCTTCGGCCTGGTCATACAGCCGGGAATTCTCTTCAATTTCCGCAAGCTCTTGCGGTTTCCTCAACAGTCGTCGTCTCAGCGACTCCGAGTGACACCCAGATATTATTTGGGACTTGATGGCTGCATCCGGTGAGAAATTTGTAAAGTCACAGTATTGGGACTGACGTCGCAGTCGATGTATAAAGGAGGTTAGCGGCTCATCTTTGTCCTGGCGCTGTTGGTGGAACTTGTGTCGCTCGTAATCAACATTTCTTTTGTGCAAGAAACGGTTGTTCAATACTTCTCTCACTTTGGCATAGGTGTCGCCGTCATCAGTTGGGATTTCTCGCACTATCTTGCTGATCTCACGCCCTCCTAGATTGCGAAGAGTTATTATCTTGTCTTTGTCTGTCTCGATTCTGGATCCTTCAATATAGTCCTCAAAGTCCTCTAGCCATTCTTGCCATTTTAGGCCCATGCTACTTCCTGTTGTGATCGTTAAGGGTTCCGGCGCTCGCAGGTGTGTGCCTCCCTTGACTTCCTTTTGCGCGGGAGGGTTTTGTGCGTTTTGCGCGGGAGGGTTGGACATCTTGGCGGTGGGCCTTCAGGGCTTGCGCTTGACTCTGGTCGCCGTTACTGACGTCTACTTCTACCACTGTTCACTGCAGCCACCAATGCTTGTTTGTTTCCTGTTGCTAGCGCTCACTTGATAAGGTTTGCTTGGTTATCAGGTCACAGTACATTAGTTTTGTGTTGCCAGTGCTTGTTTTGGGTTTTCGCCTGACCCAAAGATGGCCGCCCTTCAATCAGATAGGACTTGTCTTTCGGGCTGCCTGACCTTAAGATGGCCGCCCCCTCTGCAGCACACGAGGTCTCTCCCCTCGTTTCAGGCACACACACTCTGGGCCACTGGACTCACAGTTTCTGTCTTCCGCTGCTCAGGCAGGGCCGAGGTGAGTTTCTGCTGTGTGTCCCTCTACACAGCTTGGCCTCTTGGGTCTCGTCGTCACACGTCTTCGTTTCTTCCCGCCGGCGACAGTGCCGGCTGCAGAGCACTTCACCTCACGCTGGTGGGGCACTTTTCTGGCTCTCGCTGGGTCGCTAAGGCGCTGGGGCAGCGTCGCTCTGGTGCCCGCCTTGTTCTCGCGCTCTGGGGCTCCACGCGTCCTGCGCGGCCGGCGCTTTCTTCCCGGGCGCTTGGGCGCTCACACACTGCTCTTTCTGTTTCGGGCGGGTCTCGCGCGTCCAGCGCGACCTGCTCCTTTTCTCGGGCGCTTTCACCAGCGCTCTGGCTTCGCCTCTCTGATTTTTCCTTGGGTCGCCGGATCACTCCTGGGGGCTTCTCCTTGAGCGCCGCAGGGTCGCAACTGCAGCGGAGCTCAAGACGCTCCACGCTGCGGGACGGGGTTTGTTCTGGCGGGTTCACTGCTGGATCCCACCCTCGTCGCCAGCTGTCGTGTCCTATAACAATGACACACGGACACGACGGGTATATCTCTAAGCTCTTTATTCATACATCTGCTCGGGTCCCCGTCCCTACTCTAACTGGTCCCTTCCTGTCCTGTCCCCACCTCTTCCCCTCTGCCCACCTAGCTCCGCCCACCCCAACTACTGGACTGTCAACCCCATTACACCTAGAAGAAAGCTATGTAGTTAACACAGCTGTCAATGTGTGTAAAGTGTATGTGCTTTTCTGCGTAGTTCCTCATTCTCTGTGCTTAATCAGTTGGTGAGTGCTGTCAAGTTTTATTCTGTTCCCCTTCCTTGAGACACAATTGCAGTCCTACTTGTAGGTTTGCAACATGTCCTGCCTTTTTGGGCTTTTCATAAACACATAGGTCTGGATTTCATAAATTGGGTGGGTAGTGCTAATTAGCATGAATGTGTTAAATTAGCACCATGATATAATCATTGTAAGTGTGCCCCATTGTGCTTTTGTGCTTTTCGCTGGCGTTCGTGCTGTTTTGCTGCAGCAAAATTCGCTCTTTGTATTTTTCTGCATAAACAAAATACAAACATTGTCACGTGCAGCCATAAAACAGCAGCAAACACCTACGTGCTAAAAATATTGTCTCTGCATTACTCCCTCAGTGATACTGCTATAATACATGGAAGTCTATAAAAAATGTCTCTACATTTCTTGCTAAGTATGGCTTCCTATTGAAGATGATATCATGAGTGAGGGTTCAAACCCTGTTTTCCCCCTCTCACTTAGTACAAGGCTGAAAGATGGTGCAATTATGGGCTGTCTCCAGATTTTTAAAGACACAATTGATGTGGGGAATGTGGGTGACACTCTTCCGCACACACTAATTAAATAATTAGAGGGTTGATTCACAGGAGCAGGGCTGTCTGAGTCTTTGTGGGACCGAGTGAGTCTTCTTAAGGCCTAGCCCATGTTTTATTTAACAAAACCTTCCCAACTCAAGAATTCAAGCCAGAGCTTTATTAAAAATTAAGATCATTAAATAAGGCAAAAAGATTGTTAGGCACAACATGAATTAGTTTAAATAAAAATGGTCAAAAGCATGATCTTTGAGAGGAGGAACATGTGGTTAATCTCTGAAAAAAGCCAGAACCAAATATATTTTCAGTAAACAGACTAATATAGAGTCTGCTCAGTTTAAAGAGCAGAGAAAGTTTAAGTAGGCATCAAAAGACTAATGCATGTGGTTTGCTCTCTAAGCATGTGGAAAAGGATCTCCTTATAAATCAAATGACAGACTAGTGCAGAGTCTGCACAGTTAGGTAGGCTGGCAATGTCTAAGTAAAAAGTGAGTAGGGGGGGGGCGCTAGGTGGCGCGTGACCAAGATGGCCGCACAGCAGTGAGGCTCCAGCCCTGCCGAGCGGGGAAACATCCTTCTACCCCATCCTGAGATATATTTCTCTCCATCCGACCTCACTGCAAGTGGCCCTGTACCCTGCTGATGCCGGCAATATCTTTCATGACCCGCTAACTCAGTGTGAAGTCGAAGCGAAGGCTGCTGAAGCTGAGTGCGGGCCGCTCCGATCTGAACCTCTGAACCTGGTGCGGGAGGTCGAACACTGCAGCTAGGAAAGGCCGCGGCTTTGTAGGCCCAGGTGTCGGGAACCTAGACGGCCGCCTACCAGACGCGCCTCCACCGCTACTTGTGTGTGCCTCCACCGCTACTTGTGAGCCGCTACATGAGGTGAGAGCCAGCGCCGTGGGACGAGTGATCATAGGCGCTGCAGTGGCGGGACCTGTGCCCCGCATGGACGTTCCAGAGACACAATTGCGCCATAGACACACGAAGCAGGTGGAGGAGGGCGGCCAGCGGCTTGGCGAGACTGGAGGAGCCAGCTGAGAGGCTGTGACGAACTGTGACTGGACTCGTTGGATGCCGGGAATACCCCGTCCCATCGGGGTGAGGCGAGTATGACCTGTCTGTGCATGGCATAGGTTGCTTTCCGACCAACACCGCTGCGAGTGGGCGCCGCCATTTTAGAACGCCTGAGCTCCGTGGCTCGCGCTGATAGAGTCTACACCCACAGAAGCCAATGCAGAGCCACACCGTCTGTGCCCCTGCTAGTTACTTGTCTTTTTCTTCGGTGACCCCAGCACGTACAGTGCTTGGTATCAACATTATCTGCTGCATTTCATTTCCATTGCGCTACCTTCGTGTTGTGGGTGCCACTCCAGATCGTGGGGGCTGTGCCATTGCTCGGCGGCACCCAGCACAAGAGGGAACTCAACGGCATACCTCGTGGCTCATTGCTCGTGGTTTACCTACCCACTGGCTGAACAGAGGAATCCTGGTCCCCCCTGCTGATCTTGGGAGCCTTCTTCCTGCTATGAAGGTACAGTTGCTAGCCCCATATCAGAGCTCCTCATAGTAATTCTGCGCACACGCAATTGAAGGCCGTGGGGGGAGGTCTGACCGCTAACAATATTGGAAGGCGCTCCTGCTTGGCATGAAGCAAAGCCTCACATCCATTGACACTAAAATGGACGTGATGAATATGTGAATGGACTCAGTGGTTACTAAATTGGGTCAACATGAACAACGTATTAAAGAAGCGGAGACCAGGGTGTCGGACCTAGAGGATGGAGCTACGGCAAGTAGGGGCCAGATATCACAGATGGATAAGCTGCTCAAGATCATCGCTAACAAGAACGAGGACTTAGATGCCCGCTCCAGAAGGAATAATGTGCGTATTCTTGGCCTGACAGAGTCAACCAACACAGGCCGCATGGAACACTTCATCGAAAAGCTGATCGTCGACCTATTTGGCAGGGACTCCTTCTCTGCACATCTTATAGTGGACTGTGCACATAGATCCCTGCCGGCTCGTCCGCCCCCTGGGGCACTGCCGCAACCTGGGATAGTCAGTTTTTTAAACTATTGCGACAGAGACACGGTCCTATGCTTGGCCCGCGAAAAGAAACAAGTTCAATATTGAAACACTACGCTGGTGTTTTTCCCTGACTTTACGCAAATGGTACAAGATGCCAGACGCAAATTTGCTGTGTTCAAGAAAAAGTTTCAAGAACAAGAAATCCCCTATGCCATGATGTATCCGGCAAAATTGAAGATCACACACCATGGGAAACAGCACTACTTCCAGAACCCGCAGCAAGCTGAGGACTACCTCAAACGAAACCGTCGTGCAGCCTCCATGGAGGTGGCAGCGCACGCACGCTCCAGGTCTCAATCTCCTCTGTCAAACCCAGACTGAAGTGCGGTACTTACTGTGACTTTTTGTGACTCCTGCTGTTGAACTAAGCGCGAAGAACTGGCCTGCATTGGTGAAGTATTGTCATGACTAACTCTGTGTAATATGTGTAATATACCCTGCTCGGCCACCTACCTTCATCCCACCTTGGCTGCCAGCCTATATAGCGGAATAGCTGGTGGGTGTAAGTATGGAGGAGAGTGGGCGGGTCGTGAGCCCTTAGTGCTTTCCCCACGAGGGCGAAACCCTGAATTTTAACTAAGAGGGGGAGTTAATCTTTGAGTAATGGGATTTCTCTGGGTGGGTGGGGACTTTATACCTGTCAAGTTGGGGAAGCCGGCGTGGGTGGAGGGGGGATGTTCTATTATTGATGTGCTGCAACGAGTTCAAGCAACTATGGTTAACAGTGTATGCTTAAGTATTGGTCATAACAGTAATAGGAACGTTAGATCACACACGTACTGTCAACAATATTAAGGTAGAATCATGGAATGTGCGTGGTCTGAATAATCCTAGGAAAAATAGGCAGATAATTGATTTTCTTGGATAGGCACTGTATTACGATTGCTCTTCTACAAGAAACACACCTGAGCCCCGGGACCACACCTCAGTTTGCCTCAAGGTGGGCCTCACATTGCTGTTTTGCGTCCTACTCTGGCTACTCTAGGGGAGTGTCCATACTAATCAAAAGAGGGGTGGCATTTGCACCCGGTGGGTTGGAATTTGATGCTGATGGTCGGTTCTGCCTGGTCTGGGGGAGGCTCCACTCATATGACGTGACATTCTCCAATTACGATGGCCCTAACACTGATGATCCTCACGCTCTTCTCCTGTTATGGAGTAAAATCCAAGCGATAGGCACCACTTACGTTGTTTGGGGAGGGGACTTCAATACAACACTGCAACCCCAGATGGACAGATCCCAAGTTTCCCCGGCCCACTACACGACCACACAAAGGACATTAAAAGATATTGTTGACAACTACTTACTCGACTCCTGGAGGTACAAACGTCCTGCACTTATAGAGGGCATACATTACTCTGCGGTCCATGCATCCTGGGGTAGGCTTGATTACCTGATAGTATCTGTGGGTATGGCGCACTGGCTAGCCCACGCAACCCACTTAGCCCGCACTTATTCAGATCACTCCCCTATTGTCATGGAGCTGCAGACCCCTCTAAACAACTCCCCGTACATTAACTGGCGCCTCAATCACACCTTCAGGACTCTGTATTCAGGGCTGAAATGGAACAAGACATACAGGATTTCTTTGAACGCAATGTGAAGTTTGTCTCCAGCATCACGACAGTTTGGGAGGTATTCAAAGTTACGGCATGCTGATGGTGCATATCCAAAGGCGGAGGCATCCTCAAAACATTACGTAATGACCTCCTCAAACTGGAAAGAGAGCTCAAAGATTTAGAAAGTGGCATTGCCTGCAGCCCCGATGACAATACTATTAAGGCCAGCATGCAAGATAAGTTAACAGAATATGAGATACTCGCGGACAGGGAGTGTAGATTCCGGGGAAAACCGCTCATGGCATGGGTCTATGGTGAGGGGGATCGCCCTAGAAAGGCACTGTGAGTGTGACTAGGCCCCCTAAGTTTTCCAATTATTTAACGGAAATACAAGACACACACTGTAACACGTATAGAAACCTCCCAGATCAACTCAACACGTTTAGGGACTACTATAATACACTTTATGCTTCTCAAAGGGGTACCTCGCTCGACTTGCCTACCTATTTCAAAGATACTGCACTGGCCTGGCTGGGTGATACCCAGCGGACGTTCCTGAACTTAGATCTAGAGCTAGACGAAATCACAGACTCCATCATGCAGATGAAATCGGGTCGGGCCCCGGGATCAGACGGGCTGCCAATTGAATTTTATAAAACCTACGGTTCTTTACTAGCTCCCATCCTGAAGAAAGTGTTCTCTCTGGCATTGGAAGAAGGATGCTTACCCAGAACTATGCGTGAGGCCCTTATACCCTCACTGTTAAAGCCAGGTATATCCCCACGTTCGTGCGATTCATATCGACCCCTATCTCTGTTAAACTGCGATACTAAAATATTGGCAAAGGTCCTGGCAACCCACCTTAACCTACTGATGGAACGACTGGTGTTGCCCGACCAGACTGGATTCATCCCAAATCGTGCCACATCGCACAATCTTTGAACCCTAGCTGCCATCCTACGAGATATCGATCCTGCCTGCTCGGCAGTGGCAATATTCCTTGACGCCACCAAGGCATTCGGCCGACAGCTACAGTGCTACTGAACGGAGCCAGATCTCCCCCTTCATTATTTCCAGAGGCACTAGGCAAGGCTGTCCATTATTCCCAATCCTTTTCGCATTGGCCATTGAACCCTTAGCTGCCAAGCTTAGGCAACACCATAATCATAGAGCGTTAATTTATATCCAGCTAGACAACTGCTTATTTCCCTATACGCAGATGATATGACACTGTATGTTCAAAAACCTCAGGATAACCTAAACCCTGTGTTGCGAGAGATCACAAAATTTGGTGCCACATCCGGATTCTACAATATTCCCCTTAACGGATAATACCCCGCCGCACCAACTTGACTACCCTCTAGTCTGGGAATCTGATGAGCTAAAGTACCTAGGCATACGAATCACGGGAAATAGGGATACACTGATGAGAATTAATTATGGGACGGCCATTGCTAAGATAACTGACAACATCACTAAATGGCTACATCTACCACTCTCCAGGGCGGGCAGAATCTCTCTTATCAAGATGGTATTGCTACCCAAGTTATTATACCTCTTCATTAATATACCATACCACCCAAGGAGATTCTTCTTTAGCACACTCAGGACCCAACTCGCAAGACTCATATGAGGAGGGAAACAGGCACGACTTAACCTGGCTACACTGATGCTACTGATCCAGCGCCCTTATAGAAATTCCGTCTCAACTACACCATTCACTACCTAATACTCACCATTCAATAATAACGTAAACAGGCCCATAAGACTGAGACTGAATATTGAGCGACTGAATCATGTGGCCTAATTAACTATACTATCAAAACCCTTTGTACATTATATACAACTGCAGTATAATACTATAAACATTAATAAAATAATATAAACACTAATTAAGCCACTTTTTGGCCAATGAATCTAATAATGGTAACGACTAAATAATCAAGACCAGCTTGACGTTTTAAGTCTTTTATTTTTAAAAGTTAAAAGCTTTTATTTTCGAACACTTTATTAGCTCATTTTATTTATTAGCAAACATTTTTATTAAATCAGTATTCTTATATTCAGTTTATTGGCACAAAAGTCTGGCATTTCAAAATTGCACAAAATCATGAATTAAAGCAAACATAACCTATTTCCCTAAATTAAGCTTTCTGACCTGGAAAAGAAATGAGAAATAAATGCATTAGTTATTCTTACGTGTCCCAAGAAATCGGACAGCACTTCGCCCTCAGGAACAGTCAGCCCCGCTCCCCTCAATGGGCTAAGTTTTTATACCTTTCTAACTCACTAATCTAACTAAATGTTATATTTTAAAAGACTTTCAGCAACCTGATTGGTTGCTTGACATCTGACCATCGTGAAGCCTCTTTTCCAAAATGACAAGACGTCATATCCATTGTCCTTTCACGTGAAGCGACACCAGCTTCCGAGGATAGCAACATTTTACTGGGAAAGTTCACAGTTTCCTCCATAGCTCGGCCGATCCACCGCTTGTCACTTCCTTAGCCTTAGAAAAATAACCTTTCAGAGCACAAACCGCACAATGTTTTTTGTTTGGACTTCAGTTTATTCAAGAAATGTCCTTATGAAAAAGCTTTTCATCATGGCTGTGCTTGGCTCATCTCGGTCAGGCTAACCAACATTCTCCAAAGAGCATAGGCCTCAAGCCTCTCACTCGGGCTAGTATTTAAACAAACGCAAAAAAACGTAATTAATTACAAGTTATGAAAATCATTCTGTTACCCACCCGCCATTGCTAAATGTTAACCCATTAATAAATGTTACCCAGCAAAAGCACATAGAAAAGCAGCATTTAATATCTACCATTCTTCATAAAGTTCAGCAGGATTCTTCATGTATCTGAAAAAGATAAACAGACACAACATAGACAAAAGCACATACAAAATAAGCACATGCTATTAATTATTCAGCCGCATTAGTATTTGAAAAAGACAATAGGACAGACGAAACAATATTAGTTATGTATTATAAAACATAATTGCAAATGCAACATATAGCACATAATGTTAATCCCGTGTAATGATGTGTAAAACTTTTACTCTAGGTTGGTTTAATACAACAAATCATGCAATAACTCATTAAGAAATTAATTCTTGTTATGAGAGTTTAATATCACAAGCCAGAATAAAAGCAATTCTGAAACTCGCTCCATCACTACCATACCATCAGGGAGGGTACGATGTTCCCAATTTTTAATATTATTATCACTGGGCACAGACCCACTTTGCAACGTACTGGATCCATCTGCCTCCTTTTATGCCCCACCTGGCAGTGGAAGATGGCTATATGGCCCGACACCCCCGGCGTGCTACCTTTTTACAACAGTGAAGGAGCGGGGCGTGACCCGTCCACTGTTGACTGCACAGTGGCAGCATGGCGACAGCTCGCTCGTAAGCTAGGGAACCCTCTATTGTACTCCCCCAGGATACCTTTGTTGCATAATCCCTGCTACAGGTGACATGTAAAGGGATATGTAGCAGGATGCTAGATGGACTAAATTACCATGCTTGGGGAGACCTTTATACCAGAGGCCAGTTCCGCTCCAAAGAACAATTTTTTGGAGCACGCACACCCATGACAATGGACACATTTTTATACACTCGTCTCCGACAAAGTGTCAAAGCCGACGTGCCACCCTCTCACACCCTGCGGGCTAGGCAGGACTGGGATGAAGACCTAACTGTACTATTAATGGATGACCAATGGGAACTTAGCTGCATACAGACAGAGGCCATTACGAGCAATAGCAGACTGCGCCTCATCCATTTTAAATTCTTAGACCGTTTGTACCTCACCCCGGCTAAACTGCATATGTTCCATCTCAGAGATAACGACCAGTGTGAGCGATGCGGAGGAGAGGGAGCAGATTTTATGCACTTGGGGTGGAACTGCCCCCAAGTAGCAGACTACTGGACACAGATTTTTGAAGTGCTGTCAAACATTGTGGGGGTCAAGATGGCACTGTGCCCACTTGTGGCCCTATTGGGCTTGTCGCAGGACATTAAAACAGTGCACAAAATGTTTTTGGCAATGGGCCTGCTACTGGCCAAACCCAGGTGGCATGACGGTGGGGAAGAGGTCGGGCTTCCAAGTTCAAAACCTGGATGCACACTATGTCCACTTGGCAGGATCATATGCATTATTACGCAGAACTGCTGCCTACTAAGTCGCGACTGAAAGACATCTGTGGCCCGCTCACCTCTTATCTTCTTATGCAAGAGGCGGACGGGGAGATGGAAGGGGAGCAGGAGGGTAATGCAGCAGATAGTGACACCAGACCTAGGACCTGATACCAATCCTTGAAGGCCGCACCAAATGTGTAATAGTTCTAGAACAAAAGTAGCTCTTCAGATATAAACCAATGGACTGAATGCGCTAAGGTCATTATACTGTATATGTACTGTGACAGAGACTGAGGTGGTGAAGCTGATAACCCAATTAAAGTCGTGTTGTCTTTAAGCCACGTATCTCCATGGCCTTGCTAATACCGTAATGTGTTTCTAACTGAACAATGAACCAATTTGTCGTACTACTACAACCTAGATTGTATTTCACTGTTTTTCATCTTTTGAACAGCATGTAAGTTAATTGAGGGGGGAATTTCTTCAACGCAATGTAACTGTTGACACGGGAAGGTGTTATTTCTATGTCCAACATTGTGACAGCTGATATGTAGATTATATGCCACTGATGTACCGTGCTAATACTCAATAAAGGTTTTTAAAACTTAAAATAAAAAGTATAAAGTGAGTAAATAAACTAGCATAGAGTCTGCACCCTTAAAAGGTCAGGGTAAGTCTGGCACATTTTCAAAATACATCTTATTTTATAGGGTTTCTGCAGAAAATCCATACACTCTACATTGTGTGAAATGGCATAATAGGGCTGGATTTACAAAGATACATGTAAAAGCACCAATCACTATTCAAATTCACATGATACATGAAATAGGAAACATATAGGAACAGCTATTTAGCTGTATATCAATAAACAAAATATGAATAGTAAACCTAAAAGAACTTGACTCTGCATTTCATAACAAATAAATGCATGAATAGATCGCTCGTACAAGAGTCTCGAGCAAAAGTTCTTGAAATTGTTACAATTTGTATTTTATCTTCATACAGACACAGTGAAGAGAGCTTCTATTTTGCCTATTTTCCAAAATGGAAAATCCCACAGAGACATGCATGTGGAAAAGCTTATTCATTGTAATATAAAAGTGCAACACCTTTTCAAATATGAATGGATGTCAATGCAAGATGGCTGGGGTCTTATCTTCGACTGAGGCCTAGTTATGCTATGTTAAACACATCTGAATCAGGCATTCATTTCAAATGATTAAAAACACTCCTACACCACCAGCCACCGTCTCCCCTGTGTGTGTGGGTCTCGGCACTGACAAGGAAATAGAGGCCGTGCTGACAGCAGCTCCCGCAGTGCTCCTGTCAGCGCAGTGTTAGCACTCCGCTCATAGTGTAAGGGCAGTGAGTGTGGGGTTAGGTTGAAAAAGGGAGAAACTGCTGGGAAAGTGGTGTGTGAGAGTGCCAGAATGCCAGGTAAGTTTTTTTGTATTTGAAAAGTGAAGGAAGGGAATGCGAAGAACATGATGTGGATGGGTGTTAGTACACTAGGTAGGGGTTTTGCACTGGGCAAGACTGAGAATAGGGATAAACAAAGGGTTGCTGGGCAATATTTGCAACAATTGCCGTGCTGTTCCTAAGGGAAAGAGGGGATTGATACAGTCTGTGATGCGAATGATTATGGCAGGGTGACTCAAAGATAACCCTGGGAATCCATTTTGTTGGATTTAATGCCGACGTGCCACCTTCTCACAGCCTCTCAACCCTCTATTCTGGCCCCACACCCGCACTTCATCCATACGGCTGTTGGAAAAAGATCTCCGCCAAAGAGCCCCTCTATGAGGTGTTGCCCGTTGGGTATTGCACCGCCGACCCAACGAGGAGCAAGGCCAAATGATGAAGCATGACACCTGAAAGGGTGTGTGAGGGCATTAAATCCAACAAAATGGATTCCCAGGGTTATCTTTGAGTCACCCTGCCATAATCATTCGCATCACAGACTGTATCAATCCCCTCTTTCCCTTAGGAACAGCCCAGCAATTGTTGCAAATACGTATCCTTTTGGGCACGCTGTAGCTGGACCTTCTACTCGTAACCAAGTAGTAATAGTCCATTACTCCTCCTTTTGATACCATACCATTGCTGGGCAATATGCCAGGAGATTATTTTCAGTTTGGGAGTGAGGGTTAGGGGAGGGTATTATCGAGGGTGGATGAGAAGGGTGGCAGCTGAGAGGTATTTGGGGTTTTTACTTTGTTATAAACATTATTTGTACAAAGCAAAGTAAAAACAAAGAACTCACAATGTAGCCAAAAAAGACCCCAGAACATTGTACTCCAAGGTCCAATGAGGTCTGGATGATGACGGCAGACAAGAACATCCACCATTATACATAGTACCACCTGGGAAACCACACTTCTGTACATTGATAAGAAATACAATGTATACTGTGTAAGAGTCCATTTCTAGTCTAAGGGTCTTTTACATGCAGTTGGAATTCAACTACCGCAAGAGGCCACAACTAGAATGGGGCTACGGGAGCATGGTTGGGTCATGGAAGCCCATATATCCCTGAACGCAGCTCTGCTCGCCTACAGCTCAATGGGAAAAGGTTAGATTGGGAGAATGGCGTTGGGGATAGCTCAGATCTCATAGGCACTGCAGATACAACGTGGAAAGCAGTGGTGCATGCTTCTCTCACACACTGTGAATATGTGCCACAGTAGAGCAAGGTTCCCTCTCATAAATGAACAGACGCCTCATAGGCGGCAGCAGTGCAGGCTAACCTGACCAACAAAGAACAGGCTTAGCCAAGGATGCAGCAATGCACGATATCTCCTCCGACAGACACATGGTCTCTGACAAAAATACAACACAGAAGGCGGAGCTGCAAGCTTCACTCACACATCAAGAAGATGACAGTATCTGTAGTACCACTTCAAGCCTGCAACACACACCAGACACCGCAGGTGCAGTGCAAGCTCCCCTCACATAGAACATTTACATCACAGGCAGCAGTAAGACAAGCAAACACACATAGTGTAAAAATATCTGAATAGGAAGTAGGGAAGGTGGTCTGGCCTCCCTTATCCTAAGCATACAGTCCCTTATTTATTTCCAAGATCTGCTGATTAAACTTTGCATCGCCTAGATCTACTAGTCCTCTTTCACTTCCCAGACATAGCCATCTTCCTTTAAAATATTGGACCTACTGAATCACCTCATTACCTCTGAGAGCTTACTAGCTCCCCTGCCTCCAAAGCTCTATGTCTGTCCGCAGGGATGATGTGAGGATTTTCAATGCTCTAGGTAAAACAGCATGTTGTCAGCTGCACCACTTCCCTCAAATAATACAAGAAGACAATTTCAATGCCCTTTGTTGTGAATTGGCACCACCACTATGTGACTCCCTGGTGTTCCCTTGACTCGCTTACGGAAGCCACCATGTCTGTCTGCCTTGAAACAAGGTCACCACTTTCGAACACTACTTCAGTAAAAGAATGAAATCTAGCAATTGCACTTGTAAGCTCTGCTGGTGTCATTCCAGACTCAGGCCAAAATGGACCTGAAGCCAACACAATTTACAGTTTAAGCCCCTTGCACTAGGCGTGACATCAATGAATGTCCCACAAGAAAACACACACAGGAAGGATGAACTTCATGTAGCAAAGTTAGAAAATGCAAAGAGGTCACCCAGAACAAGTCAACAGCCCTGTGCAGTGACGACGCCCCACTGCTCTTTGAGCAATGAAAAATGAAATGATAATAACACAATTTTATGATCAATTTATTTTTCTGCTGCAGTTTTATGGAGTGGGAGTGTAGTCACAGCCAGCAGGGGGAGGAGTGGTGAGGCACTTAAGTTATTGTTATTGTTAACTACAGCTTGTATAGCGCCAAATCACCTTTAGGTCTCAAGGCGCTTTTGACAGAAGAAAGCTAAGCTAACAAAGGAAAAGATGCATGAAGCCATGACACTAAATAAAGCTTAGAGCTTCTCTAAACAGTAATGTTTTTAGAGATTTCCTGAAATGCAGCAAGTTAGATTCTTTACGAAGAGATTCAGGAAGTTTGTTCCAAACCTGTGGGACAACCACAGAGAAAGATCTGCCACCCTTCGTAGCTAGTTTATAGCGAGGACAAGACATCAATTGAGTATTTGAAGACCTTAGTGATCGTGTCGGTTTATAGACTCCAAGGCGTTCTTTAATGTAAGCCGGTGCTTGACCATAGATAGCCTTATGGGCGATGCACAAACTTTTAAACTCCACCCGTTGTTTTATGGGGAGCCAATGTAGCTTACATAACAGCGGCGATGCATGAGTGCGTCTAGGTAGCCTAAAGATCAGCCTAGCAGCATCGTTCAAGACTACTTGCAGTGTATTCATCAGTGTTTTGGGGAGACCCAAATACAGGGCTTTCCCGTAGTCTAGTCTCGAGACGATTGTGGCAGAGACAATTGTACGGAGCGTGGAGGGGGAAAGCAAGGGGACTAACTTGCGTAACTGTCTAATTAAGTTAGTACAGGTCCCAACCACTGAGGAGATCTGGCTGACCATTGACAGCTCATGGTCGATCTTAATGCCAAGACTTTTTACGTTGGAACAGGGTTTAGGGGTCGGGACATGATCTTGCGGCCAGAACAAATCACCCCAAGGAGACGCTTCAGATGAAACCACCAGGACCTCAGTTTTTTCAGGATTGATCTTCAGCGAATTTGCTGTCATCCAGTTCACCGTATGACTAAGTATTTTTTGAGCATGGGTCTGTGTGGATGCAGTATTATCGATACTAAGTAACAACTGAGTGTCATCCGCTTAGTTAAAGGTTTTACAGCCCATGCTTGCTAAAGAATCAATTAAAGGCTGCAGGTAGAGATTAAAAAGGAGTGGGGACAGGGCAGATCACTGGGGGACTCCACACTTCAGGGTACCCAAATTTGATGTACAGTCCTCCAGTTGAATCCTTTGAGATCTTCCAGAAAGAAAGGATTTAAGCCATTTATAGACTACGTCTTGAATCTCAAACGCGGCCAATCTGTCCAAGAGCAGGGTATGGCTGACAGTGTCGAATGCCGCTGATAGGTCTAATAATATCAGGGCACTCGTTTTTTTACTGTCAGCCATACCTCTGAGCTCATCAAGCACCGAAAGCATCACAATTTCGGTGCTGTGATGCGCTCGAAAACCTGCTTGACGTTCGTGGAGAAGATGGTGTGACTCCAGGAATGATGACAAAGATATCAGGACATGGTGTTCCAAAATCTTGGACAAGAAAGGAAGCTGAGATATAGGCCTATAATTTTTTAAGTTGATGGGATCAGCCCCGACTTCTTTATAAGGGGCCTGACTTGTGCTTCTTTAAAGCTGGATGGAAGCTGGCCGGAATCTAATGAATTGTTTAGTAGGGAAACAAAATGACTTCCTAGGGCAGGGAGCGCCCTGTGGAAGATACTGGGGGGACAAGGATCTGCAGGGGAGCCAGATTTTGTTCGATTCATGAGCTGTCCTAAGACCGTAGAATCAATTGGGGGAAAATTAGAGATGGTGTGTATTGGCGGAAGGGGTTGAGGATGTGGGAGAGAGGGGTGATTGCTGGAGGTGTTCTTGATATCAGTCAGAATAGTTTGTACTTTGTCGAGAAAGTAGTGTTGAAAGGTGTTACAATCAATGAGAGATGATTCTGATCTTTCTACTTTCTTACTCAACTCTGATAGGATCTTGAAGGTTTCTTTTTGAATATTGTCCGCGTTGTTAATTCGGGATTCATAGTACTCCGCTTTAGTTGACTGAATATAGGTTTTGTACAATTTAAGAAATGATTTATAGTGATTTTTATCAATGGGATCATTTGATTTCCTCCAACGTCTCCCTAAAAGGCCAAGTTTAATTCTGTGTTCCCTCAGGGAGGAATTGAACCAAGGGGCTCCCTTTACCTATTTATCTTTTGATTTCTTTCAGGTGCTATTTGATCAATAGCCTGACCAAGATTTTGCATAAGATAGGTATATTCCTGATCAAGGTCCCCATGTGCATCATGAAACTGTGAGTTTTTAAGAAGAGTGTCCGACAGAGTTTCTGAATCAATTTTCTTCCATTGCTGAACTTTTTTGGATTTAAGGGGTGGAGGTTGAGGCAGAAGGCCATCAACAGGGATATCACAGTTTATCATGTAGTGGTCTGACCATATGCAGGGTAGAATATCTGTTAACACTACAGCCGGGTCAGAGGTCCAGATAAGATCCAGGGTGTGACCTTTGTTTTGTGTGCATATGCATATGCGCATGACAGTTTGGCCGGCCCACAGTCATGCGCACTTAGCATGTTCTCCACCAGGCTGTAATGCACAGCCTGGGTGGAGAACATGCACAGGCTCCCACTCCCTGTCTTAGCACCAAACCATGGTGGTCAGACCAATCACAACATTGCTGTCATGCTGGTGACAGCAGCATCGCAATTGGCTTAGGGAAACCTGTGTTCTTCCTGCTTCTGGTCCGGGAGGAACAGAGGAGAGGCAGCGGCCAGGTAAGTCACATTTTATATTTTTTTCTCCCCGCCGCCCCGAACTACTGTGTATCAACCTCCACAGCCTGCCCCACAGACACACGTTCAGTATGGTTGATCAAATCAGCTGCCCAAAAGAGAGGAAGTGTCAAGGAGAATTTTCCTACTATGGTTATGCAGACCTTCTAACTCACACTTTGCCACCATGTTTCACACAATATCATCTCCCTTCACACAGCCACCAGGTGAGGAGCAGATATCACATAGTATGCAAACCATTCGCTGGAAATCCCTGGATAGGGAAGGTTCTAGCTAAATGTTTGGAGGCTCCATGCGTCCGATATCCATTATGGCTTGTGAAACCTCCACAGGATATCGGTGGCAGCCTCAGAACCGTTGATTTTTTGGTGTTGGGGGGAGGGGGCGGCGGAGGTGGTACATTTAAAGATCCCCAGGCTGTGCTACTCGACACCAAGCCACACCGCTCCATGTCCCCCCCCACAGTAATTTTTTTCACAAGTTGGCAGGTCTGTTTTGAGGTGGATGGACCTTAGTGTGAAGATACTGGTGGAGCCAGTATCTCCACACCAAGTCTGACCATTGCAAGCTTCTTACCCAAAATGGATAGAAATACGGGGGGGGGGGGGGTCTCTCAAAGGGGCGTGGTCAACAGGGCCGGACTGGGAACGAAAACCAGCCTTGGCAAAGTGCTCAGCCGCCGGGGTGACCGAGCTCTTTGCCAGGGCCACTTTTCGGACGATTTTGTTACAGGGCCGATTTTGCAGCTTGGCTGCAAAACGGGGTAGTTTTTCTGGAGTTCAATGAAAAACACTGACATTTTCTGCCTGCTCTCAGCTTGATAGTTCACTAGGGGCATTGTGCATTGGGCTATAATTGAAGCAATGGAAATCACACTACTCACCCCCCCCATACAGCCTCCCTATAGTAAAAGACATCTATACCCGGGGATGCAGTGAGCCCCTCATTCACGCAGTGCTACTTAACCTGTTGCTGTTATGCAGGGCACAAGTCCTAAAAAAGAAGTGAGGGGACTAACCTAGTTAGGCGGTATGCAAGTGACATCATGGCGAACAACATCACGGCGCGCAACATCACGCGCTGAACATCAGGTCGCAGACATCAAGGCGCATAATGGTGCACGACATCATGGTGCACAACATCACACATGGCATCACAGGAATTGGCATCATAGAAAGTGGCACCACCAAGCCATGACTTTACAGGAAATGGCATCACAAGAAGTGACATCAGATCTATAGCCCTTACATATATGTTTAGCAGGTCTATCATGTGCACGATTGAGCGCATTGCAAGGATAATAGCACATTGAGCTATGCTGGAAGATGATATGTGACTTCTACACCTTGCAACCCCCCAGTTTTATTTAACACATCCTGTACATTAATTTACAAACATATAATTTATTGTATATGTGATAGGCACGTGTTGATGTAAAGCGCTCTGACACCCTGCATTGGAATGAGTAGGGCTATACAAGAAAAAATAGTGGTACTTAAATTATTTCAACACCTCCTCAAGGGAAGTAAGCTCTATATAAATGCAATTTGCTTTGTGTAAAGACTGCGAAAGACCAACACATCTGACATTCTTACAGTGCATGCATGGCTCCTAAACAGGGACTGAACAAAGTAAAAATCTGCCTCTCTTAAGTAAGTGTGAAGTTCTAACAAGGTGTGAGCCTTTGTTTCCCCTCCGCTTCATTTGCATCAGGTGTGAGGCTCCTGACTGCTCCAGCCAAGAGACTCAAGCAAAAGGAGGCCCGATGACCGCTCAAATTCGGCCTTTGTTATGGGCCCGCAGGAGTCTGAACTAAGAAAGCCCCATTGCTTGTTGCAGAAGGAAACAGACAACGTGCAGGCGCTGCTAACAGTGTCCCGGTGTTTGGAAATTACACAGGGACGAGTTCAGCACATTATTCTGTGGGGCCCAAATTCTTGCCAGGGTGGACGGCGCTCACCGTGTGAAAAAAGTGGGTGGACGCCGTCCACCCGCGTGTGTACCCCCGACTCATGCCCTGCTGTCATGGTAGTAGATACTTCCCTGCCTGTCCCTCTTTGTGGTCAGGCTCTCTCGAGTGCAGCTCACAGTTTGTGGATATTGAATCCAGCGAGTTGTTCCCGCCAAAATGTGAGACCATTCTCCCCATCGGAGTTGGAAGGCGTTGCACTTAGTGAAATAAATGTTTGCTGCCCGGAGGGACTTTAAATATACGAAACAAAGACTCTATAGTCTTTACCAAATGGTTTGAATGACATACATTACATCTTTCTGAAGCCAACACAGATATAGTTAATCGGACATGCATTATAAATAAAATATGGTTAGAATTACACTGCGCCCTGTTTTATTAGCACAATCTCACTAAAATTAACGTTCCAGTGCAGGACTATTTAAAACCCTTAGAGCCAACATGTCACGCACACAGCACCGGAACCGTCCCTGCAGGTCCTTCTGCGGCCAGAGAGTGGTGCTGTTTACTGCAGTCTCTTCCAGAACTGCCTTTTACTCTCCTACCATCTAGGTATGATCTTAGGCACGGCCACATACGTCAGTCCGTGACGGTAGGCCAAGTACAGATGGAACACTGGCGTCGCGCCGGCCCGCCTGGCTGGAGCTCGACCGGGACACGTAACGTATGGTGTTTAATGCATGTGTATCCATTTAATTACTCTTCCGAAAATGGTCTGGCCTGGTATACAAATCCCGGGAGGGAAGGGACCCTCACACTACAGACTTAATCATTTGGACACAGTTATAGTGCTAACTGTACAGCACCCCCCCTTCGCTTTAAACCTTGTTTCTCTCCTTGAGAGTATGGACGGGAGCACGTTTGGCAACCAACCTTTTGGTATTTTTCACGTTTTTAGACTACAAAAGTTCATCATTTTGTCTGAAATGTTTTCCCTGACTATTTTTATCCCTGTGTTGTGGTATGTGGGAACGACCGTACATCCGAGATGCCCCTACGGGAGCGTCCCAGTGTGGAGACCATTGTGGTTGGCCGGGTGGTGGTGGAGGGATCGGGGTGAGAGAAATGCTATTGATGTAAGATGTCTAATGTGAAGATCTGCACATGGAATATAAGGGGCATGCACACACCGTCCCACCGCTATCAAATTTACTCTTATCTCAAACGCCACCACATCCAGATAACTCTCTTGCAGGAGACACACCTCAATGAGGCAGAGACCTGTGTCTTGCGCCGCAGGTGGCGAGGGCAGCTCTACACCACAAATTACTCCATATACGCTAGGGGGACATTTGTGTGGGTAAGGTCGGGCACCCCATGGACGGTAGCTGACACACATATAGACCCGGAGGGGAGGTTTGTCATAGTGAGCGGCAGGCTGGATGGGAGGTCAATGGTTCTAGCCTCGATATATGCTCCCAACACTGGACAGCCTGATTTCCTGGTGCACTTATCGAGCGCCTTGGCATGGGATCCCATGGGTACTAGGCGGGGACTACAACTGTGTCCTCAACCCGACACTGGACAGGTCACTTCCTCCACCACCGGTCTCACAGATTCAGATCACTACGAAGGCCTTGCAGAATTGGTCTGCGCAATGGGACCTACGGGATGCGTGGCGCATCCGTAATCCGCACTCCAGGGTGTACTCGTACTTCTCGGGGGCACATTCCCTACACGTGCGACTGGACAGATACATGGTCACTAGTGAGATGCTTCCGCACGTGACGGACATATTTTACATGGGACGCACACACTCGGACCACAACCCACATGTGCTAGGCCTGGCATGGCAACAACCACACCCCCTGGTACCTACTTGGAAATTGCAACCGGATTTGCTCCTAGACAGTCCTTTCAAACGCTCCGTATGCACACAAACAGCGCAGTTCTTCGAGGAAAACACAGGCACAGTGTCCACCCCTCAAATTGAGTGGGACGCTTTCAAAGTGGTGCTCAGAGGGCACTGCATGGGCACACAGGCTAACTCCAGGCAACAGGTAGAAAGGGACCTGACAGGCATAGAGACGGAACTACTACAGGGAGAACAGGAAGCGGCTGAGGGCGATGAAGCAAGGCTATTAGAAGTGCGAACTGAACATGAGAAATTGCTGGACAGGCTGCGAAACCTCAACTACATGGCCCACTCAGCCCGCACACACCACACAGGAGACAAACCTGGTAAACTGCTAGCCTGGCTGATCAGTCGAGAAGAACGCATGGCACCAGTAGCAGCAATACACACTCCCAATGGGGCAGTGATATACACGCAAGAAGGGATACATGAGGCCTTTGTGAGACACTACCATACACTATACGAATCGTGGCTACACACACCCCATTCAGACATCGCTGACTACCTCGGTACTATCACACTTCCTGCATTGACCGACGACCAGCAGGATGACCTGGGTATGCCGCTCACACCAGATGAGTTCGCGAAGCCATTTTCGCCCTCTCGAATGGCAAAACTCCTGGCCCAGACGGGCTACCGGCCGAGGATTACAAAGCATGCTCTGACATACTAATACCGGAACTACTCCGGACATACTCTGCGGCTCTGGAAGATTCGTCCCTACCCCAATCAATGAATGAAGTGACCCTGGTATCTCTCCTACAGGCCTCTGGCGCTTTTAAATATGGACTATAAAATACTGGCGTCAACACTGGCCCGACGACTGGCACCACTGGTGCCCAGTCTCGTGCACGAGGATCAAAATGGCTTTGTTCCCACCAGGAGCACCTCACGGAACATAAAGAGGTTGTTTCGGGTGCAAGAATATGCAGTGCGAAAATGGCCGCGGTCGGGATGCTTAGTCCTGGGTCTGGTGAAGGCCTTCGATTCGGTGGAATGGCCCTATTTACTGGCGACACTATTTAAATTCCATCTAGGCGATGAATACATGGAGCTGGTCGGCCTGCAGGAACAGACGGCCTGAGGTGCGAGTCCGCACGGGCAAACTATTATCAGCTGCCATCAAAGTCAGGCGCGGCACCAGGCAGGGATGCCAGTTGTCTCCATTGCTCTTTTCATTGGCAATGGAGCCCCTTGCGGAATTGCTGAGAAACAGGGGAGCAGACTGGGGATTCCCGTTAGCGGATGGGATACACACGGTCTCGCTGTATGCGGATGACTTGCTCCTATACGTCAGGGACCTGGCCCTCCTACCGCCGGAGTTATCGGATATATTCCGAACTTTCGAGGCGATGTCGGCACTCAGAGTAAATTGGGCCAAGTCGGGGGTGTACTCGTTCGGCCCTGACACCCCAGAATCCGAGATCAGGATCAACGATGTGAGGCTTGCCTGGTACCCCACCACGTTCCGATACTTGGGGGTGCATATTTACAGAACATTACCTGACGTGCTAGATGGTAACCTGACACGAGCCATCACATCCGTACGTACGCAAATTTCCTTTTGGAAGACCCTCCCACTCAACGTACCAAGCAGAGTGACACTGGTGAAAATGATTGTGTTGCCAAGGTTGCTATACTACTATGCCAATATCCCAACCTATGTCCCGGCTAGTACATTTAGGGAGCTGGAAACCATGATCAGGGATCTCATCTGGAACGCGGGGAGGCTGCGAGTAGCACTGCAGAAACTATATACCCCTGTAGACGCCGGGGGCCTCGCGGTTCCCAACCAGGAGCTCTATTACTTGGCAGCACAGTTGCAGTGGGTAGCGGCCTGGCTAGGCGGCAGACATTTGGGTGATACGGTCACGGACACGAGTATGCTGTCCCCTACCCAAACACACGCGATGTTCCACCCTCTAGCGCAGACGACACGCCAGACACAACTACACATTGTAGTGGCCCGCAAATGTTACTCCCGAAGTCTTCGACTTACGAAGACACAGAGGCCATACGCCCCAGCACTTCCACTTTTGGGTACCCCCAGGGCCGCAGGTGTGGTGACAGAATCAGCAATGGAGCCGTGGACACAGTCGGGAGTGGACACCATGGCGGATCTGTACGCAGATGGCGCCTTGATCCCATTTGCGACACTCGCAGAAGACACAGGACTACCCGCCGGGCAGTTCCTACAACACGCATCCATAATACGGACATAGGTGCAGAAATGGGGAAGTATTGCGGAGGAGCCGCCTACACATCAACTTGTGCAATACCTATACGTCATGGGCAATGGCTCACACGTGATCCACTGGTTGGCACAGGCTCTACTGTCGCACACGCAACACACTCTGCAGCCGCTGCGTGATAAGTGGGCGATGGATAGAGGGAAGGAGTGGACGGATAAAGAGTGGACAATGATCTTAGAAGGCCCCAAAAACATTCCCCGTAACGCTCGCTTTAAACTTATACAGTTTTACATATTGCACAAGGCATACCTTTCGCCAGATAAGATAAATCAGTACTTCCCAGACGCCTCCGCGAAGTGCCCAAGATGCACTCTGGCAGGAGCGGATCTCCTTCACATGCTATTGCTCTGCCCAAGGATACAGATATACTGGTGGGCGGTCCTGTTGCTATTGGAAAACAGGACTGCCATGAAAGTGCCGAATACGTGGGAGGCGTGTCTATTAGGCTTATATAAGAGAACAAAACAAAACAAAGTCCCCTCCCGCTTCTGGGACCTGGGCCTCATCACGGCCAATAGACTCCTCAATAGGCATTGGAAGCGCACAGAGCCACCGCTCTCTGAGCAACGGCACACCTCATTCGACAACTGGGCAAGGGCAGAGAGCATTACACTTCATAGAGAAGAGACAGCAGGGCTTAGAGCGTATTCCATAGCGGACCCATGGGATGAGACACTAAACTCCTTCCATCGAGAATGCCAGGTTCAGGGTATACCCCTGATCAATCCCCCACCCCCCCCCGACGCGACCACGTCATAACGTGCGGAGCCGAGATCCAGATGCCCGCGCACTGGGGCCCCACCGTGGGAGCGGACATGATGCACCGGACGTGGAGTGCCAGCGACCCACTCACGTGAACGAAATACCACGGGCAGCCATACACAAGGCGGACCTACGTGACAGTACCCCCCACCCCGCCGCGGCCCACCCGCCAGCCACCAAGTTGACAACCCATGGACAGACAAGTAGAGATTGGCCGCACACAACAACCTCACCCAGCTCCTACTAAGCTAGTACGCTCACACCATATCACACCACACACACTTCCCAGTTAACTCTTCCCAGCTCTTTATCTTTTCTCTTTTTCTTTTCGTCTTTTACTTTTCCCTCTTCTTCTCCCCTGTTCCATTGGCCACTTAGCCAGTTCTAAGTTTTGAGGGCTGTAATGGCTCCGCTGACTGGTATACTGTTCAGGCAGTCGAAGATAAGCAAACATAGCACGGCACCACTGTTACGCTCGACCACGACCACACGCGTGATAAGTGCACATTGGATGACCTAAGTGGGAGGCAGTGGCGGCTGGTGACATTTGAAAGTGGTGGGGCGGAAAGTGGTAATCACACTGCACCGTAGCACCTCAGGACCTCACACTCTGCTGCCTGCTGTCTCCAGGCCTCTGGGCTCAAGCCCTCAAACCCAAGACCTCAGGCCCACTCATCCTGTAACACAGACCCCCACACTCTCTCTGTAGCCCTCTCACCCCGGACCTCAGACCCTCCCACCCTCGGACCTCAGTCAGCCCCTCTCACCCTCTCAGACCTTAGACCCTCACACCCTGGCTGCAGCCCTCTCACCCCCGGACCTCAGACCTTCACACTCTCGGACCTCAGCCCCTCTCCGACCTTAAACCCTCAGGCTCACACCCTGCAGGCAGCCCTCTCACCCCCGGACCTCAGACCCTCACACTCTCGGACCTCAGCCCCTCCCACCCTCTCGGGCCTTAGACACTCACACTCTGCAGCGCTCTCACCCTGGACCCCAGCCCCTCTCACCCAAGACATCGGGCTCTCACACTCTGCAGCCCTCTAACCCCCGGACATCAGGCCTTCAAGTTCTCACCCTCGGACCTCAGGCAGGCCCACGGACCCTGCCGTGCTTGGCTGAGTGAGAAGCGATCACGGTGGCGCGTCCGACTTTGTGTTAAGACCAGTCACGGCACTGACATTGCTGACAGCATAGTAAAGGCACTAAGGCAGGCATGTTTGATCTTTACAAAAGGTAACTACAAACAGTAAGGAAGGACTGGACCATTCACATATTGTTCCTATTAAAGTGGCAGAGGCTCAATGGTTGCAGAGTTATTGTCACATACAATGCATAAAGACAGTGCATCTTCTCGCCATTCTTATCATGCAGTTAAGTCTTTAGTAGTTACATGACTTCCCAAATTTCATTTCAGCACTGTCTTAATTTAGCGTCTTTTATTCATTTCACAATACTCGAGACGGACCACAGTAGCCACAACGACGATTTGTTCTTATATTATCAGATCCCAGACCTTACCCGTTTCATCTTTGGTTTACTGTTTCATTCCATCAGTGTCTCTTCAAAGCCATTAAAGAATTCTTTTCCACACATGGCAAAGACATTTGGTTTCAGTTGATGTCACGGAGATGTTGCCCACATTCCCAACATACTTGTCACATAATTCGTTCGTAACTTGCCTTTCTTCCATGTCCTTCAAATCGCACGTCGTGCTAGGGTAAAATACCCCTACTACAAACCCTGGCCGGTCCATTAAGTTTTTAAAAATAGAGGCGGCCCTTACAATCATACTCTGTCCGTGTCCTGTTGTTCTTATTTTCATATCAGAACCCTAGGTCTGGATCTATATATCCATTGTGTCTGTCCTGCAACCAAACCCAGCTACATCCACCTCTCGGGCTGGTACAAATCATCGGATACGGGTCCCATAGTACACTCATAGCAGTCATGGACAGGCAGTTGCTATGAATGCCGTCAGCTGGTACCTGCAGATTAAGGACGACCGACGAGAATACATTTTATGCAAGAAATTCACAATTGCACCCAAGCATTCCAGTGTTAATAGCAAATAAATTTGCTTTCAGTCGCTAAAATGGAGAAGCTCTGATAGTAATTTGAGGCAGTGGGAAACAGTACTACCCACTATGCGCATTCTGCCCCCAGTGCATCATCGCCGGCGCCGCCAGTTAAACGCAGACAGTAACTCTGTACATGTAAGCATAGTAAAATATGCGATAACATAAACCAACCAATGGTAATAACGCACCACCTGATGATTGCGGGGATGTTACCACATCGAGGTATTACCAATGTGGTAATACCTCGATGTGGTAACATCCCCGCAATCATCAGGTGGTGGAATGAGTTTACTGACGACGCCCTCTAAGAGCGGTATTGAAGCATGATTCTTAACTAATGCAACGAGGTGCAGTAAAACATTCAGAGTCCAATCAGGGCTTTTACCTGAAAAGAAAAATAACTTTAATCATTCACTACTACATTATGTTAGCGCACGTGTACATAAACAGTATCACAATCACGTACAATAGGCCTAAAAATACCATTTGCCATAATGTAGGACAACAAACAATACTCACCCCACCCCACAGACCTAAAAAGTTCTTTGTTGTGGAGCAAGGAGTAAACAAGAATGCCAGGAATACTTCCAGACTGTTTATTCTGAGAGCCTCTAAGCCTGCAGGCAGGGAGAACGCGTAAAGCTATACTGCAGGCTTTCTAACTTGGCATCTCAGAACTGGCGCAAGGGCATTGTCTGGCATACACTCGAACCGGAGTGGGTGGTAGCGTAGCAGGCAGGCGCAGAGGCGCGGGAGCCATCCTGTGGGTATTTATTTGAAGAACACAAGTTTTTTGCACTTGTGGCGCCTCCGAGCCTGTGGGTCAAATGCGACTCTCACTCTTCATTCTGGTCACAAGACAGTCCCACCCCACAGTTCACACCAGTTTTCAGCCTTCTAGTAGAGTTCTCAGTACAGAGAGTTCTGGACTGGTATGCGGTCATCAGATTCAGCAGGGTAGGTTAAGTTTAAATTAGGGTCACACAGGCCGAGTGCAGCCGACTACTCACCTGCGGCAAGTTACAGTAAGTAACACTAACGCATTTCATTCACATTATGCTAACTGTAGCAGCAGCCTACAGGCAAAAGCGCGGGGGGCGTCTGTAACATGCAGGTACAGGTGAAACAGTACTCGTGAAACAGTGGTGTGGTGTGCGCTGCTACTGTCTGTGCTGTGCACAGTAAAAGACTTACGTCGTAGACGGTGGACGAGGTGCCGTGTCACGGTGGTCGTGAGGTCCGGTCCGGGTCCGTAGGGGCACACTGGGCACACACACTCTCAGTCTCTCACTACTCTGTAACCAGGCCAGGGCAGGACGACGACGACGGACGGACTCCTTGTGAGTTGTGAGTGACTCTAGATTAGAAGACACACTCTCTCTGACGATGACGAGTCTACTTCTACTTTCACTTAGTAGACTTGTTGTTAGTTTCGTATTCTGGTTGTTGTTTTGGTGCGCCACGCGTGGTAATGGCCAATCACCTCTACTTTGCTGGATAATAGCCACAGGTGATTGGCCATGCAGTGCGGGCCGCAGCAGAGCAGCCAACACCCACGCCGCGAGGTACCATCCTGCTGCAGCAGCCAATCCTGGCGCAGCGTTAAGAGCGCCACAGCGCCAGGATTGGTTTACGAGCAGACTGCTATTTGCCCCTAATGAGACCGGGGCCCGGGTCCCATGCCTGTCTAGTCTCTGAGTGATATGGGGGGTGGGGGGTGGATGGACCACAGTACGCATGCGCAGGTCAGTCAAAATATCGAGGCCTCCTGGATTTCACTTGCGCGGTGTGTACAGTTACTGTAGTACACACTGCGCATGTGAAACCCACGAGTCCTCAATATTTTGACTGGCCCGCGCGCAGTTACTGCCAGTGCCAACGCAATTCTGCTTGCGCCGCCCCCCGCACGGCCCACTCCCTTATGCGCTGCCCGATTCTGTCGGGCTTCTCCCGGCCGGGGACGGTAGCACGCTGCTCAGATTAATCCCGTTCTGAGAACGTTCTGACTTAGTTTTTAAATTATGCATGTTGTTGTTGTTGGCAGGTGCGTCCATGGCTAGTGGGGCAACGCCCCAACGCCCCCAATGGACGCACCGCCACTGGTGGGAGGGATGCACGCTAGTGCCTTAAACACAGTAATAGACCCACTGGACACTCGGATTTTGGCCACAATGTACAAAGGCGACAGACCTCATGTCAATCTCGAGTCCAGAGAACGGAACACTGGTCCCGCCACCAGACTCTGCAGCTAACGTTGCACAGTCGCACACGGCCGGGACACCGGGGTAATGTCACATGACACGGGATGGACCCTCACAACAGCTATCGAATGACACTGAGCATTGGGAGCCAAGTCCATGACATTTGACATGCCACTAGAACACAGTGAACAACATCGTGTCGAATTACCCCTTTTCCACAAGATATAACACCGGTAACATCCCAAGTACAAAAATGCACTGTGATTGATATGTAAACTTGTAAAGATAACATGCTTAGCTATGGCTTGAGTCGATCAATGATGTTATGTTCATGTTTTTGTAAAACCAATAAAACATATTCAAACAAAAAAAACATACGTCAGTCCGGACCTGTATAATATGCGTAAACCTGCAGAAATGTTTTCAAAATTCTATTGGGAAAAAAAGAAAAAAGTCCTATTGATATTTTTTAGACCATTGCTACAAATAACGACAAAAGAATGTGTTCGCTCCACTGCTGATCAACATTTATGAATGATTAGAAAAGAAGCTAATTGAAATATGAATTGCATTGCATATAGTACATCAAAAAACGGACTGGTGGTCCTATTGTTTTGATCGTCTTTATCAGTTTTTGCAACTGCAGATCGGTCTCCTTGGCCCCGGTTATTCTGCCTTCATTTCGGATGTTTCTAAACACTTGTCTGGAATCTAGGTAGGGATAACTAAATAGTAAATAAAAAAAATTACTTAAATGAAAAACCTACAAATTTGCAGAAACGTTGCAATATGTCTAAAATCTGAAGAGAACTAAGAAATCAAAGAGAGAAATTAAATTCTGCATTCTTCAACCAACAAAAATCAGAGCTGCAGAATTGGACTGACACTACTTATTTAAGGTCAGTGAGGGTAACTTTCAGTGCTTAATAAAACATTTAGAAACGTACAAAAAAAATGCAGACGCCCAAAGTTTTTCTTAGAGGCCCTCCAGCAGCGCTTCTGAATGCCAGCGTTGTTGAATGCCAAGGCTGCCTACCCTTGATTACACCTCTCACGTCTCTTTCTTCCCCCACTCTACATTTAGGTTCACTCCTGCAGGCTGTAATTCACCCCAGCTTTCTTTCTCTGTCACTCTTTTCCTATCTTTCTCTTCCACCCTCTATTCATCCTTTTCCTGCCTTTCAATTGTACTGGGTCAAAGTCTGTTAATGAAAAATAAGTCCTGGTCACCAGAATGAATGCTGTTGCCCACCACCTCTAACCACTTGCACAAATTAAGCACTGAAACGTGTTAGCATAGTGTCAAGTAAAACACTCTTTGGCAGATTTACGACTTCTGGCGTATCTCTGCTAATCAGCAGAGATGCGCCAGAAGAGTTGTGACGCATCTGCCCACCCGTACGCCACCACTGATGCGCTGCATTTACAATGCGGCGCACCGTGGCGCTCGGGTGGGCAGATGTGTGACGCATCCCCGGCAGAAATGCGGCGCATTGTTCCAGCAAGGCTCGGGGGTGCCCTATTCCCAACATGCTGCGTCAATCCTTACGCCTGCTTCAAGCAGGCACAGGGTTTTGACACAGCATGGCCCTAAAAGTGACTGAGTGAAATCTTGTAGATTTCACTCAGCCACTTTTAGGAAGCGTTCCTGCACCGGAACGCCCCCCCTTGTGATGGCACGCCCACATATGGCACAGAGGTTTAAAACGTGACGCATCTCCCAAGATGCGTCACGTTGTAAATACCCCGCAGCATGGCGCTGCATTTGCACCGCAGCTGTGTCACAAAAGTGACGCAACGGCGGCGCAAATGTGGCGTAAGAGGCGTGTAAATCTGCCCCTCTCTTTGCGCGGTCTGTGTGCTCTGTGGGATTGTGTCTCACAGTGCATTTACATTAGATCCTTCATAAATGTGTGTTTGATTTCAAAACTCTAATGCGGAAAATCTTTCTTCACCCAATCTCTTTCATTTGTAGTGATCCATGGGGACTCGGGGATTAGAGCAACATCAGCCTTATTCTGACTTCCCAATAGATTTGGGTGCAAAACTGCCCAATGAAATCCTGTTCATAAATGGAATGAAGTTTATTGCATTCATTGCACCTGTGCACTGGGTAACAATGTGTAAAAGTGGTCTTTGCTACTATTTTTAGGTCTCGCCTAAGCCAGCGCATGCGCTGCCCTGGCGAGACGTTAAGTAAGGGCTTCAGAAAATGCTACCACTGTGGCCTAGAGCTTGCGGTTACGCGTGCGGGCGCGCTTACAAGCAGAGGCACCATCTGACTTTCCTCTCTCGTCATGGGTCATCAGCTTTCAAGATACGAGATGTTTCTTTCACATTCCTGAAGTCGATATGTCATTTGTGTTACTAAGCAATCCTCGGTGGAGCCAACTGTTATGAATCAGGTAATTTGTGTTTACAAGCATCTCCTGAGAAAAGCGTTGTTTGAAAGTTTTGCCGCGTTTCTCAGGAGATGCTTGTAATCAGCTTTCAAGATAGGAAAGCTTTCTTTCACATTCCTGAAGTCAATAGCTTCCTTTTCATTTGCCTATATATCCCTACCTCTCTTCTACCCCTCTACCTCTACTCTACCTCTCATCTACCCCTCTACCTCTCTTCTACCCCTCTACCTCTCTTCTACTTTTCTACCCCTCTACCTCTCTTCTACCACTTTACCTCTCTTCTACTCTTTTACCCCTCTTCTACCCCTCTACACCTCTACTCCTCTTCCCCTCTTATACCCCTCTACCCCTCTTCTACTCCTCTACCACCCCTCCACCCCTCTTCTACCCCTCTACTACCCCTCTACCCCTATTCTACCCCTCTACACCTCTACCCATCTTCTACCCCTCTACTACCCCTCTACTATCCCTCTACCCCTCTACTACCACTCTATTACCCCTCTACCTCTCTTCTACCCCTCTACTCTACCTCTCTTCTACCCCTCTACCTCTACTCTACCTCTCTTCTACCCCTACCTCTCTTCAACCCCTCTACCTCTGATCTACCTCTCTTCTATCCCTATACCTCTCTTCTACACCTCTACCTCTCTTCTACACTTCTACCTCTCTATCTCTCTTCTATTCTTCTACCCCACTACCCCTCTTCTACCCCTCTACCACCCCTCTACCCCTCTTATAACCGTCTACCCCTCTACACCTCTACCCCTCTTCTACCCCTCTACTACCCTTCTATCCTACTACCCCTCTACCCCTCTACTACCACTCTATTACCCCTCTACATCCCCTCTACCTCTCTACTACCCCTCTACCCCTCTTCTTCCCCTCTTCCACTCTTCTACCCCTCTTCTACCCCTCTTCTACCCTTCTACCCCTCTTCTACCCCTCTGCCCCTCTTCTACCCCTCTACCCCTCTACCTCTCTACTACCCCTCTACCCTTCTACAACCCCTCTACCCAACTTCTACCCCTACCCCTCTTCTACCCCTCTACCCCTCTTCTACCCTTCTACCCCTCTACCCCTCTTCTACCCCTCTACCCCTCTACTATCCCTCTACCCCTCTTCTACCCGTCTACCCCTCTTCTACCCCTCTACCCCTCTTCTACCCACTGTAACTAGCAAAGACACTGTGTCACAGCAGGATCTCTCAGCACCACCAAAGCATCACTCAGCGCCACCACAGCATCACTCTGCACCACCACAGCATCACTCAGCACCACCACAGCATCACTCTGCACCACCACAGCATCACTCAGCGCAACAGCAGCATCTCTCAGCGCCATCACAGCATCACTCAGCGCCACCACAGCATCACTCAGCGCCACCACAGCATCCCTCAGCGCCACCACAGCATCACTCAGCGCTACCACAGCATCTCTCAGCACCACCACAGCATCTCTCAGCACCACCACAGCATCACTCAGCATCACCACAGCATAACTCTGCACCACCACAGCATCACTCGGCGCCACCACAGCATCACTCTGCACCACCACAGCATCACTCTGCACCACCACAGCATCACTCAGCGCAACAGCAGCATCTCTCAGCGCCATCACAGCATTACTCAGCGCCACCACAGCATCACTCAGCGCCACCACAGCATCCCTCAGCGCCACCACAGCATCACTCAGCGCTACCACAGCATCTCTCAGCACCACCACAGCATCTCTCAGCACCACCACAGCATCACTCAGCATCACCACAGCATAACTCTGCACCACCACAGCATCACTCGGCGCCACCACAGCAACACTCGGCGCCACCGCAGCATCACTCAGCAACACAACAGCATCACTCAGCACCACCAAAGCATCACTCATGGCCAACACAGCATCACTCAACACCAACACAGCATCACTCAGCACAACCACAGAATCACTCAGCAACACCACAGCATCACACAGGGCCACAACAATATCACTCAGTGTCACCACAACATCACTCAGCACCAACACAGCATTTCTCAGCACCACCACATCACTCAACACCACATCAGTATCACTCAGCATTGCCTTTGCAATAGTACACCACCACATCATCATCACTCAGCAAGACCTAAGTAACATTCAGCATCACCACCACCACCTCAGCCTGCTCTCGGAATCTGCTATCTGTTGATTCTCCCCTAGCATCTGGCCGCTGCTAGTGTTATAATACAGGTACTAGTTCACAACCTTCAACCTCCAATTGTTTATGCCCCCTCCAAAAAAAACTTTAACAAACAACCATTTGAATAGGCAAAAACAAGTTGTCAGCATTGCAAGAACAAAAGAAAAATTAGGATTTTTTTTATTGTACATACATTTTTAGGTCTCGCTGAGTCTGCGCACATGCGCTGCTCGGAGAGACATGTAGTAGCTGCTTCAAAAAGCGCTACTTTGCCGGCGAACAGCTTGCTAGAACACGCACACCAGCTTGCGACGTGCACAGCACTTTTTCCGGTCGTGCGCACAACTCGCGTCACCACTCGCGTTTTTTTTTTTGCACTTTGTAGGCTACAGTTAACTACGACCACGAGAGAACAAGCACTCCTTTGAAACTGCATCACAGGACGCTGCTGCACCAATGCTGTATGTCAAGTCATCTATTACTACAGCGGCATGACTTGGCGGCGCTGCACTGCGGAAGTAGAAATAGGTCTACTTACTATGGTGATGCTTGGCACCTACAGGGCAGCTCTGCGCAAACTCGGACGCAGGAATGGCATTGCTAAAATAAACTGCTTTGTTTGTTTGGCAACACCAGGTGGGCTCAATGTGCCAGCGAGGGCCGCTGTGCCGCACTGCACAAGGCGAAGCAGTAGGAAAACAAGCACCAGGTGGGGCTCAGACCACCACCAGTGGCCCTCAGAGCGTGCCTCTTGGGCCCGAGAGCAACACGTTTCTGGCGCCAAGGCCCGAATGCACGTGGCCGACTGGCTCACCGTGAGCCACCTCTCAAGAGTCTGTACCCCCGTGCTGAAGGCACCCACCGCGCCCGAGTAAACACATCAAATGTGAGGCCAGCGGAGCCAGTGTGTAGAAACCGCAGTCCCAAGTGACACGCCTGTTCCAGTGCAGGCAGCCACGCACAGCTGTTAATGCACAGGTCCCGTGGCCAGTTCAGGAAGGCACGCACAGCTGTTAATGCACAGGCCCCGTGCCCAGTTCAGGCAGCCACGCACAGCTGTTAATGCACAGGTCCCGTCCCGTGCCCAGTTAAGGCAGCCACGCACAGCTTTTTAATGCACAGTCCCCGAGCTCAGTTCAGAAAGCCATGCACAGCTGTCATTACACAGGCCTGAGCCCAGTTCAGAAAGCCACGCACAGCTGTTAATGCACAGGTTCCGTCCCTTGCCCAGTTCAGGCAGCCACGCACAGCTGTTAATGCACAGGTCCCGGTGCCCAGTTCAGAAAGCCATGCACAGGTACCCGTTACCTGAGCTACAGTACGACTCTACAATGCACCTAACCTCTATCCTGACCAGCAGCACCCTGTTACTTCAGTACTAGGACCCATACACAACTCTGGAAAGTACAGCAATCCTGACCCCCCAGCACTGCGTTATTTCAGCACTAGAACCCACACTCAGACCTGCAATCTGTCTCAATCCTAAACAGAAGCACGCCATTATTTCAGTACTAGGTTCCACAAACAACTGTCAGTGCCTATCCACCTTAACCAGCAACACTCGGATGCTTACGTACTATGACCCAAACGCCGCTCTTCAAAGTACCTCAATCCTTCGCTGCAGCACCCCTTTATTTCAGTACTAGAACCCACATACAGGTCTGTAATGAGTTCCATCCCTGACCCTCAGCATCACTTTTTAGGTCTCGCTAGGATTATCCCACTTAATTAATGTACTTTCCCAAACCATGTTGCTCTGAAAGCACTTGTTGATCTCTGAGCCTGATAAAATATATGTATTCTACAAACATTATGACCTTGATGTCCTCTACCAACTGCAGATCGAGCTCATTCCCAGCAGTGTAGATGGCTCAGTGAGTTGAACGTTTGCTGCTGGCTTGTTGGTTAGGAGCTTGAATATTGATAAGGCCAACTCGGCCTTTCTCACTTGTGAGGTTGATCATTTCATTGCAATTAGCTTACTTAATTGCAACATCTGGGATTTACAGTGCTTCGAAATGGCAATACTTTCATTATAAAAGGCTATATAATAAATAAGGTAGTGAAGCTGATGGAATGCCAGATATCACGGCCGAACTAGGAATGTGACACTGTGGCTGTGATGAAAAGTTATAACCTGCTAGCATGAGAAGAAATAACCATATATACAACTGAGCTCTGAAATCTACATGGTAAATGGAACAAGCATTGGCATAGCCAATAAGTCTCGCCTTTGGGACATTATAAGTGTTTAGCCATGCAACAGTTGATGTTGTTGAACCAAGGATATTGTGGTGGATAACTAAACACTTATAAGATCCCAAAGGCGAGACCTATTGGCTATGCCAATGCTTGTTTAATATGGTCGTTCTGCTGGACATAATGCCTTCTTGATCATATATAAGGTAACAAAAATGCTTCTGGCACTTTTTTATTACAACTTTTCAGCATGTTGCACAGCAGCCACACTTCTTTATAGCACAGCTTAAACACATTGGCAAAGTCAATAGCTCTACCTACACACTTAAGGCCCCAAAGGCGAGTCCTATTGGCTATGCCAATGCTTGTTTCGCATGCTATTCCCCTCTTCCTATCGCACAATTTTGCGTGCTCAACTGCTTCCAAGTCACACCTGAGTGCAAAAATTGCAAACCTGCTTGCAACTTGTGTGAAGCATATGACTGCAAAACTCAATCGATTTTACAATTACCAAGGCTTTCAGAATGAGGCCAGAGCACTCCGAATTCTCTGGTTTATGCATGTCTAACTCATTCAGTTTATTAGGTCTCGCCTGTCGATGCGCATGCGCATCGAGCAAGCGAGACTATAGGGGCTCATCCACTCTTTATCTAACTGCAAGGAATCGTGGCGATTCCTTGCAGTGCCCGTGACTTTTAAGGTCAATGCGCATGCGCATTAAGCTTATGCGCATGCGCATTGACCTTAAAAGTCACGGGCGCGTGCACGCCCGTGTTTGTTTACCCTTGCCTACTCTCTCTCTCCCCTCTCCGCCCCCTCCCCTTCCCGCCGTCTCGCATTTCTCCTCCCCCCTCCCCTCTCTTCCCTCCGTCTTCCTGCCGTGTCGCACCTCTCCCCTCTCCGCCCCCTCCCCTGCCCGCCCCCTCCCCTGCCCGCCGTGTTACGTGCTCGCCCAGTTCCACCCCCTTCACCCGCTCCCTCTTGTTTATTACTATTGTCATTCGCCATCACGTGTCGTCGTGAATTTGGCCCCTTTTCCACGTTTCAAGGCCTCTTTTATGAAGAGCACACCTGCAGAGACAGGCCTGTGTGTGGCTACCCTGTGCAGGTAACATGAGCTCGTACACCACAAGCGATGCAGATGAGTTTCCCAGGCCAGAAATGCTGCCTTGTTGATAAAGAAAAACCCACAACAATAGCCAGGTTTCCTGTCAGTCATCTCGGCCAGACAAAAACTCTCGGTTTCGCGGTATCTTTCTCTCTATTCTCAGACTCCCGCGCGCTCACGCGATCTCCCGACCTGCCCTTGGGCTACGGGAGATCCCAATTCAAAGTGCGGGCCTGGTCTCTTTCACGCCTGGTTTATGAAGCCTCCCATTCTCTGCTTCCCAGCGGCCCTTGCTGTATCGAGCCCCGCGGAGGGCTGCAGGAGCAGCGCATCGACAGGGGATTGTAAGGGCACTCAGGGGGCTTCTGAATAGTTCATGTTACCTGCGGCCTGGTTGCATTCAAGGTTAGAGGGTCAGGGTTGGTGTGTAGCGCACTCCCTGCAGTTATACTCGTTGCTGCCCACATGCAGGTTTCGGCAGCCCGCCCATCTCATGAAACATTAAGGGCTGCTGCAGTCATACGAGCTGCACAGTGATGAGGAAACGCAATTACACTTTTATAACGACCTAATATGCGTCTAAAGCAGGATGCGTTTTTATATAGTGCTTACTAACCCTGAAGACGCCTTGACGTGGGCCTCTTTTTTTGAAGGCTCCAGGTGTTTAAAAGATGTTGACGTTTCGGCAGGTAATAATAATGCTTTTAATCCGTGTGGTTCACTTTTGCATGGTATTTCTTACCAGTCAACAGTGGCCCTCACTCCGCCGTGTCGCATTTCTCCTCCCCCCTCCCCTTATCAGCCTTCGCTCCGTCTGTTCCCTCTCCCCGCTCCGCCCCCTCCCCTGCCCTAAGCTACCATGTTTGCCACCTGCCTAACATCAACATTTTTTACTAATTGAAAGTCTAGTCTACCTTGTGCTTAACAATATTAATTACTATCAGGCAAACACTGGTTCCGCACACAAATTTAATCTAATACACTGATGTGGCTGATCAATGCCTACCTCAACACCATACTAAATTGTCGTCGAGTCGAATCAGGTAGGCAGGCTGACTTGCTGCGATGTTACTTTGTTAGTGAGCTGCCTGCTATGGCAGCAATGGAAAAAAAAAATGTGCGCGCGTTCTCGCACAGCCTACTTCTACCCTACCAAAAACCAGCCCAAAAACAGCGTCTTCCAGTCTGCTCACCAACAGCAAGTGCTTAAGACTGCTGCCGCACGCACTGCAGTACCGCCATTAACAGTACATAAAAATGCTAATTTTGTAAATGTCTTCAATCTGTGGCCGAAGCTCAGGGCAGTACCGTCATTAACAGTACATAAATAATGGTAATCATGTGAATGTCTCCAATGTGGCGGCAAAGCTCAGGGCGAGTTAAATTGTTTGAAGTTTGAAATGCAAATTTTGAAAAGCCAGAAAATTGAAAGCAAGAGTGAAAAACTTGTAATTACAAAAACAACAAACGCTACGTACTGCTTCTGCACTTACGCTGAACTGCGCATAATCTCGCAGTGTTTAAAGAAATATATTTCACGAAGTAAAAACTCTGTAAATTCGGTCTCTGCTTACATATAAGCTCAAAAAACAGTGTTTTCAAACCCGCCCACCAAAAACAAATGCCTAAGGCTGCCGCAGCACGTACTGCAGTACTAGCATTAACAATACATAAATGCTGCTGTTTATGTGAATGTTTTCAATCTGAGGGCGTGGCTCAAATTAAGTTAACTGTTAGTTCAATCCCCGCTTTCATATGAACTGAAAAATTGGTTGCAAGAATATGTACAGGAAATATATTATTTAATTAATAGTGCTGTACAGTAGTGCCATTAACAGTTAAATGAATAATGCTGATGATATGAATCTCCTCCATCTGGGGCAGAGTTCAAGGCCAGTTAAGTGTTCGTGTTCAACACTGAAGCACTTTTACCGCCAGTGCTAATTAACTTACTCATGACTGCACATGGCATGTGAACCATACAATGCAACTGCATCATTAAATAATGGTACATGCACAGCGTGCATAGTGCATGTAGCACAGCAAATGCATGTACAATGAAAGTCAGTGCAAACACATGTGCACTCCCCGCTCCGCCCCCTCCCCTGCCCTAAGCTACCATGTTTGCCACCTGCCTAACATCAACATTTTTTACTAATTGAAAGTCAACCCCTCACTCACCCTCACTCTCACTCATCCTCACTCACCCTCAACCCCTCACTCACCCTCAACCCCTCGACCTCACTCACCCTCAACCCCTCACCCCCACTCACCCTCACCCTCACTCACCCTCAACCCCTCACCCTCACTCACCCTCACCCTCACTCACCCTCAACCCCTCACCCTCACTCACCCTCAACCCCTCCCCCTCGACCCCTCCCCCTCAACCCCTCACCCTCACTCACCCTCCCTCACCCTCAACCCCTCACCCTCAAACCCTCACTCACCCTCAACCCCTCACCCTCAACCCCTCACTCACCCTCCACCCCTCACCCTCACTCACCCTCACTCACCCTCAACCCCTCACCCTCACTCACTCACCCTCAACCCCTCACCCTCAACCCCTCACTCACCCTCACTCAGCCTCAACTACTCACCCTCACTCACCCAAAACCCCTCACCCTCACTCACCCTCACCCTCACTCACCCTCAACACCTCACTCACCCTCACCCTCACTCACCTTCACTCACCCTCAACACCTCAACCTCAACCCCTCACCCTCACTCACCCTCACTCACCCTCACTCACCCTCAACCCCTCACCCTCACTCACCCTCACTCACCCTCACTCACCCTCACTCACCCTCACCCTCACTCACCCTCACCCTCACACAGTGCAATAGTTCTCAGACCATTTCAGTTAGAGCTTTTAGAAATGTTTATGGCTTTTTTTATTTGTAATACTTTAGCATTGGCTACAGGAAACAAAAATGCTAAACATTTACAAAAAAACCCCATAAACAATTCTAAAAGCACTAACTCTAATGGTGCGAGACCTATTGCATTTCCAATGCTTGTTTTTTAGGTCACACCCAATAGGCAGCATTTTGCTGTCTGTAGGCAAAAGCCTTTTGTGGGCCCTCTCAAAAACTTATAGTGAGCTTAGAGGCCATTGTTTAGCATGTTTTGGATTTTTAACATTCTCAATTAGTTGCTTCTTATTAAATCACTTGCCTTCCTCTTCTTGTGTTTGTTTCACCCTGGGAACACTTCTTTAAATCCCTATTGACTAGCTGACTTGTATTCTTTCACTACTTGCATTTAGGGAACTACTTTTTCTTTTTCAGTAAGCACAGCAAGAAAGTACATGTACTTTCTTGGTTTTAGCTAGACAGGTAGCAGACATTTCCTGCTGGGCTGTTCTGCTATGTGACACGTACTTACAGCATCTAAAATTATATTTTTTATTTATAGATCTATGTGGCATCCGCCATCTTGGATCAGTAAATTAAAAAAAAGAAATGATGCTTGTGTCATTCTTTAGTTGCATGTATGTGTCACTGCATCCCTTTTCACTATTTTTCACTATTGAAGCTCTGCATCGGGAAAAGGCACTGGCAAAAACCAATAGGTCGACTAGGCGAGACCTATTGGCTTTCCCAGTGATTGTTTGTTTTGTATTCTGGGACTTGTAGTCCTAGTTTTATAGTGAGATAAAAAATAATTACAAATCCCAAATTTCAAAGCAAAAACATGGCCTGGATCAGCTACTCGTGAATTGAACTGTGAAACTTGAGATCTCTGTGAGACACCATGAGTGTATGTGGTAAAGTGGATACCGTTTACTTATTTGGCTTCATAGACACTGTAGTTGTACAGCGATACCATCGAAAGCTACCAAACACTTTGGTGGGGTATTTGAAATGATTTATTTGTGTACGACATGAAACCTATTACTATGGTGTGATTACGCCTTCGGTGTAATGGGTGTCCAAGACTTCGTTCTAGTGTTTGGAAGGTAAAGGACACGTGCAGCATCTAAATTATTTAGAAAAGATCTCTCTCTGACCTTTACGCCCAACACCCCTGTATTGGTTCAGTCAGCTGTGGGTGAGAGGAATGTCTCTCTCCAGTGCTGATTTGGGCAGCTATGAGTGAAACGATTCGCTATTATCCTGGCTAGGGTAGCCGTGGGGGAGAGGGATGGTTCAGTCGGCTGTGTGGGGAGAGCAATGTTTCTCTCCAGAGCTCTGGCCAGGGCAGCTTTGAGTGAGAGACATGGCTGAGACAGCTGTGGACGAGAGGAATGGTTCAGTCGGCTGTGGACGAGAGGAATGGGTGAGAGAAATGGTTCAGTCGGCTGCGGATGAGAGGAATGGTTCAGTCGGCTGTGGGCGAGAGGAATGGTTCGGTCGGCTTTGGATGAGAGGAATGGTTCAGTCGGCTGTGGGCGAGAGGAATGGTTCGGTCGGCTGTCGAGGAGAGGAATGGTTCAGTCGGCTGTGGGGGAGAGGAATGTTTCTCTCCAGTGCTCTGCTCTGGCCATGGCAGCTTTGGGTGAGAGGCATGGGTCGGAAGCTGTGAGTGAGAGGAATGGTTTAGTCGGCTGTGGGGGAGAGGAATGGCTCCGTCGGCTGTGGGGGAGAGGAATGGTTCAGGCGGCTGTGGGGGAGAATAATGTTTCTCTCCAGTGCTTTGGCCAGGGCAGCTTTGGGTGAGAGACATGGCTCGGACAGCTGTGGGAGAGAGGAAATCCTCTCTAGTGTCTTGGCTAGGGCAGCTGAGGGTCCGATGCACATGTCCTGTCTTCACTTAGAGAGCTATGAGAGATGGAGGGGGGCTGTCCGTGAGAATGCTGTCCCCAGTGTATTGCACTGGCTCCTTTATAGAGTGATGTTGGTGCCAGGTTAAGAACAGCTGCATTTATGAGAGGGGCGTCCATACCGGTAATGTGGCTAGTTCACTTAGAGAGCCGACTTCCTGTGTAGTAAACGAGCTGTCTGGACGCCACTGAACCTTTCCCGCGGATTTCCTCTGCATTCCTTGGGAAGAAAGTGTCAAGTCTTGTAAGACCTTTTTCATAACCAATACTGGGCCTTATTTATGAAAAGTGTCGCATCGCTGCAGTGAAACAGCGATGCAACACTTTTCAGTGTGCTATCCTTGTGACACCATGGATGCGCCGTATTTACTGTACGGCGCTCCATGTCATAAGGATTTACAGATAACGCCAGGAATTCTGACGTATCTGTCAGCACAAAAATAGTGCATTGCTGAAGTGTGTCTGGAAACAGACACAACTCCAGCAATGTGTTTCACATGGGGCAAGTCCCGTGTGAAAAGGACTGCATCACCCCTTATGCTCGCTTTAAGCAGGCGTAAGGATTTGAAGCAGTGACTCCGTAGAAGTGGCGCAATTAAATCTGATAGATTTCACAGCACCACTTCTACAATGCTTTTCTGCGTCGGAACGCCAACTCTGCATATATTATATCTGTCGTAGGTATAATGAAATGCAGGGATTTACAAAGTGATGCATCTGCCTAGATCTGTCACTTTGTAAATATGGCACAGAATGGAGCACTTTTTACGCAAAAAGTGACGTAAAGGCGGCGTAAAGGCCTCATAAATGAGGCCCACTGTTTCCAGTTCTTGCTTTTTTGCCTACAACTAATTTCTCTCAGGTGAGCTTGTCTAATTAGGTCAATGGATGCACACAAAGACTATGATTCCCCGAATGCACGTGGTTGTCAGTTGAAGCCCGGAACTAGAAACAATATCCCTAGTGCCATTGTATTGTATTGTATTGTAATTGCATTTGTATAACGCTTACTACCCCTGACGAGGCGTTTAAGCACTTTTCGGCAAGTAGCACGCTACTCCGGGACCCATAGAGGATTAGTGTTGAATTAGCATAGTGAAACATGCAAATACATTTTAAGTGGTGGATATGTTAGTAAGTTATTTGGATTCGGAAGGATAGTAGAAGGATAGAAGAGGAAAAAAGGTTTGTATTTATATGGCGCTTATTACCCTTGATGGGGATTGAAGCGGTTATTTTGGTGAGTAGCACGCTACTCTGGAAACCTATAAAGGATTATTGGTGAATTAGTATGGCGAAATATGAAAGTAATTTGAGTGGTGGATATTAGTCAGTTATTTGGAGTGAGAAGGATAGCGGAGGGATAGAAGGGAAAGAAAGGTTTGCATTCATATAGCGCATGTTACCCCTGATGGGGTGTTGAAGCGCTTTTCTGGCGAGTAGCAGGCTACTTCGGAACCCATAAAGGATTAGTGTTGAAAATTAGTATAGTGAATTATGAAGTAGTTTGAGTGGTGGATATGTTAGTCAGTTATTTGGATTGAGGAGGGTTGGGGAGGGGTAAAAAAGGGAAAATGTTTGCATTTATATAGCGTTTGTAACCCTGATGAGGTGTTGAAACGCTTTGTTGGTTAGTAGCACCCTACTCTAGAACCCATAAAGGATTAGGGGTGAATTAGTATAGTGGAATATGGAATTAGAGAAGTGAACATGTTAGTCTGTTATTTTGATTGAAAAGGATAGTGGAGGGATAGAAGAGTGAATTATTTCTTTTTTTTAGGTCATAGCAGTAGGATGAGGCTTTTGGATGAGTAAAAAGGGTTTTTTTTAGGGGAAGAGTCAGAGGGAAGAGATAAGAAAGGTTTGTTTAGTATAGCAAAAGAGGTGTCAGATGATGCAAGGAGGGGTAGAGTAGGAGAGAGTCAAGAAAGGGTTATTTTGGGGAACATAGTAGTGGTATGGGGTTTGGGATAAATGAGAGTGGGTGTAGAGGATATAATAATAGATGTATAGGGTGAGAGTTAGGGTAGTGCATTGGAAAGAGTAGTAGAAAGAAGTCTGAAACGAGTCAGAAAGTTGGGCTAGAAGGTATATTGTGAGAAGTATATGCTGAGAAATAAGGTAGTGCATTGGAAATGCTAAATTAGAAGAAAGTGATTAATATATAGATCCATAAGTACATTGAACGTATATAGATGCATAAAGGAGGTAAGTATATGCAGATTAAAGATACTGACCCTAAGATGGCGGCCGAAGTGAGTGGTACGCACTTTTACACCAAATCAGCTGCAAACCGTCTGCGTTGACCCACTAAGATCTGCCAGCAGGTACGGTACCCCGCTGTACAATTTCATTAACTTAATCTAGATGGATTCAGCAGTTTCCCTCACTCAACCAGCAGCGTGTTGCCTGACCCTAAGATGGCGGCTCGTCGTCTAGTTTGCGTCCCAGTAGTTCGTTCCCCCCTCACGCCGACCTAACATCCCCTTGCACAAGCGGCCCTCACTATTGCTTTGCCGCTATCAAGGGAAGCCCACACAATTTCACAATCCCTGAGTGGATCAAGCTTTTGCAATTGCCTGACAGCATAATAGTGACTACTTATCTGGTTCCAGGAAGCTTTGCCACCGATTTCTCAACAACCCACCAGCAAGGCTCCACCTGCGTCCATTTTACACAGGTTGAAATGAGAGCTGCGCACTTAGCAGGTCAGATTCGCTCAGCAACCGTTATGATACCAAAAAGTATCCAACAAGATTGAAAATTGACATCGCGTCAGCCAATTAGGGCACAGCACATGACGAAGGGGAACAATATACTCAAATGGCGCTTACCTCAGATGACCCAATGGCAACGCTGAGAGACTTTTAAAAATAAACTGTGCTCGGAGACTGAGCAATATGGCCGAAGCCCGGTGTAGCTGCCTATACAGCTATAGAGGAGATTAGTGCACCTTGACTCCCCGCTGTGTCGTCAGCTACCTCTCTGGCTTGTTTCTATGCCCTCCCCCCTCCTTCTTCTCTTATTTCTATCCTTGTAGCCTATACATCTATTATAAACTGTTTTTCCCGAATGTGGAGACCTTAGCAACATGGCTGATGCCGGATGGAGTTGCTAGACAACTAATGAGGAGATTGGCCCTGGTATCCCCCTCAACTGTCACCTACACAGCCGGACATTGGACACAATTCTTCCTTGTCTCCCTGCTATGGCTCCTTCCTCCCCTCCTTTCCTAGGAATTCTCTCAACCTCGTTGTTTGTTTACTGTACATTAATATGTTATTTGAACTGATGTAATTTGTAACACAATGTTCCTCTGTTATAGCTCTCCGATACATACGGGTCTAGCCAGCACTTTATAATCATTTTGATGTATCTTCTAATGCAACGTTCCCCTGGTTAAGCGCTCTGATACCTCCGGGTCTAGATAGCGCTATATAACCTTCGCAAATAAAATAAACTAAAAACTGTTTTTTCCTGAATTCTGAGACCTGAGCAACATGGCTGATGACCGGTGGAGCTGCTTGGCAGCTAATGAGGAGATTGGCCCTGGTTTCCCCCTTGACCATCACCTACCCAGCCGGACATTGGGCATAGTTCCTCCTCGTCTCCCCGCTATTACTCCTTCCTCCCCTCCCTCCTACGATTATTGAAACATTGTTTATGTTCACTGTACCTTACTATGCTTTTGTATCTGATGTAACTTGTAAAGCAACAATCCTAAATGCAAAGCGCTCTGATACCTTCTTGGGTCATGTTCGCGCTATATAAAACTTTATAAATAAATACATAAATAAATAAATTGGTAGAGGTACAGGATGAGAAATAGGATAATGCATTGGATATGCTTTTTCAGGAGAAAAGTAACAGGCACACAGATCCAAGTACATGGAGGTACATAGATGCACAATGGAAGCAAGTACATGTAGACCAAAGATGTTGTTTTTTACAACATAATTGTTTTACATGTTTATACAAAGCAATACACAAAGATAGGTACATATCTATAGTGAAAATACATGCTTATAAACAGAGGGACACATACATAGGGTGGGTATTAATGAATGGGAAAATGGGGAGCATTATTGGCACATGTCCCGACCAGTCTCGAACAGGCACTCACCCTTGTACTCTCCACCCTTAGCCTCGACGCCCAAGGCTGAGACGCCCTAAGCCTTGGCCATTTATAGCCCTAGTAGTCAGGTGACCCCTTCAGCCAATGGGAACCCTAGCCCTAACACTCTCCAATCACAACTCTAGCCCTAAAATCTAGAACCAATAGGAGACCAGGACCTTATAGCCAATCTTAGCCCTAGTCCAAGCACCCAATCAGTTTAAAAAACTCTGATCTCTCTACGTCCAACCAATAGAGACCCTAGCCCTACCAGTAGTCTCAACCCTAGTCCAAGCAACCGAAGACACAGAAAGCCCAAGTTCCTACTTCCTATAGAAAGCCTAACCCTACTCTTACAAACAAGATCTAGAGCATACGCAAGGAGTTCATGAAAAGATAATCACAGGTGTTGTGAGAAATATGATCGTCCACAAGAGTCGGTATTTTTTCTTTTTTTGCTTTATAGGTGAAGATGGTTCTCCTAATACAGGAGATCCAGAGAAAACAGAACCAGCCGACACGTGTTTAGTTAAAACGGGTGGTAACCCGTGACTCTTCAGGGCTGAAAGCGATCTGCATGGGGCCGTATCGGGGGACCGGTGATAATTCCAACCCGGTCCTAGTCAGGTGAGTGCGAAAATACCAACTACAGGCATTGTTGAAAATAAAATGCCAAAATTAAGGCTACCATGGACGGGCGGGTATGGCCGTCAAGGTTAGGGTCTCCACGGAGCATGTGCTGCTGCCGACGTGGAGTGGTGCATAGACGCCAATCTGTTTGCCGGATACGGAAATGATGCAGGTACTTTTTTCTTTTTAATTACAGATGCAAGCTGGATCAGTAAATAAAAAGAGTCTCGGCTATGACGCTCAACATCCTGTGATTCTGGGCAAATCACTTAATCTCCCCATGCCTAACAAAAATGAATGTATTCTTGTGTAATGGAACTGGTGCTCATGTAAAGCACTCTGACACCCGATATCTTTGGGTCAAGTTTGCGCTATATAAAACTCTGAAAAAGCAAATATGCACAAAAGCATTTTTAAAGCAGGTGGGGGGAAAGCAAAAAGGCGGGTAGAAACATCAAGGTTGTGTAGGGTGGTGGAAGCAACTTGGAGGCCATGGGTGGGAGAAAACAACATAGAGGGCATGGTTTGGGGAAGCAAAGGACATGGAGATACAGCAGCTGTGAGCATTGAAGAAAAAAAGCACATGGGAGCGCGAACAACGTGGACCTTGTGGGGAGAAGCACACAGGTGAGAAAGTAGTGTGGGTGGAGAAGCAAATGAGGGTGACCATATCACAGAGTGGGCAGGGGAGAAGTGCACATCAGTGGGAGAGAGCAACACAGAACACTTTCAAAAGGCGGGCAGAAACAACAAGGGGGTGCAGGGTGGTGGAAGCATAATGGAGGGCATGGGTGGGGGAAGCAAAGGGCAGGGGGAGAGAGCAACAGTGGGCATCGGAAAGAAAAGCAAATGGGCGAGAGAGAGAGCGGCCTAGACCTTGGGGAGAGAAGCACACAGGTGAGAAAGCGACGTGGGGGGAGAAGCAAATGAGGGTGACCACATCACAGATTGGGCAGGGGAGAAGTGGACACCAGCGTGGGAGAGCAACACAGAGCACGATGGAGGGGGAAGAGAAATGCACAAGGGAGACAACTGTAAAATACATGCACTCTCATGGAGTAGTCATAAAGAAAAAAATGCTTCATAAGTGAGCAGTGGAAGAATACAAGAAATTTGGCCACGATCCAGAGGTGGGACAAACACAAGAAGAGGAAAGTAAGCCCACACAGCTGACAAGTAAGAAGCTAGCAAACAAGTGACAATAAAGCAAACCAATAGTAAGCAATGGGCTGGTTCTAATCCCGCTGTAAGCTGGTAAAAGGTCCTTTCTCAAATAGACAGCTTTCGCTGTTTTGTAGATGAGACCTAAAAACAGGTCCTGGCCTAAACTAGTTTCAAACTAACTCCAGAAAGAGTTCCTGGAATTAAAATCAGGTGTCTTTGAACCCTGGAAGAGCCCCAAAACTTTGAGCATAGCACAAACAATGACCAGTTGGATACTGATTAATACTGGGCAGATGCTATGCTCAGAGTGTCAGAAATCTTCTTGACCAGCGATAGGAGACACACATCAGTGTGTTTGAAAAATCTACTGGGCTTCAGAACCATACTATTTGCTTACCAGGTCCCCTCCAAGTTGTGAAATGAACTTGGGCCCTGAAACATGCTGGATGTGCTTCCTGGATCTTTTTTTGGAGAATAGACAACTTAAATATAACAAGCATACTAGCGGATTACTCTTCTGAAGGAAGATGTCTAGAAGAGTAGACCATAGCCTAGCTGTCCGGTGACTGAGGAGCTTTGCAAGAGATACAAAGGAACTATTTACCATCATTGCTGACTGTAGGAGGAGGATCAGTTAATCACAGGATCTCTCTGGTGAGTCCCCTCAGTCTCTGACCTTAGTGTACCTCTAATGGTGCATAAAAACCCATACCTGCATTCAGCAGAATTCAAGATGATGCCTGGTAAAGCCATCACCATCATCATTACCACTGCAGCCCAGGGCTTCCAGTGCTTGGGCACTGGAGACAACTTTAGTTCCCCTTCAAAATTCCAGCACCTATCTCCATAGTATTGCCCTCTGATCCATTCTTTCACACAGGAGCAGCACTCTTGTCCCGCGTGGGTTCTTCTGTCTGTTTATATGTGGGTGATTGAACCAGAAGTCAAAGAAACTGCAGTCAGCAGTGCAGAGCTTCAGGAGAGACTGTGGAGTGATGTGCAAGCACCATCCAGGCTTGACTGTGACTGCCTTCTATAGCCACATGGTCTGCTCTGTATGTGAGTGCAGTGCACATGCACTCAAGAGGGAGCTGGGACAGAAGGTAGAACTATAGAGAAGCCGAAGTCAGTGCTTAATTTTATCCAGTGGGGCCCAGCGGCCCTCGTTTTTAGGTTTCGCCTGTCGAAAGCTGCGCAAGCAGCGTTTCGCACAGGCGAAATCTTTTGTCTAGAATATGTGTGTGTAGTCCCGCCCCTCTGTTCCATTGGCTAGCTCCATAAATGGAGGCTAGCCATTGGAACAGAGATCTGTCCGTCAATGCCGGAGCAGATTCATGGGCGTTCCCGAGAATTATAGGCTTTTGCCCACGTCATGCGGCTGTGGGCGTGTTTTTAAAAAAAAATAATTTTAAGCTTTGGTTTCGCCATTTCGGAAGTGTGCTTGGCATGGGTTGGAAAGGGGGTGGTGGCAGGGTTTATTCCATCCTTAGGTGAATGTCTTTCTGAAAAGGGAGCTGTCGTGCTCTCGCTCGATGGAATGTGGGGGTGCCTGAAGTACTGCCCACCATGGCTGCCAAGTAGAGCTTTAGCTAATTCTTTGTGTGATTGGTGAGTCTTAGAAGGGTGGGTTAAAAGTTAGATGTGGGGTACTAATAGCGGCGGCGGGGTGTTGAGAGAGTGTTTCAGGGGTTAAGAGGCATCTGTGTAAGGAGGCAGCATAGGATGTTGGAATCATTGAGCGCTCTGACACCTTCGGGTAAAGTCTGCCGCGCTATAAAAAAAAACGCATACATAAATAAATAATTGTAGGGTGCTGATTGTAGGGTCATTTGCCAGCCAGAAGCAGACAGCTGTGGTAGGCAGCGGTCATCCCATGCAGGGCTGTAGTAACTGCTCTCGTACTCTGGTAACAAGTGCAATGTCATAGTACCGGTGCATTGGCAGCTCTAGGCGGGTCCCGCCAGTGCCAAAGACCAGATCTGTAGTGATCGACAGCAAGTTCAGCAACAAACCCTCCACCCCATGCTTGAGTTCTGGGCTGACAACCCACTACCCCGCCTGCTCTAATACTGGGAGTAACGATCCTGCATTCCCAGCGATGCCTCGTGTCATCCCACCCCTTCGACTCCCAGTGCTTCAATGTTGCAACCCTAAAGCGCAGGACTGTAACAATCACAACCACGCCGAGGCCTGGAGTGCAAATGTAACAGCCCCCCGACTGTGAAGTGCGGGCTGGTTGTAATAAACCTCCGCCCTTGCGTATTGAATGCTCTGAGCCGCCCCCAACGAAACGGTTCCACCCGGGACTCTTCCCATCATGAAAAGCTGACACGAGTACCCCTCCCCCGCCATCAAACTTGAAATACTTGCTACCCTGCCTTGACTCGACTCACCACAACAACAAACATTCGTAGAAGACCCTGTAGTATAGAGCGATGCGTGACGCTGCCGAGGGGCGCGTCACTACGCCCAGGACTCTAGCGGTGGCTGTAGGCTACTGACCTGGCAACTGTCCAGCCAAGCCCCGCGCTGAGGCCGAGCGCCGGCGGGAGGGGAGGGACAGCTGGGCCTGTGGCGGAATCCACGAGAAGGAATGCCCACCTCGCGCTCCATTTTGTGTCTGTCCCTGCCTCTGATGTGTTCTTGCAGCACCCACAGACCGCCGGCGTTCACGCCATGGAGGAGGTTGGTCCCTGGAAACCTAGATCTCGGCGGAGGGCACTCGGTCGCATCCTGCCACGGACGGCTCTGACCTCCATACGCGGCGAACTGCTCTTTAACGAGTTACTCTTTCCACACAACGAATGTCAGCATTACCCTTCAAATTGCGTTCTTGATTTCTAAATGTAAGACCGACTCATAAAGGACAGGTACTCTGGCTTCCAAAGCGACCTGTTCTTCCTTGTATCATCCTCACAAAGATTAAATACTGAGTTAACCCCTCCGGATTTAAAATGTTTTGGGGTTGACTGTACACAGACATCTTCAGCGAATGCATTTGCTCACTTAGTTACTGGCGTACTCTCAAGAACTTGTCACTTACTACAAAAGCTTCGTTATTGCACCAGATGTACCGCTGCACGATACACAGAAGATGTTTTTCACTATTCCCTTGGCAGGAGAGGAGGATATGCTGGGATGAGGCTTGCCTGGAGTGACGGCCTTGGGTGGCAGTAGGCTTTCTTAACTTTACTGAGGACAGAATTTTGCATCACGAGCAGAGAACCCAATGAAACATCATACCGTGAGTTGTTACATTAACATATTCCATTAGTACAAAGCCATATACAAGCCGGTTAAACTGTAACTAGGGACATTTTTTGTGTGTGTAGCTCTGAGTGTGTGTGTGTGTGGCTATGGGTGTGTGTGGCTCTGGGTGTGTGTGTGTGTGTGTGTGTGGCTCTGGGTGTGTGGCTGTGTGTGTGGCTCTGGGTGTGTGTGTGGCTCTGGGTGTGTGGGTGTGTGTGGCTCTGGGTGTGTGGGTGTGTGGCTCTGAGTGTGTGTGTGGCTCTGGGTGTGTGGGGGCGTGTGTGGCTATGGGTGTGTGGGTGTGTGTGCAGCTCTGGGTGTGTGGGTGTGTGTGGCTCTGGGTGTGGGTGTGTGTGGCTCTTAGTGTGTGGGTGTGTGTGTGGCTCTGGGTGTGTGTGTGGCTCTGGGTGTGTGGGTGCGTGTGTGGCTCTGGGTTTGTGGGTGTGTGTGTGGCTCTGGGTGTGTGTGTGGCTCTGGGTGTGTGTGTGGCTCTGGGTGTGTGTGTGTGTGGCTCTGGGTGTGTGTGTGTGGCTCTGGGTGTGTGTGTGTGGCTCTGGGTGTGTGTGTGTGTGTGGCTCTGGGTGTGTGGGTGTGTGTGTGGCTCTGGGTGTGTGGGTGTGTGTGGCTCTGGGTGTGTGGGTGTGTGTGGCTCTGGGTGTGTGGGCGTGTGGCTCTGGGTGTGTGGGGGCATGTGTGGTTCTGGGTGTGTGGGTGTGTGTGTAGCTCTGGGTGTGTGGGTGTGTGTGTGGCTCTGGGTGTGGGTGTGTGTGGCTCTTAGTGTGTGGGTGTGTGTGTGGCTCTGGGTGTGTGTGTGGCTCTGGGTGTGTGGGTGTGTGTGTGGCTCTGGGTTTGTGGGTGTGTTTGTGGCTCTGGATGTGTGTGTGGCTCTGGGTGTGTGTGTGTGGCTCTGTGTGTGTGTGTGTGTGTGGCTCTGGGTGTGGGTGTGTGTGTGTGGCTCTGAGTGTGTGTGTGTGGTAGTAATTGCTGTCTGCTGAGCTCGTCTGTAGGGTACAATAGGTCTCACATTTGCGAGAGATTAAGCTATTGGCAATGTAAATGACAATGCCATTTATTTATCTGTTTTCAAAACCAACACATAAATACAAAATTTGTCATTTACAATGCCAATAGCTCTAACTTTTCCAAAGGCGAAACCATTGCATTGTAAATGCTTGTTTGGAACTGGCATTTATTTTTCCTCATCAGATATTGACCACGAGCAAGAGAGGCAAAAACAAACAAACAGGAAAGAAAGAAGTGAAAGATGGAAAAACAAAGGCCGAAGGCAGGGACTGGCAAGAGTGAAATAAAGGGGCAGCCGTGTCTGATAGTTGATTAAAGAGGCCTGAGATGAATTCAAGACTACTGAGCCTTAGCATTTGGCATGCCAAATTTCAATAGCATAGTCTCAGCAGAGCTTTGGGCACTGACGCTCATTCATTTACAAATTAAACACTGGCCATATGTAAACATATTAAGCCCTCCTGGCTCGTGAGCATGTGCTCTGACCACTCAAAAGTATGTGCAATTGGCTAATACCTGATAGGCATGTTTAACCTATCTATAAGTCCCTAGTATGTGATACAAGATGTATCCACAGCTTATAAGTTAAATGCCACTAGTGGAATGCATCACTTATTGTGCCACCAATGCAGTGACAAAGTGAAAAACATGGCTGTAGGTCTGCAATTTAGGCTAGTAGGGCAGCTTTTAAACAGCCAACTTGACATGGCAAAATAACCCCTTTGCCAGGTCTAAACATTTCTTTTAAATATTAAAGTCACCCCTAAGCCAGGCTGTAGCAGCCCATAAGGCAGGGTGAAGGATGTAAAAAAGAAGGACGTTTCTTTCTTGCTTTACTTGTCCTGACAGTGAAAACACACCATTTTCATTTTCATTGTGGCAAGGCTGGTAGTTTCATGAATAACAGTGGCACAAGTGCTAATTTCCATTCTGGAATACTGGAAATAATTCTTCAAGGTATGAAATTAATTGTTATATTAACCTGAAATATTGCTAAAGTCAGATTTAAGTTAACTCTTAATATAAAGGTGAGTTTAGAAAGTCACTGCTTTCTTGCCCAATGTTTCTAGTAACCGTTTCTGATTACATACAGAATTTGTCACCTGAAAAATCTTGCTGCCCTGCTGCCAGGAGGTGTGAATAGCTGCCAGGAAAGGAGAACAACAGGGCCGTTGATGTGACCTCCTTCTGACAGGATGGCCAGAGGACTGTGGCCACAGTTGGCCAAGCTTCAAGATGTTAGTCGCCTGTAACAGGCAAACGCAAGTCACATTTTAGCCTGCCCTCTCCTTTTTCTAGGTAGACAGGCTGGGGGAAACCTGTTGTAGATCTGTCTTTTTTCCAGGAGAACCTGCTCATTATACTGGACACACCTCAGGTGTGTGCTCATAGCTCTCACCAATGGAGGAAAAGTTCTGACGTCTTGGATTTGGGCAGAGAGGTGTACTATGGGATTGTTTGGTGCCAATCTACCAGGAAGTGATGCTAGCTATAGTGGGTAAGGATCCCTGGGGGAATTTTGCCCTCATTGACTAGGGAGCCCTACCCATCCACAAACTCAAAACTGGTATAAAAGTGGCAGCCTTGTGTACCAGCCTAAGATAACTACCGGGCTTGAAAAGAACAGAAGAAGAGCTGCACCCGCTGAAAAAAAAGACAGGAATTCAGAAAAAGAGGACTGCTCCTGCTGTTAAAGTTGTGGAGAGAGACTCTAAGTGCTGGATCTGCTCCCACTTGTGCCAAGGACAAGTGAATGGAGAGGGCAAGTTGACTAGCCTCCTTTCAAGCTTCAGGAACACAAAATCTAAATAAGCCTTGCATCTACAAAATGCCCAGCTGACCAGTTATAACTGGATTTGCCCTGAACCCCGCTGATGCAGCTCAGGAGATCGAGTCCTAGACCCCTAAGAGGTGCCTTCCAGGTCCTGGATCCTGGACCCTGGTGCTAGATTGTACCTTTTTCCCTAAAAAACTGCAACTTCTGAGCCTAGAGCTCAAAGAAAGCAGTTTTTGAAAAAGAACCAGAGGCTACAACACTACTGCTACTCAGCTCTCCATCGCCGTTGAAGCCTCCCTGGGCTGTTGACTTCAGATTGCACCCACTGAAATGTTTTGCCTTAAACTGCTGTTGAGAACCAAGCTCATACTGGATCACTGGACTTTTCTTGTCTGTACTGTTTTCTAGCCAAATTTGTTAATTGTTATTATGTGTTTTACTGCCTTCTTAGTCTGTTCTTTACATCTCAATCCTGGGTATGTCTTAGACTGCTCTGCCATGCTACACTGATGATCAAGTACTAAAGGGGTGCACTTGGGGCTCAGTTTTTAGGTCCTATAGTAAGGTGACCCACAACACCAGGGGTAAAGGACTCCAAGTGACACAATTGGAGACCAGTAACAATTGACCACCTCAAACAAACCGGCTCCACCCTCCAGCCCCCTGAACAGTGGTTTTCCATCACATTTTATTTAGGGAACCCTACGGTGTATGAGAGTTCTGTTTGAGAGGGTTGCCTTCCTATGTATTGCCACAGTTCACTTGATAAACAATCTCGCTGAAGACGTGTGTGTTTGCTGATGGTGTGTAGTGTTTCTGTGTGAGTGAGCGCTAAATAAGTTTTGCCATGTACTACCACAGTTCACTTGAGGAACAGCCATGTTGAGGATATATGTGGGTGTGTGTGTATGGTGTTTCTCTGTGAGTGCGCGATACAGAAGTCTCTATGTATTGTCACAGTTCACTTGAGGAACAGTAATGTTGAAGATGTTGCTCAAATATGAATTTACCTTGAAAAAACAAATAGGCATTTGGTAAAAAAAGAACAGTTAACTTAATTAAACACTGCAGCCTGGAGTACAACATAAAGAAGAGGGTCTGAAGACTGACTCAAAGTGCAATAGTTTTGAGCGTCTTTTTATACATTTTTCAAAGCATAATTAAACAATTCATGGATCCTGTTTTCGCAGTGGAATTTGGGCCTAGTTACCAAGTTATAAATTCCTACCACCTATTGACAAATGCAGGTGGGCCTTGACCTTGCATTGACACAATTAGGGCCAGTGGGTAACGTGTCCAGATGTCTGGCATGGGGAACACGTGTTCACTGCATGTGTTGTGTGTACTGTGTCCTGATTGGCTGAGTGTTCCTAACTTCATGTGACATTTAACTTTATGGTGTTTTCAGAATGCACGCCCCTCCGGCCATGTGCGTTTTATTGGGGCCATTCTCCCAGGACCATTGTAGCGTCACTGCCTATCTGTGAGACTAATCTGGGTTTATCCTGTTTGCGCATTTGTCCTGCTAGTTATGTGCCACCCCACCTGTGATCTGCCAATCAGGAGCCTCAGTCCAAGGGCGCAGGGCCTGCCTGACCACGTATTTTTTGCTTGGGTTGATGAAGAGGTCGTACTGGGAGATTTCGACAACAGTGATTTGATTTGATTTATATACATAAATGTATCATTGCGAACATAGATATTAATATTAACATTCCCCCCTCTAATTGAATTTTCAACTACATCATTCACCCCATACTTCATGACAGTCACATTGATAGGGGCTTGTCGTGTTTCAGTTTTAACTATTGTTACTTCCCTAGTTTCTTGCATTCTGCCCAATTTGAGGACTGTGTTTTTACAGCAAGAAACCCCACTTGTAGGAAACCACACAAAGCAGTACAAAAATGAGAATAGGCAGGAATGACGTGCACAGTCCTGTTACCCACGGGGGAGCCAGGAAAACCAGCCGATTTACCAGTCCTGCTCAGGGGCACCTCCCTCCTTACACATGTCAGTTTGTAAACGATGCAGTGCTTGGATGGCAAGAGTCAGAGTCCCATGGGTCTTATCCTTGCCTTGGATAAACGTGCAACAGGATGCACCCATCTTGGTACACACCCCTCCTTCCATTGCGGCCATCAAGTCCAACAAATACTGATGTTGCATCAACATGAGGCGGATGGCTCTTCGTTCTTCCTTTATTGCATTGATGCTGAGTAAGTACTGTTCATAATTTTCATAATCTCCCATCTGGTTATTTGGAACCAGTGGGCCCTTTGCTTTTATCTGCACTGTTAAGAAGGTTATGGACCCCTGCATTGACTTGAGTGTCAGAAAACAGTCTGCATTCTTCTTGAATGTCCTGTAACTGAGCCCAGCCAAAATAATCAGCAGTTCTTTTTTCTTGAGCTTGATGTAATAGGTGTCTTCTGTAGCAGATGTTGGTACAACTCTGACAGATCTTCACCAGGAATGACCAGGGTAGGGGTGTGTATGGTGACCAGGGAGCACAGGCCGCATCGCCATTCAGGGTCAAGCTGGGTGTAGGCAAATTTGCAGCATTGACAGTAGGTATCCATCAGTGTGGAGGTGCCCCATTGCATGTCTTGTACTTGCAGTATTGCGCCATAGTTCTCATTAGTGCAGAGTGGAATTGTTTCTTTTTTTCTGAAACACCAGGAATACAGTGTAAGCTTCCGTACAATAAGGGGTTGCCCCTTCCCTTTCAAACATGTGTACCTATCTGTCTCCATTTCCCATATTGCTTGACAGGGGTTATCTATGCTGGCATTTAACCCTACCCTACAAGACTATTTTCCCTTCGTATTGTCGAGCTGGATGGCCCTACACTGGAACTCCATGTCTTGTGTACATTTGTTAGTAAAGAAGACTAGACCAGGCACTCTAAGGGCCAGCCTGTGACCACAGACGGAAGCAGGAGTGGACATGTTTGTGCACTGGCACGGTGGCTTTGCTATCTCCAAGAATCTTTTTTCTGGAAAGTCACAGGGCCAAACAGTATCCTCCCCTATGGTGTCCCACCTGCACATCCTATCTAGCTCTGTTTGAATCTTGCTAAGATCAATGAAGAGGTATAGTGCTGTGGAATTGGCCTCGTAACTGTTTACATTCACTAATACTCAATGGTGTTCTACTCTGTTGGGTGGCATCTTGGCCATAATCCAACATAGGTACAGGTGGGGAAGGCCTTTTGCTTTTTCTGGGGCTTTCCCTTGGGACAAGTGAAGCCTGTCTGCGCCTATTTCATGTGGTATCTGTGGGCAGATGTATTATTACCTGGATGATGTCTGGGTGCCCACAGCGGTCATGTGCTGATACCATGGGTTGTGTAAGAGAGCACTATTTAGTGCATTTGAAATACTAGTGTTGTGTTCAGTGTAATTATAGGGAACATGGGAGTGGTCCCTACGCAAGCGCTGTGCAAATGTCAGGGTGAACTTCATTTGATTAGGCAGCTCTATGGCAACATGTGGATGCGGCCCCCCCCACAGTAAACAGAGGGTATACAATTGCACAACAATACATAACTTGTGGAACATTGCAGATCTTGGGGAAGGATCCAGGAAAGATGTCTGTGGTCCTCCAGTGATTGGGAGATTTCTTTACTTTGGGGAAGTTTGAAAGAATTTGGTGTAAACATTTGAGATCTTGGTCTTGCGTGCTTGTGTCTTTGTTAGGATTATGGTAAGTGGTTGCTGGAGAGATGGTGTCCGCTGTAAGGGTGGTGCACTTTTGTGGCTCAATTGCAAACCAGTTGAATAAGAGCTGTTGTTTGTTTGGGGCGTGGCCAACTGCCGGGCATGGAGGACATGAGATGAAAGATCTCCAATTAGCAGAATGTCCTGCACTTGCCTGGACCTACACGGCTGAGTCACCCATCCTTCGGCAGCGGAACACTTCTGGGACCGATGGCTGTGTTTTGAGCCCCGTAAACTCGGCGGATCTTGTCCATTTCTGTGCTACTCCTGAGCGGGTCCGGGGCTGTGGAATAATGAAGGGCGGAGCTGCGTCTGCTGCGTGGAGCTCCCGATGAACATCGCAGCTCCTGCCGTGGTTGTGGTGGATATAGGCGGCATCGTTGAAGGAGATGCAGGCACTGTGTCAGTAAGTCGCAGGAGGCAAAGATACTTCGGACATGTAATTTTGTTGAATTCCATCGCTAGGAGGGACAGAATAGGTTGCCATATAGTGTTGAAGGAGGCCGCAGAGTGCGTAAGAGTGGCTTGTATGCGCTCCATACCAACAGTGTACCAAAGTTTATGTAGCCATCCCATGTGTGTAGGGCGAATTTGTGTACCCCAGAGCGATAGGATGTGTTGAATAGCCGCTCCCATAGCCTGTCCCATCTGTCTTCCCCCATAGAGACTTCAGTGGGAATGTGAGTGCGTTGGGCAGCCCTAGGAGTATATAAGCGGGGAAAAAGGGAATTTCCGTGTCAAATTGTTTGCCAATGTCATTAAGGACTGCCGTCCTGTATCCCGCCACTTCCTTGCACTCCCATAATAGGTGGGTCAGTGTGCCCTCTTCGTTACATCCCCTCCAGCAAGTTGGACTGCGGTTAGGGTTGCTTCTATTTAACCTGACCAGTGTCAAGTACCAGTATGTCGCAACTTTAGCCACTGCTTCTCTGCTGACAGGGTTCCTGGCCATATGATTGGCCCTATAATATATATGGTTGGCAATAAAACAGGAGGCGACTGCAGTGGATGATTGAAAGTCCGATTTAGTAGGCAACAGCAACTGCCACGAAACAAAACCAAAATGACGGATATGGTCGGCCGTGAACTCGACCAGTGCAAGTACTGGTGAGAGCGGGAGGAGCCGCAGTGAATGACTAAACGATTGGGGAGAACACTAGCATTGCAGAGCGTGGGAGCTACGGGCGCCACCCCCCTCCTAACTGAGACATATCCTGGTGATTCCATTGAAAGCCTGCAAGAGGGGGCATATTGAGAGAACCCATGTAGAGACCCCTCTGCTCCTCGGCCAGATGCCGCCCTAATCCCTGCTGACTACAGAGGGACACAACTTGCACAGTGACACCCTGGGGTGATCTACGCATACTACCTCAGCCTCTATACATGAGTTGAACAGTTGCTGCTGGGACCAGTGTGCTATATTGCTGTCAGACAGATTCTGAGCACTTGCCCTCCCTGCCCCCATAATTGGCGGCCACACGCACTAACAGGGGTGAAGTTCCCTTCCTGCTGGATGCCCTGGCTGTAGTGGAGTGCCCAGGACCAGACTGGGGGTGCATTGCTACCGCCACCGTTGGGATTGATCTATTGTTCATTGGCTGTGAGGAGACTGGCATTCCTAACGGTGCACGCTGGGAGTGCGAGACCGGTGCATGGCTGGGTATGTGGGACTGTGCCACGCGGCTGCAAGCATAGTTTGTTTACACCTTTGACCCGAACCTCCCTGTGTGCATACAACTACTAGGTGAAGTGCCCTGGTGGCCCCCCAAGTCAACATACTGGAGCAAAAATGGACGGGCGTACGCTGTGGCACAATGGGACGCACTAAAAACAAACAAGCAGGCATGAGCGCCGGCGACGATGCGCAGCTTACATTTGGCAGTGACCCCTCCAATGCTTCGGACAATGATGTGATACCTCCCACCGAGACGGGTCCCCCCAATGCTAAGCTGGACTTAATCCTGAAGGAGATACGCGACTCACGAATGGCGCCGGAGGCGCGAATGGGAACGATGTCCACCAATCTCAGTTTACTGCAGGCGGACCACAAAAAGCTTGCTGACAAGGTCAAATCGAATAAGTTGGCACTGGACGATCTCATACCCCAGCAGACCATGCATTCCACCAAGCTCGAACAATTCCAACGTCAACTGAAGGCTTGCAGGACAGAGTGGACAATGCGGAAGGGAGGTCCCCCCGCAGTAATGTCCGCATACTCAGAATTCCGGAGAGCAGCGAGGGATCCAACCCCACACAGTTTGTAAAGGCCTGGCTAGGAGACCATGTGGCAAAAGGGGGCCTAACATCTCTGTACAGTGTGGAGCGAGCGCACTGAGTGCCTCCCAAACCTCCTCGACCAGGTGCACCACCTCGCCCGCTAGAGAGAATGCTCCCATACGTTTTGAAAATAGGACAATTTCTCTCTACCCAGATTTTACACCGGCAGTCCAGAAAGCTAGAGCTACTTTTCAAGAAGTCAAAAAGAACCTACGTGCACGCAACTTGAAATATGCACTGCTTTTTCCAGCTCGACTTAAGGTTGCCTACGGACAAAAATCGATCTTTTTTGAAAGCCCAGAGGAAGCGGCGGACTGGCTCGTAATAACTTTTACACCGGAGACTTCACAGACCTCACTTCCATCTGGACAACTGCATTGTGCCTCCCCGCTACGGACAGCTGGACTACTGAGGCCAGGACATGGCAATAGTGTGGACACTATGGATGCTGGCCCAACCTCGGAACAGATCACAAACAGCCAAAAAGATGCGCTCCTGACGGCGGCGGTGTTGGCTGCTCATGATGCTCAAACTGCAGCGACTTCGGTGCACTCATCGCTTGCGGCCACGGTACGCTCAGAATCTGAGACTAGCATAACGCTGTTCCCCTCGATCACAGCTCAAATTGCCAGAGACTTCTAATGATGCGTTCCGAGATGGTCGGGAGTGGTGATGTATAAAGATGCTATGCAATATATACTACTGTTGGTGACTGCTTTAGTAGGTCTAGTGTACCTGAGCTGCATAGGGAAGTATGTTAACATAACCAACACACTTTCAAATGGGCAATGTGATGTTTGTACGTACTGCCGCAGTTCTGGCCTTCACCCCCCAGGCGATTGCGATTTGGCATTTATTGTTTAGAGTCCATGTTCGACTTTTGTTTCAAGTTTGGTCCTCTGATGTTTTATGGGGCAACCCAGTATTGGGGAGTTTCTATGTTGGAGCATCCTCGGCTCGTACGCAGCTCATGTCTGAAGGGATTTGGTCTCCACATGTCACATGGCAAATACGCTATCTGCATCACGATGGCATTACATATTAAATACACCTACTGCACCTGGAACGTGAGGGGCATGGGCTCAATCCAAACAAGCACTGGCGTTGCCAATAGGTCTCGCAGTAGGAAAGTTGGAGCTATTGGTTTTGTAAATGACACATTTTATATTAATGTGATGGTTTTGAAAATCGCGAAATTAATAGTTTTGTCATTTACAATGCCAATACTTTTAACTTTTGCAAATGTGACACTCATAGTATTTGTAATGCAAATGTTTTGTATTTGCGTGACTTAGATGTATTGATATTACAAATAACAATGGTTATGAAATTTTTTAAATAATTAATACTTAAAAGTTATTGTAATTTATAATGGCAATAGCTTAAAGTGTTGTAAATACCTTTTGTGAAGATTATGTTCAGTGTATTTTATTGTGAGGAAAATAAAAGAACAGAAGTGAAATATTAACGTCTTTTTGTGACATTTGTGTAATGTGAGAGAGTGTGAGTGTGAGTGAGTTTGAAAAGGGTGATTGATTGTGATATGATGTGTGATGCTGATAGGGTGTGTGAGTGTGTTAGTTGTGTGATTTTTGAGAATGTTATTGAGGGTGTGTAAGGGTCTTTGAGTTTAATTGTGTGTGAGGGTGAGTGTGTGTGAGGTGGTGCGAGGGGGAGGGTGTGTGTGTATTCCGATGGTGTGTGGTGTTGTGAGGATGAAGGTGTGTGCGTGTGCCTTTGTATGATGTAAAGGGTGTTATGGTGACGGTGTGTGTGTGTGAGGTGTTATGTGGCTGAGGGTGAGTGTGTGTGAGTGTGAGTGTAGGTGCGGCTGTGTGATCTGTGTGATTTTCTAGAAAGCATGCAAACTGAAGAAAGGCGAATTCAGAAGGCCCTTTAATAACCAATACACTTGGCAGCAGGCTGCAAGGCTATAATAGTACGCTTTCGCAAGGGAGCATTTCACTGACATGGGAGTTCAAACAAAAAAATTATTCATTCAGAACTTGGAACCCCTTTGTATGAATGTGTGATTAGGCTTAAGCACTCTCTGCAACTTGAGGCGACCCCGTGATTAGAAAACAAGGGAATACAAAAGAACATATAGCGATATCAACCTTTCACAAACTATCACAAAGCTCAAATGCATTAAGGGCCTATTGCTAGCCAACTTGCTGGTACATACAAAGTTGGCAAAAAATTCATAAGAGGTGCGGCGACTAGAATCTCTTGATTCACTAAAACAACATGGCGTCGACATATTATACATAAGTAGTAGTTCTCCTAAAGCCAACTTGTTGCTACAGGTCTGGCAATTTTTTGTGACACGTTTAAACCAAGCGACACAAAAAATCCACTTTGAAAACAGTTTTGTATGTAAACATCGGACAAAAATATGCATTTGTTTAGCTTATGCGTTTAAAATACTATTTGCCTTCTTATTATCTCGAAGTTAACATTGGCCCTGAAGGTAGGCTGAAAGCTAGTTAGTTTATTCTTGACCTTTAAAAGTTGTGAGGCGAGTTCTTTGGCTTTGTAATGCGAACCCGGTTTAAATTTTTAACGGCAAGGGGTGCAACACAAGAATGTTCTGGACAGGCACAGCCCACACCGGCCTTTGTCATCGCGGAAATGGCGACAAACAAGGGCAGGATGGGTGCTTGATAGCAGCAGAATGGCTGCAAAGGGCACCTCATTATCCGATGCTCAGTTTAACCGGCTGGCGCCAAGCCTGCCTCACATGCCGGTGATATGCTAGGACTGTTCTAAGGAGGAGTGCTGCTACGGCCTGGGGGAAGCTAGCTGGGGAGGGGGAGGAGGAATGGTGACAAAGCCAGTAGGCATGCATGGCCTGTCGGGGTAAACACTTAAGGGGGGGTTGCGGGAGTGAGCGTGAGGCTGCAAGGCTATAATAGTATGCTTTCGCAAGGGAGCATTTCACTGACATGGGAGTTCAAACAAAAAAATTATTCATTCAGAACTTGGAACCCCTTTGTATGAAGATGTGTGATTAGGCTTAAGCACTCTCTGCAACCTGAGGCGACCCCGTGATTAGAAAACAAGGGAATACAAAAGAACATATAGCAATATCAACCTTTCACAAACTATCACAAAGCTCAAATGCATTAAGGGCCTATTGCTAGCCAACATGCTGGTACATACAAAGTTGGCAAAAATTTCATAAGAGGTGCGGCGACTAGAATCTCTTGATTCACTAAAACAACATGGCGTCGACATATTATATATAAGTAGTAGTTCTCCTAAAGCCAACTTGTTGCTACAGGTCTGGCAATTTTTTGTGACACGTTTAAACCAAGCGACACAAAAAATCCACTTTGAAAACAGTTTCGTATGTAAACATCGGACAAAAATATGCATTTGTTTAGCTTATGCGTTTAAAATACTATTTGCCTTCTTATTATCTCGAAGTTAACATTGGCCCTGAAGGTAGGCTGAAAGCTAGTTAGTTTATTCTTGACCTTTAAAAGTTGTGAGGCGAGTTCTTTGGCTTTGTAATGCGAACCCGGTTTAAATTTTTAACGGCAAGGGGTGCAACACAAGAATGTTCTGGACAAGCACAGCCCACACCGGCCTTTGTCATCGCGGAAATGGCGACAAACAAGGGCAGGATGGGTGCTTGATAGCAGCAGACTGGCTGCAAAGGGCACCTCATTATCCGATGCTCAGTTTAACCGGCTGGCGCCAAGCCTGCCTCACATGCCGGTGATATGCTAGGACTGTTCTAAGGAGGAGTGCTGCTACGGCCTTGGGGAAGCTGGCTGGGGAGGGGGAGGAGGAATGGTGACAAAGCCAGTAGGCATGCATGGCCGGTCGGGGTAAACACTTAAGGGGGGGTTGCGGGAGTGAGCGTGGAGGAATGGTGACAAAGCCAGTAGGCATGCACGGCCGGTCGGGGTGAACGCGCAAGGGAGGGGTGGGAGTGAGCATAGAGGAATGGTGACAAAGCCAATAGGCATGCACAGCCGGCGCGGGGTGAACGCACAAGGGGGGGGGGGGCGGGTGGGAGCGTGGAGGAATGGTGACACGGTCGGGGTGAATACGCAAAGGGGGGGGGTGAGCGTGGAGGAATGGTGACAAAGCCAGTAGGCATGCACGGCCGGTCGGGGTGAACGCGCAAGGGGGGGCGGGAGTGAGCGTGGAGGAATGGTGACAAAGCCAGTAGGCATGCACGGCCGGTCGGGGTAAACGCGCGAGGGGGGGTTGCGGGAGTGAGCGTGGAGGAATGGTGACAAAGCCAGTAGGCATGCACAGCCGGTCGGGGTGAATACGCAAAGGGGGGCTTGATAATCCATACTGCAATCTGAAGTGACTCCACTTAGACTGAAGAAATCATGCAGCCAGCGGCTGAACGCCATAAAAAGTTTCGCAGCTGGGATCCAAGGCGCAGTGGGGGTCGGTTGGTGAGTGTGGAGGCGTAGCTAGAAAGAACAACAACAATATACTGTAACTATTTCGTTGGCTCTAAACGCCCCTTAAAACAAGTGTTTGTGAAAATGTATTCCTAACTAGCTAAAAGCGTCAGAATACGTGCATGGTTATTACGATCTGAGCTATTTTGCCTCTATATTCCAATGTGATTGTCATATCGAAAATAGTATAGCTCAGCTGCTCGTGAAAACTTAAAGCTCATTTTGAAATGGGTTCTCACGAGCTGCAGTTAAAAATATGATGTCATTTGTTTTTAATTGGGTATTTTTAACGTGTTTCTATAAGGAGCCCTCGGTGGAAAAAAAGTGGTGAAGTCCGTTTTCTATGTTTACAGATGAGCGCTCCGTAATGTTGTGTGCAGCTGTCCCGGCATCCCCTTTGACTGGTGATGGCTGAATCATAGAGTGATGTTAGAGCGGAAATCCGGGTCCCCTGAATCAGAGTTGTTTTAGGATCCACAGTGTTCCGGTCAGACCTAGGCTCTCTCTCTTGAACATGGCGGCAGTGAAACAGCATCAATCGCTGCTTGAAGAACCTCCGCACCTCAATGGAGAGTTGGAACTAGAGGACAAGGATGAGGCAGATACGTCAGAAGAGCCTGGCAAGAAGAAGAAGAGGAAGAAGAGCAAGGCTCCTGGGGGTGAGAAGTAAAATAAGTGGAGGTGGAGGAGAGCAGCATGGATAGGCGGGGTGTTGTAGGAGGAGTGAGATCATGGCTGAATGAAAGAAGAGGAATAAAATAACCAGACGGCAAGGCTGTGATTGCGTGGAGAGAGAGGGGAGGTGCTGGTGTGGGAGGGGGGAGGAGTGCTGCTAGGGAAAGGCTGTGATTGCGTGGAGAGAGAGGGGAGGTGCTGGTGTGGGAGGGGGGAGGTGCTGGTGTGGGAGGAGTGCTGCTAGGGAAAGGCTGTGATTGCGTGGAGAGAGAGGGGAGGTGCTGGTGTGGGAGGGGGGAGGTGCTGGTGTGGGAAAGGGCAAGGCTGTGTTTGCGGGGAGAGAGAGGGGAGGTGCTGGTGTGGGAGGGGGGAGTTGCTGGTGTGGGAGGAGTGCTGCTAGGGGAGGAGAAGCCCTGGCCGTGAATGCTCGTGCATGTTTGCTCACGTGATTCACGTGAACTGAAAGAAAACAGCAGCTGAAAGCCCTTAGTTTGAAGAGAAAATAGCCGACTTGAATTCTCCCCATTTCCCATTCCTGCGGAATGGTAAAGGCGAGACCTAAAAAGGCACTGTGTCCTGGCTCAACTCAATAGAAGGAAGTTGGCTATAGCTTACCTGCAAGAAACTCACCTTAATGCTGATGAGGTATCCAAGTTGCAGAAGAAATGGAGGGGGCAACTGTTCACCACAACATACTCAGCTTTTGGCAGGGGGGGCGGCTTTGTGGGTGCGAAATAATGTCCCTTTCGCCTTCTAGAGCATAAAAGAGACCCCAGCGGCAGGTATGTGTTACCTCATGGCTTGTTGGATGGGGCTCATGTGGTTATGGGCTGTATATATGCACCGAACACTGACCAGAAATAGTATTTAGCTACACTAGGTGCAGCCCTGACAGAATGGGCCAAATATCCCTGGGTCTTAGGGGGCGACTTTAATGCTGTATTAGACGTTGACCTGGACAGGTCTCACCCCCCATTACACGCTACAGAAAGCAAAAAGCAAGCTGAGGCGCTTGAAGGATGGACAGAGGGATGGGAAATTCATGACGCATAGCGGGCAAAACATCCAGGGCACAGAGATTAGTCCTTTTATTCACCACCACGCAGACTGCACACTCGGATAGATAGGCTCCTGTGTTCCGGCACCCTGATGGGATCCTTTACTTCTGTGCTCCATATGGGTAAAACCCTATCGGATCATAATCCGGTGGAATTAACACTACAATGGGGCAAGATTCCAACTCCGATACCGACCTGGAAACTACAGCCCACGATGCTGGAATATCCGGTCTTCCGACATGCCTTCTCGGAGACGATTTCCCATTATTTCTTGGAGAACGCGGGGTCTGCTAGCACTCGCCAGATGGAATGGGATGCCTTTAAAATGGTTATCAGGGGAGTGGCAATTAGCACTAAGACAGGAGTTAGGCTTGCCCTGATAGAATGACTCACTAGCCTCGAGGGTAAATTGGCTCTATTGGAAGGGGAAGCTTCGGGAACAAATGAACAATTGACACAGCTACGGGAGGCTAACATACAATACGCGGAGCTCCTCAAGGAGCTCCGTGCTGTCGATCACCGACTATACACACAGAAACAACATACACAGGCAGACAGGTCAGGGCCGCTACTAGCACGGTTGGTTCAGAACGCTCCCTTTCCCACTCCTATATTGGAAATTTGGTTAGTTGATTGCTTTATTTCGATATGCATATATCATAAAAGCATACAAAAGGTATAAAAACAGCACATCGTAGAAAAGACTGTACATTAGGATAAAGGGATAAAAAAAAAACAGTTATTCATAATAAATTAGTTAAAAAAGAATTAAATTGATAAAGACAGTCTTTTAAGTCAACCAGGCCCATTTTAAAAATTTAGCTACGGCACAAACAATGGGAGGGGCTGTATCAGTTAATAAAATCCGGAGGGCCACCAAGTACTGTTGAGTGCCCAATTCTCTGCAGAGTGGTTTGAGCCATCGTGATCTAGGCCGCGCGTAGTCCGGGCATTCAAAAAGAAAATGTGCCACAGTTTCAAGCTTATCAGAACATAAGGCACAATGGCGTGATGCCTGCTGAGACATATTCCACCTAGAGCGGAGGTCGGCAAGGGGTAGAGTCCCAAGTCTAAATTTAATATAAAGAGCCCGGTCCATGGCAATGGTAATAATGTCCAAGTATGGCTCAAAGGCAACAACGTCTTTTATTTTCAGATAGGCTGCGGTGGCGTTGCAGTGACGCTGATTGCTGATGAGCTTGGCAGAAACCCATTCCCAGTATAGTTTTTTTAGGGACTCCTTTGGGGGAGCTGAGTGGATTGACCAGCAAGACCCCAGGCCAAGGTCCCCTAACAGATGTTTGATGTCCCTGAGCCATTTTATCTTCTGCCAACCGTCCATACACATCACCTCTGCCAGCCCGTCTGCATAGGATTTTAGCTCCGGGACCCTCCACAGGCGAGCCCAAAGCAGGAGGGGACGGAGGCAGGCCTGATCCTTAACTGATTTGCAGCCTGCGTCCATTAGCACCGGGACTGTAGGGGTACTCGTCGGGATGGCGAGGAGGTCCTTAATAAATTTATTCTCTGCCTTAGTCAGAGACTCCATGTTGCCTAGACCCCAAAGTTCGGCTCCGTAGAGTGATGCGGATACAGCTCGGGCTTTATAGATGTCTATTATCGGGGCTACACAATGTTTTGATGAGTTACTGTACTCCTTAAGTAGGGCCCCGCCCCACCCTTTTATGACCAACTGTCATTTTGTTGATGTGGGCAGTCCAGCTCATGGAATCGCTCAAACGGATTCCCAGATAGTCGAATTCTGCCACTCTTTCAAGGAGGATAGAGTTCAAAATCGGGGGGCGGCCAAGTTTCTGGGGGGGGTGCATGATTAAATACTTTGTCTTGTCCACATTGATGACAAGTCCTCTGGTAGTGCAAAAATCCTGGAAGCGGTTCAGGAGCTTCTGGAGACCTTGGGGAGTTTTCTAAATGAGGAGGGTGTCGTCGGCGAACAGCAATGTTGGGATTTTTACGCCACCCAGGGTGGGGGCGTCTGCAGGCTCACCAAGCAGGTGCTCTACCACCCCATTCACATAGAGAGAGAATAGGGTGGGAGCTAAAATACAGCCCTGCCGGACACCCCTCACGACCCTGATCTTATCGGTCTTTTCCCCATTCAGCCCCCATCTAACCTTCGCGTACTTGGAATTATGCAGTTTAATAAGGAGGTTTAAGATGTAAGGGGGCATCCCTAAACCATACAATACCCTCCAGAGTTCCTCCCTAGGAACCAGGTCAAAGGCAGTCTTCAGGTCTATAAAGGCCAGGTAAAGACTGCCTTTGCCTAGCTCCACCACCTTCCAGTAAAGTAACAGGAGCCTAAACACTTGTTCAATGGTTCCTGTACCTGAGCGAAACCCAGCTTGCATATCAGATAGTATGTGGTTGTCATCCACCCATTGGAGAATCCTCCCCAAAATTGCTTTCCCCGCCACCTTCTGGGTCGAGTCTATAAGGCTTATTGGCCTGTAGTTCCCTGGTAGATCCCGGCAACCCTTTTTAAAAATTGGGACTACCCCTGCCCCTTTCCAGGAATCAGGCACAGATCCTCCCTCAATAATGGCATTAAGAAGGGCCGAGATCAATACCCCCCATTCGTGTGGATAGGTTCGCAGAAGGTCCCCTGGCAACCCATCCGGGCCAGCAGCTTTTAATGGCGTCAAAGTTTTGATCAGGTTCGTGACCTCCCGTGCAGAAAACAAATCCATGTCTCTATCCAGGGTATATCGCGGAAGGATAAAGGGATCATTGAGTGGACCTTCAACGGCGGAATAAAGTGTCTTAAAATGGTTAAACCACGACTGGGCAGTAATGGTACAGGTCCTCAGTGTGTCTTCGGGACGACTCCTACTGCCCACCAGATCCCAAAACCCTTTAGCATCTCTCCCTCGACTAGCAACCAGGAGGTCCTGCCAATAATTGTCCTCCTACTCCTTCTTGGCGTTTTTTTGGCAGAGAGAGTATAGCCTTCTTGATTCCCTGGTCCTAGTATGTGATTTCGATTTAACTGCTTCAACGAGCAGTGACTTCGCCTGCACTTATGATTAAACCAGCCTTGCCTAGCCCGTGGACAAAGTTTCCTACTATTGGCACCAACTGGGACAACAAAAAGGTCACTAATGGCCTGGGTTAGTCTACAGAACCCAGCAGTCAACTCCAGCAACCCATCCTCAGTAGAGTCAAGATTTTCTAAAGCTGCAGCTAGGAGCTGCCTTATGGTGGAAGTTTTCTCCTCTGAGAGCGACAGCTTAGCCCACTTTAGCCGTCGTCCGCAGTTGGAGACCAGTGACATCTCCGGGGCGGGGGTACAAGCGGATCTACTCCCTCTACCAGTTAACCACCTATGGGACAGTGTAAGAGAGAGGAGGTTGTGATCACTCTCGACAGAGGGTATAATCACCATATCTTTTACCATGCTCCATAGATTTACGACAAGAAGAAAATAATCTATTCTTGACGTATGCCCAGGCCTGTTGTAAGTATGGGCTCCCGCTTTGTCAGAGTCAGTCCTGCCGTTAGCGGCCCTCCGATCAAACTCCATTGTTAGGGAGTTGATCTGGAGCACCACTTCTGTCCATTTTTTGATTGGGCTGAGTTCTAAAGCTGGTATCCCCCACCTGTTGTAATTTTCCTCCTGGTCTTGTGTGATTTCGGGGCTGAGGGGCTCAAAGGTGCAGTTGAAGTCACCCGCCACCAAGGTGCAGTGCTTGTATGGTGAAGAACGAAGCAAGGTTTCCAGGCAGGCTATAGTTGGTGATTCTCTACCCCCCCTTCATGCCTCGGGCATAGATGTTAAAGATGTTTAAAATAACACGTCCCTTAGAATTTTTCAGGGAGATGTTAAGGAGGTCCGGACATTTAGTGTCCTGCTCCTCCACCCTACAATTAAGTGCAGAAGCCACCCAGATGAGGAGGCCACCCGAGGGGCGACCCCTGCCGGCTTCTGAGTGAACGGCTGGTGAGTGGTGGGTAGAATATCCTGCCTTATGTACAGGCTCCTTGCTCCAGGTTTCCTGGAAGAGGCATACGGAGTATTGCTCCACAAGCGAGTTCCAGTCGGGCAGGGCCAACTTCCTGTCCAGACCTGCAACATTCCAGCTGAGAACCCTAATTGGTGGGTCCACCACAGCCGCAGCGCTACAGGTCTCGACAGGACCAGTGAGATCCACAGCACCCACAGTGGGACGAACAGCTGTAGGCTCACATAGCACCCTCACCTCCCCTAATTCCCCTGTGATCTCAGGGGTAGCCTGTTCTTCTGGTGTGATCAGGGGGACATTATTTTTGACAATAGGGGGGGACTTGGCGTCGGAGCATCGGACCACCCAAGCCTCCTCAAGGGGGTAGCAGAGTCAGCAGCCCCATGTGCCCCAGCTCGGTATTGGCAGAACTGTATGTGACTGCGCTACAGTTGTTGCTGGGTGCCATTGGCCATAAACACTATTTTGAAGAGGCAACACGGGATATCAACTCGGCAGTTTGAGGCCGGCCGTGGGTAGAAGAATGTTAAATCAACTGCATTGACTCCGGGACCGGCTGCGGCTCGCCCTAGACTACATATTGAGTGGGCAGCTCTTATGTCTTGGAAGTTGACCACCACGCAATCCCCCTCAAATGGTTTTTTCCCCTGCCCAATCCAACCCACCCTACGGACACCAAGAATCATACCGTCCACGCCCAATGGAAGGGGTCTGTTGGCATGCAACCAATGGATGACCTTGTTCTTTAGTGCCTGTTGGGTTTCCTGCTGGTTGTCCTTCAAGGGAGGAACTTTGATTAGGACAACAACGTAAGGATGACACTCAGGGGGGAGATTAACTGGGGGGCACTTGCGTATCGCCTTTTGTGGAACGGCCACTGGGATGGGATTTTTAGGTGGACTGGTGGATGAATTTGCCTTTTGGGTTGTGGCTACTCCACTAGTTTTAGTAGGCGGAGCGGCCGGAGATTTGGAATTAGAACCGGCCCCTCCTTTTTCCCACTTCTTTTGGGCAGGGTTAGGCATTGGTGTTTTCACTGCTGAGGGGGGGGCTAGCATGCATCTGGACAGCATGAGTAGTAGGAGTCGGCTTTGCCTGTTTTGCGCCAGCTAGGGGTGTTGGTGTTATAACATTCCCAGTCGCTTGTGCCTGAGCAGGTAATGCCGATTGGTGTCCCTGTGGTGGGCCCACAGGATCCCTTTTCCCTATGTTCCCATCTGCATTGTCCTCCCTGAGCCTTGGCTGTAGTTTGAACAGGGTTTTCAGAGAGAAAAAGTTGTCCCGGGTGGTCTGTTCGAATCTGTCCAGCCTATCCCCCAAACCCTTAACTTGGTCAATTAGTGGTACCAGCAAAGACTTAACAACTTTCTCGAATTGCTCGAGGGAAAAACCCACGTTTGGAGGTGTAGGTAGTGCCGGGACCGGGTAGTGAGACAATGGGGTTTCGACGGCAGGCAGTAGTGGGGTAGAGCTCCCAGATGCTTCTGGCCCACCAGATTCTGGATGCGTGGGACCCTTTTGGGACTGTGTCCTAGGACGCTTGTAAAGCGAGGAGTGACTACCCTTCCGGATACTAATCGCCCTTTTCCTTTTCTTGTGTACTCGGCCTGTTCGTGTCTGGGGCAACGGTTTTTGACCTAGTGTGAGAACCTCAGGACAAATTTGGGGTTTGTGTCCAGATGGGGAAGCTATAGATGGAACCGAGCAGGGCTCTGCAGCAACTGAACTAAGGCTAGAGGGAAGAGGATTAGTTATCAAGCTTTCTATCCTGTCAATGCCTGCCTCTATAGCTACAATATGTGGCTCTCCGGACAGAATCGCGGGCAATGGAGAGGTAGGGTTGGTGGAGATTGGGGACAGGGCGTGTGCAACAGCTCCCAAAGAAGAGCGTTTGGAGGGAAAGGAGTCTTGTGAGAGACGGCGTTCCGTCATTGCAATCTCCTTTTCGATGACAGCAGCTACCCTGGTAATAAATTTATCCATTGTGCCGATCATAGTGCCCCCCGCGGCACTTTCTCCCCCCTGGAAATTTGAAACAGTGAGGATGTTGAAGTTAACACGCAAATAGACATCAATACGGCTTTTAGGGACTACTATGAGCACCTCTGTGGTCCACTAGCTGGACATACTGACACTGATTTTGAACCCTTCTTTGACGGATTATGCTTACCACAGCTAACACAGCAGCAGCATGACGAATTAGCACAACCGATAACAGGGGTGGAAATCCGACAGGCGATTAAAGCTTTACCACGTAATAAAACCCCCGGGAATGATGGCCTGCTGGTTGAATTTTAAGCGGTATATGCCGACTTGCTGATTCCTCGTTTACAGTGCGTATATCACGAGTCGCTAGAAGGAAATGGGTTCCCCGTTACTATACTGCAAGCGCTAGTGGGTTCCTTACTGAAGCCTGGGAGGGATGGATTGGTCATTTCGAGTTATAGAAATGTATCACTCCCTAACACGGACTATAAAATCCTGAGTAAGTTGTTGGCCAACCGCCTATGTCAGTTTATCCCCAAACTAATACACACTGATCAATGTGGGTTTATACCTGGTAGGAATACGGCGCTTAACATCAGACGCCTACACCAAATTATGCTGGGCACACTCGGCATGGGAACTAAGGAAGGTTGCATATCACTCGATTTGCCGCAGGCATTTGACTCCTTGCGTTGGGACTATATGTTCTATGCCCTCGCACGATTTGGTATACCTGACGAATATATTTCATGGGTGCGATTACTATACACGAACCCCACTGCGTGAGCGCGCACGGGTCAACATATCTCGAGGCAATATACGGTGGCTCGGGGTACCCGACAGGGATGCCCCTTGTCGCCGTTGTTGTTTATCCTAGCACTGGAGCCGCTTCTGCACCGGCTCCGTTCTTTTGTAAGCTCTAGGGAGATAACGCAAGGTCGTGCAACTCACACTGTTTCAGCGTACCCAGATGATCTCATTCTTTATGTTAAAGACATGGATGCGGATCCGCATCCAATGCCCTCCATCTTTGCGTCATTCCAAGAACTTTCTGGCCTGGTTATTAATGGTGCCAAGTCGTATGCCTATTTCTTCGATAGCTCTACGAGGAGTGGTCAATTTACGTTCGACTCCTGGACCTTCCACGTAGTGCCAGATACTTTTGAATATCTCAGAATACAGATCTACCGTGATGCCACGGATCTCCTAGATGGCAACCTAATATGCGCGATTACTGCTCTCAAATCTCAGATCCACTTCTGGGTCTCGCTGCCCCTATCGGTGGCGGGCCGGGTAGCCATCACTAAAATGGTGCTGCTGCAGAGGCTGCTTTATTACTTTACCAATCTACCTATACATGTACCCTTGAGGATTTTTAAAGTATTGAACTCTTTATTGATAGAGCTAGTCTAGGGCACGGGGTGCAGACCTATTGGACTGGTGAAATTACAATTAACCACGAAATAAGGGGGGATGGGAGTACCAGATCTGCGCGCATATTGCTACGCTAGCCAACTGCAGTGGCTGGCATATTGGCTTGCAGGACGTAATCTACAAGAATTGGATATGTCGCTGCGAGATAAGGACAAAGGGGTCATCCACAAGCTCTAACTGCCTCAGGCCTTCATGCCGACATCCACACCCCACTTGCTAAGGATAGCCATTACTAACTGAAGGAGTGCAGTGAAGTACACTAGACGGACACCACTGTATGCTCCCACTATTCTGGTACTAGGTATCCCCACATGAACGGGACTGGTCACTACCCGTGCTTTACAAGCATGGGCTGATGCGGGCATTACCACGGTGGGAGAGTTCTTTTCTGAGGGTGTATTAATAACACATGCAACATTTATACACGTACATGGTGCACCCGATATACTGTTCCTATTACATGCACATATATCCAGATATATACGCACTACATGGTCACCAGAGGGTACTGAACAAACCACCAACACGCTTCTTACCATGCAATACCTAATGGGAAATGGGGCACGCCTGACAAAATGGTTGACTCACAGAATTTGGACTGAAACAGCGATCTCATTGACCACTACGCGTCAAATGGGAAGAGGACGTGGGCCGTGCATTTACAGACAAAGAATGGGACACTGTACTGGAGCACCCCAAAAAGGTGTTTCGTAACCCCAAATTTAAATGTATTCAATTAATATTACTCCACAGAGCTTATTTAACCCCACACAGATTGTGTGCTATATTTTTGGGGGCAAGTGATGCCTGCCCGTGCTGCTACGCACCCAACGTGGGTCTGATAAACAAGGTATGGGACTGCCCTAGACTGGGGCACTACTGGATGACAGTATGCAAAATAATGACAGACATAGCCCCAGTGCATCATAACGACACACTGGAATACTGTATACTGGGACTAGGGCCCCGCGGGAAGAAGGGTAATCTCATTTGTCGATTTGCTAATCTTGCGCTCCTTCTAGCTAAGAGAGCCATAACCACACGGTGGAAAGCCACTAGGACTCTATCCCTGCAGGATTGGCATACGAAAGTGGTGAGATGGGGTAGGGCGGAGGAGGCTGAACTAAAGAGAGAGGAGTATAGAGGCTTACGGAAAACACCGATTTTCGTTGAGCTGGAATGCAATCATGGAGGAATATGCAGCGTTAGATATATTATCCTACTAAGGAGTTACAACACCATCTGTTGAGGTCTTGGACCACTGACAATGGGACACATAGACTCCTTACAGCGTCAGTGGGTTCTATTACTTATTATAGCAGGAATGCACAGTACACCTAGGACAGACTGTGGAACCAAGATACACGCATGTTTCAGATCTAGACATGTGAAAATGCTACTATGGACACTTGTTGCCGAGCTTGCTGAGAGAGGGAGGGTTGAGTAAGTTTTGATTGAATGGTATAGATGTGTAAGGTCATGATAGATTTAATTAACCATGATATGTTATGCTGGACTGCTGATGTATGTGAAAATGATGTGTACTATCCGTAATTACCTGCTGTTAGAGACTCATTTGATTTAAGACTTTATGTAATGTCATACAGGGTATCTCATAGACCTATTGCAATATGAATGTTTACTCTTTTAATTTGAATGTAAACATATGTAACTATGCCATGTACCAATTTGTTTATGAATCGCTCTACAATGACTGGATAATTGCTGTGAAAATCAATAAAACCAAATTAAAACAAATAAATTAAAAAAGAGCTGTTCTTTGTTGGTTAAGTGTTGAAAACATTTGCATCTTTATGTATCATCATCAATCATTCTCGTGGATGCCTGTGCCTTTCTTTTTTAGGGGTGTGCTTTTACATGTATACATCTTATTTTTGGTGGGATGGCAGAAAGTGGCCCCCGATCAGGGTGTCTACTTTTTTGGAGACAACAAGTGTTTCTTCATGGATTGCCTTAATTATTGCTTACGGGTCGTCAGCTAACCCCCTAACCATGATAGGAAAGGATATATATTATTAAGGGGTGGGTTTCATGAGCCTGTGGATGGTATGGGTTTTAGAGGGGGTTCTGAGCAAATGTTTTTAACTGCGTCGCTCCTGTTCTTCATTTCTGTTTATTTTTTTTACTTGCTTGTACTTACCGGTCTGTGTGTAGCCGGTGGGGAGGGGGAGAAGTTGGCAGTGGGTTGGCTGCTCTCCGAGGTCTTTCTGCCCGTTCCTCCACGGCTTGTGCAGATTGTAGCGGAGGGAGTTGTGCTACACCTCACTGGGCTCTCCACATTATCCTCACTTCCGGGGGCTGAGCGTGGCGTGGGTGGAGCAGTCTAGTGCTCCCAGCACTCACGCTACTTAAGTCATGCAAAAACGGGCGCGCAGCGGACGCGCGCAGCGGGCACGCCGTGGGCGCGCCAAAGGCCTGGACGGTGCCAGGGGCCAGGACCCCTGCCTCTGTTACGACAATCAGGAGAGTATTCACTGCAGAAGAATTGCGGGCCCTCAGAGGTGGGGTAGACGCTATCTGCCTTCACTCCATGCAGATGTTGGGTAGGCAAAGTGAGTGTGAGTGCTGTGGCTTTGTTCTGACACCAGATGAGGGTGCTAGGGATAAAAGGGATGTGCTTAGAACTTCTTGCACCTCTCTGCATTGTCTCTCCTTGAACTGTAGATCGCTCAGTAAACATAGGTTAGAAATCAGCGATCTTCTTAGAGATTATTCCTGGTTGAAACCTGGCTTAATGAGGCATCCACCCCTGATATACTAGAGGCTATACCCGAAGGATACGCAATCTTGAGAGTTGACTGGATCGGTCAGAAGGGGCGCGGTATTGCTGCAATATTTAGGAGAGATCTTCAACTTAAATTGGAGAAAGTTTCGCTCTCCAGCTGTGAGGCGGGCTTTTTTATTTTGAATATCTCTAGCACCTTTTCAGTGTCTGGATTACTCATGTATAGACCCCCTGGTCCGGGGAGAGTTTTTATTGATGAGCTTTTGGAAATACTTCCTTCATATGTCCTCCGCTACTCTAATGTTCTCCTATTCTGGGATTTTATTCTGCATTTGGATAACAAAGGCTGTAAAGATTCAGCCGAGTTTTCTGCTGATATTCAGGCTCTGGGTCTGAATCAATTGGTTCATTCTGCCACGCAAAACAAAGGTCACACATTGGACAATATTTTTACTAACTATGCAGGGACAGTTGCCTCATTTCCATCTCCTATAGTTTGGAAAGACCACTATTTTTTATCCTTTAGTTTATTGATGCCGGGTCAGGCCCTCCCTGGGAGGTGCCCAAAACCTACACTGGTCCGGAAGTGGGCGCTAATAACTCAGGATGACTTTGAAGGAGCACTGGGGGACAGCCTCCCAGAGGTGGGGGATAACATCCTGAATGCTGATAGTGTAATATCTAGTTGGATGTTGGAGGCAGTGAACTCCCTGATTCTGTTAAAACAATGTAAAAGTAGGCGTACCTCTGCCTCTGCAAAGTGGTTCTCGCCTGAGCTGGTGCTAATGAAAAGTAGTTGTAAGCATCTTGAGGAGCGCCAATGGAGGAAGAGCTACAGGGACGAGAACAGATTGAAATATCTGGAGGCCTTGAAGGTTTACCATCGTCAGATCAGGATAGTGAGTAGGGAACACCATTCTGGGCAAATTGATCTAGCTAAAAATTCTACGAAGGCCATTTTTCAGGTTGTGAAACAACTGTCCTCTCTGGGACGAGTGACACCCGCACTTCCTGCCTCTATGGACTACTGTAATAAGGTTGCTGACTTTTTTACTGATAAGATTGCTAATATCTATGCTACCTTTTCAGAAAGCAGCAGGAGTTATGTTCCTAACACTGGCTTGGATACTCCGGGGTCTGAGGACTTGTTTGTCCTTCATCCTTTGGTGGAAGCTGAGGTCACCAGGCTAATGGAGGTGGTTAAATCTGGGTCTCCTCTGGACCCTCCTAAATTTCTGCTGCTGGGAAAGAAAGTTATTGCCCCTGTCTACACCTCGCTTTTGAACTTGTCATTCCAAACTGGTCAGGTTCCTAGCCATTGGAAACATGCTATGGTGGTTCCGTTGCTGAAGAAACCTTCACTGGACCCTGTGCTTCCTGAAAATGTAAGACCTATATCTCTCTTTCCTTATGTGGCAAAAATTGCTGAAAAACATCTGAATAGTCATCTTTCTAAGTTTTTGGAAGAGAGGCGAGTTCTGCATGATACTCAGTCTCGGTTCAGGACTTTGCACGGTACTGAGTCCGCTCTCCTGCTGGCGACCGAAGTTTTGCGGGCTGCGGCTGATGAGGGTAGAACTGCAGCCCTGATTTTGCTGGACCGGAGCGCCACGTTCGACACGGTCTCCTACGGCCTTCTATTAGAAAGGCTAAGGGAGGCCGGGGTCGGAGGTATCACGTGGACCTGGGTGAAGAATTTTTGGGCAAATAGATCCTTCCAGGTTTTGCAACATCCTTTTAGTTCCAGAATCTGCCCTCTAAATCAGGGGGTGCCGCAGGGTTCGGCTCTTAGCCCAACCTTTTTTAATATCTATATGCGCCCACTTGCAGACATTGTCCTGAAATATGGAATTCAGCTGGTGTCATATTCTGATGACACTCAGCTAGTTGTCACTCTGGAACACTAAGAACCCGAAAGAGCTGCCGATTTTAGAGCCTGCTTGGGGGAACTTTAGGATTGGATGAGACTGAGCGGTCTTCAGCTAAATGCCAGGAAGACAGAGGTGATGGTGGTTGGAAAACAGCCTTCTCTCTGAACACAGCTCTGGTGGCCCGCAGCACTGGGTTCTTGTCCAGTGCCGAAAGCCAAGGTGAAAAATCTGGGAGTATGGTTCGACGATGATCTTTCCTTATCCTCGCAAATATCAGCTGTGGCCGGGGCCTGTTTTGACATTCTGAGGGTGATACGTAAGATCTTGGACTTTCTCCCCCTAAATGCTAAAAGGTCGATTGTACAGGTATTGGTTACATCTTGCCTTGATTATTGCAATGTCCTGTATATGGGGGTAACGGCAAAAAATTTTAACATCTTGCAGAAAGTCCAAAATGCTGAGGCCCGGCTCATCCTGAATATACCTAGGAGGGCATCGGTGGGAGAAGCCCTAAAGGTACTTCATTGGCTTCCTATTCGGGCTAGAGTTACCTTTAAGGCTCTTTGCCTTTGTCACAGGATTCTTGGGGAGAGGAGACCTCACTTCTTATGGCCTCTCCTGAAAGCTCACCAGCCTGCTCGTTATTCAAGATCATTGGGGAGTGCAAGAGTGAGTGTGCCCAGGGTGCGCAAGACGCGACTGGGCGGAAGATCATTTGGCTTTCTGGCAGCCAAGCCTGGAATGAGCTTCCAGTGGATCTTAGGACAACTGAGTCGGAGTCCTTGTTTTGCAAAAAATTGAAGACCTTGCTCTTCTGCTCCTCCTATGGAGGAATGTAGTGGTCGGGTTCCACCAAGTTGGATGCCCACGTGGGTGGCAGCTGGGTGGCTGTTAGGGCTCTTGTTTGTCCTAGCGCGGGGACACTCCGGTTGGAGTAACCATTGCGCTTTACAAGCTCACTAATAATAATAATAATAATAATAATAATGAGCGCATTGTGGGCTTCTTTTTGCAGGTATCTGGAGCATTTCCCTAGTTTCTCATGTGATTTGGTTATTTCCATTACCATTTTCCGGAGGGGTTTGGAGAGCTGTCTCACTGCCCCCATGTGTTTCTGATGTGGTGGTGTCCAAGATTGGGCTTACTTGCTTCACTAGACAGTGTGTGTATGGCCTTGTGTTGTCATCCTGGTCGCTAGGCTGAATATGGTGGTGAGCCTATTTCTGAGTACCTCGCACTAACCCTGGGCGGTGATCTCCGCTCCACTTGCAGAGTTTTCTGCACTCCGCGTTTCGCGGAGATCGTGGAGTCCCAAACAACTCCGCTTCGCATTGCGGAGCGGAGTGTTTTTGCTCGCTCGCATTTCTCAACTTCAAGTTGGCGACTGTGAGCAAGGAAAATCAACCTCCCGGCAAGATTTGTCCTCATGGGGGGGGGGGGTCAGGTTTCTCATTGCGAGTGGTCGTGTAAGCTCAGGACAACTCACGTTGGAAAACTGCCCGTTCGTGTTGAGAAAGCTGCAGCTCGAAAAAAGATCTACTCAAGCTGCAGAAAAGGAAAGCAGGGACGCTTGCACTGTGCATGGTGTCGTTCGCAATGATTGCACAGTGCGGACAAGCATCCGGCACTGTGCAATCACCGCAAGCAGCATTTTTCTATCGGACTCCGCTGCTTGCGAGCTCTGCGTAGTGCGGCAGCGTTGTTTTGCAACTCTGCAAACTCCACTCAGGGTTACCTGGCACGGAGCTGTGATGGATTTTGCGGACTCTCCTCTTCCAGCATCTCTTTTCCCTTCGTCTACATCCTACCCGAGATTTTTTGGGCCTTTTGTCCCCGGCCGTGGCCAGAGACTTCCAACCGGTGACACAGAATACCTTCAATGTTTTGGAGGGAGATGAACAGTCTTTGAGTGTTTGAAGAACTTTTAGGGAAAGGAGGAGGCAGCATGTTGATCAATGAGGAGTGCAATGTGAGACCTGAACTTCGCCAAATTTCGCTGGGATGATCTATTGTTCAGGTGAGCTCCCTACTGACTTGGCGCCCTGCAGTGGTTTGGGAATGGTCTGAGTTTTATGGCCGTTATGGAGTCTTCATCATCCCAAGTGTGTGGGAGACCTGACTCCTGGAACATTGCCTCATTTTGCAAATTAAAAGGGACCTCCAATGGCTTGGAGGCTGTTGGCTGCGATTGGGACCACAAGACATGAATGAATTTTGGTCCTGGGTCAGAGGCCCGAGAGTGGGCTTTGTTTGATCTGGTTATTGGCACTTGTCCCAGTTGGACTTGGGTGAAGGCACCTGGCTGCCTGCTTTTATGCACTGGATGGAGAGTCACCCTACCCCCTCGTCAGACTTCCCTCCCCTGGGGTGTGGCCAGTCAACCCCACCCTGGGGATCAACAGCAGAATATGGCCTAGGTTCCTGCGTGCACCTGAATGGCAGACTCTGGTGTGGATTCCCAATCGACACAATGTACGGCAGCCCTGAGTTTCCCGAACGAAAGTAAAGACTTGGAATTCCTAATGTTGTTTTACTTTTCTTTATTTTTAAATATGTATTAATGTACTGCCTAGGTGGTTTTACGGTTGTGTAAAGGCATTGCCTCCCTGACTCCCTGTTGCGGTCTTTGTTGGGCTCCCTGTCTGTTGATGCTGTTGCCACATGTTTGACTAACAACCTGTTCCCTGATGCCATGGTGCAGTGGCTATTTCAGAGAACAAAGGTCCTAAGCAAGTAATGGATGAACACACAATGATTTGAATATAGCCCACGTTGGGTTACTATAACAATCCAATGTCCAGCCGGACATGGAGTTTTATTCATACAATGGAGGAATTAAAGTCAAAAAATACTTAGAACAACAATAATAGTGGGGCACAAGCCTGTACCCTAAAAGGACTGGGAAGTGTGGGGGAATGGGTTAACAATACAGACAATAGAACCAAAACAAAAATACAGGCAAGGACTTTGAGCTGTGGCCTCCTGCATTCAGATTTAAATATCAGCAAGTTTGACCAGAAATAGGAACCACAATAGTTAGACACAGTGGACATTTGTGGCCCTATTTAGAAATGTCGACGTTTCGATCCCTTGCTCATTAGTTAAAACGGGATCATCATCAGGACTACAACATAACATTTGCCTGGTTTAGAACATTTAGTGCCTGTTAGGATAAAAAGGGGACACAAAAGAAATAGCCTATGAGACACAATGACAGACATTTTGAAAAGTTACAGTAAGGCAGCAAGTTGATGGCATAATTACACCTAGTGCCCATTCAGACCTTTGTGGAGAAACTAGGATCAGGGGTGTATTCGGGTCGGAAATTGAACATGCAGTGCTAATTGTGGCTGGTGGAAGTGTAGAATCGGCCATAGGATAGTAGTGCGGATGCAGGCGTCTAGTGTGTGAGTGTTAGATCCAATGGCTTAAGTCGCGAATGGATCTGCAGTTGCAAAAGGAGTATCTGACTCAGTGCGAGTGGTGATAAACATCCAGAACGATTAGGCTCGGCAAAGAGTGGTTAAAATACCAGGCAACAAGTCATACTGAATCGCGAGATATCAAGAATGTTGCCCGATAGTGATTGTCTACGTGCCTAATGGAAGGTATAACTCAAGCGACGATGTGACAGCCTGGTCAGGTGTGGGATGGAGCCGTAAGGATTGTGGAAAAATTAGTGATTCGTGCTTAGGCGGATTACCGGCAGCAGGACGCGCTTACCATTTGGCAGAAGTTTTCAAGGAATCAATGGGTAGGAGACTGTGGCGTAAAAACAGATAGAAACCGCTGGAAAGGGAAATTATCAGAGTGGTTAGGGTCGTGACTGTGAAAGGGAGAGGGGCATTGTGATTCTGTGCATAAGGGTGCATACCTCTAGTTATTGAATTAGTGACAATGATGATAGCATCTGCCCCCGGTGTGGCGAGGCAGGACGTGGTGAGGCAGGAAGGAGTGGGCGGCCGCCGCTCTCCTCAGGTGGCTCTTGGGGCCACAGTTAGAGGCTGGTGGAGTACCGTACCATGCTAGGTAGAGGGCACGCTGCGGGAAAATAAAAGAGCGAGTGAGCCTCTTAAATAAAAATTAATTACTAAAATAGAGGGAAGGTAGTGTTGGGCTTGGAAGGCTTACCTCGTGTTGCGCGATGGCGGGATCTTTAGGCAGCAACATTGTGCTGTTCAGTACCATGCGTGATAACATGTACTGGAGAATGTCGGAGCAACACTTCTATAAGTGGAGCGAGTGTGGGCGCCATTTTGGGCGAGTCACATGATTGATCGAAAGAGAGGGAGGACTACCGTGCGTTCAATGTGCACTGGGGCAGCCATCTTGGGATGGTGTTTCAAGGTGAAGAAACGTGGTGAAGGGGTGACAAAGGTGATGTGCCTAGCACGTGGCTTAAGTGATTTGGTCTCTCATCCAATTAAACCGAACTAGTAGATTAAAAACCAATTGTATGGTCATTACAGTAAGCGAGGAACTGACATGGTGAAAATTTCGGTTACAAAACAGGTTGCATATGCAGATGAATTGTGTAGGAGATAGGTTATAAGCAGTAAAACGATTATGCATTTGGAATTTAAAAGTAGAGATTTAGCGTAAAAGTAGGTCATGTTGAAATCACAAAACCAACGTGCATATATTTTGAAAATTAAATAAAATTGGTGGTTTGTACGAGTGAAAACCATCTGCTTGTGGGATTTTCCATTAAGGTGGTTGGAGGTCATGAGTCAAAGTCTTAATGTTCATAGCAACGTGGCCCAATCTTCGTTTCTGTTCAGGCCATTTCTGATTGAGTCAAAGAGGATTACGGCTTTCAGTTCTTCACGGTTTAGTAGTTGTACCATGTTGCCTCCTCTTTGTGGCAATTTGAGTGCTTTCAGGACAGTCCAACGGATATCGTCTTCATCGTGGTTGGCATCCATGAAGTGCTCGACCAGTGGTGCATTAGGCGTTTTGCACCTGACTCGGCATCTGTGTTGCCCAATTCTGGTTTTGACCTTCTGCGTAGTTTGGCCAATATACAGTTTCATACAGGGACAATGAATTAAGTAAATCACATTGCAGATGTTACAATTTGTGAATGCACGGCAATTGACAGTGATATCATTGAAAGTGAAACTTTTTCCTTCAATAGTGAATTGGCAAACATTACAACCGCCGCATTTTGCATGCCCCACGATAGGAGCCAAACCCCAGATAGAGTCGAGTGTGGTATTGGGTTCAGTGTTGGGTAGGGCTGCTCTAACCAGATGGTCTTTCAGATTCTTGCTCTTACGGAATGCGAACAAGGGTTTCTCAATATTCAGGCTGTGGCTGTCTGACCTCCTAATGACTGAGCATACGGTGCATTCATATTACCTTGGACTTGGTTTTGAAGATGGGTATTCTGCGGGGACTGACCCAGATTTATCAGTCGCTGCTCGTGATAAGCTTTTAAGCGGCATCAGTTGGCCAAGTGGCCTTTTCGGCGGCAATAATAACATTCTCTGAGGTCCTGCTGCTGCCAACCTCCCTGACCTCTACCTTCTGGTTTCAAACCCTCTGTGGTTTTGTGGTGGAGCCCCCTTTGATATAGGTGCCATTTGTACGCTAGTGGCCAGCACGACCCCCTCGACGGTGGTCTATTACAATTTGTGCAGGACCAACATGGCAGTGTCTCTCTAGGCTTGCTCCTGCCTCTTCCCAGTGGGCTGTTGTGTGTGGGCTCTGTGTGGCTGCATACCTTTCACAGGCTCAAAGTCCCTTCCCGGGTGGTTGGCAGGGACGCTTCCTTGGGGTGGTTTTCTATTTGCTCTATGTGCCAAATTTTCTAGGGTGGTTATGCACCTGGGTACCGCATTCAACAACAGGAATGGGGCTTTAGGCATTTGGAGCACACCACATAGTGCCAGGCAAACAAGTCTGCTCTACATTCTTTATGCATGGAAGTGCCATGGTGGCAATAGGGTCTAAGTGATGTCTTGCCGCCATTGCCCCAATGCACTTTGTCCCTGCTTCCCATCCAGTCTAGGGGACCCAGCAGGCATTTGCATGTCACTGTCCAAGCTCCCTTCCTTCCTGCAGATACAGTTGGTTATCTTGATTCTTGTTTTTTTGGCTGCTTCAACTAGACGGTGGTGTGTGCAACATGCCAAAGAAACTCTCTGTATATTTCCTGACTGCCCCAGTGAAGGGATTTTGGTTGGCTGGGGCTGTCCTTGCCTGGATACAACTTGGAAACCGCCCGATGAATCATATGTTTAATAGATACTTTTTACAACAATATAATTTGCCGATTAATGAACTGTATTCTCATCTGAAGATTAATTTTTTGCAAACAATCATTTTGAAAGGTTTGACGAATGACTGAAGTTAAATATATTGCTCAAGTCAACTTTCGCCTAGAGATGTATAATAATTAGACTTCTCCTTTTTAGATTTACTACCCTGTATAATAAATACATTTTTGTATTTTTCTATATATTAGTGTCACTAATTTTTATATTCGTTCAGCAATTGTTAAGCTTTCTATATGATTGAAGTTGCCCTAGCCCATTAACAGGCTGTCCTTGCCTGTATACATGCAGTGCGGGAATGCTTCATTAGTCTGTGTTAGAACTGGCCCTTTCTGGTTGGCTGAGGCGATGCCCCAGCCAGGCAGAACCTATCACGCCCGTCAGGAGCGGGTGACTACACACACTGTATAACCTGCGCTCACCCCTGGGTAGCTTGATACTGAGCAGTGTGGCTTATCACAGAGGCAATGTGTAAAACCTTGGCACAGCACTCATTCATAATGAATACACTGAGCATCACAAAAGAGACTGCACACACCATAATCAACACAACATGAACATCTTGTATTTCGAGGCATAAATCACACTTGCAAATATTACTAGTAAGACTAGGCCCAACTGTGTTGAAATGACATCAATAACATGCACATTTGGGACAGATCCTATTCTAATCCCCCCAGCACCCGAATGTGGTCAACTCGTTGTCAATCCGCGGAAGAAGTGGGCACCCCATCAGGTACATGCCGATCATAGTCGCACCCAGGCAATCCGTGCACAACATCTGATGCACGTTGATATGGGTTGCACCAAACCCTTCCTGTCTCACACACAACAAAGAGTTGCAAATTCCATACCTCCCTGGAAATGAAGCAAAATGTCTGGTCCACTTTAATATAGGTCGCACCATACAATTCCAGTCATACACAATGAAGAGTTACAAAGTCCGTACCTCTCTGAAAATGAGGCACAATGTCCTGTACGCATTGATATGGGTCGCACCTGACAGTTCCAGTCACACACACACACAGGTGCAAGTTTAGCAATGTCTCACGAGGTAGAATGAGGCACTACTGCGGTTATGCTCCCACCTCCGAGGGTCGCACCGCGTGAATCGGACACCGCATGCATTGAGCATGGAGTCGGCATGTCGCACGAGAGAGATGTGGCACGATCGACGAAGCGACCCATGCTGGAAAACGCAACCGGTGAATCCGCTCACCAACAACAGGGCGCTTATGTGTGCCGAGGCCCCCACCGTGCAGGGGTCACATGACTTGGATGCGGGCAAGACTTCTGGGGCTCCACAAAAAGTAATTTGGTCTCCAGGCACAATTCATAGTTCCACGCTCATGCCACGCTACCAGTTGGGATTCAGCAAATGATGTGGGCACTTAAAAGGACACAGCTCTCCAGGTGTCACAGGTTGATGGTGTAGGTCCATCGTAGGAGATCTTTGATGTTAAAGAGACCTCCGGTAGAACAGGGGGCAAGCCAACAAGCACATTTCAGGGAGCCAGACAGCAGCATGTAGTCAGCCCAGGCCAACCACTATTCAGGAATGGCACACTGTCCCTTTCAATGGCAGTAATCCTTCTTGTGCACAACATATTCCTCTGGCAGTGTTCACCACGGAGTTCCAGATTCCGCGGTCCCATGTCCCCACAAGTGTATTTCTGCCTGCTGAAGTGTGGCACCAGTAGTTATACTGTAGTGTGCCTTTGAAGTTGGGGGTGGTAAAAATAATCTCCCTTTGAACTGTAGATATCTCCCCTACATTTCAGTCCTGTCTGCCATCAGACCGCAGAATGCAGATCTTAATCTTTAGTGGGGCAATGATCTGGCTCCAGAAGCCAAGTGTCAAAACCTCTTCCTCCAATCTGTCCAGCCAGACCCGCAAATGCCAGAGGTCTATCATTCCAGTTGCATGCCCAATGTTTTAGACTTTCTGGCATTTCTACACTAGTCATGACAAACCAACCTTTACCATTGGAAAGGTTTGTCATTGCGTTTTCAATTATAGGAAACATTATGAGGCTGCTCAGTTGCAATCCACTAATGCAGTCTGAAGCAATATCAACCATCTCCCCATGTTAGCCTATGAAAAGAGCAAACTCCATAGGTAGTGAAAACACACATAGTTATTCCTCACTACCTGGGCCGAGAACACACTTATCTAACTGCCTGACCTTTCACTTACCACTCATTTCACCCCTTAGGACGTACCTTCAGGGTGCTCTGGTGGTAGTGAAAGGTCCTCTCAGGATGGCTAGGGATTAGAAAGGCCAGCCTGAGTAGAAGTGCAATTGCAGACATACAGACCTGCAATGGCAGGGTGGACACATGTTTAGAAACATCACTGATGCAAGTGCGCAGCCCGGCCCGCAATGGCAGGCTGGACACATGTTTTAAAACATCAGGTAAGCACACCTCCTAATGTGTGTAGAAGGGCGCGTAAACTTTTACACTGCATGTATATTGGGAAAACGCCAGGAGCCCTAAATCCATTACAAGAGAATCAGCAAAACCTGAGAGGAAAAAGCAAACAGTTTACAGAAATGCTACCTGAAGACTATCAGGTCTAACAGACTTGGTTCTAGGTAACAAGCTCCAAAGGAGGAGCAGGTTATGATTCAGTTGCTGGCAAATTGGATGGACATTTCTAGCATTTATTATTTCTCCTCCTAAGATAAAGTTGGGGATGAGGGAAAGTATAGTAACTGTTCCCTCATCCTATTCCCCCCTATTTCCAGCTCAAGGGGTTCTGTGATGGGGATCCCGGTCACTGTACCTAAGACTCCTTGTATAGTTGCAGTGTGTTTAGATATGGGGACTATCCCTTCCTGTAAGCATGGCCTGGTTGCCCCCGTGTCCACCAGGAAATTGTACAGTGCCTTGTTCACAATTACCACGATCACTGGGTCTTGCTGCGATTGGCCAGGTGTGGACAGTAGGATAATGGGTGCTTCTGAGTGTTTTGTCAGTTTCTGGCATAGGCTCCCTATTTTTCCCCGTGGTCTGCTGGGCCAACCCTGTAGCTTCTCTCTTGGGGTAAGATCCGGGGGATCTGAGCTCCTCTTCACCCTCGCAAGTCGTATCAATGTCCAGACCCGCTATGATTCTCCCTGTCCCCCGATCGTGTTTGCCTTAACCAGTGGAAGTGTATTTTCCCTGCGTCACTGGGGTTTGAAGGGTTGAGCACGACGGACAGGGGTTGATCTCTGGGAAGCTCAAGCACTGGACTGGGATGATGCTGGGATTGCCTGGGCCTGGTGGCCTGTTGGCCTCCCTCATCTACATCTACTAGTTTGCTGTTCGGTGTCGGCCCCCCGGCTCCCACGATCAGTGGATTGGTATAACCTAATGTGGGGATGGCAGGCATCAAAGAGAGCACCTCCATTACTGCATACGATGGAGGAGGCACGGACGCCTTGCTTGAGGGTTCTTGGATAGAAGTGTCGGTGTGGGCCTACTCAAAGATGGCCCATAGTTTTAGAAGTGCCTCTCTCATGGTCATTTCTCCTACATATTTTGTCAAAATGTGTGTTCTTGTGTGTTCCATTATGTTGATGTTGAAGTTTCCTCCCTATGGCCAGGGGAACGCTTGTGCCTTAGTGTGTGCGTGCCATTTTTTGATCTGTGTGCTGAACCTAGTTTGCATGTGCTTTAGCGGCGACTTCACGATAGCTGAGAACGTTTTGAGGGACTGATACGCTCTAGCTTCTCTGGATCAATTAATATTAGAATCAACGCTTATCGTTTGGGAAATAAATGCATGGGGATTACTAGTTTTAACTACTTCTATGAGCACCATATTATTTACATGAATGCATAAGCATAGACATTAAACACAAACAAAACAATGCATATTAAGGATCCCAACCTGAAAGGAAGCGCGATGGTTAGTTCAAAACGTGAATATCAGCAGAAAAACTGCAGGTACGGAAAAACGATTCTAAGAATTTGTGGCGCCTTCATAAGCACATTGTCATTCACAAAACATAACACTCAAGACAAGACGTGCAATTGCAACAATATAACAGCACCACCATATCAATAATGCAGCAATTATTAACCAGAATGAGGAAAGCGAGAAGGAGAAAAAAACGTACACAGAAAAAATGATGACATATTTCAAAAAATATCTCAGCTCGCCCCTTAGTGCATGCTGTCCTATGACAAGGGGAGGCTTTGCATGGTACAGGGGACTAAGTGAGCCTGATACAGTGGCGTAACGAACCTTGAGTGGGCCCCCCTGCAGGGTACGTGAAGGGGCCCCCTCCAGACCAATCTCGAGCTCCCCAGCAGAAGTGCGGTGCTGACGGGGCCCCCTGGAGGGTGGGGGCCCCCCGCACCGCGGGGGCTGCAGGGGCCTGTGTTACGCCCCTGGCCTGATAGTGTGTCAATATCGCATCTGAGACAAAGATGTCAACATTTACGTAAAAACAAGGAACAACTTGACAACCACAGACCCTCCTTGGCCAATGCACAAGCTACACCTAATCTCCAAGGCCCAAATGTTCCCTAATATCCAAATTACACCCTACATCACACCCAGGAGTCATGCATACTATCTGTATCACACCCAGTTGTCCAAGGGAATAACGCCTCTCACTTATTTCATATACCATCAGTGTCAAGAAACCGATAGCACTGAGAAAACCCTAAAAAATAAGATCAAGGTGCTGACCCTATATCACACACAGGAACCATGCAAAACATCTGTGTCATGGCCAGCGGTCCAATCGGTGATGCCTCGCCCCTGTATCCCACTGAGGGAGCAAGCGTACTGACTGTGTTACGGCCAGCAGTCCAAGTGACAAACTTTACCTTCCCTAGCGTGTTGGTTATCAAAAAAAGGTGATCTCCCCTTGATCACCTCCGAGGCTGCCTTATAACTACTGAGTTTGGACACATGAAGTGGGCAATATGTCAGGTGTTGGTCAGTCAATATAAAGTCTCTGGAGTGACTCTATGAGCATGGAATATATGGACTACTCAACATTTATAAATTCATTGGATTACTATTGATCACTATGGAGTACTTTGGTTAAACAGTTTTGTTCACTTCAAGAGGGGAGTTTCCCCATTAAGCAGTGCAGAAGCTGGGGGCATAATTGTCACCCTCTTAGCAGTACCACAGATGTTTGTCAGTGGCAGGGCGATCAGGTTACATTTTTGCTGTGCCTCTTAGTCTGCCATATGCCAAATGCTTGGACTAAGGATCAGATGTAGTCTCTACCCAATTGACAGCGGCTTCAGGACGGACCTCCGCCCCATGGATTCAGCAGAACTTTCATTCAATTGCGGCGTATGCTCCCCTTGCTGACTGCGCTGATGTGAATCTGTCAGAGCTGTGTCCTTTCCTTCAGCGGCAGTCGGGTTGAAGCACCAATCTCTCCTGGTTGGCGCACCAAAATGTTACTCGAATATGAATTTACCTTGAAAAAACAAAGACAAGATGTGTTTGGCAAAACAGGCACAGTAGGCTTCATCAAACACTGCGGCTGGTAGTACAGCATACAGAAACAGGTTTGAGGACTGACCCAAAGTACAATAGTTTTGAACGTCGTTTTATACATTTCTCGAAGCATCATAAAACAATTCATGGATCCTATTTTAGGAGTGGAATGTGGGCCTGGTCATAAATTCCTCGCACCTGATGACAAATGCAGGTGGGCCTCGACCTTGCGTTAGCATAATGAGGGCCAATGGGTAACATGTCCAGTTGTCCGGAATGGGGAGTGCATTATTACTGTGTGTGTTATGTGTGCTGTTCCTGATTAGCTGAGAGTTACTAACTTCAACTGGCATCTAACTTTATGGTGTTTTGGGAACATGCGCCCCTCCGACCATGTGCGTTTTATTGGGGCCAGTCTCCCAGGACTATTGTGGTAGTCTGTGGGACTTATCTGGGGTTTTCCTGTTCACACGTTTGTACTGCTGGTTCCATGCCACCTCACCTGTGATCTGTCAATCAGTAGCTTCAGGCATAGTGTGCAGGGCCTGTGTGACCACATATTGCTTACTCAGGAATGATGAAGAGGTTCATATTGGGATATTTCAAAAACAGTGATTGGATTTTGTTGTTGTAAATACATGTATCATAGCATACATCAACATCAATAGTAACATTGATTTTTTTCTTAAATATGTTTTTATTGAGTTTTCAACTTTTACCAACTAGTTTCCATACATATATGTCATAGCATAAAAAAATGGCATCTGTTATAAATCATACAGTACCACAACATTGATACAGCATTGATTAGCGGAGCAGGCATTGTCTCACTGTTAGAGGTGATGCATGCTTATACCCTGTAACTTTATGTGTGTCCGCGCATTCTCTCTAGTTCCATAGTTCAAGATGTATGTTAGTGCAATGACATACTGCTGGCCTATGGTTCATTGTGTGTGGCGGCGGGCAATTGCAATATTGGGACACCTTAAGACATAACAAGTTTTGTGTAACAAGTTCAGAGTTCCCCGACGGCTCCCCCGCTTAAGATAACGCATGTACAATTGTCTTTGCCCACAATTTTCGCACTCCTTCGTTGTTCTGCATTGTTTGACGTACAAGTGTATCTATCACCAACTGTGACCAACCTGGATATATTGTTGGGTTACCATCGCTGTGTATATGCACACACTTAATCTGCGGAATCAGCTATGGGTGGGGTCCCACTTACACCATCACCAATCCGCAGCAGCTTTGCCAGCATTGCATCCCAGCCTGCGGCCATCGAAATCGTGTGCGTGCCCATGATATCTTGGCAACGGATTGCAATGCTTTCCGCTTTGGCCCATGACAGCATAGAATGCTTCCAGGAATGGTGCGGAGAGGGTCTTGTGCCTTCCATTTCTTGGTAATTAATCTCTTGGCTACTACTATCCCCAGATCCAGGAACCTGGAGGACACTTTATTACTACAATTCCGATGGTACAGATGTAAAATGTAAGTCTGCCATTTAAAGGGGACCGTGAGGTCTGTGCAGGTTGACAATGTATCCGCAACCTCCCTCCAGTATGTGTAAAGCCCCAGAGCATGTGCAACAGATCTGCATCAGCGAGGGCACATCGTGGGCAGACAGAATGCAGTAAAGTATCGATTGATTTTGTCAGGTGTGAGATATGACCCCTGCGTGATGTAATATTGAATTTGTCAGAAACGCATGTTCCTGGGGATGTGCACTGGGCTTGCAGCACCAGGGCCCACTCTGTGTCTGAGAGTTGAGTACCCAAATCCTGCTCCCAGCGTTGATGAAGTGGCTGCAGATTGGCCGCTGTGTGCTTATGGAGAGAGACCTCAAACCACCGCGTGACAGGTGTCCATCACGTCCCATGACGTGCAGGTATTGCACAGTGAGTTGGGTTTGTGGTTCAGTTGTGAGGTCGCCCCGTTTAGACATGAGTGTAGTTATTAATGAATGATGTAAGAGGAACTGGCAGGGGGCGGTCCCTCATCCAACTGTTGTGTTGTATATGGAACTAGTGCACCATTGCGGTATAAATCCCCCAGAGATTGGATTCCCACCTGGTGCCAGTAACAGAGTTCAACTTCTGCCACCGGTGTTGGGCCTCTGGGTGACCCTTCCAGGGGCAATGTCGGCGCCTACGGTGTGACATGCCTAGTTAAATATAAACTTCTGTGGAAGCATTTATATGCTATCTTGAGCAGCAGGGGTTCTGGAGGTCTCGTAGTCACGCCAGGATGAAATAACTTCATCAGGTGTGATAGCGTATAGGGTGGGATTGTAGTGGCGGTGTCTTCGCTTTGGCGATTGGCCAGCCATCTAGCTACCCATTGCAATTGGGTAGCTAGGTAGTACTGGTCGAAGTTCAGAGCCGCTAGACCTCCCTGACCCGTGGGCAGGTACAGTTTCTTTACTGCTAAATGGTGGCAAGCGTTGCCCATATAAAATCTCTGACCGATTTCTCCAATGTGCAGACAAAAGGAGGGGGAATATCTATCGGCAAGTTCGCAAAGTAGTATAAAAACCGCTGGAGGGTCACCATTTTGGTAAGAGCCACCCTACCTCTGACTGTAAGGGGAAGTGTGCTCCAGAACAACATCTGGGATTTAATGGCAGTGAGTGTTCTGCCCAGGTTGCCATCAAACAGATCCGTTGGTTGCCTATATACATGTATGCCTAAATAGCGGAATGTCTTGGCCTCCCACTGTACCTGCACACCATTAAGAATATATCCTGGATTTCTGTTTCCTCCCTTAAACAAGTATAGGCAGGACTTACTAGCATTACATTTCAGTCCAGTGAGGGTGGCAAAGGGTATGCGCCAATTGCTCAGGCATGTTTTCAATGTCTCTGACATAGACCAGGAGGTCATCCGCGTACAACGACACCTTATGTGTGCCATCTCCAAGTAGGATGCCATCCCCTAGCGTTGCGCAGATTGTCTCTGCTAACAGCTCTATGGCTAGTACAAAGAGTAGAGGGGAGAGGTGACATCCCTGTCTGGTCCCCCTTCGCACTGGGATCGCGCCTGATATATATGGACACACCTTGAACCTTACTGACGGCTCCATGTACAATAGACAAACTATTTGAAGGAATGTGTCCCCTAAGTTACATCACTCCAGTGCTGCAAATAAGAACTCCCATTCTAGAGTGTCAAATGCTTTCTCTAGGTCTAGAATTAGACAACCGGCGCGTGGCCAATTTGTCACGGAGTCTGTTGCAATTCTGAAGAAACGCCGCAGGTTGAGCGAGGTGTTTCAGGAGGGCTCAAAACCATTCTAGTCGGCATGGGTCAAGGTAGGGACCACCAGTGCGAGTCTATCTGCTAGGACTTTCTCCAAGAGTTTGTAATCAACATTGAGTAGTGCTAGCGGCCTTTGTCGGGCTTGGGCAATGCCACCAAATTCGCCATGCGCAACGACGGAGGGAGATGCCGCTCCTCTAGGGCCGCCGTAAATAGTGTGTGCAGGTGTGGTGTCAACGATGCTGGGTATGCCTTGTAGAACTACGCAGGGAAACCATCCGGACCTGGTGTCTTCCCTGTGGCTAGGAATGCAATTGCATCTCTAATTTCCTCTTGCGAAATTGGCTCGTTCAGCATCTCCCTGTGGTCTGGTGACGCCTCTGGTAGTTGTATGGCATCTAGGAAAGCCCTTAGGTCTTGTTTGATACATAGCCCCCTGGATTGGTAAAGTATGGCATAAAGGTGCGTATTGTGTGCATCTCATGCTGGGTATATACCAAATGCCCTGCTTCAGTGAGCAATGCTCCTTTTAGATCAATAGTACCATTGATGTGTGTATGTGGGGGGGTTGGGGTGGGTGTGGTGTGGTGTGGGGTGTTTCTGTGTGTGTGTGGTGGGTTTCTGTGTGGTTGAACGATGGAGAAGTCTCTCCATGTATTGTCACAGTTCCCTTGCGGAACAGTCATGTTTCAGTTATGTGTGAGCGCAGGGTCATCTTAAGGATTTTGGGGTCCCTGGACCAAACATATTTTGGGGGCCCGTGCTCAGAATAGCTTTGAATTTATGATCTACTTTCAGCTCTTTCATGCACTCTTTGGCCAGGTCACTGACAGTGCACAGGTCCGCTCATCCAACTTCTGAATGTGTTTACATCTAATATGCAGGGATACAAACAATCCCTGTGACACCCTCCTATTTCTCACAATTGAGGTCCTGTTTTGAGCTAAAAGAAACGTTATGGATGTTGCATTAAACAATCTGCAAAATGTTTGTAATAGACTCTCCCACATCAACCACATTAAAAATAAAATAAAGGAAGTCCATATTTAAAACAATCTGCTTACGAACTATTCAAGGCCACAAGGGGCAAGACTCTCTGCAGAACAGAGCTGGCTCTATCAGCCCCCCCCACCAGCCTTTTTCAGCAGAAATCTGTGGGCAGATATCTCCCCCTGTATTGGATGCGCAGAGCTGTGTGTGGGGACGTCTCGCCTTGTAATTACAACGGTGCCCTGGGGACGGTCAGTCAGAGCTCTGTAAGCAGAGGGTCTCCCCACGAGATGCCCCGCTCCCTGTAGGGGGCAGTGCCCGGTTGGGGAATGTTCCACGTGTTTCTGACAGGGCATGTCTCACCATGTCCCTCCCCAGTTCCCGAAGGAAGCGGTGTCAGAGCCCTGATGAGTCCGGCTGAAGGCTGCAACAGGTGACCACGGCGCGCCGCGATGCCAGCGGATTCCTGCGCTGCACAAAGCCTTACTGCACTCCCGGGATCCCGCCGGAGATAAATTATTGGTCTCTCTCTGCACCCGGAGGTTGTTCACATCACATGGCGGAGCCTTCTGACAAAAATGAGAAAGTGCCCTGAAAGTTTGCCAAGGAGCCTAGGATTAGATAATTCAGCGAAAGACAGGCGTCCGCATCTGCCCGACATCACTATCCCCTGCGGCCCTGGGTGCAGCTGCCCGCTGTCTGCGGCGCTCGGTGTCACGTTAAGATACTTTCACACGGTAGCTGCAAGAGAAGCACGGACATTCCGCCGAAACCTGGCTCCGTTCACAGCCAGCTATTCACGGAGTGTTACTGTGGGTGCGCAAGGGCACGCCGTGCTGCGGGCGCCAAAGGGCGGGCTTGGCACGTGACACACATTATGAGCTGTGTTATGCTTGGCCCGGGCCGGTTCTCTTAAAGCCCATATTAAGTCCGTGAAGACTTCAATCTGCTCCAAACACCCTCAGTGATGGCAGATTGCATTGCATTTATTATTTTGGTGGCACTGTGAGAGGAGGCCATTTGGATTCCTCAGTTTGGGCACGTGGAGCAGGCACATAGCACCCAGGTCTCCTGGTTCCACAGTAGGCACGTGACAGGAGCATCGTCTGCGCCCAGGAGTAAAAGCCCCAGCCCATCTGCTGTATTCTAAGGCGATACCAAGACTCATGTGAGTCCGTGACATGCACAATGCAAATACACCAACCTGTTTTTCTGTTCCAACTTCAATGCATATAGGGCCTGATTCACAAAAGTAAGTTTACATGTGTACATCAACTGACTTGCAAATCTGCTCCTAAGCCTATGGGCAATTCTCAGCTTTTTTGTTTTATTTCGAGCCAAGATTTACACTTTGGTGTAGACTTACATGTCTCAACTCCGCTGAGGGGCTGGAGTCACCTGCGACTGGATTTATGGATGTAACGTTACTATTAGTACCTTTCCACCTACATATGGAGATCTCCCTTAAGGGAATTGTAGGGAAATTTAATAAAGCTTGCTTTCTAAAGAAATACTTCAAATATTTGAATGTAAATGTAAAATAATTTAAAATGGAACTAATAAAATAAAAAAGTTACTCATTGGCTCCTCAAAATACATTTGTATTTAAATATAAAATAGTCTTTACATAATAATATCATTTATAAACATTAATTGTTAAACAATAATTGAAAATTAAATCTACTCACCCTCACTGACATATTTATTTTTGTTTAATGTTCTTTAAACCTGGTTAAAATAATGTATTTTAATATTTTTTAAATACAGTAAGTGTAATTTTATATTTTTATTTGAGTATATTATTGAAGTAAAAACAATCAATAATGATGCTTATTTTTTATCATTACAAGTTAAATTAATTAAATTCATTCTAAAATTAATTATAAATATCTAACAGTAATTCTTACGTTGTGCTAGTTTAACTCGCTGTGTTTTCGTTAATGTATTCCCGTACCATTGGCTGGCCATGTGTGGTGCTTGACTTACTCCATAGCTGGGCTGGAATATATGTAAGATTGTTTGGACACTATTAGGGTTTTAGTTAATTTTGAAGTCCATTTTGTGAATTGATGTTATCTTACTCTTATGTGGGTGTATGTTTTGAAATACAATGTCTCTCTCAAAACCTCTCCTTAATTTTCCCATAACTACACCCTTTTTGTAGTAAGTATTCCTCATTTTACCTCCACCATCCCTCGTCAATCCCACATTTACTACAAAATCGTATAACTACATGTGTGGAGATCTCCATCACAGTGGAGATTTCTGTACAGAAGAGATGGTGAGGGGAGGGGCAAAGAAATCTTCAACTGTGGGTTTGTGAATTGCATGTGGTAGTAAGTAGACAGCACTACTGGTGAACTACTTGACATACGCCAAAATGCAGTTTGTGAATCAGGCCTGAAGAGTTTAAGTACAAAACACAAAGCTAAAATGTCAACCTATTTCATTGCTAGGACAAAAACTGTATACACATTAAAGTACCCGTCTCCATGCAGGGAGCTTCATCACATTCAGGGATTAAATCATTGAAAAGATGTCTCTCAAGCCACACAAGGGTCTTCATCAGTCCCGAAGAAATCCCCACATAGTCATGAAGGTCGAGACATATTGACACAAACTGTGGCACACAAGTTCAAGAAAACAAAGCCACTATTAGAGGCAACAAAACTTGACATAAGATCTCAAAATGTATAAGCTTTTTTAGTGTACCACGGCAATACCAAAAAGAGGCATGAGTCCGAAGTCATGCATTTGTAGACCACTGTAAAAGATCAGACCCAATACACTTGTTGCTGGTTCCCAAACATTTTGCCATAATTGTATATTGTCATGGGGATTGACCCTTGCATTAGGCTGTGTTAAGTTGGCATGAGCTTATTAGAAGTTTAAACGCCATTTTTCCTTTCTGCTGCCTTTGCACACGACACACATTATTATAAATGTTTAGAGTCTCGCAGACTGTTTTGCTTCACACAAGAATAATATGTTTTCCTATGGTAGCAGCTTTGCTTGGTAAGCTTTGTCTGAACAGTGAGTGCAGAGGCCTTCAAGGTTATGTCAACACAGTAGTTGTTGTTCAGTCTGATCAGCGCACGTTCTAGACATAACATATATGCAGCTGTGGCCACCTCTGATTTTGGCGCGTTTAATAATGCACTTCGCAGGCATGCTCACACACACTTTTTGAGAACAATTGCATGCAGAGAGCTGGTGTGGAAAATGATGTGATCCATTTCTACTAGGACCAGAGGTAAAGGGCCGCCCTTCTAAACCCAAGAGACCTTCTGTAGATATAAAATAACCTAATAGTAAAGGAGTGTGAAATCTAGGAGTATTCTAGTCTATTTCCATTTAGCATTTTAACATGCTTTCTCCTTTTGTATTTTATGGAATGGTAACTATGCTGATAATCTTGTTGCTTACAATGTGTCTGCTTGGATTAGTTAAGATACTGCGCTTGAGAACATGGCATTAGAAATAAATATTTCAAACTTGCAGGTGTCCTCATTTACTCCCTGTTATTGACTAGTATGAGTTTATAACAAAAGAGTGTTCATGTGTTCCACATTGCCTGAGGTATTCTAAGTTCCATGTTCTGGGTTGTCTAATCATTGGGGTATGGAAGACCCAATGAGACACTGATTGCTAGTCTGGTAGGGGATTTTGGCTACTAAGGTGAGTTTTGGCACACCCTAATTCACTGAGGTTCCAAGTCTCTATGCACAGTTCTGTGTAGGAGCAGAATCCCTGCTACAATATAATGAGTTTTCCTGAGCAATCTAGGCTTTTTATTGTACAGATCTCTATTCCAACACAACGTATCACACGTGTGATCACAATTTTACACAAAGCCGCCTTTTTTGCCTATGCCTTGTTAAAATTAAATAACTGCTGTGATATCTTTTTTTCTAAATCATTGTAAATAAATAAATAGTACCCCCTTTAAAGGGTTCTTCTTTAAGATAATCAATTGAAATGTACTATGCATTTCATAAGCATAAGAAACATAAGCTTAAATGTTCGTAAGACTATATTCTTGTGGGATCATTACATGGAAGTCAATTCACCAAAATGCTAGGGGTAGCAGAAGTGACTTCACAGGAAGTGACATCACCTCACATTTAACCTTAAGACATCACTGAAAGTGAATTCATTTGACAATTGATCTCATTAAGCCACTGAATATAACATTAGGAAGTGGATGCAAAAATATTAATATATTTTAAAATGCAAAGATAGCAAATAAATATGTATTCCAGCTCCCAGCAAAATATTCCACCCACATGCTCTTGATCAGGACAGGTGAAGGATACCTGTTTGGGCTCTGTCTAGATGTGCACTGATTTCTACAGAAATGTGATAATATTATTCACAAGTTGGTCAGTTAACGGATGGCACCTAATTAGTGCCAAACTGCAAATAGATTTTAATTGCTTTGCAAAGCTTCAGTTGCTTTTGTTATCACTCACCTCACACCACAAAGTTATTCGTTTTTTACATGAAGTCGACTTTATCTTCAGCAGCATTAGCATTAACAGGCATTGGCATAGCCAATAGGTCTCGCCTTTGGGACCTTATAAGTGTTTAACCATGCAACAGTTAATGCTGTTGCACCAAGGATATTGTGCTGCATAACTAAATACTTATAAGGTGCCAAAGGTGAAGCCTATTGGCTATGCCAATGCTTGTTTCGCTTGCATTCTAGTACTTGCAGTCTTGATTTTACAATATGAAAAGGCCACAAGTGAAGTCCCAGAATACAAAACAAAGACTTGCGCATTTAAGTGTAAATTAAACTCGAGTGCTCTGCATTAGAGTCCACAGCATCCTTGGTACAATATTGATACAGGCGAATGTTGGGTGAGAGGCATAATCACAACATTGTGTGATCGGGTGACCAGATGTCCCGTATTCATGTGGACAGTCCAGGTTCTTCTGCGTATGTCCCAGAGCAGAGATAGTGCAGCACAAGGTGTTATAATACCCCACAATACCAAACTCAGAACACCAGTTCCCATCATCATACCTCTTCTATGCTGCAAGGTGCTGTCAATTAAGTCATTCTGTGCACACAAAATCATTCCAGAACTGTATTGCACCTTATAAGTTAGCAGAACGTCACAGTTTGTTTTTTCTCATAACCTTGTAACCATACTCTGTAGTCTCCAGACAATGCATTGAGTTTACTGCCTTCAGCTGCTCTCACAGGGCAGCATAGTTGTTGCAAATGGGGCAAAGATAATTGAATATTCTCATTCCCGTCCCAGGATAATTATGGGACAGTTTTAAATTTACCAAACGGTAAAACACGGGGGAAACATTGTAATTTAGGGTGTTAGAGCAATACCATGGGCTGCTTCCCTGAGGGCGCAGCCAAGACACACAAAAAACATCTTACTGACTGTGAAACAGGTGAGGGTAAGCCGGTAGCGCCATAACCTGGAACCCAAGTTCAGCTGTTTTTCCCCCAGTGCTAGTGTTGCTGGTCCCCTTGCATTGCTCACCTCTGGTGGGTTGGTTTCCTTCGCATTGGACGCCCCCTCGCTGCTGTCATGAATACCTGGCACTTTGGCACGATCCCCCTCGGTGTTCCTGAGTGAACTAAACCCGTAGTGGCCGAGGTAAGCTCAGATGCCACCCTGGCCGAGACAAAACAGACCCAGGAGGCGGTAGAAACGTGGCCAGTGGTGCTGGAACAGGACTAAGTCCAGAGGTGGTTGCGATTCAGGGTGGCCTCTGGCACCATGCTGTCCCCCTAATAATCTAGTGAATTCAATGGAGTCCTTTTTCAACAGAGAAGAGTAAACCGGGCTTCGGTGCGCATAATGGCACCCATGATGACTTCGGTCAGCGCTGGAAAGAACACAGTTGACTATAGTCAGAACCGCGGCATGCACAAGTCGGGTGTGCGGAAGGTCATGGAAACCGAGAACAGACAAGAAGTGGAGACTCCACTATGTTCGCACAGCAATTGTTATGTAAAGTAACGTCAATGAGCACAATCAAAGATTGCCAACTTTTATTTTCAATAGTTGATGCTTTTAGTAAGCAGCACAGCATGCTGAGCTGCTTATTAAAAGCATCAAATATTGAAAAATACAGTTTGCCAAGCCAAAAAAAAGTCCCCAGTGTGTCACGCCGCCAGTGAAGCATCCAGTCCCCGCGTGCACATCTTCTGTCCGCCTGCGTGTACGCTTTGGAATCCATATCGATTCCAAAAGGCCCTCGCGTGGCTAGCGCCAGGCGAGACCTAAACAAGGAAGTGTGAAACCTGGACTGAGGATGCTGGCAAATAAAGCTCTATCGCTGAGATTTCTTTCCTATATCAGGTCTCAAGTACATTATTTTGTGAATTGTGGAAACGCATTTTATTTTCGATTTTGGACTTAGTAAAAGTAAAAAGCTAGTTTTACTGGTTAACTGCTAACTAAATTGTCTAATCCGTTTCTCAGTAGTGTTTTTTCTTGTATGTGGAAACGCTGCTGCAGTGCATTTCAGATAACGGCAGAAAAGAGCATCATTTAAATTATGGCACAAGAGTAGATTAAAAAGTGTCAGTGGTGCAAATAGCAGTAAATATTCATACTTTGTGCAAATCCTTAACGTTTATAATTGAGGACATAGTCAAACGTTCATTGTGATTGTTTGCCGATACTGATTGGAATTTGATGCCAATCTGAGTTGATCCTCCCTGGCTGCCTGTAGTGCTTAAATTGCTTGGCAAGCTGGTGCTACCACACTGCACCTTTTAAAACAAATAGCGATAACACCGTCCAGTCTGACAGCCACCCAGCCACTCATACTGTGAGTTTGCAAAGAGTTGGCAGTATTTTTCCTATCTGTGTGTGGCGAACGGCCCCTGCTCACTCCAAAACCAGGTGTCGCAAAGACAGAGTCACGGGCAGCAGAGGGCAAGCCAGGGGTCGCAGCTGCAACCCCTGGCAACCCCTAAATGACGTCCATGGATCATTACTAAATACTCCACAGTTGGCATGGAATCCACTATGTCGCACCTCTAGTGGAATGAGGTCCCATGGGGCTTATCAAAGCGACAAGCACGAGAGGGCGCAAGCTCCATTACAGATACATTTATTTTTAACAATCCTTTATGTTTGGATGAACTCACTTTTTACAGATCAGGGCATTTATTTATGTTTATTTATTTATGTAATATTTCTACATAGCAATAACCTTACCCATATCGGATGTCAGTACACTTTACTTGAGACACACTCAAGATACATGTGGCTCACAAGGAACCTTTTCATAGAATGGAGGTAACACATGTATAATGACTTGCAAAATAATACTATGGTCAAGGGAACGATAGGCAAATGTTAGAAGTATACAAATAGCACTGATTGGGATGATTTGTGTGACAAAGTCAAGGGTATATCGATATGAGGAGTAGAAGGCAAGAGTGAGAGGAACAGTTAGAAATAGTGACAGCTGCTGAAATGGAATGTAGTAAGCTTTTTTTTTAGCATTGGAAGATGTAAGAAATTGAGGTATAAGTTGAGGGTGGTGAAAACCCACCTTAAATAATCACAATCCTTGTCAGGGTGAACCATCAAAGTCACTACATAAATCTGTGCCTAACCCTCTGGCAGCTTGGCACAAAGCAGGTAGGCTTTACTTAGAGCCAATGTGTAAAGTATTTACAGATTACTAAAAACCCTAATAAAGTTAAAATGCAAAACAATAAAATTCCCAAAATGAATTAGAAAAATAAAGCATACTTTAATGCACAAAACTGTATCAGTAGAACCGGAGTTAGGAATTTTTTAAGTTTAAAGTGAAAGTAGCACTAAGAAGTACAACGTACCAATAATAGTCAATGGTCATGGTAGAACAAGACCTAGACGCAATTCGATGTAGAGCAGTTCAGATTCACTAATCAGGTTTGTCCTGGTTCAAGATTTTACCTTCTGACTTCAGTCCTTTAAGTCCCAATTCACCACAGGAGTACACTTCCGAAGCTCTCCAGGACCTCAGGTAAGGCACTTAGACACGCACACACTGGCAGGTAGAAGCCGCAGTAGGATCCAGTCTAGATCCAGTTGACACTGGCGAGCTGGGCAGGTGCAGGAAAAGGGCTTTTGTAACTTGCGGTGTCCCTATTGCTTTAACAGGAGGTCATCTATATGATCCCTTGAGTTCACCTCTTTGTCCTCGGCACAAGGGAGAGAGAGCAGGTCCAGTCTTTAACCCCTTCGATTCTCATGACGAGTCAGCTCGTCATGAGGTACACCTCTCGTACAGTCATCAAGAAGGAGGGAGAGCGATCAGTTGATCAGACGGGCACCGATTACCACCCCCGGGGGAGGGTGGAAGGTCCAGTATCAGCGTGTGCCCGTGAAGATACACGTTTACAACAAGAGAGTTGCTGAACTGTTCCTCAAGAGTATTAAAGGAGATTGGCTTGACCGAAGGTGTGTATTTAACACCATTGGGCATCCATTATGTTGGACATGTTTGCCTCACACACCCGAGAGATGTCATGCTTCATCATTTGCGGTTGCTCCTCGTCGGGGAGGCGGTGCAATCCCCGACGGGCTCACCTCAGAGAGAGGCTCTTTGGCGGAGATCTTTTTGTCCAACTGCCTATTGGTGAAGTGCGGGTATGTGGGCCAGGGCAATCAGTATCCTGAAATGAAAGGGTGATTTAAAATGTAGTAGGGGGTGCCGGAAAAATACTTTATTCTGGGGGTCCTCCTGCTGCAATTAAAAAGTGTAATTAGCTCGTTGGGTCACGGCGGATTAGGTAGCGTAACCCAAAGCGAGGCTAAAGTGAGGGTCGGTCAACATGTTTCTCGCATGGGGAGTTCCCGCGATTCGTCAGGACCTAGTGATGTAGTGAGTTAAAATAAAATAAAAGAAACCATGCTAGTGTCATGAGTCTCGTGTGGTTTACCTCAGGGGATAATCCTATGCCTAAAGGTCTTGGACTAATGGCCACCTGTAGTAGTCGGCGGGTCGGTACAACAGGGATTGCCTATAGATCAGGCTCAAGTTACCCGTGTCCGTGCTGAGTCACCTACCCATCACCGCCGAGCTCGAATAGGTGTTCGGTAGGCATAGGATTATCCCCTGAGGTAAACCACACGAGACTCATGACACTAGCATGCTTTCTTTTATTTTATTTTAACTCACTACATCACTAGGTCCTGACGAATCGCGGGAACTCCCCATGCGAGAAACATGTTGACCGACCCTCACTTTAGCCTCGCTTTGGGTTACACTACCTAATCCGCCGTGACCCAACGAGCTAATTACACTTTTTAATTGCAGCAGGAGGACCCCCAGAATAAAGTATTTTTCCGGCACCCCCTACTACATTTTAAATCACCCTTTCATTTCAGGATACTGATTGCCCTGGCCCACATACCCGCACTTCACCAATAGGCAGTTGGACAAAAAGATCTCCGCCAAAGAGCCCCTCTCTGAGGTGAGCCCGTCGGGGATTGCACCACCTCCCCGACGAGGAGCAACCGCCTATGATGAAGCATGACATCCCTCGGGGTGTGTGAGGCAAACATGTCCAACATAATGGATGCCCAATGGTGTTAAATACACACCTTCGGTCAAGCCAATCTCCTTTAATACTCTTGAGGAACAGTTCAGCAGCTCTCTTGTTGTAAACACCTCTCGTACACTCATGACGAGCTGAGCTCGTCATGAACGCATAGGTTTCCGCTAGGCGTTAGCGCACAGCGTAAATCTGCACCGCATCAATGGTGTTAAGGCTAATCTCAGGTCATAGACAGCAGGCCCAGTCCTCTTCTTCCACTGGTCCAAAAGCAACCTGAAGTGGGTGCTTGGAGGTGCCACATTTATACCTGGTATGAACTGCTGGGTGTGTGTGACTCCTGGGTAAGCCCTAACCGGTTGAGTAAAGGTTCCAGGTGCTAACACTACCCCCTTTGGGCATTTTCAAGAAGGCAGAACTCTTCGGCCACGCTAAACTTGGACTCAGTGGTCTGTTTGTGTGTGGGGGATGCTCTATTGTAATCCTAGTGTCCTCCCACATCTTTAAAACCAAAACTCAGTTTGCTGCAGCAGACCTTGTATCTCCCAGAGGCTAAGTGACAGCAGTATGGCAGAATAATGCTGCCCTTTCAACAAACAGGCAGTTAATATATAGACCTGGGCGGAGTTTGTCCCACGCTTTAATATCAGTACAAATAGCACTTCGTGTCATGCCAGAGGGTGCTGCTGCTATTGGCCGCTCGAGTAGACATTCTACTTGAGCACTAACTTCCTCTACTTGAATGGCAGATTTCTCAACGCAAGCGGGCGTGACCTGCTGCTACAGCTCAAGATGAGAAATCTCACATGGGGGAGGTCTAGAGCATGATTTTTTCTTGCGAGGGCTCGCCAATTTACCAATGGCGAGCTGCTTGAGAGAAAGAACTCTGCTCCGCTTCCCTTTGTGGAGTTTTTCGGAACTCCACACTTTGTACGGAGTGGGCAGAAGTCCATGAACTCCGCTGGCAGAGGGGAATTCTTCGCCCACCCTATTAATACACCAGAGAAGTTTTGGTGCCCTGTCCTCATCCCTTTGAAGTGTGTCCCAAGTGTTATATGTAAACCTCTAGTAGACCTGTCACTATAAAATCAAAAACAGCCCACTGTGATTGGAGCCTGACTGGCTAGCCGGTCAAGAGAAAATGCAGGCCTAGGTGTGATCTGCATCTGCCTTTGACAAGACAGACATCCTTTGAAATTTAATGTGTCCTGGAGCACAGTCCCCAGGCCGTCCTGTTGAAGGAAGGTCAGCACCTACCCATGCCCAAGCCCTTTGTCCACTGTCTAGGAGCAATACACAGTCTCTAGTGGGGGAGCCATCAACAATCCAAGGCAGCTGGCCACTCCCAGAAAGGCCCCAGAAACTTTAGGCAGGTAATATCTGACTTAACCATTAAAGAAGATTTAAAATTACGATTAAAATTAGAGAAAGAAGTATTGTTCTAGCTGTTTTCAAACTGAATGTAGCACTCATTAAAGTGAATAAGGTAAACTAGTGTTAGTCAATAGGAGACCAACCTTGCCAAAATGAAAAATGACTTTGGAGGTTTTTTACTGCCAGGACATGTAAAAAATTAACTATGCATATCCTGCTTTTAAAATACCACCCATCCTGCCCTACGAGTAGTTAGGACCTACTTTTAGGAGTGAGTTATTAATATAAAAAGGAAGCTTTAGACCTGGCAAAAGATGTTGTTTGTACTGTCAAAATGGCAGTTTAAAATGCCCTACATGCTGCAAGGGCAAGACTTAGGCATCTTTAAGGGTGATACTTTCATGGGTGGCATAATAAGTGCTGCTGCCCACTTTTAGCATTTAATTTACTGGCTTACAAGTAGTACCATAGACTACCATAGACGTACAAATAAATTAAATGTGGCAATCATGTATACATCAATTTTCTTATGTTTAAAGGTAAGAGCACACTGTTTAACTGGAGTAAAGTGCACAAATTACTATGGGCAACAAAATGACAGGTTCTGCAACAGAAGTAAAACATATAAGGTGACCATGCAGAATCAGCACATTTCCAACAAAGGAGATTTTATTATTTCAAGCTGGTAGACAGCTCCTAAGTGAGTGGTGAGCACCTCTACAGAAGGATTTTAAAGCAGCCTGTGGATGTAATTTTTTTATTCGAAGTACTGTTTTGCTGTTAAAATTGGGGCCACTGGATGAATTTATGTAGACCTGAAGGTTGATAGGTGGTTGACATTTGAGATCCTTGAAGGTCAGATAGGCCAGTGTGAACTTGATTCTGTCCTCTAACAGTAGCCAGGGAGGTCCTTTAACACAGTGGTTACATGGTCAAATGTTTTTGGGACCAGAAGTAAGCCAAGTAGCTGAATGAGGTAATGCTTTCAAATTCGCCAGATATAATTTGGATGAAACAGCCGACGAGGCCTTTCCAGTTTCAATTCTGGATGCAACATTAGCAGTCATTACTCATCGCAAGTTCGTATTTTCGTAAATCTTTTCTTACTTGTACATACGAACATTCGGTCAGAGTCTTAGATTATCTGCCAGGTCTCAATGCAAACCTCATCCTGGTCTGCTGTGCGACTGATCATAGGTAAGCAGACATGTAGGGCAGTTCTAGATCTCAAGTAAGACTAGAGACTGCTCTGGTGGAGGATGGGGGAAGGCACATATGCGTCGGAGTAGGTAGACTGAGGTGATGGCAGGCTAGGATAGAACTTACATTCAATGAGTGACAGATGGGGGACTATAGGGCTAGTTTTGGACACCACACGAGTGATGGCGGCATTAGCTCTTTTCCTATCTTTACCACCTCCATTTTCCAGACGGGCCTATTGCCTTAGGTTCTGCCTTTTAGCATCTTCCCTCTACCCCTTCCATTTGGTCATTCCCACCATTTTCTGTCTTGACCTAGATCATTCTAGTATGCTCCTCTGCATCCGTTCTTACACCTTTCTTCCTTTATCTACCATATCACTAACACCTCCACTACTCCATACTTAGCTATGGTGGAGGTAAGCTCCTGCACCCTAAATATTGCACTTCACCTCAGACCTCAAGTATAACCAGCAACCTCCACTCAAAGGAATGGAAAGACACCAGAGCCTCTCATCTGCTCTTTCACAGCCTGGGACCGCTTGGCATGACCAGAAATAGTGAAGACTAGAGATACTTTGGTGAGTCGAGCTCCGGGTTGTGCTTCCATGTTTACCGCTGTGCTTGTGGAAGTACTACTGTCTTTTATGGAAATAAGCACCAGGGTAATTGAGGTAGGGTCTTTAATCCGTAATTTGCTGATTGTTGCAAACCTTCAGCCCCATGAATCTATCACATGGTTGTTAAAAAATCTCAAATTCACTTAAAACAAACTTGTTTTAGGCCCACAAAACGAAATGTTAAGTATAAACATATAGTGCAAAGTTAAAATTGTTGTTTCTTCTTTAATGTAGAAAAATTCTTTTCAGTAAGTCTGTACATCAATATTTCGAAGGTATCAAAGAACCTGCACTTTGCAGGATTTGCTCTTTCTGACAGGCCACACCCATTCAGTCAGCCTGACCTCCATTACCACTGACGCTGTCACCTCTTCTGAGGAGTTCCACAATGATCCTCACTCAGCCCCAGCCTGGTCAATACCTACATGATCCCACTTACCAGCATTATCCGTGCCCATGGAATCAACATCAAACCCTAAACTGACCCCACCCATCTCATACTCTCCTTCTTCCACAAGACGTCAAACACACAGACCAATTTCTCATTCAAAGTCGCCCGATTGGATGAAAACCAATTGCCTCAAGCTGAACACAGACAAGAAGAAAGTAGTAATCTTTGGCAAAGACACCTTATTATGGGACTCCGCCTGATGGCCAGCTGAACTCGGATGTCCACCCCTCCTGACAACTCACGCAAAAACATTGGAACAGTAATCGACAACCAGCCCACCATGATTGTCCAAGTGAACTCATTGTCCATCTCCTGATTCCAATAACCCAATATGCTCAAAAAAGATCTTCAAATGGCTTCCCACCAACACTGGCAGAACTGTCACCCAAAGCTAAACCACCAGCAAGCTGGACTACAGCAATGCGTTTTATACCAGAATAAATGCTGAACTTTCCAGACCACAAAAAACTCAATGGTCCGGCTCATCCTCACCCTCCTACCCTGCACTCACATCACCCACTCCTCAAAGAACACCACCAGCTCCCAATCCCCAAACAAGCACTCTTTAGACTCCTCAGGCACACATGCACATCCTCATACAGCATTGGCCTCACATACCTCAACAACTGCATACACTTCCAAAAACATAACAGACACTTCCTTTCACACAGACTCCTACTTAGATACCCCCCTGCATACCCAGAACCAGATTCGGTGGTTGTGCCATCTTCTACCTCCTAGAGCCTGGAATGACTTCCAACTACACATAAGAGCTATATCTTCAGTTCTTAAATTTCACAAGAAACTGAAGACCAGGCTCTTCACCATACCCCACTCCACCTAAGCCCATACAGCTCCTGCTTCAGCACCAGGATGTCCTCCTGGGTAAGTCCTGTGCTAAAAAAATACACACACCATAAAACAGGCCAACATGTATATCTTGAGTTACACAATAATAAGATACTGTTATCTGAGTATTTTCACAGTACAAATTCTGCATTTATCCTACATAATTGCTTCCAGAGAACTTTATGTTTTAATAAGAAGGAGCAAGAGTATGGAGGGAATAATGATGAAGAGTGACCACATTTTATAACGAATGAAATACCCCTTCCATATGTAAAAAGGGTTTTGCAAGTCACCCCTGAATTCCATAAACTTGTAAAAAAAATGCTTCGATCCTAATTCCTGTATTTTAGCACTGAACTGTATGATTACTGCTCAGTATCTTTATTATATCTATGGCATGTTTTAACAAAAGCAAGAGAAAAGAAGGAAAGGTTGCCCAACACAACGTAAAGGAGTGGTGAGAACACAAAGGAAATGACTGAGGCATGGTACCAGTAGGCTGTGGAAGAAAGGACATTGGTGGCTGGTGCACGGGCACACAGGGATGGCCTCCTAAGTTATGCAAAACGTATGGCCCAATCAGGATAATGAAAATGATGCTTCCCGGACATATTAGGAAGCAGAGGCAGTAGGAACAAGTTGTCACAAAACTGATTGGTATATGGCTCCATCATTCGAAACGTTAATTCACTGTTATGGGTCTTATACCTTTGTTTTGTTCTACAGCTCTCTATTTGCATTTTTCTGCCTCCTGTCAGAACATGCCTTTGATGGCAGCTTCCTATCAGCTCCTGTATTGGCTACTAAGCAAGGAAACTGCACTTCGGTCAACAGCATCGCCTGGTGTTCATGAGCTTGGGGAAGGTCTCCAGGTACTTCCTGTGTTCCTCACAGATGCTCCCAACTAAATATCTATTGACAACTAATCAAATAATTACACTGGTTGACCTCACCAATATGTGATTGTGTGTGCTCGGATCATTAGACCAGTATGCAGCAATGCCTGTGTGAGCGATACCACTGCTGCCACCTCTTTCCATCTCAGTGGTGTCTGCCATCTTGAAAATTCCAGAGGCGAAACCGAGACATCCTGTGTTTCTTTTCTTTTTTTTTTTTTTCTTTTTTTATTAAACAAGCCATAGGAGAAAAAAGAAATACATTGTTACATTAATTTCTTCATAATTAGACATAAATTAGACAAAAATGTACACTATATAAGAGACAACCCTAGACAATAAAGTGCCACAGCGATAATATAAAAACTGCAATAATGCATGACTGGCCATATCGGTATAAAAAATGCTAGTAGAGAAACAACTGATATTATACTTCAACATTTTTTAAACCTACTGATGTAATACAATAAGAATATACAAAAATATTATTGCCATACTTAAAATATTAGTACCAAAACGTATTAAATTAACCAATAGATAAATGACTGATATTAAGCAGCATCAAGATTATTATACGGTTCATAAAGTGCTAATGCAATAAAGTGGAAGAGCCGACGATTTAAAACCGCAAAAAATATTAATATAATTCTAAAAGTGCTAGTGTGGTTACGTGCAAAATTGGCTTATATAAAGTGACTAATGCAATAAAGCGCTAAACCCGCCGATGTATAGTAGCACAACTATTAATACATTTCTTAAAGTGCAAATGCAATAACGTGCAAAATTTGACTAATATATATGATAAAGTGCACAAACGATTGATATAACACAGCAAATGGATACTTGTATTTCTTTAAATGCAAATGCAATACCATCTTAAAATTAACTAGAATATAACAATCACCTTCCTTTTATCAGTTCAAGCTTGTTAAAATACTTCCAATTCCTTTCAAATCTTACAATCGCACCCACTCTACCTGCATAGGCTCTCTCAAAATTATATGTTCTTCTCATTTTATTAACCCACTTAACTTGACATGGAATCGACGTAGATTTCCAATTTTGTAAAATCAGGGACCGTGCAACGGCAGTGGAAATAAAAATAAACACTTCTTCTGATTTATTGAACCTGTTCCTTTCTTTACAGATACCAAAAAGGGCCACCTCCGCTTCTGGTAGTAGAATTTTCCCAGTTGCCATCTCCAAGTCTGCGAAAATCTCTTTCCAGAAGGATTCTAACTTTGGGCATGAGAAGAAAATATGATACCAACCACCCTGTCCCCTAGTTTTGCATCTAAAACATTTATTCTCACATTCAGGGAACATTCTCTGTAAGGCCTCGGGGGTATAATACGCCAGCCAGCGAGAAAGAAAGGACATTCTCTTATAGTTAGCTGCTCGAAGTGCTCTGTTTCCTAAATGATTCAGAAAAGGGGGTGGTGCTGAACAGAGTGTCTGAATTAAGCAGACCACTCTTACCCAGTCCAAAGATCAGGGCTTGATCCATCACCGTTTTTCAGCTCACTGCACCATTCCAGCTCAGAACTTGGCTATATGCAAATTAGTCTGACCCTGGCCCAGTGCATCATGGGAACAGGGCAGACCAAACTACCAAGCCAATTCTTATACTGGGAAGGAAACAAGCTACCCCCTTTTCTAAACTGTTTCCTAAATGCCATATTGCTTCCCAGTCTTTATCTGACAATACACACTGTAATGTGAGACTTATTTTTTCCAAATGGTTAACTATTATAGAAGATGATCCAGAAGGGAATAACTTTTTATACCAAAATCCAATACCCTTATGTTTCTCCCCATATAACGCTGTTAACAAAATATTGGGTATTGTATCTAGACTCCCTACTTCTTTTCTTATAAAATAAATCAATTGCAGGTATTGAAAAAACATGAGCCACCTAGGATGCGTTCTATCTATAACCAATTGCCAGCTAATTATCGTATTTTGAATGAGAAGGTGCCTTATTTCGCAAAATCCGGCAGACTTCCATTCTGCCAGGTGATTTGAAGATATCCTAAGACCCATTTTAGCACATTCTGACAGTTTCAAATAAATGGATCCATCTGAACAGTGTTTTTTAAATAGAAGCCGTAATCTTGATGAATACCCTACCAGTGTCTTATAACGTGTTTTCTTTGGAAGCTTTGCAGTTTTTAAGAAGATAAAAATTTGAGAGCCTGATTTCTCAAGCATTCTATCCAAAAAAAAGTTGTCTCTTGTCTGTCTAGCCTTTAATAATCCTGCCATTATATCGAAAAAAGCTGCTTCGTAATATGTATTTAAAAGGGGAAGAGCGAGCCCACCTTGATTTACAGGAAGTTGTATCACCGCGAGTTTGACTCTGTTGGCCTTTTTATTCCAAATAAATCTTCTCATCATGGATTCAAGTTCGTTAAAAAAGGCCATATTGACTTTAATTGGAATATTGCTAAACAAAAATAAAAGCAGAGGTAGTACGTTCATCTTTATCAATGCCACTCTGCCAATCAATGATAAGGGCAATAGATCCCATTGTTCTAAAAGGCTCTTGATTTTATTCTTTGTTTTTATATAATTCAGTTGAAAAAGTTCTTGATAGTCTCTGGTCACATAAATCCCTAGATATCTTATTGGGTCACTTTTTTCTGCTTGAGGCTGAAGATCTAACGGAAGGAAATCTAAATTTGAATTTAAAATGAGAACTTCCGTTTTTTTCTCGTTGATCTTATAACCCCCGATCTTCTCATATTCCTGAAGCTCTTTCATAAGATGTAAAATATTTTCTTTATCAGGAGCCATATAGAGGATAATGTTGTCGGCAAATAATTTTAACTTCGACATTCCAGCAATGGGGGGATATATTGCATCATTATTCCTTATTTTTTATTCCTGTGTTTCTTCTCTTGCTTCCCTAGCCCTCGTTTTTCCCTGACGAGATTGACTTTATTTGGGTTTTTGTTTCATTCCTTCTTAATAAGTCTCTATTACTGGAGCATTGGTATATTTTCATCAGAGGTAGTACTTAAACCTGTACAATGGCCCTATCAGATGTTACAATGTAGAAGAGAGTTTTATATTGTTTTTACTGTTCATAACCTTAAAGTATGTGAACTTCTGAAGGAGCTCTGTCTTGTTCCTCCTTTATGTGGTCATGAAACCACTGTGCCTTGCAATATACATATAAAGTATACCAAGTCAGGAGCAGTGACTGCAGTAATGGCTTGGAGAGTAAATTTCTTTTTAGAATCTTTGATAACCTTGGTGCCCTTTCATGACACTGCCCAAATCGTTCTTAAAGTTTCATTCAGCTGCATTGACACGATCTAATAGAGTACAGCAAACATCTTTGAAGAGAGGGCGAAAGTTATCGGGGAATCCTAAAGTGCAAACCCCTTGTCAATTCTCACACCGTAAAAACTGTTGCAAAATGGCTGGTCAGATTTAAACAAAGCATGGATGGGGTGACGGGGTTTGGTTCAACTCACAACACATCTCTGCTCTGGTACTGTAAAAATCTATTTACTGGGGTTTGGAAAAAATCTCAGTGTTGAATGGGGTCAAAAAGATATCTTCCCAGTTGAAATTTTCTCCTTGGAGTTGCAAAATGTATCAATCAAAGGAAAAATAATTAAATGAATCCAATTAGATGAGAGAAAGATATTTCCCTCAAATGCAGGACCCATCGACCGGAAAGCATCTGTGGGCCTTTGCAACCTGATTGGCTGGTGTGACTGAACTTTTATTGGAGTGGATGCCATTACATGAAGAGAGGGGTGCACTAATGTCAGAGGATCTCTCATCAAGGAAAAGAATTGCAGTGTGCAAGAGGTTTGGAGCGCCTCTCCTTTCTCCAGAGCAGTTTGAGGGGTCTCAAAGAGTTACATACTGCCCCCAAAAAGGAAAATCTGAAACTAAACAGGCATGATCCTGTTAAGACTCAAAGTGGAGGAATCAATATATTAAAAACAGAACAGAAAAAGACATGCCAATTACCAGAAATCACGTATTGAGTAACATAATACACAAGGAAGCGAAAGAATGTGCATTAATAAATCAAGTTGTGTTACTTCAGAAATTAATAAGTTATTAAGAACTCCATGAACTGTGTACATGAAACTATAAGGAGAGGACGGGCTAATTATTACATGGCGGCACGAACAGAAGCATGCAGCGCCCGTGATTTAATCATAGCAATTAGCTCCCGTGTCCTGAAGTCATGTGACTGTGCTGGTGCCCACATTTACAAAAGGGTAAGTGTAATATCGTATAGCTATTACTTCTGTTATATGAATCCGTATTAGGTATCTTGTTAATTAGAATGTTAGAACTGTTGCTGTGTTGTCTTAGTGATGGAATGTTGATACTTAAAGTAGACAGTTACTGGAAGCGCTTGAGAAGACAGCTAGATACCCGAGGCTGGAGTGTTGTTAACCTTATACTTAATATAATAAATAAGTATATATATAAATATACATTATCCTCGCATCTTCATTTCATTGGCGACGATCTGGAAGAGGAAAAACGAACCTTTATCTGATTTGCAGCACTTCATCCTTCTTTATCTAAATAAAGCCACCGATCTACTGCTGTAAAGGAGAAGGAACGACTCAACGACTCGACGATCAACGGCTCGACGATCCTACTTCTGTAAAGTATAAGGACAGCTACCCTTAACTGACAGTAAGGAGATCTTATGGTTGGACGGAGAGTAATGAATGAATGAATTTATTGTTTGGATTCTTAAAACCATTACATTAAAAACACATTAAAAACAGAGTGCAAAATTTTTAAAGATTTAAAACAACAAGTTAGTCAGCTGATAAGTCTGTATAGTGAATCCCTGGGCACTGGCAAGCTCAAAAGAATAGTGTCTCTGCAAGGGCAGCCCCGCCTACGACTGCAAGGTCTTTAATCATTTATGCCCTGGGTAGCCATCAGCTTGGCCCGTGTCTGTTGGATAAACTTTCCAAAGGAGGCCATTTGCTTTACTATAGTCAATGTGTAAAGTTGATGGACCGCCTCCTTTGCGGTACGTGTCCCCATTTGTCGTAGAATTGGCCTAAGGTAAAGGTTGCGTGCTGCGCGCAAGGCCGGACAGCAAAGTAATAGATGGGCCAGCGACTCGTTTGTAATTGCAGAGTCTGCATTCCGGGACTCCCCGACCTGTCAGTTCGAGAGCGTATAGTTCTTTAATGAGCAGAGGGTGTAATCTGTAGGCTAAGATCGTGTGAAGGGCAGAGTGGCCCACCGCCTGCTTGAGATGGTGTTTGGGATTATGCACTATGTGCGGCAAGCATAGGGACTCATGGAAACCTCATTTTGCCAGTGACTCCATATCCATTTCCCGGGAACGGATACAGACTTGTTTTTTGATGGTATTTTTAATTGCTGCATAATTAACTAGCTCAGGGTTCCAATGATCAGTGGCAAGATTGAGGAGTTCCTTCGCCATGGTGAAGGTGGTTGACCAAGGGTTCTCGGGTTCCGTAAAAATGTGTTTCAGAATTGCCTTCAGCGACTTGTCTTGTGCCGCTATTATGAGATAGTAATATTTACACAGGGCAGCCATCTCTTCCAGTTTTTGTTGGTTGAGCGAAAATTCTAGGCGGACAAGGGTGTTTCTGGTGCACTTCGGTAGTAAGAATAATTTCTTATACGCTCTGCAGTTGATTTTTTCCAGTTCCTTGTTAAGTTTACCCGGGAACGCTTGTTGGGCATAATTGAGGGCCGGCATTAGTTTTGCCTTGAGTACTCTTTGGATAGCCATTGTCGTTGGGCTATGTAGATTGGCTTGTAGTTTGAAGAGCGCATAGGTGATAGTTTTCCCTTTGCTTTGGATTTTCTTTAGATGGGCACCAGAGCGCTCGACTCGTGATAGCAGACACCCAAGTAAGTGTATTGCTGTGTGCTTTCCAAAGTCAGATGGCCAAGCCTTCATTTGGCTAGTTTTTTGTTTGGATAATGGCCAAAAATTACTATCTTTGACTTGGAGGAGTTAGCTACCAACCGGTTCTTATCATTGTAAGTTGCCAGGGCGGTCAGCGCCTTTTACAAGCCAATCTTGGTATGATCCAGAAGTACCAGGTCATCAGCCGGAGAGTAAGAAGTTATACAGATTGCTCTAGACTTTCTCACTCTGACTTTTAATCTCTCACTACCTGAACTTCTCTCGTTTGCGATAAGGTCTCTACGATTTAAAAAAAAAAATACATTAAATTCTGAGTGCGCGATCTTACCTATATTTCACTGTGTTTTCCGTGAGCCTGAGAGCGAGATTGAGGAGCGAGGTTGAGAGTGTGCCAAGCCAGTCTTCGTCATTTGTTATCATCCGCGATGCTGAGTGCGAGGATGTTTTCATCCGCGAGGCTGAGAGCGAGCATGTTTTCATCTGCAAGGCTGAGAGTGGCGCTGCCGTCAGGCTGAGAGCGAGGCTGAGGAGCGGACGTCATTCGTTATCATCCGCGAGGCTAGGAGAGAAGCTGTGGAGCGAAGCTGGGAGCGTGCCACGCCACTGTACGTCATTTGTCCTTCGTCATTTGTTCTACGTGGATGTGTCAGCCAATCATATTTGTTGAATTACAACGTTGATGTCTTGACAACGCATTCGCTGTTTCCTAGCAACGTCACAATACTTGGTTGGTGTAAACCAATTAGATTCTTGGAATCTTTTCTCTGGCGTCTTCGACAATATTTCACTGTCTCTTAACTAGGAACTTTCACGCTATCGTGCTTGAGCATAATTGTTACAACCATCTAATTTACTTTGTACAATATTATTTCAAAATCGCTGATACACACAGCTCTCTTATTCAATTTAGTGTGCAGCATTATTTTAAAAAAAAGAAAGCCTCTCTCTGACACACACAGCTTTCTCCCTGCAATATTCACTTTATGTTAGTGTGCAGCTTTATTTTGAAATTGCTGAGACACACAGCTCTTTCTGCAACATTTTTTTAAAATTATTATTACATTCTGCACATGGTTGACGCACACATAACTTGCTACTAAATTTATTTTATTAAATTTTTCTTTTATTCATTTTTTGCATTTTTTTTGATTTCATAATGCAGAATGTTCCAGCTCCTCCTTTTTTTCTCATAAATCCAGGTGAACCACAAATTCCGTGGAAAAAATGGAAGAATGTTTTCTTTAATTATTCAAGAGTATGTGGAACTTCTTTGAGTGCTAAACGCAAGACAGCGTTATTACTATGTTGTCTTGGTTCAGAGGGCCAAGAAGTTTTTGAACACTTACCTGACTTATCTGATGACTTAAGCAATAACTTAAATGAGTATGAAGTGTGTATTAAAAAATTAGATTTGCATTATTTACCAAACATTTCTAGCATTTTGGAAAGATATCAATTTGGAAAGCGTGTACAAAAGCCAGGTGAATCTGTTGAACAATATCGCTCTGCATTAAGAAATTGTCATCCACTTCGAGATCAATTTATGTTGGGATGTTCAATTGAAAAAGCCAAGGATAATTTCTGGCAAAAAGATGATCCATCTCTTTCTGAAGTAGTTACTATTACCAAAAATTATGAACATAGCAAAGCCTGTGTTATAGAAATTTAAAAAAATTATACCTGCTTAAAAGAAGAAACAGCTCATACTGTATCTGTTGGCAATAAAAAGGGTGATACTCACAATGCTAAACCTGTCCAGAAAACATCTAGTAATTTTCAATGTGCTCAATGGAAAGATAAGTCCATGCCTTCCACTTCCAACATAGGTAAATGTTTTAGATGTGGTGATATTGGTCATTATGCTATTGTGTTGGGTGGAAATCCACTTGTAAACAATGTGGAAGGAAAGGTCATCTTACTAAATCTTGTCGCAGTTCAAATGGACATATTTATAAGAAAAGAGTTCAAGAAGTCACTTGTGATTTTATTGATGAGTCATCTGTTGATGAAATTATTATGCAAGTTCAAGATGGTACTAGTGGTCCATGGGAATCTGTTGAAATAGATGGTTCTTCTGTTTCTATGTTATTTGATTCTGGAGCAAAGATAACTCTTATCCCAAATACTTTCTTTGGGAAATTCTTACCGCATAAAATTAAACTATTGAGAGCGGATGTTTCTCCTAAAGGATATGGTGGGCAAACTATCAAATTGGTTGGTTATTTTAACGGTTCAATCCAATTTAAAAACAGATACACTGCAGGGAAAATATATGTCTCAGTAAGGGGTGACTCTCTTATTAGTTGGATACATCAAAAGGAATTAGGTGTTTACTTGGATCTAAATGCGAAGCCAGCTGTAAGATTGAAAGAGAACTTTGAAGTCAATTTTCTTGATGTAAACAAGCCAAATTTTAAAGAAGAATTTCCTGAGGTTTTTAACAAACAATTGGGTTGTATAAAAAATTACGTTCACAAAATCAAAATTAGAGATGATACCAAACCAGTTATAAGTAGAGTTAGAAATGTACCTCTAATTGTTAAAGAAAAAATGAAGATTGAGTTGGATACGTTAAAAGAAAATGGCATCATAGAAGAGGTTGAAGCTAGTCAATGGCTTGGTCCAGTAGTTATGGTGAACAAACCTAATGGCGTGGTTCGTCTATGTGTAGACTTCCATGAATTAAACAAAAATGTTGTTGTGGATCATTATCCTCTTCCGAATATTAATGAAATGTTGACAATGTTAAATGGGGCTAAAACATTTTAGCACAGTGGATCTCACGTCAGCATATCATCAGGTGAGACTTCATCATGAATCTCAAGAATTAACATCTTTCATTACTCCGTTTGGCACTTTTAAATATCTTCGCATGCCATTCAGACTAATATCAGCTGCTGCTGTATTTCAGAGAGTCATGGAGAAAATCTTGGATGCTTTGGTAGGCATAAAGATGTATCAAGATGATGTTCTTATTTTTGGAGAGGATGTTAATGTTCAAAATAAAAGAGTTTGTGAAGTATTGCAAAGATTTAAAGAATTTGGTATTACATTAAAGGCTAGCAAATGTAAATTTAACTTGACGGAAATTGATTATTTAGGTCACAAAATAACTTAAAATGGAATTCAACCAAAAGAAGATCTAGTTGAAACTATTAATAATTTGACCAGTCCGTCATCAAAAGAAGAAGTTGTCAAATTTTTAGGAATGACAGAATAATATAATAAATTAATTCCTAATTTTGCTGAGAAAACAAAAAAAATAGGTCTTTTCTCAAAAAGGGTGTTTCTTTTATTTGGAATGATGTATGTGAGGAAGAGTTTTGCAAAATAAAAGTTTTGTTAAGGAATGCTTCTAGTCTTCAAAGTTTTGAACCAGGCCATGAGTCTATCATTATGACAGATGCAAGCTCAAAAGGACTTGGTGCGGTTTTGTTACAGAGACATAATAGCTTGGAGAAAACAATTATTTTCATTTCAAGACCTCTTAGGTGTGCAGATCTGAATTATTTCGTTATAGAAAAAGAAGCTTTGGCTGTTTCATGGGCAATACCAAAACTTAAAAAAATTATTTGGGGTAATGAATTTCTGGTGAGAACAGACCATAAACCTCTCAAGGAAATTTTTGAAAGTAAAGGCTTGGATGCTGTTTCTGCAAGGATTAGGCGCTGGGTCATAGGTTTACAAGAATTTCATTTTAAGGTACAATATATCCCTGGTGCTAGTAATTGGGTTGCAGATTGTTGTTCACGATTAGTTAATTTAACGGATGTTTGTGAAGACAATTTAGATGTAGATAAAAATGTGGATGTCTGTGTGATTAGAGATGGCATTATTAGCGAAGGTGAATGGTTAACAGAAATTAACAAAGATTCTGTACTTCAAGGTGTTCTTGAAAGATTAAAGGATTCTTGGTCTGTCTCAGACAAGAATAATGAAACTTTGCAAGGGTTTTGGAGAGTCAAAGATGAACTCTCTTGTCAGGATGGTTTTATGTTCATAGGCTCTATACTTATTCCTCCTTTTTATTTGAGGGACGGTTTAATTTCCTTAGCCCATGAAAGTCATCCAGGAATTTCAAAGACCAAAGAGAGGTTAAGGATGATATATTGGTGGCCAGGGATGGATATCCATATTGAGCGGGTTGTGCGTGAATGTGGTGAGTGTTGCAATGCTGATACAACTTACAAATGTAGAACACAACCTATGTTAATAAAAGATATTCCAAAAGAACCTTGGATTGAGGTCTCATTTGATATTTTAGGACCCTTTTGCTTTGGAGCTGTTGATAAATAGGTTTTAGTTTTATTAGACATGTTCTCCAGATGGCCAGAGGTTGCTATTACAAACACTGCTGCGTCTCGGGACGTTATTGTGTTTCTTGAATCTGTTTTTGAGAGAGAAGGTTTTCCAAGTTCTCTATTATCCGATAATGGGGTGCAGTTAGGATCTCGAGAAATGGAAATTTTCTTAAAAGAAAGAGGAATTAGACACAAGAAATCCTCTCTATATCATCCCGAGACCAACGGCATGGTTGAAAGATTCAATAAGGTGTTGAAAGAAACTATACAGCGTGCTGTTTCTAATAATAAGTGTTGGAAAAGTGAGATTCTTAATAAAGTAAAGAATTATAGGATAACTCCACATTCTAGTACAGGGTTTTCTCCCTTTTAATTATTTAGTAGGAGGAAAGCTAATACTTTAGAGTGTCCCTCTTGGGTTAATGTTCTGACTGACAATGATCTATCTCTGAATCGAAAAGAAGAGTTAACAATAACATAATTTAGCTGTTAAGAGAAAAGTGTTGTTTGATAGAAGAAAAGCTACAAACAAAACAAATGTTCAGGTTGGAGACTTTGTCAAAGTTAAGAATCCTCTTTATTCTCTATGTTCTGCTGGATCTAAATTTTCATCTCCTTTAAAAGTTGTGAAACGTTTTGGAAATACCATCAAAACAGAAGATCACTGTATCTGGAATTTGAATCACATAGTAAAAATTGTTAAGAATGATGTTGTAAATATTAAATTTGGTACAAATGTTTCTGATGAAAGATTCTAAAATTGGTAATTCTGTTTTAAGAAAATCGGTGAGGGTTTCAAAAAGACCTTCATACTTACGAGAATATGTGTAATTTTGTTCAAAAGAGGGAAGATGTGTAATATCGTATAGCTATTACTTCTGTTACATGAATCAGTATTAGGTATCTTGTTAATTAGAATGTTAGAACTGTTGCTGTGTTGTCTTAGTGATGGAATGTTGATACTTAAAGTAGACAGTTACTCTAAGCCTGGAAGCTCTTGAGAAGACAGCTAGATACCCGAAGCTGGAGTATTGTTATTTGTTAACCTTATACTTAATATAACAAATAAGTATATATATAAATATACATTATCCTCGCATCTTCATTTCAGTAAGGTCCTGGGATGGACCTCTATAAAGAGATTATGTCTCATGTGAAGGAGGTTGAGATGTGTCAGCAGTAGCTTTTGAGATTAGCAGGTGTATAACGCCCATTGGGCCCAAAGTGCTTCAACCCCCCCCCCCCCGTCGCGTGTGTCAGCCTGGGCTGAGACAGCTTCCTGAGCACATACTCAGACAGTTTTTGCGCTTATCGCAGCCACACCTGAGTACTTCACTGATCTTTAAAAGAGCATTCACGTGTTATCAAGGCTTTTTTGTTTTTTCACCCCTTCATCTCCACTCTGCCTATTCCTGGAAGAATTATCCACCCCCCCCCCCCCCCCCCCCCCCCCATGGAATTTGCGTCTAGTGGAGCGGGCAAAACTCTGCGAACTTGAATGGCGGGGCGGGGGTTTACCGCCCGCCCCTAGACATTTTACTGATATCTAAAGTGAACCCACATTACTTATATGAAATCTCTTGGAGACCATCGGAATACAAACACTCCCCTCTGAAAATTCATTTGTTGAAAAGAAGGAAAAAACCCAAATAAGAATTAAACATTTATCTATGCTGACTAATGGAACACTATCTAATGTTTGTACATTGTTTTCATGTGATTCATTTTGTGTCCTATTTGTGGATGTCCTATATTTATGTTCACAGTTGGTGGAGTGCTTAATGACTAATAATTCCTGAAATAACACAAAGTAACTTATGACTGGATATTGTTTCGATTAATTGTGTGTTATATTAATCAATACTTGATTTACGGCAATTGTGGTGCTTTTTCTATTTGGTTCCCCAAAATGAAAAAGCATACTTTGTTTGCCACAGGACCATGGTTCTACCTACGGCCTTGCTACTGCTCAAGGCCACTATTTTGTGTGAATGCTGTCCATGAATATGACTTGCATTCCCAACCTACAAGGAACAACCCACTGCTGAGGATCCACTGCGACATTTTGATTCAAGGACCCAGGTCTGTGGATTTAAATAATTTTATAAAAACAAAAATAACAGTGTCACTGTGCATAGCCAAAGGATAGGTACAGTGTGGTATTTGAACACTTGTGCTGGGCACTGCTGGTTATGGCCAACTGGGAGCTCAGAGGAGGCACTAGCTACTGGTAAGCTCTGCACTCAACCACCTCTATAAAAGTATGTGCTAAGTGGGATTTGTCCACATGAGGGCTTGTTTCGGCCAGGTTTGAGCCCATCCCTCTCTGTGCATGGCAGATGGCTCTGCACAGTTGTTTGTGTCAATAAGAGGGCCCTGTCCTCCACATTCGCTGCACACAACTGAAGGCCATGTGCAGTAGGATATGCTCAAGTGAGGCCTGCACATTGAGCCTGGCAAAAGGCAATGTTCTGCACTGAGAACAATCTGGCAGGCCCAAAGGCCATGAGCAATAAGTTATGTTACCAAGAAGGCTCAGTGCACGGCCCCTCCACCTGAACCTGTGTGACCAGTGGTGGGTGGAAGGCCTGGTTGAAGGAGAGGCGCTGTGCTCAATTCATTCTGTGCACAGTCAAAGGTCATGCATGATAGGTATTGTAGAGTGGAAAGAAGGATGGCCAATAGACGGAAGTCAGAGGGATAGCCCAGTGGCTAGAACTGCCTACTCTCAGATCAAGGTTTGAATCCTGGCTTCAACGCTTGACTCAAACCCCTCACCATATTGTGATTATGAGCAAATTGTTTAATCTCTCAAGGCCTAAAACAAAGGTGTGAAATGTAATGCACTGGTGTAATTCCTACTTAGTGTACACAATCTTGATCACCTCTCAACGCCCCACATAATGCACCCCACACAGTTGCACCCAGTGTTTAATTTGTAAAAGACATAAGTACCGGGGCTCTCTTCAAAAGGCCTCTTCAGCTTGCACCACACATTGCCCCTGCCATGTTGACAGTGATTGTAATAACACACCTACCAGCCATCACACTCCTACAAGTGTGACAATTTGGACTATTCCAGGACCCCAAAGCTATAAGAATGGCTTGCATGGCGAGTAATAGTCATTTTTAATGTATATTGTATTAAAAATGAACCGTTGTTGTTGTCATTTCTAAATAATCCAGACAGCGCCACCTTGTGGCAGACTGTGACAAGTGTTGGTGTTGACAATTAATTGCTGGTACTCAGCACTGGAAACCACCAGCTCAAATTAAGTACTGGTTACTCCAAAGCGAGCCTTGCACTATGTAAATGCCAAAACTTACATATCTGTGATGTCAGTGATTAAGTCATTTGTGACATTGTGTAAGCAGTGCATTGGGATAAGGTATGGCTGCTTGCATCGCTTTATGTGGCAAATTACTATGGGCCTCATTTATGAAAAGTGTTGCATCTATGCTGTAAAACAGCGATGCAACACTTTTCAGTGCGCCCTCCATGCGACACCATGATTGCGCCATATTTATTGTATGGCACTCTATGTCGCAAGGATTGACAGATACGTCAGGAATCCTGACGTATCTGCTGGCGCAAAAATGACGCATTGCTGGAGTGTGTCTGGAAAAAGACGCAACTTCAGTACTGTGCCATTTCACATGGGGCAAGCCCCATGTGAAAAGACCTGCGTCACCCCTTACGCTTGCTTCAAGCAGGGGTAAGGATTTAACACAGTGAGACCGTAGAAGTATTGCAGTGAAATCACATAGATTTCACTGCGACACTGCCACAAGCCTTTTCTGCGCTGGAACGCCCACCCTGCATACATAATACCTTTAGTCAGAAAGAAATTCCCTTTGGGTAAAATAGCAACAGTACATAAGTACTCACAAGCATACAGACAACAATGTACAGAGAAGCAATGTAGATAAATAGGATGCAACCACTATATGTGAAAACACTCTCAAAACATTTCAAATTATAAAAACAATTTATTAAAGATACATTACATTAAATAAAAACAGAAATTTGGGAAACATATAAGGACGGTGTAATAATCAATAAAAACAACAACATTCAATTAAAAAGGAGTGTGCAAGAAATAAGGATAGAAACCATTCATAGAAAAACAAATTTGGTTTCCCCCTTAGTGTATATTCCTAGATTCACTCCTCAGGCGTCGACGCGTTTCGGCGGTGTAAGCATATTAATCCGCCTTCATCAGGACAGTAGGACAATACAGTTTCCCAAATAGATTCTGCAATTATAATAAAACCAATTTTAGGCTTACCAAGTTCATGACATATGGTAATCAGAAAATCACAATCTTTAAAAAACCTTAATGTTACTAAATCATTGTACCAACATATTTACATTGCTTCCAAGACACAATACATTAAGCAACTTATCAGAATACATAGCATACATAGTTAGACAACAACAACTCAAGATTTCCAATTTTTCTACAACAACCTTAAGAGTACTGATATATACATATTCAGGCCTGATGTAGAGTTCAGGAACATTTGGCTTTCTTTAAGGGTACAGGTATCCCCAGATTACATAGTGGTAGAGGTGGCACTAGATAAAGAGCATTGGTACATCACCTACCTCAGACGTATGATAGGTATGACCAATATTGCAAGGGGTATTCCGCCTCCTATGCGTCAAACCAAGGAATTCGTCCAGCGAATTCTTTTAGATATGCGTTCGAATACGCATTCAGGTACCTATTCATAAAGAGATAATTTACAGGGTAATACTGGGTAGCCATTTTCGAGGCTGCGTTACAGAGTTCACAAAGGACTATGACTTATGTCTGTCTTTTCCTGCATCGCCATTGGGCTCTGTTTTATGCGCTTCGGGCTTTATATTATGCGCTTCTGTTTTTATGCGCTGTGCCTGTTTATTTCTTGCATACGCAACTGCTCATAAGGTCATTTATATTCAATTCAACATCAAGTGAGAAAAATTAATTATCAACAAGCTAGTCTCAAGTCTTTTTGTTTAGCCAGTATTCATATATATGGCGAATTCATACATTTAAGCCGGAGAATTATTTCAGCTACTTACTATTTAGTGTTGAAAGGCGTAAATACGTCTTTAAAGGTAATGTGCTTCTCCAGTTAGATGACTGGACACTGCAAGAAATTTATATACATAAATGAGCTACCCACGTCTGACCGGTTTTTACAAGTATTAGGAACGCGGGCTTGTATAAGCGAGATACTCACGATTGATTAAAAGTGCTAGTACATGAGCACGCAGTAGTGAAGATTTACACTTTACACTTCAGTCCTGCTCGAGCGCAATTAAAATACAGCATGGGTTCCGGGGTTTGTACAAAGATACCTGCTGTGCAAGGAGAGTCCTCTCTCTAGTCCCTATATAATTAGACAAGAAAGAAGGGTCAAATGCCGTTTTAGAAACGTGCTTCTTTCTAAAAAAACGCTGTTGCCATATAGCGTGGCCCCTACTAGCGGTCTGCCTACCTTAATCTTCGGATCGTCGGACGTCCTGCGTGCTCCTCTCCGTGTCACCGGCTAGCAACGTTTGGAGGAAACACACGGATTTAAATACCCAGCATTACGCGGGTGTTTGTTGATGACGGGGGCGGGAAAAAGATAGAACGGGAAAAAAGACTACCCGTTGCTAATGATCGCGGAAACCGCGTTCAGTTCCAACTGATTTCATTTACAATATTCAAAATGTTCAAACTGCTCTATATGTGATAAGGAAATGGTTGGTATTTAAATTTATATTCACAGAGCCTTTTAGTTACACGTTGAACGATATCAAAATTAATAGAACGTGAGAAAAGACCGTGAAATAGCGTTAACAAGTGAACATCTCAAATTGTATAAATGCATTTACTCTTTTTGGCCACTTAATTTTTGCATTAGGTTGGCGATTTACTTTTCTAATTTGTGTCTGCTAGACAAATTCCAGGATTAATAGTTTTATATTTAGGTTTGTCCGCTCGAAGGTTATAAAGATAGTTGTAAAAATGAAGATATACTGGAGATCTGGTAGTTTAATTATTATGGGCAAGGAGGTTACATATATAGACGGATCGCTTTTTCATATTGAGGAGCATATAATTGACATGTTTATATACTTATGCTCCAAGCTTACTAACAGGAACACAACGGAGCCGAAGGTATCCTATATTGCTCCAATGATCTTTTCCCATTCTTCTCTTGAATTTAGCCCTCTCCTCACAGTGTCTAAAAAGGAGATGTACCACTGCTCTCTCTCTTTTCTCCTAGCAACTCATATTTGAGAATTTACTCACAAATACAACTTTGTTAAGCGGCTCTTTTTCCTTTGGGATATTGTGGATCAGAGCATCTCGGTCGAAAAACCGTGCCCTTTTCATAGAGTTTGACAACAGTTTTTTAGGGTAACCCCTATCTTTCAGTTTAAGCTTTAGAGTTTCAGCGTGTTTGTAATAGTCGTTTAAGTCAGAACAGTTTCTCCGAAGGCGGAGAAACTGACTGAAGGGAATACTTTCCCTTTGGGACTTAGGATGGAAACTGGAAAACTCTAGTAATGTATTCTTTGCCATTGGCTTGGTATATAATTCAACTGCCAAGGCACCATCGTTGTTTTTTATGCATATATCCAGGAATTCGACCCTGGTGGTACTGAAAGATGATGTAAATTTTAGGTTGGGATCTCCTAGATTGATCCACAAGAGAAATTCTTCCAAGATTGAACTCTTGGAAGAATTTCTCTTGTGGATCAATCTAGGAGATCCCAACCCGCCGCTTAACAAAGTTGTATTTGTGAGTAAATTCTCAAATATGAGTAACCAAATCAAAAACATCGTAAATAGGCATTGGCATATCCTGAATCACGAAGAAGATGTAAAACTTGAAAAGCCGCTATTCGCATTTAAAAAGAATAGCAACCTTCGTGATTTATTGGTCCACACTTACAAAGATGAATCTGTTGAAAAACAAAGAACCATTGATGGAACACAGGTTATTGGTACTACAAAATGTGGAAGTTGTAACATGTGCAACCAGTGTATTGTGGGATCAGATGTTGTCTGTAATTCGAAAAAAATAACATGTAAGACTCACAATAACTGTAGAAGCAGAAATGTTATCTATTTATTGCAGTGCCCCTGCGGCTTATCCTATGTTGGAGAAACCGGGAGAGAGGTACGAACCAGACTCCAGGAACACAGGTCAGCAGTAAGAACGAAAAAAATCACTGCCCCAATTGTAGCTCATTTTATTGAAAAGGGCCATAAAGATTCAGATTTTGGCTGGCTCGTATTGGAAAAAATAAAAATTGGCAAACGAGGTGGAAATATGGTTGCTAGGAGAAAAGAGAGAGAGCAGTGGTACATCTCCTTTTTAGACACTGTGAGGAGAGGGCTAAATTCAAGAGAAGAATGGGAAAAGATCATTGGAGCAATATAGGATACCTTCGGCTCCGTTGTGTTCCTGTTAGTAAGCTTGGAGCATAAGTATATAAACATGTCAATTATATGCTCCTCAATATGAAAAAGCGATCCGTCTATATATGTAACCTCCTTGCCCATAATAATTAAACTACCAGATCTCCAGTATATCTTCATTTTTACAACTATCTTTATAACCTTCGAGCGGACAAACCTAAATATAAAACTATTAATCCTGGAATTTGTCTAGCAGACACAAATTAGAAAAGTAAATCGCCAACCTAATGCAAAAATTAAGTGGCCAAAAAGAGTAAATGCATTTATACAATTTGAGATGTTCACTTGTTAACGCTATTTCACGGTCTTTTCTCACGTTCTATTAATTTTGATATCGTTCAACGTGTAACTAAAAGGCTCTGTGAATATAAATTTAAATACCAACCATTTCCTTATCACATATAGAGCAGTTTGAACATTTTGAATATTGTAAATTAAATCAGTTTGAACTGAACGCGGTTTCCGCGATCATTAGCAACGGGTAGTCTTTTTTCCCGTTCTATCTTTTTCCCGCCCCCGTCATCAACAAACACCCGCGTAATGCTGGGTATTTAAATCCGTGTGTTTCCTCCAAACGTTGCTAGCCGGTGACACGGAGAGGAGCACGCAGGACGTCCGACGATCCGAAGATTAAGGTAGGCAGACCGCTAGTAGGGGCCACGCTATATGGCAACAGCGTTTTTTTAGAAAGAAGCACGTTTCTAAAACGGCATTTGACCCTTCTTTCTTGTCTAATTATATAGGGACTAGAGAGAGGACTCTCCTTGCACAGCAGGTATCTTTGTACAAACCCCGGAACCCATGCTGTATTTTAATTGCGCTCGAGCAGGACTGAAGTGTAAAGTGTAAATCTTCACTACTGCGTGCTCATGTACTAGCACTTTTAATCAATCGTGAGTATCTCGCTTATACAAGCCAGCGTTCCTAATACTTGTAAAAACCGGTCAGACGTGGGTAGCTCATTTATGTATATAAATTTCTTGCAGTGTCCAGTCATCTAACTGGAGAAGCACATTACCTTTAAAGACGTATTTACGCCTTTCAACACTAAATAGTAAGTACCTGAAATAATTCTCCGGCTTAAATGTATGAATTCGCCATATATATGAATACTGGCTAAACAAAAAGACTTGAGACTAGCTTGTTGATAATTAATTTTTCTCACTTGATGTTGAATTGAATATAAATGACCTTATGAGCAGTTGCGTATGCAAGAAATAAACAGGCACAGCGCATAAAAACAGAAGCGCATAATATAAAGCCCGAAGCGCATAAAACAGAGCCCAATGGCGATGCAGGAAAAGACAGACATAAGTCATAGTCCTTTGTGAACTCTGTAACGCAGCCTCGAAAATGGCTACCCAGTATTACCCTGTAAATTATCTCTTTATGAATAGGTACCTGAATGCGTATTCGAACGCATATCTAAAAGAATTCGCTGGACGAATTCCTTGGTTTGACGCATAGGAGGCGGAATACCCCTTGCAATATTGGTCATACCTATCATACGTCTGAGGTAGGTGATGTACCAATGCTCTTTATCTAGTGCCACCTCTACCACTATGTAATCTGGGGATACCTGTACCCTTAAAGAAAGCCAAATGTTCCTGAACTTTACATCAGGCCTGAATATGTATATATCAGTACTCTTAAGGTTGTTGTAGAAAAATTGGAAATCTTGAGTTGTTGTTGTCTAACTATGTATGCTATGTATTCTGATAAGTTGCTTAATGTATTGTGTCTTGGAAGCAATGTAAATATGTTGGTACAATGATTTAGTAACATTAAGGTTTTTTAAAGATTGTGATTTTCTGATTACCATATGTCATGAACTTGGTAAGCCTAAAATTGGTTTTATTATAATTGCAGAATCTATTTGGGAAACTGTATTGTCCTACTGTCCTGATGAAGGCGGATTAATATGCTTACACCGCCGAAACGCGTCGACGCCTGAGGAGTGAATCTAGGAATATACACTAAGGGGGAAACCAAATTTGTTTTTCTATGAATGGTTTCTATCCTTATTTCTTGCACACTCCTTTTTAATTGAATGTTGTTGTTTTTATTGATTATTACACCGTCCTTATATGTTTCCCAAATTTCTGTTTTTATTTAATGTAATGTATCTTTAATAAATTGTTTTTATAATTTGAAATGTTTTGAGAGTGTTTTCACATATAGTGGTTGCATCCTATTTATCTACATTGCTTCTCTGTACATTGTTGTCTGTATGCTTGTGAGTACTTATGTACTGTTGCTATTTTACCCAAAGGGAATTTCTTTCTGACTAACGTCAATTGTGGTACCCTATCCCTTTGGTTTTGGGGTCCCTCTCTCTTTTATTAGAGATACATAATACCTTTCCCTGGTATAATGTAGCGCAGGAGTTTAGAAACTGACGCATCTGCCTAGATGCGTCACTTTGTAAATATGGTGCAGTGTGGTGCATTTTTTAGGCAGCTGCAGCGTCACAAACAGTGACGCAACGGCCGCGTAAGGGCCTTATAAATAAGGCACTACGTATTTAGGTTTAGATTTTTAACTTGACATACATGAAAATGAGGGTATTGCAGGAAATTCTTAGTGTTTTTATCAAAGGTTGTTTTATGAGTACTTAACCATGTTTGACTGCTTTAATTTCTCAAAACCCAGTCTTTTCAAAACCTATTTTTCACAGGGATCATGTCACACCCATTAAATATTTTCCATATTTCGAAAAGACTATTATAAATGACCTCTGAAATAGGATTTTTTTCTCTATAGAATACCTATTCTAAGTTTGACACCAGTCAATTAGTCTCTAATGCCCACATGCATCATTGAGAATTGCATTCGCAAACGGTGCGAATCGCAATTTTCGGCCTTTTGCGAATGCAATTCTCAAATTTGGGATGCATCATGCTTTTCGCTATTTTAGGAATCGCAACCATGTTGCAATTTCTAAAATTGCGATTGTATTTAAGAAATCGCAATTTGAGATTTCTTAAATGCAATGCATGAACATTTTTAATTTGCGAATTCGCAAATAGGAAGGGGTGAATTAGCATGAAGTTGACCTTCATGCTAATTTGCGAAAACTTTCAAAAATGCACAAAAATGCATTTTTGAAAGTTTCATGTTACACACACACATGTCCTTAGGACATGTGTGTGTGAAACTTGCACTTAAAGTTACATTTCAGGGTTGCAGGGCTGAACCCTTGAAAATGCATTCACAAATTGCGATTCGCAAAATGCTAATCGCAATTTGTGAATGCCTTCCCATTCATTCCTATGGGCCTCTTGGTTTTGGCCCATAGGAATCAATGGAAAGGGATTCCTTAATTGCGATTCGCAAATTGTGAATCGCAATTAAGGAATTTTTAGAAATCGCAAATAAAAATGCGATTTATTGATGCATAGCAATTTGCGATTTCCTAATTGCGATTCCTTAATTTTTGCAATTAAGAAATCGCAAATGCTAACTTTGATGCATGTGGCCGTAAGGGCCTAATTATGAGTACGGCGGTCCTCAGGACCACCATACTTATGATGGTGGTCCGACCACCGCCACCCCTGTGAGTCCACTCGCTGAAATTAGGAATGTGGCGTTTGGACTGCCATAAGACCTCCGCCGGATTCCAAGATCCGACTGCGATGAAGCAGTGGAAATGGGAAGAAATATGCTGGCGGTGCCAATGCGGCACCGCCAACCATATTCAGAATTGCATTTCCACTGCCCATTTCACTGCGGTGAGCGCCATGAAAGGGGTCCGAGAGATACAAATAAGGGGGCCCTAATATGGTCCCCTGCAGCTTCTGGGCTGGGGTTGATGCAGGCGGCACATGTTGTGCCCCCCTGGAATTGCACCCCTGTTCCTGTATGCTGTGGCATGCATTACATGGTCTATACCACACTGTGCAGGAACGTGCTGCAGGTGCTGTCAGCTGTCTGCTGTTTAGGCTCTCCCATGAGCCTAACACAGCCGCTGCGGTGAGACCACTGCAGCACTGCCCGCCTGCCCTGGATTCAAATCAAAATCTGGCGGGCCGGCGAACTACTGGCTTGGCGGTCCTCCAGCAGCGCAGGGGTGGCTCTGCTGCAGGAGGACCGCCAAACTTGTAGAGGGCCCCCAAGGCATAACTACAAAAATTATAAAAAGGCTTGAAGAATGGATAGAAAATAGCTTTGGGAAAATTAAGTACTGTCCCACCAGCCCTAGCACTAAAGTGCACTTTATTTTATGTGACTTGCCAATGTGATCAGGAACAATACCATTGCTCAAACTGCAAGAGAGCCAATTGCTTAAGTAGGTGACTCATAGCCCTATACTGTATGCTGTGGTGAGTGGACCTAAAATATGAATAATAGTTGAACAGACTTATGAATGGAGTGGACTCCAAAAGCCCCTGTAGGTATGTATATATGTAATTACTGTTTATTTATGGATTTTTTAAGTACATAAGTCTGGGCACAGCTAAAGCTTTCTCTAGGCAGGACCTAAAATGTTTCACTTCTAGAAACAGAATGTTTTTTTTTAATACAGCAAAAGGTATTTTAAAAATTGTCATTAATGACTATGGGTTAAAATATTTGTTCTTTTATTTTACAGCAGACAACCAGTGTAGTCTAGTATATCATTTTCTGCTTTCAATACAATATTGCTCTTTTTATCAAAACCCTTTTCATACTAACTGCACCAAAATAACCATGTTGTATGAAAAATGCTTAACTTAGTAGAGGTGGGGTTGCCAACAAGTTAGCATGGAGACCAAGACAGAGGCGAGCGATGGATCGGGCTTGGCTCTAAGAGCCCTTACATGAGCCGAGCCCTGGAACTTTTTGCCACATAAAACATGCAACAAACATCACGCAAAATATGGGAAAGACAATTCAAAATTGGAAAAAAGCACACTTCTATAACATGCAGCAGCTTTGACATTAATAAGTTACATTAAGGGTCCATTGAGTGTTAATTATTAAAATTGACCGTTTTTAAACATGAAGTTAGAACCATTCCTGCCCCCGCCTTGTTGACAATGCCATTAGTGAACTAAGAGGCAAGTCAGTTGTCAAGTGCATCCTGTATGTGGCCCACAGTCTTATAGAAGGAGCAACATTATAGGGCCTGATTCACAGAGGTAAACTTACATGTGTGTGTAAGTTTGCTCTTTTTCAGTATTCAGTGCGTGGACAGGCCTATTTTTTATGTACAGAGTTCTCTGCCTCAAGTGCGTAGTCTTTGCACTCGTTAACTTACTCTTAAATTGCTGAAAATGGGGTAAAGTGACACAAACGTGTAAGTTTACCTCAGTGAATCCGTCCCATAGTGTATTAAATGAAACACAATACGTGTTCTGAACGCACACATGTTAAAGTGCTTTCATATGCAACAATGAAGACAAAGGAGAATTGATGAAACAACACTTTTGCCTAAAATCACACGGTTTGGTAAAGTGGGGAAGCGAGAGATTAACCCCAGGTTTTCTGATTTAACTTTCCACACATCAACCAATGTGTCTCTTCTTTTTACCTCACATGCTAATGATTTATTTTGAAATTGTGCATGGGGGTAAAGAGTAAGTTTCCGACAGAAGCCAGGCTCGTTTTGGGCTCGATCTTGCAAGAGGACCCCGAGCCGAGTCAAGCATGTGCATTCTGAACACGAGCTTAAGTTACTCTAATAACTAGCAACACATATTTTTACATCTCAAAGTTCTGGTGACGACTACTGCCTCAACACCAGAATCCATCAATGACAATAAAGGACCATATTACCCAGTTACCCGTTACGTATACTCTCCATCTCGCTCAGCATTCATATATATGTAGATAAGTGTGATACTCAGCGCCGAAGCCTATGTGAAGTGTGGTTCAACCCCACACTAAAGCAATGCGATCTTCCCTATGTAAAAAGTCGAAATGACTCCCAGCATGCACCGCGGTTTTGTGTTTTGCACCTATATTTGGCCTCTCTGTGGCCCCTATTTACGTCCAATCTTCTTCTGGTGCTCTGGATCTAAGATCACGAATTTGACATTTTCCGAGCTTGCTTCACCACGGCAGCGGCGGGCAGCGCAGGCTGAGCAATCGATTCGCCCTGCATAATCCATGCTCGCGACCCACAACATTTAATCAACACGAGATCAGTCCTTCCGGCATCCTGCACTGTTAAACGACCCCCGATGGCCCCCTTGTGAAAAATAAAAAGCAGACATGCATACCCGCTACGTAGCACGAGATGCAATTACACTCCCAGTGGAAGAGATGACAAAAACAAGGTAAGGATGGATAATGGGAAGAAATCAGAAATTTGCCTATATATGGCAACGGTGTGAAGGCATACTAGTCAGAGGCGCAACTAGAGCCACATTTTCTGGTGGGGGGGATACAAATTTCGGGGGGGGGGGGGGTGTAATTCTTCCAGCAATAGGCAGAATGAAAATACAGGGGCTCCAAGAAGGGGTGAAAAAACAGCAGCCCACAGCAGCTCAAAAACTGTGTATGTGCCCGGGAAGCTGTCTCAGCTGACGTACACGTGGTGTCTGAACTGAAGCCCTTCGAGCCCTATGGGTGATGCCCACCTGATACTAGTCTAGAGCAGGGTTGGATTGGCCTATAGGCAGCCAGGAAGTGCCAGAAGGGGTGGCCTCCACAGGTCAGTGAACAGGCTGTTTTTTGTCTGTTTGTGGATCTGTTTTACGGTCTGCTATTGCCAGGTTTTTACTTTTGATTTTCCTGATATTAAAACCAACATTGCCTGCAGCAAGCACAAATCCATGCCTGGCAAAATACTTATACAACATCTCATTACAAGTTAAAAACAGCCCCAATTTGCAAACATAGGCTACTTTTTTAGATATTTAATATACTAATGGGGGCCTCCTTTATTTTGGTGCTGGGCCTCATTTCAGTCCCGGTCCCCCCTTTGATATATTTAAACTGATAGCGGTTTCTCTAAAGCACTGGTATGCCCGCGGTAGAGTATGTTGCATTGGCATTCCTGGTCCGGATTAAATCCTTTGCTGTGGTCGCTCAGGTTTACTGCCTGGCTTTCGCTCTTTGTAGGAAATGGGATGCACCTACTGGTTCTAAAGCAGGCCCTACATAAGGCTTCTACTAAGCCACCACTTAATGGGAACAACACAGCTGCTTGTAAGGTGATAGACAATAAGGTCAAAGCTATATCCGAGGTGTTGAGGTGCAGTGACACAAAATAACACAACCACTTTAGCAATTAATCTATTGAGGGCTGCGCAAGCACAGAAGCACTCTCCAAAAGAACATACACACAGAACACTATTACATTTACTTTAATAGGCACATACATACTCTGGGATTTGGTGCAGAACATGTCAATTCTACATGCAATTCCTTATTTTCCAGAAGAAAACTCGGAATGGGAGCTATTTATTCCACTTTGTAAATACATCCTTTCCTGGTGCCATTGTTTACCGACTGTGATAAATACCCTACCATTTCCCAGCCCACTCATAATTAGAGCCGTAGAAACATACTGGACAAGTCAAAACAGAAAAGCAGGCACAATATTACGTCTTTGGTCATCTGCGGAGCTTTGCATTTCCTATCAAGGGGGCTGCTGAACATTTCAATAGGCAGGTGTTTACGTATTATAGCCTTTGGACAGTAACCCATGAAGGGAGATCCATATTTGCTTCAGGAAGAAGTTCAAGGTGCCTCAAATTAAGTGGAACACCCATTTGAAGTTCCTATTTTTTACACACACACATATACGCACGCACGCGCGCACACTTGTATTTTTTTACTTACTACTTGTTTCACGGTTTATCAGTTTAGTAGCAGTATTAATGATGCATAATAGCCTGGACAATTGTAGTTGTTAAATGCCAGACATAAGCTATAGGCCTGAGCTACAGACAAGGGACTAGAACTCGGGTGAATGCCTTTTTCAACCATTACAGCCAGGAGCGGAAGTGCTTTAATGTTGTTAGACCGGTACACACACTAGACTAGAAAGTCTTAAATTAAAAAGAGAAAAACAGAAAGGCAAACATTTGAATGTTGGAGGAAAGGTCTGAGCCTGCCATTATTGAATCTGAGCCATTACGGATTGCTCTGTCAAGGGTGAGCAAGAAAAAGGGGGAAAAAAAGTGTGTTTCGCATGTTAATCCCATAAAGTCTTTAGACACACCTGCAGCGCGAACCACTGGAGGGAATTACAACAAATTTGTCTGGAAGGTAGATTTTGGTTCGCAAATTATGCTATCAGTTATTTGGTGTAAATCCGTTTAGTAGTTGTTGAGGAATGTAAGCAAATCTAAATTTGTAAATCTGCGATTGCGGCAAATTTACAAATAATAACAAGCTCGTGAAGAGATCTGCAGAGCTCTGCTTGCCTGCCAACACTTCAACCAGGAAGTATTGACAGCCATCTTAGGACTCGGCTTGAGCGAAGTCCCCAAAATGTGAAAAAAAGAAAAGAGGGTAGGGTAGGAATACCCTGCCCCCAAGCCATGGTTTCCTATTTCCTAACTATAACCCCTTCTGTAACCTTTGTTTTTTACTGAAACTATATATATATTTGACGCGTCATGGCGGCAGCGCTGGCTTTAATTAAATAAACTTGTTGCACCAGCACTTTCTGGGTCGACTCCTCATCATTTTGGATCCTGCAGAGAACCTCTGTCGATTTGGTGACGACTAACGCAATATATATATATATATATATATATATATATATATATATATATATATATATATATTTTTTTTTTTAACCAGGAGTACAGCCAAGGGCATGAAACGATAGAAGATAAAACCATCATAAACCTCTCACCAAGAGCCCTAACAACACATGAAGAACAGATACTTAAAAAGGGCCTAAGTTTCTGCCCTACTAACGATTTTGACCTGGTAGACACAAAAATCGACCTCTTCAAATACATTCGAAAATTAAAATTTCAAAAAATCTTCGCTCTACACCCAACGAATGGAAACAACAGAAATGAGACATCACATAACGACTGTGATGAGACAGCCACATTAACACAACTGGTGGAGACATTGAACGACGTTGCCCCCGTGACAACAGATGACCTAAACACTGATGTCCAAACTTCACAGAGTGTATGCAAACAAATAAGAGACCCCAGTAACATGAAGAAAAAATCGAGGAAACTCCCCAAAACACAATGTGATGCAATTGATGTTTTCAATGATGCCGTAATTTTGGACTTGGAAAAACTAGCCAAAGAAAAACTAGACATGAGAAAATCGAACATAACTAGAAAAGAATGGGAAGCGATCAAATCCCTAAGCAATGATGAATCAATCGAAATCAAACCCTCCGATAAAGGTGGAAATATCGTAATCTTCCCAAAGGAGATGTACCAGGAGGAGGCTTTAAGACAACTGAGGGACAAAGACTGTTATGAAACCATCAACAGACAGGAATATAACAGGAGCATTGTGGAATACAACAAATTGCTGACATTTTGGAGGGCTAAGGGAATGCTAAATACTGAGGAACTCCAATACTTACAATGCGAATCACCGATCCTTCCGACATTCTACCACTTGCCGAAAGTCCACAAAGACCCCATTAGACCACCTGGGAGGCCGATAGTTTCGGCTATTGGCAGCTTACTGGAGAATGCCTCCAGATTCATAGATGGCTTTATCGCACCCATTGTTAAAGAACTCCCCTCGTATGTGAGGGACACACAGGACTTTCTTCGGTTGATTAACAACGTTCCCTGGGAATCGGGTTTCCTTTTGATTACGCTGGACGTTGTCAACCTCTATACCTGTATAGCACATGATCACGGTATATCTGCAGCTAAATGGTTCCTCGACCAAAAACACATTCAGTATCGTGACCATAATGAAATGCTGGTACAACTTATAACCTTTTGTCTTAACAATAACATCTTTTTGTTTGCAGGACAACTGTACAGACAGGTTAGAGGGACTTCTATGGGCTCGTGCTTCTCTCCCAGCTATGCGAATCTTTTCGTAGGCTGGTGGGAGAAGCACGAGGCATGGGGGGTGGCAAACGACCGCTGGACAGAAAACATTCTTCTATGGTCAAGGTACATAGACGACCTGTTTGTGGTGTGGCGCGGCAGTAGATCCTCGGCGGAGGAATACATTGCCGAATTGAACAAAAATAACTGGAACCTTAAGTTCACCTACGAAATAAGTGACACCATGGTACACTACCTCGATCTGGAGGTCTATGTAGCAAATGATGCAATACAGACCAGGCTATATAGAAAACCGACGGCCGGTAATGCTGTCCTACATGCAGCAAGCCAACACCCTAAATGCTTAGTAGGCAGCATACCATATGGTGAATTTCTTCGCCTAAAAAGAAACTGCTCGGCTGAGGAGGAGTATTTTCGGGCGAAGAAAGAAGCCAAAATAAGGTTCCAGACGAGAGGATACTCTCGAAACGCATTAACAAATGCCGAAGAGAAATCTAATAAAATCCAAAGGAATGACCTACTGATACCAAAGCAAAGGGTGAACAAAGATGAAAATCCCAGAATGATCACCACCTACAATTCTAAATCAGATAGGATTATGCACATTTTTCAGAAAAATTGGCATATACTGAAAACAGATCATGTTATGGCCAAAATTCTCCCAGAAAGACCAATTCTAACATATAAGAGGAGCCAATCCCTGGGGGATCACCTTGTCCAAAGTCATTTCATCCCACAGAAGAAAAAACCTGTCCACATTACAAAATCCACTGGTTTCTTTCCATGCAGATCGTGCAAGGCATGCAAGAATAGTAGGACCACCAAGACTTACCCAGGGAAAACTGATGAGAATGTACCCGACAAATGTATCAAAAAATTACTTAACTGTAATTCTGAGTATACCGTTTACTGTCTTACCTGTCCCTGTAAAAAACGTTATATAGGGAGCACGATCAAGCCTGTAAAAATGCGAATTCTAGAACACCTTCGCGCAATTACCAACAGAGACAAGGCCTACCCCGTAGCGAGACATTTCGCTGAGTTCCACAAAAGCGACAGGGACCTGTTGAGCTTTTATTGTATAGACCAAGTGGAAAGAAATGAAAGGGGTGGGGACAGAGAAAAAAGACTCCGTACTCTAGAGTCAAGATACATAATTGGGCTAAAGACAACAGTTCCCTGGGGTCTTAATAACAACGAGGAGATGTGGATACACCTGGAATAAGAACTGTATATTGTTCCATTATCTCCACACTGAGTCCCCGTAATGCAGCACACTTTCAAACACTCCAGACAATAATTTGACATCCATACTAAGTAATATTTTGTTGCCCCCTTTCCTCCTGGTTCCATCTCTTTAGCCCATCCAGGGCAGCATGTGATAAATGAAAAAATATATATTGAGAGGACATAAAAGCCCATTCAGGGCACAATTGTGGGGGCACATTACTGCCTAGGTAGACTAACAACGTAGTTTCAAAAAGGAAAAGAACTTAACTACACACTAGGCAGAATTCGATAATCTTTGCCAGTGATTATTTACCTGCAAGCACTTTTGGGGAAAAAAAATATATTTCACTGAACACCTTATGGTTTTAAACAATTTGCACTGAGCACTTTATCTATTACTTACGCCATGAAATGTCATATTGTTGCGCATTTGCACATTAAAAGATGGCCGCCACACATTGTATGAAATAACAACATACCGTCATTTGTGTCTAGGAAATGTGGTCTTTAAATGGCGTTTGAAAATGTAACACTGGTGAACACTGACGAAGCCTCCGGGCGAAACGCGTCTGTTGTGGGGGTAGGGGCGTGAATAAACTTTTTTGCTGATACCGAAGGCATGGTGTGCTGGTCGTCTGTCTAGCCGCGACTGGAGTGGACCGTTCGGAATATATATATATATATATATATATATATATACACACAGCATCATGTTGTGTAGCAAAGTATGAGTGCACTCCTGTGCACTTTTAAGAATATAAATTTATTGATAGGCAGCCAGCACTGACAGACGCGTTTCGGCACGTCGCCTTCCTCAATGTCAGTTTCAATCTCAAACATGATTCAATTTAAATCCTTTGTATCAGCGTTAACTTGCGGTGCAGTTCAACAACATAGAAGAGGGCAATTTAAATCCAACCAAAAATATCACTCGGTGTCCCCCAAGGATCCATCCTCTCCCCTAACTTATTCTATCTTTTCATGGAACCACTCACCCTCATTCTCAAACAAGATAATATCAGTTACCACCTCTATGGCGATGACAACCAACTATACTACAAGATCAAATCCCACAAATACATTCTTCACCTCAATGACACCTTGACTAGAGTTCAAACCTGGTTCCATCTGAACCATCTCAAACTGAACCCGAAAAAAATTGAAATCATCCTCTTCACCCCCAAAAACAATTTCCTTCCTATTCAACTCAGGGTCAATGATATCAAAGCACTCAACTGCTCACTCTCCACTTCTAATTCCGTTAAATCACTAGGCATCAGTATCGACCAGAATCTCAATCTCATCCCCCACATTAAAAAGGAAGCCAAAAGTGCTCTTTTCATTCTTTGCCACCTCAAGAAAATCAAACCTTTTATTCCAGAGGATGATTTCAAACTCGCTTGTCCTTTCCAGGATTGACTATGGTAACGCTACACTTGCAGGCACCCCTAAAGTCCATCTTGCACCAATTAAATCTGTCCTCAACCTAACCGCTAGACATATCTCTGTAAAAAATTTGACCACATCTCCCCCGTCCTCAAAAATCTCAATTGGCTCCAAACAGAAGGAAGAGCCACCTACAAGATTGCCTGCATCACTCACAAAGCCCTTCCCAAAACACCCCCTCTTACCTTGCACTCAAACTACATAAAGCAGGGTGCTCCAGGTCCTTGAGGAGCACTAACTCCCTTGCCCTGATCCCTCCCAGACTCAAATGTCAAAGACCCAATCCCGTGCATTCTCTGGTAATGCTCCCACGATCTTGAACTCTTTCCCCCAAGATCTTCGCTGCAACCCCTCTTACCCTCTCTTCAAAAAAGATCTCAAAATACTTCTTCTCAACAAATACTGGGGCACCTAATGTTACTGACTCTGAACTCTCTGTTTCTCTGCCCCCTTAGCCCTTCTGAATATTATACTACACCCATTATGAATTTTTGTGCACATTGTTCATTTTATCTGATTATGTTCACTTTCCTTGTAAAGCGCTCTGATACTCTTGGGCTCAGCAGCGCTATATAAAACCTTTGAAATAAATAAATAAATAAATCTTTGAATGTGAAAATTAAAGGCTGTCGGCTAGGAAATGTCTAATCATATATAATTAATTCCATTGCAAAACATCCTAATAACCACTGACACATAACCATGTGTCAGTGGTTATTACGATGTGTATATATATATATATATGTATATATATATATATATATATATATATATACATATATATATATATGGTGGATAGCTGGCACGATTTTGCACGAATAAAGCACTAAGGATTTAAGCACGAAATGGTGGTTTCACTCTACGTTATTCTGTCTCTGCGGGAGTAGGAGATATGGTGAATGGCGTTTTCTTGCATATATATATATATATATATATATATATATATATATATATATATATATATATATATATATATATATGCACGCAAATTTGTCACCACAAGCTGAAGCAGCCGCCTCAGTCCCAGAGTCAAGAAATGACGAAAGAACAGACCCAATGATGAGTGCTTAATCGAGGTGATTTATTCTTTCCAGCAAGCCTGCCGCCGCCATTACGCGTTTCGCCTTTACAAAGCTTGATCACATGGCGAGTTGCTGAGAGCCAATGCCGATCTTTTAAAGTGCTAATGCGCGCGCAACTTTTAAAATGGGTCATAACAACATGGAAAAAATACTACTTTCTCATGCGCTAACATTTGCATACAATTTGATAATACAATGTTAGATGTACAAGTGGCTAAATTTATAAAATATATAAATACATATTTAAACATTTTTAAAAAACCACTGTTAATTATCTCTGTAGGAATACAGGTAAAACAATGAGTAGAAGTGATCAAATATCACATCCTATTGGATCATATAAATATTACTGATCTCATTGCTCATTTCACATCCCAAATGTACAATGCACATTGTAAAAAAATCAAGCCCCAGTGGGCTGAAACCCTTAGAAAATTGCAGTCATCTAACAGTTTAGTTCCTTTGTCATCGGCAATTGAAGAAGTGCAAAATTTCATTTTTTTCTAAAGTGCTGGTGCCAAAAGTGCTACAAAATAAACAAAAATTCTATTCAAAGAAAAAAGTTAATAACCAATCCCACAGATACAGCTCCGGGGTTGCCCCTCTTTACTTGAAAAGCTCTTATAATCAAAATATGAGGTAAAAGCGGTATTCAATTGTTATGGAAAAAATACTTTTCATCATGTATAAAAAAACAAATACCATTTCAACAGTGCAAAACTAGCAAATTAGTGAATACGGAATCCTAATTCCCTTCCTCCAGAAACAACTTTGACAGATCCTATATAATGTAATGTACGTCCCTGTGGAATGGTCCCTTATACTTCATTATAAAAATTCTACTTTCTTAAGGGAAATGTGAGGATATCCAACTAATATTAAATGCAGTTGAGGTCTAAACACGTGTGAATCATAACAATTCACAAACAAGTGTACAGATCCTCTGTTGCATTCAGCCCATGCGGTTGCTTACTATCTAACTCCAGGATGTATCTTGTCTCGAGAAGACGAAGTTTCGCATCTCGATTCCCACCTCTCTTGATTGGCCACACTGTATCAATTACATAATATGATAGATGCACCGGATTAGAACTATGCTCCTGTTCAAAATGCCTAGCCACAGGGTAGGCCTGGTCTTTATTGTTTATGGCTCTGATGTGCTGGAGCACACGTTTGTGGACCGGCAAGCGGGTACTACCCACATACCTAAGTCCACAAGTGCACTCCAGCACATAGACCGCATAGTCTGTCTTACAATTTAGGAGTTTAGTGATATTTTTAGGTGTTTGTGAAAATGGGACAACATATTTGGTCTTGTTGACCCCATGTTTGCACGCCTTGCATTGTGTACACTTCTTAAATCCGCTGCCTAAGGCCTTCCAAGTGGCCGACATTTGTGGTTCCAAGGTATTTTTGACCAATGCCTTGGCCATAGATTTTGATTTCCTGAAAGTGAGGAGTGGTTTCTTCAATATTTTGTTGCCAATAACTGGATCACCCAATATGAGGTTCCAGTTTTGATTAAATATTTTTCTAATGGCTGAATGTTGCCGGCTATAAGTAGCAATCATGCGTGGTCTGATAACATCCCCAGCCGGGGATGTATCTACCTCTCTATTCTTGGGGACTAGAGCAATCTCCCGGGATATTAGTTGAGTTCTTTTTTGAGCAGTCTCAACTATAGATCTCGAATATCCCCTGGCAAGGAATCTACTCTTGCTCGCCTCCTGAGCTAACTCGCATTCCTCATCGCTGCTGCAAATCCGCCTGATACGTAACATTTCCCAATAGGGAATGCTCCGTATCAGGTGGTGATACAAACAAACAAAGTGCCGAAGCCATCTCTCGGAGTGCCTGTATTTTATTCACAAATTAAAGGTGGCAGTATGCATATTCATCAGTGTCCTCCTTCCTAATGCGTTTCTGCTCCAGTACCAGTAACCACGTGGCTTTATATACAGACTCCAATGTGCCACAGTGGTTGAGAAAATACAACATCCAGCATGCATCTTAGTGAAATAATTTGTTGTGCATCATGTTAAACGATGGATAAAATAAAAGGTAAATGCTGTTTCACCATCGTATTTGCTGTTAAATGTTCAAAATTCAAGCATGTTGGAAAATATGAGTAATGTGGCTATTTGCATTTCAAGTTTTGTTATTTGAATTCTTGAAGCATTTTTCCATTTGCTAAAGATAATCTTAATAAATCAGGGAAATCCAGAAACAGACTAGCACAATCAATGCTGCCTCTTCTTCCCTTACTTGCTTTCAAATGTCATTGTCCCATGAAAATCCTTGTGTTGACACAAAGGCAAGCTGGATCGTTCCCCCAAGTTTGTTAGAACAGCAACAAGTTATCTTTCCATTGTAGGGGCCATCGACCCATGCAGGGCGGCTTTGTGCAAACAGGAATGGAAAACCCGTCTTTAAATCCAAACTAACAAAGTGGTGTAGCCATCTCTCGGAGTGCCTGTATTTTATTCACAAATTAAAGATGGCAGTATGCATATTCATCTGAGTTTTTCTCCCTAACACGTTTCGGCTCCAGTACGAACCTTGGTCACAGTTGAGGCAAGTTACTCTGTAAGAGTAACGACGTTTCTTTGAATACAGACTCCAATGCTCCACAATGGTTGAAAAAATACGATATCCAGCAGGCATATATATAGATAGATAGATATATTACCTACTGGTGGTCGCCAGTATGTAGTTATAGTGAGGACCTTGTTTCCACAGGAAAAGCATTTTTTGACTTGCCTATAACTTTGGCATCATTTGACCAACCTTCATTACATTTTCCAAAATAAGTATCAAAGTAGGTTCTGTGTGTTATGGAAAGATTGGGGTTGATCCGTGCAGTGGGGCCCAAGAAATAGGGGGGGGCAAAATAAGGGTGCGTTTGTAATGTTAATTCCCATAGGTAGGAGTTGTCGAACCTACAGCACGAACCACTGAATGGAATTACACCAAATTTGGCAGAAATGTAGGTGTTGTTACACAGATTGTGCTTTTTGTTATTATTTGATGCAAATCCATTCAGTAGTTTGTGAGAAATGTTAGTGAAAACCTATAGTGATATCTCTGAATGCGGATATTCCAAGATCGGTCAACGATTAATTGCGAATGTGCACGTCAGCTGGAATGCTTTGAATGGCTGGACACGACCTGAAGAGGAGGTTGCGACTGCCATTTTATTGATCGTGAACGGCTCCCGGGGCTGCACATTTGTGTGAAAGCTAACATAAGGTAAAGAACACCACAAAAAATTGGCAGTAGGGAAAAGATGCGCAAAATAGTATATGAGTTTTTTCCAATATTCCAGGCTAGCATATGCTCAAAGGTGAGAATACAACCACTACCAAGATTTGTAACAACAGATAGACATAAGTCTACCCTAAGGCACAAACACAATTTCCAACCTGAGCAATGCTAGCATATGTAAATGTCCATATCAATAACACTCTTTACCAAGTTGTAAAGTTTTCGTTTCTTCTTTATTGTTCCAAATTCATGTTTTTCTTCATAATATATCTTTTCACAGTTCAGTCCAACCACAGGGTAACCAAATCATAAAGAGTTCTTCAACAATTGAAAAAGCCAACAGATCTTGCCAACACATGTTTCGTCTAGCACATATGCCAACGTCTTCGTCAGGGCTGAAAGCAAACATTGAATAACCTTAGATTTATATTTGGTACCACCCTTCATGGAACATGAAAAAGTCACATAGCTAGTTATTGAAAGGCTAAATGAGAAAAACTTACAGAAAAGTGCTGCGTGAAGATCACTTCCCAAGAAAGAAGATACAGAGACTCTCGTACACAAATAAAACTAAAAATAAAAGACAAGTGAGAAGAAGAGGAAAGACCAACACCTCTAGTGCCAAAAGTGCCAAAACACACAAACCAAACATGCACGTGAAGGTAAAAAAATATATAAGGGAGAATACCCCAAGTCAACTACAAGGTATCTGCACTTCCACTGTGTCTATTTATGAGGACCAAATCGACTTACCAATGAGTTATATTTAAGAGGTGGCAAGGCAAATGAATTGAATGGTCCAAAGACCATACGACCTAATAAGTTCAGGAACCTAGAAAGGGGGAAGTTAACAACATATTAAAGACCATTCGAAATCACCATAAATATGCTCTCAATTGAGGCAACAATATATATATTGCATCAACAATTAAGGTTCTACCAAAATTATTACCTGGTAAAGCGTCTGCAAGGCAAAAGAAAGGCTACACGACAATTTAACAGACCCCTTTCCCATCCAATCAGACAGGAAAGGTATATTTGGATCAACAAAAGAAAAACACCAAACACAGTTACGTGTCAATGAAATAGTATGACACGAAACACATTACACAAGATAATGATCGTATATCACAAGACGGAGCTGCAGAATAAATTAGCAAGAAGACATATGTGAAAGCCAGAACAATATCTCATTGTGAGAAAGTGGCTCTATATATAATGAACTAGAATGAAGTACAGTGTGTATAGAGTCCACCAACCCCAGAGGTATAACAGAGGTAAAAGTCAGAACTGACCTTACTCTCCAAAGTGGTAGCTTGGTCGAGCAGTAAGGCAGTACCAGAGGACAGTGTAAAGCATTTGTTATACACACTCAGTCAGCAAAAGGTTTCACACACTCAAGGACTGAACTCCAGGCCAATTGTTTTTATTTCCACAGATATAGTTGTTTTATATTTAGAATCAACAGTTATAAAAATATACCTTTCTCGTTATGAGTACTCTCATGTAATTACTTTGCAAAGGAGCAATACAGTTTGTGTACACAATTGATACAGTATTGACAATAACCAATACAGTCCTAAAACACACTATAGCATTGAGCTCAATAAGTTTTCCACATGTAAGTACAGTTGATTACTATACAGATTACTTTAGTAGTCCTAGGACCAGATCCTAGATTCAGTCCTGGGGTCTAAGCTGAAACCAGATTAGCAAAAAAGTTTTAGTTACTGTAGTGAATTTCCATGAATATAAAGCTGTTTTAAAAGTTCTCACTTAGACACTTTTCAATGTAAATCTGACAATGTTATTCAATGGGAGAAAATTCAGGTTGCAGGTAAAGTACGATCGCGTTACTTTTGTAATCCAGCACTGGTCTCCTGGGGCCAGCACTGGGGTCTTAACTTAAAACAGGTAGGTAATTACGTTTCAGTATTTCGTATGACTTTTAAAGAATATTTCAAGTTTTCAAAAGTAGACACTTAGAAGAAATTTCATAGAAAAGCAGACAATGGGTTCCTATGGAGAAAATACAGATTACTAGTAAACCGTGTACGGATTACTTTTACGGTTCAGTACTGGGCTGAAAAGTGCAGTACTGACTTCTCCCCTGATCACAGGTGAGTATTTCGGAATTCGGCTGATTTTATATGAATCATTTCAGTTTTCAAAACTTCACACTTAGAAGAAATTTCATAGAAAAACAGTCAATAGTTTCCTATGGCAGAAATTTTGATTACTAGCAAACACGGTTGTGATTACTTTTGCCGTCCAGTACTGGGCTACAAGGTACAGTACTGGCTTCTCTCCTGATCACAGGTGAGTAATTCGGAATTCGTTATTCGGCTGATTTTAGATGAATATTTTAAAGTTTCAAAACTTCACACTTAAGAGGATTTTTCGAGTCAAACCAGTCAATGTTATCCTATGGGAGGAAAGTGAGTCATCGGTTTTCAGGTGAGTACTCGACTGGTGAAGTTAAGGTTCTGGGAGTAGACTCAGTGGTCCCCCAGGGTCAGGTAGGTACAGTAAGTACACCCTCAGCAGCACAGGGGCAGCCAGGTGCAGAGGTAGTTAGGCCCAATGTTATCCAGTGAGAGGCAGGGGGCCTTCGGTTGGTGGCTGCTGGCTAGCAGGCCACGCGGCTATGGGTGCGGGGCTCCAGGTCACTTGCTCAGGGCAAGTGGGGAAGTAGAATAGGGTAAAGGTTGCACTGCCAGGGGCACTCGGGCGGCTGGGTGCAGGGTGCTTTTGAGCCCTCGGGCGCTCAATGTTATCCAATGAGGATCTTGAAAAGGGAACAAAGGCTGCAGGCTCGGGGACGGTGGATCTTCAGGAGTGACCAACACTTCAAGGGGTAGGTTGGGATCTTGGAGGATAGGTAGGCACCCAGGAGTTGGGCACAGGGGGCCGTGGGGCGCCGGGTGCAGGGGTGTCTTTTGAGGTCAGGAAATCTTACCCCCTGCTGGTCCTGAGGCTGCAGGCATCGTCTGGGCAGGGACATCTTAAGGATTTTGGGGGCCCTGGGCCAAACTTATTTTGGGGGCCCCTGTTCAGAACAGCTTTGAATTAATGATCCAATTTGAGCCTCTGTTTCCCACGCAGTTTTCACTTCCTCAGCTGCATTAGCGATCCAGTTTGCATCATAGGCATTAGCCTATATATTCCCGATGTAAACGGACGTGCGCAACTGACAGCTGTAGTATTTAGAGTTTCCTGTCGTGGTACCTATGCGCACTTGCACTTTACATGATTCTGTTTGCCTACACCTCCTTAGCTGCTCTGATTCGCATCTTGCTTTTACTCCATTCCTGGTCCACCACAGATGATACGTCTAGTGTGCGGAGGGCTGGGGCTACTATTGGGCTCCTCACTTCTGCACAATCAGTTTCTGCTTCCTCAGCTGCGTTAGCAATCCGGTTTGCATCATAGGCATTAGCCTATATATTCCCGATGCAAACGGACGTGCGCCGCTGGCGCACCAAAGGCACGCTAAAGGCAAGCTAGTCTGCGCCCGGAGCCGTCCGGCGCCGACCATGCTGTCCAGTTCCCCTCCTGTGAGTTTCTTCCACTATATTACAATAGAGAAAAACTGCTTAGCCTTAGGCGGCAACTATTATGTCAGTGTACAGCGGCTGATCCGAGCTTGGAGGTAGATTTTCCATGCAATAAGTGCAACTAATCTGTCCTCCAGCCCAGGAAACTTGCACTCAAGATCCTCCCGCACATTAATAAGTGTAAAAACAATAAGAAAACAGAGGACTTAAAGGTCACCCTTTTAAATTGTCGCTCTATGCAAAAGCATGAACCCCACATTTATGAACTACTTTTAGATGAACAGCCTGATCTTTTATTTCTCACTGAGACCTGGCTGTCTGAAGCCTCCAACCCTACTATCACCTTGGCCATCCCTACGGGTTATAAAATCCTTAGGAGGGACCGACCGAGTGGGAAGGGGGGGTGGTGTCGAGATCATTTACAATCAAAAACTAGACTGCTCTCCCATCCCGATGGAAAACATTGAGTTGCTCAGAGTCCTTAGGCTTCTGCTGTACCTTATCCTCCTCATCATATCATAGCTGTTTTTCTGATTTACAGACTTCCCTGTGCAACTGGAAATTGTATTACTACGTTTAATACTGCCATTTCCTCCCTGGCCTTGAAATACAACAACTGCCTTATTCTGGGAGATTTCAATATACATTTGGACAATGGAAAATACCATCAAACAATTTCCTTGTTGGAGATGCTGCAGGCCTGCAACATGTTGCCATCTATTTCTTCAGCCATCCATGAGAAGGCCATACCCTAGAACAAATATTTCACAACTTTGACATATCAGTAAGCCTACCTCTTCCCATTACCTGGTCTGACTACCTCCTATTAAAATTCGTCATTCCCAACTCTGCCAAAGCCCCTCGGGCTAACGCAGGGCAGAGGGTCCCTAATTACAGGATGTTCCATGCAATATCATCCCAATATTAGCAGATGCCCTCGGTTGTTCCTCACCGGAGCTGTCTGGCTGCACCGACTCGGACGCCTTCTTAATAGATTCATGGCTCCGAACTTCCATTGATGCAGAGGTGCCAGTTGTTTCCCGCTTCTCAAAGAGATTGGCCCCACCAGCACCAGGGTTTAACGATTCCCCCAGATCTAGCAAAAGCAATTGTAGAAAAATGGAACGGAAATGGCGTAAATCCTATCTACCTGAGGACAGTAAGGTGTATAAAGACACCTCAAAAGCTCATTACATTCTTGTGGAGGCAGGCAAGAAAAACATCTTTCAAACCAAGATAGAAAATGCCCAAAATAAGAGTAAGGAAATATATACCACCTCGAAAGCCAACACAAAGGAAGGGACATGCACGGAAGAATGGTCTAAGCAAATAGCTCAATTCTTTCACAAAAATATCTCTGTGATCCAACAAGCCTTCACTAACATCTCAGAGGAAGAACTGACCATCTACCTGAGTTCTAATAGCAAATTTCACCCCTTGGATCCTCCATCTTTACTAGCTTCCCTAAGTTTAAGCTTGAAGAGCCACTGACCCTTCTCCAAAGCATTAAGTCTGGCTCTCCTACCGACCCATGTCCAGCAAATATCCTCAACCTATTAGCTCCCACCATAAACCCCACAGTAAACCAGCTCTTTAATGCTTCCCTCTCCTCAGGCAACATGCCGAAATTATGGAAGACTGCTAAGATTCTTCCACTGATAAAAAAGGCTAACGCCAAACCGACGGACCGTGCCAACTACAGGCCAAACTCCCTTCTTCCGGCCCTCTCCAAAGTATTAGAGAAGCATCTAAACAAGGCCCTCCAAAAACACATTGAAGGTGGGAACCTCCTTCATGAGTCCCAATCCAGTCTTAGGGCTAACTACAGTACGAAGTCCGCTCTGCTGGAAGTGATTGTTCTCATACTGCTCGATCTGTCAGCAGCCTTCGATACGGTCCCACATGAGAGGCTACTGGAGAGACTTGCTAACATCGGCCTAGGTGGGACCGCCTTAACATGGATGTCATCGTTCTTGGCAAATAGATCTCAGGACATCTGGGTCCCCCTTTCTCATCCCCGGTTCCGGCCATGAATGTAGGTGTCCCTCAGGGCTCCATTCTCAGTCATACCCTTTTTAATATACCTATCCCCGTTTGCATTTTTGGTAGAGGAAGAGGGCCCAGAATTGTTTCCTATGCTCATGACACTAAGCTGATTTTTACATGTGAAAAAGCAACCGACTTTGATAGGGCAATGATTAGGTTCTGCCTCACACAGGCTTTTAACTGGCTTAAGATGAATCAGCTGAAGTGCAATCCTGACAAAACTGAAGTTGTTTTCTTTGGTAATCCAGAAACGCCTGACTGGAGCTCTTGGGGGCCGAAAGATATGCCTCCCCTGCCCGCTGAAAAGGAGAAAGTCAAAAACTTAGGAATTGTCATAGATAAGACACTCTCCATGGGCTTTCAAATCAACAATCTAACTGGCTCTTGCTTTGGTATACCCCGGATGCTAAAGAAATTCCTGCCACTGTTCGTGGAGCAGGCTCTGGTGACATCAAAGCTTGACGATATCAACAGCTTGTACCTCAGTCTCCCCAAATCCCTTATCCAGCGCCTACAAGTGGTACAGAACGTAGCGGCCAGAGACATCCTGAGACCTAAACCCAGATCTAGAATGACCCCTATTCTTAAGTCTCTACACTGGCTCCACATAAAAGAACAGATCGAATTCAAAGTGATGACTATCTTCTTTAAAGCTTCCCATGGCTTAGGAGCCAGCTACCTAAATAAGCACGTTATTTGCTACACAACATCTAGACCCCCTAAGATCTTCCAATGCCAACCTGGCCATCATGCCTAAAATAGGCCATGCCCGCACTGGAGGCAGATCCCTCGGCTTTCTAGGTGCAAAATTGCGGAATAGACTACCTGAGACTAACCACAGACCTACTCTCTTTCAGGAAGAACTTAAAAACCTGGCTTTTTAATAACAGATGGGTCTATTACGCACGTTTTCCTCCCACTGTCCCGCGCAAGGACACTCTAGTCTGACTAGCTGTGCGCTTTATTAAATACACTATTTCATTTCATTAGGTCCCTGACAGTGCAAAGGAACACTCGTCCAAATTCTAAGGGCTTATTTATGAGGCCTTGCTTCACTTTTATGTCGCCAGTGCGTCACTTTTTGTGATGCACCTGCAGTCTAAAAAAAGTGCCATGTTGCGCCCTATTTACAAAGTGACACATGTAGGCAGATGCGTCACTTTGTAAACCCCTGCACCACATTATACCTGCACCAGGTATAACGTATGCAGGCTGGGTGTTTCCACGCAAAAAGCCTTGTAGAAGTGGTGTATTGAAATCTATGAGAACTCAGTGTGCCACTTCTAGGACGCCATTGCGTCAATATCTTACACCTGCCTCACAGCAGGCGTAACGCTGATGCAGGCCCTTTCACATGGGGCTTACCCCACGTGAAAGGACACATTGATGGAGTTGCATCTATTTTCAGACACATCCCAGCGATGCATCACTTTTGCGCCTATAGATATGTCAGAAATACTGACGTATCTGTAACTCCTTGCGACATGATGCGTCATACAGTAAATATGATTCATCCATCATGTCGCAAGGAGGGCGCACTAAGAAGTGACGCATCCCTGTTTTCACACAGCACTTCTCATAAATAAGGACCTAAATGTGTTAACATCTAATATTCAGGGATAGTTACGTGTGTTTTCAATATTGTAACAGCAGAAGTTCACCAATATTACTGCAAATGATCTCTGTGACGCCCTCCCATTTCTTATATGTTAGGCCTTGTTTTGATCTAAAATAAACTTTTTTATGTGTATTGCATAAAACATAAACACAACATTTCTCTGTAAAAAGGCTGTACTAGACTCTCACACATCAGGTACATCAAAAATAAATGAAAGGAAAACAGTATTTAAAACAATCTGTTTAAGAAATACTCAAGGTCATTGGGGAAAAACTCTGGAGAAAGGAGCTGACTCTGTCAGGGGGCCCTCTGAAAGGCTGGGGCCCTGGGCCAGAGCCCTCTTTGCCCATGCATTAAAACGTCTCTGCGTCTGGGTCGTCGAGGAGGGTCCTTGGGCACTGGATTCCGAGTCAGAATCGCCAGGGGGATGTCCTGAGGGACTTTGTTCACTCCAGCACAGGCCAGGCTTGGTGGGTGCAGAGTGTGCTGGGTTCGCGCTTCCGGGCTGATGCCAGGGCTTGTTACTTGCTTTGAGCAGTACCACTGCTCGTGGGAGACCCTGGTAGTCAGAGTCACAAGGCAGGCAGGTCCTCTGGGGTTTGTGAGGTTGCTGACCACTGGAGAAGCCGGGGTTTAGCAGGAGCAGGTTCGAGGGTCGACAGGCCTGTAGGGCTGGGGCCAAATCAGTTGGTGTCTTCCTCTTCTTAGCAGCTGCACTGCAGGTCTTCTTGTTTCTTGTTCTTTCTTGTTTCGGTATCTGGATCTAAGGAAGGAAAGTTCAGGGAGCCCCTAAATACTAAATTTAGGGGTCGTTACAGGTAGTGCAAGGGCAGGGACCAATGACTCCCTGTCCTGGGGTGAGAACACCCCCTAGCCTGCTCCTCTCCTGTGGGAGGGGGGGCAGGAGCCTAGCTGGGATTGGGCAGGGCTCCCCATCTACAAGATGGCCGAAGCCTGGGATCGTGCTTCACCTCGCCTCCTCCACCTGAGGGGTGGAGTTGGCAAAGATTGGCACCCCCCCTTCCTGACATAGTTTTTCCCTCTAGTCTTCCTGCCAGAGTGGGGTTAGAACAGGTGGGGGCCAGTTGCTGGGTCCAGCAAATGGTCTGGAGAAGCTCTCAGAGGCGGCATGCCTTTGAAGCTTCCCCCTGTCCATCCTGGGGGAGGAGACATAGCACCTCGCCCAGGATGTGCATTGTTGCAGGCCCAGGAGTGGGAGGGGCTCTCCACCCAGGGGTCCAGCAACATGTCTGCTGTGTAGCAGCCTCTGCAGCCACTCAGCCCAGATGTGGGTTGTAGGTTAGGTTTCAGGGGGCATCCCTAAGATGTCAAACTTGTCAGTGCTTAGTGTAGCCATTATGGTGCTGTGGAGTTCATAATGACAACCTCCCAGCACCATATACTCTTAATGGCATCACTGTACTTACAGTGCCCAGGAATGGCCCTGGGTACTGTAGGGACACAGGGCTCATGCACCCGTGCCCACACCACTGGCATAAGGCACCCAGCTAGAGAGGTGGCTGATGTATGCCAGGGCAGTGGGGTTGTGGGCATGGCACACAGGGATGAGTGCCATGTCGACTCTGCACCTAGACACTAAGCCTGCAAAGGCAGTGTGTGGGTGTCAAGGTACAGGGCCCCTAAGGGTGGCATAATAAGTACTGCAGCCCTTAGGGGTCTTCTCTGGTCACAATGCCCTGGGTACCTAGGGTACCATTTACTAGGGGCTGATATCTGGCCAGAGATGCCAATTGGGTTTAACCTTTAGTATAGTTTTTAGGGAAGAAACACAGGTCCTGGGTACCTGATTGGCAGGGACCCAGGGCACACCTAGGAAAAGTGGATCAGGTATCAGGCAAAAAGTGGGGGGTACTGCAACAGGAACTCACTATCTCACACTCATAAATATATAAATAGATCTATATCACTAAAATAGACACGTATTCAATATTAAGACAACAAGGGGCCAACCTGTTTGCATAGCCTAAGAACATATTCATAAATTACAAATTGTGTGTAACAGGTATGAGCACATAAGCATAATAGCTATGTCTATAAGACTCTCATGACCAAGAAAACAAAAAAGGAACACCCCGCTAACAAATAGCACAGAGGCCCGTACTTTCAGAAATAAACAATTACTTAAAAGAGTTGGTCAAAATGTAAATAATACCTCAATAGTGAAAAATATCGTATTATCGTCAGCAAAGAACAGGTAGATAGGTCCCAGAGCCCGATAAATCTCATGAGCTCGAGCCTAGGACGTACTATTACAAAAAGATGAAGCTGTAGTCTAAAACTTAATGAAAACGTCCATTCTTAACTGTAGGTTCCCGACCACCGTACTCAACGAAAAACTGCAGGGACAATACCTCAGTAAAAGGAGAATGTCGTATGTCGTCAATAAGGAGCAGTTAAATGGGTCCGAGAGCCCGGTAAATCACATGAGCTCCAACCTAAAGTATAACATTTCAGAACGGTGAAACAAAATTATAGGACACATCAACATTTATTAAAAAAAGCCCAACCACCGTAATCTACATAGAATGGCACATATATTATACGGAGCACTCCCCACCTTATAGCAAGCTAAATCAAAAGCCCCATTATCTTATCTTATCTTAATGTTTTGTTGAAGCGCTACAGCTGCCTCGGCAATGAGGCGTCCCGGCGCTGAACCTAGATCCGATCCTGAGCAAGAAGGCCTAGGGGCAGAGGCGAGTTTTAGAGACAAGGGAAAAGATAAGTTTTCACTGCCTTTCGGAAGGCAGAAAGGTTGTCCAGCGCGCGAATGTGATGTGGGAGTTCGTTCCACAACTTGGCTCCCAGGAACCTGAAGGAGCGTCCGCCCATGCGGGAGAGTTTTATGCGTGGGACGCAGAGGAGGTTCTGGTAGGAAGATCTTAGGTTCCGTGACGGCGCATAGGGAGTGAGAAGGGGTTGAAGCAGAGGGGGAGTGTCAAGTTTGAGAATTTTGAAGGTCATGATGAGGGTCTTAAACTTGATTCTGGATTCAACCGGGAGCCAGTGCAGTTTTTTGATGGTTGCTCTGGCTGAACTTCTGCGGGGCAGGCCGATCAGAGTTCTTGCGGCCAAGTTCTGCACGCGTTGGAGTCGTGCCAGCTCACATTTGTTGACGCCAAGAAGGAGTACATTGGCGTAGTCTAGACGCGAGAGTATGGTGGCTTGGATGATGAGCTGTCGGGTCTTTGCATCAAAGAAGCCCAGTATATGGCTGAGGTTTCTCAGTAAGCCAATGCAGGTGCCGGCAACTTTCTTGGTGTGAGCTCGAAAGTTGAGAGAGTCGTCCATCCAAACACCCAAGTTCTTCACAAGGGTTTTGGGGGGGGGGATGGTACCGAGGGAGGACGGCCACCAGTGCTCATTCCAAAGGCTGGTGTTTTTGCCGAGGAGGAGCACCTCTGTTTTTCCGCCGTTGAGCTGTAGACAGTTTGTGGTCATCCATTGGGCGACCGCAGAGAGTCCGTTTTTAAAATTAGAGGAAAGGTTGGAGGGTCCATCTGAGAGGGCAATGGTCAATTGTGTATCGTCAGCATACGATACTAATGTTAAGCCCCATTCTTTGGCCACTGCCGCCAGAGGCTGAACATAAAGGTTGAAAAGGGAGGGGCTCAGCGCAGAGCCCTGCGGGACTCCCTGATCAATAGGATGGGGTTTAGATAGAAAAGGTGGGGCAGAAACTCGAAAGGACCTGTTTTCGAGGAAGGATCTAAACCACTCCAGGGCATGGCCCTTTACACCAAAGGCCTCCAGACGATTATATCTATGCCAAGCATCTTACCGGCGAACAAAGCCATGATGTAAATCCAAAGCGTATGTTTTCTTACAGCGTCTAGCATCGGCGCCATCTAAAGGAGAGTATTTATACATTCACTCCTCATAGAGGCAAAAGATGGACTTGCGTCTAATTGATAGGGCCATCTTAACGTGGATGGGCACCGTAAACTGTAAAAGGTTTAAACATACCCTTGCCAAATAAGTATTACAAATATATTGAAACCGAAATATAATTATTATTATATCATTATGCACCATTTAAATGAATCAATCATACCAGAATGTATAATTATACTTATCACAATGCCCAATATATTAAAATTAAGACACGAAGATGGCTAGTTCAATTTAAGCCGCTTTAAAATTTAAACTGAAACTTAGAGAGTGTAATACATATCCCGACAACCTAAAGCCAATATAAATTATTGAAGTTTTCTTAATATTGAATACGTGTCTATTTTAGTGATATAGATCTATTTATATATTTATGAAGTATTGTTCTGGCTTTCGCATATGTCCGTCTTCTTGCTAATTTATTCTGCAGCTCCGTCTTGTGATATACGATCATTATCTTGTGTAATATGTTTTGTGTCATTCTATTTCATTGACACGTAACTGTGTGTGGTGTTTTTTTTTTTTGATCCTGATATACCCTTCCTGTCTGATTGGATGGGTAAGGGGTCTGTTCAGTTGTTGTGTAGCCTTTCTTTTGCCTTGCAGACTCTTTACCGGGTAATAATTTTGGTAGAACCTTAATTGTTGACGCAATATATATATTGTTGCCTCAATTGAGAGTATATTTATGGCGATTTCGAATGGTCTTTAATATGTTGTGAACTACCCCCTTTCTAGATTCTTGAACTTATTAGGTCGTATGGCCTTTGGACCATTCAATTAATTTGCGTTGCCACCTCTTAAATATAACTCATTGGTAAGTCGATCTGGTCCTCATTTTTAGACACAGTGGAAGTGCAGATACCTTGTAGTTGACTTGGGGTATTCTCACTTATATATTTTTTTTACCTTCACGTACATGTTTGGTTTGTGTGTTTTGGCACTTTTGGCACTAGAGGTGTTGGTCTTTCCTCTTCTTCTCTCACTTCTCTTTTATTTTTAGTGTTATTTTTGTGCGAGAGCCTCTGTATCTTCTTTCTTGGGAAGTGATCTTCACGCAGCACTTTTCTGTAAGTTCTTCTCATTTAGCCTTTCAATAACTAGCCATGTTACTTTTTCATGTTCCATGAAGGGTTGTACCAAATATGAATCTAAGGTTATTCAATGTTTGCTTTCAGCCCTGACGAAGTCGTTGGCATATGTGCCAGACGAAACAAGTGTTGGCAAGATCTGTTGGCTTTTTCAATTGTTGAAGAACTCTTTATGATTTGGTTACCCTGTCGTTGGACTGAACTGTGAAAAGATACATTATGAAGAAAAACATGAATTTGGAACAATAAAGAAGGAATGAATACTTTACAACTTGGAAAAGAGTGTTATTGATATGGATATTTACATATGCTAGCTTTGCTCAGGTTGGAAATTGTGTTTGTAACATATGGGATAGGCCTTACATATCATTAAAATGTTACTAGACCTGCAGGTCTAGCGCCTTAAATAATCTACTCGACCTATTTGTAAAGCTCTTGACCCATAAACTGGTTCCAAATGATGTGATTGTGAGCAAATATTTTAATTCATTGAGCCGCCATTTTCTTCATTATCACATATGAGAGTTCAGCATGTCTGCTGTACAAAAACTCTTTTGTTTGATTTAATAGGCTACACCTTTTTTCCATATATAATACAAATCTAACCACATGTAGGATACACATGACCCCTGACTTGCCTCTTAGTTCATTACCAGCATTGTCATTAGGGTGGGGGCAGGAATGTTTCTCAAAACATGTTTGAAAATTATCACTTTTACATACATAACTAAAGCTTGAAGTGGAAGCACACTGCCATTTGTAATCAGAAGATTTTACATTGAAATGACCACACATTTTCCCACTGACATGTGGCTTTAGTGATAAAACTATATAGAGTACAAACAATAATGTTTGGAAATAGAATTTCTGCAACTATGTATCATGTGCACATCACCAGGTAAAGTGTTCTGTTTTTTTCCTATTTAACTCTTCATTTGCATCACACTTCTTAATTTAAAAAAATAGCTTTTGTAATTGTAGATACATTTTGAAATATTTGTAATATTATTTTACAGGCTATTTATTTAAATGTTATGTGTTAGAGAAGAATAGCTGACATCTACAGACAGCTCACTTGACAAAAACCTCTAACTCCAGTAAGAGAGAGAAAAATAAACCTAATTTCCAAGCTGCAATTAGACAAACTGACATTTGACCCCTTTCCTCAACAGACAGCAAATGTGTCAAGATAAAAACAAGATTTAATGGCATCTTTGTTTCTCATTCACTTTCTGAATGAACAGAACACCTGTTACTTTCTATCTTAAGTTTAGCCAGATGGGACTTGTATGTGCTAAAATTGCTTGGTCTGATAGAGTTTTATGTAGGGAGTAGATTTTCCAAGGCCTGAGAGGTCAGAGTGGAGGTATTCTAAACCCATGTTTGAGAAATGAGGGTTTTAGTGACACAAGTTATGTGTCCAAAATGTATTTTTTTAATAGCACGCAATATTTGTATTGTCGCGGGAACATTGAGATGTCTTCGCAAACATTGGTGGAAATATAAAACAACAAGTATCTATATGTATATACAAACCCTCGCTGGTCACAGTCACAGACTCATGTTCACACTCACAAACTCACTCAGACACTTAAACACCTATTCAAATACCCACTCACACACTTAAACATATGGTCACATACCTACCTAGATACTCATGCACTCACTCACATAGCTATACAGGTACTCATGCACCCACTTACAGACTCACTCGGAGAGTGCCGCACCTACTTGGAGACCCACTCATAGACTCCTGGGCAAAGTCTCATACTCACTTAGAGTCTCTTAAAGCCACTCACATACCCACCGGGGCACTTATGCAACCACTCACAGATCCACTCAGGTACTCATGCACCCACTTAGACTCACTCATAGAGTCACGCACCCATGTACAGACCCAGTCAGAGATTTATGTACCCACCTACAGAACCACCCACACACTCATGTATGTATTCACAGATCCACAGAGACACTCACACACCCACTGACAGACCCAGTTAGGCACTCATACACCCACTCATAGATACACTCAGATACCCATACACCAATCACACACCCATACAGTCACTCACACGCTCAGTCACAGACCCTCTCAGAGACTTATGCACTTAGTCACTTACTCATACACTCACATACTCACTCACAGACTCACTCAGATATACAAGCACCCACTCAAAGACGTACGCATCCACTCAAAGACCCACCCTGACACTTGCCCTCCTAGTTACAGACCCACTCAGACACTCATGCATGCACCCATTCATTCACCCATTCAGAGACTTATGCTCTCATGCACAGCCCCATTGAGACACTTATACACCCACTCACAGACCTATTCAGACACTCTCAAACCCATACAGTCACTCACATACCCACTGAGAGACTTTTACTCCCATTCACTCATGCACTCAGAGACTCACGCACCCTCTCACAGTTGCACTCAGCGACCTATGCACCCACTTAAAAAAAAACTCAGACACGCACACTCTAGTCGTAGACCCACTGAGAGACTCATGCACCCCCAGTACCAGACCCACTCAGGCATTCATGCACTCACTCACTCACCCACTGACACATGCACTTAAGACACTCGTGTATCTCACAGATCTCGTCAGAGAGTTAAATACTTACAATTGCACAAAGACACTCATGCATCTACTCACAGATTGACTGAGGGAGTTATGGAACAAAGCACAGACCCATTGAGACACTCATGCACCCACTCGTAGATGCACTAAGACAGTCACACAGTTCATTATGGAACCACTGATAGACTGATGCACTGTCTCTCAGATTCACTAAAATACTTATACAGTGAATGAGAGACTTACTGACACAGGGATGCATGCAGTCACAGATTCCATTGAAAGAGTTATACACTGTGTTATAGATTTATTAAGTGAGTTATACATGCTATTATAGAGTCATTTACATATTAATGTGTTTAGTGTGTGGTTATAATCCATTTTTCAGTTACAAGTTTTGAGTGTGGTGGTGGCTGAAATTCACTGAAAAAACGAAAGGTTACAGGAACGTTATAGTTAGGAACTAGAATTTAAAAAAACCTTTGAAATTCGCTGACAAAAACCAAAGGTTACAGAGACATTATAGTTAGGAATTAGCATTTAAAAAACTTTAGAAATTCACTGAAATAAATAAAGGTAACAGGGTCGCCATAGTTATAAAATAGAATTTAAAAAACCTTGGAAATTCGCTGAAAAAGCCAAAGGTTGCAGGGATATAATAGTTAGGCTGACATTTCACTCGTACACAACCAGAGAAATTCAGCAGTTATAGTTAGCTGAGCTAACTATAACTTGCGCCCCCGCAATGCACTGCTTATGACCTCACATATTACATCAATCATGACATGATCAGTGACATCGCTGATGATATCTCAAATGACATCATTCACAGAATCTCTGATGTAGCCACTCACACCCCAATATAACCTTTCCTAAACCCAACGTAACTTCCACACTACCATTCTGAAACCCATTCACAAACCCATACCAGTACTTATGCACACACTCACTGATTCATATATCTACACACACAAATCCACTCATTCAACCTTATACCAATCACTATAGCAGCCACTGACATATCCACTCATACACTGATACAGCCACTCACACCCTGGGTCATTCACCCATAGTGCTACCCATAGTGCTACTCACACACCTAGTCACTCACCCATACAGTCAAGCACACAGCCACTCACTCGCTCACCATACAGATGCACACACACCCTCACATACACATACAGATATTAAAACATACTCACTCACCTATACAGTCACAGACGCAAGCACACACTAACCCATACAGCCTCTCTCACATCCACTCACGCATAGTGATTCATGTACTCCAACACTCACATATACTGTCTTTCACATATGCAGTTTCTCACTAGGTATCACTGACACATGCACTCACTCACTGACACAGCCACACACACACCCTGTCCCCCATACAGCCCCTCATATATGCACTCACTAACCCATACAGCCACTGACTTTTCCAATCACTCATCCATGCAGGCAGTCACACACACCTTCACCCACCCACACAGACACTCAGACACCCATTCAGGTACTCAGACAACCAATCAATCACCCATATTGTCACTCATGTACCCACTCTCCAACCAATACAGTCACTTGGATGCCAACTGATAGACTGATACAGACATTCATACAACCAGTCACTCACCCACACATTCAGTGAGACGCCTAATCACTCACACATACAGTCAATTACGCACCCATTGAATTATCCATTTAGGCACTCATGCACCTACTGATTCACCAGCACACCTTGGTATATATATTTAACACTCATAAACTTTTTAAAAACACTCACAGTCCCTGGATGATGTCATCAGCGATGTCGTTTGAGATGTTATCAGTGATATGATGTCACTGACCATGTCAATAGTGATGTAATAAGTGAGATCATAAGCAGTGCATTGCGGGGGGCGCGAGTTATAGTTAGCTCAGCTAACTATAACTGCTGAATTTCTCTGGTTTTGTACGAGTGAAATGCCAGCCTAACTATAACGTCCCTGTAACCTTTGTTTTTTCAGGTAATTTCTAAGGTTTTTAAATTCTGTTTCCTAACTATAACATCCCTGTAACCTATCCTATGTTTCAGCGAATATATATATCCCATCCTGAGGTAATCTGATAAGCCCATATATCTTTTATGGGTCATCAAGTGGAGAGCCAGCAATTGAGTGGGTTACACAAGCTGCTTCAGCACCTGACATACTGGATCCCACTCCACTATAGCACACCAGGGGATTACATTCTAAATTTGAGTCACTTAGTTATATGTTTTAAAGTTTAGGACATACATGCCCCCGTCCCATGGGAGTTTAAGAATATCCAGGCTTATCCTAACCTTGCCTGTCCCCCAGTTTAACAACCTCATCAGTTTGTTCCAGCCTGTGAAGACACACTTCTGGTATATACAAAGGCATGTGCTGTAGTACAAATAATGCCCCAGGAAGCATTAACATCTTGGTAAGAGATATGTATTTATTCCAGGCCGTCTACTTTGCACTAACATTACATGTGTCAAGTTCCTCAGAATCTGTGCACATTAAGATTCTTAAGTATTTGAATGGTGTAATTTGAATTTATAATTAAGATGTTCCCGTTTGGCCATAAGCCCGTCAATGATGGGATACAGCATGGACTTATGAAGGCTGAGAGTAAAGCCGGAGTGACACCCAACTTAATTTACTGTAGCCTCTATCCTACCCCATGTGCACACCAGATTCCGGAGGGTCAAGACAATATAGTTGGCATACAGTGATGTAATACTGCACTTATCATTTATCAAAATACCACAGTCTGCTTGCTGCAGTCTTTTCAGTTGTGCCAATGGTTTTATTTTAAGTACAAGGATCAATGGGGTAAGTGGCACGTGGCACAGCTGTCTCATACCTCTCTGTACTGCCAACATTCCTGATATCCTATTGCCCACTTTCACCTGTAACATGCTGCTCGTGTATAGGAGGTCCATGCCCTAGGTCATACTTTGCAAGTGTTTGTTTTATAAACACCCTGTCTACAGTGTCAAATGCCTTATGTGCATCCAAGCTTGCAACTGCACTCTTTTCATTCATCATTGTGTTAAGTTTCTTTATGAGAAATGATTTTCTTATTTACAAAGCTGTCATACAAATCCCCCCACCCACAAAGCCAGCCTAATCAGTGTGAATTTGAGTCTCAAATGCCTTTGCTGAGTATCTGACAAGGATTTCCCCGAATATTTTGGAGTCCATATTAATTAAGTACAGTGACCCTTATGACTCACCGTCCAGCAGATCCTTCCCTGGCTTAGGTAACACCACTATGTGGGCTTCATGTAACGATTCTGAGAGGATGTCTTTCTCCAATGCCTCCTTAAATTTGGCTAATACTTGGGGAATGAACAGCTCACTCTATTTCTTATAAAATTCACCCAGTAAGCCATCATTTTCACGTACCTCTCCCATTTTCAGATCTTTAATAGCCCATTTAACATGTGTTTCACCTATGTGTGTATTAAGGGTATTGTGCATATCTGCAGACAACATAGCCAGTGAAACGCCCTCCTGCAAGGCAGAAATGTGTGTTTTCTAATATTGCCTGACCTGTCTATAATGTGGCATAAAAATCCTCGAATCTCCGAAGTATTTTGTCCTAATTTGTAAGAGCCTCACCCTCCTTACTTTTATTGCCACCACTGTGTGGCTCACTTTTTCTTGGTTCTCTAACCAAGCCAGTAGACTTTGAGTCTTATCATCCATGCTCCTGTTGTTGTTCAGAGTAAAATCTATAGCCATGTCTCCACAGACTATCTCTTGCCCGTTCTAGAGTCTCCTGTTCAATTAACATCGCAGTATGTCTATCTAATGAAGCACACTGATGTTTTAATTTAGTAATCCTATCCCCATAAGTAGTCCCTAACTCTGTATATCACTCCCATGCATTTCCCCCAATAGTTACCTTGAACACCTCCCATATAATCCCAGTTGACTCCACTGATCTGGTATTAACCTCGAAGAATTCCCCAATAGCTTCTCTGATATCCTCCCCAAGGTCTCCCTAAGGTCTTGCAATGCTTGTGCTTGTAGTCGCCATTCAGGTACTGGTGCTACATATCCTCAACCAAGTAAGTCAATGGAAAAGGGTGCACGGTCTGACAGCGCACAATCGAGATACATCACCTCACTATATTCTATGATCTAATCTAGGTGAATAAGGGCAAACATTATTCTGGTGAATGAGTTCTGTGGTGGAGAATAGAAGGAATACCCTCTCCTATTCCTATGCTGTGCTCTCCAAATCTCAATGAGATTAAGTGTCTCCATGCTATTGTGCACTGCCCGGGAGGACCCTCTCAAGGATCTAGTAGTGGCTCTAGAACGATCCATTAGTATACACAACAGAAGTTACCCATAAGCCCCAAGGAGATCAGGGTGATAGTTGTATTAAGCAACAATGTCCCAAAGGGCATTCATTTCGAAAATGTCTAATCAAGTTATTTTTACAATACTGCAATGCATATATTGTGTATGCAACTGAATGAAAATACATAGAAAAAAAGCACGTTACGGCCAAACAAAATCTAGAATCAAAAGTGCATTTGGTGGTTCGTATACATGATTGAAAGCCGAATCAAATATGGTTGAAAAAAGTGCTCAATGTGCAAAGTAAGCACACAGTGCACATGAAAAACAAGTGAAAGGCACAAAGTGAAGCACATAAAAACAAAGAAATGACAAAAAGAAATGGAAATAATTGAATATTGTGCATGAATATAGATAAAGTCCGAAATGTTCAATAAATATCATTGTACAATAAGTATCTTTTTTCAGCCATATAATTGTTGAGAACGTGTTGACCTTCCAAAACTTAGCAGGTCATCATCAGGACAGGGAGAGAACAAAGAAAATGATTGCTGCCTGAAGTGTAAAAAAAATATAAAATGAAATCGGGGGAAATGGCAGGTAATTGCAGTTGGACTGAAAATCAAAAACTGACACAAATGAGCCCATATCTTGTGTACCTCTATCAAATCCAAGGGTACGGTAAAGGAAAAAGAAAAAGGGAAACACATAATTAAATAAAACACATTAATGTGATAAAAAGGATAAGCAGATGCTGCAATCGATAAATAAAATAAATTATGGGAACTCACAATTCGCTGCTTGCCCGTGTATCCTTGTTGAAATAATAAAGGGAAGAAAAGAAGGGTGGAAAGTATTTAATATTTTTAGAAAATCCTATCTTTACTACTACTAAATGCCTTCTGTGAATACCTAAAGTAGTGAGTTTAGGATTTTGTTTTAAGTTAGTTCTGTGAATCGGCCCCAGAGTTCGGCAACTACCCACGGTATCAGATTAATTGGTCGAAATTGCTGATCTTCCCGCTCTCTGGGTGAATCCCCAACTCCCATCGGACTGCGAAGCTTCGATTATGGAAGACGGGTTCCTAAATCTGGGCATCCCCATTACTAGGGACCCACAAAAATGTCTTAGTTTAAACATACATCCCCAGTTAGAAAGATTGCATGAAGATGTGACTCACTGGCGTACGCTGCCACTTACACTATCGGGAAGAGCTGCACTATATAAACTGGTGACCTTCCCGCATCTTCTATATGTGTGGCAAAACCCACCATTTTGTATACCCCCTGAACTATTTCGCAAGATAGAGCAGGAGGTCCGAGACCTGCTATGGCAGGTAACGGCTCCACAAACAGCCTTGTACAAATTACAGAGGGGACTGTATGACGGGGTTTGGGGATCCCTGACGCCCGACTATACTATTGGGCAATGCAGCTAATAGTAATTAATGACTGGGTATTCGCAGTCCAGCAGGATCCTGCATATAGAGTAGACAGGTACGTGATGGGTAATGGAAATTACGAAACGATTCTTTACCAAACGAAAAAAGAAAATACTGTACCCTAGGATACTCGCTCAGTAGTCAGGGCCTAGCAGGAGGCAACTTAGTACCTGAGTTGGAGCAATAGGCTAACAGGAAAGACCCTTCTGTGGTGCAGTGACATACTAAGAGAAGTGAGAGGACTGAGGGGCTTTCAACACTGGGAGACACCTGGGATAGAGCATCTAGAGGACTTTTGGAGGGGACAAGGTATAATATCCTTCGCAGACCTCAAATAAGAATACGAACTGTCAGAAACAGAAAGATATAAGTATATACAGTTTGATCACACACTGTGCCATTATGTAAGGGAAGGTGATACACTGCCAGATCTCTCACCCTTGGAAGATAGACTCATTAGCATACTGTATGCCCAATAGTGGCATATCCCTGACATACAAAAAGTTATTACATAACTCCCCTGACGTGCTGACATCCCTACGTCAGAAATGGGAAGAAAATGTAGGAGACATTGACGATGAAGAATAGACTACGGTGCTGAAGGGACCAAGACAGATAGCCCTTAGGACCAGGTTCAGGCCGATCCAACTACGGATCTTCCATCGCTCCTATTACTCCCAAACCCTTCTTTTTAGAATAGGAAAAAGGCCATCACCACTATGCTTGCTGGGATGTGGCCAGGAAGCCATCTTTTTTTCATATACTATGGTACTGTCCACTCATTCAGACCTTCTGGGAACAAGTCATCGAAATAATAACCCAAGTTATATCCCAAACCATCCGAATGAATCCAAAAGAAATACTACTGAATATCTCCGGCAACGAGCCTCGACCAAAGTATCACTAACTATGGGCAGCCCTAGCCCCAGGGGTAGCGAAGAGGAATATAGCTAGAGCATAGCGTAAGATAGATCCTCCAACGACACAACAATGGATGTCAGATCTAGATTCAATAAATCAATCAATCACGTCATTTGTATAGCGCACTACTCACCCGGGAGGGTCTCAAGGCGCTGGGGGAGGGGAAGGTTACTGCCCGAACAGCCAGGTCTTGAGCTGCTTCCTGAAGGCGAGATGGTCTTGGGTTCACCGGAGATGGGTGGGGAGGGAGTTCCACGTCTTGGCTGCCAGGTAGGAGAAGGATCTTCCTCTGGCGGTGGCTCTGCGGATGCGTGGTACGGCGGCGAGTGCGTGGCCGGTCGATCGTAGCTGGCGGGGCGGGGCGATTGGTGCCAAAACGCAGAACAAGTATTATGTAGAGGACAACAATGTCCAGAAAAGTGGGGGACAGTGTGGGGACCTTGGAGAAACTATAGAGGCACTTGAGACTCCAGCCAAAATTAAAGGATATTCACTGGGACCAGGGAGGAAAATAGATGGCTCTGCGGTCTTGATTTGGAGCAAGCCTGAACCAAAACTGGTTTAGAAATGTTTAATATGTTAACTCTATTGCTGCTTACCACATGTGCCCTCGTCTATTTTTAATAGCCAATGTGTTATTGAAATTGAAAGATATACACGTTTTTCCGAACTGAATGTAATGCTGCAAATTTTTTTAAAAAAGAGTTTAAAAAACAAAAAAGGAGAATGAGTGAAATCACATAATGCAGAGACTTTTAATTAAAATAGAACAACGTTCAAACTGGCCACGAGCGGGCCTCCGACGGCAAATCTAGGCAACAACCGGAGAGCTGGAAAGCGCGCGCACCTATGCATTACGGGGCGCCTGGGGCGCGATATAGATCATATCGCAGCAGAGAGTGGATATGTGTCGACTGTTTAAGCCCTTGCACATATCTGGCTCAAAATAACTGTTTATCTGCAAGTGGAAATGTGCAGCTAGAACAAATCTTGCTCGAGGGCATAAATAGCGGTTGAAAAGAGCAGATGGAAGCGATAAGACGAGAGAGGCCTTACGGGTTGCACCGATGGAGTTCTGGCTGCAGAGGGCGCTGTTTGACCAGCACACGTACTACCTGCAGCAGAGAACGAAGAAGGGTCGGGCCCAATCTTGTGTACTCAATAAGGACCTTCGGTGTATTTCTTTTCAGTCCGAGGGTCTTCCAGAAATCTCTAGTTGCTAGCTTAAATTTGATCGGCCTATGCCCACTATTCAGCGAAGGGTCCTTCAAGTCTGCTCAGGTAACAGCTGTGGGGGTTTTAATAAGCCGCATACTTACCGGCTGACTAGAATTTTAATTTCTCCGCCTTTCTTTTCAGCATCCTGTAATTTTACCCGCACAGGGCGAATTCCGAGAAATCCGTGGGTCTTCGATCCATACGAGTCGCAGAAGTCGTGACGCGATCACAGGTTGATTGTTCGGACACTCGAGTGACCAGTCTTGCTCGTTATGTACGTGTCCGTGTTTGTATTGTATTTTTCCATATTTATGTTGCACCCATATTGGGCTCTTTGTTCATACTAGTGTTAGCTCTGTTAAAAAAAACGTGATTCATATCCTATCGTAATAGTGGCAATAAAACATTCAGGAGATTTTGAAAGGATACATCTCCGTCTAACGGAAAACAAAAGGGTGAAGTCTGTAAAAAAGGAAAACGACGAGTTTTGTATACTGTGTGTGTAGCGCTGATTGTGTACCCATAACGTGCTATTTCATCTGTTGTTTCGTTTTTTTAATATCCTCATAAATCGAGAAGTCAGTTTGGGGAGAACAGATACGCTCGTGTTCCCAGTAGGCGCTTTGTGCATAAATAACTCCTCCCCTAACAGCACTTGTGTTAAGACAGGACCCCCACGCGAAATACTTATTTGTACAGTAATGATGCTCCATTCAGGCAGTTATTTTATTAGTAATTATACGTCATAAAATAGTTTTTGTGATAACACTCAGGGCCTATTCGTACTAACTATGCTTCCACCTGGCAGTATTAATTGACGGGGCGGATACACTGTGCGACTGCAGCGTGCTCCTCTTAAATATTGATTTAACATATAATCCATCATCTGCTGCATAATTTGCATATTAAAAATAAATCTATCGCAAAAGTTACTAAAACTCGTCAACATGTGTTGTGACACAGTAGAAAGCTTATCGCAAAGTTTGACTGGTCACCTTTCAGTTGCTTATTGGTGTCTCTGGGCGTTAAACTGGCACTAATAACTAAGGGCAAACCTTTGACCAGGGTTGACTTGTAAAAGTGAAAAATAGCTAAGTTATACTATCGCAATAAGTGCAGCATGGCACTGCACGTTTTTCCTTCTCTTTCTTGCCTTATAATTTAGTTAAGCCTGCCACATAATTTGGTCCTCGCTTTTTGCTTTTTGCATAATTCCAGTTTTTTTAAGCCAGGAAGTATGCCCCATCAGGCAACTGTGCCAACATTTGCACACACCTTGCAGAGTTACTCTGTTAGTAACTGTTCGCCAGACAGGTAATGTGCCAGTAATCACACCCTCCAATAGCCAGTTGTTTTGAACATAATATCACCAAAGAGAATTTTTGTGCCAGCAGCCATACCATCACCAGGCAGTTACTATGTACCACCACATTCAGCATGGTGCAATGGGTCAGCCTACTTTTGCGTTTGGCTCTTTCACACCATGGTATAATTCTCCCCAGCAAGCATGCACAAACGCCTCAGAAGTAGTGCACTTAATATGTTTTTTTCTATCCATTCATTTTCCCTTTTTATTTTTAGACATCCACACGTGTTTAAACTTTGTCTTCAGATGACAATAATTTAAAGCCAAAAGCATCATTTCTTTTCACCAATAAGAAACTGTTTTACTGTGATGTGCATTAAAATTAAAATGATTTCTATACCTATTATAAGTCCGTCTGCTTGCTGGAATCACATCTGCTGTTTTATTTAATTATATGCATTTTATCATTTATTTTTAATGGCCAGTTATGGCAGCCATACTTAGGTGACTGCATGGTACTGTTTTTTTCCTTCTGTATTTTTGTGGCATATTGTTGCAATAAAAGTATAAAATAGCCACCGCATCAGCTTGCCAGGTCGAGATTTATTAGCTTTGCCAATGCTTGTTTTAAAGACTGTTCTGAAAATTACTTATTTTCAATGTGTATTTATGTCCACCTTTCCTTTAAAATGTTGAGTTAGAAAAAGTAATGGTAAACAGTAGGCGTCAACAGGTTGACCTTGAGCTCCATTCCTAACAGCTTGATTGAACTAAGTCACTTCCCCTCTTTTTCTCATTTTAAACCAGACAATTTTAATTTACAACTACATTTATATTACGGTAGAATATAAAGAACTGTAAGGATGATATAAGCATTAGCATTTAATACTGAAAGTCACAATTATATTTCATATTTAATATACACTTTTGTGTATTTAAACACCCAAAATTCATGGTTTTCCTGACATACTGGATTTATTGTGTTCATAATCGAATAGTCCACTCTTAATCAGGAGAGAGCAACATTAGAGTTATTTCATTCACAAATCATTGCTCCTATACTAGCTTATAGGAAGGGTCCTCCAAGTGCATTTATACACATAGATTTCTTCTCCAAAAGAATATTTAAGGAAAGATGACTGTGAGTAGGAAACAGCCCAACGGTGAGGGTTTGGATGAGCTGGGAAGAGCGTTAAAAAATTGTATATATATTTATTACTTACTGCCGATAGACAGTAGGTAGTGATAGTTAGGACCAACTTTTTCCCATAGACGAAGCATTTTTTGTTTTGCTAATAACGTTGGTGCCGTTTGACAAATATTCATGACATTTTCAAAAAAAGTGTCCTACTTTGCCTAGTTCTACATGGAAAAATGTGGGGTGATCAGTCAAGCGGGGGCCGAGAAAAAGGGGGAGTCCTAAAACGCTTTTTCCCCATGCAATGTCTATGTCTATTTTGCAGTTTTTAGACACAGCTACAGCCTGAACTGGTGAAAGGAATTACACCAAATTCAACAGTTGTAGTTATACTTATCTAAAGAAACTTTGGGCCCGATGTAGGTCGGTCGGTAACGGCCAAAAATCGGTATTTTCAGCCGTTACAGACCGGTATACAAGAATTGGCATGTAGGGGCACAATTTTACAGAATCAGTAAATTTACCGATTCGATAAATTTACTGATTCTGTAAAATACCGAATCAGTATTTTTACCGATTCGGTAAATCTCAGATGTAGGTGGGACTCTTCTGAGTCCCAAAGGCCCTACAAAATCGGTATTTTACCACACAATCCTATTGTGTGGTAAAATACCGAATTCAGGTGTGCATGCACATGTGTGTATGTGTGCATGCACACCAAGCCATGTGACAGACAGTCATGCCCTTAGGGCATGTCTGTGTGCCACATGGCGCACATGCCTATTTGTGGGGTGCCAGAGGGTGTCAAAGTGACACCCCCTGCACCCTTACAAAATTCGGTATTTACCGATTCTGTAAATACAGAATCGGTATTTCCCATTGATTCCTATGGGCTTCAAAGCCCATAGGAATCAATGGGAAATAACGATTCTGTATTTACAGAATCGGTAAATACCGATTGTTACAGATTCGGTATTTCCACATCTGGAAATACCTACATATCCACCCTTTAGATTTACCGATTTTTAATTACCGAATCGGTAAAATTCGGTAATTAAAAATCGGTAAATCTAATTTACCTACATCTGGCCCCTTAACTCATGCCGTTAAGTAACTTTAGTCCTCGAGCCATGAGCTATAATTTCTTAACATATGTAATAAATATAAACATAACTGCTGAATATCTGTAGACTTGTGTCGGTAAAACATCAACCTAACTATGACATCTGTGTAACTTATATAATATTATATGATGAAAAAAAACAGTTCAGGGGAGCAGAGCCCTTCTCTAGATTCTCCAGTCAGCACGTCTAAGACTTAGTGGGTTATGAGCATCAGACTCCAGAACACAAAGGTGTGCATAAACTTACAAACTTTCTCTGATAAGACCCCAGAGGCCCTCACAAGCATTCGGCCTATTCAGAAATCATTTTGCAATACATAATGTGGGCCGTCAATGCACTCGAGCTAAACAGGGCCAAATGCACCAAAGTACGAAAACATTACTTCTGCAATACTACTTCCAATGCTCATAAATGCTTCTGTGAATCAGCTCTGTTGTCTGGATGTGAAATAAATATACTGTGGTTATCATTGGGCAGCGTTCATTGGGCGGTATGATATCATATCACATATGTTTCACTATTCAAGGAGAGGAGTAATGTAGTTCTTGTATGGTTTACCGCACAGCTTATACACTCACAGCAAAGGTATCAAGTGTCCAGCCTGCAGGACACTCTTAGGCCTCAAGTGGTGAAGGCAGGAAGCTACAGAAAGGAAATAGAATGGATGTAGTAAGAAGCCACAAGTGCCAAGTGGGGGGTCCCTTGCACAGCCCTGAACAGTGAGGCAGAGAACTCCACAGAGGCGCCTGTCAGGCGCTGGAGTTTGTGAACAAAGTACATGGGAAGGAGGAGCTGCAGCCCTGAAAATATCTTGCAAGCAAGTCGCTTCAGAAACTCAGAGCCCGATTTGCAAACTGCGCTTTTTAGTACATTTTGTAGAACTAGAGTAGTACTACTACAAAACGTGCTACAAAGTGCCATCCACACACTTCACTTTTGTACTAACTTACGCTTTTGAGTAAGTTTACTACTTTTCGGTATTCATGAACTTCACTTTTGTAGTACCGCCATTATTTTTTATGGGATGGTGTTGCGGTACCAGCCTCTTAGACAGGAGGTAATCACCTTGAGCACCCTAACCCTTTTGAACATTTCTACCTGTTACCTACCGATTATTGATACACTTTGGAGTGCAGCGGATCCCTCTTTTTAGTACCAGTGGTTGGCCATGTGCTGTGCTGGACTTACTACATAAGAGAAGTTTAGCACAAAAGTGAAAGTTACTACAAAAGTGCAGTTTGAATACGGAACAGTAGTAAACTTACTCAAAAGTGTAAAGTTACTCAAAGTATAAGTTACCTTTGTGAATCAGGCCCTCTTTTTTCCGTTAGAGGTGCTAATAATAAGAACACCTGTAATATTGTTGCCATGAACCAGCAGGTCAACAGCCATAAACTAGAAGAGGACAGCCCCCTTCCCATGCCTTTACTGCAGTTGACGATCTGGCATTAGCCAGATTAAGTTCAAATTAACCTGCCCCTATGTATACAGCGCAGTGATGGTCTTAGTTAATGTATGCTGCATTGACATGAGTTTCATATTTCCATTGCAATTGCGTAAAGTGCTGGTGGCTTGCGGTACACGTGGGACCATGGTGAGTACACGTGGGAGCCTAGAGGGTGCACTCAGGAGCCTGTAAGGTGCATGTGGAGGACTCGGAGTAGGCTGGGGTATACCGGCCCTTTTTATTCCAGCCCACTGTATAGTATATAACGCCTATTTCTGTAAAAAACTGAATGGATTCATGATTTTATTTTAATTATGTGATTGATGACACTTCCTACAGGTGCTAAGACTTTCCTTAGCCTTCTTTTCAGGAAATGAAATTACATAGTCACACACTTTATAACTATTGACCTCATTTGTGAAGGAAAAATTAACAGGTGGTTGCAAATTTTCTAGTGCAGAGAATTACTGAATACTATTTTTTCATGAAGGCAGAGGGCTTATTTATGAGGTTTCAGAAGGTTCCAGCGCAACCCCTCTAGCATGAGGTGCTGTACACTGGGTCAAGGGGAAATAATGAATACATAGGCAAAGAACTTAGCTTAAGGGTTTAAAAACCGAAACAATATAAGCAATAAAATATCACATATTAAGTCAAATTAGTCTACGAATAAAGTAACAATATACCCAACACAGTAAGACTAGCTTCTAATCAGAAAACGTGCATAAACACACCACATTTGGGAAGCTTCACATATTATTATTTAGGGGATAATTTCATCACACAAATTATATCAGGAGTCTTTACATCGGGAGAGAGTATATATCAGGAATGTTTTTACTTTGCATGATTGAATGTTCGTATATTTAAAAAAAATAATATGGATTTATGTATATCTTTTTTAACTTGACATGTATTAATTCGATTGTAATTTTAGTAAGTAATTAATTCCCTTTTAGTTCAAAATGTCCTCTTTAAAAAATGTATTAGTTAAATGAGTTAATAATCTATCTTTCTACCTATCCATCCAAACATCCTCGCTCCCTCCCTCCATTCCTCCATCCCTCCGTTCCTCCCTCCATCCCTCCCTCCCAGTGGTAGTCGCCACTGGATAGTTATAGTTAGGTCAGCTGTTCATAGGGAAAGCCTTTTTTGTGTTGCTAATAACGTTGGTACGGTTTGACAAATCTCAAAACATCTTTCCAAAAGATGCCACTTTTTGACTAGTTTGTGAATGGAAAGTTTCTGGGTGATCCATCAAGCGGGAGAGAGAAAAAAGGGGAGTCCCAAAATGCGAAATCCCCATGCATTTTCCATTAACTCCCTTAAGATTGGCTACAACTAAAACTGCTGAATAGAATTGTACTAAATTTGGGCAGGAGCTAGATCTTGCTCCGTAGATTGTGCTTTTTGTGATTTGGTGTAAATCAGTTCAGTAATTTTCTGAGAAATTAAGGGACATAAATAATTGTATATCTGGACGTTTGGGTCCCCCACAGGCCGGGAGACTCTTGCGGGAGCGCCAATGAAAAAATGGAGCGTTCTTATTGGCCCAGGGAGCTTTATTTCTCTTGGGCCATCTTGGTCCTAAGGGAGTCAGTCTCCCGTGGGAGTGAGTGCGCTCATTGGCTGCCATCAGCATGAGAAAAATGTTTGTGGCAGCCATTACAGGACTCGGGGACTTAATGCCCCCTGTCCTGAAATAAATAAATAAAAAATATTATAAGGGGGCAGTGCATGGACACGCTGACACCCTAGGCCAGATGGGTGATACAGTGGGAACACCCCGGGCAAAAAATAAAATAAATCGGCAAAAAAGAAGAAAATGACAGCCAGGCCACATTCATTAACTACAAGCCCCGGGACCGTATTCAATAGCGGGAGGGGGGCCACGTGTCTTCCCTACCCAAGCCATTTAAGTCCCCAGAGAGACCACCCCTACTAATAAGCAGAGGTGGGGGCATACCCCCCTCCGCAATCCCCCAGGGCAAAAAGTACTTAAAATGGGGAAGGGAGAAGTGTGGCCCCCACCCTGACTTATTAAATGCCCCAGGGCGCCCACTTCCAGTGCTGGAATGTGCAAATAAGGAGAGGAGACCATGTGACTTCCCTCCAGGAGCCTCTAAAGGAACTGGGGAGCCCACCCCTGGGGCTGAAGTCACTGAAAATGGGGAGGGGCCATGCAGCACCCTCCCTAAGCCATAAATGGCCCGGGATCCCAATCCACCGGGGCCAGCTCACTGGCTATCTCCCGGGAAGCCCACCCCCGGGACATAGCAGCTTCCCTGCAAGCACTGGCACATGCACGAACACCTGTGTTTGCTCCCGCCTGGTGGGAGCCGTTTTGAATCTCCTGCCAAGCAGGAGCAAACACCAAGTCCGCTCCCAGTGGGCGGTGGCTTTAAAATTTCTCCTGCCGGCTGGGTCCAGACTTTTGATCTGTTTCCCTGTCCGCACTGATGCGGGCAGGTAAATAGAGCAAAGTGTGCATTAGTAGCTGCTCCCTCCAGCGGTAGCAGTGTCGGCTCCTGCTGCATTCAGGAAGCCGTCTGGGGCTCCGGGGGCCTTGGGGCTCCCACCAACAAGTATATGTTGAGTGATCTGGTTGGGCTCGAAGGCACTCACCTTTAAGTGATGAGAGTCCCTGGAGAGGGGGGTCCCTGGGCCCTAACAAGCATTAGGGAGGGGGGCCAAAGGCCCCCTTCCCCTTTATTTCCAGTAATAGCCCTGGGGGATGGAGTGACCAGGGCCTAACAAGGCTCGGGAGGGGTGCCACATGGCCTACTCCCTTTAATTAAAATGAGAGGTCCTGGGGAATGGGTTCTCTAGGGCCTAACAAGACTCGGGGTTGGGGACCGTGCTGACTTCTCCCCAGAGCGAACTAGAACTTGCACCCCTGCCGTGCACTGCATATGACCTCATATATTACATCACTCATTACATGTTATGTGAAATCATTTATGACATCACTTATGACATCTCAAATGACATCACTGATGACACCATCCAAGCTTCTGTTGTACACAGCTACAGCCAGTCGATAGGAGCTGAGGGGCCATGCCACCTCACCTTTTGCCCCTCAATAAAAGTGTCTGTCAGGCTGAGCAAATGTCAGCCTGACAGTCACTCTTCATTTATTAGGTGAGGCGGCCAGGAGCTAGATATGTGCTAAATGCGCAGGCTCCTGGCTGCTTCAGCTGACCTTTACCTGGCTGAGGATGTCGCAGCTCTTGTGGGCATGATCTCCTCAGCTCATCAAAGGTCCTTGAGGCCCTCCCCCTTGGTGACAATGGGTAGCGTCGCTCATTGCCTCGGACCTCGGCACTTCAGTTGTAAGCCCTTAAGTGCCTAGGACTGAGAATCAATGAGTGACACTTTGTCACAGAGTGGGGTGGGGTCAGAAGTTTCTCTGACCCCATTCTACTCTGTGACGAGGTTGGGATTGTTGCCTTCCATCATGGGCTGACCTTAGTCTGCACCATGTGTGCCCCGTCCGCCTCTCCTCCATCCTACAATTACCGGCCGCCACTGGTTGTACACATTGCTCTATAAACATTAGAGCTCTGAAAGTAAGTGAAAAATAGCTCAGAAGAATATGAGACATCATTAATGCCATCAAAGTAACAACTCTCTTAGGTGTAGAAAGCATGGGTTATGTGCCACATTGATCCTGTGCTATGCACTTCATGGGTAGCATAGTTCACATTAACAATAAAGCACAGATATATGGGAAGCCCTCATTGCATACTGTGTTCAACCGGTATACAACTGTTCAGAGAAAGTCAAGTTCCTAAAAATACTGTAAGTATGTTCCATAACGAATGCCCTACGATGGACAGCTTTTACAGCTGTATATATATATATATATATATATATATATATATAGATAGATAGATAGATAGATAGATAGATAGATAGATAGATAGATAGATAGATAGATAGATAGATAGATAGATAGACAGACAGAGAGAGAGAACACCAAGTCCTGGCCACACCGAAATGCTGCTGCAAGCAATGCTTTCCAGGAACAGACCACCACTCAGGTTTAATTTCTTTCAAAGTGCTTTTATTCCTCCATTCCCAACATGACGCGCTTCGACCGGATCTCCCCGGTTTTGATCACATGACAAGCTTGAAATCCTGCGTTGTTTAAATATTCACAGACGCCATGTTTTCCCTCCACACTATGATCATAAAAGTAGAAAACAGACTATAGGTGTATAAAAGAAATTTTTGAAAGACAACCCTCATTACATATTATTCCTAATGTAAAGAGGTAATCAAAAAAACACCACTCCTTAATTTTTACATACTATTGTTGTAAAATCCAAAATGTATAAATCTTACATATATATATATATATATATATATATCGCAAATCCTGTGTTCAAACCCCACGCTTGCTTCACGCTGGATCAAAACAAAACAGGACACGGACCCAGTTGTTGTTCGGTGCTTCAAATGTTTATTGCAGCCAGATCCTCCTCCTTTCTCCAATTGCGAAGTATGGTTAAAGTCTTACTTCGTCCCCCTAACGTCCCTGTCACTGTAATGTATGCTGCAACTTGCATCAATTACATAAGGCGGCTACGCTTACTGGATTAGGTTTCCGAGGAACTCCAGAGCGTCCTCCGACCCTCGGCGTTTGGCTCCCTCCTTCTCTCGTCTATGCGTTTCCCGCCTTATTTTCTCCACATCAGCTTTGCCATTGGAGTTTGTTCCTGATCACAGCGTGAGTTTTCAGTGACGGAGCCAGCAGCACTTTGTCCAATTTTCTGATACGCCCACCAGCTGCTTCTCTCTCAGCACGGTTGCTCGAACCTCGGAGTCCGGTGAAAAACGCAAATAGATTCCTGTTCGTTGCTCCTTTCTCCTCAGGAGCATGAATTGAGGCGCACACAAGGAGGTGATTTCATAAATTTATTTCGCAATACAAATGGCCCGACAGGCGCGTTTCGGCTACACGCCTTTGTCAATGTCGGGGAGGTAGTGATTCAAAACATTTTTATAAACAAATAAAGTTAATTTTGTGAAAAAAAATTCTCATGTCAGAATTCATTGAAACCGATGAGGGACACTTAGGTCGAGCTTCCATATGTTAACTCTGGGGGCCATCCTATAGTGTATACGGATTTCAATTAGTTACAATGTTGTTCCACATATGATCCATGTTTTAAAAAACAAATTTACACGTATATACAGCTATTCCACCAAAACCAAATACATTTAAAGGTTTACAGTGTAGGTGGCTCAACAAACTATTGCAAGTTGCAACGCCTGTCAAGATCTTATGTGCATTGTGTGCCTCTGCATGCAGGGTATTCTTATCCCTGTTTCCTCTTCGAGCCCTGGATGGGCACCTATACTAGCCACTGTATATACGACAAGGTACATCTTCCCTACTCAACGTGGGTAGCATATGTGTCTCTACTCCTCTGCTCCTATTTAACCCTTATATGTATGCAAGACCCCAGTGTGCCTCAGATCCTCGGTTTATGGCAGTGCGCTATTCTAGGTGATATCAATATGCCTCATGTCTGTTCTTGCGAAGGCTCCAATCCTGTCTCATCTTATGTGTGCCCACAGTTCTTCCTCATTGTTAAGTCCAGTGGGACTCTTTGAGTGCATCTCTATTATATATCTGGACTCTAGTTGACGCAACTTTCTAAGTCTGTCACCTCCTCTCTCATCTTTCGGGATGCAATCAATACAGAAATACTTTAAGAGTTTCGAATTAGATTTGTGGAATTCTTGAAAGTGGCGTGCCACGGGATACACCATATCATGATTAGTTATAGCCCTCATATGTTCGAGCACCCTCTTTTTAGCGGGGTGGATCGTACTCCCCACGTAGTTGAGTCCACATGGGCAGGTCAGACAGTAAACTACAAACTCAGTGTTGCAGTTCATCAATTTGTTGATTTTCCGTTTGGTTTTCCTGCCTGGAATGCTGAACTCCTTTACTTTTTGCCCGTTCCTGCATGCTTTGCAATTCATGCAAGGAAAGTATCCTGTGACTACATCTTTTCTTTTTGGATTTTTCGGAAAGTGACTCCTAACTAGGTGGGTGTTGAGTGTGGGCCCTCTTCTATATGTCATTAATGGTGCTTCTGGTAGATCTCTTCCTATGATGTTGTCTAGTCTGAGCACTCTCCAGTTTTTATGGAAGATTTGGTGGATTTCTGCGGACTGAGCTGAATAGTCCGTAATCATTCTAGTGTCCTTTTCATCTTTACATTTCTTACTCTTAGCTTCTCCCATAACTAAATTAGTCCTTTCTAGCCGTTCACTTTTCAATTCCGCAGCTCTTAAAGTGCCTTCTCTGTACCCCATCTCTCGTAATCTTTGGAAAGATTCCCCTTTGGCTTTTAGAAATTCCCTCTCTACTGTGCAGTTCCTTTTTGTTCGCACAAGTTCACCAAAGGGAATTCCCTTGATGACATAGTCGGGATGAAAGCTGGACGCATGTAGCGTGCTGTTTCCAGCTGTGGGTTTTCGGTACAGAGCTGTATGTATATTGCCTTCCTCTATGTATACTCTTAAGTCCAGGTATACAACTTCTTTTTGACTTACGCAGTCAGTGAATTCCAAATTGTAGTCATTGTTATTGAGGGCCACTACATAGGACTTTACATCCTTCATCGATCCCTTCCAAATAATGAAGAGATCGTCTATGTAGCGAGCCCACAGCACAATGTTTTCTAGCCATCTTTTGTGTTCCCCTGCCCATGCCACGTGCTTCTCCCACCAGCCTACGAAAAGATTCGCATAGCTGGGGGAGAAGCACAAACCCATAGAGGTCCCCTGTTCCTGTCGGTATAGTTCTCTTGCAAAAAGAAAAAAATATTATTCCGCAGACAAAACTCAATTAGTTCCATCAGCATACACTTATGTTCATAGTATTTCGCTTCTCGTTTCTTAAAAAAAACCTCAATTGCCTGAAGCCCTTTCTCATGCTGAATACTAGTATAGAGACTTGTGACGTCTAACGTCACCAGAAGCATATCGGGTTCCCACTGTATACCAGCTATGAGTCTCAAAAAGTCTTTCGTGTCTTTGACATATGAGCTCAAACCTCGGACCCATGGGTTAAGGAGACAGTCAATGTAAATCAAAGCTTTTTCTAGTAGGCTATTCAATGAGGAGACTATAGGTCTTCCCGGTGGATTCTTAGTGCTTTTGTGCACTTTTGGTAAGTGGTAAAAAGTCGGTACCTCTGGTGCCTCACATCGGATGTATTTATAGTCCAAATCTTTGAGGATACCTTTCTCATGCCATTTCTCTATTATCTTATGGAAATCCATGACACTTTTCTCATAGATCGTTCTTGTGACAGTCTTATAGCATTCCTGGTTCATCAGTTGTCTCCATGCCTCCTTTTGATATTTTTTTCTGTCCATTAGGACAACATTTCCCCCTTTATCCGAAGGTTTTATGATCAAATTCTCGTCATTTTTGAGGTCCATAATTGCCTTCCATTCATCTTTATTGATGTTCTCCTTCCTCAGATCTGGACCTTTTGCTTGTAGTTTTTTGAGGTCCTCAATGACTAAGTCATGAAAAGTATCTATGGAATCATGCGCTGTTTGTGGGATGGTTTTGGATTTCAACTTGATATTGCTGCAGGACCCGACTTGTATTATTCCTGCTTCATCCAGTGTTTTTGTAATGTCTGCTTGGCTCAGGAGGGTGCTCTCATATTCCAGCTCCCTGAGTAATAATGTTGATCCATGTCAGCACTCGTGATGCGCCCTCCCGCTTGAGATTGCATCTCACTGGGTGCACTCTGAGGAGGCTTAGGATGTAATATGTGCAATTTCGTTAGTTTCAGTTTTCTTATGAATTTGTAGGTGTCAATGCGTACACTGGCGTAGTCAAATTGGGGCGTCGGGCAAAAAGAGAGTCCTAGTTCTAGTACTCTTTTCTCAGTTTCTGATAGTATTCGGTCTGTTAAATTCACAATTGTTTGTTTATGTTCTTTTACTTGTTCTTTACCCCCCGCTTGCTTCTCGTCATATATCCCACTGCCGGTGCTTTTAGTTTTCCTCCCCTTCCTGCCCCTCCTTGTTCTCTGTCTCCTTTTCCTATTTTTAGTGGGTGCGTTCTTGCAGCTGGTCTCTGCTGGGCTTGTCTCAATAGTTGGTATTGTTCAAAAAAAGTTGGTGTTACCGCTTTTTCTTGGCGTGGTGCCTGTTCCCCTTCTGAGACTTCTGATTCTGAAGTTTCTCTGGATGAGGCCTTGTGTGACTTTTTCTGCAATAATAGCTTCCTTGGGCCTGCGAATTTCTTGGCGAAGGTGAGAATTCTTCCTGATTCGTAATCCTCTTCGTCACAAATGAATTTGGTTTGTTTGCGGCATTTAATTACCCCTTCATAATCCGTCAGATGTCTTTTCATTTGCTCATACAATCCTTCCTTCGTCTTCTCGTCTTTCTCTAGTGCAATTTCCGCTTTTATTATTATTATTATTTTTTTTTTGGAAACCTTTATTTGACATTTTCAACCAGATACAGACACTGGCCTACAACCCCCAGGGCTAGCCGCTAAGCAATTGCAACACAATATTACGATCAGAACTTCAGACCCAGCCTCCCGGGGAGCATATTCGCTACATCCACAATGCGACATATCAAATTGGAAACAGGATACAAAAGGTTTCATTTTATAATATAAAATAGAAGGATCAGATGTCATACAATATCTCAAGTTATGAAGAGGGGGCGAGCGAAATAACAGTGTGTCCACAATAAATTCGTTTTCATTTAGGTCAGTGGCGTTAAAGCAGACGACACCCGGATAAACAAGCATACTATTACGATTCGCGCCAACATTCATGCCCGCCCCGTGGCCCCGAAACATCGCGAGAGTTGAGGCACAGATGTGAAAGCAGAGATGGACCGAACAATGAACCCACTACACTGACCCGGAAAAAGAGAAAAGAAAAGGCCAAAGAAAGATAAGAAGAGAGAAAAAAGGCCATAGAAACAAAGAAAAACAAAACTCCCATCCCCCAGCCCCCCACCCTGCACCCCTGCAGATGACTACGGCCTACCCCCCTAGCAGCGTGCCTGTCGCCCAAGAACCGAGACCGGAAATATAGAAGGAACAGGGAAAAAAGAAAAAGAAATTAAACCCCACCCAAAGAGGGGAAATGGAGGAGGGCTTAATTCGACGCACTCCCGGCCTCTCGCCCCCGTCGTAACCAACCCCGCCCCGGACTCCGGTAATTCAATAAAACAATCCCGTTAACCATAATACCACAATGAACAACCCAGACAACAATCTCAGCCTTGGCCCCGTCGATGAAATTCGCTGAGTCCGTCAAAGGAAGGAAGCCCAGTCCTCAAAATGTCAAATGGTACACAGAAGTTGGCAGAACAGGGGTCCACAGATGAAAGAAGAACGGCAGGTCCCAAATTAGTCAGCTGGTACCAACGATGCCCCTCCCCGTCCCAGAAGCCAGGCTGTACCCCATCCGCCATCTTGATAGACCGACTGGGGAGGGGGGTCGACACAGTCCAAAACAGTTCACAGTACCAATTAAAAGGAACCGAAGTGGGGACAGCAAGTAAATGTTCCGACAGTTGCAAAACCGGGGATTCCATCGGATCAATTGAGTCACCAAGCACAGTACTTTCGGGTAGCTCCACTGCGATAGGGGTAAATACAGCTTCCAGCGCCGGGTCTAAGCACGCCACCGGGGCGTCAATCGAAGGGCGAGCTGGCCGCCGGGTCTCAGGCGTCAAGTCAGGATCCGGTCTCAGTCCTCCGATTCCATCCGCCACCAACAACAGGCTGCAGGTCTGGGCTTTAACCGTCTCCTGCAGTGCCACAAGGGCCTCCAGCACCGTCCGCAATGACGGGCCACTTTGAGCCTGCACCGTCAGCCTCCATTTTTCTTCAGACATGGTGTTCCCCACGGAGAGGCGCCTTCTCCGGGGTAAGATTAGGCGGAGCAGGAATGAGCCATGAGGGACAGACTGTTAGCGTGCAGTAGCGTGCACTGAGATTCCAACCCAAGGGGCACCGGCGATATGAATGCCGGACCCCCGGTCCGGGACCCCCGCAACACAGCACTTGTCACCTCACCTCCTATAGAACACCAGGCAGCAGATGGTAGCAGAGCAATCCCAAAATTCCGAATGTTCCAGAGACCGGACCCAACCGCATTCAACAGTCCGTTGTTGCTCAACTCAGACCCGGCTAGGCCAGCACTCGAGACCCCGGCTTCTCGGCCGGGTTAAGCCTCAAATCAGTCCTCGACGTTACTCCGCTCCACGATGTCGGAGAAGCTCCGGGATCACATCATCGGAGTGCAAATCGGGTCACACATACGGATCCGGGGCAGGAGATCAGGATAGGTGCCAGGATAGTAGAGCGTCGGACGGAGGTCAGCGGAGCCGGGAGTCTATGCGGCCATCTTGGTTCGTGTCGTAGCTCCTCCGTCCCGCTTTTATTTTCTTAATCTCCTCTAGAAGCTCCTGTCTGTCAATCCAAGCATGTTTGATTAGCATTTTGACCATCCCACTCGAGCTTTCGTGGGTATATTCCGCCCATTCTTGCAATAGCTGGGGGTTAGGATTTTCATAGGCGGGGGTTGTGTAGATTCGAAGCCACCTAGGTACACGTTTGGTGTCTAGGTATCTCTGCAAAGTTATGTCCTCCCACCATTTGCGAGTTTTCTTTTTCAAAAGTTTTTTCTAATTTGACAAACAGTTATTTTAAATTGTTCATTTCTTTTGTTCCACTCGTACCGGCTTGTGCTTCATTAGCATTCTTCTTCTGACCCTTCGCAAACAGACTATCACCTGCCTCTTCCCTTTCACGATCTGTGAACATGCTCCGTAATATTAATCCTCCTCCTTTCTCCAATTGCGAAGTATGGTTAAAGTCTTACTTCGTCCCCCTAACGTCCCTGTCACTGTAATGTATGCTGCAACTTGCATCAATTACATAAGGCGGCTACGCTTACTGGATTAGGTTTCCGAGGAACTCCAGAGCGTCCTCCGACCCTCGGCGTTTGGCTCCCTCCTTCTCTCGTCTATGCGTTTCCCGCCTTATTTTCTCCACATCAGCTTTGCCATTGGAGTTTGTTCCTGATCACAGCGTGAGTTTTCAGTGACGGAGCCAGCAGCACTTTGTCCAATTTTCCGATACGCCCACCAGCTGCTTCTCTCTCAGCACGGTTGCTCGAACCTCGGAGTCCGGTGAAAAACGCAAATAGATTCCTGTTCGTTGCTCCTTTCTCCTCAGGAGCATGAATTGAGGCGCACACAAGGAGGTGATTTCATAAATTTATTTCGCAACACAAATGACCCGACAGACGCGTTTCGGCTACACGCCTTTGTCAATGTCGGGGAGGTAGTGATTCAAAATATTTTTATAAACAAATAAACTTCATTTCGTGAAAAAATTCTCTCATGTTAGAATCCATTGAAACCGATGAGGGACACTTAGGTCGAGCTTCCATATGTTAACTCTAGGGGCCATCTTACAGTGTATACGGAGTTCAATTAGTTACAATGTTGTTCCACATAGGATCCATGTTTTAAAAAACAAATTTACATGTATATACAGCTATTCCACCAAAACCAAATACATTTAAAGGTTTACAGTGTAGGTGGCTCAACAAACTATTGCAAGTTACAACGCCTGTCAAGATCTTATGTGCATTGTGTGCCCCTGCATGCATAAAAAAAAAAATATATATATATGTATATATATATGTATATATGTATATATATATATATATATATATATATATATATATATATATATATATATATATATATATATATATATATATATATATATATATATATATATATATATATATATCGACAATGCTCGCTCCAATCACAACTTCCAGCCGGATTCTGAGGAAGTTCGAGTAAAGAACGAAACATGTAAGAATTGCCGTTTTGCTGAATAAATGAGGGATGCAAGCTTCGCTGGTGATGTGCGGCTGATTCTTTCCTCTGGAAGGGTTTTTTGCAATCTGTACCGGTGTGGTCCAACCGCAGCGACGCACTGCCAGCAAGTACGCCGGAGTCTGCCCGAAGAGGGACCTTGTTTTGCGAACACGAGAGTGACAAGGGCAGGCTGGTGACGCCAAAGACAGACTTTGGCATGGTTCTAGGGAAACCCTAAAAATGGATTTCTCGGGGCACAGCGAACTTTGCATCCTGCAGCAATAAAAACGGACTTGCAACAAATACCCATTGGAGGGTTTTAAAACAAAGTTAAATCAAAGAACCACAGGTACCAGAAAGCACTACGAGCCATTAGGGGCGGTCCACCGAGGACAAAATTAACAATTACGGAAACAAACATGTGGTTTCACTTACAATTATGGAAGCAGTCACGGCGCACCTCTGAGGAAGTTCGAGTAAAGAACGAAACATGTAAGGATTGCCGTTTTGCTGAATAAATGAGGGCTGCAATGTGCGGCTAATTCTTTCCTCTGGAAGGGTTTTTTACAATATATATATATATATATATATATATATATATCGACAATGCTCACTCCAATCACAACTTCCAGCCGGATTCGCATAGAAGACGAGGCAGACCCAGTTTGGTGCTTTAAATTTTATTTCTTAAACGCCACCAAAATCCTCACGACGCGTTTCGGCAGATCCCTGCCTTGATCACATGACTATATATATATATATATATATATATATATATATATATATATATATATATATATATATATATATATATATATATATATATATATATATATATATCCTACTGGCGGTCCTCAGTAGGTGGTTATAGTTAGGACCTATTTTCCATAGGAAATCCGCAACATTCAATTCCAAATAACTTTGGTGCCGGTTGACCAATCTTCACGAAATGTTCAAAACTTGTGGGGCGCTCCAGTCCGCTCCTATCCTGAAAGTAAAAGGGGGGTCCCAAAATGTGTTTTCCCAATGCAATTTTAGGAACCTTTAGTCGCATCCAAGAAGTGTTGGGGGCCATCTTGGGACCAATATACATGATAGCACCTCATTAAAAAGCATTGCAGGTAATAGAAGGTTTTAAGAATTTAGTTACATTATAAATAATTTGTTGATGGTGCCATACTCATTTTAGGAATTGTGGTGTGTTCTAAGGTGATTTTACCATGTGAAAAAGCCTTCTGCTGGGATAACATTAATCATGTTTGAGAGAAAACTATTTTCTCATGCTTTTCCCACAGAGGTTTGGAAGGTGCTCTATAAGCTAAACTGAGAGCATATTTTCAGTAAATTCACATTATCTTTCTCAGTCATGTGAGAATGAAGTCCGATATTCTCAGTAAAACATGTGCATCCAACAAGGGCAGAGACTGTCAGTTGATTCCTTTGTGTTCTACTGCAGCTTCCCAGAGTATTCTAAAGAACAACTAGAGTGCTAAACTTATAACACACCTGAAGCCATCTTGATTGTAATAAAGTGGTAACTCTAAAAACGTTTAATTTAAAAAGGAACAAAATGAGGGGGTTCATTTTGCCATAGAAAGTATGATTAGTGCTGCAGAAAGAAAAATTAGTGCACATTTTGAGTGACTTCTCAAATCCTCTTCTTTTTCATTAAAAAATTCTGACATGCAGACTGAAACATGTACTTCAATACCAGCAGCAGACTTCCCTGGTGAGCAGAAGCTTTACTACAATGATTTGACGAGCAACTAGAGTGCTAACATTCAGAATTTATGGTAAATGTGTGACACATTTGAATGCCTTCTTGATGGAACCAAAGTAAAAAACTGAAAGTATTTCCTACTGAGGAGGCTGTAGTAAATGAGGAAATTAGGAAACTTCATAACAAATAGGTCTCCCAAGATGGCCGCCAGAGACAAAAAAGCCCAAATGTAGCACAAATATCACCCAAATGTAGCTCAAGTATAGCCCAATGACAGAATGTCACAGAGTGTTCTAAAGAACAACTAGAGCACTAACAGTCTTACTTATGACAAAAGTATAGAACACCTGAAGCCATATTGATTGGAATAAAGTGGTAACACTTAAAACATTTAATTTACAAAGGAACAAAATGAGGGGCTTCATTTTGCCATAGAAATTACGATTACTGCTTCAGAAAGACAAATTAGGGCACATTTTCACTTCTCAAATCCTCTTCTATTTCATTAAAAAATTCTAACATGCAGACTAAAACATGCCCTTTGAATACCAGCAGCAGACTTCCCTGATGAGAAGTAGCCCTACTACAGTAATCTAATGAGCAACTAGAGTGCTAACATTCAGAATTTATGGCAAATGTGTGACACATCTGAATGCCTTTTTGATGAAACCAAAGTAAAAAACTGAAAGTATTTCCTACTGAGGAGACTGTAGTAAATGAGGAAATTAGGAAACTTCATAACAAATAAGTCTCCCAAGATGTCCACCAGAGACAAAAGAGTACAAATGTAGCACAAATATCACCAAGATGTAGCCCAAATATAGCCCAATGAAAGAATGTCCTAGAGTGTTATAAAGAACAACTAGAGCACTAACAGTCTTACTTATGACAAAAGTATGGAACACCTGAAGCCATATTGATTGGAATAAAGTGGTAACACTTAAAACATTGAATTTGCAAAGGAACAAAATGAGGGGCTTCATTTTTTCCATAGAAATTACGATTACTGCTGCAGAAAGACAAATTAGTGCACATTTTGACTTCTCAAATCCTCTTCTATTTCATTAAAAAATTCTAACATGCAGACTGAAACATGCACTTTGAATACCAGCAGCAGACTTCCCTGGTGAGCAGTAGCTTTACTACAGTAATCTAATGAGCAACTAGAGTGCTAACATTCAGAATTTATGGCAAATGTGTGACACATCTGAATGCCTTTTTGATGGAACCAAAGTAAAAAACTGAAAGAGTTTCCTACTGAGGAGACTGTAGTAAATGAGGAAATTAGGAAACTTCATAACAAATAAGTCTCCCAAGATGTCCACCAGAGACAAAAGAGTACAAATGTAGCACAAATATCACCAAGATGTAGCCCAAATATAGCCCAATGAAAGAATGTCCTAGAGTGTTATAAAGAACAACTAGAGCACTAACAGTCTTACTTATGACAAAAGTATGGAACACCTGAAGCCATCTTGATTGGAATAAATTGGTAACACTTAAAACATTGAATTTGCAAGGGAACAAAATGAGGGGCTTCATTTTTCCATAGAAATGATGATAAGTGCTGCAGAAAGAAAAATTATGGCACATTTTGACTTCTCAAATCCTCCTCTATTTCATTAAAAAATTCTAACATGCAGACTGAAACATGCACTTTGAATACCAGCAGTAGACTTCCCTGGTTAGCAGTAGCTTTACTACAGTGATCTAATGAGCAACTAGAGTGCTAACATTCAGAATATATGGCAAATGTGTGACACATCTTAATGCCATCTTGATGGAACCAAAGTAAACAAGCATTAAAAATGCAATAGGTCTCGCCCTCTTTTAAGTTAAAGCAATTCTCTTTGTAATTAGGTGGCTTTTTAGCTTTGCTTTTAATAGTGTTTTTCAAACTTTCATGTACATAACATGCATATGTATGCGTATATGTATATGTATGCATGCATTTATATTTGTATTTATATAGATATGCAGATTATATATATGCTTATGTATATATATAGGGCCCGAAACGCGTCATGGCGGACAGAGGGATGCACTAAATAAAATTCAGCAAATCTACCTGAATGGGTCCGGTTCGTTCTTTTTGTCCTGTGGCAGTGGATATCTAGACGAAGTTCCTGGAATATATACATATACCTATATATACCTATATATACCTTTACACACACACACACACACACACACACATATATATATATATATATATATATATAAATATATATATATATATATATATATATATATATATATATATATATATATATATATATATATATATATATATATATATATATATATATATATATATATATATATATATATATATATATATATTCCGCTCCGTGGGGTTGTCCAAAAAGCGGGTAGCACTCAAGAGGTGGACAACCTGGAGCGACAATATATATATATATATATATATATATATATATATATATATATATATATATATATATATATATATATATATATATATATATATATATATATATATATATATATATATATGTTATAGTTAGCTGGACATTTCACTCGTACAAAACCATTTAAATTTCTCCGTTATAGTTAGTTGTACTAACTATAACTCGTGCGCCCGCAATCCACTGCTGATGATGTCACATATTACATCATTCATGACATGGTCAGTGACATCACTGATGTGCTGAGAAGAACCTACTTTTTCTTCATTGGAGACCCGAATTTCCTTTCTGCAGAGAAAAATGGCCACACCACTGCAAGAGTCGTCTGATTCTGACCATTCAGATACAGAGGGATTTCTACCAGAACCTCCCCGTCCCGAAAACTACTCATCCATCGAATGGAAATTTTTTACTTTTCCCGGAGGGACAAAAAAAGTTAATGCCACCAAGGTGACATGTAAGATTTGCAAGGCTGTGCTATCCAGAGGAGATCCTAATAAAAATACTCCTGTGGCACTGCAGGTATGCGGAAGCACCTACAATCCCTGCATCCAGTGAATTACGCTCATGAAGAATGCAGAAGACTCTGCCAAAATGCACCTCCGCCACTGGCAATTTCAAGTACTTCTGGGGCATCATCTTCAACCTCAAGTTTAGATGAATGAATGTGTAGTGCATAATTGACTGAAATAATGCATTTGTGGTGTATGGTGAATGTATAAGTGCAGAACTATAAGGAAGTCCTGCAGCATGACACTGTAAGCTCTTTAGGTACAGCATGCTGTGGGACTTCCGATGCATAGGGATGCAACATATGTACATAAATATGTTGCAAGTCTATGCTTCCCTCTGCACTGCTGCTTAAACTGCAGTCATGTGCTGACACAGGCACCCTTGCACCATGGTGCAAGGATGTCTGTGTCATATGGAGTTTGTTTTTGTGGAAATAAACACACCTTCTGCACAAAAACAATCAGTGAAGGCATTTTTCTCCTTCAATGTATGCTGTGCATTTTAGCATACATTCAAAGAGAAAAAATTAGGAGAAATAAAAATAATTCTCCTTGTTGTGCCATGCTACACCAATTGGAGGATGCTGCAGCATTCAATAATATGTCCAGATTTATAATTTCTGATAAATCTAGAGATGTGTCTTGTTCTATGAGTGTTCTGTGCAAACAAGAACAGCAACACCCATAGAACGCCCTTTCAAAGCAAATTGGTATGAATGATGAGGTCATATTTACATGGAGAAGAAAAGGTACACAGACTGCCTTTTCCTCTCTCTGTAAATATGAAAAAGTGATTTGCGCTATAACTATGATGCAAAAAGTGACATATTATTGGTACAGAATGCTTCTAAATTTGCCCCATAAGTGCTTAGGTATTGGCATACTGTTACAATAACAACATATTGCTAGTTAATTGTTTGAAAAAAATTGCATGAGAGTGATGGGAGGTAAGCACAGACTTATGTCTGCAAATATGCTCAAAGAAGAATGATTGAAATGATTGTAGTTCTTCAATAGGTACAATAGGAAATATTATGAACCAATGAAATCTCTTTTTTTTCAGGTCACACAATATCCTATGACAGTGAGATTCCAAAACTATATAGGTATAAACTGGGTTGCTCTTAAAAACCTGAGTTGAGCGCCTCACTCAAATCCACTCTGCCAATGGCGTTATGATCAAGGCAAATAACAGGGGAGACAGCGGGCATTTCAAACCTGTGCCTCTTGCTATAGGAAATGGGGTGGAGCACCCCATTCACCCAGACTTGTGCCCATGGGGTATTGTACAGCATGGCTACACAATTGAGGGCTTGAGGGCTAAAGTGTTTCCTATGGGTCACCTGAAACATATAAGGACAGTGCATTGAATCTAAGCCATTTTGGGAATATACGAGTACCAGCCCTATTGGCCTATGTAGTTCTTTTGTCCAAGCCAAAGCGATTTTCAGGCGCCTAAGACTGTGTTGTGTGCTCATGCCAGGCATTAAGCTATTGCGTATGACCTTCACCAATCTGTTAGAGTATTTTAGCTAAAATCTTGGTCTATGTTAATTAACAAGATTGCGCAGTATGATACACACTCAGATTTCAGTGTAAGCGATATGGTAGCACCCCTTAGATTGTAAACGGGGGAGGACATTTGTGTGGCCTCCTCAAACATTGCCAGCATGTGTGCCGTTAGTAATAATGCATCCCTCTTGCATACATCTTGAAAAAATCAAGTAGGAAGGTGTTAAGAGCCAAGTCCTTAACTTGAGTCATCTTCAATTGATCAGCGCTTCCTGTCATTTGTAACCCTGTGTTTCTAGGGTCAGAATATTCTGACCACAGTGTCTGAGTCCTCGTCTTACAAATTTGTCGTAATCCAGATAGCGAAGCATATATTTTATTTATTTATTTATTCATTCATTTATTTATTTATTAATCTTATAAAGCGCGACAGCTACCCGTAAGGGTTTCCCGGCGCTGAATGACAGTAGTAGCAGAATACAGTCCAGAGGGAAATTATTGGACAAAAAGCCAGGTCTTTACGGCTTTACGGAAGCGGATGTGACAGTGCTCCATATGCAAATTCAAGGGAAGGGAGTTCCAGAGTTTGGGTCCTAAGGTGGCAAAAGAGCGACCACCCACTCTGAAAGCCTGAACTTAGGAACACAGAAAAGGTGTTGGGAAGAAGAACGGAGAGAACGTGCAGGTACATAAAGTTTAACAAGGGACTGGAGATAGGAAGGGGCGACTCCAATTTTGATCTTGTGCATAAAGCACAATGCCTTGAACTTTACCCGATTGTCAAGGTTGAGCCAATGCAGTTCCTTAAGACGCTCCGTAATATGATCGCGTTTTCGACAACCACAGAGAAGCCGTGCAGCGGTATTTTGAACTAGTTGAAGACGGCGCATGACCGCCCTGGTAGCCCCCAGATAGAGCACGTTCCCGTAGTCCAATCTGGAGGTCACCAGGGCCGTCACAACGGATCTCTGGGTGTCGGAAGGCAGAATCCAGAATATTTTTCTCAGCCCCCTTAAGATGGTAAAACAGGTGGCTGCAACTTTATTGGCCTGGTCTTTCATTGATAGATACCTATCAATAATGACCCCAAGATTACGCGCTCGTTCAGAGGGAACGGGTAAGCAGCCCATGGTCGAAGGCCAATGTCTCGAGCTCCATAGATCAGGCTTATTACCAAAGACAAGCACCTCCGTCTTATCGCTATTTAGTTTGAGAAAATTGCGATTCATCCACCGGGAGATCTCGCTAAGACCCGTTTACAAGGATGAAGGAGAGGTGGGATCAGCTTGAGATAGGGAAAACACAATCTGTGAGTCGTCAGCGTAGGTGAATAGATTTAGACATATAGCAAAATGTGCAACAATGTCAGCCAGGCAGGTAATCAAATTTGATGGACCAGTCTTCAGGCTATGTCTTGCTTGGAGATAGCCCTGCTTTAATACAACTACCAAGGCACACACATCTGGTTTTAACATATGACATCCTTTGAATGGGTTAAAAACGAAGGACCATGGTGCTTTATTTTGTTCTAAGATCTTAGGACTGATAATAAGGTTCTGACAGCCATTGTAGATAATCTGGATATGTGTGATGAGAGGCAGTCATTGTCGCTGGAGCACTAGCATCTCTCATTGGGGTGTGTTGCAGATTACGTACAGGCTCAGGTGGTTGCCTGTAGATCTCAGCGGTTTAGAGATGTGCTTTAAAATTGCTGTATTGGTTGATAAGGAGCAAGTGAAAGGTTTTGAGGCTGGAGTTGTATTGTTTTTCTCCCTCTATCAACCTCCTAGTTTGACTGTACGGGATTTAGCGGAATGAAATCAAGTGTTGTGTGGATCCTTTTGAGAGGAGGGTGTTTGCTTTGTCCTCTTTACCAAAGACCATTGTTCTGAGTGAACATTTTTGGAGCTGGTGTGTACGCTGAGGTACTGTTCACTGTTTATGGACAAATTTTGCTAAATCAGAGTGATGATTAAATGGAAGAGACTAGAAGAAGTTAAGCTATACTTACCTATATATACTAACCTTCACAATATATTGGCCCTCAATATTTAGTCAACAATATTCTGGTAGCACGATATTCCGGAGTTGATATTAACTTGGACTATGCTTTATTGCACCCAGTAACTGTCAGGTGTGATAAGGTGTGCATCACTCATAATTCAGACCGATAAACAAACAGAGGTTTTCTTGTGGGTGGGAATTTTCCAGTCTACTTGTAATGAGGTTTTTAGAATAATAAAAAGATATGGTAGGTGGCAAAGCAGTGGATTTTGTTGAACAGGGAGACAAACATGTTGTTAGTGAAAATGATAAACGTTTTTAGAGGTGAAGTAAGATAAGTTGTGGCCGAAGGTGGGGAACTTGTTTCATTGTGTTGAGGCAATGCCTAGTACAGTACAATATTTGTGTAGTGATACCTTGCAAACCACAGTGTGTCATGACATGGACAATTGAGAGGACTCCATTGGTAGATAACGCCTTTGTGGTATATCATTTTTAAGTTATTAAGGACAGACAACACAACCGTTTCAGTTTCCTAGCGGGAGCCTGACTTTTAATAGCTGGTGGAGTTTCTGATGAGTTTGTGTGGGCCCATAAGGCAAACACTAAAATAAAAGCATTGATTGAGTTTGGACAGTAGCTGGCTGAGCAGTTGGGTTCAGGCCAAAAAATTACCAGATGACTCGTCATCAGGGATATCCTGTTTAATTCCTCAGCTACAGATTCATAACCTGGGGGCATATTAGCAAGGGCGATATCGCCGCTGTAGCTGTGCTTTTTCCCGCTAAAGCGGCAATATTTTTATCCCCCTATTAGCAAACTCTCGTTAACAGTAGTTAGCGACAGCTTTTAAGCAATAGCTACAGGTTTGGGGCCCGCTTTGCATGTCATTGATATTTATCGCTAATGACATGCAAAGTGGGCGTACCCAACCTGTTAGCTGCTGAAAGCAGTCGCTAACACAGCTATCGCTTGTTGGCAAGGCAGGCGAAGCAATTAAAAAAGTTGTGCTAAGCGCGAATATCGCCAGAACCTAACGCTTGCTCAGACCATGACTTAACCTGTTTATCCAATGGGAGGTGGATAATCAGGTTAAGTTCCCATTAGCGTTAATGCCTGAATATCACCAGCAATATTCACGCATTGAGCCGCTATCGCCGGATATTTTATCGCATTAGAGATAAACGTTGCTAATAGCATGTTATCTCTGCGATAATATCCGGCGATAGGCAGCGATAAAACAAAAAAGCGCTACGCGCATTTAGCGATAAATATCGCTATTTTTGCTTATATGCCCCCAAATGTATTCTGGGTTTTGTCAGGATTAGCAATTGACGAATGTTCTAGATTACAGTGGTTTGAAGAAGGAAATACGGGACTGAATTAGGTTTTTTCTAGTGTCAAGAAGTCCTGGTAGTGTGAGTTTAGCAACATGGCTATTGCCATTCTGGGTGAATAAATAACAGATTGCATTCTCAGTTCATATTGTTGACTATCAATGCACGAATTTAAGCAGTTTCTGAGGTGAAAGGTGAAAGTGGGGTGGCAGTGGTGGTGCCCACAGCAGAGAAGTGAGACGGGGTAAATGGTGTTGACTCTGTTGCTTCAGATCCTGGACTTCAGTGTTGAGCACCAGGGTTTATAGATTATAGAGAGGGAGGTGACGAACTGTTTTTTTTTTTCATCTGTGTTTTTGACTGCAAGGTTCTGTGGGAGAGTTCCACCGCGCTGTAAGTAGAAACCAAGACGTGGATGCAGAAGTGATGTGATAGAAGGACAAGCTGAAGATGGATGTCATGAGCATTTTATGGGGTGAGCATAAACTGTCAGTGGTTAAAGGAGGGTTGGTCTCATGTTGGACCACCATTCTTAAATGCAGCACTGATTGGGCTGTCTCTTTTTGGTCGAGGGAGCCCTGATCAATGCTGTTGAACACTCTTCCGATTAGAACGAATCAGACACCCTGGAGCAGACTCCTGAACATTGTATGACAGGCCGCTCATGTTTTGAGATTATCTATTGAGGTGTCTGAGGGAGGAGAAATGTTTCAAGGTACCTCACAATGAGACATGCCCTCTTTATCTACACCAGGTGCAGAAACATAGCTGAACCCCCAAAGTCGCAAATCACTTAAAAATACTTTAGGCAAAACACTTAAAAACATGAATACAAAAGTGTCTGGTGAGGCTGAGAACCCCAGAATTAGGTAGGCGATACCAAGTGACATTCAGGCACATGCATCAAAAGAAAAAACGGTCGCGAACTGTATTTTTGCATTAGGGATGCATCATACCAAATGCAAAAATCGCAATTTAAGTAATCTCTAAATTGTGATTACTTAAATTGTGATTGCATTTAAGGAATCGCAAATTGAGATTCCTTAAATGCAATGCAACAAAGTAAAAAAATTGTGATTTTGCTAATAGGAGTGGCAAATTACCGTCAATTTGTACTTGATGGTAATTTGCAAAAACTTTGAAAAATGCACTAAAGTGCATTTTTTAAAGTTTCATTTTACACATGTGTGCAATATGTACTCATATGCAGATTTCAGGGGTGCAACAGGGTGTTCTTTTGACACCCTTGCACCCTTGAAATTGCATGCGCAATTTGCGAGTACCTATTGGATACTCGCAAATTGCGAATGCAATTCCCATTCATTCCTATGGGCCTCTAGGCCCATAGGGATGCATAGGAAGACATTCCTTAATTGCGACTCGTAATTTGCGAGTCGCAATTAAGGAATGTTCAGCGATTGGTACATGCATAGGCTTTTGCGATACCTTAATTACGATTCCTTAATAATCGCAATTAAGGAATCGCAAACGTCTACCTTGATGCATGTACCTGTTAGTCTATGGCCCCTGACCTGACTGACTCCGCCCGTGCCCTGCAGGCCTTTCAGAGGTACCATTGTAGCAGGTGCGCAACACCCATTGGACTCAAAGGGCTTCATCGTCGTGTGGGGCAGCGCCAGATGAGACAGCTTCCCGGGCACACACACAATCGCACCCAAGCACTTCACAGGTCTTTAAAAGACCATCCCCGCGAAATCTTTTCTAAGACCCCGCCGAAATTTGGCTCTAGTTGCGCCTCTGCATCGTAGCATACAAACCTCTTGATTTCTCAGTCGGAGAGTCTATCTGTAGACCCCCTTACATGCTTGAGGAGCAGGGAAGCAAAGCCTCCGAGCAGGCATGTTTCACTGCGGGTGCAGTGTCTCAAATCCCCCAGCCTCCTGGCTGATGCAGGGAAACCTGCGAAAAGCAAATTCTTTAAAGAATATAAAAGTCCAAGAAAATGCCAAGGCTCAGCATTAAACTGACGCAAGACCCAGAGGAATGTACTCCAAAATCCGTCGTCGCCCCCGGCCTCACCCCCGAGTCCCCCCGGCCTTCTAATCCTACAGCGGCAACTGGACGGACGGGGACAGCTGGCGGTATCCGATGGGCCCTCTGACATTACAATCCCGCCTGCCATGAACTCGGAGACACACTGGCAAAGCTGCCTTTTTGCTCATTTTTCCAGCCTGAGCGCGGAGGCGGTGCAGGCTTTACTTTTTAACCCCCCACTGCCAGTTCTGTTGACCGGATTTCGGGCTCCATTGACACGTTCTAGAACATTCCAGACGAGGTAAACAAGGAGCAGCGTCGTGAAGTGCCATTTCTTCTGCTTAGAACAATTTGTAGTAATGGGACTAGGGCTATGAGTGTGGTCACACATACACAGGCGCCCTCTAGTCTGGGATAAACTCACATGGTAATCTGGGTCAACCATCGATGCATTGACTCTCATATTTTGTGACTAACTTCCTTGCCACAACAACAATAATATAGTCACGATATAAGGGCGTTAGTCTGAATGGAGGTGGCATGTCAGGATATTGTGTGTGTGTGGGGGGGGGGAGGGGCTTTGTTGTGGGGAATCTTGGATAAATCTTGGATTTAGCACATTTATTTCCAGTACGGTAATTTGATCTGCAAATTAGTTTAGGAAATATTGACTTTTACTTCCCTGAAACTTTAAGTCGCTCTCTCTAAGGAGCATCGGGTCCAGGATAAGCCAATGTGTATCACTTAAGAGAAATCAGAACGGACCACCTAATATGAAAATAAGCATTGGCCAAGCCAACAGATCTGGCATTGGCCACCAGCCTTTTGACTTTGTTAATGCTTGTTTTATCATGATTTATGTGAAAGTTTATTGTTGGGGAAGCTGCTTGGACCATACCAATTTAAACAAGCATTTGCTATGCAATAGGTCTTGCATGAACGAGAGTTTGAGTCATGTCTTTACAATGCCAATAGCTCAAACTCTTGTAAATGTGAGACCTATGGCATTGCAAAGTAGGGCCCACCATTGTCCTGGCTGCTTCGAAAGTGAAAGCGCGCATGCGCGCTAAATGTGAGGAAAGCACGAAGTGCCTGCAGTAGGGCAAAACTCATTAAAGAAAAAAGTGCTTACAGATTAATTAAAACATACCTGTCGCAACAGAAGTAAAAGGGCCAGTCGCCATGGGAGGTTTCAAATGAAGGCAAGGCGGTGCTAAGGAGAGACTAACAAGGCGATCAAGGATTTCAGAAGTAAGCATTTTCAAAGGACAACAACACAAGCCAATGAAAAATAAGGGCGGAGAGTGGGCAGGGCTTCAAATCATGAAATCAATACAGCATGGCTCGCAAAGCAGAGCATGTGCTGCCCAGGCTCGACCTAAAAAGGCACTGACTAAAAGTGAAAATATTTTTTGGGTCTCAGAAAACACACATTGCTTTAGTTCCTGGCGCTTAGGACACCTACTTTGCATGTGGATTTGCTCCTTGAGAATGGACAGAATGTCTTTACTTACAGTGAAGTTAGCAAATGGCTGAAGTGGGCTTACCCCCTACCCCATGCTGTATGCTGCAGCGGGTGGAGTGAGAATCCAAATTAAACAAAAAAAGATGATACGTATAATTTTAGTAAAATCAAAAGATCTTGGTTAATACCAGACCTAAAAATAGGTGCCTGGATGCAAAGGTTTTCTAGGAGTCTGCTGTCGAATGATGGGGTTGCGGAATATCAAGGCCACCTAGTTTTGATTGCACTGCATACATCTTTCTTTCACCACATTACAAAACGTGTCTCTTTATTTAACACCTGCAGGTTCTTTTTCATCCCTGCTTTCTGCCTTTGCCACTGTTTTCCTCTCATCTCTTCCTCCTCCTACCCCTCTTAATGCATTTCTCTCCTTCACTGCTCGGGGCCAAAGTCTGCTGATGAAAAATAGGTTGTGATCCTATAAATGAATTCTTGTGCTCACTATCTGCATCCACTTGTACAAATGAAGCATTGCATTTTCCTTCAGCGTGCCCAAGGTCCTGGATAGTCTTTTTGTTAAGGTATCAGGGATGTCTTTTCAGAAGGAGCACCTCCAGTTTCACTATACGGCAGTGGCGGCCAGCACAGGTAAGAGTGGTGTGGCGGGGTGGGTGCAAGTCTACAGACGACGGGATAGGTAATATTAAATAAACAAAATTAAAAAAAACACTTACCATGCGCTCGCCTCATCACCGACTCACAATCCCGTAGTCTGTCGACTTCCACCCCCCCCACCCTGCCCCATTGCCCTACCGCTCTTACCTGTGCCGGCCCCCGCTGCTATCCGGTAAGGAGGCCATTGCATCAACCTAAAAACTGATCCCAAACAGGCAGATTTGCAAAATATGCCCCTTTGCGACCGGTATTTTAGCATTTGGGATGCATCATCCCAAATGCAAAAAGTGCAATTTAGTAATTGCTAAATTTGCGATTAATTAAGTTGCGATTGCATTTAAGGAATAGCAAATTGCGACTCCCTAAATACAATGTATTAAACAAAAAAAATTGCGATTTCATAAATACGAATCGCAAATTACAGTAAATATAAAGATGAAGGCAATTTGCGATTTCTTTGCAAAATGCACTTGTGTGTGCGCAACATGTGGATACATTGGAATTTCAAGGGTGCAACAGGGTATCTTTTCGGGAACCTTGCTCTACCTATTGGGTACTCACAAATTGCGCATGCAATTCCCATTCATTCCTATGGGCTTCTGGGCCCATAGGAATGAATGGGAACCAATTCCTTAATAGCAACTTGCAATTTGCGAGTCACAATTAAGTAATTTGTAGGAATCGCAATTTTTTTTTTGCGATTCCTACATGCATAGGCAATAGCGATTCGTTAATTGCGTTTCCTTAATAATCGCAATTAAAGAATCACTATTGTCTATGTTGTTGCATGTGCACCTTAAAGTGATAAATCACTGGTAGTCCTATATGTTCTGAAGTGCAATAATATTTTAAGACTTCATCAGTGATATTAACAGACAAGGCTCTCAAAATGAAGGCCTCAGGGGTATCTTGCACACATGGTAAAAATAGGCAGTAACCCAATTAAAGCACATTTTCCAACTTTGTGCAACTTTTTAGTTTTTTGTTAACACCAGCATCAGTGATGATAGACTTCCAGAACTGATACATTGTGGCCTAACCAAAGGCAGTCAAACAATTCCAGTGTCTTCTTTGGGGTACTGGGATAGCACCTCATAGGACCAGTTAGCTTCTAAACGAAAATCAGCTGTACCCTGACCCGCTGTTTCTGGTTGAAAACTTCCAGCATCATTGGCCTGAAGAGTGACCCAGGTGTATCTCTGGTAGGTTTAGGTGTCCAAAATTGAAGGTGGTAGGTATGCTCAATGTTCTGTGTCCCAAGGAAGCTCATCTTGAAGATAACAAGGGTTTGAGTCGTTCCAACATCACACAGCACATTCCCAATCCAGAAATATATGATTCAAAAGTTACAACACACCTCATGGCTGCATGAAGAAACTTTTAATATGTGGTCACAGAGACTGGACTTGCTCTGAAAAACTGCGCAGCCTGTCAGGATGCCCGAAGTGTGAGCTAGGGACACTTGTCCGCACTTACATTTGACAACTGTGGTGTGGTCCATGCTAAAATTCCACCATGACTGCCTAGGCATGACAAAGGGGTGCAGAGGAGAAGGAATCCCCACTATTGAAAATCCAATGTTGTTGCAGTGGATCAAGCTGCACCATCACTGCTCTGGGGGGGCTGCTTACCTAAATATGTGTGGTTGCTGCACAGGTCTCCTCCATTTCGGATGGTTACAAGTTAATCTAAGTGATTTCCCTGATTCCTTCTCTTACTAGAGGAGAGGTTCACACTCCGAGTTCTCCAGAGAGGTAGGCACAGCAGTTGGATCATGAGCAGGCCTCTGCATGCTTGGTCCAAGTTCAGAAAAGACACCAAGGCAGGGTTGCATCCAGCAAGCACCAGAGGTCCACACGGGTCAGGTTGATGATGGACTTTGAGTAATTGGCCACAAGGGGCCTATACATATATGTCCTAAGCATGGAGATAGATTCGGATACAGTACCATTAAGAGTTATGCGTTGTTCTGCTGCAGGCCGGTAAAGCAACTAGAGGTGTGTATTCCCTCTACACAAAGGAAAGGTGTAGTTAAGGGCTGCAGGGATGCTCACATCCATAGTGCTGTCCGGCACACAAATCCAGAGGACTGGGACACACACATAGGTGCAACATGCACACACCAAAACATATTTCTTCACACACCCTCATATGTAGGGGTCCTCAGGATTGATGGGTTTACATTATAGGAAATGGCTAGATTTTATTTGCGATAATCAGTGGAATGTAAATGTAAATGTAAATGTATTGGCATTTATATAGCGCACTACTTACCCGTAAGGTCCCAAGGCGCTTCGACTGCTGCGAAACCCTTCCTGGCTTCCCTGAGAGATGGTCCCTTAATGGGTATCTCCAGGGTGAGACCAGGCATCCCCGGCGTATGTGGGGGGCCGTTAGTGAAGATGAGGCAAGCTAATGCCCAGAGTTGCCGAGTGTGATCGCTGATCAGAGTGGGCACCGAGGCGAGAGAATTATCGAGTCCGCTGACCCTGGTCCAGAAACCTGCCGCGCCGGGAATCGAACCCTGGTCCCGGGCCGTCCTCTGCTCTCGGGTCTGCCGCCTCTAACCAGTGAGCCACACTGATTGGATAAAGCAAGAAGGGCTGCATCCCCAAAAAGCTATAAACCTATACCGTTGTCTAAATTAAATAATTGCACACTATTGGACCACATTTGGGGACCACGGTTTAGGGAATGGGTACCGGACCTCAACGCTCGGGCTGGGTTTCTTTGCCTCTGATGTCCTGGGGTCCATCCCAGTAAGACTCTGCGAACTGGTACAAGTATAACCCCTTGAGCAATTGACTCTCACTGGTAACAATGGCAAACAGTCGCAGGCTGAGCGGTTGCTTCTAGCTCAGGTCTCAACAACCACCCAGCAACACAATTATAAGAAACGTCAATCCCAGTGGTTGTGTTTGATAAAAAGAAAGTATGTTAATGCATACAGAAAACGTAATACTATGCACTATTCATAGAGATGCAGGCATTTCACTTCCCTATGGCTAATGTACAGAGGGATTGGGGATTCCCCATTTTCCCTCCTCCCATCACTTACTAACGTATTACCAAGATTGAGTCTCTATGGGTAGCTGTAGGTGCTGGGCACAGGTGCAGTGCTATGCCCTCTCTAGATTTTATGCGCTCAGTTACTCGTACTAGTCCCAACAGTTCATTTATCTCACTACAGTGGAGTGTCGGCGAAGTACCGTCCACAGCACTAATATGGCTTTCCTTCCTTCTTCTGGCAGGAGGTGCGCAAGCTGTGAGTGCTCTGGCACTCAAGTCAAGCTCACTAGGAACAGAAGCAGAGGCGCCACCTGGAGCCTGTATTAGCCCACTTCTGGCTTCAAATGAGGTGAGTGGTGAGTCATAGGGTCAGAGGTCACAGGACCACTTCGAGGTTCTCTTCTGCAGGCAGTATGACTGGTCAGGGTGCTGGGGGAGCAGTCCAGTCTGCTCAGGTTCAGTCTGTCATCACAGTGGGACAGTCTGCTTGGACTCATTCAAGGCTGTTCAGGCGACACAGTTCACAGCTTTGCAGCGGCATGGTCTGCTCAGTCAAAACTTTAGGGTGGAAGTGGCGCAACCACTTGGGCAAAGCTTCAGGACACTGCCACAACCTCGACACCTTCCTGCACATAAACAATCGTGCATGGCGTTTTGCACAATGCAGCACACATAAAAACTGCAAAAATGAGGAGAAATAAAGCATTTCTCCTCATTGCACCCTGTTAAGACCAGGTTTTCCCTGGTTTTAATGTTGCTGCTGCCCCATATTTCCACCACTCTAATAATTATGGGGCAGCTTCAAAATCAATGCGTGTTGCGACGGAACGCCCACTGCAACACCCGTTGCCCACCTCTTTCATGCTAAGTTTAGCGTGAAAGTGTGCCTTATTTACAAGGCAGCGTTAAGCCACATAAAGTGGCTTAACACTGCCTTGTAAATAAGGCAAAGCCCGTATCGCCAACACAATGTCAGCAAAAAGTGACGTTCTGGTGGCGATAGGGGCTTGTAAATATGCCCATGTATCTTTTTCTCTCTTTTCAGTACCTGGAAGCCAGTAAGTCCATGTGTTTAATATCAGTGTATGCATTACTTACCCACTCTCTTTTTCCTCACTCAGTTGTTCTTCCCTTCTCCTTTCATGCCCATCTATCCTTGGCTCTCACCTCTTCCCACCCCCTTCCGCTGTGACTCCTGCCAAGGTGGGATTAATTGAGCGGGTGTGTTATGGACCACAGTGTCCAAGCGTTGGCACTCAGATGGAAAGGCAGCTGTGAATCGACAACACGCGATAGCATTCCTCACCCCACTTCCTCACCACACATGCCAAGGGCTGGCAAGGGTTCAGTACTGCTCATGCCCAGGCCTCCAGCAGCACTGCCCTCAAATGATCCATTTTGAGAGCATGATTTTGCACTTCTCCACAACCATGGGGAAGCATGATTGACTCTTCCTCCAAATGAAACCTGGGAGAACAAAACATCAGAAATCACATTTTTAAAAATCAGCACAGGGGAGGGAATGACTGCTAATATAACACGTGTTCCTCCATTGCTGTTTGCATTGTTGGTATCCTACTTCAGCCTTGATGTGTAATACCCTACAATACATCCTCATAGCCGCGCCTAACTTATATACTGATGGCGCAGTAATTCTAGGCATTAAGCGGCAAGGCCCACAGCAGGACTTAGACTACTTTGAAACCTACTGTAAAGTTATGCATCTCAAAATGAATCTGGCAACAATAAAGATTATATCCTAAAATAGGGAAGAAAGAAAGCAAAATGTAAGCTGGCAACTTAGGAATCACAGCTATCTTGAACTGTTGTTCAACTGATTTATAGGTTAAATTTAAAGATTGCCTCTTGTAGTAGCTATGCTTTTTTGTGCATGTACAGCAATAAGGGGCTCGAATGTATGTAATGTATTTTCGGCCTTGTGATGGAAGCACCACTGGAGGCAAGCAAGTGCCAAGGATAACGATTCCGTTTTAGCAACTGATTAGCAGCTTTCAGAAGGCCCAGTTTTTGGCTACCAACCAGCAGCATTTGGTCGGTAGTGGGTGTAAGTGCATGGCACAGATTGCATTGCTGCAGCAGGTGCAGTTGCACAGGGGCCCACAGGCCTGAGGTGCACTTTGAGCCCTGTTTATTGCTATATTTTATCATTCAGACAGCAGCCAAGGGGCCCATTTCCTTCCTTGCACTGGGGCCCATGACACTGTCCATGCAACTGTATTAGTGTGGGGGGTTGAAAGGGCGTTAGTGCGTTGACGTTAATGACTTTGGCCCTCAAGAGTGTCCCGGAAATTCTCCAGGTAACTTGGGGCGCAGAGTTAGGGATTCAGGGCATACAAGTAATTATGGAGGTCAGAAGTTGCTGAAGGGGGTAGTGGGGGTTACAAGTAGGACCCTTCGGGTCCCTGTTACAAAAGAGGAATTTCGATCAATAATTCTGTGTCTGTTTTACCTGCAAATTTCTTATTTTCTCCAGTTTTTCACGCAGACATTTCTGCTGATTTTAGTCAGCGAAGTTACTTCCAGCGGATCTCCAAATGAAGAAGCTGCTGGTAATGAGACCTGCATCTACCACGGCGATGGACACTGCACCCCATCTATAAACTGCCCCCCCCAGGGCAGCGTGGGCCCCTAATGCAAGCAGGGAAAAAAGGCGGCTTACTCTGCCTCGAGTCAACTGGGTAATAAAGGGCAGCCATGATTGGGATACATTGCGCCTCTCACACCTCTGGGCCCCAGCGCTACTTCACCCCCTACACCAAGGATAGCTGCACCCTGGTTACAACAGGCTACTTTACTGATTACCAATAAATAAGGGATCTGACCAAGTGAAAAGAGTGGTGTTAGTGGATTTTAATTTTACTACAATTATATATAATATACATATAGGGGTTTCAGCCAGCCCTTTTCATCTATTGGACTGTTGTTGTGCCATTCACATTTTTCTTGCGTCCACTGCAGCATACAGCATGGGACAATAGGTCCGCCCACTGAAGCCATTGGTTAACTTCGCTGTGTGTGGGAGAAGGTTTGGTCACACATCTCTCGTATGTTTGCTATCTCCATTCCTTATTCTTTCCCTATTCTCTGCTGGTAGTCTCTCTGACTTTATAGAACTTACTCCGCATACTCATGGTCTTTTTGATCTCAGGCTTGCTCTGGCTTTTCAACACATTTCCTTCAATTGGAAAACGCTCACAAAACTTTCCATACAACATTGGCGAAACACTCTCTGTCATTTCCACAGATTAGATGTAGCTTTTGCCTCCCCGTGTAAACCAATATTTAATAGAGAACTGTTTTGGTTGCATCTCACCTCCTATTTGGACCGAATGGTACTAAAGAAAGTTTCGCATTTATCCTCTGAGAATTTTAAGTCTCCCTGAATGATATTATCTGTGTTTTCTCTTGTTCTATATTTTACCCTTATACGTTGTTTTACATTTAAATGTACTTGACGTGCTATTTTTAACTTATGTTGGATATGTAATCTAGTATGCGTTATCCTACTTCATGTTTTTATTGAATAAGATTAATATTTCCTATTTCTACCCTCCTCCTCCTTACTCTAACCCTCCCCCTCTTCTTCTCCCTCTCTCCTTCCCTCCTGAAAAAGAAAAAAACAGAAACAATGCTTCTACTCTTCTTTTACAGGTATCAGCTTTTTCAGCTATTTCATCTTTGATTTTGTTCTATGTATTGCTGATATATTTTGTATTCTAATAAATGCTAATAAAGCTCTTCAAATTACCCCCCCCCCCCCAAAAAAAACTTTGCTGTGTGTGGTGACATTCTGCTCTTTCAGAAGGAACACATCCACACACAGTAGTTTCCCTGATGCTAAAGGCTGCAATGCCCATGTGTTCTTTTGGAGATAAAAATATGTTTGCTTTTAGGCAATTTTTAGGTCTCGGCATCGAGACCTATTGTCATGGAGTTCGCTCTGAAGGGACCTAGAGCTGTGAACGCGCCGACCAGGGTCTGTGAACGCGCTTATGCAGGCCGGCCGAAGGCAGGCACACACACACGCACGCGCAGTCTCTCACACACACACACACACACACACACACGCAGACACACCCACACACGTGCAGACACACGCGCGCAGACACACACACACACGTCGTGCCAAGCCCCCCAAGCCCCACTTACCGCATCAGCCGCCACTCCTGATTTCTGCTGCCACCAGTCTCTGGGCCATCCACTCCATGGGCGCGGGCTTCTCGCAAAGACGGGAGTCCCGCCCCACGACAGCCGTGAGCTTGCACATCCCGAAACCGGAAGTTCGGGAGTGTGCACGCTTACGGCTTGGTTTTTTTTTTGTGATCGTGTTAGGCATAGCACCATACGTGCAGAGATTCCCACCCACGAGAAGCAATTATTTCTGAAAGGAGTCACAAAACGCTGTTTCACTGTGGCTGTTTGTCAGTCCTGCTTGTGTGAGTGAACTTCACATCAAGTGATGCAGATGCTGTCAGCTGGCCATCGCAAACCAACAGAAGAAGCCTGAGTGAGGACTGAGCAATCGTATTTATTCCTAGACATTTAATACAGTTTTGAACCATATTTCATAGTTTATCTTCTGTGCGGTATAGTCTGCGTGGTTGTCGGGTTGCTTGAGAAAAATATTTCTGGAGTTGCCCAGCGTAGTAGTGAGTGTGCAGGGTAGTGAGTGCAGAGTAGTGAGTGCAGAGTAGTGAGTGCAGAGTAGTGAGTGCAGAGTAGTGAGTGCAGAGTAGTGAGTGGAGAGTAGTGAGTGCAGAGTAGTGAGTGCAGAGTAGTGAGTGCAGAGAGTAGTGAGTGCAGAGTAGTGAGTGCAGAGTAGTGAGTGCAGAGAGTAGTGAGTGCAGAGAGTAGTGAGTGCAGAGAGTAGTGAGTGCAGAGTAGTGAGTGCAGAGTAGTGAGTAGTGAGTGCAGAGTAGTGAGTGCAGAGTAGTGAGTGCAGAGTAGTGAGTGCAGAGAGTAGTGAGTGCAGAGTAGTGAGTGCATGAGTGCAGAGAGTAGTGAGTGCAGAGAGTAGTGAGTGCAGAGAGTAGTGAGTGCAGAGAGTAGTGAGTGCAGAGAGTAGTGAGTGCAGAGTAGTGAGTGGAGAGTAGTGAGTGCAGAGTAGTGAGTGCAGAGAGTAGTGAGTGCAGAGAGTAGTGAGTGCAGAGAGTAGTGAGTGCAGAGTAGTGAGTGTAGAGTAGTGAGTAGTGAGTGCAGAGTAGTGAGTGCAGAGTAGTGAGTGCAGAGAAGTGAGTGCAGAGTAGTGAGTGCAGAGAGTAGTGAGTGCAGAGAGTAGTGAGTGCAGAGTAGTGAGTGCAGAGTAGTGAGTGCAGAGTAGTGAGTGCAGAGAGTAGTGAGTGCAGAGAGTAGTGAGTGCAGAGTAGTGAGTGCAGAGTAGTGAGTGCAGAGAGTAGTGAGTGCAGAGAGTAGTGAGTGCAGAGAGTAGTGAGTGCAGAGTAGTGAGTGCAGAGTAGTGAGTGCAGAGTAGTGAGTAGTGAGTGCAGAGTAGTGAGTGCAGAGTAGTGAGTGCAGAGTAGTGAGTGCAGAGTAGTGAGTGCAGAGAGTAGTGAGTGCAGAGTAGTGAGTGCAGAGTAGTGAGTGCAGAGTAGTGAGTGCAGAGAGTAGTGAGTGCAGAGAGTAGTGAGTGCAGAGTAGTGAGTGCAGAGAGTAGTGAGTGCAGAGAGTAGTGAGTGCAGAGAGTAGTGAGTGCAGAGAGTAGTGAGTGCAGAGAGTAGTGAGTGCAGAGTAGTGAGTGCAGAGTAGTGAGTGCAGAGTAGTGAGTGCAGAGTAGTGAGTGCAGAGAGTAGTGAGTGCAGAGAGTAGTGAGTGCAGAGAGTAGTGAGTGCAGAGAGTAGTGAGTGCAGAGTAGTGAGTGCAGAGTAGTGAGTGCAGAGTAGTGAGTGTGCAGGGTAGTGAGTGTGCAGGGTAGTGAGTGTGCAGAGTAGTGAGTGCAGAGTAGTGAGTGCAGAGTAGTGAGTGCAGAGAGTAGTGAGTGCAGAGTAGTGAGTGCAGAGTAGTGAGTGCAGAGTAGTGAGTGCAGAGTAGTGAGTGCAGAGAGTAGTGAGTGCAGAGTAGTGAGTGCAGAGTAGTGAGTGCAGAGAGTAGTGAGTGCAGAGAGTAGTGAGTGCAGAGAGTAGTGAGTGCAGAGAGTAGTGAGTGCAGAGTAGTGAGTAGTGAGTGCAGAGTAGTGAGTGCAGAGTAGTGAGTAGTGAGTGCAGAGTAGTGAGTGCAGAGTAGTGAGTAGTGAGTGCAGAGAGTAGTGAGTGCAGAGAGTAGTGAGTGCAGAGAGTAGTGAGTGCAGAGAGTAGTGAGTGCAGAGAGTAGTGAGTGCAGAGTAGTGAGTGCAGAGTAGTGAGTAGTGAGTGCAGAGTAGTGAGTGCAGAGTAGTGAGTGCAGAGTAGTGAGTGCAGAGTAGTGAGTGCAGAGTAGTGAGTGCAGAGAGTAGTGAGTGCAGAGAGTAGTGAGTGCAGAGAGTAGTGAGTGCAGAGAGTAGTGAGTGCAGAGAGTAGTGAGTGCAGAGTAGTGAGTGCAGAGTAGTGAGTAGTGAGTGCAGAGTAGTGAGTGCAGAGTAGTGAGTGCAGAGTAGTGAGTGCAGAGAGTAGTGAGTGCAGAGTAGTGAGTGCAGAGAGTAGTGAGTGCAGAGAGTAGTGAGTGCAGAGAGTAGTGAGTGCAGAGAGTAGTGAGTGCAGAGTAGTGAGTAGTGAGTGCAGAGTAGTGAGTGCAGAGTAGTGAGTGCAGAGTAGTGAGTGCAGAGAGTAGTGAGTGCAGAGAGTAGTGAGTGCAGAGAGTAGTGAGTGCAGAGTAGTGAGTGGAGAGTAGTGAGTGGAGAGTAGTGAGTGCAGAGTAGTGAGTGCAGAGAGTAGTGAGTGCAGAGAGTAGTGAGTGCAGAGAGTAGTGAGTGCAGAGTAGTGAGTGTAGAGTAGTGAGTAGTGAGTGCAGAGTAGTGAGTGCAGAGTAGTGAGTGCAGAGTAGTGAGTGCAGAGTAGTGAGTGCAGAGTAGTGAGTGCAGAGAGTAGTGAGTGCAGAGTAGTGAGTGCAGAGTAGTGAGTGCAGAGTAGTGAGTGCAGAGTAGTGAGTGCAGAGTAGTGAGTGCAGAGAGTAGTGAGTGCAGAGAGTAGTGAGTGCAGAGAGTAGTGAGTGCAGAGTAGTGAGTGCAGAGTAGTGAGTGCAGAGTAGTGAGTGCAGAGTAGTGAGTGCAGAGAGTAGTGAGTGCAGAGAGTAGTGAGTGCAGAGAGTAGTGAGTGCAGAGTAGTGAGTGCAGAGTAGTGAGTGCAGAGTAGTGAGTGCAGAGTAGTGAGTGTGCAGGGTAGTGAGTGTGCAGGGTAGTGAGTGTGCAGAGTAGTGAGTGCAGAGTAGTGAGTGCAGAGTAGTGAGTGCAGAGAGTAGTGAGTGCAGAGAGTAGTGAGTGCAGAGTAGTGAGTGCAGAGTAGTGAGTGCAGAGAGTAGTGAGTGCAGAGAGTAGTGAGTGCAGAGAGTAGTGAGTGCAGAGTAGTGAGTGCAGAGAGTAGTGAGTGCAGAGAGTAGTGAGTGCAGAGAGTAGTGAGTGCAGAGTAGTGAGTAGTGAGTGCAGAGTAGTGAGTGCAGAGTAGTGAGTAGTGAGTGCAGAGTAGTGAGTGCAGAGTAGTGAGTGCAGAGAGTAGTGAGTGCAGAGAGTAGTGAGTGCAGAGAGTAGTGAGTGCAGAGAGTAGTGAGTGCAGAGAGTAGTGAGTGCAGAGTAGTGAGTGCAGAGTAGTGAGTAGTGAGTGCAGAGTAGTGAGTGCAGAGTAGTGAGTGCAGAGTAGTGAGTGCAGAGAGTAGTGAGTGCAGAGAGTAGTGAGTGCAGAGAGTAGTGAGTGCAGAGAGTAGTGAGTGCAGAGTGCAGAGTAGTGAGTGCAGAGTGCAGAGTAGTGAGTGCAGAGTAGTGAGTGCAGAGTAGTGAGTGCAGAGAGTAGTGAGTGCAGAGAGTAGTGAGTGCAGAGAGTAGTGAGTGCAGAGAGTAGTGAGTGCAGAGTAGTGAGTGCAGAGTAGTGAGTGCAGAGTAGTGAGTGCAGAGAGTAGTGAGTGCAGAGTAGTGAGTGCAGAGTAGTGAGTGCAGAGTAGTGAGTGCAGAGTAGTGAGTGCAGAGTAGTGAGTGCAGAGTAGTGAGTAGTGAGTGCAGAGTAGTGAGTGCAGAGAAGGGAGTGCAGAGTAGTGAGTAGTGAGTAGTGAGTGCAGAATAGTGAGTAGTGGGTGCAGAGTAGTGAGTGCAGAGTAGTGAGTGCAGAGTAGTGAGTGCAGAGTAGTGAGTGCAGAGTAGTGAGTGCAGAGTAGTGAGTGCAGAGTAGTGAGTAGTGAGTGCAGAGAGTAGTGAGTGCAGAGTAGTGAGTGCAGAGTAGTGAGTGCAGAGTAGTGAGTGCAGAGTAGTGAGTAGTGAGTGCAGAGTAGTGAGTGCAGAGTAGTGAGTAGTGAGTGCAGAGTAGTGAGTGCAGAGTAGTGAGTAGTGAGTGCAGAGTAGTGAGTGCAGAGTAGTGAGTAGTGAGTAGTGAGTGCAGAGTAGTGAGTAGTGAGTGCAGAGTAGTGAGTAGTGAGTGCAGAGTAGTGAGTGCAGAGTAGTGAGTAGTGAGTGCAGAGTAGTGAGTAGTGAGTGCAGAGTAGTGAGTGCAGAGTAGTGAGTAGTGAGTGCTGAGTAGTGAGTAGTGAGTGCAGAGTAGTGAGTAGTGAGTGCAGAGTAGTGAGTAGTGAGTGCAGAGTAGTGAGTAGTGAGTGCTGAGTAGTGAGTGCAGAGTAGTGAGTAGTGAGTAGTGAGTGCTGAGTAGTGAGTGCAGAGTAGTGAGTGCAAAGTAGTGAGTGCAGAGTAGTGAGTGCCGAGTAGTGAGTGCAGAGTAGTGAGTGCAGAGTAGTGAGTGCAGAGTAGTGAGTGCAGAGTAGTGAGTAGTGAGTAGTGAGTAGTGAGTAGTGAGTAGTGGGTGCAAAGTAGTGAGTGCCGAGTAGTGAGTGCCGAGTAGTGAGTGCCGAGTAGTGAGTGCAGAGTAGTGAGTGCAGAGTAGTGAGTGCAGAGTAGTGAGTGCAGAGTAGTGAGTAGTGAGTAGTGAGTGCTGAGTAGTGAGTAGTGAGTGCAGAGTAGTGAGTAGTGAGTGCAAAGTAGTGAGTGCAGAGTAGTGAGTGCACACTAGTGAGTGCAGAGTTGTGAGTGTGTAGAGTAGTGAGTGCAGAGTAGTGAGTGCAGAGTAGTGAGTGTGTAGAGTAGTGAGTGCAGGGTAGTGAGTGCAGGGTAGTGAGTGCAGAGTAGTGAGTGCAGAGTAGTGAGTGCAGAGTAGTGAGTGCAGAGTAGTGAGTGCAGAGTAGTGAGTGCAGAGAGTAGTGAGTGCAGAGAGTAGTGAGTGCAGAGTAGTGAGTGCAGAGTAGTGAGTGCAGAGTAGTGAGTGCAGAGAGTAGTGAGTGCAGAGAGTAGTGAGTGCAGAGTAGTGAGTGCAGAGAGTAGTGAGTGCAGAGTAGTGAGTAGTGAGTGCAGAGTAGTGAGTAGTGAGTGCAGAGTAGTGAGTGCAGAGTAGTGAGTGCAGAGTAGTGAGTGCAGAGTAGTGAGTAGTGAGTAGTGAGTAGTGAGTGCAGAGTAGTGAGTGCAGAGTAGTGAGTGCAGAGTAGTGAGTAGTGAGTGCAGAGTAGTGAGTGCAGAGTAGTGAGTAGTGAGTGCAGAGTAGTGAGTGCAGAGTAGTGAGTAGTGAGTGCAGAGTAGTGAGTGCAGAGTAGTGAGTAGTGAGTGCAGAGTAGTGAGTGCAGAGTAGTGAGTGCAGAGTAGTGAGTGCAGAGTAGTGAGTAGTGAGTGCAGAGTAGTGAGTGCAGAGTAGTGAGTAGTGAGTGTGCAGGGTAGTGAGTGCAGAGTAGTGAGTGCAGAGTAGTGAGTGCAGAGAGTAGTGAGTGCAGAGTAGTGAGTGCAGAGTAGTGAGTGCAGAGTAGTGAGTGCAGAGAGTAGTGAGTGCAGAGTAGTGAGTGCAGAGAGTAGTGAGTGCAGAGAGTAGTGAGTGCAGAGTAGTGAGTAGTGAGTGCAGAGTAGTGAGTGCAGAGTAGTGAGTAGTGAGTGCAGAGTAGTGAGTAGTGAGTGCAGAGTAGTGAGTGCAGAGTAGTGAGTAGTGAGTGTGCAGGGTAGTGAGTGCAGAGTAGTGAGTGCAGAGTAGTGAGTGCAGAGAGTAGTGAGTGCAGAGTAGTGAGTGCAGAGTAGTGAGTGCAGAGTAGTGAGTGCAGAGTAGTGAGTGCAGAGAGTAGTGAGTGCAGAGTAGTGAGTGCAGAGAGTAGTGAGTGCAGAGAGTAGTGAGTGCAGAGTAGTGAGTGCAGAGTAGTGAGTGCAGAGTAGTGAGTGCAGAGAGTAGTGAGTGCAGAGAGTAGTGAGTGCAGAGTAGTGAGTGCAGAGAGTAGTGAGTGCAGAGTAGTGAGTAGTGAGTGCAGAGTAGTGAGTAGTGAGTGCAGAGTAGTGAGTGCAGAGTAGTGAGTGCAGAGTAGTGAGTGCAGAGTAGTGAGTAGTGAGTAGTGAGTAGTGAGTGCAGAGTAGTGAGTGCAGAGTAGTGAGTGCAGAGTAGTGAGTAGTGAGTGCAGAGTAGTGAGTGCAGAGTAGTGAGTAGTGAGTGCAGAGTAGTGAGTGCAGAGTAGTGAGTAGTGAGTGCAGAGTAGTGAGTGCAGAGTAGTGAGTAGTGAGTGCAGAGTAGTGAGTGCAGAGTAGTGAGTGCAGAGTAGTGAGTGCAGAGTAGTGAGTAGTGAGTGCAGAGTAGTGAGTGCAGAGTAGTGAGTAGTGAGTGTGCAGGGTAGTGAGTGCAGAGTAGTGAGTGCAGAGAGTAGTGAGTGCAGAGAGTAGTGAGTGCAGAGAGTAGTGAGTGCAGAGTAGTGAGTGCAGAGTAGTGAGTAGTGAGTGCAGAGTAGTGAGTGCAGAGTAGTGAGTGCAGAGTAGTGAGTGCAGAGTAGTGAGTGCAGAGTAGTGAGTGCAGAGTAGTGAGTAGTGAGTGCAGAGTAGTGAGTGCAGAGTAGTGAGTGCAGAGTAGTGAGTGCAGAGTAGTGAGTGCAGAGTAGTGAGTGCAGAGTAGTGAGTGTGCAGGGTAGTGAGTGCAGAGTAGTGAGTGCAGAGAGTAGTGAGTGCAGAGAGTAGTGAGTGCAGAGAGTAGTGAGTGCAGAGAGTAGTGAGTGCAGAGAGTAGTGAGTGCATAGAGTAGTGAGTGCAGAGCGCAGAGTAGTGAGTGCAGAGTGCAGAGTAGTGAGTGCAGAGTGCAGAGTAGTGAGTGCAGAGTGCAGAGTAGTGAGTGCAGAGTAGTGAGTGCAGAGTAGTGAGTGCAGAGTAGTGAGTGCAGAGAGTAGTGAGTGCAGAGAGTAGTGAGTGCAGAGAGTAGTGAGTGCAGAGAGTAGTGAGTGCAGAGAGTAGTGAGTGCAGAGTAGTGAGTAGTGAGTGCAGAGTAGTGAGTGCAGAGTAGTGAGTGCAGAGTAGTGAGTGCAGAGTAGTGAGTGCAGAGTAGTGAGTGTGCAGGGTAGTGAGTGCAGAGTAGTGAGTGCAGAGTAGTGAGTGCAGAGTAGTGAGTGCAGAGTAGTGAGTGCAGAGAGTAGTGAGTGCAGAGAGTAGTGAGTGCAGAGAGTAGTGAGTGCAGAGAGTAGTGAGTGCAGAGTAGTGAGTGCAGAGTAGTGAGTAGTGAGTGCAGAGTAGTGAGTGCAGAGTAGTGAGTGCAGAGTAGTGAGTAGTGAGTGCAGAGTAGTGAGTGCAGAGTAGTGAGTGCAGAGTAGTGAGTGCAGAGTAGTGAGTGCAGAGTAGTGAGTGCAGAGTAGTGAGTAGTGAGTGCAGAGTAGTGAGTGCAGAGTAGTGAGTAGTGAGTGTGCAGGGTAGTGAGTGCAGAGTAGTGAGTGCAGAGAGTAGCGAGTGCAGAGAGTAGTGAGTGCAGAGAGTAGTGAGTGCAGAGTAGTGAGTGCAGAGTAGTGAGTAGTGAGTGCAGAGTAGTGAGTGCAGAGTAGTGAGTGCAGAGTAGTGAGTGCAGAGTAGTGAGTGCAGAGTAGTGAGTAGTGAGTGCAGAGTAGTGAGTGCAGAGTAGTGAGTGCAGAGTAGTGAGTGTGCAGGGTAGTGAGTGCAGAGTAGTGAGTGCAGAGAGTAGTGAGTGCAGAGAGTAGTGAGTGCAGAGAGTAGTGAGTGCAGAGAGTAGTGAGTGAAGAGAGTAGTGAGTGCAGAGCGCAGAGTAGTGAGTGCAGAGTGCAGAGTAGTGAGTGCAGAGTGCAGAGTAGTGAGTGCAGAGTGCAGAGTAGTGAGTGCAGAGTGCAGAGTAGTGAGTGCAGAGTAGTGAGTGCAGAGTAGTGAGTGCAGAGTAGTGAGTGCAGAGTAGTGAGTAGTGAGTGTGCAGGGTAGTGAGTGCAGAGTAGTGAGTGCAGAGAGTAGTGAGTGCAGAGAGTAGTGAGTGCAGAGAGTAGTGAGTGCAGAGTAGTGAGTGCAGAGTAGTGAGTAGTGAGTGCAGAGTAGTGAGTGCAGAGTAGTGAGTGCAGAGTAGTGAGTGCAGAGTAGTGAGTGCAGAGTAGTGAGTGCAGAGTAGTGAGTAGTGAGTGCAGAGTAGTGAGTGCAGAGTAGTGAGTGCAGAGTAGTGAGTGCAGAGTAGTGAGTGCAGAGTAGTGAGTGCAGAGTAGTGAGTGTGCAGGGTAGTGAGTGCAGAGTAGTGAGTGCAGAGAGTAGTGAGTGCAGAGAGTAGTGAGTGCAGAGAGTAGTGAGTGCAGAGAGTAGTGAGTGCAGAGAGTAGTGAGTGCATAGAGTAGTGAGTGCAGAGCGCAGAGTAGTGAGTGCAGAGTGCAGAGTAGTGAGTGCAGAGTGCAGAGTAGTGAGTGCAGAGTGCAGAGTAGTGAGTGCAGAGTAGTGAGTGCAGAGTAGTGAGTGCAGAGTAGTGAGTGCAGAGAGTAGTGAGTGCAGAGAGTAGTGAGTGCAGAGAGTAGTGAGTGCAGAGAGTAGTGAGTGCAGAGAGTAGTGAGTGCAGAGTAGTGAGTAGTGAGTGCAGAGTAGTGAGTGCAGAGTAGTGAGTGCAGAGTAGTGAGTGCAGAGTAGTGAGTGCAGAGTAGTGAGTGTGCAGGGTAGTGAGTGCAGAGTAGTGAGTGCAGAGTAGTGAGTGCAGAGTAGTGAGTGCAGAGTAGTGAGTAGTGAGTGTGCAGGGTAGTGAGTGCAGAGTAGTGAGTGCAGAGAGTAGTGAGTGCAGAGAGTAGTGAGTGCAGAGAGTAGTGAGTGCAGAGTAGTGAGTAGTGAGTGCAGAGTAGTGAGTGCAGAGTAGTGAGTGCAGAGTAGTGAGTGCAGAGTAGTGAGTGCAGAGTAGTGAGTGCAGAGTAGTGAGTGCAGAGTAGTGAGTAGTGAGTGCAGAGTAGTGAGTGCAGAGTAGTGAGTGCAGAGTAGTGAGTGTGCAGGGTAGTGAGTGCAGAGTAGTGAGTGCAGAGAGTAGTGAGTGCAGAGAGTAGTGAGTGCAGAGAGTAGTGAGTGCAGAGAGTAGTGAGTGAAGAGAGTAGTGAGTGCAGAGCGCAGAGTAGTGAGTGCAGAGTGCAGAGTAGTGAGTGCAGAGTGCAGAGTAGTGAGTGCAGAGTGCAGAGTAGTGAGTGCAGAGTGCAGAGTAGTGAGTGCAGAGTAGTGAGTGCAGAGTAGTGAGTGCAGAGTAGTGAGTGTGCAGGGTAGTGAGTGCAGAGTAGTGAGTGTGCAGGGTAGTGAGTGCAGAGTAGTGAGTGCAGAGTAGTGAGTGCAGAGAGTAGTGAGTGCAGAGAGTAGTGAGTGAAGAGAGTAGTGAGTGCAGAGCGCAGAGTAGTGAGTGCAGAGTGCAGAGTAGTGAGTGCAGAGTGCAGAGTAGTGAGTGCAGAGTGCAGAGTAGTGAGTGCAGAGTAGTGAGTGCAGAGTAGTGAGTGCAGAGTAGTGAGTGCAGAGTAGTGAGTGCAGAGTAGTGAGTGCAGAGTAGTGAGTGCAGAGTAGTGAGTGCAGAGAGTAGTGAGTGCAGAGAGTAGTGAGTGCAGAGAGTAGTGAGTGCAGAGTAGTGAGTGCAGAGTAGTTAGTGCAGAGTAGTGAGTGCAGAGTAGTGAGTGCAGAGTAGTGAGTGCAGAGTAGTGAGTGTGCAGGGTAGTGAGTGCAGAGTAGTGAGTGCAGAGTAGTGAGTGCAGAGTAGTGAGTGCAGAGAGTAGTGAGTGCAGAGAGTAGTGAGTGCAGAGTAGTGAGTGCAGAGTAGTGAGTGCAGAGTAGTGAGTGCAGAGTAGTGAGTGCAGAGTAGTGAGTGCAGAGTAGTGAGTGCAGAGTAGTGAGTGCAGAGTAGTGAGTAGTGAGTGCAGAGTAGTGAGTAGTGAGTGCAAAGTAGTGAGTGCAGAGTAGTGAGTGCAGAGTAGTGAGTGCAGAGTAGTGAGTAGTGAGTGCAGAGTAGTGAGTGCAGAGTAGTGAGTGCAGAGTAGTGAGTGCAGAGTAGTGAGTAGTGAGTGCAGAGTAGTGAGTAGTGAGTGCAAAGTAGTGAGTGCAGAGTAGTGAGTGCAGAGTAGTGAGTGCAGAGTAGTGAGTGCAGAGTAGTGAGTGTAGAGTAGTGAGTAGTGAGTGCAGAGTTGTGAGTGCAGAGTTGTGAGTGCAGAGTTGTGAGTGCAGAGTTGTGAGTGCAGAGTTGTGAGTGCAGAGTAGTGAGTGCAGAATGCAGAGTTGTGAGTGCAGAGTAGTGAGTGCAGGTGCAGAGCAGTAAGTGCAGGTGCAGAGCGGTGTGTGCTGTTGAGTGCAGAGTGCTGTGTGCTGTTGAGTGCAGAGTGCTGTGTGTTGTTGAGTGCAGAGTGCTGTGTGCTGTTGAGTGCAGAGTGCTGTGTGCTGTTGAGTGCAGAGTGCTGTGTATTGGCAATGTAAATGACAATGTCATTTGTTTATGATTTAAAGAAAAAAAAAGAAATGTCATGAGCAATGCCAATAGCTCTTCCTTTAATGATGCCGAGACCATTGCATTGTAAATGCTTGTTTTAATATGTTGGCAACAGCCCAGTCGTTCCTCCAACAATAAGGCTTTACAAAAATAATGACGAAACAAAACAAGCATTGATAAAGCCCAAATGATGGTAATAAATGCCGGGCCTATCAACTTTCCCAATGCTCGTTTGATGTTTAATGCCGGAAATCTGACAAGACATAAACCAATCATGCTGAGGTTTATGACCATGCCATAGTCCTTGGTAGAGGGAGTGTCTGCATGTTGGTGAAAGAGGACTAGGAATGAACAGTGTCGAAGACAGGGGGTGCTAGGAAATACATGTTTTCAGTTTTAGAGGAGATTAGCATCTGTGTAGTTATGCTCAATGGAAATCGAGTCGCTCTTAGGTCGTCAGAGATACCAGATTGGAAATGAGATGAGAACGATGAGAAGGAGAATATTTGCATGATATCCGTATACAGGTAACCAAACGAGGAAATTACGTTGCCAACTGTGGTGGAATGTGGGATGAAGAGGAGTATACCTAAGACTGAGTCTTGGGGGATGCCAACTAAAAGGGTAACCAGTAGGGAGCAGGAGAAACACCAGGAGACAGAGAAGAATTGGTTGTTGTGGTGTGATAGCTCCCAGATAAATGAGCAGCTAGTGATGCCAGGGGTTTTGAGGTTTACTATCAGCGGGGTGGTCATCCGCATCACATTTTTTAGAGAGATACAGAAGAACTAAGATGATGGAGGGGATTCTGGTGTTTAATGGTGATGAACTTCTCATTTGTATTAGGTAGAGTTTAAGTCAAGAGAAAAAGTTCAATGCACACTACTGTTGATTTGTCGTTTAATAATACAAGTCCCTAAAATGTTGAGTCCCTTCAGCAAGAAACACTCTCACTGTACAAACTACAAATAGGCCTTGGTGTAGTGGCAGTTTTAAACGAGTGGGATCCAGATTAGAGAGTATTTAATAGTTGATGTGTGGAGAAAAATTGAGTTGGGGGGGTTGAACACTACTCAGCAGTTTTGCTAGTGGCAGCTCGTCCGCTAAAGCAGAGGAGCGTCGCCTCACTGCTCAAAAAGAAAAATAGAATAATAACATATCGTTATTATCGTTTTGTTTTTCCTATTACAGTCAGTGGTGGAGCGGGGCTGGCCAGAGTAGGGGGAGGACTGGTTTGTACTCCCTAGGTGTGCATGACTGTTTGGCCGGTCCTATTGGTCCGGCCAAACAGTCTTGTGCACTTTGCATGTTCCCACCAGGCTGCTTTACACAGCCTAGTGAGGTACATGCACAGGCTCCCAGTCCCTGTCTGAGCGCCGAACCACGGCGCTCAGATGAATCACAACGCTGCATACCCCTACGTACTGTGTAATTCTCCCTCATCGTCTGTACTGGAAGGAATGCCTTCTCCAGATTTCTTTAACAACCTCACTAAAGGTAAAATTCATACCCAAGAACATTATTTCTGTTTTATTCCTCTAAGTCTTTTCATAATACTGTGACAGTACCCTCTGTACAAGGCCCTGTCACATGGACAGGCATGAAAAGATAATGATAATGACATTTTCTAACCAGATTGGAAGCATGACCTTGAAATGCCTGCTCTCACTTCAACTCATCCAAGACATATCCCTTCTAATCCACAAACACTGCAGTAGTCCACTTGGCTGTGAGAATCCATAATGTCCTGTATTTCATGCCCAGGTTCAAAATCTATTAATACTGGATCTGGGGTAACATTGACACATGTTCCTTCGCATACTGTCTATATAAAAAAATAAACCATGAAATACTAGTTGTACATGCAGAGAAGAAGTGGGAGTCAACTTCACTGCCACAGGATTTAAATATTTCATATAGCCAATATACCTGGGCAACATCTTTTGTTTTCTATTGAGATGTAAATACTTAGTAGATATCCAAACCATGGATTCAGGAGTGTTAAGAGGAATCATCTTCCTTTGTTCATCTGCCAATTGTTCTTAGTATTCCTGAGCCTTTAGTAAATGCAATTGAATCTTATTTCTCTTTTCATTTAAGTACTGTAACCTTTGCGGGGCATTACAATTAACAGAATGACCAGCCAACAAAGACATTTTAATTCTACAATGAAATCCATGCAAAAACCAGAAAGTTAAATGATCCAAAGATGTACGATATTGTTATAACAATATTCTACTTACCATAAATGCTTGACTTAATTTTTTGATCTGTTGAATTGGTTAAAAGTTATTTCTCAACAGAATAGCAAAACTTTGGTTCCTAATAAGTTATAAAATGGATTCTAAAAGTTTGAAACAAATTGTGACCCTTCTCAGAAATAATTTTGGGTAGTAAACCATGACATGTAAAAATAGTTGGCTAGTGGGTTGTTTATTTGGTAATCTTCTTACTGGTTTAAAATAGGCAATTTTTGCTAGCGTATCTACCACCACTCATATGGGGCTGTAGCCTTGAGCATTTGGCATTCCAGTCAGAAAATCCATACGAATCATTGTCCATGTTTGGGAAGGAATATGCATTATTGTTATACTGCTGTTGGTTTTGGTTTAATGACTTTAGCTCAGGTACACACGGCACAAGTGCCAAAATATATTTTTACATGTCATAACATCTTATGTTATGTTATATTAATCTACAAATGTGATTACGGTTTGGCACTGATGCATTTTCTAGATTGAATTTAAAGAAGTTTTATTTTCTCCAGAGTGTCCTGTCAACTAAAAGTCATGAAATCAGCCGCGGCCCGTGGAGGGAGTTGCGGTGGGGCAGAGAGGCAGGGCGGGGGAGGGGCAGGGTGGGGGGGGCTAAAAACCGACATATGGATAATTTAAGGTAAGTAAACAATTTAATTAATAAAACGAATTTTGTAGTGCGCCCTGCATCGCATTTTGCGATGCAGGGCGCGCTATGAAATTTGTTTGATTATTTAAATTGTTTATTTACCTCCAATTATCCATATACCGTTTTTTAGCAACCCCCCCACCCTGCCCCTCCCCGCCTCTCTGCCCCACCGCAACTCCCTCCACGGGCCGCGGCTGCATGAAATGTATGCTGGATCTCTCTTTGTAGAGTAGTGGGTGGTAAAAATAGATGACCCTTATAATACACAATCCCTCCTGAATACTTCTTTACTTGTCTTAAGCTTCAGAATTCTTGTAGTTCCTAATAGGGATTTCTTCTCCTCTCAGTAATCTTATGACGCCTTCGGGGGCTACATTTGCAATGGGAGGAGATTTTTCTTTCTCTTCTTTGGAACAATGAGATAAAGTGTCTGGTGTAACATTCCTTCAACTTAGTTTATAAGTCACCACAAAATCACATTCTGAGAAACACAGTGACCAGAGTACCTGTCTGGATGTTAATGAGTTTGATGAACTAAGGCAAGTTAAATTCTTGTGATCTGTGTAAACAGTAGGGGGATGTTTTGCATGAACTAAATATTTCCTCAACTCTTCCTAAGATTTTCTAATGGCTATCATTTTATTTATCATGGATAGGATAATTGTGTTTTGCTCCACGCATCTTACTAAAAATAAAATGCTACAGGGTGCATAGTTTGTGTATCTCTGAGACAGGACAGCTCCAGCAACATTACCACAAGCATCTGCTTCCGCGAAAAAATATTTCTGTATCAAGGGTGCTAAAGAATTAGTGATTATTTCAACTGTGTCTTTAATTCTTGCAATTCTCTTTTCGCTTCGAATGTCCACTGTAAAGATGTTTTTTATGCACTAACTTAGTTATAAGGGTACAAATCTTAGAAAATCGTTAGATCAAAAGTCTATATAATCCTAAGAAATGTTGTACTTCACAGATTAAATAGGGTGTCTTCCAGACTAGTAAAGCTTCCATTTTATGATTATCCATCTGAATACACTTGGAAGAAATGAAAAAAAAACATCTATAGTTTGTTTGTGAAAACTGCATTGTCCTATTTTGTTACATAGTCCATTCTGCTTTAATAAATTCAACACTGTCTTCGTGTTTGAACATGTTCAGAAACATATTAGAAAACACTGATATGTTATCAAGGTAAACAATGTATACAATCGCATTGTTTTGATTCATTCATTCAGGGCTTCATTAATAAAAAGTGAAAGGCAACTTGTGCACTACTAGCCATAAGGGTATTACTTGATATTCAGATAGGAAATATTTAGTCCGAAAAGCTGTTTTCAACTCATCTTTTTGACAAATTCTGAAAATAACAAACTCTTTTAGGATCTGATTTAATAATGATTTGGGCTTGTTTTACTTAATAAAGTGAGAATCAGAGGAAGAGTTTAATAATTTTTGATATTGATGTCGTTTAAAGTACAATCATCTATGCGCCCTCTTATTTCTGCTCCTTAGGATTATAGAGAATGTAGGAGAAGCCAAAGCAGATTGAGAAGGTCTGTTAAACCTTTTAGCAAGGTACTTATCTAAATATTTGCTCAGATAATTTATTTATTCTTCATTGGTAAAGCAACTCAAGTAATTAGACCTTTACAACATTAGACCTACGTGGCAGTAGGGTCTTGAATCCCTTCGCAAGTCCCTGTCTCTGGACCAGGCTTGAAAGGATAACAATGATGAAATTGCCTAACCACATTGGGATACTGCTCCTGAGATGCCAGCTCCCATGTCAGCTACTCTGGACATCATCCCTTCAAACTCAACACATACTGCAGTACAGCACGTACTCAATGAGATTCCAATATGTCCTGTACTTCATACTCAGGACTAGATTTTTTTTTATACTGGAGCTGGAGTAACATCGAAATGTGTACCTTTACATATTTACTCTTTTTCCTCATATTGACTCTTTTTCCTTCATCTATAAAGCGCCTTCCTTCAAAAACAATAAGGTTGATGTAACAACTGCGTGTGACATCAAATGCCTACTTTTTTTGTAATATGTTTTTATTGAAAATAGCCCAATACACAACATGATATGCAGTACATAAGACCTCGGTAGAGGCATCCTTATAAGGTAATATCACAAGAGAACATAAATATTACCACTCTCGATGTTAGACATTCTCCCATTCCTACTCCGGCCCATTGAACTGAACAGAAACGAGCAGAAGAGCATTCATCCAAGGATCAGTTTAACAGCAGTGGAACTTGGCCATCCTCACGGAAAACATGTATTGTTAAAAAGGAAACAAAACATCAATACAAAACTGAGCAGCAGCAGCTATCATCCATGACAATATCCCCTCCCCATAAAGGACCCCCAACTCGTATCACCGGGGAGGGAGGAGGGGAAGAGATGGCGAGAAGGTGGCAGAGAGAGTGGGCGGAGGGGAGAAGGGCAGCCAGTCGTCACATCCCCTCGCCAGCCAACCGCACCATACAATGCCCATAGATATACGCGTACACTCCCCAACTCAGCTCAGGACCTCCCTACACCCCTGCAACAGTACTCCCCAGCCCTAGGGCCTGGGGGCAGCAGAGGAGCCCTCCATCCATTTTTGAACAGTTGGTGATCTGGGCTGCATCCAGTAGATGGCTAAACATCGCTTAGCTAGCACCAGTCCCTGTAAGACAAACTTGTGCCTCATCTTGGTCCCTTGTTTAGGGACCAGGAGCACCCCCAACAGGCAGCATAGGAGTGAGGCTTCCAACCGTACACGTAGGATCCCTCTCAGAGCTCATAAGACCCCACCACAGTATCTCAGTAGTTTACTGCATTCCCATGTCATATATAGGAAGGACACTAGATCCGTCCCGCATCTAGGGCAAGCGCAGTCCGGGACCTATTTACCCTATGCAATTGTAGCAGAGTTAAGTAGGTGCAACGCAAATAATAAAACTGGGTGAGCTTGAACTGCATATTATTAGCTACCATCTTGACTTGAGCACAGGCCCTTTTACAGTCGCCCTCGGAAAGGAGCTCGGGTAGGTTGCCTACCCATCGGCCCTGGACCCCGGTCATGTCAGTCCTACAATCTCCTGCAAAGCCTTTTAAATACAAGATATCAAACTTCTATTGGAGCTGGGATCCAACAGGAGTCGCAACGCCTGGGACTCAACAGGCTCTGCAGGAAAATCCGTCCAGATCTCACAGACCGTTCTGGGCACTTTGCGGTATTGCAGCTGGAACAGATCTTGTGCCTCCCCCATTGTGAGGAAAGTACCATTCAGATATAGGTCCCTTGAACCACTGCGGCATATGCATCATGGTTTGTATAGACCTGAAGGGTGACAGACATAGGAGGGGTACAACCTAACGTAGGGAGCCCTACATAACACCCGTGTGGCCGCTGGTTCCCAGTCAAACGTTACTTGCCAGACAATAAGCAGGCAGTCTCTCATGACACCTGCCCCCTGCATGAGGCATCATGGAAGTTCTGCCCCTGTTATCCAATAAGTCAGAAGGGTATTGTCTTCATTCAGATCGATTGTGCACCATTGTGCAGTGTATTGCAGCAGACCCGCAAAATAATACATCTGCAGGTCCAGCAGCCCCAGTCCCTCCAGCTCCATGTCCAAATTTAGGATGTCCAATTTTACTCTGCTCCTCTAGTCAGCCCACATGAGGGACACCAGGAGACTGTTCAATCTGGCAAATTTGAATTTCAGAATATTATACATGGCATTCTGCAAGGCGTACAGGCATTGGGGCAGCAACACTATTCTACAAACGGCCACCCTGCCCATCACTGACAAAGGCAGAACCCAGAAGCTAATTAACACCTCCAAATTCTCAAGAACCCTACTTATATTGAGATGGTAGCGGGACTCCAAAGTATGCGCCACCTGTATTCCCAGATATCTGAAGTGGTCCAGTTCCCAGCTAAGCTCAGTCATGGGGAGACTGGCCTGGCCCACACGTGGCACCGCTGCTATGGGGGGCAGTACTGTCTTCTGCTTATTGACCCACAAGCCAGACACTGTACTGAATTTAGATCCGCAGCAACACACTTACCAATCTCTCTTGGTGGGTGACATAGACAAGTGTGTCAGCCACATAAAATGAGACTGCATGAGTGTTGCCCCCCCCTCAATACCCCGCTCAGTCATGTCCCAGCAGAGACGAATTGCCAACGGCTCCATTGAAAAAGCGAAGAAGAGCAGTGACAATGGGCATCCCTGTCTCGTGCCCCTCTCAGTTATGTAGGCACTCAGACACCTCATTTCTGGTGTAAGCCAGTGCAAACAGGCTGGTACAGAGAAGTTGCATTCAGGACAGAAAAAACGGCCCCAACCCCATTCTCCACAGTATCTCCCAGAGACATTCCCAGTTGAGCATGTCAAACGCTTTCTCAATATCTAAAGCTACCAATGCAGCCTCCAGGTCTCCATTGGCTACGGAGCGCAACTCATATGACCACCTCTGCGAGTTCATCTGGGTCCCTCTACCTAGTATGAAACCGCACTGATCACTGTGTATCAAGTGGTCACCACTCCGCGAAGTCTGGTCACAAAGGCTTTCACAAGGACTTTAGTGTCAACCCCTAGCATAGACAAGGGTCTATAGGAGCCAGGGTCAGCAGGGCCCCTACCTAGCTTAGGAAGCATAGCAATCTGGACCTCCCATATGGATTGCGGTAGAACCACGCAACTCTTTGCCTCTTGAAGAGTCTCCAACAAGCGGGGGGACTAGCAGCCCAGAAAACACCTAGTAGTATTCCACCAGATGCTGATCTGGGCCCGGTGCCTTACAGCGTGCCTTCTCCCGGACGCCTCCTGCAATTCATCTTCTAGGAGCTCTCCCTCCAGGCCTCTCATCTGCTCCTCTGTAAGACGAGAGAGCATGTGGAGAAGTGTGGCTCAGGGGTTAGAGGCGGCAGACCCGGAAGCTGAGATCGGCCCTGGACCAGGGTTCAATTCCCCGCCTCGGCGGGTCTTGGGCTAAAAAATTCCACGGACTCGATAATTCTCGCTCCGGTGCCTTCTCGACTCTCGGGTTCACACTCTGCGACTGCTTAATCTCCACAACGGCCCCTCACGGCGGGATGCCTGGCTTTCACCTTGTGGATACCCTGCCGGGGTTATCTCACAGGGGAATACCAGGACGGGTTCCCTAAGCAAGCGCCGGGAAACCCACTGCGGGTAGCTGTGCGCTATATAAGCTCAAATACATTTACAATCTATCTAGGAAATGGCTGGTCTACGCCTGTCAGTCCCCCCTCACCTCTCTATATACAGTCGCCAGGTGATCCCGCAGGAGGAGGTTGAGGTTTGTCTGTGACCCAGCAACCAGTCTGTCCTGGTGTCTCAGTGAGAGGTTCACTGGTGGTGGATATTTTTTTTAAAGTACCAACGCCAGAAACGGCCGGATTTATTACACTCCATGTGTTATAGTTGAGGATAGTCTCACCGGACCAGACAATCCAGCCTATCCCAGGTCTCCCCCATCTGCTTATGGGCAGTTAATAGTGCCTCTCACCTCTCTTCCATGACATGCGCTTCCCATTGGTGGCCTGCCAGCACTCCCCCCACACCCCCCAATCAACTGCACCTCCAGGCAGCGCCTAGTGCCACTGATTCGGTACATACATTCTCCATGTCTCACCGCCTTCAGCGCTTCCCACTCCACTCCTCTGTGCTTTGTCGTTGGCCAGTTGGTTTCAAAATAACCGACAGTCACTGTCTGAAGCTCCTCACGGAACTGGGAGTCTCCAAGTGTCTCAGGGCGCAAGCGCCAAAAAGGGACTCTGGATCTAGTTCCACCCCCACCCTATTCCAAGATCTCTGGTACATGGTCTGCGAGGAATGTACCCAGTATCTGAACACCCAATATCTGCGTGGAGAGTTCTGACAGCAGGAATCTATCAAGGCAACTAGATGCTTCATGCACTGGGGCATACCATGTGAATTCCCTGACCTCCTGGTGGGTTGCGCACCAGATCAGATATCCATACAATGCATACGCTCCATCACATTTCTCAACGTAACCACCATATTCGGCTTTATGCACATTGACATAGAATGCCCCATGATCCGTGTTGGGCGCATAGATGTTCAACTGGCATTCCCCCCTAACGTCTACCATGACATACAGTAAAAGGTACCTCCCCTCAACATCAGCTTTAAATCCCCTAGTCTGGAACTGGACCTGAGGGGCAACCCACATCAAAACCCCCAGGCATAATTAGAGTATGTGGCAGAGTAAAATTGCCCCCTCCATTTCCTTTATACCTTTTGTACCTCGCCCTCCATCAGGTGCATCTCCTGCAGCACAGCAATGTGTATGCGCTTCCGGCATTGGTATGTTTGCACCCTATACTGCTAACATAGAAGTTGAGCCCATGAACATTCCACGTCACCAACTTGAATCAGGCAGTCATGACACCATCCACCTTCCCCCCCACCCAGCACAACTGCTCCATCCTTAATCATCTCACCACCACCGCTGCACCACAAACAATAACAAAAACAGAACATCCCATCCCACTCACCGGGTAAACACAAAGGAACAACATGTACCTCCACAATCATCACAACCTCGCTGCAACCCTTGTCAAGAACTCCTTACTCCGTTATAAACACCTAAAACCTACAAAACCTCCACAACCAGCAAACTATCCCATATCTGAATATTATCTGGGGAGAAGCTGCACCTAGTGACAACAATCGCAGCTGCCGTCTCCGAGCGAAGCACACTCACACTCACAAAACACCAGTCACACTCCAACTCTGCCAACACATACAGCCACAGTCACCCTGGGCCACTGCAAAAAAACACCACTCAGACACACTCACAATAATAAACAATCAATATCTAACCAGACAGCTTAAAAATATGAAAACTTCGGGGGGGGATGGGGGGGAGTTGGTATGGGGATGTCCGGGAAAAAGCAGTCCTTCCTATTTCACTCAGCAAATGCCACCCAGCCGCTCACATCCACATGTCTCTTACAGAATGTACTGATCCGATCGCCAGTCCGCTTCAGCGGGATCTCCAAGGACCTCCAGGCTCCGTGTCCAATACAGACAATCCATGGCACCACCTACTCAGGAGTGGCAATGCAGTGGTCAGCCAATGTAGAGGGGCACCAGTATCAGTGAAGCCCACTCAACCTAAGGTGCCTCCCAATTGGGAACCCCCCAGCCACATCTGCAGCGCTTGCATCTGAGTTGGAGGCAATAACAGGTTAAGTACATAAGCATTATACACAAATACAATTAACCCTTTCGCTGCGGTGGCTATTCCGCCGCAGCGCTAACAGGGCGGGGCGGCCGCGCGCAGCCGCATGCTGGTGACAGAACCGCTCCGTCACCAGCCGCGGTTGAGCTGTGCTCATGACGGAGCGGTTCCGTCATGGCCCGCCCCGCTCAATAGAACGCGCCGCGCAGGCGCGGCGGCCGGGCCATGACGGAACCGCTCTGTCATCAGCACAGCCCAACCGCAGCTGATGACGGAGCGGATCCATCATCAGCATCGAACGTGTTAAAACCAGGAGACTCAAATTCCGTGATTTAGTCTATAATCATGAGCAGTATGTCAATTCAAGGTAATCACATTTATAATGTCCACAGTCCTATCGGTCAATTCTGGGACTTGGTTCCTTGAATTTGACGTATTAAAACAAATGCGTCGACGCGTTTCGGTGTGCAGTTTCATAAACAACACCTTTTTCAAGGCAACACCTCTTGTCTCTTTCATGCTTGCAACGTAATTCGATAAAATTATCTAGAGTCACCGGACTTCTTACATGTCCGGTGTTGCTATTGGCTGCTTTAATGTTACTTGTTTTCCGACCCTCGTAGAGGTTGCTCAATGGGACATTCACCCCGTCACTTCCTGTTTGTAATCTCTGAATCGAGTGCTCAGTTCCCAGGCTTTTGTCTGTGGGGGGTGGCCTGCGTTGTGTCGAGCTATACACTTCAAAGTGGTTGAAAAAACTTGCTTTTTCTCGGGGTCGATTAAACTCTATTTGCTGTTCCGAAAGGGAGGTCCCCATGTACGGTGGATCCTCATTATCTGTATAGCTGCGTGCGTGTCAACTCTTCTCACATTTGTAAGAAGCTTTTACAGGTACCCTGTCCCTTGGATAGCTGGGCCACTCCCTTTTATTTTTCACAATTATCACAACTCGAGCCAGCTACTCAGAAAGGATACAGCTCTTCTTTTTTGGGGGGGAGCCAATCAAGTTCAAGCCCATCTATACTAAAATTTTAATCTTCCCAGTGTCTCTGATTCCATAACTATAGTAGGCATCCCATAATCACACAGTGTATACCCCTCTCAGTCAGTCCATCATCCAGTCAAAGAGTGCCACTAGACTTCATCTCTCCTTTGTCAAAGCTGAACACAAGTATTTGAATGGGCAGTTATCCCACCGCTTTTGCTCAGGTAATGGCAGTGTCCATGCCTATAGAATTGTTTTTTGTTTAGGCATTTCTTATTTCAGACCATAAGCTGAAAGTGTTAAGTGAGTCTATGTGTCAGGTATCAGAAAAAAAACATCCAGGGCCTTATTTACAAGGAATTGCGCCTCTTTCATTCTGAAGCAAAGGGATGTGTCATATCTACAATGATATGACGGATCCATTTGCTCTCCCCTGTGCTGGTGCACAATTATCTGCCATGCACCGTCGCAGTCACCCTTGCACCATGGTGCAAGGGTGTCTGCAACACGGTGATGATTGTTTTTGTGAAGGAAGGGACGCGAGAGGATTTCCTCTTCCTATGAGTGCTGAAGAATGCAGCACACATAGAAAGAGGGAAAAAATTAGGAAAATGAAAAAAAAAATCCTCGTTGCGCCTCCCTACGCCTCCCCCGTGGGAGGCGTAGCATTCTGATGCATTTCCAGGTTTATGATTTCTTGTGAATCTGGAAATACGGCAGAAGCCACAGGTGTTGTGTGGGAACACCCACAGCAACAGCCATGGCATTCCCCTTTCACGCAAAGTGTTGCGTGTAATGGGGCCATATTTAAAAGGACACGAAAAGCCACGTAGGGTGGCTTTACGTGTCCTTGTAAATATGGGGCAGCAGGTTGCTCCACCGGTGCATCACAAAAAGTGACGCACCGGTGGCGTAAGGGGCTTGCAAATAAGCCCTATAGAGTTTTGCCTTATCAGTGTGAGTTTGAGCTTAGTAGAGTATGTGACCTTGAGGTGTTTCCTAAAAACATCCCTGATGCAGACTGTTTAGGTTGCCAGGTGTTATGAAGGGAGTGGGAGCGGATGATCATTTAAGAATAGTTTTGAGGTTTTTAAAATAATGCATTAATGGATTTGGTAGGATGGTAGATAACCACAATGTTTCTTTTGAAGGAAGCCAGAATTGTGATTATGTGTTCCTTGAGGGAAGCAGGGTCCATAAGCTGGATGGGTATGGCCGTAAGGTTTTTATTGAATAAGAATCTGAAACCACCACATTTGTGGGTTATAGAGGTTAAATGGGTAAAAGTGACATGTTCTGTGTTCCGATCTCTAGTAGTAGGTGTGTCCCTAGTGTTCAGTTTTGGTCTGAATAACAGCTCTGAAGTATAGGAAGGAAGAGTTAGACCTGAGGTGCTAGGTAATCAATGATAAATTGCTGTATATGAATCTGAGTACCATGGACAGAGTGAGATAGAGTGAGAGATTGCCAAATTCAAAGGTCTGTTGAGTGTTCAGTGTTAGAGGCTTGTTATAAATCATTGAAAATGGATTGTTGGGACATTGATACAGACAAATTGGCAGTGTCTTGGAGTGTAGGTGATATATGTGTTCTGGAAATTGATCAATTGAGAAGCAGCAGGGGAAGCTAGTGGCTGGCAAATGGTAGTTCTGGGCTGCAAAAGACACAGAAAAAGGCTTGCAGGGCTACTCAGAAAAGGTGAATTACACTTGTGAGTAAATCTATATGTGCAATATTCTCTTACACTTTTGAATAACTTTACTACTGTTAGCTATATGCAAAATCCAAGTGTGTGGACATACACCTCTCCAACATCTGAAAAAGGGGTAAAGACTAATAACGACTGCAAGTTACTACTAACAAAAATAAGGAATGAGGAACATAAAATAAAAATCCATAGGAAAATAGTATTAAATTAAATAAAAATAATGAATATACTTAAGACTATAAATAAATATAATTTAATGATAAACTTTTTAAATGCTCTCCGTACTTTATCATGTGGAGATCTCTGCCCTAACTGTGGAGTCACCCTATGGTAAAGAATAGAGAACATAAAAATATATATATTTAAAAAAGTTTATGATAAATTAATGTACATTCATTGTATATATTCATGTTGTATGTGTAACTAAAGAAACAATGCTACAACACTATTCATTTCCAATGAAATATTTAATTTATGTAAATATAATACATCAAAATTCTTCTAAATTTTAAAGTAATTTTTTTTCTCTTATGCATTAATTAGCATTAAAAGTGATGTATAAAATTAATTAAACTTAATTTGATAATATGTTAATAAAATGTATTAAGTTAATTTTAAATGTTAGAAAGTTATTAAAATATTTTATAATTACATTTAAAATGTCTACAAGGGCCCTCTTTTATGAAAAGTGACGCATCACTGCGAGAAAACAGTGATACCTCACTTTTCATTGCTCTCTCCTTGCGACACCAATGATGCCTCATATTTACAGTATGGTGCATCATGTCGCAAGGAGTTACAGATACGTCAGTATTTCTGACGTATCTGTAGGCGCAAAAATGGATCACTGCTGGAGTGTGTCACAAAAGTGATGCAACTCCAGCAATGGGTCATTACACATAGGCAAGTTCCATTTCAAATGTGCCTGCGTCGGTCTTATGCCTGCCATGACGAAGGCATAAGATATTGACGCATTGAAGTCCTAGATGTGGCGCAGTGAAATCTTGTAGAATTCAGTGAGTCACTTCTATGAACCTTTCTTGCATCGGAACGCCCCCCCTGCATACATTATACCTGGTGCAGATATAATGTGGCGCAGGGGTTTACAAAGTGACGCATTCACCTATATGTGCCACTTTGTATATATGGCGCAACATGGCTAATTTTTAACACCGCTGGTGCAACCTAAAAAGTGACGCACCGGCGGCGCCAAAGTGACGCAAGGGCCCATAAGTAAGCCCGTATGTTTCTAAAATATTTTGAACATTAAAATATATTTATTTACATTTTGAACTATTGTAAATGATTTCATTTCATGCAATTGAACATTATTACCTATGGGGGTTCATTTTAAGTCACAAACTCCATTATTTTGGAGGAAGGCTGCAATACCAGAGTCTTGGCCAGTTGGGGTGCTAGACTTACAACAAATATTTAGGCGGCAAGGGTAGTATTGCTGTACACTTATTCTGACAGTCTGGTATTCAAGGATATTTACAATAAGAGTTCACAAACTCCAGACATATGGAGGGGTGCTTCAGCCAGTAAGGGGAGAAGCCACACCTATGCTCTACAAGTTCAGGAAGATTCCCAATATATGAAAAGACAGAACTTGCAAGCATACCAAAGTAAAACTGCCAATTCCTCTGTGTCTTTGATCAGGTCCTTGTTTTTATTTATCTTCTTCAGTCCAAATAAACAAGCGTTTCGTCAGTCCACTGAATCTATAACCAGCGTGGGTTTTGTCAGGCGCAATGCAGCCAAGACTTCCTCAAGGCTAGAAAATATAGAATCATACAATCATGTTGCCAACAAATGTACTCCATAATGCAACTGACTCCACACCATAGCATGTCATATGAGAAAAGGATAAAACAAGCACAATCAATGCGCACAAACTAGCAGCATCATGCTTGAGTAGGTAAGTAAACACTTAGGGGCTAATTACGATTTAGTTCGGAAAGCACTCCGACCGAATCGGTTCCGGAATGCTTTCCGAAGGACTCCGATCGGGGGAGTCTGACCAAGTGATTTGGATGCATCTGTATGCATCCGGATACGATTCGATCAGACTCCCATTGACCTCAATGGGAGCCTGTGTTCCGAACGCGAACACAGGCTCCCATTAAAGAAAGGGGTGGCTGGGGAAAACGTGCACCCTGTGGTAGGCACCCCATGGTGCCTGCCACACTGTGCATCGTTGGAAGAGGGGAGCCATGGTTACCTCAACAGGCCTGATTCTAAGGGCCCCAGGTGACAGGGACCTGCTTCGGGCTCCCAAAGGCCGATTCCGACAGACGTTTAGTTCCAGAGAAACTGATTCAGAACTTCTGTCCAAATCGGTCATCGTACTCGCTCGCTCGGAGACCGAGTCCATAGAACTGTACGATTCGGTCCCGGAAAGGATCTACCAGTCTGAAAGCCTTTCGAAACCGATTTGGACAGCCTCTATGGTTTCCGGGCATCGTAATCAGTCATTCGAAACTGTAAACGATTCTGTCAGAAACAAGTCTTCCAAATCTGATTCAGAAAGCCAAAATCTGATTTGGAGCCCTTCCGAATGAGATCGTAATCGACCCCTTAGAGCGTGTCACCTGAGAAAGAAAACACACACATGTGCTCATACTAACTGCTGAAATTGAGGAAGTCTGCGCACACCGATTTTTTTACAAGGTAATCATGGATAGTTAAATTTCACTAAAGAATGAGTGTGACCCAGTGAGAATGTAGCCAACCTAGTAACTAGAAAATTCTTCTGGTGGTGAACCACCAGTGTACCGGATACACAGCTGAAGATACTGTATATGAGCTTCACATTATTATACAGAAAAAGATCACAATTTAGTTTTTTGGATTTAAAAATTGATTTTATGTGAAGTATAGTATTCTAGAATCAAATATTTTGTATTCATCTAAACAAAAACTGTCTGAGTATAAATCATTACATCAGTTGCAGATGACAAAAATGTTATACGTGATAATAAACATGAATACCATTTAAACACTTGAAAATTGTTACAAAGTTGCCCAACCATGCCCAATGCATTTCTGGATTGACCTAATCCCTTCTTCAGGGAACACTGTGAAAATAAAAAGACATAAATAAATACCAGTGTATAGTTTTACCGCTAATATATAACGTGTCCAGATACATTGTCAAGAATGTCCAGAGGTGGCAACAAAGTCCCTGTATACATATTACCCAAGGCAATACCGAATGTATTGAGTGATTTTAAAATGTGAGCACTATTCTTGAGTTGTGAAAATTGAAAGAAACTGTGAACATGCACTATCTATATGTAAACTCTAACACTCTCATGTGAGTTTACACGTGCACATAAATTGCCAACCACAATTCCCTAAAAAATAGAAAACCATTCAAAGACAGCTCAGTATTTTACTTACTAAAGAGCTGTAACAACAGTAAGGCACTGCTTCACAATTCCAAAATCGAGAAAAAGACACATGAACTGTGAAATGAAGCAACGATGCCGCGAGTATTATACCTGATATTGACTATCAACAATCTGCTCGATAAGAATCAAATAAGCTACCTCGTCACAGACCAAATCGTCTGCGAAGTCTTGTCTCTTACACCTTTTCGCATCTGATGCTGTGAATGTTCAAAAACCTCGCCCGTCCTCTATGAAAGAGGTTCCTTTGACTTGCCTGTTTTACAACACTCGGCTGCTACGCCGCTTTCCCCTGTGAACATAAAGATAAAATCTGTAACTGCAGACCATGTGATAGTGTGCATCTTGCGTTCCTAGGTCGCTTTTAGTGTGTTTTCCTCCCAATTACTCTGACTCACCTCCAGAAGAATTGTGGTTTTCCGTCTCTGAACTCACTCCCAATGTTCAAAAACCGCGTTATTGAAAGTAAGCTGTTGGGTTGCCGGTTAAAATCAACCGCGTACACCCGAAATACCGCTAGATTTGTTGAAACACCTAAAGAAAGGACTCTCAATCCTACTTTGAGTGCCATCTTGGAATGTGGCTCTGAGCTTTAGTCTGCTGACTGAGCTGTGAACCAACTGCGGTAGACAGCTAGAATCAATGTGAATCTGAAATTCGCGACACCACCGATTATAAGCTTAACGAGGAGTACACCTGGGCAGAGGTGTACGCCCGTAGGCGACCTTACCAAAAACCAAATACTTCTTCACAAGAATCAGTTGTCTCAGACCAAGAGCTTGAACCATCAAGAGTACCATTAGTATTCAGGAAGAGACAACAGGGTCAAGTGCACGGTCAAGTGGAGCTGAAGCCTCCACTCGGTCAAAGTCTTTTTTGGGGCGGTGCCCAACTTCAGGGCGACCATCAGATCCAAAAAACCAAGGAGGATCAAAAGAAAAAAAGGCGGAAACAGGCAGCTTGTGGAGCAAGGGCAAGGTCTCTTCATAAATATACCTACGATTGAACTGTCACTGGCCCAACAGCAGATACTTAATAAAGGCACATCCTTTGTTCCTGTGTACCACACGAAAGCTTTGGAACTTGAAGTCTCCACTTTCAAATTCATGAGAAGTTTACAGTTGAAGCATTTTTTTACTAATGTAGTCCCCACACTGGAATCTCCAGAAACTCTTAGCAGTGATCAAGAATCCGAGCTGCGGATATTCAAGCCTAAAAGCACTAACATTGCACCAGTGTCACATAAACTTCTTGATTCTTTTGAAACACTGATTCGCAATGACTTTGCGAAGCTTAGTCTACAACCAACGGTTCAAACAAATCTCAAGAAATATAAAGTCAGTATCATCAAACAATTAGCAAAGGATCACAGACTTACATTTCAGATGGCAAATAAAGGGGGTGCCCTGGTCATTATGGATAGAGGATTTTACAAACAAAAAGTGTCCCAACATTTACAAGATACCACAACCTACATTAAGTTAGATCAAGATCCTACATTAATGATCATGGACACTCTTAACCAAATTTTGGATCATGCCGAACAAATGTCATAGATTACTATGAATATACGCAGTTTCCTTAACGTGATTCATCCAAAGAGACCTAAGCTGTATATGCTACCGAAAGTGCATAAAAATCTTCGGGATCCCCCATTTCACCCGATTATATCGGGCCGCGATTGCATTTTCTTGCCAGCAGGTCAATTTGTGGATCATTTTCTGCAGAAATGTTTGCAGACATGGAGAAGCTATGTAAAAGATACCACACATTTTTTTAAACTGCTTAAAGCAGTGAATGTGAGGGATTCACAACCCAACCCAAGATGGCCGCGGGGTTGGACTCGGCCGGAAGTCAGGTCGGCGTACCAGCCATAGCCACGGAAGGCGCTGTATCCGCTTTGCGGACACAAATGACGGCGTCCACAGTAACCCGGCGCGCAGAGCCGGAGTGGGAGACGGAAGGACCAGAGGAGACCTGCGAGAGCGCTTCGAGGCGGAGAGACCGAGGAGGATACGCTGGCGAGAGCGAGGAAAACCCTGAGGACGTCCCAAGCCCGAGGGACCAACCCGAAGACACCACAAGACCCCCAGAGAACTCGAGCGAGACCGGCCCCCTGAGGGAACCAGAGGAGGCGGGATCTCACAATACCATGGTCACCTGGGACCGTGGCAGCAGGCAAGTGACGGGGAGACTGGAAGCTGGTTTAAAGGGTGGTGGAAGGGCCGCCTGAGCACCACACTGCGTCGCTAGCACTGGTATGTCCCTCACTTAGGCACTACACTGTTAGGGACCGGTGTGAGGTATGCACATCCCTTTCCCCCACGTTTCTTGAAGATAGGCAGAGACCTGACGCTTGCTTTGTTTCTTTTTCTCCCTATCCCCTTCTGGATTTCTGGAGGCCGGTCGACGTCTTCTACACCAGAAGAAGGGATAAAGAATCCAGACCATTGACAGAGTGACAATACTTTCTTAGAGACTTCCTTTTCGTTTTGTTGTTTAAACTCAGTGACTGTACAACTGACCTCACAGAGAATATTACTTTGTTTCATGAGCCAGCCAGAGCAATCAAAGCCTAAAAGAACCAATAAAGCTGGTAAACCATATCCCCAGACTCGCTCCTACCTTCGTGTGCCTAGTAGCCAGGACAGAAGTCCTGACAGTACACTTCAATACCTTTGAAAGAAGGAATAGAAGCATGTGCGTGGGCATTATTACAATTACCAGATATTGGTGTCAATAAAGTTTTCATCTCGGAATTGTTGACATTTTGTTTACAACACAGCTATCTTCAATGGAAGGATGACTTCTATTTACAAATCAGTGGAACCTCCATGAGTTTTCCAGGGGCTTCTTCCTACGCTAACACTTTCATGTCCAAGTTCGAGTTTGCTAACATTTTTTCTGAAGAATCATGGAGTTCTAATCTGGCATTTTACGTCAGATTTATAGACAATATATTCCTCATTTGGAAAAGCTCCAAAGAATCATTGGAATTGAAAATCAATGAGTTGAACTCCAAAAATGCACGGATCAAATTCACCCATAACATCAGTGAAGACAGTTTATCATTCCTCGATGTCTTAATAACCAAAAAGAACAATGAATTCCAAACATCAGTTTACACGAAACCAATGGACAGGAATAATTTACTGTTATTCTCCAGTTTCCATTCTCCTTCTTTGTTACAAAATTTACCATACTCACAGATGCTCAGGATTAAGAGGATAGTATCTGAGGTGGTGAAGCTGGAATCTGCTTTAGCTGAACAATGTGTCAAGTTTAAGCAGCGTGGATATCCTCAAACTACATTAGATAAAGCAGTGGCAAAGACACTATTACAAGAACGTAATGACTTACTCGCTACCAGATTGAAAACCTGTCAAAGTCGTCATGTTTTTGTGTCAAAATTTTCAACTAAATCACACACTATCAGAAGAATCATCAGGTCAAGATGGGAATTACTAAAACATGATCCAGATTTTAATGGTTTATTCTCTGAAGAACCTTTGTTTGCATATACACGCAGTAAAAATATTAAGGAAATGTTGGCAAAGTCAAGCGTTCCGGAACATATAAAGTTCACAGGGATGCGTCAACTGTAACAATGTCATAACAGAGAATATCATTAATCATACACACTCAGCGAAATCCATCACATTGAGGTACAATGGTGACTGCAACTCCAGTAATGTCATATACACCATTAAATGTCCGTGCGGACTTCTTTACGTTGGGAAAACTACACGTAAGATTAAGGTACAGATCACTGAACATAAGAGTACTATATGCACAAAAAGTATCAAATCACACTTTGTGTCACTTTGGATAGAACACCAACACACAAATGCACAGTTGAGATTCATCATTCTTGAAACACTTGCATGCAAAACAGGTTTGAGCAATGCTAGATTACTTGCTCAAAAAGAAGTATGGTGGACGAAATTCTTTCAGACTTTAATGCCAGGTGGTCTTAATGATAAAATTGAAATGCAATGCTTTTTATGATGGACTCTGATTAGATTGTTAATACGTTTTACATATGACAATTTCCTACTTTTTCACATGGTCTTTGGTGGAGGTAACCTTGTTTAAAACTTAACAAGTGAATATTAATGTTTTGGTCATTACCACTTTTGAGCCATGATGAGCACATGAGCACTTCCATTCTGACGTGAATTATACACCTTTATGTCATCTTATTTGATCGTATATTATTTCATAGTTGGTCGACCTCACATACTCGTCAAAATACTGGCACCTCTGGTACCATTTTCACACCACGTTGGTAACAGCACTAGGTTTGTTTCTGGTTCAGTAACATAAGTAGTAGGTGGAATTTCAGATTCATGTTGATTCTAGCTGTTTACCGCAGTAGTTACACAGCTCAGTAAGCACACTAAAGCTCAGAGCCACATTCCAAGATGGCGCTCAAAGTAGGATTGAGATAGTACTTTCTTTAGTTGTTTCAACAAATCTTGCGGTATTTCGGGTGTATGCAGTTGATTTTAACTGGCAACCCAACAGCTTACTTTCAATAAGGAAACGTGGTTTTCGAACATTGGGAATGAATTCAGAGGCGGAAAACAACCATTCTTTTGGAGGTGAGTCAGACTAATTGGCAGGAAAACACACTACAAGCGACCTAGAAAAGCAAGATGCACACTGTCACACGGTCTGCAGTCACAGATTTTATCTTTACGTTCACAAGGAAAAGCGGCGTAGCAGCTGAGTGTTGTAAAACAAATAAGTCAAAGGAACCTCTTACATAGAGGACGGGCGAGGTTTTTGAACATTCACACGTCAGACGCGAAAAGGTGTAAGAGACAAGACTTCGCAGACGATTGGGTCTGTGACGAGGTAACTTATTTGATGCTTATCGAGCAGATTGTTGATAGTCAATATCAGGTATAATACTCACGGCATCGTGGCTTCATTTCAAAGTTCATGTGTCTTTTTCTCGATTTTGGAATTGAAAGTGCCTTAATGTTGTTACAGCTCTTTAGTAAGAAAAATACTGAGCTGTCTTTGAATGTTTTTCTAATTTTTAGGAAATTGTGGTTGGTTCACAAATCACACGTTTATGTGCATGTGTAAAATCACATGAGAGTGTTGGAGTTTACATATAGATAGTGCATGTTCACAGTTTCTTTCAATTTTCACAACTCAAGAATGGTGCTCACATCTTAAATTCACTCAATATTTTCGGTATGGCCTTGGGTAAAATATATATACAGGGACTTTGTTGCCACCTCTGGACATTCTTGACGATGTATCTGGAAACGTTATATATTAGCGGTAAAACTATACGCTGGTATTTATTTATGTCTTTTTATTCTCACAGTGGCCCCTGAAGAAGTGCATTGGGCATGGTTGGGCAACTTTGTAACAATTTTTAAGTGTTTAAATGATATTCATGTTTATTATCACGTATAACATTTTTGTTATCTGCAACTGATGTAATGATTTATACTCAGACAGTGTTTGTTTAGATGAATACAAAATGTTTGATTCTTGAATACAATACTTCAGATAAAATCAATGTTTAAATCAAAAAAATAAATTTTGATTGTTTTCTGTATAATAATGTGAAGCTTATATACAGTATCTTCAGCTGTGCATCCAGTACCTGGTGGTTCACCACCAGCAGAATTTTCTCATACTAACCGCATCATGCCTACATAGGTGAGAGAACCTAAAGTAATCGATTTTCCAGGATATCTCACTTAATCACTAAAATTGAAAGATAATATAAAGAATATATATATGCATATATATGTGTGTGTGTGTGTAATTGAGTCATTAAGGAGGTTATCTCTTCTCAACATTTATTATTACAACCAAAGTGCCAAATCAGTACAATAAGGTGTACCTTAGTATTTTTTAGAAGGTCACACATCTCGTGCAGTTAGTACACTGCAATCATAGAGTGAAACCTATACCCATTTATTAAGTTGTAAGTAAAATACACTTCTTTGACTCTCTAGGAAGGTGAAGACCAAGAATCATCAGTATTAGTTAATCTGTTTACCAAAAGAGATATCATACAAAAATTATATAAGCGCAAAATTACTAAATAAATGAAAAATCTGTGTCTAGTGTCATACGACCAGAACAAAATTATACTATACAATGCCATTAATCCGCAAGAGATGGTCCCGAAAGTGTATGGTCTTTTTAAGTAATCAAAAAATATAGCCAGTTGTGGGTAAAGTGTATAAGCTCTACAGAGCAAAAGTGCTGTCACAAGTAGGATATTAGTAAAACACAAACAATTGAAGAAGGGTCAGAGGGAAGGTATTGCCATGCATAATTACAAGGGAGCGGCTGCAATGGAACGCTGACATGGATCTGAGACCATGAAGCGTTGTGCTAGACTCAGCTCTGATCTGGAGTAATTAACAACTTTTTTAGTTGCCATGTTGGCTGTAGTATCTATAGAAGTGCAGTTTGTGAATAGCTATGGGCTTAATCTTTGTGGGTGGGTTCATGTCCCGTCCACAACCCCTCCTTAACTCCTAAACCCCACCTTATTCCTCCCTAAACCCATACCACCTATTAGCCACTCCTCCAATCTCTACCAAATGTATTAACAAGGCCCTCAGTTCAAGTTAGGCAGAATATGTGAGGTATTTACCACACCTGGTAAATAGCATTACCCTGACTGAGATATTTTCCACGCGCAGTAAATACTTTCTATTCTGACTATTTAATTTGCGAATGGGGCGTAACACGAGGCATCAGTATTTAAACACTGAATTCTGCATGTTTCCCTATTTAACTGACTTTCCCCCATACATTTCTAAAGGTTTGACCTGATTGCATTTATCAGGAGTAAACTTCAAGGATGTGAAATTAAAAAGACAAAGGAAAAGCAATTTAGGAGATGGGGTGGGACTGAGAAAAATTATCACACAGCTCAAATTTAAGGTCTCCACACAAGGTCTTAGCCGTACAAGAAATTTTCCCTAAACATGTGACCTCCAATCAGGGCCAGCTTTTGCGCTGGTGGAGTCCGGTGCGACAATCTATTTTGTGCTAAACACAGCGCCCCCACCTGAGGTCACTGTCTCCCCTCCAAGCCAGCCCAAGTGCGGCTCCACCAATTGCATTGCCCTAAAGTCGGCCCTGCCTTAGAGGCGTGATGGCACTGAAAACTCCATGAGCAATGGAGAGATCCAAGTTGGAGAAAAAGACTCAGCAGAAAAACACCACAGGAGCTCCTTAGAGGAGAGAAGCACAAAACAAGACCAAAACCCTTCACTAATGTGGGGAGCACAAAATGAGTTACACAAAAAAGGTGTTGGAGTGGATACCAGTAAAAGAACTAAATGAATTCAGAAACACTTTACAACACACAATGTTTCTAAGCATGAGTGAGTGTTCAGCATCTGTAGACAAGGCTATTTTTACTGGTGCCTTGGAAGTCCCTCCTCCTTGACATGGCATCTGCTGGCCGGATGCCCAAGCCACGATGAACTGGTCTTCAACAATCGAACAGCAGAAGAGAAGCCCCAACTGGTATTGACATTTTGTATAATCCTGACTGAACCTCAAACACACCCCACCCCCGAAACTCTTCTCCTTCTACAGGGTGCAGGTTTGTTGAGAAAAGGCTGATGAAAAGCAATGAAATACACAGGGTTATGCCCAAATGAAGCAGGTTCCAATGATCATTCAGAAGGCCTATAGCCCTTCTAATTCACCGAATGCTGCACCTGATATCTCACTCTCCGTGATTGTAATATAGCCTAACCTTTAAATTCTGAGACCTCTCAAATAACACCGGAGGTGTAGTAGATAGGAATTGGGTAGTTTAGCATCAGAAATATGAAAAACAGGATAAACTCTCCACCGGTAAAATAAAAACTATTTCTCAACCTAGCGTGTGATTTGAAATTAGCATATTAAATGAGGGGTAATCTTGGAATGAAATCCTGGTCAAAGACAAGAAACGAGTAGACAATCAAACCCATTGCTAATATTTAGGACTAAGACTGGGACCACTGGAATTATGTGGCATTTGTGGAAATTAAAAATCTTCATTCTCAGGGGTCTTACTAATATCAATAAAGAACTTGGCACAGAAGCTGAAATATGAAAAAGACATCTTTATTAAACTTAATTAAGTGAGGCCACGTCACACAGAAACCGTAGTAACTGAATGAGGTAGTCTGAGGAATACAGAGGACAGAGGCCTTTTATATGTTTTAGGGTTACATGACTCAGCACAAAAGTAAGGGGCAGTCCTAGCTTTTGCAAGCATGGAAAAAACACAACATTCCTTCTTACACAAGCTGAACTAACCCATAATAAAAGACCACAACCCATATCATAAACAGGTCATAAAAAGAAGGACCAGAAACAGATGAGAAGTAGGATAAGGGGTGTGTATGTGCATACCAAACTTTACAATCTCCTGTGCTCTGATCCTTAATCTTGATCAGCTACTAGCCAAGGAACTGGTCTAACAAGGTCAGCTTCAGGCAACAGGGTAAGTTCACTCAGGTCATTCAAAAGTCAGCGGGAGTCATCAGCCTATGTGAGGGCAACCACAAAATGGCTGCCATGCACAAAATGGAACCCATGGTTCAGAACGAAATCTTCAAATACACAGTGAATCCATCGGTGTAACATGATGAAAACACTCATACTTGCTGAACTCACTGTTTACGGTTCGCTGTTACCAAATTCGTAACAGAACCACAAACCTTTATGACCCAGGTTCAGAATTCACGGAACCTCACACCCTCCTTTTGCCCTTACATAGGCAATAACCTAAACTCATGTCAATCTGAATCCAGGTCTATATTCACCAGATCATCAAGATGTTGCAGGAGCATAATCCTATTACTTAGCAACTCTCTCGGGACAGGTCTCCTTACACATGTAGTAGTACAAAGGCCACATATGGCAGGACAAAATAGGGAATACCTCTATCTGTAGTAGGTGGCATAAGATCACACACCCAACAATTAGTGATGTTCACTACTAACTGGTGTTGATGCAGAAGCTGTACAAAAGAATTGTCTACGAATTCTGATCTTCTAACCTGCTCATGTTCAGGAAAAGGGTGAAAAGAATGCAAAGAAGCAGTAGTAGGAAAAGACATAGGTTGGGAAGTGGGTGCAGAAGTCAGTTGAGTAGAAAAAACAATCCCACCCATAAATGACAACGTCATGTTTAAAAAAACACTAGAAAACACGTTATTAAAAACATATAGACAACAGGAGAAAGTAGTGACCACTATTACAAACAAAATTATAATTTTTCACAACCCTAAACAGAAAGCAAATCCTAAAATTATCTAGTACCATTTTATGGCTCCTATGCATTTCAGTAACGTATTCTATGTTCAGGTGAAACAGTGGTGATCCTCATCAATGCTCTGAGGTGAAAAAGGGGATACTCTTCCACAGAGAATGAGGGCGTGGCCTGGAGCCGACAATGGTGGACGTGTAGTTCTCCAGCTCCGTCCTTAGCCCTAAATACTAGCGGAATATCCTGCATTCCCCTGTCTGCAGCCCACCTGATTCCTGCACAGGTTGCCTCCGGGAGTGAGCGGCGTGTAGCGGTGCGGTGTAACCCCTCTCAGCCCGCACCATCTGCGAGTTCCAGCAGCGGAGCCTGTTGCGGCCTATGAGCCGGAGTGAAGCCTCGGCCTAAAGTGAGTGGCCTGCCCGACCTACCCCCAGCTGCCTTCGCGGTCCGGTCGGGATCCCGGACAAGACATATCCCAAGACTCCAGCCGAGACTCCGGAGTACAGAGAGGTGCCCTACCCTGACTGAGGCTCCGCTACCCCCCTCTCAGTCGCTTCGCCCCTGGCCGACCGCCCTGCAGTGAGGCCAGTTGGGACACAAGAGCACTCCCGGACCAGCCCGCCGCCCACCCGCGAAGCTAGCGGGACTCCTGCCTTCAGCTGCACAGGCGAGGACTGCGGTGCGGGCGGTACATGCAACCCGTTGCCGCCACCGTGAGCCCGGCTTCACCCTGAACACATTGGGCACAACGCAACGTGGGTCGGCCCGACCTTGCAAGTTTCTTGGCGCCATCTTGTCTCCACGCCAGGGCTAGGACGAAACCCTTGCGTCCTGGCAGTGTCACCTCACCTACCCCTGATCCACCGGCCGGAGGGCCTAGAACGAAGACTCAGCACGGGGTGTCGCACATAGAGGACCCGCGCACTTTGAAGCGAGACGCGAACCCCAGGTACACGAGCCCGAGGTAAGGGAGTGCGCCACGCGCCTTGGTGCCCTGCCACAGCGCTACAGTCCCGACCTCTGCCGCGCTCCCGGCTTGTGCAATAAACTCACTTTGCAGTGACCTGGGCCCCACCATCTCTCCCCCCCATCCGCCTCTACAGGACCGGGATCACACCTGCCCATAGGGACACCAGTGGAGCATCGGCCCACCCTACATTGGCGCCTCGCTTGGAGAGCCTACACTGTCCCTGCCAGCCCTGGGGTCTTCTCCGCAACCGCCTCTCCCCAACACAACGCGGACCCTCCATAACCACTGCCCGGCGCTTTGAGCGGACACTCAGGTAGACAGCGGCGGTCTGCTGCATCCACTACAGCGCCACCCTGCTAACGAGATCCATGGGCAAACACAGGGGCAAGCCTCAGGACCAGGGCGCTCCGACGGACATGCAGTCCACGGGCTCTGACGACCCGCTGGCCTCCTCCAACATGGACATCATCCCACCGACCGGTAAGGGATCGCAGGACGCCAAGCTAGACCTTATCCTGAATGAAATACGCGCGACGCGCGAAGCGCTAGAATCGCGCATAGACAATATGGCGACTGGCCTGTCCCTACTGAGGGCTGACCATAACAAGTTGGCGGAACGGGTGGCGGAGCAAAAAATAGCGCTGGATGACCTCATCCCACAGCAGACAGAACACTCCACGAAATTGTAAAACGTGGAGAAACAGCTCAAACAACTATGGGATAGAGTGGACGATGCCGAAGGACGTGCCCGCCGCAACAACGTCCGCATCCTGGGCATTCCGGAGAGAAGCGAGGGGAGGAACCCCACCCAGTTCGTGGAGGATTGGCTACGGAAGTTGGTGGGCCAAGAAGACCTCACCGCCCTCTACAGTGTGGAGCGGGCCCACAGGATGCCATCGCGGCCCCCACAACCAAGGGCTCCTCCTCGCCCCCTGATCGCTCGCCTCCTCCACTTCAGAGACCGAGACACTGTCCTACGAGCGGCCAGGGAGAAAGCACCAATACGCTTTGAGGATAAGAATATATCGGTCTATCCTGATTTCACGCCCACTGTGCAGCGAGCCAGGTCCACCTTCATGGGAGTGAAACGCAAATTGAGGGACAGGAATATGAAATACGCACTTCTGTTCCCCGCTCGGCTCAAAATACTGCATGACAACAAATCCCACTTTTTTGACTCGCCTGAGGAGGCGGAGGAATGGATGGAAGTCACTCTGACCCCACCGGCCTCACAGGACCCATTCGCAGATCACTGCAACGAAACCCACAGGGGCTCACCAGGCCGACGGAACAGCACTCACAGCCCCAAACATCACTCATCCCACGGAACATTGGCGAAGACGCATCCCCCTGGACATCAGACGGCGGGCCACTCGTCATCATCTCCACAGCAACGACTAACAGAGGAGGCACTGGCCGCTCACGACGCGGGAGCAACCGGAGACAGACTCACCGTTACCACTGACACCCACACTGAGGTATCTGGTTCAGTTGACAGCCTGCAGCTATTCCGGAAGATCACAGCCCAGATGGCGGCGGAGTTCTGAACCACGACACGATTGATCCCCTTCGGGTGGTAACGTATAACTGATCCCCTCCTTCACATATGGTGGGTTGCATAGGGGCCCATTATATCGAGGGTTATCATGTCCATGCGGGCCGTTCAGTGACAGTCGACAGAGGCCTACCACCCCCGGTATGCACACAAACTTAACTGACTTATGCCCACGTTGGGCACCACGGTTTGGCCCCTGGGCACGTTGGCTCGGGGACCTTTTTGTTAAGGGGTTACATGTTTGCAGGACACTCTCACTTTATAGCACAGCAGAACAAATGTGGTCACCAGGATGTCTCACATTGCCACACCACACAGATAGTTATGGGGCCTCTTAACAATTACCAATTGTGCACCTGGAACGTACGTGGCATGGGATCAGTGCACAAACGACATAGAATCCTTGCCCAACTTAACCGCAGGGGGACACAGATTACTTGCTTGCAATAGACACATTTGAACGCTGCTGAAAACGTGAAATTGCGCAAGAAATGGAGAGGACAGCTCTTTGCTACCTCCTATTCTGCATTCTCAAGGGGGGCGGCGATTTGGCTCCGCGGCTCTCTACCCTTCCAGATGCTGGAGCAAAGGGTTGATCAAGAAGGTCGTTATGTATTTGTACGGGGACTGTTGGATGGGGATGCGGTTGTATTTGGATGTGTGTACTCACCGAACGCAAACCAGTCGGAATTTTTGTTAACTGTAAACAGGGTACTTGCAGATTGGGCTGATCACCGCTGGCTCATTGGGGGTGATTTCAATGCTGTGCTTGATGTTACACTGGATAGGTCACACCCCCCTTACAGGCTGCTGAGAGCAAGAAACAGGCAGACGCGCTTACGAGTTGGGCTGAGGGCTGGGATTTGGCAGATGTGTGGCGCAGCACACACCCACAGGAAAGGGAATATACTTTCTTCTCCCCACCCCACCAGCTCCACACCAGAATTGACCATGTTTTCTGCTCCCGCTCCCTTACAGCTTCGATTGTCCAGACCCAACATATGGGAAAAACCCTATCAGACCACAACCCCGTAGAGATTACATGGCAGTGGGGCAAGAGGCTGGCTCCCATCCCGACTTGGAGACTGTCTCCTGATCTCCTTGAAGATTCGGTCTTCCGGTACTCCCTATCCGACACTATAGAAACCTACTTCTCCACAAACGCGAACACAGCCAGCTCCCGTAAGATAGAATGGGACGCTTTCAAAGTCTGTCTTAGGGGGACTGCTATGACCGCTAGGGTGGGCAGGAAATGGGAGGTGATCAGCCAACTGAAGGAGGTGGAGGGCTCACTAGCGTCCTTAGAGAATGAAGCAGCGGGCACAAACGCACCCTTTACACCACTGCAAGAGGCTCACATTAGGCACGCAGAACTACTGGAAGACCTGCGGCTCCTAGACTATAGGGAATACACGAATAGGCAGCATACACAGGCAGACAGAGCCGAGCCCCTACTAGCCCGCCTCCTACGAGACTCCCCGATCAGCCACCCCATCCTGAGGGTCTTAGACCAGACAGGCAGCCCAGCTACCACCCAAATAGGGATTAATACGGCGTTCAAGGACTATTACACCACGCTGTACGGCCCCCCACAGCCCCTATCAGAGATCGCATTCGAGGCCTTCATGAGGGGTCTAGACCTCCCACAACTCACTGACAAGCAGAACAAAGACCTGAAGCGTACTATTTCAGTAGCAGAAATTAGGCAGGCAATACAAGCTCTCCCGAAGGGTAAGGCCCCCGGAACAGATGGCCTACCAGCCGAATTCTACGCAACATTCATAGACCTCCTGGCCCCACGGTTGCACACTGTTTATCTGGAAGCTCTACGTACAACCTCTCTGCCGCAATCATCCATGCAGGCATTAATCACGTCCCTCTTGAAACCGGCCAAAGATGGACTACAGATGGCCGATTACAGACCCCTGTCCCTTTTCAATACTGACTCCAAGATATTGAGCAAAGTGCTGGCATCGAGGCTCGTGCAATACGTGCCACAGCTGATCCACCCGGATCAATGTGGTTTTATAACGGGCCGTAATACAGCCATGAACCTTAGGCGCTTAGCCCAGATCATGCTTGGAGACCATGTGGACACGAGCTCCGAAGGCTGCATATCTCTGGATTTGAAACAAGCGTTCGATTCCTTGAGATGGGACTATATGTTCGCCACCCTGTTAAAATTCGGGATACCACTCGAATTTCTTGCCTGGGTCAGATTGCTGTACACCATCCCCACGGCTAGGGTGCGTACCTCCAACCAAATATCAGGTCCCATAGCTATAGCAAGAGGCACCAGGCAGGGCTGCCCGCTCTCCCCTCTCCTCTTTGTCCTTGCCCTCGAACCACTGCTCTGTAGGCTCAGGTCGATGGCCCCCCGCTATGGCGTACTGAGGCATGGTACGGCGCACATTGTAGCCGCATATGCGGATGATATTATATTATATCTTCGCGGCCTGAGGGGCGACTTGAGCCCTATTTCCCAGGTTTTTGAGGACTTTAGAGCGATCTCTGGCCTCACCATCAGCGAGTCTAAGTCCTATGGGTTCACCTTTGCAGCCACAGGCGGGTCTTCCCCCCTACCATTCGCCCCTCATGAATTCCAGATGGCAGAAACCACTTTCCGGTACCTTGGGATGCAGATCTACAGGGAGGCAGACATGATGATAGACGGCAACCTGGGGAGGGCCATCAGAATGCTGAAGTCACAAATTCAATTCTGGCTAACACTGCCACTCTCAATACCCGGCAGGGTGGCAATATCCAAGATGGTGATGCTCCCCCGTCTCATCTACTACTTCACCAATTTGCCATTCCAGATCCCAGCAGCAACATTTAAGACCCTCGACTCCCTACTCACCGAACTTGTGTGGGGACATGGCCGCAGACGCATAGGACTGGCCAAACTGCAGCTCCCCTCCGACTCCGGTGGCATGGGCTTACCGGACTTCAGGGCTTATAATTATGCGTGTCAGCTACAGTGGCTGGCTTACTGGGTGGCGGGCCGCAATCTTTCTGAGATCAATGTTTCAAAGGTCGACCATGCTAAGGGGAGAGTGCACATATTGCTCCTACCCAGCTCGGATCTACCAAGAAACACCCCGCCGCTCCTCAGGCTGGCGATAACATACTGGCGGAAGGCATTGAAGTACACGTCCCCTGAGACAACTTATGCCCCCACGATCCCACTCTTGGGTATACCGCTGGGCTCGGGAACACTCACGACGACCTTGCTGGAGCCCTGGCATGACGCAGGTGTAACACATGTGGGTGACCTGTTTGCAGAGGGGCACCTATTATCTTTCGAAGACTTCAGAGCCACACAGGGCGTCCCCAGAGGCTCATTCCTTATGCACGCCGGACTCCGCCATTATATCACACGCAAATGGTCACCTGAGGGTCGGGAGCTTGTTACCAACCCTCTCATCACAATGCACTACCTCATGGGCACAGGCGGCCATCTGACCAGATGGCTCACTGCTAGCATCAAAATGGGGAGGGCACTTACACTGTCGCCACTTCGGGCGACATGGGAAGCAGATATCGGAAGGCCACTGAGAGACAAAGAGTGGGAGCGCATACTTCAGTTCCCCAAAAAAGTAGCTAGAAACCCCAAATTCAAGTTCATTCAACTGATGCTGCTACATAGAGCCTACCTGACCCCGCACCGCCTCCATGTGATGTTCCCTGAATCGAAAAGCAACTGCCCCCGATGCGATACTGACGACGCATCGCTAGTACATATGCTGTGGCAATGCCCTAAACTGGGATATTACTGGACCACTGTCCATGACTCGCTTGAGAAGGCTGGTGCTCTGTCCCGATCACCTACACTAGAACATACACTCCTAGGGCTGGGGCCATCAACACGCACCAGAACCGTGGCGACACACTTTTCAGATCTAGCCCTGTTACTGGCGAAGCGTGCCATCACAATGAGATGGAAATCATCCAAACCACCCAGCCCTGAACTATGGAAAGCGGAGGTAGTGCGGTGGGGTAAGGCAGAAGGCGAAGCACTACAGCGAGAGGAACGCAGAGGCCTCCGAAAAACGCCGATCTCGCTGGAATGGTTTGACACATTAGGGACATTTGAGGTTGGAGATGACGAGGAAGAAGGGGATACACATGACTAGCCACTGGTGGAACACTTCTGCCCTGATTCACTCTTCCATGCACAGACACTGACCAAGGTGCACTGCGATGGGGTGCGGGTAGACCCGAACCATCGAACACACTACCTCATCCTACCTGTGTGTATAGACTAAGCTACGTGTTACAGTATCAGGGGCGAACCAATTGTCGATAATTCAGTTATATGCCTGTTGAGAGAGTGTCGGTTGGGATTTCTTGGGGGTGGGTCCGGGTACGACTGGGGTTCGTTCGTTTGTTCTGGTTCGACGACAAAATGGAAAATCGATGTAACTATGTCTATATATGTTCTGGGCAAGCACATGCATGTACCACCAGGATTACTACTGAGCTCGAAGATGAATATGTATGCATGTTACTGCTCTACATACTATGCTAATAAAAAGATTTTTAAAAAAACAACTCTTCCACAGAGAATGGACTTAATTCTGCTTTTACTAAACAGAATACTACTTTAAAACAATGCCAGCCAAACAATAAAAATTAGTCTCCTAACACCTATTCTATGCACTCGCAAGGAAACCATTTGTATAACCAACTATGCCCAGAGTCCGTTCAAAAAGCCTCTCTGGCAGGCTTCTATTGTTCATCAAATCTTCTTTTGTTGTTGCATGGGCCTCTTCATTCAGGCCTTTCATTATCCGTTGGAGTGCCCTCCTGGCAAACACTCATAGCTCATTCAAAAAGTCTCAATGTCTCAATGCAGTGCACCAATATTTCCTGTGCTGCAGGCACTACAGATAGTGTGCTCTTCATTGATCAAGGGCACAGATCATCTTATGCAGACCCAAGTACTATTAATCGGGAAAGAGCAACAGACTGTCACTCTCAGCAACACTTTCAGGCCCCAACACTCTCTATTCAGTGTCAGAGGATGCTCGGGCTGCTCTTTCATGGGCACCATAATGTAGTGCCTTTTGCCAATCTCAAATCCTCCAGGGCACTGCACTTCCGTTGGAGCAAAGGAAAAGGGGGTGTGTGGTCAAAAACTCAGGCCAAGGGGCTCAAGGGACTGCACACTGTCAGAGGTTAACCAGCACATGACAGGCGCTCTTTTGCACTAAATTCTGGTTCTGTGGCAAAACCAGCTCTTCCTTCTTTTCTGATGTTGAACGCCTTCCGATGAAGCAAGTGCGATGCTTTAAACAGTTCATTGTATAACAAAGGGACTGCAAACAGGTTGCCTGCGATCTTCAAAGGAGTGGCCACAGGCCATGGGACAATTTTGGTCTAGAATACACTGTCATTCTCAAAAAACAATACAAATATAAAGGCAGTAGGCAAAACAGTGCCTCTAGGCTTTTCAATTGGGTTTCCGTGTGAGAGCATATCCTCCATCATCTAAGGGTAGATAACTACACGAGAATTCTATCTAAATGGATGTCTTCACATATGGTGGCATTGTCTAATGGGGCAAACACATTTTTTTCTCAATGATTACATATAGGTGTTCCTAAATTCCTTATCTACAACACCTCAAAAGAGAAATCGCATAATACATATTATCAGGGACATGTAGATACCTCACTTTAATAATTGTGCATCAGGTGGACTATACAATACAAAAGCTAATGATAAAAATGTGGAAACAAAAGACAAGAACTAGAGAGTCCTGGTATTTCCATGATTTGGAACACATCTAATCCACCAAAAATTAAAGCAGCAGAAAAAAGGAACTAAAAACCAATTTAGAATAGGCATTGAGTTTGTCATATTAAAAAAAAAGTAAGGTGTCTCCTATTGAGGTGGAAAACGTATCTTACTATAGTATTGAGTCAGTTAACCAGTCCATCACTACCCTGACAGTTAGACTGGGAAACATCAAAGTAGGCCTAAAGAAAATTCTTTAAAAAAACAGTCTGGTCATACAAAAGGGAATTATACATAATATGGGGGTCTCTGGTACATTACTGCAATCTGGAAGTGTGAACCTAAACTGACTAGTGAAAGAAATATGGAAAAGAGAAATGGGACTAGGTCACAGCTAAAATCCCCAATAACTAGGCATGATGCGACATCGGTGAAACCTGGTTTCCTTTATGGTACAAAGCCATACACTACTTAGGAAGCAGAACAAAACTGAGTAATGTAATATAGAAATTAGGTCACCATGTACAAGAGTCACAGATCTATAATTTATCCTTACGTCCAATCAGGATACATAAATTTAGGGCTGCCTGTTCCTTTAAGGGGGCAAGTGATACATTTTGATCCTGTATATCTCTTTTATTTTTCTTGAATATTATTTATAGCCAAATTGACATACACTGGTGAAGTGTTGTCTGTGTCGCACACAGTTATGAAAAATCATATCTGTGAAATTTAGCAAATCAACCCAACTGTTGTACAGCGATACACATCGTCATGTATATCCCCTCACAACACAGGTAAACTTGTAATAGTATCAAAAGCAGCAACATAAAACAGACATGCATAAAATTAAAAACGCACAAAACATCAAGCCATCAGATATGTGAAATTCGGGCCTGCTTAATTTGTCAGGTTTAAAATCCTTACCCTCCTTTTGACAGTAGATCACCAGTCAGTGGATATCTGCTGTCAAATACAACTTTCTAACATACAGGACCAGCAAGAACAATTCATTATAGGACCAAATACACAAACATAAAAAACACATGAACATTTCTTTCCAAAGGAGTTTTGCAAAAGCACATCTCCTTTCAACCAACCAAACTCACGTATCTTGCTTCTTTAAATCACCCAGAACAATCCATGAATGATCTGTAGGCAGAAGCGAAAAAAAGGAAAAAAAATACACAACACACAAAAGAGAGACATTTCTCATAACAAACGAATATCAATTATAACTGTTAATCAGAAGACAAAACATGATACATATTAACAAACACAAAAATAAATTTCCATTACTTAACTATTACCATCTTGTCAGTCACCTTGCAACATGAAGCCCTTTTAACTTTCCAAAAGTAAAATCCTTTCACTGACACTCCATGTTAGCCTTGTCCCACAATTCGTTCTTACTTAGGCATAATTATGTGACGTAATGCGGTTTATTTTGCGATTATAATACTTCATTAGATTGTCATTTTTTACACATCCTAACACTGTCTGAGAAAAGGTTTTACCTCATTTGTACCTGTTTAACATCCAAATACAGCAATAAGCAACTGAAAAGAGCAACACGTATCGCAGCAATTTTAGTACGTTTTGATCTATTGAGCTAGAAACAATATTTTGGTTAAACTGTACCAGATGATGAATTATGTGGCAAAAGCAACAAATGCATAATTATGTGAAAAATGCCAAAGCCACAGAATCACATAATTTGGTGGCCATGACTAAAGCTAACACTAATATGTCTGTCTGAAAAACGTTTATAATCTACCTTTACCTGAAGCAATATATGCAATATAGTATTAGCCTGAAGAGAAGAGCTTGAGAAGAGCAGACACAGAGGGCACCGAAGAATGGGCACTAGAATCTGGCAATAACTGAGGGTGAAATCCTTAAGAACAGAAAAACGGTAACTGTCCCAAAGAAGAATGTAAAGAGCTCTTATTTGCAAACTCTCCAAGCTGCAACCAAATGGACCCATGCTCCTGCTGATTTATGGTTTAACAGCGCAACTATGGTTCAGAGTTTGATTTAACCTTTCCCTCTGTCCATCAGTTTGTGGATGATTACCAGTAGATGTGAAATGTATAGACCTCAGTTTAAGCATGTAATAATGATGCTGGTTAGATCACAGACGTGCACCACTTCAGCCAAAAAAATCATGCTGAGACTGTATAAGCAATTTTTCAAGACGTATAAAATTAGCATACTTTGTGAAATAGTCCACTACCACAAGTACCACCGTTTCCTTGCTAGAAAGAAGTATGCCTATAATGAAATACATGTAAATTATTTTCAATAGGTATTATATGTACGCAAAGGACATGAAGTGCCAGGTGGTCTTACATCTGAGCTCTTAATATGTGCACAATTTTAGCATTTCTTCATGGATGTATGACGTTACAACGCATACTTTTACAACGCCTACCTTTACAACGCAATTTTTACACCGCAACATCCATTACAACGCATACCATTACAACACATGCCATTACAACAAATTCTTTGAAACTACCTTTACAACGCATTCCACTACAACGCATACTATATTTACAACGCATACCATTACAACACATAACATTACATTGCATGTAAGGTAAGTGTTGGATAGTGTAGGGGTTAAAATTACTATTCTAACTCCAGGGGGTGCAACAGTAGGGTAAGTGTTGGATAGTGTAGGGGTGAAAATTACTATTCTAACTCCAGGGGGTGCAACAGTAGGGTAAGTGTTGGATAGTGTAGGGGTAAAAATTACTATTCTAACTCCAGGGGGTGCAACAGTAGGGTAAGTATTGGATAGTGTAAGGGTACTATGTGTTGTAATGCTATGCGTTGTAATGGTATGCGTTGTAATGACTGCGTTGTAATGGCATGCGTTGTAGTGGTGTGCGTTGTAGTGTCATGCATTGTAATGGTTGCATTGTAAATGCATGCGTTGCAATGGATATTGCGTTGTAAAAGTTTCATTGTAATGGTAGTGCGGTGTAAAAGTTGCGTTGTAAAGGTTGTTTCCCTTTCTTCATATAATCATTGACATACTGATAAAGGGAAGGCTAATGAAACGTGTCTCAAAACAAGTTCATAAGTTTTACTTTCAACAAAATATCCTCCCACTGAAGGATCATTCCACAAGTGTAAACCTCTTCCTCTTATTAAACACTCTGGTATCTAGATCTTTCCTTAATAGTACAACAATGAATCACATCCCACAGATTGTTTCCTCCACCCACTGCATTTCCTGATCCTTCTTCTGGTCTTCCAATTGTGGCAAAAACATAATTTACATTAAAATAAGTTTTATTCTGAAGGGTGAGGATTCTTTGTACATCTTGTATTATTCTCTCTGCACCCACGTCTTTAGGCAAGCCATTTGCCATGTCTTTTTTCCTGAAATTGTTAACAGGTAATGACATAGTGAAACCCGGAGAAGAACAACATATATCTACCATGGCTGGTGTTGAAGCCGGTTTCAGAATGGAACGAACATAGAAGTACCTCAGAAAGCACAATGTTGTTAGATGCAGGTGAGTGGGTGTACCACGTGCCTAGAAAACAACAGTCTTTATTGGTGCCCTGGAAGCCCATTGTTTCAGACTCTGGGTTGAAATCTGCAGGCTGTTTACCCCCAATGGGGTACAGCAACTTAAAAAAGGTTTGAAAGTCACAGTTGTATGTGATAAATTACAAATGGAGAAATGTGTGATCTATGGGTACTGGTTGATGTATTTGGGAGCAGAAATTTGCAACTTCGCACACTGAGGTACAAGTCATCAGATTTTTCCTTGGTTACCTTCATGTTCTGGCAGAATGTACTGATTTACCTGCTCAGTGCCTCCATCAGACTTGTGATTATTCAAACTGTCAGTTTAGAAAATCCACTGTTTTTCATGTGGTTATGGTTAACATAACCTATGCAGGTTGTTCTCAAAAGCTTTGGGTGAGCAAGAAAATATATCATGTTGAGCCATCTGCCCAAGTCTACATGTCACATCCCTGAAACTTCTCCTAGAAGGTGGAATTGACTGGTAGCCTTGCATGCTCCACTCAGTTGTAACTTTTTCCTTCCCATTTCCTTTTTACTCTCTGCTGTCTTCCTTTTCCCCCTACTTTTATTCCTCTTAATTGTTGTTGGAGGTGCATTAAGTTCTGCTGTTTGAGGTGTTCAGTCTGTGTGAATCTAGGGTAATGCATCTTCACCAACAGGGTAGCGCCAATTAGATCTAGCTGAAATAGATCACCCGCTGTCCTCAATGTGAGAATGGTGTTCTTGGGGGGCAGCGGGCACAAGCCTTAGTTTCCTCGCTCCAGTCTATCTTGCCCTTGACACCCTAGCCTGCTTTAAGTGCTTGTTCTTACATAGGCCCTCACTTTTGCAATCAGTGCTAGAGACTTCCTTCGACTTCATCTGTCCCCACACCCTGACACACAGGACCTTTTCTCCTTTATGTGGTGTAACCGGCATCCCTCAGTGGCCTCCGTGGTCCCACAATGCAGTAACTCTCGATGGGACTCATTGGTCCAAGGTGTACTGCTAGTGGATGACACAGAAGCAAGAGACACATGTGGCTCATGTTCAACCGAAAAGCATCATCAGCCACTTCCATCGTTCTCACTAGATAGGAGTGTCTTGGTGTGGACTGTTTGTGCTCTGGGTTTGTCTTTGGACTCTGTTTGGGTGCTAACGAAGCATGATTAAATTCTGGCATGGTCTCTGGATCCCAGAGCTATCTTTGAGGGATGACTGAGCCCTGGCATGGACTTTGGATTCAGGAGTGTCTTTAAGGGATGATTGAGCCCTGGCTTGGTCTCTAGATTCCAGGGGTGTCTTTAAAGAATGGTTGGTCCTCGAATGGTCTCTGGATTCCAGGGTGGTCTTCAAAGGATGCCTGGGCTCTCAGGCTGTGTTCATACTTAGCAAGACCGGCTTTAGGGCAGTTCGGCCAGTGCAGCTGCACTGGGCGCTGACCTGTGGAGACGGGCGCTGACCTCAGGGGGGTGCTGTGTTTAGCAATAACTTACGATTGGAGAGATGAAGGGCACTTTTGCCCGGTTTTAGTGAGAGAATCCAACGAGCCAGTCATGGGTGTGGGGGCACCAAAAATGATTGTTGCACCGGGCGCCACCCGTGCTAAAGCCAACCCTGATACTTAGACCTTTAGAGTGCGGGTTTCTCCCACACAAGTGGATCTGCTAGGCATGGCATCCTCCAATTAAACAAACAAGGTTGTGGGGTGAGGCCAACTCCCTCATCACTGGAAGACACCATGACTAACTCTAAAGTATTAGGATTTGTTTGCCTTCCTTCTGGTAAACGTTGATATTACTAGAAGACATCTACTTCTGGTTTGCTGTTTGTTCCAAATCTAATTGATGATTCTTTGCCACTTTTGGTAGGCGTGCAGCAAAGTTGATATTCTCAGACATGTTTCTGAAATTACCCTAGGTCCCTCCACAGATCCGTCAACAGCCCAAGGAAAAACCACTTCATGAATCGAGCGTGCAAACACACTATCTTACCAAAACACCGAAGAGACTACAAAGGGCATTGTACAGATGGAATTTTGTGCCCCCATTTTGTCTACCGTAAAGCATTTGGTACAAGCATGCGATAGATGCAACATGGTTGTTATCATGCACAACATAAAACCACTTCTCACACAGGCTCAAGAAAAAAACAACATCTTTGTAACCACACAACCACAGGGGTAGTTAACGCTATACAAATGCTACAATGCAGTTCTATGTGATTCCCAATCAGCAACATTCAGAGAAACCCTGCTTTAAAAGTCTTATTGGCCAATTTTGGACGAGTCAACAGTTTTCTCGTGATGCTTGAAAGTCGAGCACTGCCTCCCTGCACCCCTCCAATGGGCTTCAAGTCAAGAGAGAGACATTCGCATTTCTCACTTACACATCAGCTCCTATTGTGGAGTCAGTGATGTTTTATCTTGTTTGCAGTAGGGTCACAGAGGCTGTTTCAGAGTGATATTATGTTGTTTTAGTGGAAAAACGTGAGTTTTATATGTAAAAGTAAAGATGTTTTTGGGAAGTTGGCTGCTCGTATCTGACAAAGTCTGCGGTTTTGCAGTATACAGTAGAACATGCAGAAGTATGTGAAAGAAGCGCATTTTGTGTTTCTAAGTTGCCACTTGAATCTTCGAACCCTATCTGACTGAATGGTCGGATCCTCTAAAAGACTGGTAGGGCTGGGGCCGAGTCAGACACATGACAGGTGCAGTGTGACATAGAACTGACTTTTTCCCTGCTCCTAAGGCATTCAAGGGAGCCCCATATCTTTCGCACTATTTCTCTGTAGGTCTATCACTCCCTCTAACCACCCCCTCTCCATACACACAACCAATTTCTGCCCCTAATTAGCCAGTGGTGTTAATTGCTTTTCAACACACCTGTGGTCATGGCTGTTTTGGGAGCCCTTTCACCCCCAGATGGGTCTTCAATCTCTTCAGCTGCAGCTGATAACTGGGACTCACTTTTTAGTTATTTTATTTCATTCCAGCAATGTGGCAAGCAGCTGCACTCCAGCAAAGTCTCATCTTTCTCCTCCAGCCAGGCAGAGTCCTCCCCTAACCTCTCAACCCCTCGGTTTCATTACAAACGCTCTGGTTTTGGCACCACTTCAGACTCGCGCCCCTGTCCCTTGGCGGGAGGGGAACCAGCTGCGGCCTCCTCACGGCCTGGGAAAATACTTGCCTTCCTCAGAACATGGTCTGATGTGTCGACTTTTCCCTAAGTCTCCTGAAACCTGAGTGGCCGCCCGGTTTCCCCCTTTTTTTTCTCAGATTTTTTTTTTTTGGTACGTTAATAATTCACGAGGTCTCTAGAGAGGTGAAGCCTCCGGAGTCATTGGAAAACATCTAGGGCGTGATACACGTTGAAGGAAGGTCGGCTGGCACTGAAAGTAAATTGAGGAATTTCTCGACAGCCAGGTTCATCGGAAAAGACTAATGGACTAGCCCAATATCAACCACAAACTGACACATGACTGACTCATCTCTCGACCTAAAACCCGCATGAAGATTGGCCAGTTGAGAAATAGCTCAATTTGCCGCCAAAATCATTTCCTGATGTCGGGACAGGATTCTGGTATTGGGCCCTGCACCCCTTGACCCGGACGCGCAATCCAGGCCCAACCGGGGGAATGGGACAGGTCTCGCGAGGGAAGCGATGCCTTCGATGCGCCCGCATGCCACTTAGAAGGAACTACTGTCCACGCTGCTGTTCGGCATCCTTGAAACTGATTTCCCTCACAAATGAGCTTAACGCGCATCAGCACGGTGAAAATCGGACTGTAAAACAATCAATTATGTATTTATTTTAGGCGCGCGCCGCCAGGATGCGGTCTAAGTGCGCAGCACTCAAAGGACAACAATAGAAAGCAGCAACAAAGCGCGGGCAATCAAAGCTGATTATAATAATAAACATGGGGTGACAAGGTGTAAAATACATTTTGGGATATCCAGGAGACTCGGGGAAGAAAAGCTGTGAAGGAGGGACTTTTTTTTATTATCTCATAACATGGTACTCGGGCTCAGGGAGTCACATTAACTTAGTAAGGATCATGGAAATTTGTCAGGTAAGGAACACTTGGCTGGAACCCACGACTTTCAGTTATGCAGCCTACACCGTAACCACTAGATAAAGTCTTTTCCCACTTTTTTTTTAGGAGAAGGCTACACTGTCTGCTTCTCTGAATGCTCATACCAAAATATAAGCTTTTCATTGGTTCGTGTGTCCAAGATGGATTACGTTTTTCATGTAGGTGAGAACGGGAATGCTTGAAAGCGCTGTTCTGATTAAGGGCAGAAAGGGATAAGACTGCATTGCCGCCCACCCTCAGGGGCATAATATCAAGAGACATATCGCCGCTTTTTCGGCACATAGCGCCGAAAAAGCAGCGATTTTTTTAACTCACTATTTACAAGGACTCGCTAACAAGCTTTAGCGCGAATTTCCTTGAGTTAGCTGCCTTTTTCTTTCTACTTTGCATGTCAGCGATATTTATCGCTAATGACATGCAAAGTAGGTGTTCCTCACCTAATCCTCAAGGAATGTGTCGCCAACACAACATTGCCCTATTATCAATGCGGGTCAAGCGATAACAAAAGCTGTGCTAACTGCGGTTATCGCCGAAATGTAACGCCTGCTTCAAACTTGACTAAGCTATATTCACAATGGGAGGTGGATTGTCAGGTTGAGTCCGCACTTGCCTATTAGCAAGCTTTAAAATAGCGCAGTGAAAATAGCGCTGGTTTTCTCCTGCTATTGCTGGTTTACGTCGCTATTGCTGGATTTTGCAGCGCCTCTGAGAAAAGCGTTGGTAATAACGAGCTACCTCGGCAATGAAATCCAGCGATAGCAGGCGACAGAAAAAAAAGTGCTAAGCGCGCTCTGCGATGTTTATCGCAGTTTGTTTATAATATGCCCCTCGGTTTCTTTCAGTGTCCCTAAGTCCTTTACCTTGGTTGCGGTTGATGGCCTTTTTAAAGAGCTTGAAATGGAGTATTCCAAAAAGCAATAACAATATTGTTTTTTTGAAGATTCTGCTAACACGTCAGAACAATAACAAGGCTTATGCAGATGGTGAGCACATTATAGACGCTCATGATATGAGAATGTCTTTCAGGGGTGAGCAAAATTTTCATAACATCCAGACAGTTGCACAAATTTGAGAAGTTTCAGTATTTGTAAGTTGGCTGAAGTTTCCCAAAACTGCCTGCATCTCTTTAATCATAGTGGGAACTTTTGTCCATCTCCCATATGACCATTTCCTGGATTAGGATCTTCTTCGGTGGAGCATGCTGGATCAGAGATTTGCAGATAAGTAGGTGCTTGGATGATGCCAGGCCCAGGCAGGAGGTCCAGGTGGTTATAGTCCTGTGGTGGCAGTGACAAGGAGCATGGTGGACAAGCTGGGAAACCCTGTTCTGGGGCAGCTCACAGAGCAAGGATCTGGGTGACTGCTAACTGGTACTATCTCCCTGTTGCCTTAAGCGGTATTTCGGATCAAAAGGGCCCGTTGTCACTGCCGTAAAGTGCTGTCAGCCTTGCACCCCACCAAAAAAAAAGTCTAAATCTCTGCACTTTGTGAAAATCCCCCAGTTTTAATACAAAACACTCATGGTTGCAAGTCCTCTGACATTGCAACTTCTCACACCATTAATGTCTTTCTTCTTCTCATATATGAAAAAGAAGACTTACAACCAGATCTCGCTCTCTTCCTCTCCCATGGCCAAAGTCCTCAACTTTTATATGTTTTTGTGTTCATCCAGTGGCAGGAAAGCATGTCACTCCTGATGGTGCAAGTGGTAGAACAAAACTAGGCACTAGCTCCTTTCAACTTCAGTGTCCAGTGCTTTCTTTCCAGCCCTGTGGTCTTCATCCTTTTCTCATTATGAACATTGATGTCTCTCTGATGTGGTGGGAACACAAGGTCCATAATGGCAGATATTTCCTTTGAAAAATACCACCCGTTAACATTAGAATCATGGAGTAACGGCACAGTGGGGATATTTTCTAATTTATATGAGGGACTGCTGTACAACCATAGCCCTATGTTCTCCCCAGCTGGCTCCCTCTTGAATATCTCACTCTAATGGGCTAGGGCTGCATGCTTTAGCACATTATAACCAGAGCCACTGGAATTATGTGGTAGTGGAGCACCAAATTATGCTGCAGTGGTGACTAAATTATGCGGCAAGAAAAGGCAAATTATGCAGCATATGCAGCACATGTTGTAGACACTTTTACTTCATTATTTTTTCATTTTTGCACATGGTAAATATTTCACCTCATTAGTACCAGTTCAACAATCAAATACAGAAAAATAAACAACTGAAAGATGACCAGTTAACCTTTGCAAAGGTACTGTGCACAAACCCACATTGCCATGTTTTTAGTAACGTTTGATCCATTTGAGCTGAACATTTTTTTGTGCTAAATCTGCAGATCATTCAGCAGAAGATAGATTATGGGGCAAATAGGGCCAATCCGTAATTATGTGAAAAAAGCAGTGGAATTACATAATTCCAGTGGCCCTCATTATACCCAGACCTATTGGCTTTGCCAATGCTTGTTATGCTTTGCTATGGTAAGCCTACGCCATCTTCAGCTTCCGAGAGTTAAGGTTTCTCTAATACTGACTGCCTTACTCATGTCTGGGCTAAGCAGTACTCTACTTAGGACCTCTAAATTGAGGGACACATGCCAACTGTTGTTTTAGGTTGTTATGTGTAAGCTAGGTTTGTATTGTTTTAATATAAATGCTGTATATTTTTATCTGGAACTGTAAATTCTTATGTCTTGTCATCTTCTGGAATGGATAGTACATATCTAAGCAAAGAGCCTGATGTAACAAAGAATGTAACCCATTCTGGGTCTACAAGGAAATCATTATTACATAAGGACCAACATTCTTCAAGCCTTTTGTAGAACCTAAGAATTTGAAATGGATCTTTTCCTGTATTGGAATTTTCCCACAACTGCAGAAAGTCTTGTTCTGTTTTTTTGGGGGGGCACACATTAAGTTTCAGAAGGCTCTGATTTCAGGTTCTTCACTGTTTATTTAGATCTCAGGTGGTTCGAAAAGTACCCTGTTGAGAGTCCTGGGCGCCTATTTGTTGGTGCCAGATAAGTGCACTGGTTCCGAACAAGCTGTGAGTTTGCCAATGCTCCAACTCAGGGTACGAAAGCACTGGTGCTTAGCTTCTGACCCATAGTTCGTGCATCAACGCTGTCTTAGGCAGGCAAAATCAGGAGGTAACCCATGAAGACCTGTCCTGATAGAAGACTTGGCCGACGCTGCAAGATGGAGCATTTGAAAAGTGTGAGCCACAAAAATGTTGTTCATTAATATTCTGAAGGGGCTGACAGTAGACCATGAGTGAGACAGCCAGGAGCAGAACATTGCTGGCCTCTTTCAATGCCTACTGCTGCAGATCTGGGATATAGGCAGCTCATTATGTGCTAAGAACCTGTTCAGATGTTATCCTGGCAGAGGTTCCTGGCTGACTGCCACTTTCCAAACCCAAAAAGAGTTGTGTCTGTGTTTCCTAATAATGTATGTTCCGTTTTATCTAGTGAAAACTAGTCTTGTGCACTCAAAAGATCCTTAAATAAAAAGAAATACATACATAGAGGGGGTTTCAGTCAACCCTCATTAACCGGTGGCTAGGTAAATTGCCAGTCACATTTTGCTTGTGCTCATCATTGCACGTAGCATCAGACAATAGGTCAACCCGCATCAGCCATTGACAATCTCATACAGTACTTTTGCACATCCACCTAAAAAGTAGTGTACCTCAGTGCTGGAGGTTTTAGGACAATCTCTCATTTCAGTTTTTACTTTTTTAACTTTTAATGTTTTTTATTACTTTATTTATATGTTTGGAAAATAAATAGAATGATTAAGACAACATTTGCCAAGACCAGACTGCGCCTTGCCTACACTTTTTTAGGTCTTCAGTTAGCCAAGATCTTTTGATTGTCCTAAAATGAAATGAATAATCTACTTACTTAAAGGGGTTTCAGACAACCCTCTACAACCATTGGCCTAGTTTTGTGCCTTTCACATTTTGCTTGCCCCCACTACAGCATACAGCATGGGGCATTAGGTCAGACACTTCAGCCATTGGATAACTTCACTTTAAGTAAAGGCATTCTGCCCTTTTTCAAGGAGCACGCCCATAAAGTAGTTTCGTGAAGTGGTAGGACTACTATGGTATGAGTGGTTTTTGACACCCAAAAATAATTTTGTTTTAGCCAATGTATTGTTTTAGAGTGATGAGGGCCTGGCCTTTACCCAACATTGAAGTTTTGCAAAAAACCATGACAAAACCAAAACAATCATTGACAAAGCAAAAAAGATTGGTGACTAGGAAGGAAGTCCTCTTTATGGGATGTATTGTTAGCGTAGTTTTGCTCTGTTTGAACTCTAATGCATGCTGCTAAGATATGATGGATGGTTAATGCCCATGTGCCAGATTACTGCAAAACATGAAAATCATAGATCCAAATCCAGGTCCTCTGGCTTAGACTTTTGAGCGTAAAATCTACTGAGTAATAAATCCAATGGAGTATATATAGCATACCAGTATCACATGCAAACGTATTCTTTTAAACTCTTCCAAAACCATAAATCCCATTTTCATTGTGTTCGTCATCTTTGGCTTGCCTACCCTCGTTACCACCCATCCAAAAAAACACTACTCTGAGGACTTTTGTCACCCTTCTCTGTATCATACTTACAACTTGGGGACAAGGAACCATCTGCTTTTTCCTGCTTTGTTTTCATTTTTGACAGTGACAGATGGCCCATGTCCCGACAGGCCCAGTGCATACACTGCTAAGTCTTAAATGTAGCTTTATTTGATATTTACTGGCATCATGCGTAAGCAAATATTCCATTTGTTGGACATCGCATTTAATATTTACATACTTTTTGTCATTTATCGCTTATTTAATGGTGCTTCCTAAATGGTGGACATTAAGAGATTTTCCGATTTTTCTTTGGCATTATCACTCTTCAGTGACTGTGTAAATGTAACTGATAATCGGATTATTACCACAAATTTAGCATTTGGTGGTGAAAAGGCAGATGCAGCTTTTTGCCAGTGATAAGAGGCACAGGTTTTCCACACTGTGATGTGGACTTATAGCATTTCTGGTGCAGTCAAATCATATCACACCAAATATCAAAACCGTAGTCGCAGAACAGAATTACACATAGCGCACATTAGGCCAATTTGTACCTCTCTCCAATGTTCTCTGAATGAGGACCATTGCCTTTAGGGTTATTCTTTGCCCTCATATTAGGACCTAAGAAAGCAAGGATACCTACTGTAGCCATTCTTCTATTTTTGTGAACACACGCCCTGCTCAGCCTGATCTGGCTGAGCAGGTCCTCTGTTTGACTTTAAAAATTTTGAAGGGAATAGGTCCTCAGATTCTGTCTAACTTCCTGTCTTTTTATGTTCCTACACGCGCTCTGCGTTCCCTGGGCCAGGCTCTCGCCGTGGTCCCTAGATTCAGGCTTTGTCGTGCCGGTGGACGCTCTTTCTGTGTCAAAGCTGCAACCATTTGGAACTCCCTCCCGGTGGAAATTCGCCTGCTGGAAGATCTTATGCTTTTTCGGAAAGCTATAAAAACATTTCTGTTTTAGTCATTTTTTAGCTGCCCTTTTTTGTCTTGGCCTCAGTTATGCTATGTTCTACCTTGTTAAGGCGCCAGGACGCTCCTTCGCTGGAGCAGCTGTGCGCACAATAAATACCTATAACATAACATAATGTAACTTGTGGCTTAGCGCTGTGTGAGCCCTCGGTGCGCCTTGGCACCAGCCCTCTCACTTCCTGAGATGACAAAGAACTTCACAGCGTGCATCTTCGTGCTTCATACGATACTGGCAAGTCTCAGGTATCAGTTTTCCAATTTCTGCTTTGAAACCTGCCATGAAATCGATTGGTCGCCCTTACACCCTGCTGTGATGTCATAGCTGTGTGTTACAATATCACCGACACATGAGCTGTGCACTGACATGTTTTGAGAACTATCTGCGAGTGTCAGAAGCACATCTCTTGTGTAATAAATCAAGTAAATAGTACCAAGAATGTACTAAAATGGAGTAGTAATATGAAAAAAATGAAAGGATAACCTTTCCTTGCATATTTCCAGTCTGGGTTGTGTAATGTTTATCTAAAGGCTGCAAAGATTGTGCCTCATTGATATAGTGTAATAGCCACTGACACCTTAACATCATAACAAGAAGAGGTGATGGGTGGATTGCATGCACAAGTATCAGCCACTGGCAATTGCCCAGGGCTGCATTTCATTCAATCCTATGTTTTCTGCCCACTGCTCCCCTATTTGTTGTTTTAACGTGATACCGTCATATCACACTGGGGTTTTGTGATGGATTCTATGGGCATTTTTATGCTGCTTTTGGACAAGTTAATTTTTCTCACTTGAAAATGTACTCATCTGCCATTTATCACAAATAGAATCATCTTATATTTTGTTTTATTCTGATTTAGACTTGTAAATTGCTTCTGTTTAAATGATTATTTTTTGTCTTGAATTGGTTCCTTTTCCGAAAAAAGTTTTAAAATTATACATCAATTCGTTTTGCCCTAAATGTGTTATTTTTTTAAAGACTATCGATTGTTGTCATACATTTTTATTTTTCTCAATTGGGTTTGTTTCTATATTTGTTTAAAGCATATTTCTGAGGAACAATTGGAGGTGATTCTTTACTTTTTAAGTTCAAATACAAATGTTGCCCAAAATCTGCCACATTCCTCAAACATTTGCCCATCCCTCTTGTTCGCTGTTTTCATGTGGCGTGATTGCAGTTAGGACACTTGGATGGACACTCAAGGTCTATGCAGGGAGCTGATGCTGTTCCCATTAACACTTGCTGCGTGTATCATGTATCTGTTTACATAATTTAGGGCACTGCGAGTTCTTTCCCATTGGGTTGTTCCAGTTCTGAGACTCCTTGCATCTGTTCCTGTCAATAACGCCTGCGGGACCAGAGGAAAGGCTCTGTGGTTCACTTTGGCCCAACTTGCCTTCCAGTCGTATCACGTTCTCCTCACATCGACTCATGCCAGTGTTTGGGACATCCTCCCCCACCCACGTTGCCCTGGCATGCCATAGCTTTCCTCTCAGCTCGCTCGCATGGGAAATGCACATCTGGCACAAACCTGGGATCCTGAGCCTCCCCCGGTCCACTGGCAGGGTCTGGGAGGCCTTGGCATTGAGTTTGCTGCAGAGCTTCCTTTGATTTCCCTCTTGGTCCTAGCCAAAGTCAGCGGGCCGACCGCCTGCAGAGCTAAGATGGTTATGGTATGGTCCGCAGGGGATCCCCTGGCCATACAAAGGAGGCTGGGAAAGATTACTAGAGAGGTGGATCTAGTGGATCTCTACTCCCACAGGGGAGGTGAGTAGATCACTCTACTCTAGGGAAGGACACTCCAACCAAAGAAGACCACATCTTCATGTATGTATACCGATAATGTGTGGTTATGTATCTACATATTTATATATTTTCCTCTCACTGCAGAAAAAAAACATATTACAAATCTCCCCTAACCTCCCCATACGACTGCTCTATGACTCATCCCAGTCCTCTTTAAAAATATCCCCTAACTCCTATCTCAGACTTATCTGAAACCTCTTTTGCTACTATCAACACCCAAATAACCCTTTCTAAATTCTTCCCTCCCCTATCCATCCTTTATTCTATTCATCTAACAGGCTCAGATGCCCACCACTTCCAGTAAAATATATTTCCAGCTGCGGCTCCTCTGCTAAGGTGGAGGAGCGTAGCCCCACTGCTTTTCAGCAGTGTAAAAAAGGAAAAAAAAACGATAATTACTCGATGTTATTATCATTTTATTTGTAGCTGCTGAAGCCAGTTTGGGGGCGGGGCTTGACATTCGTCACAGCCAGCAGGGGGAGGAGTGGTATGTGCACTTAAGTGCGCGTGACGGTTTGGCCGGAAGTGAGCACTTAGCATGCTCTACACCGGGTTGAAATGCACAGGCTGGGTGGAGAACAAGCCCAGGATCCCAGTCCCCATCTGAGCACCTAACCACAGTGCTCAGACCAATCACGACGCTGTTGTCATGGTGACAGCGGTCCCTTAAAGGGGAGGGATTCAATTTAGGACTTGAGAGGCTGGAATCATAAATACATTGTAACATAAGCGTACCTCTCGAACCAGGAGAAAAAAAGAAAGAAAAATGCAGCTACCTCTGCACGCTGTGTCTCCCATGTTGTCTCTCCGCCGCTACTTTTTCAGGAAAAAGCACTGAACATACAAGCTTAATTCACATGGCTGAGTCAAGAACATTTACACCCTTCCTCTGACCTCACTCAGGACCCCTCAGTAGTGTAAAATCATGAATACCAATAATAGGCCCTGATTCTAAGTACAATTCGGACACATATGATTTATTATACTCAATAAGTGGCAAGCAGGCCAATAGGGTACATCTATTGTGTAGTATCTCCCCCTTTCTTGTGATGTTTTCCTGTAAAGTTAAAAATGTCATTTTTGTAGAATGTACATACGATTTGTTTTGTGACTATTAAATTGGTGTTTCATCTTGATTCATGTACAGTCTTTGATTTAAATGTAATTCTGTATGTTACTGTTCCTTGTAGATGCCTTCCTCATATGATAAATGTTTGATTCAGGCAACTCATCTGTTGTTTTGAGTAAATGATTCCATGAGCTTTACACATCACTGCTAGAAGGGGAAAACGCTATTTATTTATTACTTCAAGATTCTGTAAATAATTGCAGTTCATTAAGTGTTCATATGTGGAGATAACTTCTGTAGCACTCCATTGATGAAATAACCATTGATCTATGGTTCGAGAGGTACCCTAATGTTACAATGTCATGGTGACAGCAGCATTGTGATTGGCTTAGGGGAGCCTGGGTGCTTCCTGAAAAAGGAGCGGAGGAGAGACAACATGGGAGAGACAGCGTGCCGAGGTAGCTGCATTTTTCTTTCTTTTTTTCTCCCTACTCCCGCCCTGTCACCCCTGTTCTGTGAGGCCACCACTGCATATTTCCCTCTAGTAATTCCATCTTTAATGGACCTTGGGTTCCACAGTAGTGTACTACTTGCCAAAAAGCGATTCAACGCTTCGTGAGGAGTAGTAAGCTCAATATAAATACAATTACATCCTTGCACCAAAGCAGAAGTGGACTATGAAGCGAGAGCTTCAAACACTCTGGTAAAGGGAAATCGTCTCTAGATCCTTACATTTCCTTTGAATCAGTAAGTAAGTAAGTAAGTAAGTTTATTTATGTTTTGGAACTCGTAAGAGGTCCACATAAAATTTTCATACACAATAACACTCCAATAGTATACAAAAAGAGAAACTTATACACATGATTTCCTTTGAATCACCAAGGGTATATCACACTCTCCTTTGAAAAGTCTTCTTGAGCTAGAGCCGCCTAAAGGTACCCTAGAAGGTAGATCCAGTGAGTGGTTATTCCCATCACATTTACACTTCTGGGTAGATCTGGTGAGTAGAATGTGATGGGAATAACCACTCACTGGAGTTAGCACGAGACCCTTCCCACATAGGGCAAACAGTAAAACACACAAGGTGATGGACGGAATGTTGCACATTGGCAAAACATTCCCCCCAAGTCACAGATCTGGGTTTAATCCATCGTTATTTTGCTCACCACGCCACCCGAGTTGAGACATGGCTATCCTGGCTGATGACGGCTGATAGCCTCACACCCCCTCACCCTCACACCCCCTCACCCTCACACACCCTCACTCCCCCTCACCCTCTCACACCCTCACCCTCACTCACCATCTCACCCTCACACACCCCCTCACCCTCACCACCCTCACCCTAACACCCCCTCAACCTCACACCCCCTCACCCTCACACCCTCACCCTCACACACACCCTCACACACCCTCTCACCCTCACACACCCACACACTCACAATCCCTCACCCTCACACATCCTCACACACCCTCACCCTTACACCCCCTCACCCTCACACCCTCACACCCCCTCACCCTCACACCCCCTCACACCCGTCACCCTCACCCCCATCACCCTCACACACCCTCACACACCCTCACTACCCCACACCCTCACAACCCCACACCCTCACCCTCACACACCCTCACACCCCCTCTCCCTCCCCCTCACACCCATACACCCTCACTCACCCTCACACCCCCTCACCCTTACAACTCTCTCATCCTCACACACCCTCACTCACCCTCACACCTCCTCACCCTCACACACCCTCACACGCTCTCACCCTCACACAATCTCTCACACCGTCACACACCCTCACTCCCCCTCACACCCTCACACACCCTCACCCTCACACCCTCACCATCACACACCCTCACTCACCCCTCTCACCCTCACTCACCCTCACACTCTCACCCTCACACACCCCGCCCTCACACACCCTCACCCTTACACCCCCTCTCCCTCACATCCCCTCACCCTCCCTCACCCCCTCACCCTCACACCCCCTCACCCTCACCCCCTCACCCTCACACACCCTCACTCACCCTCACTCCTCACCCCTCTCACCCTCACCCTCACACCCTCACACCCCCTCACCCTCACACACCCTCACCCTCACACCCCCCCACCCTCACACACCATCACACACCCTCACTCTCACACCCCCTCACCCTCACATCCTCTCACATCCCCTCACCCTCACACACCCCCTCACCCTCACACCCCCTCACCCTCACATCCCCTCACCCACATACCCCCTCACCTACATACCCCCTCATCCTCACACCCCCTCACACTCCCTCACCCTCACATCCCCTCATCCTCACACACCCTCTCACCTTCACACACCCTCACTCATCCTCACGCACCCTCACTCACCCTCACACACCCTCACCAGCATAGCATAACAAAACATAGCATAGCATAACAAAACAAAGCATAGGATAGCAAAACAAAACATAGCATAAGAAAACGCATAGCATAACAAAACACAACAAAACATAGCATATCAAAACACACCAAAACATAGCATACATAACAAAACAAAACATAGCATAGCATAACAAAACAAAGCTTAGCATAGCATAACAAAACAGCATAACAAAGCATAGCATAACAAAGCACAGCATAGCATAACAAAACATAGCATAGCAAAACAAAGCATAACATAATAAAACACAACAAAACATAGCATAGCATAACAAAACATAGCATAGCATAACAAAGCATAGCATAGCAAAACACAACAAAACATAGCATAGCATGACAAAACACAACAAAACAGCATAGCATAACAAAACAAAGAATAGGATAGCACAACTAAACATAGCATAACAAAACAAAGCATAGGATAGCAAAACAAAACAGCATAACATAACAAAACATAGCATAACAAAACATAGCAAAACACAACAAAACATAGCATAGCTTAACAAAACACAAGAAAACATAACATAGCAAAACAAAACATATAATAGCATAGCAAAACATAGCATAGCATACCAAACACAACAAAACATAGCATAGCATAACAAAACATAGCATAGCAAAACAAAGCATAGCATAATAAAACACAACAAAACATAGCATATCATAACAAAACATAGCATAGCATAACAAAGCATAGCATAGCAAAACATAGCATAGCATAACAAAACATAGCATAGCATAACAAAACACAGCATAGCATAGCATAACAAATCAAAACAAAACATAGCATAGCAACATCACTCAGCGCCACCACAGCATCAATCTGTGCAACCATTCAACAACAACGGGTTCAAATATGTTCTCTCAATGTTTCAAGCTTTATTACAAATGTAACAAAAAGATGTTAATATTTCACTTCTGTTCTTGGATTTTCGTCACAATAAAATACACTGAACATAATCTTCACATAAGTTATTTACAAAAGTTTAAGCTATTGCCATTATAAATTACAATAACTTTTATTTAAGTATTAATTATTTAAAAAAATTAAAAGCCATTGTTATTTGTAATATCAATACATGTAAGTCACGTAAATGCAACACATATTGCATTACAAATGCTATAGGTGTCACATTTGCGAAAGTTATAACTATTGGCATTGTAAATGACAAAGTTATTACTTTCGCAATTTTCAAAAACAAAACATAAATAAAAAATGTGTCATTTACAATACCAATAGCTCAAACGTTCCTAATGCGAGACCTATTGCATTGCAAATGCTTGTTTAAAACTAAAATCTTACACAGATTGCCCTACAAAACAAAAATCTCTAGTACCCCTTTTGTTTATCACTGACAAAGGGACATCCAGCATGAGGTTACAATATAACACACGTCCGAGCTACAGCAGCTCAATTAATACTCCCTTTCAAACACAGCCCAAACCAAAATGGCAGCCGGATAAGGTGGAATTGCAGACTCCTGCAGTCCCTTCCTTTGAGGCTCTGTCAACAGCCTCTCTTCACTTGAAAGATCTCGGAAGCAGTACAAATGCTCACTCGCACTCCAACCACCATCTCGATCGCCTTCCAAGAAGTGCATTCTGTGTCCTAATAGAAACATCAAGGAAGAAGAAAAAGTCCCCTTAATTTACCATAAAGATGGTAATTAATAAAGTGGTGCCCCCAGTCTATTTTTGAGAATACCAATCTCACAATATATCAAACCCTGACGGATCAGTGTATGGCCACACAGTACAGCAATTAGTACATCACATCAAATTACTAACAGTTACTTGAATTTAAGACAAGGCAGGCAGAAGTGTTGTAAAAATATAGATATATATATATCTGTTTTATTCAAGGGAGAAAAGACATTTTCACACAAATTTTAAAAAACATTTTCACTAGTTTAAAACCATATAAAATCAAAACATGTATTCACAAAGAAAAGACAATAATGGTTAAAATGTTCACAAGAACAGGGGTCGACGCAGCGTTTCGGTTGGGAAGATTAATGAACGACCTTCTTCAGGACCAGTTCTGAAAATATATGTGTCTTCCACATTGATCGTAGAAGAACAGGGGCCCAGTTATGCAATCCGGGTTTGGTTCGTGCTGATTGATTTACGTGTCCTCAGTATGATAGGAGGAATTCTGGTATCTTCTGTTCATTAAAATTGAGACTAGCGCTCAGGTAATAGGAGCCACCGATATTAATTTGCGTGAGTTGCCAGTTTACCGCTAAGCAGAACCCCCGTGATGCCGCCGGAATAGGAGCCGAATATAACGATATAGATAATGTGACAAAAACTCCAAAGCTTAAACATACATATGAACAAAGAACGCTAATTGAAAAAGCGTTTGTGAATTAAATGCCAGTCAACTAAAACTGGCAACTCACGCAAATTAATATCGGTGGCTCCTATTACCTGAGCACTAGTCTCAATTTTAATGAACAGAAGATACCAGAATTCCTCCTATCATACTGAGGACACGTAAATCAATCAGCACAGCCAAACCCGGATTGCATAACTGGGCACCTGTTCTTCTACGATCAATGTGGAAGGCGCATATATTTTCAGAACTGGTCCTGAAGAAGGTTGTTCATTAATCTTCCCAACCGAAGCGCTGTGTTGACCCCTGTTCTTGTGAACATTTTAACCATTATTGTCTTTTCTTTGTGAATACATGTTTTATTTTATATGGTTTTAAACTAGTGAAAATGTTTTTTAAAATTTGTGTGAAAATTTCTTTTCTTCCTTGAATAAAACAGATATATATATCTATATTTTTACAACACTTCTGCCTGCCTTGTCTTAAATTCAAGTAACTGTTAGTAATTTGATGTGATGTACTAATTGCTGTACTGTGTGGCCATACACTGATCCGTCAGGGTTTGATATATTGTGAGATTGGTATTCTCTAAAATAGACTGGGGGCACCAATTTATTAATTACCATCTTTATGGTAAATTAAGGGGACTTTTTCTTCTTCCTTAATACTATTCCCCTGTCCCAGACCTAACAGATGAGGGGGCCTCCTTTACTTTATACACTAATAGAAACATCAACACAGCAATTGCTGTGGCACGTAGACCTTATTGAGCGCAAGGTATCTGTTTTGAAAATAATGAATCTATTAAGAAACTCGCAATTTTAAAAGTGCCACTTACTGTTTAATTATTATGGCATGTAAATCTCGCTAAAATGAACGCTCTCTAACATTGTTAAACCTAAACAAAATGTACGATCCTTTACTCCGTTCCTTTCTTTTATGCACCACAGACACAAATGAAAAATAAAAACACTCAACCACCTGCAAACATCTGAAGTTTCCATAAACTGGAAACTAACAACAAACAAAATATGAAAGATACATATGCGCTCAAACGTACAACCTATATAAAAGCAAAGAATACTTAGCAGTCTGGGAGAAACAAACAAAAGAGGAAGGATTGCAATCATGCAATAGATCACCTCATTGACCGAGGACAGATACAATGAGTGGGTTACTTCAACCACATTTATACCGTGGAGTGTCCTGAAAGTGGATCTAGTGTGTGGTTACTTCATCACTTTTAAGCCACTGGGTGGACCCAGTGAGTAGGAGCCTCCTACCATGTATATATTGCATGTGGATCCTGTAAGTGGGTTACTTCTACCACAGTTACACCATGTTGTAACCAGGAAGGGTTACTGGAAGGTGGACCTAGTGATTGATTACTTCATCACATTGACAACACTGGGAAGCTCAAATGAATAGTACCCTCCAATCGCTAATATACTGCATGTGGATCCAGTGAGTGAGTTACTTTCATCACATTTACCCCATGGCTTGTCCTGGAAGGTGGATCCGGTGAGTGGTTAATTCATCATATTTACACTGCTGGGTGGGTCCAGTGAGTAGGATCATACAATTAAAAAGTATACTGAGTGTAGGTCCAGTGACTGGGTTACTTCCCCTACATTTACACCACTGAGTTGATCCAGTGAGTATGATCAATCAATCATATAAGAACTGCATTTGGACCCAGTGAGTGGGTTACATCTGCAACATTGATAACATGGTCTGTGCCACATTGATTCATCATGGGCTCCAAAAACATAGCTCTAAATTCCTTTACAGCAGGACCAGATGTTTTACTGTGTATCCTGCATGTCAAGAGAACTTGTGCAGGAGGATGCTACTGTCGGCATCAGGTCCAAAGCTCTGGAATGACCTGCAGGCAAACATAGATCTATTGATAATCACTTGACCTTTCCAGGCAAGGTCACCGAGAAGGCCATCAATGGCCAACTTCCTGAGTTCATAAAAGCGTACCACATCCTGGACCTGTCCCAGTCTGGCTTTCGAGGCAATCACAGTACTAAGACTGCACTCCTCACCGCCACAGACGACATCTGCATCCTCCTCGACCGAGGCAAAACTGCAGCCCTCATCCTCCTGTACCTCTCGCCACCTTCGACACCCTCTCCCACTGCACCTTACGCACAAGACTCCACGACACCAGTATCCAAGAAAAAGCCCTGGAATGGATCCGATTCTTCCTCACCTGCCAAACAGGCTACCACTGTTCCACCCGGAACCCACAGAAATCAGATGCAGAGTGCCTCTGGGCTCCTGCCTGAGCCCCACGCTCTTTGACATCTACATGGCCCGCTCGCAGCCTTTGTCTGGAACCACAAACTCAACGTCATCTCCTACGTCGACACCCAGCTGATCCTCTCCCTCACCAACGAACCCACAGTCACCAAGAACTACTTCCATGATGGGATGAAAGTTGTTGCCACCTGCATGAAGGACAGCTGCCTCAAGCTAAACTCGTAGAAGATTAAAGTCCTCATCCTGGGCTCCACCCCTTTCGTCTGGGATGACTCCTGGTGGTCTGCAGAACTTGAACGCCCCTACAGACCACGCACGAAATCTCGGCATCATCTTGGACTCCTTGCTCACCATGAACCGCCAGATTAATGCTGTTTCATCATCCTGCTTCCACACCCTATGCCTGTTCCAAAGGATCTTCAAGTAGATCACCACAGCGTCCAGAAAGATGGTCACCCACGCACTCATCAGCAGCAGACTCAACTACGGCAACGCACTCTACGCCGACATCACCCAGAAACTCCTCCAGAAACTGAAAAGCATCCAGAACGGCTCCACCAGACTTATCCTCAATATCCCTCACCGCAGCCACATCACCAGCCACCTCCACGGGCTCCCAGTCAACAAAAGATTCACCTTCAAGCTCCTTACACATGCCTAAAAAGCCCTACACGACACAGGACCTGAATACCTCAACCACTGCCTCTCATTCCACGCACCCACCAGAGACCTCTGCTCTGCTCATTTGGCCCTGGCCGCCACCCATGTATCCTCAAAACCACGGCCGGGGAAGATCCTTCTTCTACCTCGCAGCAAAGACCTGGAACACCCTGCCTCTCCACATAAGGCTATCACTGTCTCTGTCCCAATCCAGGAAGGACCTCAAGACCTGGCTCTTCAACTTAACCACAGTACCTGCGACAGATCAGCAGTCCACCACCCTCACCCCCACCCACACCCAAACCCCTAGCGCCTTGAGACCCTTACAAGTGAGTAGTCACGCTTTACAAGTTTCTTGATTGTTTGATTGACATTTGTGAAGGCCTTAAAATCCTTTCTGATTTGCAAAGACAAGATTCATCCTCTTTTGAGTACTGATTATAGAGTTGGTGTTCTCCCATCGATTATCTCAGTGTCATTAAGCCTTTAGGGGACTACAAACAGTACAAATAAATAATATTAATAATAATATCAGGTCAGAGCCATTAAAGTAAGTCACAACAGAATTGTAAGCCAAATTTCTATAAAAAATGCTTGCTTATTGACGCTAGTCTTTTACAATTGCAATACTAAATGAGTAATTTGGGAACAACACCACAAAATGACTGAACAAACAACAAATGAACAAAGCATTTCATTTTATCTTGACTCTCTGAATGAACCTAGAAAAGCCTTATCGTTGCACCCGAGCATGATCTGGAATCAGGGAGAGCTATGGGACAGGGAGGAAGAATTCCCAAGTCCTTTAAATGAGCACGTAACTAAAAATTCAGTCCTCATACGACTTCATCCTCAACGGTCGGTTTATATATGGCTGAATCAATAATCGAAGGTTAATGTTCAGGTCTGAAAGTATTTTCTATAAATCTGCTGCACAACTTCAGTATACAATTTCCTACGAGGCTAGCAAAGATTAGGATGAGGGAGCATCCACTTGCTAAGTTGAAGGTACCTGAGATCTAAACAACTGGGAAATGAAATGCACCCTGCATTGTGGTGTGTGTATCAATCACAGTGATTGTTGGAGTGATGGTCCCATTGGCTTGGATATCCGAGTCACTTGCAGTCTTTGCTCAGACCTTTTAGCACTTAACAATATGTGGCCCATGCTACAACCTTATATCCACTGAACTGAAAATGTCTGTCACCGCTGTCCACCTCACATCTATTTTGCTAAGAGAAAACATTGGAAAACAAAATGGCGTTTCCCTTCTATAGGTGCTGCACAGCGACACACCTTTATGCTCGCAGTAAACGCAGTCCAAACAATCCACAGGAGCAAAGAGCTCATTTTTCCTTGAGAAGCATGAGAACCTGTCACGAGCCACTTTTTGCGTTCGATAGAGAAAAATGTGAAAGAGGAGAAGATAGTTCATGGTGGACTGTTAGATTCCCTCTCAAAGATAAAAACCATTATCCTGCCTATCTGTAATAGGTAACAGGACCCATAGGCCAGTTTCCATCTGGGACCACAAAGAATGTGTTGTAATTGTAATGCAATACTAGCGTACCCTGTGGTGTCTTAAGATGGGGCTCCTGCCACGCCGTCACTGATGTATACACTGCAGCTATGGGCGCAGAGGAAGGGAACAGCACAATTTAATTTTGAACCAGTCCAGTGTGCTTCCATCTCCCAGGATGTTCTGACCTCTCCGCCTTCAGTGGGTAGACATTTTCCTGAATGCTGGGTATTTTGGCATGTACATAACCCACAATGTGTCTTTTACACATCAGATCTCAGTTGAGTAGGGCACACCGAAGACAAAGGGTCTCCATTCCCCTCCGTGCCTCTCCTGTCAAGCTGCGGCGCTTCACAAGTCGCCCACCTGCTACCACTCGAGATGCCACTCAAACTGGGCCTGGTAAAGGTGCCCCGTCAGACGCAGATCAGCGCGATTTCACGGGCAACAAATGCCGCCCTTCCAACAAAAACAAATAAATGGTTATGAAACTCAAAAAGGCCCAATCTGCCACGGCGCGTCCTCAGTGGCTTTTGACAGGCTGGTGCATTCCTGGATCCGGTCCAGCTCCGGGCCTCTCCGACGCCGGGGCCTAATGAAGGGGGAAGGCTGAAATACCTTCATTAATTTAGGCCTAATCACCACAATAAGAAGCGGCAGCAGATAACAGCTGTGGAAGGCCGGTTCGGATCAAGCGCACTGACAAAGTTCCGCGCTCGCTTGGCGCGTGTTTATTTTTAACTCCGCAGGCCTTGTGTGTCCCCTTCCGCGTAACTCTATCGCGGCGGCTGCGCCGAGGCCCGGTGTTTCCAGCAGCCCGCCGGTCTTCACTTACAGTTCTGCTCATTAAGTTACACGGCAACAAACATTGTTATCTTTGGGCTTTACTGTTAAGGAAGTGTGAAAAAATATTAGCAAGAAGCTGTGAAGGCCCCGGGCTTGATCCCCTGTCAGGACAGACCGAGCGCGCAAGGTTTCCTATTTCCATTCACACGCACGGACTAATTGAAATCGCAGAGCACCGAGGTGGACGGTAAATAACCTGCCGCGGAGCATCTCCGCAGCGCCGCTGGCATGAGTGCTGCCCTCTGAAGCAGGAAGACCCTCCCTTCAAGGGTTTACCAGTTTGTTCTGTTAACCCGTCTACATAAGGACGACAGGTCCACGCCTTATAACCGCACTCATACTGCCCTCCTCTACCCCCCCCTTGCATAATCTCATCCTCTTTTACTATTCAGATCTCCCAAACAGGCTTTCTAAAACCTTTCTTCTGACTTTCCCCCACTCATCCCAAACCAGCTCCTGCTGCTATGATCTCCAAATAAACACTTTCTCTACCCTTCCATCCATCCTCCACTCTCCATTTCGATTCAACTAATAAACTCAGGTGGCATTTATTTAAGTTTTATATAGCGCTAGCCTGACCGGAAGGTATCGGAGCGCTTTACAAGTAGAGAGCAGTGCAAAAGAAAGCAAATATAATACAGTCAGCGAGGCGTTCTGAATACGAGTCAAAGTAGAGATGGCCAACCGCATCGTAGAGGAGAGCAAAGGCGTTTTGAACACTCCAAGGGGTTCCTATCTGTTCGATAGGGAGCGGTCGAGGAAAAGGATTTTGAGTTGGCTTTTGAATTTTGGGAAGTAAGGATTAGTTCGGATGTGGGGGGGAATAGAGTTGCAAATTTTGGGAGCATAGCGGGGGTCCACCCGCTGGCAGCTTGGCGGTCTCCCCCCCGCACTCTTACCTGCAGCCATCACAGAGCAGCACATGCAGGAATTGCTAGCATCATATCATCCCCCCTCTTACATTGCCACCACAGGTGGCAAACGCAGGGGCCACCAAGGGCGGCAAAAGGCCTAGCTACGCCACTGTCAAACTCACATCCATCTCTGAAATTAATTTCATATTTAGCTATACAAATTTCACCACTAATCCTGTTTGGGTTTCGAAGAAGCGTGCTCCTGCTCAAAGCACTTTGATGACTCATCAGGGGTACCAAGCACTTGATAATTGCAAACCCATCCCTCTTCTCAGTCCACTATCCTTTTCAACCCAAATAACACTCGCATGTCCACCGCTAAAATAAATGTTGTATTTCCCAATACTGACTCACCACAAATAATTTTTGGGTTCCGGAGTAGCGTGCTACTTGCCGATAAGCACTTAGACTCCTCAACAGGGGTAGTAAGCACTATATAAATGCAATTACAATAACAATTTCAAGCTTACAAAACCTTTACCTCACTAACACAATTAACATTACTAACTTCATCCATCCTTAAACCTCGCCCTTTCCCCAATGTCGTAAACACCGTCAAAACACACCTTACTCTCTACCTATCACCACTGCTTTCTTTCAACCTTCGTTCCTCGCATTTTCAGAACTCTAACGCTCACTTTCACTGCTCCCCACAACCCCCCCAGAGCTGGTTCATCCATCCAGCAACCCAACCAAATCTACATCCAACCCTCAATTTGCCACTACAACTGCAATTAAGGAAAATCCCTCAGCAAGTGTTTTCATAACCGTAATTAAGGACAGTTTGGAGGTTGGCAGTACAATGCGTTCAGGCACATCTCATACATTCTGGTGCACTAGTCAGGAATGGACTGTAATACCCAGTGCTTTAAATGAAAATATAGAAGTGCAGGTACTCATTACTTAGAGTACCTGTTTTCTCCTGAGAAGTGCTTGTGCTCTCACATTAAATGTATTAGAGCAGGGGAGAGAAGTGCAGGTACTTTCACTTTCATATTTATGAAGTGCAGGTACTCTGTACCGGACAGTACCTGCCATTTAAAGCACTGGTAATACCATCCGGACCATCACAATCTTCTTGGAAGAAGTAAAGAAGCAGGAAGATCCCTAGAGGTTGCACGGGTAGTTGAACGCATTCTTGATGACTATGTTGACAAAGTGGATCGAGTAAGGGGTAGCCAAATTGCACACCTTTTGGCTATAACCATTTAAAATGTAAGGAGGTTAGATTCATAGGGCTTAGGAATAATATTTTTGATGGGTTAAAGCAGATCCAGGTGACTTGCACATGGAGTCTGTGGCATGGTGGAAGCACCTGATGCCCTGCCGTACTTGAGGGGCATCATCAGTGGGCATATGATATCCCACATCACAGGCACCGAGGGCATGGCCAGTGATAAACTTAAGATGGTAGAAATGGCCCACAACACAACCAATGATCGAGGCACCTATCTAGTGATCTTATACAACGTGAATCAGTGAAAAGCAATATCTTTAGGATCTTTATGCTGTGCATACAGTGATCAGGAATAATATTACTAAACACATTGCATCACCACCTCTGGGGTAAGTCATAGTGCCCATTGTTGAATGCAGCAGAGTATTAGAACAGTGATATGGCACATGCACATCAGGGAGCGTGGTTTGAGCGCCGATGGGTGAGGCGGCGTGAGCCGATAGCTCCGTGCCCGATTCCAAATTTATCCTGCTAAAATCTCCTGAAACCAGCCGTGTTCAGTGTAAAGGGTGTCGGAAACTCAGGGGGTGACAACCCGACCGACATCGAGACACCTGAATGCCCGAAAGCGATCCAGGCGCGGATTTTACTGCCGGGGGAGTTCGGTGAAAGAGCAAGATGGCAGATGGGAGCCGCGGGTGAGGAGGAGGTGGGCGAGCGGTACCACGCTTCCACGCAGCAAGTGTGCAAACCGAAGGCTCTAACAACCGGAGCTTGCACCCAGCCCTCCGGGCAGACTGAACGACGGTGCGGATCAGTGGAGCGCCCTGATTGCCGGAGTGCCCGCAGAGCTCCGGAGCGGACCTAAGCATAAGATGGCGGCCGGGGCCCAGTAAGGTTTCGGCCCGTGAACTCGAGGGTGAGCGGCCGGAGATCAGCCGACGGTGCGCAAGATCCGATCTGGCAGTGAGAAGTGCCTGGGTGTCGGCGGGGTCGTGGATCGCTGCAGCTGGTGGAAGCACCGAGTGGCAGCCCTGAACACCGCAGTGAGTATGGAGCTGAGTGGGAGACGACCGTGACGCCCGGCGGACCTGCAGTCCGCATGACACCATAAGGGCGGACGAGCGCTTGCGGTTCCACCGGCTGGCAGGAAAGATGTTTCCCTGTTACAGCCCCGGTAAGTGTGGTGGAGCAGGCCTTTACCCGGTTCTGTGGGGGTGGGGCAGGTCTGCACCGTCGCATGAACGGGAGCAGGGGCGCACGACTAGTGGTGCCGGGTCGTGTCTCCAGGCACCAGTTGGAGGAGGTGCAGGGTGTTAGAAGATAGCGAACCGGGCCCAGTACACGCTCCAGAGGAGAGGGGAGGACGCAGCCAGTAACTGCGGGCACCGCTGGAAGCGAGTGGAGATCAGCGGAGGGGCAATTGGCAAGACCTGAATACACAGGGGCCCGCAGTGGCCTGGCGACGAGACCTCACTGTCTGAGGGATACGCTGTATGCACCGCGATAGAGGACTCGCTTTGACCGGCGGTCTGCCTGGGAGCGCATTGGGCCGAAAGCAGTGGCAGACCGGGCAAGAGGAATCGACCTGGCTTAGTGGTTTGCGTAGGGGGATGCAGACTTCCCCGGGACTAGCGGAGAGGCTCCTATACTGTCGTCAAAGGATGGCTGCTGAGGGTCTCTTTGTAGGTCATGCTTGAGGTGGTGAGGGCTTCGGCAAGAAAGGTAGTCACGGGAACTAGGCCCTGCTAGAATCTCAATATCCATTTCCTGAGGTGACGGGCAGACTTATAAAGGAGCTCTGCACAAGGAGATATACCTGCACTGGATAGAGCAACGTCCACTACAGCAAGATGAAGCCCAAGAACAGGAAGGAGGACACTGGTGGACAAGATGACACTAAGGGGGCTGGGGGGGGGTATCAGAGGAAGCATTATCGGACATAGGGCTGCGCCAACATCTGGATAAGATGCTAGCATTAAGCAATGGCTTAATGACAGAACAGCTGATATAAAATTCAGCATCTCTGAATCTACTAGTAGGATTGCGTTCCTAGACGTAGAGGTCTTTCCGTCCGAAGGGAAGTTAGCAACCACTCTGTACACTAAACCCACGGACCGCAATAAGTCCCTTATGTTCAACAGCAACCACCCTAGAAATCTAAAGGAAAATCTCCCGTATGGGCAGTTTCTGCGAGTCCGCAGAAACTGCACCTTTAAAGAAGATTTTCAACAACACTCAGAAAACCTTACATCTAAGTTATGTGAGAGAGGTTACCCTAAGAAACTTGTCAAAACCTGCATGAAAAGAGCCCAATGGACCCCACGTGAAATACTTTTGGAGCGCAAATCAAAACCTGCTTTAGAAAAACAAGTATGTGTCACAACCTATTGCCCTAATGCCAACCGTCTAAAAAGGGTTATAAAACAGAATTGGCATCTGATAAAGAACCTTGATGCAAGTCTTGCAAATGAACCTTTATTTGCTTTCAAGAAAGAAAACAACATTGCGAACCACATAGTTCGAGCCGCCATGCCTACTGCCAAACCACAAACATTACGCCAAATGATGGGGATGCCACCCATCCTTGGACACCACAAGTGTGGAAATTGCTTATGCTGTGAATCAACGTTGGAAGGCTCGTTGTTCCAGCATAATGGAGTGTCATGGAAGCATGACACGATGACTAATTGTAAGAGTAAATATGTGGTATATGGCATTACATGCCCATGCCAGTTGTTGTACATAGGCAAAACTAACCAGGAGATCCGTCAACGGATCTCGCAACATAAATCAAGGATTAAAAGAAAAGTTGAAAATGCCCCCTTGGTGCAACATTGGACGAGGTTGCAGCATAATGTGAGTGATCTCAAGTGGACAGTCATTTCGAAAATAGAAAAAAATCCCAGAGGTGGCGATTTAAATTTGACATTATCAAAACGAGAGGCTTTCCTTATCGTTAAGTTCGACACCGCAGTATCTGGACTTAATGAATTAAGTGAAATCTTCAAATTGTAATTATCTACTGTGAGCCCATTTTCAGCTTTGTCAGCGTCGCTTTCTATTTATTCTGGTAACCTTTTGTGTCATTTTGAGACTCCGGTCCATAGTTTTCCCTGAATCCAGTCCAGTATTTCCATGTAACCTTGGCCTCTGAGTGGGCGGTCCTGCTGCTCAGAGATCAGGTATATAGGTAGAGCAGTTAAGCCTCTGCCTGCTACTGCGCAGGAGCCTGTGTGTAGTGCTGCCAAAGATGCTGTCGTTTGGGAAATCTGCTCATTCCTAAATCTGTAAGTACTTCCCCCTGCTATGCCTCTTAGCTATGTCCTTTTTTATTAGGTCCAAACAAGTTGCTCACTCGTGCTTTTGTTTTCTTGTAGCTTAATAATCACCACTGACTGCTTGAAAATATTTGCCGGTAAGCCTCCAGTCCGCTTTACCGCTTTTACTGTGTTAGGATTTTCTACTAGCTATGTCCTTTTTTATTAGGTCCAAACTAGTTGCTCACTCGTGCTTTTGTTTTCTTGTAGCTTAATAATCACCACTGACTGCTTGAAAATATTTGCCGGTAAGCCTCCAGTCCGCTTTACCGCTTTTACTGTGTTAGGATTTTCTACTAGTTAAAAACGAACGCGTTTAATCTTTGTTGCTTTGAGGCAACGCTCACTGAAATGACACTTATGCGTTTATTTCCACTCTAGCCTGAAGTCGCCTTAAATTGAATTATTTGCGTATTTCATTTATTACGGTCAAAACGCTCGGGACTTTCTGCCTCGGTAAGCTGCAGTCTTTCATGCAAAACATTTCACTGACGAGAAACGCATATGAGCGGCTAATGGTGTTTACTGTTTATTTAGATAAGCACAGTGTCGAACGTCCCCTTTTTGATAGGGGTCCCGTGAGCAAGTACAACTTTTCACCCCTCCAAATTACTATTTCCGGTAAAGTCTAGTTTAATGTTTCCATTTTTTGCACATTAGTGTTCCTTATGGTCCATTAAAACAACCCCCTTTTCACTTATTTTCCAAGACGTGTCTAGTAAACCGAAAAAAACGGCAGCTACCTCCCACATGGCCTCCTCCACTTGAACTTGATTAGGTGAGATTCTCTCCTACTACCGGCAGTGCACAAAAATACCTAGAATATTTTCTATTTTAACACTTGTTCATCTCCCCCCTTATAGGTTCACCACCATTTAACTGTGTCAACCTATTCCATCCCTGAGACTATTTCTTTCTTAAGTACAGAAGGTGAGTAAAAAACGCAAGTTTCGTGCAATAGACCGCCTGTCCTCTCACCCATTGGCTAACTTGCTTCAGATCTTGTAACATCATAGACCAGTTAGTTAAGATCTCCATGTCTTTTTTGTACATTAGACTAGTGACAAGTCTGTAGAGACATGGGTGGTAACTGAGTGAAGTGACTGATAGTGATCGTGTTATTAAAACTAACCATGCCTGTCTGAGCATTTTCTAATTTTTGTTCCCCCCTCCCCTCTTCTTTTTTCATTTCTGCAGAGAATTCTAAAGGCCCTGAAGAGAATCCCCTCAAGTCATTGGGATTCGAAACGCGTAGGCCCAAGCCATACTCTTGTCTGCCCTAGTGATAAGCGTAAATGTCATGATAATTGTTGCTTATCACTAATTCCTGTACATTATCCTTTCCCCAAAGATTTAGAAAGTATTTTCATACTTGACTATAGGAATGTACGGTATAATCGATCAGACACCAAATGAAAATATTGTTTAAGTGTTTTGCAGACTGTGGCTATTCTTGTCTTATGTTTGATATTATATTGTAAATATTGTATGTTTTGGTAAATTTTGTAGCTTTCTTATCTAGTGCATCCCTTCTCCCCATGAATGCTTGCATGTCGTATGATTGTGATATGATTGATATGACGAATGATACCCCCCTATTGTGACTTTTTTGATAAATATGTTGTACATGTTTGTGTTTTGAATATGAAAAAAAGTATCTTTTGATAAAATCAAAAATAAGAATAAAAGCTATCGACTAGCCTCCAGTCTTGAATATTTTCTCAAGTAATGTGTTCGAATTCATGTTACTGCGGTGTTATCAGTACTGGCAATCTCTTTTTGTTATGTTGTATGACGGCTCAGCCATACTGATTAGAGCCAACCCATAGTTGTTTATTGGTTATTATAGCGGGCGCAGGCTCGCGAGGTCTTTTCTTTAGCCCATTAACTTTGGTGCAAAGGTTGAATTGATACCTCCTTCCACATTGTCTTTCCAGATTCTTCTGTGTTTGTTGTGTTACGTACAGAGTCCTTATTACATGTTTTAAATCCCTTTTTTCTTTTCTCTTTTCATCCCTCAGAGTAATGGCAGAGAAGGATACTTTTGCCTACTCAGAAGATCACATCAGAAACTTCCTCAGTGATCCACCCATTTTCTCTTCAGTTACCTTAAGCGAGACAGCGACTACATCGAACGAATCTGATAAATTGATTCGCCTTAAAAAGAAGCAGATCAGGACAGACCTTCATGGTCATTTTTTGCTGCAACACCTCCGAGAAGGCACCATCCCGGCCGGACTTCAAATTAAGAACATACCTGTAATTTTTACAGAAGACCCAATATTCAAAAAAGGCTTCTCTATGATAGAAACCAAATGTAGTAGGGACCTGATGGTTTTAACGGTAGAGACAGCAGTGAGAATATCGAAGGAAGAATTAGCTGAAATCGCCAAGTTAGAGTCTGAAATTAGTGGTAATCCTACCATAGCAGATGCCAAGGCTCTCTTAGAAAAAGTCGCTAAAGAAGTGCAAGAGTTCAAAGACTACACTATTACTCAAAAGTCCAACCAATTCGAAAAAGACAAAAAAGGTTTTTCTTTAGACAACATATATCCTTATTTACAGGCTGATTTTTATTCCAAAGCGGAATCTAGACGTTTCCTTCAAGGGAACCAGGGCAGATCACGAAGACAATTCATTTCTTTTTCAGATACCTCCTCTTCTGGAACTGATAGTGATTCCGCAAGTTCTTATAATCGTCCCAATAGAAATAGAAATTGGAACACTAACCAGCAGCAACAGCAGAATCAGTCGTCGAATTTTTTAGGGAGAGGCCAAACACTCCCCAGAGGTCGAGTGAGAAACAACATCCCCTGGGAGATGAAAACGCGACGACAACATTACAAAAACTAAACGCGTCGCCAATCTTCAACCTTTCCAATAAAGTTTTGACACCCGATGAGGAAAGTATCCTAGTAAAGGGGTTGTCATTCGTACCCTCTAAAAGAACCGACTTCGTTAAAATGAAGTCTGAGTTCATTGAATTTTGCAGAAAACTACGTTTGACTGTGTTTTTTAGTGAAAATCCAACCATCCAACCTTTAGAGGTCACAGGCCTTAGAAATAAGTCCACTTTTTGCCCGCCAGCCAATAAAGTCCCAAAAAACCTTTTGACTTTTGAGAAAAGTGTATTATCTGCAATATCGGCTATGGAACAAGAGAAAAAATACATCAAGTTCAATACCACTAAAAAAGAAATTATGGCTTTAAATAACCTTAAAACTGACAATACGGTTATAATTAAGCAAGCAGACAAGGGCGGAGCAATAGTAGTGTGGGACATCAATGACTACACCACTGAAGTTTTAAAACAGCTACAAGACACTGCTTGCTACCGCAAGATAAATAAAGACCCTACCATGGAACTACAGAATGAGCTCTTTGCAATTGTGCAAGAGGGTTTCGATTCAGGTTTCGTCGGCCCAAAAGAAGCTGAATATTTGAAAAACAAACATCCCAAAGTTCCTATGTTTTATGTATTGCCTAAAATACACAAAGACCCTGAACACCCACCCGGCAGACCCATTGTAGCGGGGTGTGGTTCAGTATTAGAGCCAGCTGCGAAATATGTAGATTGTTTTCTCAAGGATTTCATGACTGAGGTTAGATCCTATCTCCAGGATACCACCGACTTCATTAAAAAACTAGAAAATATAGACTTCAGTGAAGGCAGTGACAGACTCGTTACCTTGGACGTCACTGCATTATACACACAGATCCCTCAAGATGAGGCCGTAGCAGTACTCACTTACTTTCTTGACACGAGGCCTAGACCTATGCGGGTGCCCACTAAATTCATAGTGGACTTGGCAACATTCGCCTTAAAAAAGAACTATTTCTGTTTCAACGGCGAATTTTATTACCAAGTTAAGGGGGTAGCCATGGGCTGCCCCTTTGCTCCAGAATTGGCGGTATTGTTTATGGCCATGTACGAGAATGCATACATCTACAATAATAACCCTTTTTCTCAATATCTCGGAACATGGCTCCGTTTTATTGATGATGTTTTTTTGACATGGAAAGGTGATGGTGACACATTAAACCATTTTTACCAATGGCTTAATGACAGAACAGCTGATATAAAATTCAGCATCTCTGAATCTACTAGTAGGATTGCGTTCCTAGACGTAGAGGTCTTTCCGTCCGAAGGGAAGTTAGCAACCACTCTGTACACTAAACCCATGGACCGCAATAAGTCCCTTATGTTCAACAGCAACCACCCTAGAAATCTAAAGGAAAATCTCCCGTATGGGCAGTTTCTGCGAGTCCGCAGAAACTGCACCTTTAAAGAAGATTTTCAACAACACTCAGAAAACCTTACATCTAAGTTATGTGAGAGAGGTTACCCTAAGAAACTTGTCAAAACCTGCATGAAAAGAGCCCAATGGACCCCACGTGAAATACTTTTGGAGCGCAAATCAAAACCTGCTTTAGAAAAACAAGTATGTGTCACAACCTATTGCCCTAATGCCAACCGTCTAAAAAGGGTTATAAAACAGAATTGGCATCTGATAAAGAACCTTGATGCAAGTCTTGCAAATGAACCTTTATTTGCTTTCAAGAAAGAAAACAACATTGCGAACCACATAGTTCGAGCCGCCATGCCTACTGCCAAACCACAAACATTACGCCAAATGATGGGGATGCCACCCATCCTTGGACACCACAAGTGTGGAAATTGCTTATGCTGTGAATCAACGTTGGAAGGCTCGTTGTTCCAGCATAATGGAGTGTCATGGAAGCATGACACGATGACTAATTGTAAGAGTAAATATGTGGTATATGGCATTACATGCCCATGCCAGTTGTTGTACATAGGCAAAACTAACCAGGAGATCCGTCAACGGATCTCGCAACATAAATCAAGGATTAAAAGAAAAGTTGAAAATGCCCCCTTGGTGCAACATTGGACGAGGTTGCAGCATAATGTGAGTGATCTCAAGTGGACAGTCATTTCGAAAATAGAAAAAAATCCCAGAGGTGGCGATTTAAATTTGACATTATCAAAACGAGAGGCTTTCCTTATCGTTAAGTTCGACACCGCAGTATCTGGACTTAATGAATTAAGTGAAATCTTCAAATTGTAATTATCTACTGTGAGCCCATTTTCAGCTTTGTCAGCGTCGCTTTCTATTTATTCTGGTAACCTTTTGTGTCATTTTGAGACTCCGGTCCATAGTTTTCCCTGAATCCAGTCCAGTATTTCCATGTAACCTTGGCCTCTGAGTGGGCGGTCCTGCTGCTCAGAGATCAGGTATATAGGTAGAGCAGTTAAGCCTCTGCCTGCTACTGCGCAGGAGCCTGTGTGTAGTGCTGCCAAAGATGCTGTCGTTTGGGAAATCTGCTCATTCCTAAATCTGTAAGTACTTCCCCCTGCTATGCCTCTTAGCTATGTCCTTTTTTATTAGGTCCAAACAAGTTGCTCACTCGTGCTTTTGTTTTCTTGTAGCTTAATAATCACCACTGACTGCTTGAAAATATTTGCCGGTAAGCCTCCAGTCCGCTTTACCGCTTTTACTGTGTTAGGATTTTCTACTAGCTATGTCCTTTTTTATTAGGTCCAAACTAGTTGCTCACTCGTGCTTTTGTTTTCTTGTAGCTTAATAATCACCACTGACTGCTTGAAAATATTTGCCGGTAAGCCTCCAGTCCGCTTTACCGCTTTTACTGTGTTAGGATTTTCTACTAGTTAAAAACGAACGCGTTTAATCTTTGTTGCTTTGAGGCAACGCTCACTGAAATGACACTTATGCGTTTATTTCCACTCTAGCCTGAAGTCGCCTTAAATTGAATTATTTGCGTATTTCATTTATTACGGTCAAAACGCTCGGGACTTTCTGCCTCGGTAAGCTGCAGTCTTTCATGCAAAACATTTCACTGACGAGAAACGCATATGAGCGGCTAATGGTGTTTACTGTTTATTTAGATAAGCACAGTGTCGAACGTCCCCTTTTTGATAGGGGTCCCGTGAGCAAGTACAACTTTTCACCCCTCCAAATTACTATTTCCGGTAAAGTCTAGTTTAATGTTTCCATTTTTTGCACATTAGTGTTCCTTATGGTCCATTAAAACAACCCCCTTTTCACTTATTTTCCAAGACGTGTCTAGTAAACCGAAAAAACCGGCAGCTACCTCCCACATGGCCTCCTCCACTTGAACTTGATTAGGTGAGATTCTCTCCTACTACCGGCAGTGCACAAAAATACCTAGAATATTTTCTATTTTAACACTTGTTCATCTCCCCCCTTATAGGTTCACCACCATTTAACTGTGTCAACCTATTCCATCCCTGAGACTATTTCTTTCTTAAGTACAGAAGGTGAGTAAAAAACGCAAGTTTCGTGCAATAGACCGCCTGTCCTCTCACCCATTGGCTAACTTGCTTCAGATCTTGTAACATCATAGACCAGTTAGTTAAGATCTCCATGTCTTTTTTGTACATTAGACTAGTGACAAGTCTGTAGAGACATGGGTGGTAACTGAGTGAAGTGACTGATAGTGATCGTGTTATTAAAACTAACCATGCCTGTCTGAGCATTTTCTAATTTTTGTTCCCCCCTCCCCTCTTCTTTTTTCATTTCTGCAGAGAATTCTAAAGGCCCTGAAGAGAATCCCCTCAAGTCATTGGGATTCGAAACGCGTAGGCCCAAGCCATACTCTTGTCTGCCCTAGTGATAAGCGTAAATGTCATGATAATTGTTGCTTATCACTAATTCCTGTACATTATCCTTTCCCCAAAGATTTAGAAAGTATTTTCATACTTGACTATAGGAATGTACGGTATAATCGATCAGACACCAAATGAAAATATTGTTTAAGTGTTTTGCAGACTGTGGCTATTCTTGTCTTATGTTTGATATTATATTGTAAATATTGTATGTTTTGGTAAATTTTGTAGCTTTCTTATCTAGTGCATCCCTTCTCCCCATGAATGCTTGCATGTCGTATGATTGTGATATGATTGATATGACGAATGATACCCCCCTATTGTGACTTTTTTGATAAATATGTTGTACATGTTTGTGTTTTGAATATGAAAAAAAGTATCTTTTGATAAAATCAAAAATAAGAATAAAAGCTATCGACTAGCCTCCAGTCTTGAATATTTTCTCAAGTACTGTGTTCGAATTCATGTTACTGCGGTGTTATCAGTACTGGCAATCTCTTTTTGTTATGTTGTAGCAGCAATAGTGGCCACGAAAGACGCCCTCCAACAGGATATTGCGCAGGTGGCGACGGGACTGGGGCTCCTGCGTGCGGACCACTCGAAGCTGGCAGATAGGGTGAGGGAGAACAAATTGGCCATCCAGGAACGGAAACCAGCACAAACCACAATGGAAGCCTAGCTGGGTGATGTTCTTGCTCGCTTGGCAGTGTTAGAAAAAAGGGCTGAGGACTCAAAGTAGGAACAGGCGCAATAATATACGCGTAGTGGGCCTGCCTGAGATAACGGAGGGGTCCGACATGATTACCTATCTAGAGACCTGGCTCAAATCAGAGGTTGCTCCGGAGGGCCTGTCTTCCTTATTCACACTGGGAAAGGCACACAGGGTGCCGGCTTGGCAGCCGCTGCCCAGCCGCCCTCCTCGGCCGGTGGTGGCCAAGCTACTTCACTATAAAGATAGGGATGTACTAATCCAAAAGGCACGCACAGCGGGACCTTTTAAAGTAGGCAACGCTACAGTCACAATATTCCCGGACTACACTCAGGAAATACAAAGACGCAGGGCCTCCTGTTTGGCGATTAAAAAAGAACTACGAGAGGAGGGGATCCAATACTCCCTGATCTTCCGGGCGAAATTGAGGGTAATACTGGACGGCACAACACAGTTCTTCCAGACACCGGAGGATGCATGGTCGTGGCTTGAGACCTACAGAGCGGGTACGGATCGCCGGACACAGGAACATGCTGCACCGCCTAAGCCCTATCAGATGCGTAAATCTCAACGTCTCCGGAAACTGAATAAAAATCTACAGAAACAACAGCTGGCACAAATGAAGTTGGACAGACAAGGAGCGCTGGCGGCAACGGCGGAAATAACGGGTTCGCAGAAAACAGAGTCAGCGGTGGGAACGGACTCGGATGAAGATAAACGGAGATCAGAGGCGGAGTTCTCGGAAACAGACAGCCATAAGGGGCCTGCGGTTACTCCAAGTACAGCGGAGGGAGTGTTGGACGAATAGCGTATCTAGAGGGCCTGTGGGGGCTGAAAGGTCGTCATGAACAACTAACTAATGTTGTTGCGTCTGGAGGCGCTTGGGCGCACATACTTACAGAATGGTATTATCTGGGATCTATGGCGGGAGGCCTTGGGCGAGCGCTGCTCCCTGTTGGGGAGAGTTACCCTTCCATTGCCCTTAAGGCCACCTGTGGTGACTACTGCAGGATAGTGCTGTGTGTATTGTTTAAAGTTTGGATGGAAACTGATAACTTCTTATTGGGTCCTGTTCTGGGAGGGGTGGGCTGGGGGGGTTGTGTGGGATGTTTTGGTAAGGGGGGTTTGCTGGTGGTATGGGCGATCACGTTCTATCCTGGTTGAGAGGGAAACACAGCTGCAATGGGGACGTCACCTGATTTGAAATGCATCACATGGAATGTGAGAGGCTTGCACACAATGACTAGGCAACACAAGTTCAATGCTTATTTACTGAGGAGAGGTATCCACATAGCTCTGTTACAGGAGACACATCTTACTAAGGCGGAAGGCCCGGCGCTGCAGCGTAGGTGGAGGGGTCAGGTATTCAGCACAGCGTACTCTGCGTTCGCTAGGGGAGTGCTCATATGGGTGAGGGCGGGTGTCCCTTTTCAGGCCACAAGACAAGTGCTGGACCCGGAGGGCAGGTACGCTGCGGTAGAGGGTAGGCTATATGGTAGGGACATCGTGTTGTGTAGCGTATATGCCCCTAATGTCGACCAAGCTCATTTCTTGGCCGGCCTCTCAGGCGTGCTGGCGTCCTACCTGGCTGGCCCTGTTGTGATGGGGGTGATTTTAACACCATAACAGATGTAGAAATGGACAGATCGCATCCTCCTCTAGCTGCCGCCCCGGTTAGGCAACTGGCCAAAACAAGATCTGACTGGCAGGACCGGTGGGGGCTGATTGACGTATGGCGGGCACAACATCCTCGAGATAGGGACTATTCCTTCTTTTCTTCCATACACGAGCTTCATGTCAGAATTGACGCAATCCTCTGTTCCCATTCGGTTGCTCACGTGGCGGCACATACTGAGTACCTTTCCAGAACTATCTCTGATCACAACCCGTTGCTGATGTCGATTAACTGGAAACGAGTGCGGTCCACAATCCCGACATGGGGATTGTGCCCTGAAACTTTAGAGGACCAGGTCTTTTGAACTGAGGTGGGAGAGGGTATTGACCGCTATTTCCAGGAGAACCAGGGCACGGCGTCTACGAGGGCGATTGAGTGGGACGCCTTTAAGGTGGTCATTGGAGGGCTCTGTATTAGTAAATATTCAGGAAATAGGAAGACAGAGTTGGAAGATGTGACAAAAGCGGAAGAGGCACTGAGGGATCTGCAGCAGCGGAGGCCTGAACAGCCAGCGCTGCGGGCACAACTGTTTGAGGCAAAGGAGCGGCTTACGGTGGAGGTCGAACGGTTGCGCTGCTTTGACCACAAGGGCTACATGGCGAAAGTCCAAGCAGAGGGGGATAAAGTCGGTACACTGTTGGCCAGATTAGCGGACCCGGTGCCGAGGAGTGGCCCTATCCTGCGGATAGAATTGGATTCTGGCCTATTGGTTCACACTCAGGCGATGCTGCTGTCGCGGTTCCTTACCTATTACAAATCTCTATATTGTACTAAACTAGAGGCGACGGAGGCAGACATAGAGGGATATTTGGAGGGAATCCCGCTGCCGCAGCTGGATGCAGATCAGGCTAAATTATTGGGACAGGATATAACTCTAGCTGAGATACGCAGTGCAGTTAAGCACATGGCCCGGAACAAGACACCGGGGCCTGACGGGCTACCCATTGAATTTTACGCCCAGTATATTGATGCGCTCGCTCCCCGCTTGTTAGAGGTCTATCAGGAGGCGGGGAAGGAAGGTCAACTGCTAGTTCCATACGTGAGGCATTGATTATTCCCCTACTGAAGCCTGGACGGGCAGACGTGGATGTGGCCTCTTATCGACCATTGTCCATGTTAACGGTGGACTACAAAATTTTGAGCCGGATATTGGTGACTCGACTCCTGCAGCACATGCCCTTGCTGGTACATACAGACCAAGCGGGTTTCATACCGTCTAGATGCACGGCTCTGAATATGCGTCGCTTCCTACGAGTTATTGCGGAGGGCCATGACGACATGTGCTCACCAGCGGTCCTCTCTGTGGGCATAGAGAAGGCGTTCGACAGCCTGGAATGGGCTTTCCTACACAAGGTCCTGAGCCGATTCAGACTGGGTGACCAGTTTGTGAAGTGGACAAGAGTGTTTGTTCTCCTCGGCCACGGCCAGGGTGAGACTGGGAGAGGTGATTTCAGACCAGTACCCAGTCATGAGGGGAACGAGGCAGGGCTGCTCATTGTCACCACTGCTATTTGCATTGGCGATAGAACCTCTAGCGGTCCAGGCACGATCAGGGCTGATTTACCGGGGTCTGCTGCTCCGGGATGTGTCACACTATATAGCATTGTACGCAGATGACTTACTTCTTTTCCTGCAGGCTGCAGAGGAAGATCTGCCCAGAGCGACCTCTTTGCTGTCACAATTTGGAGAAGTCTCGGGACTCAAAGTGAATTGGAACAAGACATGTATCTTTCCGACCCGACGGGGTCTGAATCCGCCAGAGTCACTTGGTGAGATCACCTGGGAACCGACTTGCCTCACCTATCTGGGGGTTCGGATCTATCATGACAATATAGATTTGCTGGAGGGGAATGTGGGGCGCTGTATCAGGGCCCTGAAAGGCTGCATGGAGTTCTGGTCGACACTCCCCCTATCGGTGATGGGCAGAATAGCTTTGCTTAAGATGGTAGCCCTCCCCAGGCTGCTTTACTATTTCCGTACTTTGCCGGGTGGATTCCACCGCGAGTATTTACAGAACTGTGTTCACTGACCGTTGGCTTCCTGTGGGGCAGCGGCAGACGGAGAGTGGAGCTGGCGACTCTGATGAGGACCAGGCTCGATGGCGGATTGGCTGTACCCGACTTTGAGCTATACTATTTAGTGGCACAGTTGCAGGTCCTGACGCAACATATAACGAAAGAATCCCGGGGCCCTGAGAGTGGATGAGGACAGGGGATACAGCGCCACGTCCTGGCTTACATAGTCTTACAACAGAGGCTTGACCTGAGGGATCTGACTGGGGAGGAACGGACCCTGAGGCTCTGCTGGAATAGAACCCAGCGTAAGGCGGGGGTTCTCCACCCGTATGCACCGGAAATTCCGCTGGGGATGCTGACGGCGCTTCCGCACGGAGGGGACTGGACTCCGCTGGCGAACTGGGAACAACTAGGTCTCCAAATGGTAGGAGACTTATACTTGAATGAGGAACTGCTGCCCTTTCCGGCATTATGTGACGGGTATGGGCTCCCGGAGGGTGACTTCCTGATTCATGCAGCGGTCACGATCGCGATCCAAAAGCACTGGGGAGATGGATGAACAGAACCTGTGACCACGGTTTTTTGCCAATATGTTGTAATGGCAGCGGGAACCGTTAGGGCAGTCACGTGCCTCCAATCTTGGATGCTGCATGAAGGCTTACGCCCATTGGCGGTCCTCAAAGCAAAATGGGAAGCGGGAATAGGTCGTCAGATCCCGGATACTACATGGGAACATATTCTTAAGAGGGCATGGAAGAGGAACAGGAATGCTCGGCTCCAACAGATTACATTTTTTATTCTACATCGGGCCTACTTGACCCCGGGTAAGATCTGGAAGTATTTCCGGGTTCAGGACGCGGCGTGCCCCAGATGTCTGGAGGAAGATGTCGAACTGGAGCATATGTTGTGGTTGTGCCCACGCGTGGGGGGTTACTGGGCAGAAATAGGGGACCTTTTGAATGCAATCACAGATAGACACCTAGAGTACAATATGGCCACTTGCTTGCTGCACTGGTTCCTACACACGGCAAAAACTAAAGTAATCAGCAAATGTATTGATTTGGGCCTCTTGTTGGCCAAACGAGAGATAACTTGGCATTGAAAAGCAAAGGAGGGGCCTTCGAGCAAGCGCTGGCGCAGGGAACTCTATAAATGGGCACAATGTGAGAGTGTGAGGCTTAGACAAGCTACACGTGCAGGTAATGATAAGGCTTTGGAGGTGGCAAGAGCGTGGGAGGCCCTGGTTCAGGCTCTGAGGGACTCTCTGATGGAAGAGGTGGAGGATTAAGCGATGCACGTCCATGTGATTGACAAACAGGGAACAATGTTGTGCAAACTCTTCGGACAATTGATACCACAAAGAGGTATGAGACTCTGAATGTGCCCACGCCACCAAGTATGTAGGGGGGGAGGGTGTTGAGGGGTAAGTTGGGAAATAATATGGGGGCGTATTTGACGGAAATGGAGAATGTGATATATGTCTCTTTTGATTGTATGATGACAGTATAAATGCATGTCAAAGGCAGCAGCAGTTCGTCACCTTCATTAATGACAGTAGTTTTTGTACCATGATAGGTGCAGAGGTGATAATCACCGAACAGGTTGCCTCTTGCTACTGGTACAAAAAGATGCATAGAGGGTACATACTCAACGTCGATGGATGTGCAAGAGAAACCTGGGTTAGGTTTGTAGTTGGCAAGAGTCTTGGAGCCAACTCTTCCTTTTGAAAGAATGGCATGTATGCTTTCAGGGCAAGGTTCAAAGGTATGATTCTAAGGTGACGGAACCTGTGAGTATGTAGTCTATGGTCCACTGTGACATCTGTCATTCCCACATTTACAGCAGGCTCTTGACAGTTAATCCCCTTGCTATTGCGCCCCTTCCCCATCAACTGATTTCAGGTAAGTGCTCTTTTTCTATCGATAGGACCTTTCAGGGAAGAGTAGCTGGCCAGTTGTGTGGCCCTTGATAACCTTGCTGTCTCTGACGCTACTCCTTTCTGAGCGGGACACTGCTTGCAGAATTGAGGATATGTCCTCTCCAACCCCAATGACGTAGAATACATAGGATGCACATGACGCAGGATTGGTGGCTTGCTAACGGGTTCGTAGGGGAGTGTGCGAGTGACAATAATGCGCATTAAGATATGGCCATGCCCTAAGTTAGCTGGAAGACAATGACTACAAAATGGCACCTTCGAAAAACTCGAGAAACTCAAAGTAGATCCAGCTCAAGAGATCAGCTTCACTTGGGCAGTCACGCCTCTGGTATTTGAGAGATGAGATTAAGATGCCCAATGATACCCTTTTCCCTGTTGCATGACACCGTTTTTCATTAGCATGGACGGCAAACCAAAGGGTGAAAGGCTTAGATAAGTGTCTATATTTAAGTTTATTGATTCATTATTTTTTTTCAAGGAAAGGGCAATTTAAACGTGAATGCTTTACACAGAGCCAGTCAGCCATGCTGTTGTAGTTACGATAATTGCATGTGAAATAATTCCTCTAAGAACAAATAAAAAATGTAGTGGTGAAAAACTTGTAACAAAAACATCTTGGTTAAAATTTATTTCACTGTGAAATATACAAATGTAGTGGTAAAAGACAACAAACTTTATACACCATTTCCGTTATTTAATCCATAACCTAAACCACAACAGTTACTCTAGTCTTCACCCCTTAAAGTATCCTCCTCACATTGCCTTAACCTAACCCTAACCGGCACCCAACCCTAAGCCAACCCTACTATTACACCATGATTACCGTATTTTCCGGCGTATAAGACGACCCGGCGTATAAGACGACCCCCTACTTTGCTTGATAAAATTTAGGTTTCAAGCTATACTCGCCGTATAAGACTACCCCCACTTCCAGCGCAGTCCAACTTTCTATCTCCATGGACTGAGGAGATCACGTGGTACTGACACTCCCCTCCTTCCGATGAGCATGAGATTTCTGGAAGGAGAGAGAGATCAGCACATGTGGAACACAGTGGGGCCCGCATCTTCAGAGCTGCCTGTTATATTTCAGGACCTCTGGCTGCCTCATCCTGCTGCCTCATCTGCCTGGGGATGTGGAGACGCGTGTGCAGGTCAGTCTAGGCACTTTTGATCCATGTAACTTAACGTTTGCTTTTTCTAATTTGTTCATTTTGTACTATTACCTATTACCGGTATATGCTCGTAGTTTGGGTTTATGAAATAAACGGTTCCGCTCCACGGTAGTTGTGCCTACAGAAACGCCTGTGGAAGCTGCTCGGTATCCCCGGCTGCAATCTTTAGATGGTATGCGATTTTATATAGCGCGGACTTTACCCGTTTGTGTCGGACGGCGGATTAGAGCCCCCCCCGACCCCCCCGCTGGGTCGGAAGCGTGGGCGGGAAATGGTGCAGCTCGAACTCGCATCCAAGAGTAGTCCGCGCTATTGAAAAACCCATAAAAACAAAGGGTCTAATTTGGCATCCGGCGTATAAGACGACCCCCGACTTTCCAAAACATTTTCAGAGGTTCAAAAGTTGTCTTATACGCCGGAAAATACGGTAATAACATTATAATGGAACTAGTTAACAGCACCAAGGGCTCAGTCTACAGGTGTAGAAGATGTTAGTTGTAAATTACGAACACAATCCCTTTTTAGGTCTCAACTACAGCATTGCTTTAGCAATGCATGTTTATCGAGATTATAGTAAGGCTTTCAAAAATCTACCCAAACTGCAGATCGGGTACAGTTCATGGGACCCGGGCGCGTGCACATAGCACAGAGCCTCGGCATCAGACTTCAAAGCAAAGGAATCCGCTCCCTCGCCCCCCTCCCTTTTCAACACTTTCATTTTGACTCCTCGCATTCCCCCCTCCCTTTTAGCCCACTCCCTTTTGGCTCCTCTGCTCCTTGCATTCCCCCTCCTTTTTCAACAGTATCATTTTGGCTCCTCATGCCCCTCCTCCCTTCTCGGGCAGCCTTTTGATGCTCTGTTCACATCTCCCCCCTCCCCCCTCCCTTATCGTCTGCTTTATTCAGGCTCCTTGCATTCCCCCTCCTTTGTAGCCCACTTCCTTTTGGCTCCTCTGCTCCTTGCATTCCAACCTCCCTTTTCAATAGTTTCGTTTTGGCTCCACACGCAATGAGTTTAACACAACCAACACTGATTCTGTGCACGTTGGAGACATTTTCAGCTTGCACAGTAGTGGTGTGCAACATTAGATACCCATCTCCCACAGGAATATATGGAGTTGTTCACATTTATTCTGAATTTAGCCAGCGCATGCACATTAAATGAGACCAGACACGCAATGAGTCTAACACAACCAAGCCTGAAACTCTACAAGTTGGACACATTTTCAGCTTGTACAGTAGTGGTGTTCAACACGAGATACCCATCTCCCACAGAAATATATGGAGTTATTCGCATTTCAGAACTTACACCATTACAGTTGACTTAAAACAAACTGTGTACGTCACACCTCTATTTCAAAAAGCTCTCTGCCCCTATTTTTTTCCTCAAATTTCACTCTCACTCGACATCTCCCTCATTCTCTGTCCCTCCCTCCCCTCTCTCCCCTCTCTAGCTCTCCTTCTACTCTCTCCCACATTTCTCTCTCTCCAGTCTCTCTTTCCCCTCTCTCCTCTTTCCTCTCTCCCCCGCTCTCTCCTCTCTCCTCTCCCTTCCCTCGAGCCTCACTCTCCACTCCCCTCTCTCCTCACTATCCACTCTCTCCTCACTCTCTCCTCTCTCCTCACTCTCCCCTCTCCTCTCTCTTTCCTCTCTCACCTCACTCTATCCTTTCTCTCCTCTTCCCTCTCCCTCCTCACTCTCCCCTCACTTTCCCCTCTCTCCTTACTCTCCCCTCACCCTCTCCCCTTTCTCTCCTCTCCTCTCTCTCTCCCCTCTCTCCTCTCCACTCCCTCTCTACCCTCCCCGCTCCACTCCCCTCTACACTCTCTCCTCAATCTCCCCTCTCTTCTTACTCTCCCCTCCCCTCTCATCTCAATCTCCCCTCACCTCTCCTCTCTCCTCACTATCCCTTTTCACCTGACTCTCCCCTCTGTTTTCCCCTTTCCTCACTCTCCCCTCTCCCCTTACCTTCCCCTCCCCCTCTCTCCTCACTCTCCCCTCTCTCTACTCACTCTCACCTCACTCTGTAAAGTAGAGGTGGAGGCAAGGTTCCTTCAGTATTTCTTTTATTCCAGATAAAAGGTGGAGAACAGGTGGTGCCAGGGAGCACAACCGTACAGCAATAAAGTCAGGCTACAACTGACTTACACAGTAGGAACATTAATGATGTATAAGCATTCCAGAGATAGCTCGCTCTTAACACGAGCCTTAAAGCAACATACAACTCAGTAATAAAGTACAACAAACCCTAAGAAACCTACCTAACATAATCTTTAAGCCAACTAGGCAAAACTCTTATCCTCTTTGAACCTTCTGCGCCAGACAAACAAGGAACAGAATTTGCATCAACATCAGTGGAACAAGAACTCTCATTTCCACCCTTGTACTCTTCATCACCTTGGCCTGGTAAAAACTCACTTTGACTTGGACCATGCGAAGACCCACCAGCCTGACAGATAGGATCACTAACCACCACTTCCCCTTCCCTTAATTGAGGAAGCGACCCACCAGGCGCTAGCTGAGATTGTAACTCAGTATTTTCACAATAGTCTTCAACCCAATCAGAATCACTTGAACTTTTCCTCACAAGAGGCTCCTCATAATGATCTTGACAAATGTCGAATGCAACATCCTTTAGGTTCCAAACCTTACCATCACTTAGTCTAACCGAGTTCCTAAGAACATCAATGACTTTTTTAGGCGGATCGAATTTATTTTCACCTTTCAAAACTTTATAAGGTTTCCTGATCCTTACCCAATCTCCAGCTTTCACTATAGTGTCCTTTGCACCATGACGTTTATCATAGTAGACCTTGCTTTTGCAATGAACTAGTTCTAGATTCTTTTTCACCTCCTCAGGTGACCATTCCTGAACACTGTCTTTAAATAACCAACCCGGATTAAACTTACACCTGGGTAATCTACCTCTCATCATTACAAAAGGGGACACACCAGTACAATTGTTCAAAGTCATTTTATAGGACCAAACAGCTTTCTGTACTTCCAATTTCCAATCCAACTTCTTGTTGTTAGCCGCCTGCAAAATACCTTTAATAACTCTTTTAAAGCGTTCTACTGTTCCGTTCCCACTAGGATTGTACAAAGAGGTTGTTTTATGTGTGATGCCACATTTTACAAAGTACTCTTTAGCAGCTGTGGATAAAAATTGTACTCCATTATCCGTTAGAATATTCACTGGTAATCCTTCCACTAAGAAAATTTTATCCAAAAACTTTAAAACTGCTTGAGTGTCCACTTTTTTTACAAATTTAACCACAGGCCATTTGGTAAAAAGATCAATAGCAACCAAACCATATTCCTTCGCATCCCCAATCGGACCAAAGATGTCCACTGCGATAGTCTCCCAAGGAAGATTAGGAATGAGTCCCTCACTCATCGTTGATCTCAATGTCTTCAAAGATTTATCTGCTGAACTACAAACTGAACAACCCTTAACAAAAGTTTCTACCTCCTTATCAACCTTCGGCCACCAAAACAAATTCTTGATGGCTAACTTAGTTCTTACTATACCAAAATGTCCCTCATGACACATCCGTAAAATTATTTTCCTTAACCCGGCAGGTGGAACAATCCTGTACCCCCTCATCAAAACCTCTCTTTCCAATGATAACTCTGACCGTACTTCCCAAAACGATTTCAAACTGCCTGACATAAATTTTTCTTTAGGCCATCCTTGACAAATAAACTTTGAAACTTCCACTAACTCCTTGTCCATATTATGCTCCTTTAACCAATCCTCCCTGCTGATGGCTGGAACCCCTGAATCGTGTATAAACGCTACACTGAAGTTCCCCCATGGGTCATCAACACATTCCTCTAGAGGAGTAGGCAATCTCGATAAACAATCCGCAATCACATTGTCTTTTCCTGGAACATAAGTGATACTGTATATGTACTCCTTCATACGCATAGAAATTCTTGCCAACCTAGCAGAAGCAGTTGCAGTACCATCTGTAGACAAAATGTGGACTAATGGTTTATGATCTGTCCTGATGTTTACCATCTTACCCCACACAAATGCACGAAAATGCTCTAATGCCCAAGCACAAGCTAAGGCTTCCCTTTCTATAATAGGATATCTGCTTTCTGCTGGTGACAATGCTCTGGACGCAAACAAAATAATCCTTTCTTTTCCATTGTCTCCAACTTGCGACAATACTGCGCCTAACCCTTTATCGCTAGCATCGGTTGTCAAAAGACAATCCAAATTAGGGTCAAAACTTGACAAGGCGTTAACTCTTTGCAACTCCCATTTCACTTCAGCAAATTCTCTCTCACACTCCTTTGTCCATTCAAATTTCACATTTTTCTTTAATAAGGATCTGATATTATACACCTTTGAAGCAAAATTCTTAATGAATTTGGCGCAGTATTCTGCCATTCCCAAGAAGGATTTGATTTCCTCCTTAGATTCATGTGCAGGCGAAGAAACAATGCTTTCTACCAGCGACACTTTTGGCCTGACACCCTCCTCACTAATTTTATGGCCTAGATAAGAGACGCTTCTCTCACCAAATTTACATTTGGATAACTCCACAGTTAATCCTGCTGAATTAAGTGTGTCAAACACCTTCCAGAGTTTGGCATCATGGTCTTCTTTGTTGGTACCTGCAATTAAAACACCATCTTGGAAAAAACAAATGCCTTCCATATCACCAAACAATTTGTGCATCAAACGCTGAAAAACAGCTGCGGCCGATGCAAGGCCGAATGGCATTCTTTTAAATTGAAAACAACCAAACGGCGTGATGAAGGCCGTTAGATGCCTTGACTCTGGCTCCAAAACTACTTGGTGGTAAGCAGCAGAAAGGTCATTCGTAGAGAACCAAGTTGCCCCTCTTAAAGAAGAAACATCTCATTAATTTTAGGTAACGGAAATCGCTCAATTACAATATTCTTGTTAAGATGGCGTAAATCTATACACAAACGGATTTTGCCATTGTATTTCCTTGCCACGACAACTGGACTAATCCACTCTGAAGAATCTACCTCTTCGATAACATCTTTAGCCAAAAGACCTTGAATTTCTTTCTTTACCTCGTCCCTTATTAACAGGGGAATAGGTCTGATTTATTCCAGATAAAAGGTGGAGAATAGGTGGTGCCAGGGAGCACAACCGTACAGCAATAAAGTCAGGCTACAACTGACTTACACAGTCGGAACATTAATGATGTATAAGCATTCCAGAGATAGCTCGCTCTTAACACGAGCCTTAAAGCAACATACAACTCAGTAATAAAGTACAACATAACACACTCTCTCCCCTTTCTCCCCTGTCCTCTCTCTCTCCCCTCTCTCCTCACTCTCCCCACTCTCCTTACTCTCCTCTCTCACCTCGCTCTCCCCTCACCTCCCCTCACTCTCCCCTCTCACCTCACTCTACCCTCTCTTGTTCCCCTCTCTCCTCACTCTCCCCTCACTTTCCCCTTCCCCCTCTCTCCTCACTCTCCCCTCTCTCTCCCCACTTTCACCTCACTCTGCCCTTTCTCCCTTCTCCCCTCCCTCTCTACCCTCCCCTCTGTCCCTTCCCCTTTTCCCTCTCTCCTCACTCTCCCCTCCCTCATCTCTCCTCTCTCTCCCCTCTCTCCTCACTCTCCCCTCTCTTCTTACTCTCCCCTCTCTCCTCACTCTACCCTCACCTCCCCTCACTCTCCCCTCTCACCTCACTATCCCCTCTCTTGTTCCCCTCTCTCCTCACCCCCCACTCACGTTCCCCTTCCCCCTCTCTCCTCACTCTCCCCTCTCTCTCCTCACTCTCACCTCACTCTCCCCTTTCTCCCTTCTCCCCCCTCTCTCCCCTCCCCTTTTCCCACTCTCCTCACTCTCCCCTCCTTCATCTCTTCTCACTCTCCCCTCTCTCACCTCACTCTCTCCCCTTTCTTCCCTGTCCTCTCTCTCTCCCCTCTCTCCTCTCCCCATCCCTCTCTACTTTCTCCCCTCCCTCTCCCCACACTCCTCACTCTCCCCTCTCTTCACTCTCCCCTCTCCTTAGTGTCCCCTCACCTCAGTCTACCCTCTCTCCCCTCTCCTATCTCACTTCTCCTCACTCTCACCTCTCCTCACTCTCCCCCTTTCCCCCTCACTTCTCCTCTCTCCCCTCCCCTCAGTCTCCCCACTCTCCCCTCTCCTATCTCACTTCTCCTCACTCTCCCCTCTCCTCACTCTCCCCCTTTCCCCCTGCTCCCTCTCTCCTCTCCCTCTATCACCTTCCTCCGCTCTCTCCTCACTTTTCCCTCTCTCCCCTCCCCTCCTCTCCTCTCCCCTCACTCTCTCTTCACTCTCCCCTTTCCTCACTCTCCCCTTTCCTCACGCTCCCCTCACTCTCTCCACTCTCTCTCTCCACTCCTTCCTAAATCAACCCTCTCTCCCCTTTCTTCATCCTCCCCTCTCTTCACTCTCCCCTCTCCTCACTCTCCCCTCTCACCACTCTCCCCTCTCTCCCCTCTCCCCTCTCTCCCCTCTCCCCTCTTACCACTCTCCCCTCTCACCATTCTCCCTCTCACCAGTCTCCCCTCTCACCACTCCACCACTCTCTTCTCTCACCACTCTCTTCTCTCCCCCCTCTTCCCTCTTTCCTCTCTTCCCTCTTGCCCCTCTCCTGTCTCCTCACTCTTCCCTCTCCCCTCTCTCTCCTCACTCTTCCTTCTCTCCTCTCTCTCCTCACTCTCCCCTCTCCTCACTCATCACTCACCTCTCCCCTCACTCTTTGTTCTCTCTCCCCTCTCTCTCTCATTCCCCACTCCCTTTTTTGTCAGTTTCATTTTGGCTCCTCGCATTCCCCCCTCCCTTCTCGGGCAGCCCTTTGATGCTTTGGCCGCATCTCCCTCTATTCACATATAATACAATTCTTAATTCAGCCAGCGCATACACATTAAATGAGACCAGACACGCAATGAGCTTAACACAACCAAGACTGAAATATATACAAGTTGGACACATTTTCAGCTTGCACAGAAGTGGTGTTGAACATGAGATACCCATCCTCCACAGAAATATATGGAGTTGTTCACATTTTAGAACTTACACCATTAATCTAGCCTTAAAACAAACTCTGTACGTCACACCTCTATTTCAATAAAGCTCAGCTCAGTGCACCACTGCACTTACCTCTCTTAACATCTAATTTACACATCACTGCGAACCTACCTCTACATCTCCAACTCTGAATCTGCTCTCTGCCCCATCTTCTCATCAAATCTCCATCTCACTCTCCCTCTTACTCTCAACCCTCACCTCTTCCCTCTCTCCTCACTCTCCCCTCTCAACCCACTCTCAACTCCACTCTCCTCTCTCCTCACTCTCCCCTCTTACGTCACTCTCCACTCCCCTCTCTTTTTCCCCTCTCTCACTCTCTCATCACTTTCCCCTCCCCCTCTCTCCCCACTCTCCCCTCACTCTCCCCTCTCACGTCACTCTCCACTCCCCTCTCTTTTTCCCCTCTCTCACTCTCCCATCACTTTCCCCTCCCCTGCTCTCCCCACTCTCCCCTCTATCCCCTCTTTCTCCCCTACCTCTCTACCCTCCCCTCCCCTTTCCTTCTCTGCTCACTCTCCCCTCTCTCACCTCACTCTCTCTCCTTTATCCCCTCTCCTCTCTCCTCTCTCCCCTCCCTCTCACCATTCATCTCACTCTCCCCGCTCCTTAGTCTCCCCACTCTCCCCTCTCTACCTTCTCCCCTCTTCTCACTCTCTCCTCTCACCACTCTCCCCACTCTCCCCTCTCTTACCACTCTTCCCTCTCACAACTCTCCCCTCTCCCCTCTCACCACTCTCCAGTCTAACCCCTCTCCCCTCTAACCCCTCTCACCATGCCCTCTCTCATCACACCCCTCTCTCACCACTCTCCTCTCTCACCACTCTCCCCTCTCACACCACTCTCCCCTCTCACACCACTCTCCCCTCTCACACCACTCTCCCCTTTCACACCACTCTCCCCTCTCACACCACTTTCCCCTCACCACTCTCCCCTCTCATCACTCTATCCTCTCACCACTCTCTTCTCTGTCCCCTCTTCCCTCTCTCCCCTCCCCTCTCCTCTCTCTCCTCTCTCTCCTCCCTCTCCTCTCTCTCCTCACTCTCCTCTCTTTACTCTCCTCTCTTCACTCTCCTCTCTTCACTCTCCCGATTCGCCCCTCTCACCACTCGCCCCTCTCACCACTCTCCCCTCTCACCACTCTCCCCTCTCACCACTCTACCCTTTCACCACTCCCACCACTCTACCCTCTCACCACTCTACCCACTCTCCGCTCTCACCACTCACCACTCGCCCCTCTCACCACTCTCCCCTCTCACCACTCACCACTCCACCCTCTCACCACTCTCCCCTGCCACCACTCTCCAGTCTAACCCCTCTCCCCTCTAACCCCTCTCACCATGCCCCTCTCTCATCACACCTTCTCCCCTCTTCTCACTCTCTCCTCTCACCACTCTCCCCACTCTCCCCTCTCTTACCACTCTTCCCTCTCACAACTCTCCCCTCTCCCCTCTCACCACTCTCCAGTCTAACCCCTCTCCCCTCTAACCCCTCTCAGCATGCCCCTCTCTCATCACACCCCTCTCTCACCACTCTCCTCTCTCACCACTCTCCCCTCTCACACCACTCTCCCCTCTCACACCACTCTCCCCTCTCACACCACTCTCCCCTTTCACACCACTCTCCCCTCTCACACCACTTTCCCCTCACCACTCTCCCCTCTCATCACTCTATCCTCTCACCACTCTCTTCTCTGTCCCCTCTTCCCTCTCTCCCCTCCCCTCTCCTCTCTCTCCTCTCTCTCCTCCCTCTCCTCTCTCTCCTCACTCTCCTCTCTTTACTCTCCTCTCTTCACTCTCCTCTCTTCACTCTCCCGATTCGCCCCTCTCACCACTCGCCCCTCTCACCACTCTCCCCTCTCACCACTCTCCCCTCTCACCACTCTACCCTTTCACCACTCCCACCACTCTACCCTCTCACCACTCTACCCACTCTCCGCTCTCACCACTCGCCCCTCTCACCACTCTCCCCTCTCACCACTCACCACTCCACCCTCTCACCACTCTCCCCTGCCACCACTTGCCCCTCTCACCACTCCCCCCTCTGACCACTCTACCCTCTCACCACTCTACCCTCTCACCACTCTACCCACTCTCCCCTCTCACCACTCTCCTCTCTCCCCACTCTCCCCTCTCACCACTCACCACTCTGCCCTCTCAACACTCTACCCTTTCACCACTCTACCCTCTCAACACTCTCCACTCTAACCCCTCTCACCACTGTCACCACTCTCCCCTCTCACCACTCTCGCCTCTCACCACTCTCCCCTCTCACCACTCTACCCTCTACCCTCTTACCCCTCGCCCCTTTCCCCTCTCCCCCTCTCACCACTCTACCCTCTCACCACTCTCCCCTCTCACCACTCTACTCTCTCAACACTCACCCCTCTCAACACTCACCCTTCTCACCACTCTCCCATCTACACTATCACCACTCTCCCCTCTCACCACTCTACCCTTTCAACACTCTCCCTTTTCACCACTCTCCTGTTTCACCACTCTCCCCTTTCACCAGTCTCCCCTCTAACCCCTCTCCCCTCTCACCCCTCTCCCCACTCTACCCACTCTCACCACTCTCCCCTCTCACCACTCTCCCCACTCTCCCCAATCACCCCTCTCACCACTTTCCCCTCTCACCACCCTCCCCTCTACACTATCACCACCCTCCCCTCTCACCACTCTCCCCTCTCACCACTCTCCCACTCTCCCCTCTCACCCTCTCACCACTCTCCCCACTCTCCCCTCTCACCACTCTCACCACTCTCACCACTCTCCCTACTCACCCCTCTCTCCTCTCACCACTCTCCCCACTCACCCCTCTCACCACTCTCCCCACTCACCGCTCTCACCACTCGCCCCTCTCACCACTCTCCCCTTTCACCACTCTCCCCTTTCACCACTCTCCCCACTCACCCCTCTCACCACTCTCACCACTCACCACTCTCACCACTCTCCCCTCTACACTATCACTACTCTCTCCTCTCACCACTATCCCCTTTCACCACTCTCCCCTTTCACCACTCTCCCCTCTCACCACTCTCCCCCTCACCATTCTCCTCTCTTACCACTTTCCCCTCTCTTCTCCTCTCCTTCCTCTCTCTCCTTACTCTCCCCTCTCCTCACTCTCCCCGCTCTCCTCTCCCCGCTCTCCTCTCCCCGCTCTCCTCTCTCTCCTCTCTTCCCTCTCTTCTCTCTCTCCTCCCTTTCTCCCCTCTCTCCTCACTCTCCCTTCTCTCCCCTCCCCTCTCCAATCTCTCTCCTCTCTCTTCACTCTTCCTTCTCTCCCATCTCTCCTCAAGGTACACACAATTGTCAATGAGCACTAACACAGCATCATGTATAGCATTTCTGCATTATTCAACACCACTAGAGCATCACTCAGCACACCACATCATTAAACAGCATCAACACAGCATCATTCTCCACCACTACACCATCTCTGATCACCAGCACTGCATTAGGCATCACCAATACAGCATAAATCTGCAGACCTCTCACACTACAATTATAATATGCCCCTCAAGCGGGGCACAAATTCAATTGAGTAGCAATACAGCATTATGTTTGCCACCAATGAAACACTCAAGAGCACTACAGCATCAATCACCACACCACATCATTAAGCAGCATCAACACAGCATCAGTCAGCACGACTACAGCATCATTCGTCACCAGCACAGCATCAGGCAGCAACATTACAGCATACATCTGCACACACTAGATTGCAGAGGTGGGAACAGAGTACTTTTTAGGTCTCGCCTAAGGCATTGCTTTAGCAATGCTTGTTGGCGAGATATTATGTAGGGGCTTTAAAAAATGCACCCAAAGGCTTTTCTAGGAGGATTGTCTACAGTGCATGTGTGCGAGCTCGTGCACATTGCACACCATTTGTCAGCCTGTGAGCCTCTCTCCTCACTCATGCTGGTTTACACTTCGAAGGAATCCGCTCCCCAGCCCCCCTCCGCGCAATGCCAGAGATTGTTGTTTACAAGCAACACCCCAGCTGCTTTTGGGTATGGAGGAGACTGCAGATTCTTGAGGGGCAGTGTCTTATATACTTGTTAGTTTTGTGAGCTAGCTAGCACTCCATCTGTAGATCGTCCAAATTCTTTCCTCACGGCACTTGGGGGGCATGGCTGCTTAGTTTACATTCCTCGAGCAGCCTAGAAATTTGTTATCCATGTTTTTTTTTCACCCTGTGAGGGCAGACTTTACGTATTAACAACTGTTGTAGCAACTGCTCGTTTGTTTAGCTGGGGTGGGGTGGAGTTTTCTGAAATTTTTCGCCTGGTGTTGCTAATGTTACTGCTTTCAATGAAGGCCTCCATGATTATCACATGTTTTGTTTCTTTCCAAACAGCTGTCCCAATTCACATTTCACTACCTTTTTCCTGGTGAAACACGAAGGGAAGAACATCTCAAATGTTCAATTTTTTAAGTGAAGTTCAGAATCCTAACTTGTGTACCAATTTCCGTTTGTGCCCAAATCTGGATTCCCTCCAGCTTCAGAATTCGGGACGAGCGCATGTGAACAGAAATTTCACACCAGTGGCATTTTCATGTGTGCATGAAATGGATTTTTAACATGAAGGCGAACTATACATTGTGCTGCATGTCTAATTTTCAAAACAGAGGTACAATGCCACACATAGACATGTATGAGTGTTCCATTAACAGGAAGAGGCTGGTAGGACCCAGTTTAAACCAGTTTTACAATATTGTTTTCTTTTTCATTATAGCGCGAGGAAGCACTTTAACTTTTGCCAATGCTTTCACTATCTAAAACTACAAAGAATAAAATAAATAACTGTGCTCTCATGCCTCTCCTTCCTTGCACGCACAAGTGCTCTCTTTGCTTTCAGTGGCTCTCTGTCCTTTCACTGTCTCCCATCCCCCCTTGCTAGTCAGTTCCAGCACTTGTTTACTTCTAAATCCCCATTCGCACACCACCTCTCACCCTTGTTACACCCCCCTTCCACACACCTTTACCACTCAGTGCCACATAATTATATGCTTATTTACAACAAGGGGTGGTGAGGGACAGAGTCTCTGAATTAAGCAGAAAGCTCTCACCCAGTCAAGAGATCAGGGCTAGATCCAACACCGTTTTTTAGCTCACTGCACCATCCCAGTTTCAGGCCACTATAGGTGTGGCAGGGTATACTCAGACATGAGTCCCTTTCTCACTGCTCCATCAGGATTCAAGCAAGCCGGGCCGAAGAAGGCTGAAATGCCAGAAACCGGTCCCCGGTAGCTTGTCTCCTTTCTGGTGAAGAATTGGCTTGGTAGTTTAGTCTGCCCTGTTCCCATGATGCACTGGGCCAGGGACAGACTGATTTGCATATAGCCAGGTTCTGAGCTGGGATGGGGCAGTGAGATAAATAACGGTGATGGATCAAGCCCTGATCTTTGGACTGGGTAAGAGTGGTCTGTTTAACTCAGACACTCTGTTCATCACCACCCACTTTTCTAAATCGTTTTTGGCCACTATAGGTGTGGCAGGGTATACTCAGACATGAGTCCCTTTATCACTGCTCCATCAGGATTCAAGCAAGCCGGGCCGAAGAAGGCTGAAATGCCAGAAACCGGTCCCCGGTAGATTGTCTCCTTTCTGGTGAAGAATTGGCTTGGTAGTTTAGTCTGCCCTGTTCCCATGATGCACTGGGCCAGGGACAGACTGATTTGCATATAGCCAGGTTCTGAGCTGGGATGGGGCAGTGAGATAAATAACGGTGATGGATCAAGCCCTGATCTTTGGACTGGGTAAGAGTGGTCTGTTTAACTCAGACACTCTGTTCATCACCACCCACTTTTCTAAATCGTTTTTGGCCACTATAGGTGTGGCAGGGTATACTCAGACATGAGTCCCTTTCTCACTGCTCCATCAGGATTCAAGCAAGCCGGGCCGAAGAAGGCTGAAATGCCAGAAACCGGTCCCCGGTAGCTTGTCTCCTTTCTGGTGAAGAATTGGCTTGGTAGTTTAGTCTGCCCTGTTCCCATGATGCACTGGGCCAGGGACAGACTGATTTGCATATAGCCAGGTTCTGAGCTGGGATTGGGCAGTGAGATAAATAACGGTGATGGATCAAGCCCTGATCTTTGGACTGGGTAAGAGTGGTCTGTTTAACTCAGACACTCTGTTCATCACCACCCACTTTTCTAAATCGTTTTTGGCCACTATAGGTGTGGCAGGGTATACTCAGACATGAGTCCCTTTCTCACTGCTCCATCAGGATTCAAGCAAGCCGGGCCGAAGAAGGCTGAAATGCCAGAAACCGGTCCCCGGTAGCTTGTCTCCTTTCTGGTGAAGAATTGGCTTGGTAGTTTAGTCTGCCCTGTTCCCATGATGCACTGGGCCAGGGACAGACTGATTTGCATATAGCCAGGTTCTGAGCTGGGATGGGGCAGTGAGATAAATAACGGTGATGGATCAAGCCCTGATCTTTGGACTGGGTAAGAGTGGTCTGTTTAACTCAGACACTCTGTTCATCACCACCCACTTTTCTAAATCGTTTTTGGCCACTATAGGTGTGGCAGGGTATACTCAGACATGAGTCCCTTTCTCACTGCTCCATCAGGATTCAAGCAAGCCGGGCCGAAGAAGGCTGAAATGCCAGAAACCGGTCCCCGGTAGCTTGTCTCCTTTCTGGTGAAGAATTGGCTTGGTAGTTTAGTCTGCCCTGTTCCCATGATGCACTGGGCCAGGGACAGACTGATTTGCATATAGCCAGGTTCTGAGCTGGGATGGGGCAGTGAGATAAATAACGGTGATGGATCAAGCCCTGATCTTTGGACTGGGTAAGAGTGGTCTGTTTAACTCAGACACTCTGTTCATCACCACCCACTTTTCTAAATCGTTTTTGGCCACTATAGGTGTGGCAGGGTATACTCAGACATGAGTCCCTTTCTCACTGCTCCATCAGGATTCAAGCAAGCCGGGCCGAAGAAGGCTGAAATGCCAGAAACCGGTCCCCGGTAGCTTGTCTCCTTTCTGGTGAAGAATTGGCTTGGTAGTTTAGTCTGCCCTGTTCCCATGATGCACTGGGCCAGGGACAGACTGATTTGCATATAGCCAGGTTCTGAGCTGGGATGGGGCAGTGAGATAAATAACGGTGATGGATCAAGCCCTGATCTTTGGACTGGGTAAGAGTGGTCTGTTTAACTCAGACACTCTGTTCATCACCACCCACTTTTCTAAATCGTTTTTGGCCACTATAGGTGTGGCAGGGTATACTCAGACATGAGTCCCTTTCTCACTGCTCCATCAGGATTCAAGCAAGCCGGGCCGAAGAAGGCTGAAATGCCAGAAACCGGTCCCCGGTAGCTTGTCTCCTTTCTGGTGAAGAATTGGCTTGGTAGTTTAGTCTGCCCTGTTCCCATGATGCACTGGGCCAGGGACAGACTGATTTGCATATAGCCAGGTTCTGAGCTGGGATGGGGCAGTGAGATAAATAACGGTGATGGATCAAGCCCTGATCTTTGGACTGGGTAAGAGTGGTCTGTTTAACTCAGACACTCTGTTCATCACCACCCACTTTTCTAAATCGTTTTTGGCCACTATAGGTGTGGCAGGGTATACTCAGACATGAGTCCCTTTCTCACTGCTCCATCAGGATTCAAGCAAGCCGGGCCGAAGAAGGCTGAAATGCCAGAAACCGGTCCCCGGTAGCTTGTCTCCTTTCTGGTGAAGAATTGGCTTGGTAGTTTAGTCTGCCCTGTTCCCATGATGCACTGGGCCAGGGACAGACTGATTTGCATATAGCCAGGTTCTGAGCTGGGATGGGGCAGTGAGATAAATAACGGTGATGGATCAAGCCCTGATCTTTGGACTGGGTAAGAGTGGTCTGTTTAACTCAGACACTCTGTTCATCACCACCCACTTTTCTAAATCGTTTTTGGCCACTATAGGTGTGGCAGGGTATACTCAGACATGAGTCCCTTTCTCACTGCTCCATCAGGATTCAAGCAAGCCGGGCCGAAGAAGGCTGAAATGCCAGAAACCGGTCCCCGGTAGCTTGTCTCCTTTCTGGTGAAGAATTGGCTTGGTAGTTTAGTCTGCCCTGTTCCCATGATGCACTGGGCCAGGGACAGACTGATTTGCATATAGCCAGGTTCTGAGCTGGGATGGGGCAGTGAGATAAATAACGGTGATGGATCAAGCCCTGATCTTTGGACTGGGTAAGAGTGGTCTGTTTAACTCAGACACTCTGTTCATCACCACCCACTTTTCTAAATCGTTTTTGGCCACTATAGGTGTGGCAGGGTATACTCAGACATGAGTCCCTTTCTCACTGCTCCATCAGGATTCAAGCAAGCCGGGCCGAAGAAGGCTGAAATGCCAGAAACCGGTCCCCGGTAGCTTGTCTCCTTTCTGGTGAAGAATTGGCTTGGTAGTTTAGTCTGCCCTGTTCCCATGATGCACTGGGCCAGGGACAGACTGATTTGCATATAGCCAGGTTCTGAGCTGGGATGGGGCAGTGAGATAAATAACGGTGATGGATCAAGCCCTGATCTTTGGACTGGGTAAGAGTGGTCTGTTTAACTCAGACACTCTGTTCATCACCACCCACTTTTCTAAATCGTTTTTGGCCACTATAGGTGTGGCAGGGTATACTCAGACATGAGTCCCTTTCTCACTGCTCCATCAGGATTCAAGCAAGCCGGGCCGAAGAAGGCTGAAATGCCAGAAACCGGTCCCCGGTAGCTTGTCTCCTTTCTGGTGAAGAATTGGCTTGGTAGTTTAGTCTGCCCTGTTCCCATGATGCACTGGGCCAGGGACAGACTGATTTGCATATAGCCAGGTTCTGAGCTGGGATGGGGCAGTGAGATAAATAACGGTGATGGATCAAGCCCTGATCTTTGGACTGGGTAAGAGTGGTCTGTTTAACTCAGACACTCTGTTCATCACCACCCACTTTTCTAAATCGTTTTTGGCCACTATAGGTGTGGCAGGGTATACTCAGACATGAGTCCCTTTCTCACTGCTCCATCAGGATTCAAGCAAGCCGGGCCGAAGAAGGCTGAAATGCCAGAAACCGGTCCCCGGTAGCTTGTCTCCTTTCTGGTGAAGAATTGGCTTGGTAGTTTAGTCTGCCCTGTTCCCATGATGCACTGGGCCAGGGACAGACTGATTTGCATATAGCCAGGTTCTGAGCTGGGATGGGGCAGTGAGATAAATAACGGTGATGGATCAAGCCCTGATCTTTGGACTGGGTAAGAGTGGTCTGTTTAACTCAGACACTCTGTTCATCACCACCCACTTTTCTAAATCGTTTTTGGCCACTATAGGTGTGGCAGGGTATACTCAGACATGAGTCCCTTTCTCACTGCTCCATCAGGATTCAAGCAAGCCGGGCCGAAGAAGGCTGAAATGCCAGAAACCGGTCCCCGGTAGCTTGTCTCCTTTCTGGTGAAGAATTGGCTTGGTAGTTTAGTCTGCCCTGTTCCCATGATGCACTGGGCCAGGGACAGACTGATTTGCATATAGCCAGGTTCTGAGCTGGGATGGGGCAGTGAGATAAATAACGGTGATGGATCAAGCCCTGATCTTTGGACTGGGTAAGAGTGGTCTGTTTAACTCCGACACTCTGTTCATCACCACCCACTTTTCTAAAACATAATTATATGCTACATAATTAAAATGCACTCAATGCAACATGCACTCCAAACAATACCACTCAGTGCCACATAATTACACACAACACAATTACACTCTACTGAATATAACATACACTCCTCATAATATCAATCAGTGCCACATAATTACACGCCACATAATTACACTGCACTCTATGCAACATACACTACAAATACCACTCGGTGCCACATAATTACATGCTACATATTTACACTGCTCTCAACGCAACATACACTCCAAATACCACTGAGTACCACATAATGACATGCCACATAATTACACTGCACTCAATGCAACATACACTCCAAATACCACTCGGTGCCACATAATTACACACCACATAATTACACTGTACTCTATGCAATATACATTCCAAATACCACTCAGTGCCACATAATTACATGCTACATATTTACACTGCTCTCAACGCCACATACACTCCAAATACCACTCAGTGACACATAATTACATGCCACATAATTACACTGCACTCAATGCAACATACACTCCAAATACCACTCAGTGACACATAGTTACACACCACATAATTACACTGCACTCAATGCTACATACACTCCAAATACCACTCAGTGTCACATAATTACACGCCACATAATTACACTCTACTGAATGCAACACACACTCCACACAATACCACTCAGTGCCACATAATTACACACCACATATTTACACTGCACTCAATGCAACGTACACTCCAAATACTAGAGTGCCACATAATTACACGCCACATAATTAAACTATGTATCTATCGCTCTCACTCTATCTATCTATCGCCCCTCACTCTATCAATCTATCTATCGCCCCTCACTCTTACAATCTATCTATCGCCCTCACTCTATCAATATATCACCCTCACTCTATCTATCTATCGCCCTCACTCTATCTATCTATCGCTCTCACTCTACCTATCTATCTATCTATCTATCTATCTATCTATCTATCTATCTATCTATCTATCTATCTATCTATCTATCTATCTATCTATCTATCTATCTATCTATCTATCTATCTATCGCCCTTACTCTATCTATCGCCCTCACTCTATCTTTTGCCCTCTATCACCCTCACTCTATCTATCTATCACACTCTATCTATCGCTCTCACTATATCTGTCTATCTATCGACCTTACTCACTCTATCTATCTATCTATCTATCTATCTATCTATCTATCTATCTATCTATCTATCTATCTATCTATCTATCTATCTATCTATCTATCTATCTATCTATCTATCTATCTATCTATCTATCTATCTATCTATCTATCTATCTATCTATCTATCTATCTATCTATCTATCTATCTATCTATCTGTCTGTCTGTCTGTCTGTCTGTCTATCTATCTATCTATCTATCTATCTATCTATCTATCTATCTATCTATCTATCTATCTATCTATCTACCTATCTATCTATCTATCTATATATCACCCTCAGTCTATCTATCTATCTATCTATCTATCTATCTATCTATCTATCTATCTATCTATCTATCTATCTATCTATCTATCTATCTATCTATCTATCTATCTATCTATCTATCTATCTATCTATCTATCTATCTATCTATCTATCTATCTATCTATCTATCTATCTATCTATCTATCTATCGCCCTCCCCTATCTATCGCATCACCGCAGCATCACTCAGCACCACCACAGCATCACTCAGGGGCACCATAACATCACTCAGCGCCACCACAGCATCAATCTGTGCAACCATTAAACAACTGGTTAATATATGTTCTCTCAATGTTTCAAGCTTTATTACAAATGTCACAAAAAGATGTTAATATTTCACTTCTGTTCTTGGATTTTCGTCACAATGAAATACACTGAACATTATCTTCACAAAAGTTATTTACAAAAGTTTAAGCTATTGCCGTTATAAATTACAATAACTTTTATTTAAGTATTAATTATTTAAAAAAATTAAAAGCCATTGTTATTTGTAATATCAATCCATCTAAGTCACGTAAATACAACACATATTGCATTACAAATGCTACAGGTGTCACATTTGCGAAAGTTAAAACTATTGGCATTGGAAATGACAAAGCTATTAATTTCGCTATTTTCAAACCCAACACAAATAAAAAAATTGTCATTTACAATACCAATAGCTCAAACTTTCCTAATGCGAGACCTATTGCATTGCAAATGCTTGTTCTCCTTGAAAGCAGAAAGGGATGAAGCAGCCCTGAAATGGACTTTACCTCTTCTTCTCATATAGAACCTCAGAGGTGCCCCAGAAAAAAGTGCACATGTATTTCTCGCTTGTGCTACTTAATTAGGATGAGCTGAAGCCTTTAGCGAAGGAAACATGATTCTGAGTTTTTATTTCCAGGTTTCTTCATGTTACGGCCCCAAGTCTTGACATTTTTGTAGCTCCAGGAAGCATTAATTGATGCAGTGGCAGATCACCTTGAAACTAAATTACATTTTTTGAATTTCAGCTGCTTCAAAAAGTGCGACCCCGTCCTAGCTTAACAAGCATTGACAAAGCCAATAGGTCTCGCATTTGGTACCTACTCGCTTTGCCAGTGGTTTTTAGCCATGCTGTACAGCATTCTCGATGGTGTGCAGCATGGCTAAAGAAGAAGAACAACAAAACTGCACTTGCACCATGCATATGCACACCTACAAAATGACGCTGGCGCTTTTTTTCTTATTTACAGATGCAATTGGAATCGGTAAATACAAAAAAACTAGCACAAAAGCTGCCCTCTGCCCCACTCATTTTTTGTCCCCTTCTGCCCTCTGTCCCACTTTTGTGCCCTTCTGCCCTCAGCCCCACTTAGAATGGCGCCGGCAAGCTGCCAGCGCCATTCTAAAATAACTACAAAGAGCTTCAACAGGAAGCACTAATAGATAAAGTAAAGCAGGTGCTCGAGTTGAAGGTCAAATTAAGTTACACAATCATTAATCACCCCAAGTTTGGGGTGATTAATGATTGTGTAACTGAATTTGAGCTTCAACTCGAGCACCTGCTTTACTTTATCTTTTAGAGCTTCCTGTTGAAGCTGACATTTGTAACTATTTTAGAATGGCTTGCCGGCGCCATTCTAAAAGAGTTACAAAAGTCAGCTTGAACTTTTGACCCAATCCGTTCCGCTCGCGGATTTTGCGGGAAATTCGCAAATCTCGCAGATTGCGAATTTACCGAAAATCCGCAAAATCCTTGAGCGGAATGGATTTTCCGCCCATGCTTATTTAGAACATTTTTCTTTTTGACTTTAACTTTTGAATGGATGCGACATCCAGAAAGGGAAAGAAAGGTTTCCATTTGGGATTATTGCATTTTGTATTGATGTCTTCATCTCTTCACTTGGGTAATATTTCACAGTCTTATTTTCTTTCCGCTGTCATTGTTAATAAATGAATGTTATTGAAAATGTAACCTTTTCTTACAGGATTTCATTGCAAAGTTGAGTTATTTCTTTAATTTTATTAAACATAGAGATCAGGCTAGAAAGTTAAAATATTGAGAAAATAAAAAATTAGATAAATGAAGAATTAAGCTGGACTTGATCCTTCCTACTGTCAACTTTACAAGCAGATCCAAATCTAAAATATGAATAGTGGGGTGATGTTATTTTTCTTATTTTAAATGAAGGCCATGGTTCTTAGAAAGTATAGTTTAGGCACTCCACTATAGCACCGCAACTCCCTTATTGAACCCATACTGAATCCTAGGAACGGATTAAATGTGTGTATGGATGGATGATTAGAGTGATGGGCCCAAATTTCAAGACATTGTAAGAGGTTCCGTGGGTTTATTTGTGGTGGTTATGAAGAATTTCTGGAGCCGCGCTGCACCAGTAATTCTTGGTAGCAGAGCATTGGTTGCTATAGGTTGACTAGTAGGATATATGATGTGTAGAGTAGAATATATAGGATCGCAATGTACAGAATTTTTGGACTAACATCTGTTGAGTTAGTATCGCGTCACATGTAGTCTAAAAGAGGATTCCGGATAGTGTGGGAAGCTAGTCACTCTGTCTGCAGGCAGAGGAAGTGTGGCAAGTGAAGTCGCACTTCCCATAGTCTGTTTGAAAAGGTAGTGGTATCGTCGTATATCACGGTGGTGTCATCGTACATCACAAGTTAGGGACCTTACGTTTAAAAGTGGTGAATGTATAGCGAGGGCAATCTGTGAAATCTTGGGTCCGAGCATAGGGATCATTGCGTATTCTGGCTAAAACTCTACCCGGAGAGAGTAATAAAGGTTAACCCAAGCTTGAAAGAAGGATAAGATTGAGGGAAGTGCCATCTTATAGGCGAAAGTAAAAATTCTGTTGTAGAGATGAGGTAAGTGCTGTCTACCTGAAAAACCGAATTCTTGTGTGATTGAATAAACTATCACTTTGGTTTTAGTGAAACAGACGAATGGAGTTGTTTTATGTATTTACTAACTGATTCTGTTGTACAGCAGTGTAAATACAGTTTGTCAATAAATTTTGTAAAGGAGGGGTTAGCCGAAGCTGCAGAAGCCGGAGCAGGGCTAACGTCAAAAGTGTCGCGCAGGAATTGGTCTGCATGACTAAGACGGAGTAAGGGCTGATTGGTGCATCAGTAAAAGCAGCGAAGTAATTGGTTGAGCACTATTGAAACATATCTTGTTCTAATTAGTGCGTTAGTGTGAAAAGCACTGTAATAGGCTGGTGTTGCGAAGCAGTTTACGGAAGTGTACGCTGACTTTTGAAAATCAGGAGATTATTAACAAAAATAGAATTCTATTACGGAATGGAGAAAGAGAAACCTTCATGCTTTCAAAACTGAAAAACGCTTTCAAAATGGACAAAGCAATTGAAACTAGAGAGGGAAAAGTAATTCCTCCGCCGAGAACGTCAGCATCATATATGATGACAAAATATGGCTATCATACATGTATATGGTTAGAGAATTGGGCGAGGTACACTAAAAATGAGGGTGCATTAGCTTTTCCTGAAGAACGATCTTTTAGTCTTGCGATACTGAGAAATTTGAGAGATAGAATGATGAAGCTTGAACCGAGACCTAGACCAACACAGTTTGAAGCCTTGGCTGAGTGGGAAGATGAAATGTATGATCTAGAACATTAAAGATTTGGAGATTATTTAGCACCACTGAATAGAGGTTGTAGATTCTGGAGAGGGACACATGAGACAAGAATGCAGAGATGGAGAAATGCGAACATGTGTGATGGAATGTATCCAGTTAGATTGGTAGATGAAGAAAGAGGGCGAAAATGTACAGAGAAGAGAAATAATATAGAAGGGGGAAAAAGAGTTTATGAGGATTGTGGATCTGAGGATGCAGTATTGGAAGAATTCCTAAATAGAAGACCACCGCCTTATCAAGCAAACTCTATAAGTACAACTCCAAGTGCACCACAATTAGAGGATAGATTATCAGAAACCCCATAACGATTTTTAAATTTCAGAGATCTTCCAGAGAGAGTAGAAATGAGATATGAACCAAATGTTCCATCTACAGGAACGAGATGTACAGGAACATCCAAACATTAAAATGAAATAGAGAGTATGGGAAATAGAGTAGAACAACAAGTTGCAGCACAACAGAATACTGCTGAATATATACGTTCAACAAATGAATTGGCAGAAAAGATACTGGAGCTTACTAAAAATATAGAGCCTGTAACTGGATGTGACGTTTAATCAGAGCCTTCCGTATAAATTCCCAACAGGAGCAGAATCAGATTCTGTAACTCCTGAGAAAAGTGTAGAAAAGGTTGATTTAACGCAAACCCCAATAGGGCCAACTGAGCAGAAATTAAGTGACTGGATAAATACCTTAAAACTAAAAGAGACTGAGCCAAAATTGTTAGACTTAGCTAGATTAAAGATTGATATGGAAGAACTAATAATTGGAACAATCGCAACAGATAAGCTGAAAAATTACCAGGATGATGAAGTCACTTTTATGTGTAAAAGTATTACTTGGAAAACAAAAGTATGCATGAAAGATTTGAAAATTTGGCAAATGAAATGGATGTGGATTTTACTAAATAAAAAAGCTTGCAGAAAACATTTAGAGTGGATTTTATTGACAAAGATATAGAAAATATGAATACAATAGGGAGAATTACTCAAATAAAAGAGTTAATTGTGCTATTGAGAAAATGGGGAGACATAGAGAAATGGAAAATGATATGGTCAAAGAAAAAAGAGGAAAGCAGTGATAAGTCTACATTGGCATTTCCAGTAATTGAGGGGAACGAAGTAGTAAAAGAATTTCCAATGAGGGAAATACCTGGAGGAGGATATGTACATGTACCTTGGAGCAGACAAGATATCTTATCATTTACAAATGATTTTCCCCGATTGAGAGAGAAACCAGTGGAATGGTACAGACAAGTAGATTGATTTGTAAAGGTTTCAAAGGTTCTATGGGGAGATTTAGATGGGCTATTTGACATAGTAGTACCGTCAGATTTATGGTCAGATTGTAAGATCACAGTGGATTGGCCAAAACAAGAATATCCAGGAGATAAAGTGACAGGTGCTCCTGGACCTGATGTGATGTGGAAATATGATCAAGTAATTGTGTTTTTGAAAAATAAAATTCCACCAAAAGAGAAGAGATTGGGTAAAGATAGACAGGACAATGCAAGGGGCTAAAGAGTCAGTTCATGCATTCTATGAAAGGCTGCTATTAGTATTTAAACAGTACAGTGGTTATGAGGAATTAAATGAAAAGGACATGAGTCGTTTTGTGTATCGTTTCGTGTTTGGACTAAGACCAGAAATAGGGGACATGATTAAGCATAATCTAATGGGATGGCAGTCATATTCAGTGGAGGTTTTGAGACATGCAAAATATTGTAGGGATGAAATTGAAGTTTAACAAAGAAACTCAAAGAAAAAGCGATGTGGGCGCAGGTGAAAGTTGACGAACATCAAGCAGCCCAGTTAGAAAATAAAAACGCAGAAGGACACCAGAATAAAGTAAAGGGAAATTCTGGAAAAACAAAGTTAGTAGGAAACATAGAGGAATTGAAAAAGAAATATCCATGTCATAATTGCAGAAGGTTGGGGCATTGGAAGAAAGAGTGTAAGTATCCACCAAGAGTTAATTAGGATAATACATCATTGAATCCACAGGTGCAGAGTGAGATAATTCAGCAACCATTGCCACAGCAACAGGTAGTTAATCAATAGAGTCAGGTGCCACAACCTCCACTTCCTCACAATGTAAACCTACAAAGAAACAATAGAGTCCATGTGAGTCCGCAGTATTGGCTGAAAGAGAAAGGGAGTGAATCGGATGATAGTTTCTGATGGTGCCTGAGAGAGGGAGAAGAGTGCGTGCTTGGCGCTACTCTGGAGGTAGGTCAGTCTGGTCCATATGTGAATGGAAAAGTGAATGATGTAGATATAACTTTCCTAGTGGGCACAGGTGCTACCCACTCTACTGTCAGATCAGTGGAAATCCAAAATCTTCCTCTCTCTGGTGAACACATCCAAGTGGTAGGTGTAGCAAATCAGCAGATCAAGACGTCCTTAACAAAACCGATTGAAATTGAAATTGGAAACTTTAAAGACATGCATTGATTTGTTGTGTGTGACAATAGTCCTGTAAATCTTCTTGGGAGAGACATACTGTGCAAAATGAAGTGTGCCATTTATTGCTCACCGGATGTTATAGAGCTCCAGACTCCGGATGAGGATAGGCTGTATAAAATGACAATGACCCTGATTAGAGGCAGAAAAGAATAAAATGTTTCCTGTGTTTGAGCGAGAAAGAATACCAGAAGAACTAAAAGACGTAGTTAAAGATCAGGTGTGGAATTTTACGGGAGAAGATATTGGATTGATGAAAAATGTAGATCCTGTAAAAATCTCTGTAAAAGAAGGAGCGAGTTACCCGAATATTCCTCAATACAAAATGACAGATGAGATAATTGAAGGAATAACACCATTGATAGAGAAAATGATTGAGCAAGGGATTTTGAGAGAAATAGAGAGCAGTCCTTGTAATTTACCGATAAAGGGACTGAAAAAGCCAAACAGAACATTTAGAATAGTACAGGACCTGAGAAAGGTAAACAGAATTGTTGTTCCATGTTGCCGATTCTGCCAAACCCAGCAATAATGTTATACCAGATTCCACACGATGCAGAATGGTATGTAGTCATTGATTTATGTAATGCGTTCTTCGCTGTTCCATTACATCCCGAGAGCCAGCCAATATTTGCATTCCAATTTAAAAATCGTATTTTAGCATGGTGTCGAATTACCTCAGGGGTATACTGAGAGTCCTTCGATTTGTAATCAATTATTGAAGAAATCACTAGAGGATCTAAGCCTACCTGGAGAATCAATTTTAATCCAGTATATTGATGACCTGTTATTGGCATCAAAAACAAGAGATGCATGTGTTACAGATACTGTTACACTGTTAAATCATTTAGCAGATGATGGACATAAAGTGTCACCATCAAAATTACAGTTTTGTCAAAAGGAGGTGACATATTTGGGACACAAGATTGCAAAGGGAATCAGACAGGTTACTCTGGAAAGGATCAAAATGATACAGGGAATCAAACCTCCAAAAACACAGAGACAGGTGATAATGTTCCTTGGGATGGTCGGATATTGTCGACAATGGATTATTAGTGGTTTCTCACTAATAGCCAAACCTTTACAAAGATTGACAAAATCAGATATAAAAGACCCAATAACTCTGAGCAAGACAGAACTGGAAGCTTTCGAGCAGTTAAAAACAGGTTTATGTGAAGCACCAGCTCTGGGAATGCCAGATTATGAAAAAGAGTTTGAGCTATATTGTAGTGAAAGGGAGGGTTGTGCATTGTCAGTTCTAAGACAGAGACATGGAAAACTTAGAAAACCAATTGCCTATTGTTCTGCTGTTTTGGATTCTGTTGCAATGGCCTTGCCGGGATGTTTAAAAGTAGTAGCTGCTACAAGCATGAGTATTGAAAAAAGTGAAAGCATAGTGATGGGATTTCCGTTGAGGGTATATGAACCTCACTCGGTGGAGATTCCCTTCACCAGGAGTAAAACACAGTATCTCACCAACAATAGGATGACCAAGTATGAAAATACAATTTTGGGTACAGACAATGTTACAATTTCGAGATGTATAAATGTGAACCCGTCTACCTTATTGCCTGATGCTATAAATGTGGAAGTAAGAGATGAAGTAGATCACAAATGTTTGGATGTACTAGAATATTGCACCAAACCAAGGTCTGACATTAAAGATGTACCTTTACCTGAATCTGACTATGTGATGTTTGTGGATGGATCATGTTTGAGGACAGATGAGGGTGTATTAAGTGCTGCCTATGCTGGTTGTACAGTAGCAGGTGTGCTGGAAGCATCTTGCCTGAAAGGAATCCGGTTAGCTCAAATTGCTGAATTGATTGGTTTGATTCGAGCATGTGAGTGGGGAAAAGAAATCAGGATTACCAAAGTGACTGATAGTCAGTATGGATTTGGGGTTGTCCATGATTATGGACAACTCTGGTCCCAAAGAGGTTATATGACTTTGGCAGGATCCCCCATCAGAAATGCTGAATTTGTAAAAATGTTGATTGATGCCATTCAATTACCAGACAAATTGGCAGTAGTCAGGTTTTCAGGTTTTAAAGTCTTTATTTCGATTATTAGCAATCATAAAAGACATATTAAAATACAAAAGAATATAACTGGTTCATTTAAAATATCCAATGGAAATCAATGAACATAATTATTATTTAGACACTCACAAAAATACATACGTGCACAAACAAAAGAGCATTTCTTAACAAGTGAATAAAACAGGATTAAATTTCAATTAGTGAATAAAAAAAATAAAAAAAACCTGAATATTTTATGTAGAATTTAAAAAAAAAATAGGAAAAGACAAAAAATATTTAAAAAGTTAGGATTACAGTTCTAGATCGCGAACAATGAATGCAGTTAATAGGACATAGTCGTAGGGTGGTGCTGCCCACAAGAAAGGAGATGACTAAGGGTGGGCGTAAAATCCGTTTCGCGAGCGAATTTGTGGATTTTCCGCGATTTCGCGATCCGCGAATCTCGCGAAATCGCGGTAAAATCCGCGAATCAGCGGGGACGAATTTTCAGCAAAGCAAGGGTTACAGCAGCAGGTGCAAAAGTTGAACCTAATTTCTTTGTAACCTTTTACAAAAGGGTTACAAACAAATTAACTTCAACTTGGACACCTGCTGCTAATTGCTTCCTGGCGCCTTGTTGCCTACTTGCAATTATTCTCTGACCCTGCTCTGACCCTTGAAGCAGGGTCAGAGAATAGTTACAAGTAGGCAACGAGGCACATGTCCAAGGAATTAAGCCTCATCAGGAAGCACTTATAGATATAAAAAACAGGACGAAGGGAGTGGATGGCAAATACACCCATTTTGAGTTGTCAGGAGGGGTTAAACTAAAAGAGACCTTTACAGCACAATTTTCATATGCATTTTGCTAAAAATAAAAAGCTGTATGTTCTGTAGGGGCAACTCAGGAATCTGGCCCTTCAGAGATCCGGCCTCTCTTTCTTTCTCTCGTTCTCTCTCTCCTTCTCTCTTCCCTCTCTTTCTCTCTCTTTTTATCTATCTATCTATCTATCTATCTATCTCTCTCTCCCTCTCCCATAAATGACAGCATGGGTAACTTCGCTATGCAAGCGGCTTGCGAAGACGGAAAAATCCCAGGGAACACGCAAAAAACCCAGCGAACACGCAAAAAACCCCGCGAACACGCAAAAAAACAAAAATCCGCAAATTCGCACAAATTCGCGAATTTTGCGGATCGCGAATTCGCAAATCCGCAAATTCGCGGATCGCGAATTCGTCCATGCTTAGAGATGACTATATAACGAGAGGCAACAAATATGTTGACTCAATTGCAAAATATTGCGCTAAAAATCAAGCATCCATTAATCGGGATAGACAAACTGAACATGTTTCGAGTCATTTGATGCTAACAACTGTAGTAGAGACTTGGCAGGAAGTAAAAAAAATGCAGGAAGAGGCCAGTGAAGAAGAGAAAGATAATTTGTTAAAGGCAGGATGTAGACAAAGTGAAGAGGATGAAATCTGCGTTTACAAAGATGAGAGACCAATGATGCCAGATAACATGATTTCAAATATGGGCCGAATGTACCATGGTCAAGCCCATATTGGAAGAGATGCCATGATCAGGCTGTTTAGACAGACGTGGTACAATCTGAAGTTTAATATGATTGCTGAAAGTTTGTGTTAGAGTTGCCTTGTCTGTCAACAACTGAACTTTCGTCAAACAAATATTCCATTTGGGACACCTTACTGTTGGAACATATATTCTCAGGACATATGAACAAGAACAACAATACTAACGTGATACTGTACTAGCGAAGCAAAATGTAAAAACAGACAAAATTATGAGAATATACTGAACAGTTTATTCATATTACAATATATTACAGAATAATTTAAAAAGGGGGACAGACAATTAAAATAAGGAAACACTCAAATTCCTATTGGTAAAAAGGAGGTACCAAACAGAAAATCAATTCAGCAAAGCGTCAGAATTGTCTTCAATTAGTATAGAACACAATCCTCCTTTTTCTTTTGCGTCAACGCATTTCGGCGGACCTTCTAATAAAGCCACCTTCATCAGGCATACATATAATGTCTTCCAAGTTAATTCTGAACTTTAAAAAGATTTTTGTTTAAAAAAAATGTATATATACAATGAACATCCTATAAAGCACATCTCATAATTGCATCCTGGTAGGTTATTCACTGAGGGGAACGAACAGGACCACCCTATCGATAAAGAACTCATACCATGTTTTCTGCGGTCACATACCTTACGTGCTAGTTCTCAAAAATGATACTTCGGGGTAGATACCTCCTATGTCCTTCAAGTCTACTTTTGCATGTGTTGGTGTTCGTATAGCGTTTTAAAAACTTTAACGCGTTTGGGCTGTATATACATTACATGCCTTATGCATCTATCTTTGAAATCATAGATTGCCTGTTTTGAGGCGTTCCTTCTCGCAGGACGAGAGGCACTTGAAGGACATAGGAGGTATCTACCCCGAAGTATCAATTTTGAGAACTAGTACGTGAGGTATGTGACCGCAGAAAACATGGTATAAGTTCTTTATCGATAGGGTGGTCCTGTTGGTTCCCCTCAGTGAATGACTTACCAGGATGAACTCATTTATACTCCTCTTAGAATGTGAAAGAGGTAGTTCTGCCTCTGTTATCAGATTTTATCAGTGGGCCCTTATGACAAGTAATAGGCTCATGCTTAAAAATGAAATGGGGTACAATGTAAATATGCTCCACAATGTAAATATGCTTAACAATAAGGGAACATGTATGAAGCTCTAGAGGGGAGCACTCGGAGAGAATAAGTACCCTGGTGATGTATATAACCCTAGAGAAAGGTTAGATACATTGAGAGCGCTGTGTCCTCTAAGTAAGGAATATCAGGGATATCTTTGTCATTATAATTTACTGTTCTCTGTCAATGTTATGATAATTTGTTTTTGTTGATTTAATGCCGTAAATTTTGTATTTTGTCATGTGAATAAATGTTTTGTGATACTTCTAAATAACACTCGAGGCAATGCAATTATGAGATGTGCTTTATAGGATGTTCATTGTATATATACATTTTTTTAAAACAAAAATCTTTTTAAATTACAGAATTAACTGGGAAGACATTATAGGTATGCCTGATGAAGGTGGCTTTATTAGAAGGTCCGCCGAAACGTGTCGATGCAAAAGAGGAAGGAGGATTGTGTTCTATACTAATTGAAGACAATTCTGACGCTTTGCTGAATTGATTTTCTGTTTGGTACCTCCTTTTTACCAATAGGAATTTGAGCGTTTCCTTATTTTAATTGTCTGTCCCCCCTTTTAAATTATTTTGTAATATATTGTAATATGAATAAACTGTTCAGCATATTCTCATAATTTTGTCTGTTTTTACATTTTGCTTCGCTAGTACAGTATCACGTTAGTATTGTTGTTCTTGTTCCTGTGTCCTGAGAATATATGTTCCAACAGTATGGTGTCCCAAAGGGAATATTTGTTTGACGAAAGTCCATTGTGGTACTCCATCCCTTTGGTTGTGGGGTCCCTCTCTCTTTTACTAGAGATGTCAACAACTGAATCCAAGAAGAAAAACTGCTGTAAGTCTGGGAAGCATAGGATTGGAGGGAGGTCTTTTCACTAGGATGCAATTGGACTTTATTGAGCTTCCACCATGTAACAGACTTAGGTATGTTCTTGTAATTATTTGTTTATTTTTACGATGGGTTGAAGCATTCCCCACAAGGAGGAATGATGGAGGGACTGTTGCCAAACTTTTGTTACGAGAAATAATACCACGAAATGGTTATCCAGTAACAATTGAAACAGATTGTGGAAGCCATTTCCACAATGAACTAATGCAAATGATTTGTGAATCACTGGATATTCAACAAAAGTTGCACTGTGCTTATAGACCAGAAGCCTCAGGGGTGGTTGAACAAGTAAATAGAACAATAAAAAACAGAATTTCCAAGATGTGTCTGGCCACGTGACTAAAATGGCCCAACGCCCTGCCACTTGTTCTAATGACCTTAAGGGGCACTCCTGACAAGAGAACAGGATTAAGTCCACATGAGATTCTGATGGGAAGAGTAATGAGACAAGAATATGTGCCAGGTGATAAACTTTTGAGCATAAATGATTATATCATACTGGATTATTGCAGAAATCTGTCTGACGTAGTCACTTCTGTATTCCATCAGGTGGGAACTGAATCACAAACGAAAGAAAAACATGCAGCTCATGATCTAATACCAGGAGATTGGGTGCGGATAAAAGTCCACAGGAGAAGAAATTGTTTGATGCCTCGATTGCAGAAGCCACGACAAGTAATTCTTGTTAGTATCACTGCAGTAAAGTGTGCTGGTCTCAAAAGATGGGTGCGTGCTAGCCACACTATTCGTGTGCCAGAGCCAGAAAATCTTCAGGAGGAAAGTGAAAGCACCACTGACTCAGATATTAAAGGTGAACCAGAAACAGATCCATTGATCCAGATGTCGACCTGTTCGTCGACATCTGGAAATATCAGATGCTAGTTCTGCATCAGAAGGAGAGAATGAAAGTTTTGAAATACCAAATGTTGAAGATCGACCTGTAAGTCGAGATTTGGTAGAGACAAATACCTACAAGGACACTGAGCTGAGTGAAAAGAAAGCTGGTAATTTGGAAAACACTGAAGGACAGTCTGGAAGATCTGAAAGCAGGAACAGAAATCTCGAAACTGGTGAAAAGGAAATAACTCACGATGAATATGAGCTTCCAGGTACCAGCTATGGAGAAGTTCCTAACAGAGTAAAAGAACTGACTGAAGACACTTTGAATTCTGGAAAATAATTAAATCCTGAGAAAATCATTATAAATGAGACTTTAGAAAGATCTGAGACAGAAACTGATGATAGTGATGATGACACTGAATTAAGGAGAAGTTCAAGAAAACGAACTTGGAGGGTAGAACGAGGTACTACCGAACCTGAAATAAAGAGGGTAAGGAAAGGAGATATTTGGCCTAAAGAAACTGATGGATTGAGAATTAAACTGGTTAACAGAGCAGAAGTCCTAGAAGATCAAGTGAATGAAATAACATGTCAAAAGGAATTGTTGGGAAAGAAAATAGAAGTTGTACAAAGGCCAAAAAGAGTGAGAAGACCAAATCAGAAGTAAAAATCACCTGAATGGACTTACATGGTATTACCTCCAATAAGGGAAGTAAATAGCAGTCAAGAAAGCTTGTATAACCAAGGTGTTGAAAAAGAAAGTGAGTAGACTGTAACCCAAAGAAAGTAAAAAGAAAAATCCTTCCTGAATGTCAGGGTGAAAAGAGGGAGATATATGTATATGTCCAAGTAGAGTTGTATTTGAAAAATTGAAAGAACTTAGTAGGTGAAAGAAGGTTGTAAAGAGATAAACAAAGGTAAAGAGTTTGAAAAAAATGGCTATTAATGAAATGACTAAATCAAAATGTTACATTTTGAGAAAATGGTGTAGAATGTGGTTAATTTGTACTGGGATATTAATGATGTTATGGTTGATTCTTGCTATTTTTAACCCTTTTGCTCCTAACATTGACAACTTGAAGACAAATGAGAGTCTGAAAGATAAAAATAGTGATTCAAAAGAAGAGAAATTACATGTATACAGGCCTGAGATTCATCAGGATAACTCTGTGAGTGATTTCCCCAAGAATATTTTTTCAAAATTGTTGTCTGACTATATGAGGACAATGGATGCCAGCGATTGTTACGTTTATGTAAAGTTGCCTGCATCTGTGTCTGAGGGTGTACTCTATCATCATTTGCCATTGACATATGGTGTGACCTGTAGTGTTCTAACAAGTTTATTTTATAGATCTGGTAAATTAGAGTAATATTATTGTGACTCAGATGATGTATTTGCGAAGCTAAAAATCATAGCAGAATTAAACAAAATTAAGCATGCAAAAGTTTTTGGGGTATATTCTTCGGAAACACAAGAATTGTCTCACGACTATGCATTTAAACATAGTTTGGCTTGTAAAATGAGAAATGAGGAAAAAGCTTTTTTGAATATGGTTGAAGAAAGGAGACAACAGTATAAAAGACGAGAAAAGATGAAACAAACTAAATCTAATAAATGGGGTTTTTCAGATGAAAATATTGAAGGACCTAATGTAAATGTTGCAATACGTATTGATACGCCAATGTTAGGAAAATTATGTATTCAAAGAGATAATACTGTGTATGACAATTATTTTGTGGGAGCAAGTCAATGTCAAGACATATACATTATCAAAGGGGGATGGGGATTTAAAGGTGGAGATGATCCAGTTTTCCTGGGATTTATTTTCTGGGTAGGAACAAAGCTTATTAGAGATTGCCGGACCACTGTTATGGTTTGTGTAATGTTTGGTTGTTTTTTCCGAAAATTTTCCATATTGACAGAGGCACAAATGGAATTTATGATATAGGCAAAAGTTTAAGTCGTCGTAAAAGAGAAAGTGTAATTGAAATAATCGGTGATGTTGTTGGGGCATTGATACCAGCAGTGGGTATATCATTTAATGCAAATAGAATAAGAAAATTGTCAACAATTGTAGATAAATTGTCAACTGATACTGGTTAATACGGAAATGTTTGCGCTGAGAAGTATGGTGATGCAAAATCGACTTGCTTTAGATATATTATTAGCAAAAGAGGGAGGAGTCTGTGGAATTTTAAAGGTCCAACACTGCTGCACCTATTTTTCAGATAAAAGTCAGAACATTGTGAAATACATTACGAATATTACCCAATTGCATAAAGAAATAGAGCCACTAGAAGTAGAAGGTGTACTTGAAAAATTTGGTAGGAGTTTAACTGCAGTCAGAAATTGGGTTTATGAAATAAGTAGATATATAGATTATAGATTATAATAGCAATACCACAACCAACCCTTTCTCGTAAAGCCACATCTGGTCCCAGGGTAACAAGGAACTGGAAAAACTTGGATACTACTAAACTAAATACTCATTTAAATGATACCAGACCTTTCAACAATATAACAAACATAGGAGACGCTACAGCTATCCAAAACTGGCTCAGTTCTGCCATCAACATATGCCTTCCACAGAAAAATAAAAAACAAATTCCATTTCATTCCCCAGCTCCCTGGTTTACAGATGCACTTAGACTGGAAAAAACATCCTGTAAAAATCTAGAGCGCAGATGGCGCGCCCACTATGATCCTGCACAAAAATCATAATACAAAGCAGCCCTTTTGAAATATCATGCCAACTGGGCATCAGCTAGAGCTGAATTTACTAAAACAAAAATTAAAAATGCTCAAAATCGGCCTAAAGCACTTTTTAAAATAGTCCAGGAACTTTCTGGGTCATCCTGCCAACCCAAAGCTCCATCCCTGAACTCTGCACAGTGTAACACTCTGGCTGAATTCTTTAGGAATGAAATTGATAAAATCTATGAGGAGTTCAAAGTTCCAACTAACTTTCCATCAGTCTCAAACCCCACGGTAAGCCTGTCCAAATCTGAAAAATCACACTCCTCTCTAGATGCTCACACCCAGCACCTAGTAAATTGGGTCCCCCTTAACCTACTTTCACTACAGGAAACTATAACAACTATTAAATTAGGCTCACCCCTCGACCCTTTCCCCCCTCAAATCCTCCTTTCACTCGACACTCATTCCCTTACGCTCATTTTAGAGCTTCTGAACACTTCCTTGAGAGAGACTGAAGTTCCTAAAGCATGGAAACATGCTATGGTCTCACCTCTTCTTAAGAAAGCCAATGCGGATCCAAATGATCCCTCCAACTTCCGTCCAATCTCGCTGCTACCTTTATTCTCCAAAATCCTTGAGAAACATATTGTTTCCCAACTCACCCATTTCACAGAATCCATTCACCTCCTTCACACATCCCAATCGGGATTTAGGGCAGGTTTTTCAACGGAATCTACCCTACTCGGGGTCTCTGAAGCCATACGCCGGCAAGTTGATGATGGGGAGACCGTGGCACTTATACTACTTGACCTTAGTGCCGCATTTGACACGGTCTCCCACACCATCCTCCTTAACACCTTGCAAACTTATGGCATCACAGGACCGGCCCTGGCATGGCTTAAAAGTTTTCTCTCTGATAGAACTTTTCAAGTCTTCTCTGCCACATCCTCCTCCAAACCCCACAATCAACCTTATGGAGTTCCCCAGGGCTCAATACTCAGCCCCTTACTATTCAATCTATATGTCAGCCCCCTTGCCAGCTTAGCCGAACAATCTGGGTTGACGATCTACTCATATGCTGACGACACCCAGATTGTTTATTCACTCTCGGCTAATGCAAATTCCAACCCGTCCTCCCTCCACTCGGGCCTTAACAACATTGCCAATTGGATGTTTGAGAATAAGCTAAAACTCAACGGAGGAAAGACGGAACTACTGCTGTTTGGAAAACAAACCTCCTTGTGGGGCCCACAACATTGGCCATCCCAGATGGGATCCACACCCACCCCTTCTAAATCCGCTCGCAATCTGGGCATAATTTTTTATGATAACCTGTCCATGAAACAACAAGCTGTTAGAGTGGCCGCCACGTGCTTTACCATACTCAGGTGGCTTAAGAAAATCAGGTGGATGCTCCCACAGAATACACTAAAAAACGTAGTCCAAGCCCTAATTACATCTAGGCTGGACTACGGCAACATCTTATACCTGGGAGCATGCAAGGATGTTACAAAGAAACTGCAAACAGTACAAAATGAAGCTGTGAGACTGATATGTATGTTACCAAAAAGATCCCCTACGTCATCTTGTCTCCGGAGTCTCCATTGGCTCCGTATTGAACAACGAGCAAAATTCAACGCTCTATGCTTCATGCATAGAATCAAGGCTGGTAAGGCCCCTGCATATCTGAGCTCGCTGGTCCAGCAATACATCCCCCCCAGAACCCTACGTTCCTCGACTCAACATAAGTTCCAGGTGCCTAGGATCAATCGAGTCAGACAGGGTGGTCGCTCCTTCTCCTATCTGGCTCCCTCATTGTGGAACTCCCTTCCAATTTAGCTTCGTACAAATGAATGCTATTTGCAATTCCGTAAGAATCTGAAAACATGGTTGTTCAACCAATAACTCGATTTTCATTAACTCACTATCCCCCCTTTGTTACTTGTTTCAGTTTCATTTTAGCGCCGGGAAACCTTAGGGTAGCTGTTGCGCTCTACAAAAATAAATATAATAATAATAATAATAATAATATAAGTGGTAAAATACTAATACCAATGACTAAAATTATAATAGCAATTTTAGTTTTAAGACTTAGTTGTCAATGTAGGCAGAGAAGAAATGTAAAAATGGTTTTGAAGAAAAGGATTGAAGAGAAACAAAACAGGGAAAGAGAAAAAGGTGATATTGAAATGGAGCAATATAAAGAGAGGATGTATCAAGACACAAAGAAACTAGAAGAGACAGAATTATAACAAGTTCTAATTAAAAGAATTTGAAACATGTTGAGTTATAAAACAAAATCAACATTTTGGGAGAAAATCTGGTGATAAAATCACCAAAGGGGGAAGTTGATGGAGCAAGGTGGAAAACAAAATTTTGATTCCCCTTGCAAAGTTAACACTCCATAACACTGACTCTAAATGTGTGGTTTTGAAAATTAACCAACCTAGAGGAAAATTGCATGCACCAATACACGTGGGATACTAATTTGCATGTATTGCATAAGCAAATAATCTATTAATTTGTTGAATATTGTATTTTAAAATGTACACATGTGTTATAAACTAAAAGAAAAACTGCATGAATGTGCTTTTTTCTGTTTACTTGTGGCATTAAACATGAAGATTGGTAAGTCAAACTATGCATAATTTTTGCTTAAATCTAGGTAAATACTAACTGGGTTATCATTAGTAGAGGTGAGGTAAACAGAAAGGCCTTTATTTAATAAACTTACATTTATTTGTGGTTGTTTTCGTGATAGTTCCTAAATTGAGGCCTAAGTGAGCACACAAAAGAAAAGAAAATGGAGTCTGACTGAAAATCTGAGATGGCAACAGAAGTACGCATGCGCCAGAATCGGAGAATGCAAGCTGCCTGTGACTGAACAGTGTGGGTCAAGGACAGCGTGGCCATTTGATGGGGCCTAAGCCAAAGATGACAACGAGGCGAAAATCCTACCCGTGGGAAAGAGGAGACGAATAACAATTTAAAGGACACTTCGAAAGAAGTCATACTTTACACAAAGACACCCCAGTTACAGCAACATGATGATGACTTTCAAGAAATTTGAATAAGGAATGATGAGGTTATGCTCATCTGACTCCAAATTGACCAATCAGAGACATTTCAGAACTTAAGAGTTACGAATTTAGATAGATAAGTTAGTAAAAAAGGTATAAAAAAAGGACGTCTGGGACATTGAAAAAAGCTCGCTTTTCAATCTGATTTTTACACCCCGAGATACTGTCGGTCTGCACAATTTTTCATTTGCGGCGCAGGGACTTAAACATTTTCCTTTTTGACTTTAACTTTTGAATGGGTGCGACATCCAGAGAGGGAAAGAGAGGCACAGAGGTTTCCATTTGGGATTATTGCATTCTGTATTGATGTCTTCGTCTCTTCATTTGGGTAATATTTCACAGTCTTATTTTCTTGCCGCTGTCATTGTTAATAAATGAATGTTATTGAAAATGTAACCTTTTCTTACAGGATTTCATTGCAAAGTTGAGTTATTTCTTTCGTTTTATTAAACATAGCGATCATGCTAGAAAATTAAAATATTGAGAAAATAAAAAATTAGATAAATGAAGAATTAAGCTGGTCTTGATCCGTCCTACTGTCAACTTTACTAGCAGATCCAAATCTAAAATATGAATAGTGGGGTGATGTTATTTTTCTTATTCTAAATGAAGGCCATGGTTCTTAGAAATAAAACTGCAGTTGTAAATAATGAATAAAGTATAGTTTAGGCACCCCACTATAGCACCGCGACTCCTTTATAGAACCTATACTGAATCCTCAGAACGGATTAAATGTGTATATGGATGGATGATTAAACTGATGGGCCCAAATTGCAAGACTTTGTAAGAGGTTTATTTGTGGTGGTTTATGAAGAATTTTTGGAGCCGCACTGCACCAATAGCCGAGAACTAAAAAGGGAGTGAAAAGGGCACCTTATGAGGGCAGAAAAATGTTCTCGCTGCTGTTGCTTCTCATCTACTAACCTTAAGACCTCTCAAGCGCCTTATGGTCCATTAACCAGTGGCAGAGGTTCTGCTATAAGGGACGGAACTCCCGGTAGTGGGAACAGAATATACACTGCTAATAAGAGGTAATTATTGTGTTTCCCCACTGTCCTTTAAGGTTAGCGACAGTTCTGAGTGGCAGCAGGAAAAACACTGCTCAGAAGTCAATGCCCTGCAGCCTGAACGTAAGTCCCCTTCATCTTGGCCGAAATGACTAGGAGTCGGGCATGCTAAACTTTGTCTCGAGTGAAGTCGGAAAACATTTTCTGCCTTTTCGAAGAAAGATGTCTATAAACTTCACCAGACTTTATGGCCGCAGTTTTATTTTTATTTCCATCTATTTTAAATACTGTTTACTTCTAGCTTAACAAAATTGTCAGAAATGTGCTATCCAGAACTTGCTGCACTGAAGACAGCCACTGAGAGTAACACATACCTTCTCAGGTAAAGTTTCCTTACATTAGAGCCACAGAAAACATTGATAGCCATGCCATGAGGTACCTGCAAATATGTCTGAAGAGAGGAAAAGAGATAAAAAAAAAGAAGTTTTGAATGGAATTTGACCGTGCAATGAGTATACCAAGAGAGAACCTGTAGAATACGGTGAGAGCAAGTGTCATTTGCAGCCTACATTGTATGGCACTGACGCAAACTGAATTTGACTTCTAAGATTTTGCAGCCTATATTCAACAGGGATGAAAAATGGTGAATGGGAGGAAAATACAGGTCAAGGTGCTAGGTAAATACTTTGCTATGCCCAGCAAAATCTGGGCGCATGGCCTGGCCTTTGTCTAGGTCCTGTGCTTAGCCTTCCTGCTCACACAGTGGCTTCCCTGATGTCATCAGTGATGTCAATAGTGATATGCGATGTGACGTCATCGGTGATTGCATTAATTATGCCATTTGTGATGTCATTGAACCCATCATGTGAGGTCATTAACAGCGCACTAGGGTTGTTTTGATTGAAAGCTCGCCTTAAGTGACACATTGCACTGTGGCTTGGGTTCTAGATTGCAACAATAATATCTCCTTATCTGAAGTTTTAACGGAAATGTCATTGTTTTTATTAACGCCTGTCGTAATTAGTGGCACTTCAGTGTATTGCAACTGTGCAAAATAGAACTCGTAAGGCAGGTTACCCTCTATGGCCTTTGTTAAATTAAAATGACTTACCAAAACACTGTGGGCATGAGCATTTAGACAGAATAAAACTAGTATTGGTGAAGCCAATAGGTCTCGAATATACAAGAGCTATACGCTTTGCCAAAGTATTTAAGCCATGTTGTACGCCAGCGTGGCTGCTGTTTAGTATGGGTAAAAGTTTGTGGCGTAAAGGAGAGTGGCATGGACTGGAGTGCAGTGGAGCAGAATGTCATAGAGTGGACTTGTATAGAATAAGTGGTGTAATGTGTTGTAGAGTGGAATGGGGTAGAGTGAGATAGTGTCGTAGAGTGGAGTGGCGCAGAGTGGCATAGAGTGGAAGGGCATAGAGTGTCAAACAGCTGAATGGCATAGAGTAGAATGTCATAGAATGGAGTAGAGCATCGTAGAGTGGAGTGACGTAGAGTGGAGCAGAGAGCAGCAGTGTGGAGTGGCAAAGAGTGGTATGTTATCGAGTGGGGTGGCATAGAGTGGAGCGGAGAGACAAGGAGTGACATAGAGTGGAGTAGAATGTCATGTAATGTAATGTAATTGCCCATTTATATCGCGCAACAATCGCTCCATGGAGCATCTAGGCGCCCATGTATGGCCAACCGGTGTAATGTTGCCTTCCTGCTTGACTTAACCAGATCAGGAATCACACTAGATCTCTGGCAATTGTGTCTTGAAGTTTGAAAATCCAGGTTTTTAGTTGTTTACGGAACTCTGTTTCACTGTCCAATGCTCTCAGATGTGAGGGGAGAGTATTCCACGCTTTTGCACCTAGTACCGCTAGGGACTTACCCCCTCGAGTTTTGAGTCTAAACCCTGGAACGGTCAGCAGGTTTGCATTTGAAGATCGTAGGGCTCGTGTTGGACAGTATCTCACAAATTTTTTCCTTAGGCATAGTGGGCCTAAGTCGTGGACAGCTCGAAAAGTAATTATCAACACTTTGAACAGAACCCTTTTTGTTATAGGTAGCCAGTGTAGTGTGTTAAGGGCCTTGGTTGCTGATGATCTTCTCGGCCATTTTAGAACCAGCCTTGTTGCTGCATGTTGCACCATCTGGAGTTTATGGGTGACCACTTTATTGGTGCAGCATATAGGCTGTTACAATAGTCGATACATGATGTCACCAGCGCAACCATGACCGTTTTCCTTGCCTCAAGAGGCAACAAGTCAAAGAACTTCCTCAGCCCCTTTATCCCCCCAAAACATGTGCCTGCCACTTTTGACGCCTGTTGTGTAAAGGACAGGTCAGCGTCAAAGTTTACCCCAAGGTTGCGGGCCGAGATGGTAGTGTGAGGCGGTATTTCTGCCTTCTCTGGCCACCATAATCTGGGAATAAACTAGTTTTTTGGGCCTATTGGCATGATCTCAGTTTTGCCTGTGTTGCATTTCAGATGGTTTCTCCGCATCCAGTCAAATGTGGCCGTTAGGCAACATTTGAGCTTTTCCTCCCATACCTGGTTTTCTTTATCCATTACCAGGATCAGTTGCGTGTCGTCGGCATATGCTATTACATCCATGCCAAATGACGGTATCAACTTTTTCAAGGGTGCGTTGTAGACAATAAACAATGTCGGGCTCAGGCTGGAACCCTGAGGTACTCCCGTCAACAGTGGTTTCTCACTGGAACAGAATTCCCCCAGGGTCACCACTTGCCTCCTGTCATTCAAAAAGTTATTTATCCACTCCAGGACTGTGCCTGTGATGCCAGATGTTGCTAGCCGGTCTATTAAGATGACATGTGAGACCGTGTCGAGGGCCGCCGACAGATCTAATAGGATCAGGACGGCCTTCTTACCTTGGTCCAGAGCTGAGCGGATAGTCTCAGTAGTGAACAGGAGAGCCGATTCCGTGGAGTGTTGAGTCCTGAAGCCGGCTTGATTAGGATGCCATGCTTCACTGTCTTCCAGAAAACGTGTAAGCTGTTTATTTACCAATGAGATGGGTCGTAGGTTTGATAGTGTGGTGGGGTCGGGAAGTTGTTTTTTTTGCAGTTGTTTCACTGCTGCCAGTTTCCACTCAGAGGGGACGTTGGCCGTGGTCAGTGAGGTATTGACAATGTCATTTATTACTGGATTGGCAATTTCTACAATAAGGTGCAGGAGTCCAATGGGGCACGGATCAAATGGTGATCCTGATTTTGTTGCCAAAATTGCTCGCTTAGTCTCCTCCAGACTAATTGGTTGGAAGGCTGCTAGGTGAGTTTCCTCCTGCCCTATTTTATCACTCTCTTTCCTTGACTCTGGTATTGGGACCTCGAAGTCCATCGTCAGACCCTGTACCTTTTCCTCAACGAAGTCTGCGATAGTATCACAGAGCATCTGTGAGGGCGGGATATCCTGCACTAAACATTTGGGTTTATTGAACTCATTCACAATTTTAAAAATCGCTTTGTGTTTATTATTAGCAGTTTCTATTGCTGATCTAAAAAACATCTTTTTTGCCTGTTTAATTTGCGCATGATAGGCACTCTTGATCTTTTTGTATTTGCCGCGCTCTGTGCTGCAATAGTTTTTTCGCCAACTACGTTCTGCTCTTCGTAGCTCCCCCGGTTTATTTTTGAGCTCTCGGTCGAACCATGGGGCGGAAATCTTCTTTTTCCCATGCCTCATCTTATTTCTCCCCTGTCCAACCATGCCTTTCAGTTCGTTCATCCATGCCCTAAAGGTATTTGGATTTGGAGGTCCTACTGGCTTGAGTCTACAATCTCTGGCCATTGTAGTTAATTCTGGGTGGGTCATTATAGCTTTCCAATCAACTTGTCTGGCCTGACTGCATTCTTCTACGTGCTTGTCCTTTCTGGTACTCTCAAGAGGAAACATAAAAGGGACCAACGCGTGATCAGTCCACGTTTGGGGTCTAGGATGGTCTGTTGTTAGTGTATTTAGATTGGTGGCAATGCAATCTATCGTGTGTCCTGCCTCATGGGTGGCTTGAGTATTGCAGATGGTAAGACCTAATACATCCATGATTTCCCTATAGGAGGCAGCAGATACATCCGTTGTGGACTCTAGATGGATGTTTATATCCCCCAGCACTGTAAAATTGGAGTACCTAAGTATCAATGGACTAAGTGCTTCCCCAACACTCCCCAGAAAACCTACACATGATCCCGATGGGCGATAGATCAGTGCCCCATCAAAGGAGAAATTCTCGCTAATTTTAACACAGAAGCCCATCCCTTCCGCATCTTTTAGCTCATGAAGTTCTGTCACCGAGCAACCGAGTGTATCCCTATATATAATGGCCACTCCTCCCCCCGTTGTTCTTCTCCTCTATCTGCCCTTTGGATACCATATCCTGGAGGCAGGCCATGTACCACATCCGGAGTGCACCATGGTTTGAGCCATGTCTCCGTGATGAATAGGCAGTCTAAGTTATCATCAATCAGTAGGTCCTGGATATGCTGTGCATGCTTTGGCAAGGATCTGGCATTAATTAAGGCTGCCTTTAGGGTGTTATAAGATCCTGTGAGTGCCGAAATTTGTGACCACGAGAAGGTGCGGTGGCACTTCTGGCAACTCACCGGGCCTGTCCAATGTGAGGGATCTAGCTTGTACTTATCACAGCTGGGCTCCGGTTGGAGGGCTAGCAGTTCCTGTCTACTATAACTCCCGGTTTTGATGTTACCAACAGGGTTCCTGGCCCTGCGCCCGGTCTGCGCGCGGATGGGCGCAGACGGGCTTACCTCTGGCGCACCTCCGGCACGCCATTGGTGCGTCCGCTGCGCGTCGTTACCATCCGTGCACTAAATAAGGGCTGGGCTCGGTCCTGTCCAACAACTGGACCGCCAACCTCAGCAAAGATGGCCGCGACTAATTAGCCCCAGGAAGTGAGGATCTCACTTCCTCTTTGCCGTGATGTCTCCCTCCACACAAACAGCACTTGCTGTGGTGGAACGGGGAGCGAAGCGGCTCGAAAAATGATAGTGCAATTTCAAGGTGAGCACACAAATCACACAAAGTATTATGACACAATAATCAGAGGTTTTAAAAAAATTTCTAAGTGCGAGTTAAAAATGAGCAGGCTGTCAAATAGCATTCATTCAAGCAGCGCGCTCCGTCCGATGACACACAGCAAACAGACTAGTTGTGGAAGGGCTTAGAGTTGAGTGGAGTAGGGTGGAGTGTCATAGAGGGGAGTGGCATAGAGTGGAGTGGCGTAGAACGAAGTGTCATAGAGTGAAGTGTTGCAGAGTGGAGAGTTGTAGAGTGTAGTGGGTTGTTGTAGAGTGGAGTATCCTAGAGTGGTAGAGTGGTATAGAGTGGAGTGACGTACAATGGAGTAAAGTGGCATGGAGTGGTGCACGGTGGAGTAGAGTGTCGTAGAGTGGAGCGTCGTTGAGTGGAGTGGCATAGAGTGGAGTGGCCTTGATTGGAGTGGTGTAGAGTTGAGTAAAGTGTCATAGAGTCAAGTCGAGTAGGGTAGAGTGGAATGACGGAGTGGAGTACCATAGACTGAAGTGTAGTGGTGCAGAGTGGAGTGTCATACAGCAGAATGGAGTGATGTAGCGCGGATTGGAGTAGAGTAGCTTAGAGTTAAGTGGCATAGAGTGAAGTGGCATGGAGTGGCTTAGAGTGGAGTAAAGTAGAGTGGCCTAGAGTGGAGTAGAGCATCGTAGAGTGGAGGGGTGTAGAGTGGAGCTGAGTCTAGTGGTGTAGAGTGGAGTTCCATACAAAGGAGTGGCATAGAGTGAAGTAGAGTGGTGCAGAGTGTAGTGTCATACAACAGAAGGCAGTGCAGTGGCATAGTGAGGAGTAGAGTGGAGTGGCGTAGAGTTTCAGTAGAGTGGTATAGAGTTGAGGGGCTTGAGTGAAGCGGCAATGAGTGGCAAAGAGTAGAGTAAAGTAGAGTTCCCTAGAGTGGAGTACCATGTCATATAGTGGCAGACACGGCCCGTGCCGGGCGTTATACTGGGGCGGTGACGTCAGGCAGGGGAGGGTCAGGGTGGGGGGTTGTAAAATGCGGGATATGGACCATTAGAGGTAAGTACCAGGGGGAAAAAAAACAAATTTCGTTGCCCACGCTGCATCGCCAAATGTGAAGCAGCGTGGGCAACGAAATTCGTTTTTTTTTTCCGGTACTTTGCTCTAATGGTCCATATCCAGCATTTTACAACCCCCCACCCTGACCCTCCCCTGCCTAATGTCACCGCCCCAGTATAACGCCCGGCACGGGCCGTGCCTGTATAGTGGAGGGGTGTAGAGTGGTATAGAGGGGAGTAGAGTGTTGTATAGTGAAGTAGAATAGAGTGCAGTGAAGTGGTGTAGAGTGGCGAAGTGTGGTAGAGTGAAGTGACGTAGAGTGAAATGGCATAGAGTCTAGTGGCATGAAGTGGAGTAAAGTGGCGTGGAGTGGCATAGAGTGGAGTAGCTTAGAGAGGAGTCAAGTGTTGTGGAGAGAGATTAGTGCCATAGACTGGAGTCAGGTAGAGTGGAGTATCATAGAGTGGAGTGCGTCAGTTCCAAGGGAATCACACCTTGCAACGCCCAATTTTCACACCTGGAGTCGGATTTACTATAGTTGATTTCTTTGCACTCATGGTGGAGAAATCCACAGTAATAATGCATATTCAAATGCCAGGAGTTCCTTTGTGAATTCCTGGCAGGTTTAACCCTTTCGATGCTGATGACGAGCTCAGCTCGTCATCACCCACGGGTGTCGTGTGCTGATGACGAGCTGAGCTCGTCATGAATAATGTAAAATATGAATGACCAGCACAGCGCAAAAATCCCCGCAGCAGCCATGTGGTTAAAAAGGTAAATTTGGTCCGAAACCTTTGTTTATGACAGATTTTAACTTTGAGAATAGAGACCTAGCACAGATTGTGCCCTTTGTCTACGGCCCTCTGAGCACAGCTGCAGAAAGCGCATGGATTGTGAAGGTGGAGGTGCTATGTTACCATAACTGACCATGCATTGTGAAAAGGCATTCCCTTTTTAGCTTATGGATAAGTGGTGGAATATCCTTTTAGCAGAACATTCAAAATCCCATCTTTCATACCCTAGGGAGGGTGCCCAGGCGGGGGAACCTAGAACCAAATTTGGAGGCACTCTGTTTTATGTTCAGATGCTGACCCCTCATTGGGCCGCATAATTTAACCATGGATTAAGGTGGGACTTAGGTTTCTGCTTACCAAGAATCTATTTACCTTTATATACCTCAGTACTCTACAACTGTGATTGAACAATTTCTAGTTAGAAACTGTTCAAACAAAGAAAAGTGTTTTGTACTTGGTACTTATTGTTATTATTCAATAAGCTTAGAATTATATAATTGAACTGAGTACCTCAAAACCTTGCAGAGAGGTATCTGATGGAGCGAGTCCCACAGGACAACTGATGCATTATTGTATTATTCACAAACTGGCAGTATTTGCAGCTGGAATGGAAGATGTTTCAGAGCTTGTCCCACAGGTGCTTCTCCACGTCACATAAAATGAAAAAGAGATTTATAAAGCACTCTTAACCCGCAGGTATCAAGGCGTAGTTCCGAGTTGAAACCTCCTTCATTTTTTCCACTTTCTGTTGTTCAGGAGAGCCTGTGTTGCAGTTATCATGCCCACACTTTCTCCAACCAGATCACACCATCTCCCAGGTGACGTCACTTTACCCTCTGCATTAACTGTTCAAGGAGCCCCAGGCAGCACAGGTAGACCAAGGCAGGGTCTGATAGTCCCTAGGATGCCCAACCAGTGGCTGAGGCTGTCTGTGGCTCCAGGCCAGTGTGCCCTTTGACTAACCTGCTCTTGTGCTCACTGTGCTGACTGCACAATTCCGTGATTTTGTCATGCTCGAGTATGAGGCACTGTTATCCACAAAACAAAAGCAAAAGCAGCGTGCGTGAATGCTGTCTAAGCTGTATCATCTCTGTGTGTGAGAGAAGCTTGCACTGCCACTGTCTGTGCTGTATCTGTTCTATGTGAGGGAAGCTTGCACTACTGCTGTCTGCGCTGTATCTGTTCTGTGTGTGCGAGAAGCTAGCACTGCTGCTGCCTATGTGACATCTGTTCTAAGTTTCTTGTTGTGTGGCTTGCTTGTAAACCACTAATGCAGTCCCGAGATCGCCTTCTTTCTGAAACCTGAGAAGATTTTTGTGGTCTGGCTAGAGGCATTTTTAGCTGTCTCACATAAGGAAGGCAATTATACTGAGGTCAGTCCTTCAGCCACTCGTTCTGGTATCACTCACAAATTGACCAGTTTACATTCCTCGGCCACTGGTGGATTCTGTTGAATTTTGGTGGGTGTTGTATGTGGTGCCCAAAGGGTGTCTTCCAGACTAGTACGGTTGCATGGCCACTGTGCTTACGCTTGTGGCTATAAGGAAGGCGGCAGCACATGCAAACCAGTCCATGGTTGAGGAAAGGATTTAGTTGTGTTCAGCATTCGGGAAAACCCCGGTCTTTACTTCTCTTATGATTTTACAGTGGTTGTTGATTGTCCTAATCACACCAATAGGAACTGTAGAGGGGTGCACGTCCTGGTTTTTCTAGCACCATCGCTAAACTAGCCAGCCATTTGATGTGACAGGTGCGGGCTCTTGCCTCAACCCTCTTTCCGCTCTTTGTTTCTTTAATTTCTCAAATAGTGTAGTTCTGCCTGCTCTTGCAGGCAGGACACGCTCTCTACTAACGTTTTTTTTTTTAATTTATAGCACGGACTTCAAGCACATTTGCAATGCAATAGGTCTCACATTTGCGAGAGTTTAAGCTATTGGCATTGTAAATGAGAATGCCTTTTATTAATCTGTATTTAAAACAACACATAAATAAAAGGCATTGTCATTTTTAATGTCAATAGCTCAAACTCTCCTAAATGCGAGACCTATTGCATTGAAAATGCTTGTTTACATAGGCCAATGAAGACTCCATTTGAGTAGTCCAGACAAGGTTTCACATGGATCAGAGAGGCCTATCATGTGTGAAAGGGGGAAGATATGTTGAAGTGTTCTCATTGTATAGAATTAGCCTTTTGCCACTTGATTTGGGATTCAAGTGACAGCTTGAAGTTCAAGCTTTCTGACTTCATTAAATATTGTTTCTTTAGCCAAGCACATATAGGGTTTTTATTTCACCAGAATCCACAGGTGGGTATTTCCCCTTTAGATTACTTATGTTTCAGGTGGTTCTCTTCCATCTACTGTTCTACAGCCATTCGACATTTGTTGAGTCCAGAAGTCATGGAGTCAGAATGTTGTTCCAGTTTTAAGAAGATGTGATGCATTAAGGCATATGATCACTTCCATGGTGCAGCTTTTAGCCGACTTCAAATTCACAACAAATAAGAAACCACAAAACAGTTTTAATTACGAGTTACCTAGTAAACTTCATCTCTATTGGGTTCTTTTTGTTTTGGGCTTTTCACCTTTGCCAATTATTATTTTACTGTTAACAGAAATTTATTTTTCTGAGAGAAGTAACCAGGAGGAGTGCGGAGGAATGTATGTCATTACATCGCATACTAATACCACGCGTGCCATTACAACGCAGGTATTAGTACGCAATATCAATGACATCGCATGCCATAACATCGCATACTTTTACCACGAGTATGCTTTTACCACGCATGCCATTACAACGCACAGGCATGCGTGGTAAAGCTATACTTGTGGTAAAGGTATGCAAGGTAAGTAACATCCCTATCCCTACACCTGCACAACAGAATACTAGCACCCCTACACTGCCCCAACCTAAAACCACTGCCAAACTACTACACTACCCACACCACTCCCACCCTTACACAACCCTAAACCCTAAAACACTACTACGCTACCCACACTACTCCCACCCTTACACTACCCTAAAACACTACTACGCTACCCACACTACTCCCACGCTTACACTACCCTAAACCCTAAAACACTACTACGCTACCCACACTACTCCCACCCCTACACTACCCTAAAACACTACTATGCTACCCACACTACTCCCACCCCTACACTACCCTAAACCCTAAAACACTACTACACTACCCACACTACTCCCACCCCTACACTACCCTAAACCCTAAAACACTACTACGCTACCCACACTAATCCCACCCCTACACTACCCTAAACCCTAAAACACTACTACGCTACCCAAACTACTCCCACCCCTACACTACCCTAAACCCTAAAACACAACTACGCTACCCACACTACTCCCACCCTTACACTACCCTAAACCACTACTACACTACCCACATTACTCCCACCCTTACACTACCCTAAACCACTGCTACACTACCCACACTACTCCCACCCTTTGACTACCCTAATCCCTAAAACACTACTACGCTACCCACACTACTCCCACCCCTACACTACCCTAAACCCTAAAACACTACTACACTACCCACACTACTCCCACCCTTACACTACCCTAAACCCTTTAAACGCTACAATAAACAGACACTACAACACTACACTACCCTAAAACCTAAATCACTACACTACATAAACACTACACTACCCTCCCCAATACACTACACTAAACAAAAACGACAACACACACTAAAACGTTTTTAAAAAACATACACACACAACACAAACATTACCACACTACTTTTAAACTACCCTAAACCCTACAAAAGTAACCCCCACCCCATGCACAAACCCCCTTACCTCTCTCCTATCAAGCATCGCCGTCGAAATTTGCTTCCTCCTTCCTGCTTGCTTCACGTTGTTGTGAGGAAAAAGCCTAAGTTTACTCACAACGACATGAATAGCCGCCGCCGCCATTGCACATTACATCGCATACGTTGTAAAAGCGCATGCGATGTAATGGTATGCGTGGTTTTACCACGCGTTGTAACATCGCATGCGTTGTAACGCATGCAATGTAAATGTAAATTGATACTTGTATAGCGCACTACTCACCCGCAAGGGTCTCAAGGCGCTTGTACGAATACCGCTGTGGAACCCATCCTGGCTTTCCCTGTGAGGCGTCCACTCTTGTGCACCCCCAAGGTGGAGGCCAGGCATCCTTAGCGTTGTGGGGGCCGTTGTGGGGGTTAAGCAAGCTATTGCCCAGAGTTGCAGAGTGGGACTCCATGATTGGAATAGGCACAGAGGCGAGAATTATCAGGTCCGTGGAATTTTTGAGCCCAAGACCTGCCGAGGCAGGGAATTGAACCCTGGTCCCGGGCTAGACCTCTGCATCAGGGTCTTCCGCTCTAATCATTGAGCCACACTTCTCACACACTTGTAAAAGCAACGCGTCGTAAATCCTGCGTTGTAATGGCTGTTCCCCGTGCGGAGCATGCTAGGTACATTGTCTGTGATGCTGCATTAAAAAAGTTCAAGTTAGTGCATACTGCAAGGATGGGAACGAGGGGGGAGAAAGAACTAGGAGTGGTGGCTGAATATCCGGGGGCTCTTATAGACTGTGTAGTGATGGAGCACATTTTCTCACTCCTCTGCTGTAAATAGCCCTTCGAGAATTTTAGAGGCACCAGTTGTTTCCGTATTTAACATCTGGCAGTAACCATATGAAGGTTATAGTATGAGTGACGGTTTAGCTGTATAATGGCAGGGGAACATTGACAAGCGATAGAGCATTGTGAGGTGTAGTGCGTTGGCAAATGCGGTGAGTGTGAGCTTAACATCAGGGCCAGACCTGATGCAGCCCTGGCAAAAATGCTCAAATCAGCCCCACTCATATCGCCTCATTGGGCTGTCTCTTTCTTCCCATCCATCCACTCCCTCTTTCTCTCTCCCCTACTCTCCTCTTTTCTGCCTCTCTGATCTCTTTATCTCTACCTTCCTTCTTCTTCCACTCTCTTTGGCTCTCTCAAAGTCTTCTTGTGCCTACTTGATAGAAATTGGTTTGTAGGTTCACTGGGGTATGAACCCTAGTCAAGCAACAACCACAATCCGAGTCAGGAACAAAAGCAAGCAAATCTTAAATGTACCGGTGCTCACCCTCTGGAAGCTTTGCACAGAGCAGTCAGGTTTAACTTAGGCTGTAGGCAATGTGTAAAATATTTGTGTAACATTTCAAACAGTAAAACAGTGAAAACACCACACAAAAAGATTCCACACCAGGTTAGTAAGGTAGAGATATTGAATGTAACATTTTTTTTAGGTAAAATAGCACCAAGGAGCAAAAAGCACTATTTGCCATATCTCGCCCGACTGGGGCAAAGTCAAAAGTTCAGGCCAACTGCGATGGAGCATTGGTCAGCTAGAGGAACCCAGTTAGGCCAGTCGAACGAAAGCACCTTAATCTGGGCTATAGAGCACTTGCGTGGATCCTCATCAAAGGAGCTGCATCGGTTCCGAGGTGCAGCGAGGCTGCAGCGCGAGGACCTGATGCGTCGACTTCCAGGATTCTGTCAACAAAGCATGGGATGCGAAGTCCGGTGTAGTGGATGTGTCGGGGGAGCGTTGGTTTCAATGAGCAGTTAAGCTGCAATGCCAAGATTCGGCATTGTTCCCTCGGCTGCAGTAGACAAGGGATGTGAGTAGCTTGCGTCGGCCAGAGCGTTGCATAGCAGCGGTTCGAAAGGCGATGCATCGGTCCAAGATGTGGGAGGCTGCGGCACTGCAAGTCTTTTGAGACACGTCCAATCCACGCAACAGTGGGGACATGGTGGTTCTGCTCAAAGATGAGCCACTCAGCAGAGGAGATGTGTCCATTCTGCTTAGAGATGCGTCTCTCAGCAGAGGATGCGTCGGTTCCACTAAAGCAGCACTGTAGGCCCACTTTGGAGGGTCCAACACTGAGAAGGAACAACTTGGCAGGTCAGACTCACATTTGATAGATTCTAGGTGCAGAAGCAGGTTGGATGGAAGGCTTTTATATCCCTGGGACTTCAGATCAGGAGGCCAGCAAGCTAGCCTTTGGAGTCACACTCGGTTCAAGTGATGAAGATCCAGTCCTCTCATCCAGGCAGGGGGGCAGCAGCCAGCAGATCAGCACAGCAAGACAGGATTTCAGCAAAACAGCTGTCCAGCAGAGTGACAGTCCTTCCAGCAGCACAGCAGTCCTTCTTCCTGGTAGTCTTCACTGGTCTAGAAGTATACTGAAGTGGTGGTGTCTAAGGTCCAGTATTTATACCCATTAGTGCCTTTGAAATGGCTGTGATTTCAAAGGCAGGCCTTAGAAGTGCACAAAGGTCCTGCCATTCCTGCCCTGACTCTAGTCTCCCTACAGGAGGGTATTCAGCCCTTGGTGTGGGGACAGGACACACCCTTTTCAAGTGTAAGTGAAGCTGGTTCCAGCTCCTCCCTCCCATCCTACCCGAATGGCCCATAAAGTCATACCTAAGCTCCCATTGAGTGTGGCTGTCTAGGAGGAATACACAAACCAAGGCTATCACCCACCCAGACATGTGATCAGAGACTGGCAGCAAGCACCAAAATAACTAAGGCAGGAAAATGCCAGCTTTCTAAAATTGGTGTTTTCAGAATTGTATTTTAAAATCCAACTTCACCTTACATTTGGATTGTGAATCCAGAGACACCAAACTTGAATGAGATATATCTTTCCATTTGGAAATTACTTTTATAAAATGTAATAAGGCAATCCCAATGTTATCCTATGGAAGATATAGGCCTTTCAGTAGTGAAAAACCTATTTAAGAGGTTTTGCTACCAGGTCATGCAAAACCTAAAAGTACATGTCCTGCTTTTGAAATACATTGCACCCTGCTCTCTGGGCTGTCCAGGGCCTATCCTGGGGGTTACCTATATGTATTAAAATGGAAGGTTTGGGCGTGGCAAAAGGTTTATTTTGCCAGGTCAATATGGCAGTTTAAACTGCACACACAAGCTCTGCAATGGCAGGCCTGAGACATGGTTGGAGTGCTACATACGTGGCTGGCACAAGCAGTGCTGCAGGCTCACTAGTAGCATCATTTAATTCACAGGCCCTGTTCACATGTAGTGCACTTTGCTAAGGACTTATAAAAAGTAAATTAAATATGCCAATTGGGTATGAGCCAATGTTAACATGTTTAGGGGAGAGAGTGCATGCACTTTCGCACTGCTTAGCAGTGGCAAAGTGCTCAGAGTTCTAAGGCTAGCAAAAACGAGGAAAAGGAGGAGGAAGGCAAAAGGTTTGGGAGTGACCCTGTAGAAAGGACCATTTTCCAACAGTCCATTAATTAATCTCTGGGAACTGGTGAAAGTGAGAGAGGCATCATGAGCGGCCGTGGACCCTCAAAACCGGGCTCAACTATTCAAAGCCCCCAGGGAAGTGCCCAGGGAAATTAAAGTGCTAAGCGGCCCTATTTGAAATGAGAGACTGTCAATGAAAGTGTAGAGGCATTAGTGATGAGGGGGTGGGGTTACTAGGGAGGGGCATTACCCTGTTCGATACCTTGCTATGCTTAGTGCAGAGTTTCAGACAATTGATATTGAAGAAATGCATAAAGTGAGCTTCTAGCGCAGGGAGTTAACACTATCAGAGAACTTGATCTGTCAGTGATATCAGTTTAATGGAGTGGGGTGGGTGGGGATTTTTCTATGCCAAGTGCTGCTGTGTCTGGAATAAACCACCATACAGGTTGCCCAGTGTTTTTAGAAAGAGTTCACAGGGGTGGAAACAGTGAACTTTGGGTTCCTAAACTTTTCCCTCTCAGGCAATCCCAGAAAATCATTTTGGTGACTCCTCAATGCTAAGTAACTTGCCAAGACTATGGGTGCTGAGGTCCCAGAAGCACCATGCAGTCAATGAAGGGTACAGCGGGCTGAGAGATGCATGTGGAGCTTCCCATAGAACCAGTGTCCAAAAGGGTACAAAATGTTGTCCCTCCATGGGACTGTAAGAGAGGGCCTCATTAGCGTGAACACTACGGGGGGACAGAAGAGACTAGCTGTGGGCCTGAACCATTCAGGGTGGTAGGACTCAGCTAGCGTGTGCATTACACATCTGGGCTGATTCGCAAACGTAAACTTACACTTATGTGTAAATTTAGGTTCGTTTCCAAATTTGCAAACTCTGATTTAATAGTAAGTTTACAATTGCAAAGATTCCGCAGTCAGGGCAGAGTGCTCTGCACATAAAAAGATTTGACATGCTTATACGTATGTACCCAGCTGATGAGCCCATAACTAGGGTGAACCCTTCCTTGAGTGCTTGTGTTCCGGTTTAGGGAGGACCTTGTTTGGCAGTTCAGGTTGAACTGTTCCCATGAGGAACATGGTCAAGACGGATTTGCATATGGCTGGGCCCAAACTGAAACGGCATGGAGAGCAAAAAAATGATGGTTCGGAGAACTACCCCGAGCTATTGCCAGTGGTTAGACTTATTGCAAGCATCCTCCCATCACCTTTTGTCTGTTTCATAAGGGAGAACACATGCAAAAATAACAGTGGATGGACAGAATGCAGAACAATGTCATACATTCACCCCAGTACAGAGATCTGGGCCTAAATCCATTGTTTTTTTGCACTCCACACCACCCCAGTTCAGACATGGCCATATGCAAATCAGCCTTGATCCTGTGCCTCATGGGAACAGTCCAGCCCGAACTGCCAAGCCATGTCTTTCCTGAACCGGAATCAAGCAGCCTAGGACCGGTTTCTGGCTATCAGCCGTCTTCAGCCAGGATAGCTTGACTCCAGTGGTGTGGAGAGCATGGGACTCTACGTCTGAGCATACCCATCCAACACGGCGTGACAAATGCAAAAATAACAGTTGATGGACAGAATGCAGAACAATGTCATACATTCACCCCAGTACAGAGATCTGGGCCTAAATCCATCGTTTTTTTGCACACCACACCACCCCAGTTCAGACATGGCCATATGCAAATCAGCCTTGACCCTGTGCCTCATGGGAACAGTCCAGCCCAAACTGCCAAGGCATGTCTTTCCTGGACCGGAATCAAGCATCCTAGGTCCGGTTTCTGGCTATCAGCCGTCTTCAGCCAGGATAGCTTGACTCCAGTGATGTGGAGAGCATGGGACTCACGTCTGAGCATACCCATCCCACACGGGGTGACAAATGCAAAAATAACAGCTGATGGACCATAAGGGAGAACAACCATGACATACAGAAGGTGCTCACCCATGACATAATGTACTAGAATACATTTTTTACAAAAGGGTCAACAGTAGTACAGAGAGGACATTATATGCAAAATTCCAGGGCTGGCATATTGTATGTGCTCTTGGCACTGAGTTTGCAAACTTTGAGGCCAGGGGTCACAAAAGCAGTGTCAGAGGTCGCAAAGAGCAAGAGTGGGTTTGCAGCAGCAACCACTGGCAACCCTAAATGATATCCATGCCTGAACCTTTAAAAAACCCTAACTACCTCCTAAAACTAACCTGCTCTAAAACCTAACAGCCCCTAACTATCCATTAACGCTACCAATCCCTGAACTCTATCAACACCTTACTATGAGAGCTAACGTTCCCTGAATCCTTTCTAGTCCACCCTCTTTCCCATCTCACCTTAAATGCTCCTCTCCACTTTAGCTGGAGTGTGCTCTTTGTCCCTGCTTACTTTTATTTAATAAAGCATGGCATTGTTTGATTATTTTAAGACACAAGTTTTTTTTGTGGTTTTTTTTTAGAACACAGCGTTTTTCACAAAACCGTTTTGCAGTCTAACTTTGTCCCATCATATTTTACTGCAAACCTAGGGGCAGATTTACACAGCTGTGGCCCGTGGAGGGAGTTGCGGTGGGGCAGAGAGGCGGGGCGGGGGAGGGGCAGGGTGGGGGGTGCTAAAAACCGGCATATGGATAATTGGAAGTAAGTAAACAATTTAATTAATAAAACGAATTTCGTAGCGTGCCCTGCATTGCAAAATGCGATGCAGCGCACGCTACGAAATTTGTTTTATTAATTAAATTTACAGGCCCCTTGCGCCACTTTTGAGTCACTTTTAGCATGGGGAAAGTGACGCAAAAGTGACGCAAAAGTGGTACAAGGGGCTTGTAAATCTGCCCCCAAGTGCTCAGTGCGATAACTGCTTGTCCCTTGCATATAGGCAGGTCTGCAGATTTTGAGTGCTGGTAAGACCACCCAATCTTCCCATCTACTCTATTGATAAATACATTCTGAATACTAGTAATAGCTGTTATTTAAAGCGTGCTGGGGTCCATTATCAACATAAAGTGTATGTTATCCCTTGTTGTGAAGATGCTAACTGGTTCTTTTTTGATCTGTCTCTGAATAATATTTAAGTGTGCATCTCTGGGGCTGCAGCTATCTTACAACTAATTAGCAGCAGTTCATGTATTTCTTCGTCTCAAGCTTTGGAAAGATAATTCAGCAGCAGTTACATTAACCAAATAAGCTAGCTTAGGGGCTTCAGGAAGCTAAAAATAAAGAGGAAGGAACTAAAACCATACTATTATACAAAACAAGGGAAACCCAGAAGGTATGCCATAGGGACCTTGGGCAGTAACATGTTTTAGAGAACAGTGGTCCCTATTTTGGAAGGAAAAATGGACAACCACAATAATCATACGCTTAAATAGATCGTATCTCACACGCTATCCTGCGCCAGCAGGAGCCCCCGTGCCCTGACTTTCCGCCGTTATTCAAGAGGTGCAACCTGGCACCTAGCGGAATTGTTACTTAACCAAAAGCCTCAAGTGCGATCCGGCACTGACATATATTGATATCAGGAATTAAACCATACAAGGAAGGCCCATAGCCTATTGACGAATTAGTGGCTGTCAGCCCCCGTTACGGATCTACTGGGCCGTATTACAAGCATGTCATTACCGTTGAACCTTGTTCATCCTTCAAACTAATGCGATATAGGCAAAATATGAGAATAAGCTTAAGACAACAATGAACTAACCCTTGTCCTGAAGATGATGCTTTATATTGTTGTGAATAGCATCGAAACGTCGTCGACACTAAAAGCACCATATGCAATATGATTTTATAATATTGTAATGATCCATGGTGTGAAAATGGATATTTAAGTCTGTCATAGTGATTACAAACAAACAGACACATCTTATACCCTGCCTTTGGCCATTCTGTTTTTCGTTGGTTTGTCTTGTGTTCTGTGGGTCACGGCTGTGCCCACTTGTCATTTAATGTTTTGAATCACAATCAACTGAACTTATATAAAAATAAATTCTTGTCCGGCTGGACGAAAGACATACGATCTATTTAAGCGTATGATTATTGTGGTTGTCCATTTTTCCTTCCAAAATAGGGACCACTGTTCTCTAAAACATGGAACTAAAACCATAAGCAGTTCTACATTACACAATGTAGCTGTTCTGTTAAAGTAGATATTCTGAATTAATTTAAGCAGTATTTTTTTTATGTGGGGCCACTTAGCTTCTTGTCAATTTTTTGTGGGAACTATTTAGTAGTCCTTACAAGTACGTCCTTTTCTCAGTCTAGCTGCACCAGCGTTTGGGATTTCTAAGAGGAAAAAAACATTATTTATGATTTAGTTTACTGTAGTTCTTTTAATATATTTCGAAAGAACACACCACATAAATCACAAATTGGTGATGTCTGCTTGCACATTTTTGCCTCTTGTGACTTTAGTGCCTCTAGTCCGGTGAGAATGTGTGCTTCTCGCTATATTTCTTGAGTATGCATGTTTACCTTTAATGTTATTATAAGTGCCTCAATCTATCGTCTCCCTGTGTGCCGGTGGTGTCTTGTATCTGTATTCGCCCTACAACAAAGCCAGACCTATTTGCTTGTTCAGTGCTTGTTTTGTAAATGTGGCTGGAAGAACAGCCGGGCGGAAATGACAACAGAAAGGGCATTGCCCACCAGCCCCCTCTGGCACCGCAGATTCGTGGCCCCCCGGTCCCTCAGGGCACCCGAATGTAACCAGACCAGGTTCAGGTTCCACTGCACTGTACAAGCAACACGTGCAACGCCCGAAACCCAATGGCTGCCGGGTAAGGCCAAGGCGGCTGAATGTCAATCCTTAGCCCATAGTTGTATTTCATGTTTCATAACGTTTCTGTGATTATGACGGCACATGTTACCAATATTTACGCATTCTCTGTAAATGAAATCATCTGGATGGCCGGCGTTCTGTTTTGAACCGTCTCGCGCTCGTCGCCATCTGTGATCTGTACAAATGTTGTCCTTATTACAGCGCGCGGAATGACGGGATCAGGCGCCCCTTCATAGCATGAAATACAACCCGGGCCTTCCCCGCAGAATCACGACACGGGCCCTGAAGACCTGATCCCAGCTCATTCCCTTATTGTTTTTTAAATCATGTATTTGTACTAATTGAAGATAAAAAAAACATCTCAGGTCTATGCAGTATTAATCCTGGACTTTGAACGCTGTGATCACAGGACTGAACGTTGAAAGGCAGAGCCCTAAGTAAGTACAATATTTTAATGCCCACAGCCTGGTCTGACATCATTTACTTGCATGTTCTGCTTCCAGCGCTGCCCAGGGTACCCCTTCAGTAAGAAGCTAGAATAGTCAAGATGGAGGGAGTGCTCTCAAGGGTCTGTTCTGATTTAAGAACATGCTGGAATATTTTTTTGCAGTTTTTATAGCACAAATCTGGCCCCAGGGCTGTAGAGCGCTTTACAAAAGAACCAGACGTTATCCATTTTTTTCCCTTTCTTTTAGGCACTGAGAGATCAAGTGGTTTGCCCAGAATCACAGGATGTTGAGCCAAAGCCACGAAGCCTAGTTAACCAGTTCAAAAGTCTGCAGGTCTAGCCGCTAGCCCTCAACTCCTCCCATTATGCTCTCTGAGAACAAATATACGTTATAATTAGAATGGCATTTCCCTCGTACAAAACCAGAAAAATTCTGCAGTTATAGTTAGCTAAACTAACTATAACTCGTGCCCCCGCAATGCAATCCTTATGAGCTCACATATTACATAACTCATGACATTGTCAGTGACATCACTGATAACATCATCCAAAGAATCTCTGACGCAACCACTCACAACGCAATATAACCTTTCATACACCCACTCCAACTTCCACATTACCTTTCTCAAAATCATTGAGACACCCATACCAGTACTTGCACGCCCACTCACTGGGTCTGTACATGGGTGTGTCACTCTCTCAGTCTGTAAGTGGTGCATAAATACCTGAATAGGTATGGGAGTGAGTGCATCAGGATCTGAGTGGGTATGTGACTGGATGTATAAGCGTGGGAGTGGATATGTGAATGGATATATAAATGTCTGCGTGAGTTTGTGAGCAGTGACTGGTGAGTGTGTACAATATATATATATATTTTATATTTTTCCCAATATTCGCCACAAAGTCTGTAGTCGCAACGTCCCCGCAATGGTACATGGGGGGGCGCATTGGCGGTCGCGTCGTCATCATGAATATCGCACCTGATGAAAAAAATATTTTTGGACAAATAACTTGTATCACTAACACACCCATTTCTCAAATATGGGGTCAGAGTATCTCCACCCTGCCCCTTATGTTAGTTTTCACGCACATTTTCAGCCCCTGATCCATTCCTGGAGGATAAAATGGTGGCTGCAACTTTCTATTCAGGTTGCGTCCAGTGAATAAGAGCATTTCCGCAGGCGTACGCATTCGCGATTAATCTCGAAACCACCGCGAAATATCCCCAGTCAGAGTTCTCTCTATAATTTTCGGGTTAAATTTCTCTGAAACTATTGGACGGATTTGACCCAAGTAACAAAAAGCATATTCTGCATAACAACTTCCACCTTTCTGCCAAATTTGGTGTAATTCGGTCCAGCGGTTCGAGCTTAAGGTTCAACAACGTGTTCCTATGGGAATTAACATTACAAACATACCCTTTTTTCGTGCCCCTTTTTCTCGGTCACCACTGCACGGATCACCTTAAAATTTTCCAAGAAACACAGAACCTAGTTTGACACTTAAAAAAAAAATCATGAATATTGGTCAAACAACGCCAAAGTTATAGGCAAGTCAAAAAATGCTTTTCCTATGGAAACAAGGGCCCTCATTATGATGGCTGAGGGACCGCCACTGACAGGCTGTCGGTGGTGGTCCCTCTGCCATCGTAACATCCGTCCGCCATATTACAAGTGCCTCATGATGGTCCCACAGGCGGTCTTTATCTGACCGCCTGTCAGACCTCTGTGTACTCCCGGAATGGCACCGCTGTAGAGATTACAATATCCCTTTCTGCCAGTCATTCTGCGGCAGCCAAACTACAGCAAAACGGCAGGCAGAAACGGATTTGGGGGCCTGTAGCGGGCCCCCCTACACCCTTGGCCAAGGGACATAGGCCCTGGGGGGCACCTAAGGTGCCCCATTACATATCCCTACACCATCTGGTAGGCACAGCATGGTACCTGCGATGTAGTGCAGGAAAATGTGTGGGGTGTCTGTTCTTGCGGCTGGTGCGGCAGGTGCGGCAGAGCAAAGCACCAGCCGCAATACTAAACATGGGAAATGCAACCGCCATGCGGTCGCATCCAAATTTGCCATGTGGGACCGCCACCATGTAGGTGGGCTGTCCCAAATACGATTGGATGGGGGACAGACGAAAGTGACCCCCTAGGTCCTAACTAGAACTACCTACTGACGTCTTGATTTCTATTAAAAAGCTGTTTTTCAGTTGCCTAAATCTTGGGCACCGGTTGAAGAATCTGAACGAAAATGTCCCCCAAAATTTCAAACTCACTTCAGCTTATATCTGGAAAGTTTCAGGGTGGCCTGTGAAGAGGGGGCCGAGAAAAAGGGAGGGTTCCAAAACACACTCTCTCCATGTTAATTCCCATAGGACCTTTGAACGAGCCTACAGCCCGAACTACTGGATGGAATTACACAAAATTTATCAGAAAGGTAGATTTTGCTCTGCAGGTCATGCTATAAATATGTATACATACACATACATATATATATATATATATATATATATGTGTATATATATATATATATATATATATATATATATATATATATATATATATATATATATATATATATATATATATATATATATATATATATATATATATATATATATATATCAAAATCAACTTGCAAACTTTATTTAACACTGGAGAAACTCTATAAAAAGGAGTTATCAAAATGGTGGGAGGCGGAGTCTTTACAGCGTTATATAGATGTGAAACGTGTTCCAAGGGAACTTCGCACCTTTACTATTCCCACATATGAAGACCCTGATACAGACATGTTGGAGGAATGGTCCAACAACTAATCATCATGTTCAATGATTATGATGCGAATACTCGTGAAATATGCACTAAAAGATCGTGCAAAATTACTTCAACAAATTGAAAACGTCACTCTGGAAATTAGCCAATTTATGACCAAAGAGGCACTTGATGAACACCTCAAGAACCTGCTGATTCTAGAAGAGGAAATCACTGCTAAAAAACAAAGAAAGTTCTCGCGTGATTATAAAGATTACCAATCCGGCCATACTCTGACCTTTCAGAGGAAGTATGATCATTTATTTGACAAGAAAGCGGGTACCGCTGTCACTTCATCCAATATCAGAGATGCAGTGAGAGAGGTCAGTGAGAGTGATGTCTCAGATTGCAATCTATCTGATGCCTCTACCTCTGGCATTAATCAAGAAATTGCGAGTGACCCACAAAAGAGAGCGAGTAATTTTTTATTACAGTTCCAAATGATCAGACAAAACAGGACAGAATTTCATCAAGATGGGGGAACTCAGAGAGGACGGGGACGAGGAAACAGAGGAAGAACAGGAGGAACCAACAAGCCAAAAAGAGGAGGAACAAACGCAGACAAAGCTCCTATGGGAATGCAAACAAGGGGCAGGAAACAAAGAACATGACTGTCATCAATCTATCTCAGCGGTCTCTTTTGCAGGACGAAATTGAGACACTTTCCCTGGGTCTTTCCTTCTGCCCGTCACTTAATTTAAATTTTGCTCAGACAAGAATTGATCTGTTCCTGTTTTTGAGAAAACTGAAACTGAAAAGTGGTTTTACACGAAACCACCAAGAACGGGAACTGTGGGTAATAAAGATCTAGTAATCTAATGCAATTGACATATAAATGTTACATGCTCTTGATGATGAGAATGATGTATTGGCTTCTACACCGGACTGGGGGGCTTGGAGTGAAGATCTTGGGGGTAACCAAGGCAGCAAGTTTAAACCTAAATCTGTTTTTTTGCCAACTTACAATGTGATGCCATTGACGTTTTTGAAAAAGGAGTTTTGTAGGATTTACATTGAATCAGACACAGGAAGATACCATGTAATAGAAAAAATCTCACAGTGGATCAAATTGCCTCTATAGATAAATTAAAAACAGACAAGAGCATTGTCATCCGACAATCCGACAAAGGGGGCAATGTGGTTGTCCTAGACAAATGAAAATATCTGGAAGAAGGTCTAAGACAACTAAATGATACTACTTGTTACTGCAAAACAGATATGGCAGATATACTAAAGGCAAAAACCATGTACAGAGAAACACTTGTTGAGTGGAGAGATAAAGGGCTGATAAAATGGGAGGAATACAATTATTTATATTGTGTCCACCCAAGAATCCCTGTCCTATATTTACTGCCCAAATTACACAAAGATGTATGCAACCCTCCAGGACGACCAATAGGGTCCTCTATAGGATCACTATTGGAAAATACATCCAAATTTATTGATTACTTTTTAAGACCTTATGTAGTCTCTTTACCATCCTATTTGAGAGACACGACTCACTTTTTGACACTAATGGATGGGATTCACTGGGAAACTAATTGCATTCTAGTATCCCTAGATGTCAGTAGCCTCTACACCTGTATCCAACATGATCAGGGACTTACTGCCATTAAACACTTCCTCAAAACCATGTCTATTTCCTTTTTCCATCCCTCACAAATGATCATATCTATGATAGAGATTTGTCTTAAGAACAATTTTTATTTTATTTTTGATGACACCCTACATAAGCAGTCACAGGGCATGGCAATGGGAACCTGCTTTGCTCCCAGCTACACAAATTTATTCATGGGTTGGTGGGAGGAGCAGGTTGTCACTGAAATGACAGAATTCAATAACGTGGCCCTGTAGCTGCGTTATATAGATGATATCTTCTTTATTTGGTGTGGAGATGAGGTGTCTGTGAGAGTCTTTATTGACAAACTCAACAAGAATGTTCTGCACCTACAGTTTACAGAACATATCAGTAAGGACAGGATGGAATTTTTAGATATACTATTAAGAGGTCGAAAATAACCAACTGATGACCAAACTGTTTCGCAGAGTACAGCAGGCAACAGTATTCTCAGTGCGAACAGTAGCCATCCACGGAATTTGGTATACAGTATCCCCTATGGGGAGTTGATGCGTGCCAAAAGGAATTGCAGTACCATGGCTGCGTACCAAAGTGAGAAAGTTGTCATGTGTCAGAGAATCTTGGATAGAGGGTACAGCAAAAAAACTATTGCTGAAGCTATCTCCAGAGTTGAGATGAAAACACGGAATGAACTATTACATCCGAGAAAGGAAGGTGAGGGAACAGAGAATATTAGGTTCATCACTACTTTCTCAGGGCAAACAAGCGAGGTCAGGAAAATATTTAAGAAACACTGGCATGTTTTAATGACAGATGACCATCTTAAACAAAATCTAAACAGTAATCCACAGATCACGTTTAGGAAAGGAAGATCCTTGAGGGACGAACTAAGTTATCATGTAACCAAACATGACAGTAGGGCAACGGAAGGAACATCTGGTTTTAGATGTTGCCACAACTGTAAAGCGTGCAAGAACAGCTCTGACTGTAAGAAACTAATAGTACCAAACTCCAAAAGGGAGTTTGTTATTAGGAAGAAATAACTTGTAATACACCATACAGCATATATGTCCTAATATGTCCCTGTGATAAATGGTACATCAGCAGCACAAAACATGAGGCAAAAAAACAGGTATTAGAACATCAACGTGCGATTCGTAATAATAACAGACCCGATAGCTCGCCACTTCCATGAAAATCATATGCAAGATGACAAATTGGTACGCATGGTGGTCATTGGCTCTGTGTCCCTGGGTGTGAGAGGGGGAAAGCAGGAGTTATCCTTAAGAAAGTTGGAGTCCCAATATATTATCGATCTGGATACTCTGGTCCCCAAATGACTGAATCTAAGTGAGGAATTAGCTATTCATTTGTACAATTAAGTATGTATATTATCAGCTCTGCATAGTAGTCTGTTGTTTTTATAGATTTTAATATGTATATTCACAGATGTGTGCACTTCTTCTTCTATGCAACTGTTGGAGCTAACTACTGGATGAACATTACCTCAAGGCACTAACATCTTTGAAGCATTTAATGAACAATTTATTTCGTATTGATGAAAACATGGACACATGAATTTTATTATTTGTGTGTATCAGGCTAGCCCACTGGGGCGTTTAAGTGGTAATTAATACATTCATAATGTATATACATGGCAAATGCACAAACAAATACATAATCATTGGCCCACTTGGGCAGAATTGTTTTGGTATTGCCTTTGTATACAACTTTATTGAAAAAGCCGGTTTATACACACTAAATAGCCCTAGCCTATCAGTGTGCGTATAACAACAACACGATCTGTACCGACGAATACAAAACCAACAGAGACAGTGCGGCTCAAGTGCACGGGCCACACCTACTAATGTGTTTTTTATCATTTTTATCATGTGGTAATTGTGAAATAATCTGAATGGATTATTGCCCAAGACTCGGTTTATTATTATTTTTGATGCCATGATTTTGATAAACATTTTATTAATATGTTTTTTCACTGTTTTTGGTACAGATGGAATTTGCAAAAAGGGCATTACACAGTTAATGAATTATAATGTAATTTGTTTTCCGATAAAATGCTTATTTGTCGTTCATTGGGACAAGATATAGGCATGCATTGACATTCCAATATGGCCACTAAGGTTGCATATGTTTTTTCAGTGGGTAGGGTGATACACGAATATCGACACGCTGTGAAGTGTATTTAAATATGGTGGATTGCATTGATTTACGAGCGTGAGCAAGCCGTAATGGTGAAACGCATCATTTATGCGCTTGCCAAAATAATTTACTGCAAGAAGCCTGGGTGTCTGAGTGTTTCCTGAAACTTTAGGAACTTGTGGCATTAATTTTGAGGAGATCCGGTATCCTGACTTGGACCGCCGTCGACAGCCCGGGATTTTTCCTACCGGAATTCGTGGATTGAATATATACATATATATATATATATATATATATATATATATATTCCATCAAACAGAGTTACCCTGAAGAGCCGCCCAGTAAGCTAGTAGTTCCACATTAAAGATGAAAGGCTGCAAACAAACAGGGTGAATTCAAGCCGTCCTTTATTCATGTCATGCCATATGCGTTTCAGGATAATGAATCCCTTCTTCAGTGGCATACGTGCTGCTGTAACCAAACGATAAATGTTCGTAAAGATCCTGCCCCAGTGGGTGTGGCCAACCAAATGGCCCCCTGGAACCTGTAGTACGATATTTTTCTCCAGTGAGTTCGTTCAATTCAGCTATGTAATAAACTTTTAAAACCTTCCGTGAGGCGAAGGCTTGATTCTCAGTACCTGCAAACTGCATCGTTCGTGCCTCACATCACACGGAGCTTACTCCCGTTTTGGTGGGAGTCATCGGTAAATAACTCCACGGGCCCTCGCTGACAGCAGCACGTATGCCACTGAAGAAGGGATTCATTATCCTGAAACGCGTATGGCATGACATGAATAAAGGACGGCTTGAATTCACCCTGTTTGCTTGCAGCCTTTCATCTTTAATGTGGAACTACTAGCTTACTGGGCGGCTCTTCAGGGTAACTCTGTTTGATGGAATATATATATATATATATATATATATATGAACACACCATCCAGCTCCCAAAGACAAGTCCCTGGAAGAAGGCACGGACACGAGGCTGTCAGGGTACGGCATTGATTTCTTTTTTCTGGACACCTTCAACCCATGAGGTAGGAGAAGAGACACGTTTCGGCTAACAAAAAGCCTTTGTCAATCTTAATGGCGCCATTACACACATTTGCTATATAAAGACACTCCCACTTAAGCATAATGAACATGGAAGACATTCTTTCAGGTAAGTTAAACATACTATGTAGCTCAAATACTAAAATAACATGTTCGAAATGCTGAAAAAGCAATTGCTAAATTATAAAAATACACAATGCATATTGTAGCAGATTCAATAAATATCCACCATATTAGCAGACATAAATAACAAGCGTAGCGAACATTGAATGATGAAGCTTCCAGTGGGAAAAATATTTCAAATATAAATGTGACGCCAGTCTAATTCATCTCGTATCACCTGAACTTGTAAGTTAAAATAAAATTATTTAAAAGTCAAGCTGCTGAAAGTCATTAATTTATTTCGTAGAGACATCCTCTGCCACAAGTTGAAAACCGCCGCTGATCACAGCGTCATCATAATGTGCCTTTTGACCTTTCTTCTGCATGCCATGAAAACTCCTGACGTGTGGAAAACTGACACATTTCAATCGCCATAAAGCTGCACGCTTAGAAAAGGGATAACTGAAGTCCCACTCCGGAATTCAATTAGGCACTAATTGTGCAGAGTCAAATATCGTCATGAAATAACAAATCACTGGTATGGAACATCTTGGGACTACCACTCCCAGAATGCTGCATGACGTTCCAAACATTTCCACTAGGAGTTGCTGACAGAAATTAAGTCTTTATGAAGGTCAAATCAAGGATGCAATTTGGCCAGGGCGAGAGTCTCAATGTCCCAAAAATTAAGTAGCATTGAAGTAAAATAACAAACAGGCACAAACTCGGGGATGAAGGGGGCCAAATTGAAAAAAGGGTGAGTATGCCAGACAACCTCACCGCTTCTGCATATATATATATATATATATATATATATATATATATATATATATATATATATATATATATATATATATATATATATATATATATATATATATTCACTGAAAAAATCATAGGTTATAGACCATATATAGTTAGGAATTTGCATTTACAAAACCTTGAAAATTCACTGAAAAAACCATAGGTTAGAGACCATATATAGTTAGCTGGACATTTTATTGATATAAAACCAATGAAATTCCATATATAGTTAGTTGCACTAACTATATATCGCGCACCCGCAAACCACTGCTGATGATGTCACATATTACATCATTCATGACATGGTCAGTGACATCACTGATGACATCACTGATGACAACTCAAATGACATCACTGATGACATTATCCAATGACTGTATGTTTCTGTAAAGTTAAAATATGTCTTACATATTGAAGAATGAGTGGATGTATAAGTGTCTGGATGAAGAATTTAGTAGGTGCATGACTGACTGTATGAGAGAGTGATTAAACGTGTCTCACTGAGTGCATGGGTTAGTGACTAAACTGTCTTAATTTGTGCATCATTATGTCTGTTGTTCTGTAAACTGCTGAATGTGTTAATCAGTAGCTATATGAGTAACTATATGGGATATTCATTGGTTGCCCAAGTATTTGTATGGGAGACTGAGTATGTGTATGAGTGGCTGGGAGGTGTATGACTCTGTGCATAGATGTGTGAGCAGTTGATTCACTAGATGTATGGGTTCAAAAGTGCATGTGGAAACAGCTGCATGGGTGGTTGACTGTGTGCATGAGTGTATTGGTGAGTGAATGGATATCTCAGTACAACATGTCAAAGTAAGTACATATGTAAAACGCAGTGCATGTGAGAGTTGACATATATAACCGTGCATAAGAGCCAGTGAATGTGTGAGTGGCTGTATGGATCATTGTGAACTTGTATTAGGGATCGTATAGGAGATTAAATATGTGTTAGAATATGTTTGAATTAGTAAGGTGTGTATAACTGTATAGTTGAGGAAATGGAGGTGTGATTGATTCTTCGCATGACTGAGTAGATGTATGAGTAATTCCATGGATGAGTGACAGTCTGTGAGTGTCTGTTTACACTGATTGTATCTAAGGTTATATTAGAGTCTGAAGAGGTTCATCGTATTATCACATGAATGATATTATCAGTGATGTTGTCAGTGATGTCATTTGAGTTGTCATCAGTGATGTCATCAGTGATGTCACTGACCATGTCATGAATGATGTAATATGTGACATCATCAGCAGTGGATTGCGGGTGCGCGATATATAGTTAGTGCAACTAACTATATATGGAATTTCATTGGTTTTATATCAATAAAATGTCTAGCTAACTATATATGGTCTCTAACCTATGGTTTTTTCCGTGAATTTTCAAGGTTTTGTAAATGCAAATTCCTAACTATATATGGTCTATAACCTATGGTTTTTTCAGTGAATTTCATTGGTTTTTTAAAAGCTAATATCTATAGCTGTAAAATATATTCTTTATTATGTGACGTATCACGTAGCCACGTGAGACGCCTCATGACGCGTCGCATAACCGTGACGTATCGGCTCTGCAGCGCAAACAAAATCCGTAACGTAAGCACGCCGGAGCACGCTTACAGATATATATATATTTTTTAACCTTAATTAGACAAAATCCACACGTGCACATATCTTGAGGCCTTGCAAAGGCACATCAAACAAACAGTCCCTACAATTTTGCCAAGTTTGGTGGAAATCTATTCCTTTAAATTTTATTTTACTGTTTCTCTTGGTTTTCCCCTTGTTACGCTTACCGGAACGCTACCCGGTACGCAAACCGGACGCTCCAAAAACACAAGATGGCGGACTCCCGTTACGCTGCCGGTTAGCTGCCCGGTTTGCGTACCGGGAAGCGCCTCTACTGCGAAAAATCGCAATTTTTTTTTCTTTTGCCCCGCGGGGAACTTTAATAGCCCCCTCATCAATCCTAGGGGGTCAGGAGGGGTCTACCTTACCCCTTTCCTTCATTTACACCTTTTTTTTTTCCACCTCTTGTCTCTCGATCCTACCGAGAGACAAGATTGCGGCCGCTCCGGACTGTTTACAATGTTGACAGCCAATCAGCTTCTCCTCAGACTCCCGTTACGCTGCCGGTTAGCTGCCCGGTTAGCTGCCCGGTTCGCGTACTGGGACGCGCCTCTACGGCGAAAAATCGCAATTATTTTTTTTTTTTTTGCCCCGCGGGGCACTTTAATACCCCCCTCATCAATCCTAGGGGGTCAGGAGGGGTCTACCTTGCCTCCTTTCCTGCATTTCCCCCTTCGTTTTTCACCACCTCTTGTCTCTCGATCCTACCGAGAGACAAGATGGCAGCCGCTCCGGACTGTTTACAATGTTGACAGCCAATCAGCTTCTCCTCAGACTCCCGTTACGCTGCCGGTTAGCTGCCCGGTTCGCGTACCGGGACGCGTCTCTACGGCGAAAAATCGAATTTTTTTTTTTTTTTGCCCCGCGGGGCACTTTAATATCCCCCTCATCAATCCTAGGGGGTCAGAAGGGGCCTACCTTGCCCCCTTTCCTTCATTTCCCCCTTCGTTTTTCACCACCTCTTGTCTCTCGATCCTACCGAGAGACAAGATGGCGGCTGCTCCGGACTGTTTAGAATGTTGACAGACACCGGAGAGCCAATCAGCTTCGCTTCGCAAAGTTCCGTTACGCGAAAAGTACGCGAACCGGAGCGCTACCCGGGACGCTGTCACAGATATATCTGTTTTTTAAAACGTTAATTTCTCAAAATCCACTGGAGCACATATATTGAGACCCAGCAAAGGCACATCGGGCTAACAGTCCCTACAATTTTGCCAAGTTTCGTGCAAATCCATTCAGCCGTTCGAGCTAAAAGTGAGGCCAAACGCCCTATGGAAAAATGAATGGGAAAAACGCGTTTTGGGACCCCCCTTTTTTCTCGGCCCCCCCTTGACGAAACCCCCCCAAATTTTCGGGGGCTGCTCAGAAACAAAATGTGCCATTTTCCTGAAAATTTCAGCCGATTCCGTCCACAAACGCCAAAGTTATTAGACATAGAATTTTCAAAAGTCCTATAGAGAAAAAATCCTAACTATATATACCTACTGGCGACCGCCAGTAGGTAATATATATATATATATATATATATATATATATATATATATATATATATATATATATATATATCCAATGCTCCACATCTGCCAGTGCTCTTGCACTTGCTGGCGGGTGCTATGTGTACGAGGCCAGACTCGTAATTAATCTCTATGCTCCAAAAAGAATCACAGGCACTCACGGGGGTAATCCTCCTTCGGATTTATTTGCACAAACAAGCAAAGCAAACGGGTTTCAGCAGGACGCCTTCCTCAGTGTTGACGGTCACCGCGTTTTGGCATCACTTATATACACCTTCATACATCAATTGAGTGTTAATTGAGAGACAAGCAGACACAGCATCATGTCAAAAAAAGCCAGGCATGGTAACTCTATTCCCCGCCATTCTTGAGTGGTGAAATGTAACCTACAAGTGTCATCGTGTAATGCAATCAGTATGTTACGCGCTGGTACTCTGAAGCCTTATTCTATGGGCCTGACTAGCCAAGGTAGAAGAATTTCTATGTTATGAATACGGCATTCGTCCAGCTTCTCTCATGCACTTATCCGTTATTCTTATTGCTGCTAAGGCTCTCAATTGAGATGCCCGTGCTGAAGCCCTGGATAGGCTGTGTTGCTCCAATTACTACAATTACTAGGCTTCACAGTGCGGAGCGACTTAGTGTAGTCATGCAAATAACGCCCTGTATGGACCTAGCTCTCTTTGTAACTGTTCTACCTGATGCTCACCATCTTAGTTAAGGCTGCCTGCCATCTCCTACCTCTTTACCATATACATATATACATATTTACAAATGCACCCCCAATTTCCTTCAACAAGTTGAGGCTCATCGGTGATCTAGTCACCATGTCAAGAAAGTAGTGGGATTCTAATCTCCGCAACCTCCTCTCCCTGTGCCCTCCTCTCACGTCTCATGGTACTGTTACTGTTGTGATGTGTCTGGAAATGCTTGGGCACCGGGCAACTGGAATTCATATTATGGATAGCCCGCTGATGTTCTAGAATGCAGACTTTGGTTGGATGGATGGTATCGCTCACGTACCTCAGGTCACATGGGCACGTGAGGCAGTACAACACAAATGGTGTGTTACAGTTCAAGAATTTCGAAATATGCACAGGATTTTTTAGGCCAACCACCTTATATGTGGTTACCTTAGTGCAGTTACTACAGGCCTTGCACATGCCACAGGGAAAGCACCCCATCATATCTGTGATGCTTCTTTGTACTTTAAGTGGTGGCAGATGACTGTCCACTAACTGGTCTCTAAAGATCCGCCAGTTCGCCTACATGATTTTTCTGACGCTGCTTGCTGCGCTCATAAAATTAGTTATAAATCTAAAATTGTTAATTTTATTTCTTTCTAGGGATTTGCCTGTTTTGCTTTCTTTCAGTAAGTCAACCCTGGGCTTGCTTGCCACTTGATTGATTGCTTCATTAAGGATACCTCTTTTGTATCCCCTCACTTCAAATCTCCTGAAGCTCTCTGATCTGTCCCTAACAAAGTCCTCTTCTATAGAACTGTTCTTTTTTATCCGAAGCAACTCTCCATATGGGATGCTGTTTTTTAATTTGCTGGGATGACTGCTCTTGTCGTGCAGCACTGAGTTTCCTGCCATGGACTTCCTGAAGAAGGCCGTCTGTATTTTGCCCTCTGCTATAAACACTGTCAAGGTCAAGAAGGTGACCTCTGTCGAGCTTATTTTTCTTGTAAATCTGAGGTTCAGATTATTCGAATTGAGATACTCAATAAACCGCAGGGCTGATTCCTCTGTGCCTCTCCATATCAGACAGAGATCATCAATGTAATGTCCCCAACTGTCAGTGCTCTCTACCCATCTGTCACATGCATCTGACCGGCCACCTGCTTCTCTCACCAGCCCACGAACATGTTCGCGTAGCTGGGGGCAAAGCAGGCCCCCATGACCGTTCCCTTCTCCTGTCTATATAACTGCTCCTGAAAGATGAATATGCTGTTACGTAGGCAAAAGTGTACGAACTGCAGCAGCATTTCATTGTGTTCTGCGTACTTCAATGGCCGGTTCTTTAGGAAGTGTCTGGTTGCATTAATCGCATCCTGGTGAGCTATGCTTGTGTACAAGCTAGCCACATCCAGCGTGATTATGAGAAACTCAGTTTCCCACATCACTCCCTCAAAATGTTTAAGGAAGTCCGTAGGATCCCTGGTGTAGGCTGGAAGTTCTAACACAAAGGGAAACAGCAAAAAATCTATGAATCTGGACATGTTCTCCAGTAACTCTCCAATAGGAGAAATATTAGGTCTCCCCAGGGGATTCAGTTTGGTCTTGTGGCCTTTAGGTAAATGATAAAATGGTGAAAACTACGAAGGAAGGGAACTCGCACAGCTGGTTATGCAAAAGATGATGGATTGTGAAGAGGTATAGTGTGCTGCGAGAGGAAAACACTGTCTGGCCTGGCAGTGTTGAATCCAAAGGAACTAATACAATGCTCCCTCTGTTGAGAGAGAGCGCCTCTGAGCACAACGAAGGGGACCAACTGGTCTTATTCCATAACACAATAGGTAAGCCAAAGGTTAATGGCAAAAAGCACCCAACTGTTCTTTTTCAGCAATCAGTATTTATTGAGTTGATGGTAAAGTTGCTGTTTCATGATTCAATGAAAGAAGAGTATTCAATAACATATCTCCATCATTGGAAGAGTTTTAAACAAATGATCACACATCCCGATGCATTTCGGGCCACGCCCTTCTTCAGGGGATTACTCTACAAAAAATCCAAATGAAACAATTCAGTCACATGTCTATTTGTAAATGAGCAAACAAAATATACGTAATATTCCGTAGAAACCGAAAGAGGGTGACAAAGAACGATGAACCGTCAACATAGACCCTAACCAGAGTATCAAGTTCCCACAAAAATGCGTGATAGAAGTAGATAAATCAACATAGAAATAAAGGTCATGCGGTAAGTAAAGCACCTAAAGGCAATCACCGTATGTAGAGTGAGGTGCTCTGAAAGGACACGAGTAAATGAGCACAGGTTACATGCAAGGGATGAACACGCGTGCCACTGAGGATAAAAAGAAAGTACAGGATATAGTGAACTATCGAACAACAACGGAGCCTGCGGCTCCACGAGCGGTTAAACCTCTAGGGTTTTGACGGAGTCCCGTGGTGGGTACTTACGTCCGTGTGAAGTTGCTCAAACTTCTCGGAGTTCCGCGGAAAGAGTGGTCAGTCGGAAAAGTCGCAAGTCGACTAAATTAGAGGCGAGTGGGTGTAGCAGACATAGAAAGAGGGCAGCAAGCCTGATAGTAAACAAACAGTGAAAGAGTAGAATGTGAATGGTGTCGCCATATTGGAATAGGATATAAACGAACCAGATCAACACACGAACCAAAAAATAGGAAAAAAGAAAACATGTGATATCAGATATTGAAAACAAAAGGACTGATTCATAATGACAAAGTATTACAGATAGCATAGAAATTCCATGCGGTCATTAAGCCCATGGGGCACCATAGTGGACATGAAACGGATCCAAAAGTTCTCTCTTTTGAGGAGAGTATTCTTATTGTTCAAAGTGACCTTAACTTGCTCCAATATTTGGAATTTCAATTGAGCCACACTATGTCTGTTTTCAAGAAAATGGGTTGCCACACTGGATTTCAGGTTTTGAGTCCGGATATTGCTCTTGTGTTCAAGAATTCTGACACGGATCTTTCTCTCCGTGTGTCCAATATAACATTTACCACAAGGGCATTTCAACATGTATATAACATTACTACTGTTACAGGTGGCATTAACTCGGAGTTTAATCACATGTCCTTTCATCGGATGGTTGGTCGTGTTACCTGGTATGCAGTTACTGCAATTACTGCAATTGTAACAAGGTTTGAGGCCGGTATAGGTGATGGAAGTTTCTGGTTTGTTGGTTTGACTTAGAATTTCCTTTACATTTCTACCTTTGGTGAAAGCGAACATAGGAGGCTGGCTGAATAGGCCATGGAAGTCAGGTTCCATAGATAAGATGGGCCAGTGTTTTCGAATGATGTGTTGAAAATGATTAGACATCTTGAAATATTTAGAAACAACGACCATGCGGTCTGAGAGTTTTTTTGGTTTAGGTTTAAGAAGTTCAGACCTGACTGTCTTTTCAGTCCTCTCAACAGCTAGATCCAGAATCGGAGTGGGATACCCACGTGCCTTGAGTCTCTCCAAAGTGGTTTTTATCTCCTTCTTGCTTTCTTGTTCACTAGACACAATGCGTTTCACTCGCAGGAGTTGAGCATAAGGTAGATTGTTCTTGAGACCAGCTCGATGAAAACTTTTGTAGTGTAATGTTGAATTCCTATCAGTGGGTTTCCGGAAAATAGTGGTGTACCAGTCTTCGGATTTTCTGTGTATTTCCACGTCCAGATAATGAAAACATTTATCACTATATTCCTAGGTGAATTGAATTCTCTCGTTGAAATTGTTCCATGATCCGAGAAAGTTAACTAGGGTGTCGATCGATCCACCCCATAACAGGAACACGTCGTCTATGTATCGGAGATACAATTTTCCATATTCTTGCCAGCTGTTTTGACATAGTATGTGTGACTCCTCAAACAGTTTCATGTAAATGTTGATGTAGCAAGGAGCTGCCGAATTTCCCATGGCGGTGCCATTCAGTTGTAGTATCCATTTGTCTAGTACAGTGAAATAACTGTGGTATAAGGTAAACATGGTAAGTTGCATGAGAAAAACTTTGAGATCTGCGTCAAGATCAGATCAGGCTAACACTTGTTCGATAGCTTCCATTCCTCCATCATGTGGAATGGAGGTATAGAGTGAACAAACGTCCACTGTACACATGATGAGTTATGTGTCTTTCAGATCATTCAAGACAGGTTCTAGCTTCAAAAGAAAATCTGTAGTGTCACGAACGTGTGACTGGGTTTTTAAAACAAAAGGTTGAAAGTATTTGTCAAGAAATTTACCCACATTCTCATGGATACTTCCTCTAGTGGATACGATTGGGCGCAAAGGAGGTTTGGTGGGGTGTTTGTGCATCTTGGGCAGCATGTAAAACACAGGAGGTTTCGGGTTGGTGGGGATCAAGAATCTTCTAGTTTTGTCGTTAATCGTGCCATTGTCAAACGCCAAGTTGATGATTTGAATCAAATTTTTAGAAAACTCCATGGTGGGGTCACCCGGGAGTACATCATAGGTATTTGTATCCGTGATATGAGCCTCTATCTGTTGTTCATAGTAAGTAGTGTCCATGATCACAAGGGCACCGCCCTTGTCCGCATTCTGACAAGTGATGGTAGGGTTGTCTGCTAGTTTTTTTAGAATGTTTTTCTCCTTCTTTGTCAAATTCCCATGTTTCATGGGCGATTGGAATGGTAAATTCAAAATCTCCTGTTTGACCAGGTTCTCAAAAGAATCAATAATCTTATGGCTTTGGGGTGCCAAAAACGTACTGTGTGGGCGGAGTCCTCGAAGCATGTCTTCTTCTTGTGGAGGTATCGGGCATATGTTCTGGAAGTAGTGTCTGAGACGGATGTTCCGTACCAATTTAAAGGCACTGACTTCAAGCTCCAAGGTATTAGTACGTCAAGTCAAGTCAAAAGATCTTTATTCGGGATAAAAACATCCATAAAAGTACAGACAGAATACAATCAAAACAATACAGTACAATGATATGACATCTGGCAAACAAATTTAAGACCAATGAATCAATTTCAATTTCGCATTTACACACAGATTGTCCCTCCTTACTAAAAACAGCATTATATACAATTAAAAATGATTTCTAACAAACATAGTTAAAAAATGGATGAATAATATCAGCATCGTTAATAGGTCCACGTTAATAATGTGCAAAGATGCAAAATGTGCAAAAAAGGAATTTTAAAGTGCATAAAAGAGTGCAATGTGCGGATGTTATACATCAATATATAAAGTGGCTCGTGATCTAACGGCAGCTTTGAGGAAGCAGCTCACCCTGAATATTACTTCATCTGATCCCAGTAATAAAAAATACCTCAATGCTATTCTAAAGCTAGTCAATTCATGTTTTCTACAATAAGGCATTAAATAATGAGTGGAAAGCTTTTTATAAAAACCACAGAAAAACAAAAAGTGCATAAGGCTCTGTTGCATGTTAGGGTTACATGGACAATTCAGGGTCTCTAAGTGTTTGTTGTAACCCAAGGGGAAGTTTAGTAAATTTACTATACTCCCCTCTCGGAAGCGAAACAGTAAGCTCCTATTCCATCTGCCAAGATGCAAGCATAAATACCTGTGTGGGGGGCCTGGATGTTTAATGTGAGGTTCAGAATAGCCCATGTATTTTTTAACACGTATTAGTACGTGTTGTAGGTACAAATGATTGTCCCTTTTGAAGAGTGTTGACCTCTTCAGTGGATAATACAATCGAGGAGATATTGATGACTAAATTTTCTTCTGAGTTCATCGCCTTCTCGGGGTCTTCTTTGAGTTTGTTGCTGGTGGAGTTTTTTCGGATTCCTCGGCGGGTTTTCCCGCCTGGGATCTTTTTGTTGGTCTTGGCCTGGTTCTAAAAAATGAACCGCAGGATCAGTAGAGGTACTTGGTGTCTGTAGTTCCATGTTGGATGTCTCACGGGTTGGTCTTTGTCTGTTGTCCTCCTCAGAGGAAGATGTTTCGTTACCAGAAAACGGATTATAAGGTTTGTTAGGTTGTCGGCGGGCGTACACCTCTGCCCAGGTGTACACCTCGCCGAGCTTATAATCTATGGTGTCTCTCTTGAACTTTCGAAACTTTCTTTCCTGTGTTTCCTTAGTGTGTTTGTCAAGTTGGATATTGACGTCCTCCAACATTTTAGTGAGTTCTTCAGGTGTCATGGCATCGTCCAGCTCTTTTTTTACGCCCGTTATTTCCTGGGACAGTTCTTCCAACGTTTTGGATAACTCCTCCACAATCAGGAGGATCAGGTCGAGCAAACACTTGTTGAGGATGGAATACCATCGCTCAACAAATTTGACATTATTTTTACAAAGTAAAGGTTTTAAGGGGACCCTCAGGCCCCGTGGGATCCGTTGAGCCCGATGGTACCGGATCAGGGTGCTAGCATGTAGTTTCTGATTAGATTGTTTCTTTAGCAAGTAGAGTAATTGTCTGATGTTACTCTCCACACTGCGAGGGTTACCAGTGGAGGTGATGTCATCTTGAATCAGGCCGTATATTTTATCTGCATCTTCTGTTGTGAAAACAAATGTGCTTGCTTTTTGATCGGTCATACCCGAGACCGAATCGAAATTCATTGTCACTGCGTGCTGAGATCCAGGGACAGAAAATAGTGAAAACTACGAAGGAAGGGAACTCGCACAGCTGGTTATGCAAAAGATGATGGATTGTGAAGAGGTATAGTGTGCTGGGAGAGGAAAACACTGTCTGGCCTGGCAGTGTTGAATCCAAAGGAACTAATACAATGCTCCCTCTGTTGAGAGAGAGCGCCTCTGAGCACAACGAAGGGGACCAACTGGTCTTATTCCATAACACAATAGGTAAGCCAACGGTTAATGGCAAAAAGCACCAAACTGTTCTTTTTCAGCAATCAGTATTTATTGAGTTGATGGTAAAGTTGCTGTTTCATGATTCAATGAAAGAAGAGTATTCAATAACATATCTCCATCATTGGAAGAGTCTTAAACAAATGATCACACATCCCGATGCATTTCGGGCCACGTCCTTCTTCAGGGGCTTACTCTACAAAAAATCCAAATGAAACAATTCAGTCACATGTCTATTTGTAAATGAGCAAACAAAATATACGTAATATTCCGTAGAAACCGAAAGAGGGTGACAAAGAACGATGAACCGTCAACATAGACCCTAACCCGAGTATCAAGTTCCCACAACAATGCGTGATAGGAGTAGATAAATCAACATAGAAATAAAGGTCATGCGGTAAGTAAAGCACCTAAAGGCAATCACCGTATGTAGAGTGAGGTGCTCTGAAAGGACACGAGTAAATGAGCATAGGTTACATGCAAGGGATGAACACGCGTGCCACTGAGGATAAAAAGAAAGTGCAGGATATAGTGAACTATCGAACAACAACGGAGCCTGCGGCTCCACGAGCGGTTAAACCTCTAGGGTTCTGATGGAGTCCCGTGGCGGGTACTTACGTCCGTGTGAAGTTGCTCAAACTTCGCGGAGTTCCGCGGAAAGAGTGGTCAGTCGGAAAATGATCTGAAAGACACAGAACTCATCATGTGTACAGTGGACGTTTGTTCACTCTATACCTCCATTCCACATGATGGAGGAATGGAAGCTATCGAACAAGTGTTAGCCTGATCTGATCTTGACCCAGATCTCAAAGTTTTTCTCATGCAACTTACCATGTTTACCTTATACCACAGTTATTTCACTGTACTAGACAAATGGATACTACAACTGAATGGCACCGCCATGGGAAATTCGGCAGCTCCTTGCTACGCCAACATCTACATGAAACTGTTTGAGGAGTCACACATACTATGTCAAAACAGCTGGCAAGAATATGGAAAATTGTATCTCCGATACATAGATGACGTGTTCCTGTTATGGGGTGGATCGATCGACACCCTAGTTAACTTTCTCGGATCATGGAACATTTTCAACGAGAGAATTCAATTCACCTGGGAATATAGTGATAAATGTGTTCATTATCTAGACGTGGAAATACACAGAAAACCTGAAGACTGGTACACCACTATTTTCCGGAAACCCACTGATAGGAATTCAACATTACACTACAAAAACTTTCATCGAGCTGGTCTCAAGAACAATCTACCTTATGCTCAACTCCTGCGAGTGAAACGCATTGTGTCTAGTGAACAAGAAAGCAAGAAGGAGATAAAAACCACCTTGGAGAGACTCAAGGCACGTGGGTATCCCACTCCGATTCTGGATCTAGCTGTTGAGAGGACTGAAAAGACAGTCAGTTCTGAACTTCTTAAACCTAAACCAAAAAAACTCTCAGACCGCATGGTCGTTGTTTCTAAATATACCAAGATGTCTAATCATTTTCAACACATCATTCGAAAACACTGGCCCATCTTATCTATGGAACCTGACTTCCATGGCCTATTCAGCCAGCCTCCTATGTTCGCTTTCACCAGAGGTAGAAATGTAAAGGAAATTCTAAGTCAAACCAACAAACCAGAAACTTCCATCACCTATACCGGCCTCAAACCTTGTTACAATTGCAGTTATTGCAGTAACTGCATCCCAGGTAACACGACCAACCATCCGATGAAAGGACATGTGATTAAACTCCGAGTTAATGCCACCTGTAAAAGTAGTAATGTTATATACATGTTGAAATGCCCTTGTGGTAAATGTTATATCGGACACACGGAGAGAAAGATCTGTGTCAGATTTCTGGAACACAAGAGCAATATCCGGACTCAAAACCTGAAATCCAGTGTGGCAACCCATTTTCTTGAAAACAGACATAGCGTGGCTCAATTGAAATTCCAAATATTGGAGCAAGTTAAGGTCACTTCGAACAATAAGAATACTCTCCTCAAAAGAGAGAACTTTTGGATCCGTTTCATGTCCACTATGGTGCCCCATGGGCTTAATGACCGCATGGAATTTCTATGCTATCTGTAATACTTTGTCATTATGAATCAGTCCTTTTGTTTTCAATATCTGATATCACATGTTTTCTTTTTTCCTATTTTTCGGTTCGTGTGTTTATCTGGTTCGTTTATATCCTATTCCAATATGGCGACACCATTCACATTCTACTCTTTCACCGTTTGTTTACTATCAGGCTTGCTGTCCTCTTTCTATGTCTGCTACACCCACTCGCCTCTAATTTAGTCGACTTGCGACTTTTCCGACTGACCACTCTTTCCGCGGAACTCCGCGAAGTTTGAGCAACTTCACACGGACGTAAGGACCCGCCACGGGACTCCATCAGAACCCTAGAGGTTTAACCGCTCGTGGAGCCGCAGGCTCCGTTGTTGTTCGATAGTTCACTATATCCTGCACTTTCTTTTTATCCTCAGTGGCACGCGTGTTCATCCCTTGCATGTAACCTGTGCTCATTTACTCGTGTCCTTTCAGAGCACCTCACTCTACATACGGTGATTGCCTTTAGGTGCTTTACTTACCGCATGACCTTTATTTCTATGTTGATTTATCTACTTCTATCACGCATTTTTGTGGGAACTTGATACTCGGATTAGGGTCTATGTTGATGGTTCATCGTTCTTTGTCACCCTCTTTCGGTTTCTACGGAATATTACGTATATTTTGTTTGCTCATTTACAAATAGACATGTGACTGAATTGTTTCATTTGGATTTTTTGTAGAGTAACCCCCTGAAGAAGGGCGTGGCCCGAAATGCATCGGGATGTGTGATCATTTGTTTCAAACTCTTCCAATGATGGAGATATGTTATTGAATACTCTTCTTTCATTGAATCATGAAACAGCAACTTTACCATCAACTCAATAAATACTGATTGCTGAAAAAGAACAGTTTGGTGCTTTTTGCCATTAACCTTTGGCTTACCTATTGTGTTATGGAATAAGACCAGTTGGTCCCCTTCGTTGTGCTCAGAGGCGCTCTCTCTCAACAGAGGGAGCATTGTATTAGTAAATGATAAAATGTCAGTATTCAGGGGTGAGAGACAGACAGAAAGGCAAATTCCTCCATTGAGAGCATTCCTTTTGCTCCCCATTTTGAGATCAGCTGCTCGTAGTCTCTTATTCTGTCTATGTACTCACTTGACGTTATTTGTGTATAATTCACGGGGTTATTAAGTTGATGGTAAGCCTCCTTACAATAATTCTCACGGGCCTGCAACACCATATTTCCTCCTTTATCAGAGGGCTTAATAACTATTCCCTCATTTGCTTCAAGATTCCTTAGTGCCTGTCTTTGGGAATAAGGAACATTCCATGTGTTTTTTGTGATGCCTGAGTTTCAAAAGGTCCTGATTCAATCTCTACGAGAAAATATCTATGGCACCGGATGTCATTTGTGGGCAGAATTTAAAAGTGGGTCAGAACGGACTGGAAGGTCTCGATTGTGAAATCCCCCATTGAGTAATTCGGTCCAATACATCACGATTGCTCAAATCCACTGATGTTTCTGTGCTTCCTAGTTCCTCTAGGGCAGCTAACATGTCCAGATCATTTCTGACAAGGATGTCCCTACCTGCAGTTACTGGATCTCTATTTTTCACTCTGGGATCCAGAGCTCATTGCTTAAATAATTTGAAAAGTTTTAGTTTTCTCACAAATTTATAGACATCAATTCTTGTCTGGGCATATTTAAAGTTGCTCGTGGGACAGAAGGATAATCCCAATTTCAAGACAGTTTCTTCTACTGATGTCAACTGTTTGGGAGTCAGGTTAATTATTGTGAGATTCTCTGCGGTGGCCACCGTATTTATTGCCTGAATTTCACATTCCGTTTCGGGCGAGTGTTTCTGCCTCTGTTGCCACTTTCTCGGTTGCCACCCTCTCCTTCTCATGGGTCGGACACTTGTTGTTCTGGTGGCCTCTCCTTCCCTGCGCGGAGCAATGTTTGGCGGATCAGACTGAATTCCTCATGAAAATGGTGGGGTTCCAGGCCGATGCTCCTGCTCTACTCCCTTCCTCTTTTGATTGCTCAGCGTCCATGACCTCTGACTCTGAAGTGTCCCTGCTTTTCACCTCACTGCGATTCTTGCTATTCCTTAGGTCACAGCCGGGTGCGTCATACTTTTTGGCTAATGTTAATATCCTTTCTTGTTCGTAATATCTTGCGTCAAGATTGAATTTCTGCTGTTTCCGCTGTTTTTTTTAAAGAAACTTAATTTTTACTGTTATAGAATAGTAGTCACATTGAGTTGCAAACAGTAATACAACATAGAGTTTGAATCGTGCCTGACAGATGCGTACACAGTGATGAACATTATAGTGTTTTACATGATGGATCAATCCAGTACTAAGCAATCTGTCCCAATCTCCCACCCCCTGTCTGCAGACCCCGACTCAAAGTTCCAAATCCGAAACAGCCATATTTCCCACATGTAGCAATAGAACAAGGTCAAAACAAACCATCCAAATCTGGGAGGGAACCCATAGCACAAATAAGATATGTGGTAGGTGTTCGCTTGGTGGCCTCAAAGTAGGACTTCAGTGGTCCCCAGATGTTCTGCGGCCGCAACGCAGCCGGCATGAGACTGGCGTATGTTTCAGTGTTCGTGTTGCAGTGTGCCAGACTCCCCAGCCAATCCTTCAGTTTAGGAGAAGACTTCCTACCCCAGTGAATAGCCACCTCTCATTTAGCTAAAAGCAACCCCAATGAGGCAAGTTTCCTAACTTTCTTAGGAATCTGTACAGTGTACCCCAACAGGGCAATCTTGGGAGCGGGGACCAGTGGAACTCCGATTATTTTCCCCAGTGTCACGTGCACCTCCGACCAATAGGATTGCAGGCATGGGCATGTCTATGCAAAATGTATAGAAATCAGCGTGCGGTGCAGTACATTTCATACAAATGTGTGGTCGCTCAGCGTCAATCCTGTGTGCCAAGGCTGGTGTAAAGTAAGCGTGGCAGAGAAATTTAAAGTGTAGCAGTTTATGGCGACTATTAAGTGAAATGTCCTTAGTGGCCTCACAACACTTGTTCCACTGCTCAACTGTAATGGTGCAACCCGTATCCGCCTCCCAGGCCAGTCTTTCACCAGTAGCATCTCAGCATAGGTCCTGTACATTTTAGAAATAAGACATGTGCCTCCAAGGGTCTCCAATACCATTTTTAGTGGAGGGAAAGAGTCCGGCTCAGCAGGGTACGTGGGGAAGGTAGCGCGCAGCGAGGATTTCATGCAGCTCAGCAGGAACCTCATCATGAAATTACAATCAGTGAACTGGGCGTCCTTGTCCATTGAAAAAACATGCCCCCCGGAAAAAAATCACCCACTTTCGGGATGTCTAGCGCTGCCAATGTGTTCTGCAACAGCTTTTCCCCAGTAATTGGGAACCATCTGGCATTGGGTAAGAGCAGGGTGAAGGAGTATAATTGGGTGGCACCTGTACGCTTCTTCAACTTATCCCATGCCCAGGCAGTTGTGGACACCGTCTGTATGTCGGGTCTGTCACGAGGGAATCTACCAGGGAGTACCTCGCACAATTTGTCAGTCAGCACCAGTTCCGCCTCTGGTCACAGGAAAGGTATGCGAGCACCAGGGGAGAACCAAGCAAACGTGTAGCGACATTGCACCACTAAATAATAGATATGAAAGTCTGGCACATTGAACCCACCCCTGCCGTACGGCAGTGTCATAGTAGTCCAGCGAACCCGCGGTCTCCTCCCACCCCACACCAGGTGAGCCAGGAGTGTCTGCAAGGTGTGGAAAAATTCATCCGAGAAGGGATCGGAATGTAATTGAAGAGGTAAAAAAAATTAGGAAGCACCACCATTTTTAATATAGCCACCCGGCCGGCTCGAGACAGTGGCAGTCACAGCCATCTTTCTACCTGTTTCTCCAACTTGTGAAAAGCCTGCCCGTAATTTAAGTGAATGATTTGAGTAGTGTCTAGGTGTATATGTATGCCAAGATACTTTACAGAATCCTGACACCACTCAAGGGGAAATTCCCATTTCCATTGGGTAGTGCAAGCCGAAAGTGGGAAAATGGTTGATTTGTGCCAATTTATGCCAAGCCCTGAAAACCGCCCAAAACTTATGATTTCCCTAATAAGGGGGGGGCAAATTGATGTGCGGCTCCCGGACATAAAGTATGGTATCGTCAACATATAGAGAGGCAAGTAGTGGACCAGTCTGGAACTGTAGTCCCCTGTTCAGATGGTGCTCCTGGAGATGTCGGACCAAAGGGTCCATGGCTAGGATGAACAAGAGCGGGGACAGAGGGCAGCCCTGTCTGGTACAGCCGAAATGGCCTGGACAGGGTGCCATTAAGACGAAGCCGAGCCAACGGACCACTATATAACAGGGCGACCGTGGAAATGAAGCCATAGGGGAATCCCATGCGTTGCATCACCTCCACGAGAAAAGGCCACTCTAAAGAATCGACTGCCTTATCCGCGTCCAACAGCACCGCTGCCGCAGGGACATCGGGCAGTATTCTGTGCAGCACAGTGAACAACGTGCGGAGATTCAAGGCTGTAGAGCGCCGGGGAACTACCCAGACTGCATTGGGGAAATGATATATTCCATTAGTTGTGACAACTTATTGGCAAGGACATTTGTTAGAATTTTATAATCCATATTCAATAGGGACAGTGGTCTGTATGATCCGCATTGTTTGTGGTCTTTGCCGGGTTTCGGTAGGAGCATGATTACGGCTTCACGTAGCGTGGGGGGGGAGGATCTGCTTCTCAAGTGCCTCCGCGTAAACCTCAATTAATTGAATTCTTTATAAAAGTCCAAGGTGAAGCCGTCGAGTCCAGGGGCGGAGGAACTGCGCAAGGTGTCAATGGCCAGTAGAACATCTGAAACTGATATAGGCTCTGCCATAAAATCAAGCATATATTTCTCCAGGAACACCAACGCGATCTCATTGAGATACTCAGTTTAGGCAGTGCCCTCAGAGTCAGCTCTTGAGGAGTATACTGTGGTGTAATATTCCAGGAACTCGTCTGTAATGGCCGATGTGGTGGTAAGTGTGGCGCCGGTGGACGAGTGTAGTTCCGTGATATAAGATTTGTTGTAAGGTGGCCTCAGCATTTGTGCCAGTACTCTGCCAGGACGTTCGCCCTCAGCGTACCTGCGTGCTGTCTGGTACTTCCCTATGTACAGTATCTCCCTATCTGCTGTGTCTCTATAGTCCGTCAGGAGGGCAAGTCTTTCAGCCTGATCGTCCGGACCCGGAAGGGAAGAGGCTCGCAACTCTAGTCTGGCAATATCCTGCCAAATGTGGGCCAAGGTATTACGGAGATCCCTGAGCACACCAGCCTGCCTAAAGATGCACACCCTCCTTATGACTGCCTTGAAACCCTCCCACAGTATCGCAGCCGTGTCCACAGAGCCAGTGTTTAATTCGAAATAGTCCTCAATTGCCTCGCACACCTCTATCTTAAAAACTTCATCTAGGAGGGCCATACTAGGAAAGCGCCATTGCCGTTCATATCTATCCGGGTGCAGGAAAAGTAAATGCAGGAGTACTGGGGGGTGGTCTGAATATGTGCTGGGGAGTGTGGTGAGGGAGCTAAACCAATCCACCACGTAAGGAGAGAGTAGCCAGTAATCTATCCTCGACCACGTGCTTTGTGGGCCAGAATAATGAGTGTAGTTGGTGAGGGTGGGATTGCGCTGTCGCCAAATGTTAGTCAGTGTGTACTGATCGCAGAGAGCCTTCAGGGCCCCTCTAGCCTGTGGTTTGGCGTCTGGGCCATTGGATGAGCTATCTAGTGTGGTGTCTATTAGTAAATTTAGATTCCCCCAAGGAGTAGCGCAGTAGGGTCATGTTTCGCGATCCGGGCATTCAGGTCATGGAGGAACTCTGGGGCATCTACATTTGGGGCATATACGTTAGCCAATGTAAGGTTATGTCCACTCCATACAGGTTACGAGTGACTATCACGAATCTACCCCCATGGTCCCGGGTTACATCAATAAGAGAGAAGGGGATTTTCCTGTTTATCAGTATGGCAGTGCCTCTAGCATAATTGCTATAGTTAGCAAAATATCTATCTATGTGTGCCCCAGCTGGTTCCAAAATGAGCCGAATCAGTGGGGGGAGGTGCGTCTCTTGTAAATAGATTATTTCGACATTGTGTTGGAGCAGATAATTAATTACCTGGTGCCGTTTGCGAGTATTATTAAGACCCCTGACATTTCAAGTCATAAGGGTAAGGGCTGAGGGCCCCAGAACATTACCCAATCGTGCCATCAAAAGACTGTAGTAAAAGGACATGTCAGGACTGTGAAGATACGCAAACTTAGCAAGCAATGCAAAACTAAAGTACAATCTAGAACATTCGAGGAATGTGAACTTACCTATGGCCCCCCTCCCCCCACCCAGCCACCTAAAGTCCCCTAGGTGGCCAACCCCTAGCAAAGAAACTCGCTCGGAAATCATAGTGATCACTGGGCATTTAGCTGTGGACCAATAAGTGGGCCTCAGAAGGTAAGTAACCAACGTTGCGGATACACCAGAGGGTGGTGGCAGCTCAGTATCAAGCCGGCCAAGTGTTGCATACATAGTAAAGTATCAAAACAAACAATTCAATTCCCACAGTAGCCAATGTAGCTCTCATAAAGCTGTATAAAGCGCCCTCATTCAGCACCAGTGTTTGAGAACAGGTCCGCACTTGCGTCGGAGCCGCCGCCAAGTGAGGAAGCAAGCACACCATCCACGAGGTCTGGGAGTTCCGTGTCTTGTATGTGCAGCAGAATTCCTGAGCTTCTGTAGGGGAATCAAATATTCGCGATCTGCTGCCCGCATCAACCATCAGTCTCGCAGGGTAGAGCATGCCGTATTTGAGTCCGAGATTACGCAACGTAGCCTTAAACCCCAGAAATTTGCATCGTGCCTCCTGAACCATTGGAGTGAAGTCAGGATAGAATGACAATTTGGACCCCTGCCATTCAACCATGCCGTGTTTCCGTGCCAGTCAGAGTGTTGTGTCCCGGTCTCTAAAGTCCATACAGGTGCGCTATGATTGGTCTAGGGGGAGGCCGCGGTTAGGCCTAGGTCCCAGCGACCTATGGGCCCATTCTACGACAAAACCAGGAGTAAAGGCCTCACCCCCAAACAGATCTGTAAGTAGCTTCTCAACAAAAAGGTCCATTCGGCCTGTGGACGCCGTCTACAGTACTCCCATTATGCAGACGTTGTTGCGGCGTCTGCGCACTTACAAGTCCTCGTTTTCTATGGCCACTTCTTTAAGTGGCAGTTCCGCCCTCTCCAGCCATTTTAGAGATTGTGCTGTCCCGTCCTCCAGATCTGAGACTCGAGCCTCTGCAACGTTGAGTCGTCTGTCATGGCCCTGCACCTTGGCGCCCAATGATGCAATTGTCTTGTCTAGTGAGTCAAAGTGAGAATCAAGTGCCTTAAATCCTGCCTTCATTTCCAACAGTAATGAGGCGACTGAGGCCTCTGGGGTCGCAGGAGGTGCCGTAGCAGGGCCCTTTTCAGCCAGGGTTGCGCTGTGTGATGATGCGGGCTCACAAACTTTTTCGAAAGGCAAGGTTCTCTTCCTGGGAACCTTGCGTCCCATTCCTCGAATGCAGGGCGGCAGTAGAGAATAGGGGGAGAGGGTGCAAGTAACAATGCAGCTCACACAGTCAATGGGTCAGGCGCTAATGCCCACAGGTCTCAGGTATTCCAGGGCACGGGAGAGCAAGATGGGACCAGTGTGTGCATCAGGTGAGAGCTTGGCTTGCTGGCGAGGGCAGGTCAAAATGGCTGCACTGCTCCTTGGCAGTCTGAAAGTGGTGGTGTCAAACTAAGGTGTCCCAGTGCTGGTTTGGCGTAGATGAACAAAGCACAGTGATCTATGTTGGTGGCTTCACAGCGCAGCAGCGCTCATTAATGCGCCTCAAATGTGGCTGTTGTAATCAATTAGTGCAGGCTGACTGGCTGCAATTAGTTCCAGCACCGTCCCAATGCTCACTGGGGCACCTCAGGGAGTCGTCGCAGCAAATGGGGCCGTATCATCGTGACTGGCAGCCGCCGAGCGTAACCTTGCCCCCACCGTGGCCAACGCAGCGCCAGACCAGCACCCAACCCCCACTGGGCGAAGGCAAAGTCGAAGGGGCCCTTTCCCCATCTGCGAGCCCAAGTAAACAAGACTGCGGGGGGCAGAGCGGCCGGCCTAGCGGCCGCAGTGGATCAGAGCAGCAAGAAATGGGGGAGGGCGCTGCAATTGCGGGCCCGACTCACCCTGTCTGTAGTGCAGCAGAGCAGAGGAGCGCCCCTGAGGTGGTGAGCGGGTGCTCAACGCTGCGCTCCGGGACGATATGCGCAGCCGCGCCGGGCAGCCCCCCCGCCGCTCTCCAGACGACGATCCACCGCCTCGGAAAGACGCCGGAGCTGAGCACTCAGCCATTCATGTGCTGCATCCCTTTCACCGTCCTGAGCGCCGATTCCCGCAGCTCGATGAGGACGATTCACAGGGGGAAATTGCAAATGAGGCCGGCTCGATCACTGGAGCTTTGCTAGCTGGCAGCCTTCTTCTCCGCTGGCTTGGCCACGCCCCCCTGTTTCCGCTGTTTAATTTTTAGTTCGTTGTTCTCTAAGCGTTTTTTCATGGAGACCCTCAATTCGTAATGCTTTGTTTTGTCTCCTTCACTGGTGATGTTTTTCTCAATCTCCTCTATTTCTTTCACTACCTTCTCTCTGTCAGACCAGGCAAACTTCACAAGGATTACTAGCATCTCCTTCGATGAATACTCTGCCCATTCCTCAAGTAATTTTGGATCCGGGTTTTCATACACCGGAACCATGTAGATCCGGAGTCCTCTGGGCACTCTATCTACATCAATGTAGTGCTGCAGCGAAGTGGCTTCCCACCACTTCCTGATCTCACAGTCATACCGTCTTTCAAGCTGTAAGTATTTATGTTTAAGTTCGTGCCGGGGAGACCTGGGGTGCTACTGTTTCCTGCAGAGCGCTTGCCTGGACGCATTCTGAAAATATCAGAGGACGCCTCGCGGCGGCCGCTTCGCTGAACATTGGTCAGTGTTTAAGCAGAAATCTGCAATGTGCGCTACCCCCCTCGCCACGCACTGACGCAGAGTCAGAGGGCAACTGCTGGGTGGTGTGGGAACCTGATTTTCCTATGATCACGCTGGATGTGGCTAGCTTGTACACGAGCATAGCTCACCAGGATGGGATTAATGCAACCAGACACTTCCTAAAGAACCAGCCATTGAAGTACCCAGAAAACAACAAAATGCTGCTGCAGTTCGTACACTTTTGCCTACATAACAATATATTCATCTTTCAGGAGCAGTAATATAGATAGCAGAAGGAAGCGGCCATGGGGGCCTGCTTCGCCTCCAGCTACGCACACTTGTTCATGGGCTGGTGAGAGAAGCAGGTGGCCTGGTAGGATGTTTGACAGATGGGTAGAGAGCACTGTCAGTTGGAGACGTTACATTGACAATCTCTTTCTGATATGGAGAAGCACAGAGGAATCAGCCCTGCGGTATATTGAGCATCTCAATTCAAATAATCTGAACCTCAGATTTACGAGTGAAATAAGCTCGACACAGATAACCTTCTTGGACTTGAGAGTGTTTGTAGCAGAGAGTAAAATACAGACGCCCTCTTCAGTAAGTCCATGGCAGGAAACTCAGTGCTGCATGCCAAGAGCAATCATCCCAGCAACTTAAAAAACTGCATCCCATATGGAGAGTTGCTTCATTATTTTACATGCTGCAGAAAGTGCATAAGGACAGAGATTACCCACCGGGGAGACCAATCATCTCGTCGTGTGGGAGTCTATTTGAAAATGTCTCCAGATACATTGACTGTTATTTGAACCCCATTGTCAGAACTCTAACCTCCTATTAGAGATTCTGCAGACTTTTTGAAACATTTGTATGGCATCCAATGGGAAAGTAATATGATATTATTGACTCTCGATATTACTATGCTATATACTAGCATAAGACACACGGATGGCCTTAAAGCCTCTGAGTATTACTTGAAAGCTAGATCCATGAGATTTGTACATCATAATTGTATCATTGTAGAAATGATGAATTGGTGCTTGACGAGGAACATCTTTATGTTTGGAACAGACTTGTACCAGCAAGCGCAAGGAACAGCTATGGGCACCTGCTTTGCACCAAGTTATGCTAATTTACATCTAGGCTGTTGGGAGGAGCATGTGCTCAGGGGTCCAGAGCTGGAACATTGAATGACAAATGTACTAATTTGGGTCAGGTTTATTGACAGCATATTTGTGCTGTGGCAGGGCATAGAGGAAAATATAGAGAAGTTTGTTAATGACCTGAATTGTAATGACCTGCATTAGAAATTTGTGGGCCACTATAGTATAACTTCTATTGAATTTTTAGATGTTAAAGTAACCGTCCAAGGTTATAAGCTGGAGTCAACTATTTTCCGTAAGCCCACAGCTGGAAATTCTCTCCTTCACGCAAAAAGTCCTCACCCTGCTCCACTCATCCGAAGTATACCTTTTGGAGAGTTTTTCAGGGCGAGGAGAACTTGTAGTAATCTCTTAAAGTATGAGAAAATAGAGAAGGAGATGACTGAATGTTTTATCCAAAGAGGTTATTCACGGAATATGATACTAATGGCTTCCGATAAGGCAACAAAATTAAACAGGGACAAAATATTATTTGAGCTATCGTGAACCCAGAATAGAAAGAAAGAGCATAGAGATGGCAGAGGTAGCCATTGATTCATTACAACGTACAACACAAAGCACAATGAAGTAAGAGCTATCCTAAAGAAGCATTGGTACCTAATTAAAGGTGATCTGATAATGGGACCAGATAACAAAAAACATCCAGCGATAACATATAGGAAAAATCGGTCCATTGGGGACCATCTAGCTGTTATGTCAAAAATAGTCTTATAGAGCGCTCGGGTACTCGGGCAGAGTGTCCCGGCGCTAAAAGAGACCTGCAGTGGCTGAACAGAGAGAGAGCACAAGATTACTGCACAAACAACCATGTCTTAAGCTCCTTCTTAAAGGAGAGGAGATTGTTCAGCTTTCTGAGAGATAGTGACAATTTATTCCACAGTTGGGGCGCCAAGAGTCTATACGAGCGCCCTCCGATACAAGCTTGGTTGACTGCTGGGACAATAGCCAGTGCCTGAGAGGCAGAGCACAGAGATAGGGCAGGGTGGTAAGAGCGCATCCTTTTCCTTAAGTAGGAGGCCCCGATGTCGTGGAGAGATTTAAACGCTGTGATAAGTGTCTTAAAGTGGATGCGTTTACGCACTGGGAGCCAGTGAAGAGAGTTCAGCAGGGCGGAGGAGTGAGATCTTCAGCTAGGGCCAAAAATGGCTCTTGCTGCCGAGTTTTGAACTGATTGCAGACGGGTGAGTAAATACTTCGGCAAACCCAGGTAGAGTACATTGGCCTAGTCCAGTCGGGAGCCAATCAAAGCTTGATCAATAATCCTCCTATGGGCAACGGAAAGAAAAGGAAGACATTTCTTGAGAGTTTTTAGAAGGCCATAGCAGTGGCCTACAACAGTGAGGATATGGGGTTTGAAGATGAGACCATTATCAATTTTGACACCCAGATTTTTTGCCAGTGAAGTAGCCGATGATGGGGGACACATATCAGAAGGCCACCATGATTTCCAGATGGCATTGGGAGGACAGCCAAAAAAGATGACCTCTGATTTGTCGGAGTTGCATCTAAGCTGATTTAGTTGAAACCAAGAGAGAACAGCAGAGAGGCAGCTCATGATATTGTCGCCGGAAAAGTCAGAGTTCTTATTGCAGGTAAATAGAAGCTGTGTATCATCGGCATAAGAAATAATCTGGGCTTCATGAGCTTCAACTAGCACAGCCATCGGGGTCAGATATATATTAAAAAGAGTTGGACTTAGAATGGAGCCCTGTGGGACTCCAACCTCCAGAGGAGGGATGGAGGCTGTAAACGGGGGAGCCCAGATTGATTGTTGGCGGCCAGATAGAAACGACTTAAACCAACTGAATACCGTCCCTCTCAAACCAAATCCCCTGGAGTTTTGAAAGAAGACGGTTGTGAGGGACGGTATCAAACACCGCAGGGAGGTCCAACAGGACAAGCATAGCCTTCCCACCATTATCCAGGACTTCTTTGATGGCTTCCGATAAGGCAACAAAATTAAACAGAGACAAAATATTATTTGAGCTATCGTGAACCCAGAGTAGAAAGAAAGAGCATAGAGATGGCAGAGGTAGCCATACCATACATGGTTAAGAGCAAAAGATGGTTTTAAAAGGTGTTTTGAATATTAAGCTTGCCAGCATGGAGACAATATAGTGGAGTTTAAAACACATTTTAATAGAACCATGAAAGTAAGAGGCCACCTGACTTGTAAATCAAGCTACATAGTATACATGCTGAAGTGCCTGTGCAAGAAGATTTATATCGGTAGCACTACCCTGCCCGCACACCAAAGGATCCTGCAACATAGACGAGCTATCATCAACAAAGACAGGAATTATCCTGTTGCTAGACATTTTGAAAATGTACATAATTGTGATCCGAATTTGATGAAATATAGCTATATAGCTGAAGTTCCTAGAAAAAGAGGGGGAGGAAACAGGGAAAAGGAACTTCGGAGGCTGGAAACATTTTATATACTAGAGCTGGATAGAAAGGAACCAAATGGGCTAAATATTGATGAAGACCTATTTACCTGCTTGTATTAAAATTAAATAGTGAATCTGCACATTCATAGGAACCGATTTTTTAAAAACTAACAAAGAAATGTATGAGGAGAAGGACAGGGGACATATGCACTTTGTTATTAGCATTATTTGGAATTAAGCACTAGCACTTTATTTAAAAACATTTGTAAAAATACATTTTAAATACAACTTATATGAACTTTAATATACCCAAACATTATTTTAATAAAATGATTTTAAAAACTTTATTTGAAAAAGAAAGAAGAAAAAAGGAGCACTAGCACTTTAAATATGAGTACTGCAAATATAAAATCTGAAAACTACACAGGGTCGTGACTCCGAACCAGTAAGGCTGAGCCCAAGAAACCTAAACAACAACACACCTGCCAGTACTGAATATGATTAACTGTTTTTTAGAATGACCCCTATGGACTAGATATAAAGATCCGTTTTTTTATTTGCGTCACTAGTTTATTCATTTATTTTCACACTAGTGAATCAGAAATTTATTTTCAACAAGCAAAGCAATATTCATGTGTATATACAAACAATTTGGAAAAAGCATTATAATGAAAACATACTATACAAAACAATTTATACAATATTTACAACACATCCACACTTTCACTTTGGCCAAACCATTCATCCATCTACATTCATACTACAAAGCAAAAAATACTTAGGGCCTAGTGTCAAACAGCATAAGTTCATATAAATTAATAAACAATGGATACAGATGGTAATCAATGTACTAAACTCAATCACATTATTATTAGTCCTATTTAATAAACATTATTTATATACTAATTTCGATTTGACAGAAGAACCCTAAAAAACTGTACAATTGTTGGTAAAAAACAGTTTTTTAGGGTTCTTCTGTCAAATCGAAATTAGTATATAAATAATGTTTATTAAATAGGACTAACACTAATGTGATTGAGTTTAGTACATTGATTACCATCAAATCTTCTGTTCTAAGGTGCTCAGGGTCCTGTATGTTTGGGGTATTAAGTATCCATTTCCTGTATAAAATGGTGGAGGAATATAGCTGACTTCCTAGTGGTGGTTATAGATGTCATTATCATGATTTAGCAGAAAATTGCATTTTCATTTGCCTTACTCATCTCGGGCTTTGATAGCTTAGGTGATGTGATGTGCTGCACTTCCTTTCGCCATACGACATTTTACCACTTCTTGCCGCATATGTATCCATTTTGAAAGTAGATAGCAGGCCTTCATCCAAGTTGTATTTGCAGTGCTGTATTCTTGCTCCATCTCAGCAACTCCTGAGGTGATGGAAAATGGTTCGCTTTCTGGACCAACCTGTAAATCCAGAGGGGAATCGACCTTTGTGCATAAATTCAACTTCACTATTCCTTTGATGGAGGATATCCCACAGTTAGGTGGATTTTCTGCTGGATTTACCACTTTCTCTATAAATTGCAACATTCTCCATTACCTCCCAATTCTAAATCACCTTCCCAGTTAGTTCACTTCACACAATCTTCAATTGAATGTTTGGGGGTATACAGACAGGGGGGCACATGCTGTGTTGCCCCATTGTGGGGGGGGGGATCACTGTTCCCTGGCGCAGCTGTTGGTCCTCCGCCACAACGACTTTCAAAGTCATAATGCGATGGAGGATGGGTCACCACCGCGAGCCTGGCAGTCAGAATAGCGCCAGACTCGAAATCATGCCCTTCATTTTGCCACAGTAGACTTGCACAGTCAGTAGAGTCAATCACTCCCACTACCAAACAAACATTATCAAAAAGAGACCAGCTGGTTCTCATGTACACAAGTTATGTCAACACCACTGTTGCAAGGGTCTGAAATTATTGGAAGGTGTTCCCATGTAATAACACTGTTGTGCGTGCTCAATGTAATGCCTAACCCGTTATATCAAAACACAATTCAACAGGAACACTGTGCACTGAGTGTTTAATAGTTGAAAGTTTGGTGGTTGTAATTAGTCCAGTGTGGGAAAAGTTGGATGCAGTGCACTAAATTTAGAAGAATGGTGGAAGTTATGTTTGGCCTTCATAGCTCATATGCATTTGTACTGCAGAGTAGAGAGAGTGAGAAGACAGACAAATCCATGCTTGCAAGTGCTTACCATCCTTATGGGGTTTTGTCACACAGTGTTCCTGTTGAATTGGGTTTCGATTTAATGGTTTAGGCATTATTCCATTGAGCATGCACAACAGTGGAACTTTTGGATTCAACCAATCTTCGGTTGTTTTTTTCATCTTTTCATGCTGCTCTGTTTTCCCCCAGTGTGCACTCTGAACCCACTTGTCAAGCTTACGAAAGAGCTGTGGTTCTTGGTTTGTGTCTCCTCTCTCAGCTACTCTGTTGACAGTAAATTATACATACGTCAAGCAGCAAGTTTGTGGGGATATGGGTAAAGGAGAAAGAGAGACACACATGCCTAAAGTCTGCTTCTTTGTCTCAGGAAGGAGTGGAAGGCTCAGTATTAGAGGTGAGTATTTAGAGTTAGAGAGGTCAATATCTACATAAATAATAGAGCCAATTAAAAAGAAGGAGGCAATCACCAAGCTGTGTAATATGGAAAACTGATTAACGAACTCCATGACGGAATGCTCCTTCAAGAAGCCCCACACAAACTATGTTACAGGTGTGGAACCCCACAATGCCAGGAGAGCTAGTAACTGTAGGAGATAAAGAAAAGGTTATAGTGCATTATACTAGCTCGTGTGAGGAACCTATGCAGCGGCCATTTGAGAAGGCAATACAAACATAAACACTTAATAACCAACATAATCAATTCAGATATCATTGGGAGGGTCTTCACTGTCTCATATCAGGGCTGGTCAAATCTCAGAGAGGGTTTAGTGTATTGGGGCCAGGTGGGAGCACTTGCCAGCACCCCTCAGTCTGCATGAAGGGCACATTTGGTGCCATCTTGCATAGTCCAGTTCAAACCAGCTCAGTGAGCCGTTGGCTCCCGCTCTGGCGCGCAACTGGACAAAGGACATAGGAAAATCCTCCCCACTGTCCGTCCCTTCCCCTGGGAGAGAACCCTGAATCGTTCCAACCCTTTCCTTAGGATACTTGGGTACTTAGGGCTTACCTGTGGGGGGGTCTCTACATTTGTCATGGGACAAGATTCTATTTAAAGACACCACTCCTTCTTCATCCGTCTGGGCACTCTGAACTTTGCGGGCCTTTGCTCTGAACATCAAGGCTGTAACTGGGAAGACTCCTGCCAGTCCTGATTTCCTCACCCTGCTTGTCTGCTGCAGTGTTCAGGCCTGTGGACCAACCAGGAACATTCCAAGGCCTGTGGGCATCCAAGACACCTGAAGGAATCTCCCTTGAAGTGAAGGAGTCACTTCCCTGCATCTGCAGGCACCACAACTAAGCTGATTGGTCTGCTGATCCTAAGCTTCCACGGACTCCGAAAGGCTCATCAACTCAGGTGGTGGTTCTTCACATCCCTCGAGGCCTGCCCTGTCCTCTCACCAGTTTGAGGCCGGTATCCTTCATCGAAGCTACAGGAACCGAACTCCTGTGCACCGCACTAACTTGCAGTTGCAAAGGCTTGTTGGCTTCCTTTCACCAAGATCTTCAGGTTCCAAGGAGCCCCAACTGCAAGCATCTCTAGCGACCAAGATCTTCATCCTCACCGCATCACATGCACCATGTGCCTGCATCTTTGGTGAGATGCTCGAGGTCCTCTTGCAACTCCAGTGCCTCCAACCTTTGGGTCTTCTGGAGGATCTCCTTTGAATTCAGTGGGCTCCCCTAATTGCTCAGGGCCTGTCCGGACTCCCCTGCTTGTGGTGAGTCACCTGGACCTTGCTGGTTCCGACACAAAACCTTCTTTATTTTCCACATTGTTTGCAGTTGCCAAGGCTTGTAGGCGCTTCCGATGGACACAACCTCATAACTCTCGACATCCGATGTGGGACAGCTCGTAAATGGCTCCTGGTCCTCCACAGCATTGCCTGGTCCTCACAACTGCAGCTCCAAGATCACGTTAACTCTCCTGCAACACCCGACATTGGTGGGCATTGTTTTTCCGTGCCTGCTGGTCACACCCGAGTGGCATAGACTCTGTCCCCTCAGCTTTCAGGTACTTCTCAGGTTGAATCCACCTTTTGGCTCCCCTGGACACTTTCAGCTTCTCTAGCAGCGGCATACTCCTGAAGTCCTCCATTGGTTTTGACAGTGGTTTCTGACACCATTTCACACCTATGCACCAGTCTTCCCTGGTGTAGGTATCCTGGTTCCTAGGGTATCCATGGGTGGGGTGGCTTTCCAACCTTCTTTCTTCCACAGGTTTTCTCCAAGGTCCAATGGGAAGGGTCCTTCCTCTTTAAAATGCAACTTCGACTTACCGATTGACTTGCATTGATCCCGCGGTCGTTTTCCCACTCTGCACATGGCCTCCCTGGGGCTCCTGGTTACTTACCTTGGGGGTTCCTTGGGTCCCTGGAACTTCTATGTCTTCTGGGTATCATCTTGACTTGAGTTGTGGTTCGCATACCACTATTTTAGTATATGGTTTGGTCTCCCCCTGGTGACTACTGTGTATTTCGTGCCCCTCTCCTGTTTCTATTGAAAAGTATTGTGTGCATTGTGTATATCTCTGGTTAGGATATATCTGTATGTGTTAGTGAGTATTCTATAATAAACTAGCAGCCCGACCCGTCGTTGTCCGGGTATGAATTGCTGCCGGCCAGCAGTATATTGTTTTGTAGGATTTCGTTTTGATAGCATTTCTTATCTGTGACAGGCCTGTGAAACGCTCTGATTCACAGTGCACTGCTGATGCACTTAAGAGTGCGCGTTCCGCATACCATCACTCCGCATACTTTCATTACGAAAGTACCATGACTCCGCAATGCCATTATAACGCATGGCATTACATTTTATATGCTTTTACCACGCATACATTTACAACGAATTTCGTTGTAAATGCATGAATGGTAAAAGCATTTTTTTTAATGTTTGGATAAGGTAAGTATGGGTATAGGGGTATATGTTTTGGGGTACTGAGGTATATGTTTTGGGGTGTTTGGGTATTTTAAGGGTTCATATATAGTTTTGGGTTATGGGGTACAGGGGTACTTTTAGGGTTTAGGGATAGATATGGGTTTTGGGGTACAGGGGTATTTTTAGGGTTCAGGGCTAGGTTTGGGTTTTGGGGTATATTTAGGATTCAGGGGTAGGTTTGGGTTTTGGGGTAGAGGGGTATTTTAAGGGTTCAGGGCTAGGTTTGGGGTTTGGGGTACAGGGGTATTTTTAGGGTTCAGGGCTAGGTTTGGGTTTTGGGGTACAGGGGAATTTTAGGGTGCAGGGGTAGGTTTTGGTTTTTGGGTACAGGGTTATTTTTAGGGTTCAGGACTAGGTTTGGGTTTTGGGGTACAGGGGTATTTTTAGGGTTCGGGGGTAGGTTTGGGTTTTGGGATACAGGCGTATTTTAAGGGTTCAGGGCTAGGTTTGGGTTTTGGGGTACAGTAGTATTTTTAGGGTTCAGGGCTAGGTTTGTGTTTTGGGGTGCAGGGGTATTTTTAGGGTTCAGGGGTAGGTTTGGGTTTTGAGGTACAGGGGTATTTATAGGGTTCAGGGCTAAGTTTGGGTTTTGGGGTACAGGTGTATTTTTAGGGTTTAGGGATAGGTTTGGGTTTTGGGGTACAGGGTATATTTATTGGGTTAAGATGGGTTAGTGTTCAAAGGTGTTGGAGTATTTTAAGGAGTAAGGGTGGGTTATGATTATAGGGTGCAGGGGTATTTAAAGGGTGCAGGGTGGGATTAGCACACAATATGAGACATGGCATGAAGGGTGGAACGTACCACATGCCCCCAGCTTTTGTCACGCCCCCAGCACACGCCCACAGCACAACGTAGACACGTCCACAAGAGACTACTTTGCTAGCACGGTTCTTTTACCTTTTAAATGTATTTGGTGGGCGTCTGCATAGCCTATGTCCTTCTGCTGCAACTGCCCTTTCCAACGCTGTATTGGGTGTTGTGATTGGTGCTGTGGATCCCGAGATTACCCGCCTCAAAGGTTTGGGCTCTCTCTTTATTATATTAGTATAGATACATATTTTTATAAATACACTGTGTGATTCTTTTTCCCTTAATGTATATCAATAAGATTATGTTCTGGTAAAACAAGCTACTTTACACACCTTCTGGAATAAGCCTGAGGGCTGCTCTTCATAGCTACCACGTAGAGAGATTTCTATGGTTGTCTAAGACTAGGCTGTCAGGATTGGTGCAAGGTGCTCTCTAAAAATAAGTGTACACCATGTACCCGGCCAGCTTCTCACACATGTTACCTGTATCATGGACCAATGTTAAATGCAGTCCTAACTTTGGGATGTATCATTGCATTACCTAGCTCAGCTCGCAACATATATGCCACATCATTCTTCCTTTTACATAAATGGAACACATCTTAGGTCCTCATGCATGGGCACCCATACACTCAATTAGCAGTCACCTCTTTATTTTATGATCAGGCACCACCAGCCTCCCATATACCACCTTGCTGTGCCTACCTCGTGCTTTAGAGTTACTCTCAACCCATTTTATTGAACTAGCCTTGGGCTGCGACAACACGATTTGCTCTCACCTCAGCGCTACGCCAGGCAAAATTCTAGGAACGTCATAATCTCATTCAATGTTGTTAATTTTACATTACGTTTGTTACGAGAAATTCCTGAAAGTATGCTATTATGAAATATCAGGTTATTAAGTGCCATCCATGGTAAAAGTTTAGCATGAACCTGGGAAACAATACATATGGCCAGAAAGCAAGCTGCTACTGTTTGCAGCGATTGTGTTTTTTTGCTCTTTATTTTAGAATGGAAAGTGCCCTCTTGTCCAAAATGTATGTGAAGACCTGTTTCGCAGCAAAATGTATCACCAAAATGCTGCTTTTGCATTTTGCATAGTTTAGTTACATTAAAAAATATATGTGTAATTACACAAAAGCAAGTTGCAGAAATGTCACTCATCCCTAATCAGGCAATCCCGCTCGTAAGCCAACTCGCTCTACATGGTCATCCAAACAAATCCCTTCTCAACCATACATGCATGATTTGAATGTACTCATATCTGGGGATGTGAGCAGTACTACCTGTTCACGCGGATGGCATCCGTGGTCAACGCATAGGACAACAACATAGGTAAAAGGTAGTGTACCCGAGGAGTGACCAGTGCATATGATGGTCTACACCAGTCAGAGAAGCTAATTCCGATGCCCACAAAATATTTTCGTGTTTAGCCAGTTTTGATTTGATTGACGAGTGCAAATCAGCTTCCATAACAATAAAGTGTTAAAAAAACAATGACAAAACAAAAATGACAAAGCCAAAAGTCTGGTAGCCGACCCCAAACTTGTTGATTTTGTCAATGCTTGCTCCTCCAAATTGCAGAGATTCGTAAACAGAGGTTGGACTGGAGCAACATACAGACAGAATCATCTCTATTTGCCTGTTGTCATTTTGTTACCAGTCTGTGCTTTCTAGTTATTTTGCGACTGCTTTGCATTACCAGTTGTAACAGTAAGTTATGCTTGTTCCCTACCTGGAACATGCAGAGAAGTTTAAGTTTGCATTCTTTGTTCCCTAATGGCTTAGACTCGTGTTACTGTCCATATTGTATAAACCGGTGTTATTTCATCTTTGTTTGTAGTTGCTTAGGTACAGGGCACAGGAAAAACTCAAATTACTCACCATTAGCACTCTGACTTTTTACCTCTATTTTACGTGCCCCATTCATTAGCTATGTACCCTTTGTTTTCATCTTCCTAGGGTGTCATGCCGCTTCCCATGATGCACTCTGCTAGCCGCGCGCCTTGTCTATGCGTAGCTTCGTGGGTTGGCTTTCTAATTTAATCAAGTGAAGTGACACGTTCAGAGCATGTTGGCCAAAGTCCTGATTAATTCAGCGCCCGCCACAGCGGCTGTTCCGCCTTGTTTGTCACCAGTGTGCCCTCGCCCACATGGCCAGGTGTTTCTGCGAGGGAGGGGCTCTTGGGTAAGGGGCGGTGCACATGCAATATGAAGGGAGGTAAGCTACAGACGTCCTCTCGGGAAGAGTAAGGAACATGACGGGTTCCAGTGGAAAAATATTGTCTGCACACCCTATGATAGAAAGTATAATAAAACGACATAATATATAGGGACATGATTTTGAATTAGTTAAAGATAGAATTGGATTTTTAGCACTCTAGTTAGAAGAAATACAAGAATAGACTGGACTGCACAGGACAGCTAAAGAAATTATTGACAAACAAAAGACAACGTTACCTTCTCTGACCATGATATTCCATAAACTATATCTATTATGTAGGCTGTGGTTTTCAGGGCCTTCATGCCAATATTGAGTCTTTCCTAGAAAATCTAAAAGTGCAAAGATACCAGAAAATTGTCGAAAAACGAAAACGTTGAGTAAGACCTAACTGATAACTCCCCAATATCAACCTAATAGGTCAACAAGTTATACAGCTTATCGAAGAGGCAATCGAAGGATTATAAACCACAATGATTGCCCCAGCAATCTCCAGAACCTATTGTGCTATCTTTACAAAAATAGAAGCTTATAACAATATCATACTCAGCAAATATCGCAGTCACAAAAGGCAAAGTTCACATGTTGCTAAGACAGCCGCTCGTCACACCACCACTTAAGAAAGTAAAAAAATAATACGTAGAAGCTACAACCCAGTCTCTGACTTGAGAAATGGTTACCCACCAACTTCAGAGTTACTGAGAAGGTAACCACACTTCTGCTAGTATAGCTGTAGACTTTACAGCAAGTCTGAGGCCATCCTGCTAAGAAGAGAAGACCTCTTAGGAAAACTAAAGAAAGGACCATCAGTAGCCATGAGCCCAAAAGACATATCCGCAGTGTTGAATGTGGTAGGTCGTTCCATCTTTCGCCACCAGCTGTAAAACAAACAACGTGCACGCTTCAGACATTCCCTCAGTGTGATCCAGTCTTTCTACTCAGACAGGTCTAACACACAAAATCAGTGGAAATCAGAATGGAAAAATCATGCAACCCTGGAGAGTTTTTAAAGTGTTTGTGATATTTCACCTGCGGATGTTATGTTAAATAATTTTATATAGTGCAAACAAATGCCCGGAGATGACTAACCGCTGCTGAGTTGTGGAGCATATGAAGCTGAATTAATAGGTTTAAAGCCGTGTTTTCAGTGCCTTGCAAAAGGACAGGAGGTCCGTCTGAGATTTAATGTGCAGGGACAGAAAGATCCAGTGTTTTGAGGACCCTGTCACAAAGCTCCTATCGCCCCAGGAGGAGTGCTTGAACTTTGGAATCACAATGTATTTGGCCACACTTGAACGGAGAAGCCACGGAAGATACCATTTAAACCTGTCCTTAAGGCAGTTAGGGCCAAGGTTATGCAGAGCCCTGAAGGTGATACACAGGGATTTAAAATTGAATCTTTGTTTGATAGGGAGCCAATGAAGCTTGCTTAGAGCTGGGTTGGCAGACTGAAACTTGGGAATTCCCGATAGAAGCCTAGGGGCCGCATTCTGAATGGACTTCATTCAGCTTGTTGACAAACTACGCTTGCATGTTATGAGAAAGCCTGTTGCAGTAATCCAGCTTTGACAGTACCTATGCTGTCACTTCTGTTTTCTGCAGAGATGGAGGGATATAGGGAAGAATCTTTTTCATTAACTTGGGTGTGTAGAAGATAGCAGAGATAGTAAGTTTAAAATAGTCTCCAAAGGCAAGTTTGTTGTCCATGAGAAACCCAGAGTTCATAACCTTCGTAGCTGGTGACGGTAGGAGTCCTAGATTCTGTGTACAACAAGAGGGTGTCCAGAAGGAGGTATCTTTGCCAAAAAGGAGGATCTCCGTCTTGTTGGAATTTAATTTAAAACATTTTTGTCCATCCAACGTCTATGGAAAGCATGCAGTTGTGAAATCTATGAACAGTACTATCAGAGGAGTCAGGCAAGGAAACCACAGTCTGGCTATCATCAGCATATGATACCAAAGAGAAGCCAAATGATCTAATAAGAGCAGCGAGGGGCGTAACATAGACATTAAACAGTGACAGGCTCAATGAAGACCTCTGCGCCACTCCGCCCTGTTAATGCTCACTCAGAAAAGACCTCAAAAGGGACAGAGCTAATCTTCTGATTCCGATATGAGCCAGACAGTCATCAGGAGATCGTGGTTGACCCTATCAAATGCCGAGGATACATCTAAAAGTATGAGAGCAGCACGCCCTCCATTATCCAGAATTCCTCTAATCTCCCCGGAAGCCGTTATAAGTGCATTTTCGGTGCCATGACAGCTCCTGAAACCAAACTTAGTATGATCTAGGAATTCATACTATTGGATGAAACTGTCCAGTTGGTTACTCAAGGCCTTTTCAATGATTTTTGCATGAAAGGGAAGCCTAGAGATAACACAATAGCTGTTAGGATCCCTAGGGTCCAGATTTGGCTTTTTTTAAAGTGGTAATATTGATGCTTTTTTTCCAACATTTAGGAAAATTGCCCAATGGTGATCATTTTTTTGAAAATTGTAATGAGATCACTGCTGATGACCTCTGGGGCCAGTTGCATGATGGTCACAGGGCATGGATCATAGGGTGAGCCAGATTTCGTGGTTTTAATCAATTATGTCACTTATTGGTTGTTAAGAGGGAGGAAATCTGTAAGGGTAGCTATGGCAATATTTTGAATGGCCGGCCTGTCTTCTTCACTGAAGAAGTGGGCGATACCGTGAACCTATTAAAAATAAGTTCTACTTTTGTTCGGAAGAAAGTAGCCAAAGAAATACAGAAGGAAGTGCTGCTTGCCTGTGTGTCACTTGAAGGGATACATGAGAGCTTATTTACTGTTGAAAACAGATCTTTCGTGGAATTTTTAGATGATTCTATTTCTTGAGTACCAAGCATTTGCAATGCAATGGTCTCGGCATCATTAAAGGTAGAGCTATTGGCATTGCTCATGACATTTCTTTTTTTTCTTTAAATCATAAATAAATGGCATTGTCATTTACATTGCCAATACACAGCACTCTGCACTCAACAGCACACACCACTCTGCACCTGCACTCACTGCTCTGCACACTCACTCTGCACTCACTACTCTGCACTCACTATTCTGCATTCTGCACACTCACTCTGCACTCACTACTCTGATCTTTGCACTCACTACTCTGCACTCTGCACTCACTACTCTGCACTCTGCACTCACTACTCTGATCTTTGCACTCAGTACTCTGATCTTTGCGCTCACTACTCTGCACTCTGCACTCACTACTCTGCACTCTGCACTCACTATTCTGCACTTTGCACACTCACTCTGCACTCACTACTCACTACTCTGCACTCACTACTCACTACTCTGCACTCACTACTCTGCACTCACTACTCGGCACTCACTACTCGGCACTCACTACTCAGCACTCACTACTCTGCACTCACTACTCACTACTCTGCACTCACTACTCACTACTCTGCACTCACTACTCGGCCCTCACTACTCGGCACTCACTACTCAGCACTCACTACTCTGCACTCACTACTCTGCACTCACTACTCTGCACTCACTACTCTGCACTCACTACTCACTATTCTGCACTTTGCACACTCACTCTGCACTCACTACTCTGCACTCACTACTCACTATTCTGCACTTTGCACACTCACTCTGCACTCACTACTCTGCACTCACTACTCACTATTCTGCACTTTGCACACTCACTCTGCACTCACTACTCTGCACTCACTACTCACTACTCTGCACTCACTACTCACTACTCTGCACTCACTACTCACTATTCTGCACTCACTACTCTGCACTCACTACTCACTACTCTGCACTCACTACTCTGCACTCACTACTCTGCACTCACTACTCTGCACTCACTACTCACTACTCTGCACTCACTACTCACTACTCTGCACTCACTACTCACTACTCTGCACTACTCTGCACTCACTACTCTGCACTCACTACTCTGCACTCACTACTCTGCACTCACTACTCTGCACTCACTACTCACTACTCTCCACTCACTACTCACTACTCTCCACTCACTACTCACTACTCTGCACTCACTACTCTGCACTCACTACTCACTACTCTGCACTCACTACTCTGCACTCACTACTCACTACTCTGCACTCACTACTCTGCACTCACTACTCTGCACTCACTACTCTGCACTCACTACTCACTACTCTGCACTCACTACTCTGCACTCACTACTCACTACTCACTACTCTGCACTCACTACTCTGCACTCACTACTCACTACTCTGCACTCACTACTCTGTACTCACTACTCTGCACTCACTACTCTGCACTCACTACTCTGCACTAACTACTCTGCACTCACTACTCTGCACTCACTACTCACTACTCTGCACTCACTACTCTGCACTCACTACTCACTACTCTGCACTCACTACTCACTACTCTGCCCTCACTACTCTGCACTCACTACTCTGCACTCACTACTCACTACTCTGCCCTCACTACTCTGCACTCACTACTCTGCACTCACTATTCTGCACTCACTACTCACTACTCTGCACTCACTACTCTGCACTCACTACTCACTACTCTGCACTCACTACTCTGCACTCACTACTCACTACTCACTACTCTCCACTCACTACTCACTACTCTCCACTCACTACTCACTACTCTGCAGTCACTACTCTGCACTCACTACTCACTACTCTGCACTCACTACTCTGCACTCACTACATACTACTCTGCCCTCACTACTCTGCACTCACTACTCTGCACTCACTACTCATTACTCTGCCCTCACTACTCTGCACTCACTACTCTGCACTCACTACTCACTACTCTGCACTCACTACCCTGCATTCACTACTCTGCACTCACTACTCTGCACTCACTACTCTGCACTCACTACTCTGCACTCACTACTCTGCACTTACTACTCACTATTCTGCACTTTGCACACTCAGTCTGCACTCACTACTCTGCACTCACTACTCACTATTCTGCACTTTGCGCACTCACTCTGCACTCACTACTCTGCACTCACTACTCACTATTCTGCACTTTGCACACTCACTCTGCACTCACTACTCTGCACTCACTACTCTGCACTCACTACTCACTACTCTGCACTCACTACTCTGCACTCACTACTCACTACTCTGCACTCACTACTCTGCACTCTCTACTCTGCACTCACTACTCACTACTCTGCACTCACTACTCTGCACTCACTTCTCACTACTCTGCACTCACTACTCTGCACTCACTACTCACTACTCTGCACTCACTACTCTGCACTCACTACTCACTACTCTGCACTCACTACTCTGCACTCACTACTCTGCACTCACTACTCACTACTCTGCACTCACTACTCACTACTCTGCACTCACTACTCACTACTCTGCACTCACTACTCTGCACTCACTACTCACTACTCTGCACTCACTACTCACTACTCTGCACTCACTAATCTGCACTCACTACTCACTACTCTGCACTCACTACTCTGCACTCACTACTCACTACACTGCACTCACTACTCACTACTCTGCACTCACTACTCACTACACTGCACTCACTCCTCACTACTCTGCACTCACTACTCACTACTCTGCACTCACTACTCTGCACTCACTACTCACTACTCTGCACTCAATACTCTGCACTCACTACTCTGCACTCACTACTCTGCATTCACTACTCACTACTCTGCACTCACTACTCTGCACTCACTTCTCACTACTCTGCACTCACTACTCTGCACTCACTACTCACTACTCTGCACTCACTACTCTGCACTCACTACTCACTACTCTGCACTCACTACTCTGCACTCACTACTCTGCACTCACTACTCACTACTCTGCACTCACTACTCACTACTCTGCACTCACTACTCTGCACTCACTACTCACTACTCTGCACTCACTACTCACTACTCTGCACTCACTACTCTGCACTCACTACTCTGCACTCACTACTCACTACTCTGCACTCACTAATCTGCACTCACTACTCACTACTCTGCACTCACTACTCTGCACTCACTACTCACTACACTGCACTCACTCCTCACTACTCTGCACTCACTACTCACTACTCTGCACTCACTACTCTGCACTCACTACTCACTACTCTGCACTCAATACTCTGCACTCACTACTCTGCACTCACTACTCTGCATTCACTACTCACTACTCTGCACTCACTACTCACTACTCTGCACTCACTACTCTGCACTCACTACTCTGCACTCACTACTCTGCACTCACTACTCTGCACTCACTACTCTGCACTCACTACTCTGCACTCACTACTCTGCACTCACTACTCACTACTCTGCACTCACTAATCTGCACTCACTACTCACTACTCTGCACTCACTACTCTGCACTCACTACTCACTACACTGCACTCACTCCTCACTACTCTGCACTCACTACTCACTACTCTGCACTCACTACTCTGCACTCACTACTCACTACTCTGCACTCAATACTCTGCACTCACTACTCTGCACTCACTACTCTGCATTCACTACTCACTACTCTGCACTCACTACTCACTACTCTGCACTCACTACTCACTACTCTGCACTCACTACTCTGCACTCACTACTCTGCACTCACTACTCTGCACTCACTACTCTGCACTCACTACTCACTACTCTGCACTCACTACTCACTACTCTGCACTCACTACTCTGCACTCACTACTCACTACTCTGCACTCACTACTCTGCACTCACTACTCACTACTCTGCACTCACTACTCACTACTCTGCACTCACTACTCACTACTCTGCACTCACTACTCTGCACTCACTACTCTGCACTCACTACTCACTACTCTGCACTCACTACTCTGCACTCGTTACTCACTACTCTGCACTCTGCACTCACTACTCTGCACTCACTACTCACTACTCTGCACTCACTACTCACTACTCTGCACTCACTACTCACTACTCACTACTCTGCACTCACTACTCTGCACTCACTACTCTGCACTCACTACTCACTACTCTGCACTCACTACTCAGAACTCACTACTCTGCACTCACTACTCACTACTCTGCACTCACTACTCTGCACTCACTACTCACTACTCTGCACTCACTACTCTGCACTCACTACTCACTACTCTGCACTCACTACTCTGCACTCACTACTCACTACTCTGCACTCACTACTCTGCACTCACTACTCTGCACTCACTACTCTGCACTCACTACTCTGCACTCACTACTCTGCACTCACTACTCACTACTCTGCACTCACTACTCACTACTCTGCACTCACTACTCTGCACTCACTACTCACTACTCTGCACTCACTACTCACTACTCTGCACTCACTACTCTGCACTCACTACTCACTACTCTGCACTCACTACTCACTACTCTGCACTCACTACTCTGCACTCACTACTCTGCACTCACTACTCTGCACTCACTACTCACTATTCTGCACTCACTACTCACTACTCTGCACTCACTACTCACTACTCTGCACTCACTACTCTGCACTCACTACTCTGCACTCACTACTCTGCACTCACTACTCTGCACTCACTACTCTGCACTCACTACTCACTACTCTGCACTCACTACTCACTACTCTGCACTCACTACTCTGCACTCACTACTCACTACTCTGCACTCACTACTCTGCACTCACTACTCACTACTCTGCACTCACTACTCACTACTCTGCACTCACTACTCACTACTCTGCACTCACTACTCTGCACTCACTACTCTGCACTCACTACTCACTACTCTGCACTCACTACTCTGCACTCGTTACTCACTACTCTGCACTCTGCACTCACTACTCTGCACTCACTACTCACTACTCTGCACTCACTACTCACTACTCTGCACTCACTACTCACTACTCACTACTCTGCACTCACTACTCTGCACTCACTACTCTGCACTCACTACTCACTACTCTGCACTCACTACTCAGAACTCACTACTCTGCACTCACTACTCACTACTCTGCACTCACTACTCTGCACTCACTACTCACTACTCTGCACTCACTACTCTGCACTCACTACTCACTACTCTGCACTCACTACTCTGCACTCACTACTCACTACTCTGCACTCACTACTCTGCACTCACTACTCACTACTCTGCACTCACTACTCTGCACTCACTACTCACTACTCTGCACTCACTACTCACTACTCTGCACTCACTACTCTGCACTCACTACTCACTACTCTGCACTCACTACTCACTACTCTGCACTCACTACTCTGCACTCACTACTCTGCACTCACTACTCTGCACTCACTTCTCACTACTCTGCACTCACTACTCTGCACTCACTACTCACTAGTCTGCACTCACTACTCTGCACTCACTACTCACTACACTGCACTCACTACTCTGCACTCACTACTCTGCACTCACTTCTCACTACTCTGCACTCACTACTCTGTACTCACTACTCTGCACTCACTACTCTGCACTCACTACTCTGCACTCACTACTCTGCACTCACTACTCTGCACTCACTACTCACTACTCTGCACTCACTACTCACTACTCTGCACTCACTACTCACTACTCTGCACTCACTACTCACTACTCTGCACTCACTACTCTGCACTCACTACTCTGCACTCACTACTCTGCACTCACTACTCTGCACTCACTACTCACTACTCTGCACTCACTACTCTGCACTCACTACTCTTCACTCACTACTCTGCACTCACTACTCAGAACTCACTACTCTGCACTCACTACTCACTACTCTGCACTCACTACTCACTACTCTGCACTCACTACTCACTACTCTGCACTCACTACTCTGCACTCACTACTCACTACTCTACACTCACTACTCACTACTCTGCACTCACTACTCTGCACTCAGTACTCACTACTCTGCATTCACTACTCTGCACTCGCTACTCTGCACTCACTACTCTGCACTCACTACTCTGCACTCACTACTCTGCACTCACTACTCACTACTCTGCACTCACTACTCTGCACTCACTACTCTGCACTCACTACTCACTACTCTGCACTCTGCACTCACTACTCTGCACTCACTACTCACTACTCTGCACTCACTACTCACTACTCTGCACTCACTACTAACTACTCTGCACTCACTACTCACTACTCTGCACTCACTACTCACTACTCTGCACTCACTACTCACTACTCTGCACTCACTACTCTGCACTCACTACTCGCTACTCTGCACTCACTACTCACTACTCTGCACTCACTACTCTGCACTCATTACTCACTACTCTGCATTCACTACTCTGCACTCACTACTCTGCACTCACTACTCTGCACTCACTACTCTGCACTCACTACTCACTACTCTGCACTCACCACTCTGCACTCACTACTCTGCACTCACTACTCTGCACTCACTACTCACTACTCTGCACTCACTACTCACTACTCTGCACTCACTACTCACTACTCTGCACTCACTACTCTGCACTCACTACTCTGCACTCCCTACTCTGCACTCACTACTCTGCACTCACTACTCACTACTCTGCACTCACTACTCAGAACTCACTACTCTGCACTCACTACTCACTACTCTGCACTCACTACTCACTACTCTGCACTCACTACTCACTACTCTGCACTCACTACTCTGCACTCACTACTCTGCACTCACTACTCTGCACTCACTACTCTGCACTCACTACTCACTACTCTGCACTCACTACTCACTACTCTGCACTCACTACTCACTACTCTGCACTCACTACTCACTACTCTGCACTCACTACTCACTACTCTGCACTCACTACTCACTACTCTGCACTCACTACTCTGCACTCACTACTCACTACTCTGCACTCACTACTCTGCACTCACTACTCACTACTCTGCACTCACTACTCACTACTCTGCACTCACTACTCTGCACTCACTACTCTGCACTCACTACTCTGCACTCACTACTCACTACTCTGCACTCACTACTCTGCACTCACTACTCTGCACTCACTACTCTGCACTCATTACTCACTACTCTGCACCCTGCACTCACTACTCTGCACTCACTACTCACTACTCTACACTCACATCTCACTACTCTACACTCACTACTCACTACTCTGCACTCACTACTCTGCACTCACTACTCTGCACTCACTACTCACTACTCTGCACTCACTACTCACTACTCTGCACTCACTACTCTGCACTCACTACTCAGAACTCACTACTCTGCACTCACTACTCAGTACTCTGCACTCACTACTCACTACTCTGCACTCACTACTCACTACTCTGCACTCACTACTCTGCACTCACTACTCACTACTCTGCACTCACTACTCACTACTCTGCACTCACTACTCACTACTCTGCACTCACTACTCTGCACTCACTACTCACTACTCTGCACTCACTACTCACTACTCTGCACTCACTACTCTGCACTCACTACTCTGCACTCACTACTCTGCACTCACTACTCTGCACTCACTACTCTGCACTCACTACTCACTACTCTGCACTCACTACTCTGCACTCACTACTCTGCACTCACTACTCTGCACTCATTACTCACTACTCTGCACCCTGCACTCACTACTCTGCACTCACTACTCACTACTCTGCACTCACTGCTCACTTCTCTGCACTCACTACTCACTACTCTGCACTCACTACTCTGCACTCACTACTCTGCACTCACTACTCACTACTCTGCACTCACTACTCAGAACTCACTACTCTGCACTCACTACTCACTACTCTGCACTCACTACTCTGCACTCACTGCTCACTACTCTGCACTCACTACTCTGCACTCACTACTCTGCACTCACTACTCACTACTCTGCACTCACTACTCTGCACTCACTACTCTGCACTCACTACTCACTACTCTGCACTCACTACTCACTACTCTGCACTCACTACTCTGCACTCACTACTCACTACTCTGCACTCACTACTCTGCACTCACTACTCTGCACTCACTACTCACTACTCTGCACTCACTACTCACTACTCTGCACTCACTACTCTGCACTCACTACTCACTACTCTGCACTCACTACTCACTACTCTGCACTCACTACTCTGCACTCACTACTCTGCACTCACTACTCTGCACTTACTACTCACTACTCTGCACTCACTACTCTGCACTCACTACTCACTACTCTGCACTCACTACTCTGCACTCACTACTCACTACACTGCACTCACTACTCACTACTCTGCACTCACTCCTCTGCACTCACTACTCACTACTCTGCACTCACTATTCTGTACTCACTACTCTGCACTCACTACTCTGCACTCACTACTCTGCACTCACTACTCTGCACTCACTACTCACTACTCACTACTCTGCACTCACTACTCACTACTCTGCACTCACTACTCACTACTCTGCACTCACTACTCTGCACTCACTACTCTGCACTCACTACTCTGCACTCACTACTCTGCACTCACTACTCTGCACTCACTACTCTGCACTCACTACTCTTCACTCACTACTCTGCACTCACTACTCAGAACTCACTACTCTGCACTCACTACTCACTACTCACTACTCTGCACTCACTACTCACTACTCTGCACTCACTACTCACTACTCTGCACTCACTACTCTGCACTCACTACTCACTACTCTGCACTCACTACTCTGCACTCACTACTCACTACTCTGCATTCACTACTCTGCACTCGCTACTCTGCACTCACTACTCTGCACTCACTACTCTGCACTCACTACTCACTACTCTGCACTCACTACTCTGCACTCACTACTCTGCACTCACTACTCACTACTCTGCACTCTGCACTCACTACTCTGCACTCACTACTCACTACTCTGCACTCACTACTCACTACTCTGCACTCACTACTCACTACTCTGCACTCACTACTCTGCACTCACTACTCTTCACTCACTACTCACTACTCTGCACTCACTACTCAGAACTCACTACTCTGGACTCACTACTCACTACTCTGCACTCACTACTCACTACTCTGAACTCACTACTCACTACTCTGCACTCACTACTCACTACTCTGCACTCACTACTCTACACTCACTACTCTGCACTCACTACTCTACACTCACTACTCTGCACTCACTACTCTGCACTCACTACTCTGCACTCACTACTCTGCACTCACCACTCACTACTCTGCACTCACTACTCACTACTCTGCACTCACTACTCTGCACTCACTACTCTGCACTCACTACTCTGCACTCACTACTCTGCACTCACTACTCTGCACTCACTACTCTGCACTCACTACTCTGCACTCACTACTCACTACTCTGCACTCACTACTCTGCACTCACTACTCTGCACTCACTACTCTGCACTCACTACTCTGCACTCACTACTCTGCACTCACTACTCTGCACTCACTACTCTGCACTCACTACTCACTACTCTGCACTCACTACTCTGCACTCACTACTCTGCACTCACTACTCTGCACTCATTACTCACTACTCTGCACCCTGCACTCACTACTCTGCACTCACTACTCACTACTCTGCACTCACTGCTCACTACTCTGCACTCACTACTCTGCACTCACTACTCTGCACTCACTACTCTGCACTCACTACTCACTACTCTGCACTCACTACTCTGCACTCACTACTCACTACTCTGCACTCACTACTCTGCACTCACTACTCTGCACTCACTACTCTGCACTCATTACTCACTACTCTGCACCCTGCACTCACTACTCTGCACTCACTACTCACTACTCTGCACTCACTGCTCACTACTCTGCACTCACTACTCACTACTCTGCACTCACTACTCACTACTCTGCACTCACTACTCTGCACTCACTACTCAGAACTCACTACTCTGGACTCACTACTCACTACTCTGCACTCACTACTCACTACTCTGAACTCACTACTCACTACTCTGCACTCACTACTCACTACTCTGCACTCACTACTCTACACTCACTACTCTGCACTCACTACTCTACACTCACTACTCTGCACTCACTACTCTGCACTCACTACTCTGCACTCACTACTCTGCACTCACTACTCTGCACTCACCACTCACTACTCTGCACTCACTACTCACTACTCTGCACTCACTACTCTGCACTCACTACTCACTACTCTGCACTCACTACTCACTACTCTGCACTCACTACTCACTACTCTGCACTCACTACTCTGCACTCACTACTCAGAACTCACTACTCTGCACTCACTACTCACTACTCTGCACTCACTACTCATTACTCTGCACTCACTACTCACTACTCTGCACTCACTACTCTGCACTCACTACTCAGAACTCACTACTCTGCACTCACTACTCACTACTCTGCACTCACTACTCACTACTCTGCACTCACTACTCACTACTCTGCACTCACTACTCTGCACTCACTACTCTGCACTCACTACTCACTACTCTGCACTCACTACTCTGCACTCACTACTCTGCACTCACTACTCACTACTCTGCACTCACTACTCACTACTCTGCACTCACTACTCTGCACTCACTACTCACTACTCTGCACTCACTACTCACTACTCTGCACTCACTACTCTGCACTCACTACTCTGCACTCACTACTCACTACTCTGCACTCACTAATCTGCACTCACTACTCACTACTCTGCACTCACTACTCTGCACTCACTACTCACTACACTGCACTCACTCCTCACTACTCTGCACTCACTACTCACTACTCTGCACTCACTACTCTGCACTCACTACTCACTACTCTGCACTCAATACTCTGCACTCACTACTCTGCACTCACTACTCTGCACTCACTACTCACTACTCTGCACTCACTACTCACTACTCTGCACTCACTACTCTGCACTCACTACTCTGCACTCACTACTCACTACTCTGCACTCACTAATCTGCACTCACTACTCACTACTCTGCACTCACTACTCTGCACTCACTACTCACTACACTGCACTCACTCCTCACTACTCTGCACTCACTACTCACTACTCTGCACTCACTACTCTGCACTCACTACTCACTACTCTGCACTCAATACTCTGCACTCACTACTCTGCACTCACTACTCTGCATTCACTACTCCGCACTCACTACTCTGCACTCACTACTCTGCACTCACTACTCTGCACTCACTACTCTGCACTCACCACTCACTACTCTGCACTCACTACTCACTACTCTGCACTCACTACTCTGCACTCACTACTCTGCACTCACTACTCTGCACTCACTACTCTGCACTCACTACTCACTACTCTGCACTCACTACTCTGCACTCACTACTCTGCACTCACTACTCTGCACTCACTACTCAGAACTCACTACTCTGCACTCACTACTCACTACTCTGCACTCACTACTAACTACTCTGCACTCACTACTCACTACTCTGTACTCACTACTCTGCACTCACTACTCTGCACTCACTACTCACTACTCTGCACTCACTACTCACTACTCTGCACTCACTACTCACTACTCTGCACTCACTACTCACTACTCTGCACTCACTACTCTGCACTCACTACTCACTACTCTGCACTCACTACTCACTACTCTGCACTCACTACTCTGCACTCAGTACTCACTACTCTGCATTCACTACTCTGCACTCGCTACTCTGCACTCACTACTCTGCACTCCCTACTCTGCACTCACTACTCTGCACTCACTACTCACTACTCTGCACTCACTACTCACTACTCTGCACTCACTACTTTGCACTCACTACTCTGCACTCACTACTCTGCACTCACTACTCTGCACTCACTACTCACTACTCTGCACTCACTACTCTGCACTCACTACTCTGCACTCACTACTCTGCACTCACTACTCAGAACTCACTACTCTGCACTCACTACTCACTACTCTGCACTCACTACTAACTACTCTGCACTCACTACTCACTACTCTGTACTCACTACTCACTACTCTGCACTCACTACTCTGCACTCACTACTCACTACTCTGCACTCACTACTCACTACTCCGCACTCACTACTCTGCACTCACTACTCACTACTCTGCATTCACTACTCTGCACTCACTACTCTGCACTCACTACTCTGCACTCACTACTCTGCACTCACTACTCACTACTCTGCACTCACTACTCTGCACTCACCACTCTGCACTCACTACTCTGCACTCACTACTCTGCACTCACTACTCACTACTCTGCACTCACTACTCACTACTCTGCACTCACTACTCTGCACTCACTACTCTGCACTCACTACTCTGCACTCACTACTCTGCACTCACTACTCACTACTCTGCACTCACTACTCACTACTCTGCACTCACTACTCACTACTCTGCACTCACTACTCTGCACTCACTACTCTGCACTCACTACTCTGCACTCACTACTCTGCACTCACTACTCTGCACTCACTACTCTGCACTCACTACTCACTACTCTGCACTCACTACTCACTACTCTGCACTCACTACTCTGCACTCACTACTCACTACTCTGCACTCACTACTCTGCACTCACTACTCACTACTCTGCACTCACTACTCACTACTCTGCACTCACTACTCACTACTCTGCACTCACTACTCTGCACTCACTACTCTGCACTCACTACTCACTACTCTGCACTCACTACTCTGCACTCGTTACTCACTACTCTGCACTCTGCACTCACTACTCTGCACTCACTACTCACTACTCTGCACTCACTACTCACTACTCTGCACTCACTACTCACTACTCACTACTCTGCACTCACTACTCTGCACTCACTACTCTGCACTCACTACTCACTACTCTGCACTCACTACTCAGAACTCACTACTCTGCACTCACTACTCACTACTCTGCACTCACTACTCTGCACTCACTACTCACTACTCTGCACTCACTACTCTGCACTCACTACTCACTACTCTGCACTCACTACTCTGCACTCACTACTCACTACTCTGCACTCACTACTCACTACACTGCACTCACTACTCTGCACTCACTACTCACTACTCTGCACTCACTACTCTGCACTCACTACTCACTACTCTGCACTCACTACTCACTACTCTGCACTCACTACTCTGCACTCACTACTCACTACTCTGCACTCACTACTCACTACTCTGCACTCACTACTCTGCACTCACTACTCTGCACTCACTACTCTGCACTCACTTCTCACTACTCTGCACTCACTACTCTGCACTCACTACTCACTAGTCTGCACTCACTACTCTGCACTCACTACTCACTACACTGCACTCACTACTCTGCACTCACTACTCTGCACTCACTTCTCACTACTCTGCACTCACTACTCTGTACTCACTACTCTGCACTCACTACTCTGCACTCACTACTCTGCACTCACTACTCTGCACTCACTACTCACTACTCTGCACTCACTACTCACTACTCTGCACTCACTACTCACTACTCTGCACTCACTACTCACTACTCTGCACTCACTACTCTGCACTCACTACTCTGCACTCACTACTCTGCACTCACTACTCTGCACTCACTACTCACTACTCTGCACTCACTACTCAGAACTCACTACTCTGCACTCACTACTCAGAACTCACTACTCTGCACTCACTACTCACTACTCTGCACTCACTACTCACTACTCTGCACTCACTACTCACTACTCTGCACTCACTACTCTGCACTCACTACTCACTACTCTACACTCACTACTCACTACTCTGCACTCACTACTCTGCACTCAGTACTCACTACTCTGCATTCACTACTCTGCACTCGCTACTCTGCACTCACTACTCTGCACTCACTACTCTGCACTCACTACTCACTACTCTGCACTCACTACTCACTACTCTGCACTCACTACTCTGCACTCACTACTCACTACTCTACACTCACTACTCACTACTCTGCACTCACTACTCTGCACTCAGTACTCACTACTCTGCATTCACTACTCTGCACTCGCTACTCTGCACTCACTACTCTGCACTCACTACTCTGCACTCACTACTCTGCACTCACTACTCTGCACTCACTACTCGCTACTCTGCACTCACTACTCACTACTCTGCACTCACTACTCTGCACTCATTACTCACTACTCTGCATTCACTACTCTGCACTCACTACTCTGCACTCACTACTCTGCACTCACTACTCTGCACTCACTACTCACTACTCTGCACTCACCACTCTGAACTCACTACTCTGCACTCACTACTCTGCACTCACTACTCACTACTCTGCACTCACTACTCACTACTCTGCACTCACTACTCACTACTCTGCACTCACTACTCTGCACTCACTACTCTGCACTCCCTACTCTGCACTCACTACTCTGCACTCACTACTCACTACTCTGCACTCACTACTCAGAACTCACTACTCTGCACTCACTACTCACTACTCTGCACTCACTACTCACTACTCTGCACTCACTACTCTGCACTCACTACTCTGCACTCACTACTCTGCACTCACTACTCACTACTCTGCACTCACTACTCACTACTCTGCACTCACTACTCTGCACTCACTACTCACTACTCTGCACTCACTACTCAGAACTCAGTACTCTGCACTCACTACTCACTACTCTGCACTCACTACTCACTACTCTGCACTCACTACTCACTACTCTGTACTCACTACTCTGCACTCACTACTCACTACTCTGCACTCACTACTCACTACTCTGCACTCACTACTCACTACTCTGCACTCACTACTCTGCACTCACTACTCACTACTCTGCACTCACTACTCACTACTCTGCACTCACTACTCTGCACTCACTACTCTGCACTCACTACTCTGCACTCACTACTCTGCACTCACTACTCTGCACTCACTACTCACTACTCTGCACTCACTACTCTGCACTCACTACTCTGCACTCACTACTCTGCACTCACTACTCTGCACTCATTACTCACTACTCTGCACCCTGCACTCACTACTCTGCACTCACTACTCACTACTCTGCACTCACTGCTCACTACTCTACACTCACTACTCACTACTCTGCACTCACTACTCTGCACTCACTACTCTGCACTCACTACTCACTACTCTGCACTCACTACTCACTACTCTGCACTCACTACTCTGCACTCACTACTCAGAACTCACTACTCTGCACTCACTACTCAGTACTCTGCACTCACTACTCACTACTCTGCACTCACTACTCACTACTCTGCACTCACTACTCTGCACTCACTACTCACTACTCTGCACTCACTACTCACTACTCTGCACTCACTACTCACTACTCTGCACTCACTACTCTGCACTCACTACTCACTACTCTGCACTCACTACTCTGCACTCACTACTCTGCACTCACTACTCTGCACTCACTACTCTGCACTCACTACTCTGCACTCACTACTCACTACTCTGCACTCACTACTCTGCACTCACTACTCTGCACTCACTACTCTGCACTCATTACTCACTACTCTGCACCCTGCACTCACTACTCTGCACTCACTACTCACTACTCTGCACTCACTGCTCACTACTCTGCACTCACTACTCACTACTCTGCACTCACTACTCTGCACTCACTACTCTGCACTCACTACTCACTACTCTGCACTCACTACTCAGAACTCACTACTCTGCACTCACTACTCACTACTCTGCACTCACTACTCTGCACTCACTGCTCACTACTCTGCACTCACTACTCTGCACTCACTACTCTGCACTCACTACTCACTACTCTGCACTCACTACTCTGCACTCACTACTCTGCACTCACTACTCACTACTCTGCACTCACTACTCACTACTCTGCACTCACTACTCACTACTCTGCACTCACTACTCTGCACTCACTACTCACTACTCTGCACTCACTACTCTGTACTCACTACTCTGCACTCACTACTCACTACTCTGCACTCACTACTCACTACTCTGCACTCACTACTCTGCACTCACTACTCACTACTCTGCACTCACTACTCACTACTCTGCACTCACTACTCTGCACTCACTACTCTGCACTCACTACTCTGCACTTACTACTCACTACTCTGCACTCACTACTCTGCACTCACTACTCACTACTCTGCACTCACTACTCTGCACTCACTACTCTGCACTCACTACTCACTACTCTGCACTCTGCACTCACTACTCTGCACTTACTACTCACTACTCTGCACTCACTACTCTGCACTCACTACTCACTACTCTGCACTCACTACTCTGCACTCACTACTCTGCACTCACTACTCACTACTCTGCACTCTGCACTCACTACTCTGCACTCACTACTCACTACTCTGCACTCACTACTCACTACTCTGCACTCACTACTCACTACTCTGCACTCACTACTCTGCACTCACTACTCTTCACTCACTACTCACTACTCTGCACTCACTACTCAGAACTCACTACTCTGGACTCACTACTCACTACTCTGCACTCACTACTCACTACTCTGAACTCACTACTCACTACTCTGCACTCACTACTCACTACTCTGCACTCACTACTCTGCACTCACTACTCTACACTCACTACTCTGCACTCACTACTCTGCACTCACTACTCTGCACTCACCACTCACTACTCTGCACTCACTACTCACTACTCTGCACTCACTACTCTGCACTCACTACTCTGCACTCACTACTCACTACTCTGCACTCACTACTCACTACTCTGCACTCACTACTCTGCACTCACTACTCACTACTCTGCACTCACTACTCTGCACTCACTACTCAGAACTCACTACTCTGCACTCACTACTCACTACTCTGCACTCACTACTCTGCACTCACTACTCAGAACTCACTACTCTGCACTCACTACTCACTACTCTGCACTCACTACTCACTACTCTGCACTCACTACTCTGCACTCACTACTCTACACTCACTACTCTGCACTCACTACTCTGCACTCACTACTCAGAACTCACTACTCAGAACTCACTACTCTGCACTCACTACTCACTACTCTGCACTCACTACTCACTACTCTGCACTCACTACTCTGCACTCACTACTCACTACTCTGCACTCACTACTCTGCACTCACTACTCAGAACTCACTACTCTGCACTCACTACTCTGCACTCACTACTCACTACTCTGCACTCACTACTCTGCACTCACTACTCTGCACTCACTACTCTGCACTCATTACTCACTACTCTGCACCCTGCACTCACTACTCTGCACTCACTACTCACTACTCTGCACTCACTGCTCACTACTCTGCACTCACTACTCACTACTCTGCACTCACTACTCTGCACTCACTACTCTGCACTCACTACTCACTACTCTGCACTCACTACTCACTACTCTGCACTCACTACTCTGCACTCACTACTCAGAACTCACTACTCTGGACTCACTACTCACTACTCTGCACTCACTACTCACTACTCTGAACTCACATCTCACTACTCTGCACTCACTACTCACTACTCTGCACTCACTACTCTACACTCACTACTCTGCACTCACTACTCTACACTCACTACTCTGCACTCACTACTCTGCACTCACTACTCTGCACTCACTACTCTGCACTCACTACTCTGCACTCACCACTCACTACTCTGCACTCACTACTCACTACTCTGCACTCACTACTCTGCACTCACTACTCTGCACTCACTACTCACTACTCTGCACTCACTACTCACTACTCTGCACTCACTACTCTGCACTCACTACTCACTACTCTGCACTCACTACTCTGCACTCACTACTCAGAACTCACTACTCTGCACTCACTACTCACTACTCTGCACTCACTACTCATTACTCTGCACTCACTACTCACTACTCTGCACTCACTACTCTGCACTCACTACTCAGAACTCACTACTCTGCACTCACTACTCACTACTCTGCACTCACTACTCACTACTCTGCACTCACTACTCACTACTCTGCACTCACTACTCTGCACTCACTACTCTGCACTCACTACTCACTACTCTGCACTCACTACTCTGCACTCACTACTCTGCACTCACTACTCACTACTCTGCACTCACTACTCACTACTCTGCACTCACTACTCTGCACTCACTACTCACTACTCTGCACTCACTACTCACTACTCTGCACTCACTACTCTGCACTCACTACTCTGCACTCACTACTCACTACTCTGCACTCACTAATCTGCACTCACTACTCACTACTCTGCACTCACTACTCTGCACTCACTACTCACTACACTGCACTCACTCCTCACTACTCTGCACTCACTACTCACTACTCTGCACTCACTACTCTGCACTCACTACTCACTACTCTGCACTCAATACTCTGCACTCACTACTCTGCACTCACTACTCTGCACTCACTACTCACTACTCTGCACTCACTACTCACTACTCTGCACTCACTACTCTGCACTCACTACTCTGCACTCACTACTCACTACTCTGCACTCACTAATCTGCACTCACTACTCACTACTCTGCACTCACTACTCTGCACTCACTACTCACTACACTGCACTCACTCCTCACTACTCTGCACTCACTACTCACTACTCTGCACTCACTACTCTGCACTCACTACTCACTACTCTGCACTCAATACTCTGCACTCACTACTCTGCACTCACTACTCTGCATTCACTACTCCGCACTCACTACTCTGCACTCACTACTCTGCACTCACTACTCTGCACTCACTACTCTGCACTCACCACTCACTACTCTGCACTCACTACTCACTACTCTGCACTCACTACTCTGCACTCACTACTCTGCACTCACTACTCTGCACTCACTACTCTGCACTCACTACTCACTACTCTGCACTCACTACTCTGCACTCACTACTCTGCACTCACTACTCTGCACTCACTACTCAGAACTCACTACTCTGCACTCACTACTCACTACTCTGCACTCACTACTAACTACTCTGCACTCACTACTCACTACTCTGTACTCACTACTCTGCACTCACTACTCTGCACTCACTACTCACTACTCTGCACTCACTACTCACTACTCTGCACTCACTACTCACTACTCTGCACTCACTACTCACTACTCTGCACTCACTACTCTGCACTCACTACTCACTACTCTGCACTCACTACTCACTACTCTGCACTCACTACTCTGCACTCAGTACTCACTACTCTGCATTCACTACTCTGCACTCGCTACTCTGCACTCACTACTCTGCACTCCCTACTCTGCACTCACTACTCTGCACTCACTACTCACTACTCTGCACTCACTACTCACTACTCTGCACTCACTACTTTGCACTCACTACTCTGCACTCACTACTCTGCACTCACTACTCTGCACTCACTACTCACTACTCTGCACTCACTACTCTGCACTCACTACTCTGCACTCACTACTCTGCACTCACTACTCAGAACTCACTACTCTGCACTCACTACTCACTACTCTGCACTCACTACTAACTACTCTGCACTCACTACTCACTACTCTGTACTCACTACTCACTACTCTGCACTCACTACTCTGCACTCACTACTCACTACTCTGCACTCACTACTCACTACTCCGCACTCACTACTCTGCACTCACTACTCACTACTCTGCATTCACTACTCTGCACTCACTACTCTGCACTCACTACTCTGCACTCACTACTCTGCACTCACTACTCACTACTCTGCACTCACTACTCTGCACTCACCACTCTGCACTCACTACTCTGCACTCACTACTCTGCACTCACTACTCACTACTCTGCACTCACTACTCACTACTCTGCACTCACTACTCTGCACTCACTACTCTGCACTCACTACTCTGCACTCACTACTCTGCACTCACTACTCACTACTCTGCACTCACTACTCACTACTCTGCACTCACTACTCACTACTCTGCACTCACTACTCTGCACTCACTACTCTGCACTCACTACTCTGCACTCACTACTCTGCACTCACTACTCTGCACTCACTACTCACTACTCTGCACTCACTACTCACTACTCTGCACTCACTACTCTGCACTCACTACTCACTACTCTGCACTCACTACTCTGCACTCACTACTCACTACTCTGCACTCACTACTCACTACTCTGCACTCACTACTCACTACTCTGCACTCACTACTCTGCACTCACTACTCTGCACTCACTACTCACTACTCTGCACTCACTACTCTGCACTCGTTACTCACTACTCTGCACTCTGCACTCACTACTCTGCACTCACTACTCACTACTCTGCACTCACTACTCACTACTCTGCACTCACTACTCACTACTCACTACTCTGCACTCACTACTCTGCACTCACTACTCTGCACTCACTACTCACTACTCTGCACTCACTACTCAGAACTCACTACTCTGCACTCACTACTCACTACTCTGCACTCACTACTCTGCACTCACTACTCACTACTCTGCACTCACTACTCTGCACTCACTACTCACTACTCTGCACTCACTACTCTGCACTCACTACTCACTACTCTGCACTCACTACTCACTACTCTGCACTCACTACTCTGCACTCACTACTCACTACTCTGCACTCACTACTCTGCACTCACTACTCACTACTCTGCACTCACTACTCACTACTCTGCACTCACTACTCTGCACTCACTACTCACTACTCTGCACTCACTACTCACTACTCTGCACTCACTACTCTGCACTCACTACTCTGCACTCACTACTCTGCACTCACTTCTCACTACTCTGCACTCACTACTCTGCACTCACTACTCACTAGTCTGCACTCACTACTCTGCACTCACTACTCACTACACTGCACTCACTACTCTGCACTCACTACTCTGCACTCACTTCTCACTACTCTGCACTCACTACTCTGTACTCACTACTCTGCACTCACTACTCTGCACTCACTACTCTGCACTCACTACTCTGCACTCACTACTCACTACTCTGCACTCACTACTCACTACTCTGCACTCACTACTCACTACTCTGCACTCACTACTCACTACTCTGCACTCACTACTCTGCACTCACTACTCTGCACTCACTACTCTGCACTCACTACTCTGCACTCACTACTCACTACTCTGCACTCACTACTCTTCACTCACTACTCTGCACTCACTACTCAGAACTCACTACTCTGCACTCACTACTCACTACTCTGCACTCACTACTCACTACTCTGCACTCACTACTCACTACTCTGCACTCACTACTCTGCACTCACTACTCACTACTCTACACTCACTACTCACTACTCTGCACTCACTACTCTGCACTCAGTACTCACTACTCTGCATTCACTACTCTGCACTCGCTACTCTGCACTCACTACTCTGCACTCACTACTCTGCACTCACTACTCACTACTCTGCACTCACTACTCACTACTCTGCACTCACTACTCTGCACTCACTACTCACTACTCTACACTCACTACTCACTACTCTGCACTCACTACTCTGCACTCAGTACTCACTACTCTGCATTCACTACTCTGCACTCGCTACTCTGCACTCACTACTCTGCACTCACTACTCTGCACTCACTACTCTGCACTCACTACTCTGCACTCACTACTCGCTACTCTGCACTCACTACTCACTACTCTGCACTCACTACTCTGCACTCATTACTCACTACTCTGCATTCACTACTCTGCACTCACTACTCTGCACTCACTACTCTGCACTCACTACTCTGCACTCACTACTCACTACTCTGCACTCACCACTCTGAACTCACTACTCTGCACTCACTACTCTGCACTCACTACTCACTACTCTGCACTCACTACTCACTACTCTGCACTCACTACTCACTACTCTGCACTCACTACTCTGCACTCACTACTCTGCACTCCCTACTCTGCACTCACTACTCTGCACTCACTACTCACTACTCTGCACTCACTACTCAGAACTCACTACTCTGCACTCACTACTCACTACTCTGCACTCACTACTCACTACTCTGCACTCACTACTCTGCACTCACTACTCTGCACTCACTACTCTGCACTCACTACTCACTACTCTGCACTCACTACTCACTACTCTGCACTCACTACTCTGCACTCACTACTCACTACTCTGCACTCACTACTCAGAACTCAGTACTCTGCACTCACTACTCACTACTCTGCACTCACTACTCACTACTCTGCACTCACTACTCACTACTCTGTACTCACTACTCTGCACTCACTACTCACTACTCTGCACTCACTACTCACTACTCTGCACTCACTACTCACTACTCTGCACTCACTACTCTGCACTCACTACTCACTACTCTGCACTCACTACTCACTACTCTGCACTCACTACTCTGCACTCACTACTCTGCACTCACTACTCTGCACTCACTACTCTGCACTCACTACTCACTACTCTGCACTCACTACTCTGCACTCACTACTCTGCACTCACTACTCTGCACTCACTACTCTGCACTCATTACTCACTACTCTGCACCCTGCACTCACTACTCTGCACTCACTACTCACTACTCTGCACTCACTGCTCACTACTCTACACTCACTACTCACTACTCTGCACTCACCACTCTGCACTCACTACTCTGCACTCACTACTCACTACTCTGCACTCACTACTCACTACTCTGCACTCACTACTCTGCACTCACTACTCAGAACTCACTACTCTGCACTCACTACTCAGTACTCTGCACTCACTACTCACTACTCTGCACTCACTACTCACTACTCTGCACTCACTACTCTGCACTCACTACTCACTACTCTGCACTCACTACTCACTACTCTGCACTCACTACTCACTACTCTGCACTCACTACTCTGCACTCACTACTCACTACTCTGCACTCACTACTCACTACTCTGCACTCACTACTCTGCACTCACTACTCTGCACTCACTACTCTGCACTCACTACTCTGCACTCACTACTCTGCACTCACTACTCACTACTCTGCACTCACTACTCTGCACTCACTACTCTGCACTCACTACTCTGCACTCATTACTCACTACTCTGCACCCTGCACTCACTACTCTGCACTCACTACTCACTACTCTGCACTCACTGCTCACTACTCTGCACTCACTACTCACTACTCTGCACTCACTACTCTGCACTCACTACTCTGCACTCACTACTCACTACTCTGCACTCACTACTCAGAACTCACTACTCTGCACTCACTACTCACTACTCTGCACTCACTACTCTGCACTCACTGCTCACTACTCTGCACTCACTACTCTGCACTCACTACTCTGCACTCACTACTCACTACTCTGCACTCACTACTCTGCACTCACTACTCTGCACTCACTACTCACTACTCTGCACTCACTACTCACTACTCTGCACTCACTACTCACTACTCTGCACTCACTACTCTGCACTCACTACTCACTACTCTGCACTCACTACTCTGTACTCACTACTCTGCACTCACTACTCACTACTCTGCACTCACTACTCACTACTCTGCACTCACTACTCTGCACTCACTACTCACTACTCTGCACTCACTACTCACTACTCTGCACTCACTACTCTGCACTCACTACTCTGCACTCACTACTCTGCACTTACTACTCACTACTCTGCACTCACTACTCTGCACTCACTACTCACTACTCTGCACTCACTACTCTGCACTCACTACTCTGCACTCACTACTCACTACTCTGCACTCTGCACTCACTACTCTGCACTTACTACTCACTACTCTGCACTCACTACTCTGCACTCACTACTCACTACTCTGCACTCACTACTCTGCACTCACTACTCTGCACTCACTACTCACTACTCTGCACTCTGCACTCACTACTCTGCACTCACTACTCACTACTCTGCACTCACTACTCACTACTCTGCACTCACTACTCACTACTCTGCACTCACTACTCTGCACTCACTACTCTTCACTCACTACTCACTACTCTGCACTCACTACTCAGAACTCACTACTCTGGACTCACTACTCACTACTCTGCACTCACTACTCACTACTCTGAACTCACTACTCACTACTCTGCACTCACTACTCACTACTCTGCACTCACTACTCTGCACTCACTACTCTACACTCACTACTCTGCACTCACTACTCTGCACTCACTACTCTGCACTCACCACTCACTACTCTGCACTCACTACTCACTACTCTGCACTCACTACTCTGCACTCACTACTCTGCACTCACTACTCACTACTCTGCACTCACTACTCACTACTCTGCACTCACTACTCTGCACTCACTACTCACTACTCTGCACTCACTACTCTGCACTCACTACTCAGAACTCACTACTCTGCACTCACTACTCACTACTCTGCACTCACTACTCATTACTCTGCACTCACTACTCACTACTCTGCACTCACTACTCTGCACTCACTACTCAGAACTCACTACTCTGCACTCACTACTCACTACTCTGCACTCACTACTCACTACTCTGCACTCACTACTCTGCACTCACTACTCTACACTCACTACTCTGCACTCACTACTCTGCACTCACTACTCTGCACTCACTACTCACTACTCTGCACTCACTACTCACTACTCTGCACTCACTACTCTGCACTCACTACTCAGAACTCACTACTCAGAACTCACTACTCTGCACTCACTACTCACTACTCTGCACTCACTACTCACTACTCTGCACTCACTACTCACTACTCTGCACTCACTACTCTGCACTCACTACTCACTACTCTGCACTCACTACTCTGCACTCACTACTCTGCACTCACTACTCTGCACTCACTACTCTGCACTCACTACTCTGCACTCATTACTCACTACTCACTACTCTGCACTCACTACTCTGCACTCACTACTCACTACTCTGCACTCACTACTCACTACTCTGCACTCACTACTCTGCACTCACTACTCTGCACTCACTACTCACTGCTCTGCACTCACTACTCTGCACTCACTACTCTGCACTCATTACTCACTTCTCTGCACTCTGCACTCACTACTCTGCACTCACTACTCACTACTCTGCACTCACTACTCACTACTCTGCACTCACTACTCTGCACTCACTACTCTGCACTCACTACTCAGAACTCACTACTCTGCACTCACTACTCACTACTCTGCACTCACTACTCACTACTCTGCACTCACTACTCACTACTCTGCACTCACTACTCTGCACTCACTACTCACTACTCTGCACTCACTACTCTGCACTCACTACTCTGCACTCACTACTCACTACTCTGCACTCACTACTCTGCACTCACTACTCTGCACTCACTACTCTGCACTCACTACTCAGAACTCACTACTCTGCACTCACTACTCACTACTCTGCACTCACTACTCACTACTCTGCACTCACTACTCACTACTCTGCACTCACTACTCTGCACTCACTACTCACTACTCTGCACTCACTACTCTGCACTCACTACTCTGCACTCACTACTCACTACTCTGCACTCACTACTCTGCACTCACTACTCTGCACTCATTACTCACTACTCACTACTCTGCACTCACTACTCTGCACTCACTACTCACTACTCTGCACTCACTACTCACTACTCTGCACTCACTACTCTGCACTCACTACTCTGCACTCACTACTCACTACTCTGCACTCACTACTCTGCACTCACTACTCTGCACTCATTACTCACTACTCTGCACTCTGCACTCACTACTCTGCACTCACTACTCACTACTCTGCACTCACTACTCACTACTCTGCACTCACTACTCTGCACTCACTACTCTGCGCTCACTACTCACTACTCTGCACTCACTACTCTGCATTCTCCCTTCCGTAGTGTAAATGCCCTTCACGGCCGGATGCAGTATGTAGGTACTCTCATATATTTCTTGGCACCTACGATGTAAGACTGTGTGTTGGATCTAGGAGGACATATATAGCACAGTTTTGTTTCACTCATTGCACTAGCACTGTGCTTTTATCCTCTCTTCTCCGTTTGATTAAACACATAAGCCAGCATGTAAACATTTGTATTAATGCTTCGCACGAACTGCATCCACAGGTAAACACTTGCTTTTCATTTTTTGGCTTTCATGCACATGTTATTTTTCAGGGTTTTTTCGGTACGTTATTATTTCACACATCTGATTTAAGCTTTTCGATTTTTAGTGCCCATCACAGCTTTAGCATTCATGTTTAACTTCTTTTTATTCGTTCTGTCCACATTATTTTTACTTCCTTGAAGCATGGCACCGTATGAGCAAGTGCGTGCATGGGCGCTGGTGTGTGTCTGTGTGAATGCACGACAGCAGCTGCCCACAGCGAGCGCGATCGCGTGCGCGTGCGCGTTTCAAATCGACAACGCGCTTAGCCGAGACCTAAAAAACTGAGATGAACATCAATAGGTACCCCATGTCAAATATAATCTGCCTAGAAAAGCTGAAATTCTAAATGTATGCAGGTGACACAAATACCTACTGCAAAAACAATGACGGACATAGACTTCAACAGAACAAAAGAAAATCACAGCATCTATGAAACATGCAATGCTGGATACAAAAAGACTTCCCATGCCGAAATAGCAGAAAAACGCGCATTCTGCTTTCAGATTAAAGCCTATTTCCACAAACTCAAACAATTACTCTATAACATAGAATTTCAAGTTAATCAGTGAGCCTTCGAAAATGTGTGAAATGTATGTGCATTAAAATTATATCTCAGAAGAATACTTATAATTAGGGCTCCAGGTTCTTTCATATTAATTTATAACACATTTCTGACTGCAATTATTTATTTCCACTGGAGCTTCTGAGTCCTCGGTCCAGAGGGAGTACCAAATCTTGAGTCCCAACTAGTACTGGGCCCTAGGTCCTCCGGGGATACTGAGCCCTGGGTAACCCAGGGGGTACATGTGGCCCTAGGGTTACTGAATCATAGGTCCCTCAGTGTTACTGAATACTGGGAGTCCCGAGGGGAGGGAATTTAGCCCAAGGTCCCCTGGTGGGTACTGAGCCCTTAGTAGTGGGTCTCCCTGAGGTATGGAGCCCATGGTCCCCCAGGGGTACTGAATATTGGGTTACCCAAGGGTAATGAGCCTTAGGCCCCTGGGGTACCAAATGCTAGGTCCCCCGGGGGTACTGAGCAGTGGGTCCCCTGGGGTTACTAAGCCCCAGGTCCCCCGGGGGTACTGAAAGGTGAGTCTACCAGTAGTATTGATCCCTAGATCCCATGGGTGTATGGAACTCCAGGTCCCCTAGGTATATGATTCCTAGGTCCCACTAGTGGTTATGGTGTAGTTGGTCGTACAAGGGTATGGAGCCCTAGGTCCTCCAGGCATATCAAATATTGGGTGTCCCAAGGGTATTGAGTTCTAGGTTCCCCAGAGGTACTAAGCCCAAGGTCACACGGAGGTTCCGAATATTGGGTCCCTGGGGGCACAAAATCGTAGGTCCCCTTGTGTTGCCAAGCCCTGCGTTACCCAATGTTAACACAGCTCTAGGTGCCCTGAGGATATCAAGTAGTGGATCCCCTGGCTGTACTGAGGCCTTGGTCACCCTGGCATACTAAGGCCTAGGTCCCCTAGAGGTACTGAATATTGGGTGCACCAAGGTACAGATCCCTATGTCCCCCAGAGTTACCAAGTAGTGGGTCCCCCGGGGGTATGAAGCCCTAATTACACCCTGGGGGTACCGAGCTCAAGGTCCCCCTGGGGCACCCAGTCCGTGGCCCTGCAGAGGTATTGAATATAGGGTCACCCACTAAGATCCCCTCAAGCAGCCAAGTCCACTCTGCGTGTACTGAGCTCTAGTTACCCTAGCTGTATTGAGCCCTATGTCTCATAAGGTACCGAGCCCTAAGTCTCCTGAGGGTACATAGTGGTGTGGTGGTGATTGGTGTATATGTTGGGAATCTTGTTTTGGTAGTTGTGAGTAGATGAGCTTGTGACAGTGTTTGCTGGAAGCTATTAATCGCTGAGGAGAGTTGTGACATGGCCAGTGTGGTGTTTGTTTTCTGTATTGTAGTGATGCAGATTGATTTGAGTTGCATGGATCGTACATGTTAGTGGATAATGCCATGTGGTATCTGATATATTGTCGCATTTTGGAACATTGCATTTATTAATTAGTGTGATGTTTGGGATGTCGAAAAGAGGCTGAGGCAGAGCTTTCAGCCGGGAAACAGCAGCGGCAGCAGTCTCAGCGGTCAGGGTGCAGGGCTATGGAGGAGAGTTACGGTCAGGCCTGATGAAGTGGTGGGGAAGTAGATCTGAGCAAGAGTTTTGCTGTAGCCGCTGAACCCCCTCGAAGAACACAGAAGTTTGGGCTGGAGTGAGATCGATGCTTTAGACGTCTGGAGTGTAATTGAGCAGTGTGTAGCGTTCGTGCTGGGCTAGCACTATGTGAGCGGCCGCGTTACGCTAATTAAGACAGGAGCCAGATTTGCTGTCTACACGTGGCTCCGCACTGACTGCCGTAGCCACATCTCTTTATTTATATCATCCCGCGTCTGACGTCACGCGTCAGCGCAGGGATGCTACGTTGGCGCGGGTCAGCTAGACTGCTGCCCTCGCGCCCTGGAACACTACATTCCTTCTAACCTTTATCAAAACAGAACATTTTCAAGATTGCAGTAAATTATAAAATGATGGATCTGTTACCAGTCTGTTAGTGTTCATTCAGGGCATCAGTCCACCAGGAAGTCAGCCAGCTGGGAGGAGGGGGCTGGATTCTGCCGCAGTCCATATCGATACTGGCCTCCCCTGGGTACCATCGCCCTCGGTGTCCCCGGAATTGGAGTGGTGTTTCCTCCAGCCAGAAGAAGCGGGCTTGACATCCTGCTTTCAGGGGTGGCTGGAAACTGAGAGGTGTCTTGGTCCCTCGGGCCTTCTTCCTCCGAGATGTATGGATCAGTTTCTGGCTCCTCTTCCTGCTATGGACTCGGGCTGGGCGGTGTTGCTCCTGGTGAATTGCTCTGGTGTGCTTTCTTGAAGAATGATATGTCTCTGTTAACTGTTTCGGCTCCTCTCTGAGCTGTCACCATGGTGCTGTTCTGGCGAGTGACTGTCCACGGTTGATGTTCGAACGGGAGTCGGAATTTGCTTCCAGGGTAACGGTCTTTGACATAGACCTGATCACTCAGTTGAATCATGGATTCGCGGGCTCCTCGTTGTTTGCTGGCTTGTTCATTGGAGTGAGTTCTATTTGCCAAGGCCTTTTCTTTGCTGGCTCGTTCGGGAACCCACGTGGGGTGGTTCGGGAGAGTATCCTTCACTATCCGGCCCATGGTCGACGCACTAGGTGCTGCCTCTGTTGTGACGTGTGGGGTCATGCGAAATTCTCTCAGGAAGCTGTAAATGGCCTTTTCTAGAGGGGAGCCATCTGCGAGGGCTATGCGGATGGTCTTGTTCAGCGTGCGCATGAACCTCTTGACTTCCCCATTGGCCTGGGGCCAGCGCGGGGTTATTTTGCGTGATGAATTCCCCAGCTATTGAGGTACTCGGCAAATTCCTGTCCTTGGAAGGGCGGTCCGTTGTCAGACTTGACTACTCCAAAGATGCCATGAGTGGCGATAGTCTTCTCGAATTTGGGGATGACTTCCGTGGCCGTTTGGCTCCCTACTATCTCTATCTCCGGATACTTGGTGAAGTCATCAATTATCACGAGCGCGTATCGCCCATCGGGGAGGTGTCCAAAATCTGCACTTACACACTCCCACGGCCTTTGAGGATTGTTTTCAGTCACGACTGGACGAGGGCGGTCTGGCAGCCCCGCTGCCTGACACAAGTTGCATGCTCTGACTGTTTCTTCCACCATCGGGTCCATTCCCTGGAACCACACCTTGGCTCTCAGTCGGCTCTTGGTTTTCACCATGCCTTGGTGTCCTCGATGTGCTAGTTCCACCGCTTGATGGGTTAGGCTGGTGGGCAGGACAAGGTGTGGGCCCCGCAGCTGTCGAGGGACAGTTCTTCTTTGACTCTCAGGATGGATTCCAGGGTTGCTTTCACCAGTGGTGTCCTCTTGCTCGGGGAGTCCTGGATAGGGCGCCAGTTTCCTGACTGGATTGCATCAGGGGCCAGTTGGAGGCATTCGTCATTCTGTGAGGCTTCAATGATGGACTCCAGGCTCATGGGCAGTGGTCGGGACCTTTCTGTCACCAACCGGACATACTCCTCTGTGTCTTCCGCTTCTTCCCTCTCCTTCAGGGTGGCTTCTCGGGGGTGTCTCGATAGGTAGTCTGCGGGGTTTGTTGACCCTGGCTTGTACTCCACCCTGTAGTCATACCCTTGTAGCTGAAGTATCCACTTCTCGATTCTCGGAGGTGGTTTTGATACTGTGCCTTGGAACAGGGGTAAGAGAGGCTTGTGGTCCGTGGTCACCGTGAAGTAGTGGCCGTACAAGTAGACGTGAAAGTGTCGGCAGGCCCAAAGAATGGCTATGGCCTCCCTCTCAATCTGAGAGTACCTCTGCTCCATGTCTGTCAATGAGCGGCTGGCGTAGGCGATGGGTGCCCACTCCCCGTTGCCCTGGAGCTGCGTTAGCACTGCCCCTAGACCGAAGGGACTGGCGTCTACAGCCACATTGGTGGGCTTGGAGGGATCGAAGTATGAGAGGGTGTTGTCCGCCGACAACGCTGCCTTTGTGTCACGGAAAGTTTTTTCTTGTTCTGGGCCCCATTGCCACGTGGTGGCTGATTTGGTCAGTTCTCGAAGTGGTTTGGTGAGGTTGGAGAGATCAGGGATGAAAGTTCACCATCCCCAGGAAACTCCTTGCTTCTGAGACGTTCGTTGGGGCCGGGGCCTCTTGGACATCCTTTACCTTGTCTGGGTCCGGCGCTACTCCGTGGTCCGAGAAGGTATACCCAAAGAAGCTGATCTTTCGCTGTAGGAACTGGCACTTTTCTCGGTGTAGGGTTAAACCTGACTCTTTGATTCTTTGTAGAACTCCTCGTAGTCTTTGGTGGTGTTCTTCAATGGACGTTGCATAGATGAGCAAGTCATTGCTTACGTTTAGAACCCCTGGGAGTCCACTGAGGACCTCGCGGATGGTGTTATGGAACACTTCAGCTGCACTTGAGATCCCGAAGTTGAGGCGCCGATATCGCCTTAGTCCTACATAAGTGGAAAAAGTGGTTATGTACCTTGAATCCGGGTGGAGCAGTTGCTGGTGATAGCCTGATCGAAGATCTACCTTGGAGAACCACTTCGCTCCGTTGAGTTCCCCTAGGATATCGTCTATCGTGGGGGTTAGGTGCCGTTCTCTCTTCACCGCTGCGTTCGGGAGGCGCATGTCCACACAGATGCAAACTTGTCCAGGTTGCTTGGGTTTTTGGGCTACTACGATCGGGGACACCCACGGGGTGGGTCCACTGACCTTTTCTATGATCCCTTGTTTTTCTAGCCTTTCGAGTTCCTCTTCCACTTTCTTCCTTAGGTGGAACACAATGCGCCGATGCCTCAAAGTGACCGGTTGGACTGATGGGTCGATGTGGAGAGACTTCCTTCCCTTTTAGGCATCCGATGCCTTTGAACATATCCTCAAACTCTTCCATGATGGTGTCTAGTTCTTCTTCTAGTACTGCCAGAGCATAAGATATGAGTTTCAAGTCTTCTGCTGACTGTCCGCTTACCAGCATGCCACTGCCTTCCTTCGTGACATAGCTCGTTGTGGGCACCGTTGCCTCTTGGTGTTGCAGTTCTGTTTTGAAGGACCCGATCAGAGGGATAGGTGTTTTCTGGCCATAAGCGAATACTCGGATCATCACCTCTCGTAGTGGGGGCATTGCCTGCAGTTGCTTGTACACATTCGCCGCCATCAGTTCAATAGACGCCCCCATGTCAATGGTGGCTCTCACCTCTTGCTGGTGAATCTTGATGCAGCATTTTGGAAGGCGGCATTTCTTCCTTTTAGGTTGGTCGATGGCATATACGTAGGGGACTGGATAGTCTTCTGCGTCATCGTCCATGTCTTCACTGTCTCCTCCTTCTCTCACCACATGTGCGGCCTCCTTCTTGGCTCTCGTGGACCTGCATACCGCCGCAAAGTGGTTCATCCACCCGCATGCGCTACATTTCTTTCCTCTTGCGGGACAGTCTTGCATGCGGTGTGGCTGGCCTCCGCAATACCCACACTTCTTCTTTTCGTCAGGTTGCTTTCTTCTGCTTGTTTGTCTCCCCTTTCGTCTTACCACGTTCACCTTTTCTGCCGTGTGGACTTGTTCAAGTTTGACAGGCCGGTGTAGGGCCGACTCCATGTGGGATGCCCTCGCTTGAGACAGTTCCTTAGACCGACCAAGTTTGAGTATGTCGGCGAGGGGTTTGTCGTCTTCTTGTAGTATGGCAACTCGGAGTTTGGACGAAAAACAGCCTTGGATGATCTGTCCTCGGATCTCCTCCTGTTCATCCCGGAATCTACACAAGCTAGCTAGTTCCTCTAATCTGCTGTGGAAAGCGTTCCGTGACTCGTCAGCCTCCTGTTTCGCTTGGCGGAAGATGAACCGCTCGTAATCCTTGCTCGCCATAGGTTCAAAGTAGGGGGTCAGTGCTGCGAGGAGTGTTTGGTATGTCTCTGGTGTGGCCTCTGTCAACGTTTTGTAGATGCGATGTATGTCTTTGCCGCCGTGGTGCAGGAGTAGGGCTCTGCGCCTTTCTCTAGAAATCCCCGCTCCTTCAAAGTAGATTTGGAGGCGGTCTGTCCAATCTGTCCAGCGTGGGGCGAGGGAGGACGGAGCTCCGTCAACCACGAAGGGTTCCAGGGCGGGAATGGAAGCCATTTTGGCACGTGCGCTGTACGCCGCTCTGTTCTTCTGCGCTAATGGGAGATGGCAGCGGCCCAGGGATTAATAGTTGTCCCTCCTGCGGGAAGAATGTATGGTCCCCCTCAGCACTGGGCGCGCTCTCACGACCTGACTCTGAAGCCTCAGTGGCGACGCTTGTATCTGCTGTTTGTGGGTTGACTCTTGGTTCGAGGTGGCGGCGTGGTGTGCTGGCCCTACCCACTCTGTCGACGTGGGAGGCACTGTGTCCACTCAATGGGCCTTGCCCTTGCTTCCGCTCTCCGTTCTCCGGCCGTGTTGTAAGCGAGACCACTGTGCACGTGGCCGGGGCCTAGTTCCTGTGTGCCCCCCTTGGTGCTCGAAAATCGGAGCTTGCCGCCCAGAGAAATGGCAGGGCGATGAGGGCGTTGTGATGGTGATGAGGTGGGTTCTGTGGGACCCTCGTCGCCAGTGTAGCGTTCGTGCTGGGCTAGCGCTATGTGAGCGGCAGCTTTACGCTAATTAAGACAGGAGCCAGGTTTGCTGTCTACACGTGGCTCCGCACTGACTGCCGTAGCCACTCCTCTTTATTGATATCATCCTGCATCTGACGTCACGCGTCAGCGCAGGGACGCCCCCTTGGCGCGGGTCAGCTAGACTGCTGCCCTCACGCCCCGGAACACTACACAGTGCAAGGATACGGAGCAGGCTGACTTAGAGGCCGGTGTGGCTTGCGCTTGCCCGACTCCTGTCATGTCCCCAGGGCTGACCCGGGTCAGGTCACGCATCTGGGCCTTGCACTGTGCAGCCGCACACAAAGCACAAGCACACATAGTTGGACTCTAGCGTGGGACTTCCCCAGTGCAGCACCGCTCCACCTGTTTATTCATAACAGTGTTCACATGACCGCTGACGCAACCAAATGGGTGCAGTCAGGCCAGTGTGTCAACAGAAACACCCCTGCACGGCCGGACTCATTGCATTCCTCCTTTACTATGACAAAAATAAACAATAAACCAAAAAACGCGAACTTCCTGAACGGTGATATTCACCTCAACTTTTTGTTTTGACCGGGTCACAACAAACAGGATTGCCATATACAAGGACTAGGTACTTAGATAAACTGGACATACCAGGCACAGAGAGTAAGTCAAAAGGACACAGAAGGTTCGCTTCTCTGCTCACAATGGCCGACTGTCCCGTCTCAAACAGTCCGTCACAAAGTCCTGGAACTGGTGCAAAAGTGTCCGTTTTTACAGGAGGTGGTACCTCAGGACACCCAACGCTGGCCCAGTGTAGTATTGTGTTAGAAGCCATCAACAAAACCCGATGTTTACAAGGTTTAGACCCGTAGGCGGACACATTTGTCACTACTGATGCAAGTTCAAAAGGGTTAGGTGCTGTGCTCACACAAATGGATGATGATCATAAAGAGGTAGTTATTGCCATTGCTTCTAGGCCAATATCTCCCTCAGAAGAAAAATACTCAGTAATTGAGAGAGAAACATTAGCCTGCGTGCGGGCATTAGAACCCTTCAGATAATTGTTATGGGGCAGGCATTTTATTTTAAGATCTGATCATAAACCATTAACTAAACTTCTTACCACTGAAGGTTTATCCAAGGCCACTTCTAGAATTGCTAGACTTTCAATGAGACACCAAGATTTGTTGTACAATATTATGTATGTACCTGGTGTTAAAAATAGAACTGCTGATTTTTTAAGCAGAATGTCCTTACCTTTAACAGAGGTTGATTGTAATTCTTGGAATGAATTTTCTGTGGCCAATGTCTCTTTTGTGGATGTTTTTCAAGGTTGTATTGAGCATTCTGAATGGTCAAAAGCTGAAAATTAGGATTTTAACCTTCTCGATGTCAAATCCAAAGTTATTAATGGTTGGCATGATGTCGATAAGAAGATTATTACAAAGGAACTCAAAGGATTCTGGGAGGTTAGAAATGAATTAAGTATTAATGGTCAATTCTTGTTGAGAGGTGATAAGGTAGTACCTCCTTTGTCTTTAAGAAAGAAAATTATCAGTTTATGTCACGAGGGTTATTCTGGGATCACACACACTAAACAGAGTCTTAAAGTTTTATATTGGTGGCCTGGAGCTGATGTAGCTGTTGAGCGATTTGTTAGTGTGTCAATTGTGAAATTGCAGACAAATCTCATAAAATTCTTAACTCTCCCTATTTTTCTTTGCATTGTCCAAATGCTCCTTAGCAGGAAATTGCTTTAGATTTTATGGGTCCTATTTTTGGTAGGATGGTTCCACTAAATACATTATTGTTCTGGTGGATGTATTTTCTAAATGGTTTGAGTTAAGTTTTGAGGAAAGTGTTAATTCAACTTCTGTTATAACATTTTTAGATTCTGTCTTTCTTAGGGAAGGTTTAACTGCTTATATTTTCACTGATAATGGGGTCTAATTTAAATCAAACAAAATGGTACCATATTTACGCTCTTCTGGAATTAAACAAAAATGTACCACACTATATAATCCCAGTGGAAATAGTGTTGTAGAGAGAATTAACAGAACTATCAAAGGTATTATTCAACTCTCTAACAAATCTACTTTGTCTTGGGAAAATGAATTGATAAAAATGATTTGGTCTTACAATTAATCTAGCCAAAAGCGTACTCCAGTTCAAGCTGGAGTAAGTCCAGCACCAGACATGGCCAGTCACTGGCACTGCAAAACCCTCCCATAAACAATATTGGAGGAAGGGACTTAAAATAAAACTCCTTAGTAAATAATGTTAAACTAAATTAAATTCTTTAAAATAGTTACACATATAAATTAATTACATTTAATGTTAAAAATGGGGCGTGGCTTGGCGATGACGGGAATGGCTGACTCTCGGCAGAGCTCTGCAGCGGACCAGGAAAGATGAACCCCTCCGCACCTGACGTCGTCATTCAGCACCACGTTACCTGCCGTCATGAACGCATGAAGTTCTCCGCTGCTATACTGGGGCCACAGAATTGTTTTCTTTCTCACATTGGATGTTGATCTTCAAAAATGACTACCAGAATCTGCATTTAATGGTCTTTAAAGGTATTTTTTGATGACACTCTTTATTCCTGTCTGAAATGCCATTTGTTTCTCTGAACAACATTTTGTTTGAACGAGTGATGGACTAATATACTATTTATAAAACTAATTTGTAAGGCATATCTCTTAAACATATAGAGCTTATTGTCTCTTTCGCTCATTTGTGTATAGGGAGAACAGAGTCTGCTCGTCGTGTTGGTAACACCTCTGTTGCTTCTTCATCTAAGTTGGCAGGGTATGCTCAGACGTGAGTCCCTTGCTCACTTTGCCACTGGATTCCAGCAAGCCTGGCTGAAGACGGCTGAAATGCCAGAAACCAGTCCTAGGAAGCTTGTTTCCGGTCCAGGGAAGGCATGGCTTGGCAGTTCGGGCTGGACTGTTCCCATGAGGCACAGGGTCAGACTGATTTGCATATGGCCATGTCTGAACTGGGGTGGCAGAGTGGGATAAAGAACGGTGATAGATTAAACCCAGATCTGTTGACTGGGTGTGAGTGTTTGATTGGTTCACATGCTCCGTCCATCATCACCCCCTTTTGTACCACTTTGTTCGCCATAAGTTGGCAGGGTATGCTCAGACGTGAGTCCCTTGCTCACTTTGCCACTGGATTCAAGCAAGCCTGGCTGAAGACGGCTGAAATGCCAGAAACCGGTCCTAGGAAGCTTGTTTCCGGTCCAGGGAAGGCATGGCTTGGCAGTTCGGGCAGGACTGTTCCCATGAGGCACAGGGTCAGACTGATTTGCATATGGCCATGTCTGAACTGGGGTGGCAGAGCGGGCTACAGAACGGTGATGGATTAAACCCAGATCTGTTGACTGGGTGTGAGTGTTTGATTGGTTCACATGCTCCGTCCATCATCACCCCCTTTTGTACCACTTTGTTCGCCATAAGTTGGCAGGGTATGCTCAGACGTGAGTCCCTTGCTCACTTTGCCACTGGATTCAAGCAAGCCTGGCTGAAGACGGCTGAAATGCCAGAAACCGGTCCTAGGAAGCTTGTTTCCGGTCCAGGGAAGGCATGGCTTGGCAGTTCGGGCAGGACTGTTCCCATGAGGCACAGGGTCAGACTGATTTGCATATGGCCATGTCTGAACTGGGGTAGCAGAGCGGGCTACAGAACGGTGATGGATTAAACCCAGATCTGTTGACTGGGTGTGAGTGTTTGATTGGTTCACATGCTCCGTCCATCATCACCCCCTTTTGTACCACTTTGTTCGCCATAAGTTGGCAGGGTATGCTCAGACGTGAGTCCCTTGCTCACTTTGCCACTGGATTCAAGCAAGCCTGGCTGAAGACGGCTGAAATGCCAGAAACCGGTCCTAGGAAGCTTGTTTCCGGTCCAGGGAAGGCATGGCTTGGCAGTTCGGGCAGGACTGTTCCCATGAGGCACAGGGTCAGACTGATTTGCATATGGCCATGTCTGAACTGGGGTGGCAGAGCGGGCTACAGAACGGTGATGGATTAAACCCAGATCTGTTGACTGGGTGTGAGTGTTTGATTGGTTCACATGCTCCGTCCATCATCACCTTTTTTGCACCGCTTCTTCATCTATGGCAGACTATAACCCGTTCAGCGTCCTTCAAGAAAATAAGGCAGAATCTGAGCAAGATACGGTGTCTCCTTTAAACGCCTACTCTTCAAATACCCCTCTTCTTTCTTCTAATATAACAACAAAGTTACCCACCATGTCGACACCTTCGTTAAGAATACAGGTTGAAAAAGACCCTCCTTCGGCAGCTATCTCTCCCACTCCAATATCTATGGAGCTAATCCTTGAAGAATTCAGAGCCCTGACGCCATAAATAAAAGAAACCAATACTCGTCTTCAGAATCAGGATGAGAAATGGTCAACTATGGAAAGTAAAGTTGTTCAAATAGAGACTAGAGTGGACTCTTTCCAGTCTATTGTGAACCAATTTCCTACTATACAATTTCTCTCACAACTTCAGAAGCAGATTGAAAATCTTTAGAATCGTAACAGGCACAATAACCTGTAAATGTATGATCTAGCAGAAGCCTTGAAGGCTCTAATCCAATCATCTTTGTTCAATCTTTTCTCCCAACGATTCTTGACCTTCCTAAGACAGCTTTAAATATTCAAAGAGCTCATCATTAAGGTCATAGTCCGCAATTTGCTTCATCAAATCCTAAATCACGAGGTGTTATCCTGTATTTTTTGGAATACACAGATTTGTTGAAAGTAGTGCAGGCAGTCAAAGAAAAAGGTAGAATTTCCTGGCAAGGTTCAAATCTCTTCTTTTCTCAGGATTACGCTAAAGGAACGGCAGACAGAAGGAAAGCGTTTTTGGGCATGAGACGAGTACTTCATAGTATTAATGCTAGATTTGGTCTAATACATCCATGTATCTTCAAAGTTACATATAAGAACAAAACTACGACCTATGAAGACCCCACTACACTGCAATGCTTTTTGGACAATTGTAGGCAGGAAGACATGGAAGTTACTAAAACCACTGTTTGAATTTATATTATCTCAATTTAAGTTTAATTCCCTGTTGCCTTAAATGTGTATTGTGCTGTATTGGATACATATTATAGAATTATGTCTTTTGTCAGAAGCTGGTCCTTCCCAGTATATTGTTTGACTCTATATTATTTTTGTTTTAAGCTTATTCTTAGTTGCTTGTAATGTGTAATGTACTGTATTATGTTGTACTTTACATAACATGTGTTGTCTTGTGTTAGGTGCTGTTAATTTCATTTTCTCCAATGTGATTTCAAGTTTGATTTTATGATGTGCGTTCTCCCTCCTATTTCTGCCCTGGAATCTGCGGTTCGTTGTGTCGTTCCCTTATGTGGCCTCACCACCCTCGATTTTTGAGTATGTTTTTGTGTATTTTGCTGTACATTTTTCCTGGTTTGTTAATTTCTCCATTATCATTTTCTATATGATGTTTATACTTTTCTTTTCTTAGCTTCTTTAGTTTTTCAAATTTCAGTTTTCTTGTCTTATTTTTTACCAAATATGTCTTATTCAATTTACTATCTCTCTCTATTTTCTGTTCAATTGTACACATTTTTCAGTTTTTTTCACCTATTTCTTTTTATTACTTTCACCTCTTCTTCTTTCTTGACTTTCAATTTCTCCTTCAGATACTATTTGTTTCTCTATACTATTCCAGTTTCATGATTATGTCTTGATATTCTTATATTGTCTTTACATTTTGATACTTTTTTTATCTGTTTTAATATCTTAGTCATATTAATATGTTATAGATGGCTTTAAGGCTTACTTCATGGAATGTTAAAGGTTTAAGTTCACCTATAAAGCGTCAAAGGGTTTTAGCACATATATCTAGTTTAAAGGGTGACATTGTTTTATTACAGGAAATTCATATCTCAGATAAGGAAATCAATAAACTTAAAAGACAATGGGTAGGTCACATTTTTGCATCATTACAAAACCAGGTAAGAAAGTGGTCTAAGGGACGTTTTAAAGACCTGCGCGGATAAATCCCACTCTATATATGTCAAAACCACGAAATCTGCGGGTCTCATTAAGGGTACAGACAGTGCACTAGGCACGACAACAGAGAAAAAGAAAAGCAAACTAAGGGAGTCCTATTTAAGTGGACGAAATCCCATCACCCACCAAAGTGGCATGCTTCATCATCTGGGATCTCCTCTTGGCTGCAAACCTAGTGCAGCCAAGGAGCTACAACTCCTTCCACATGTTTAGGAGGAGCTCGCAGATGTTTTTAGTGCGATCCAATGGCTAGATCTCCTAAGATCAATGGAGCATGAAAACAGTGTGAGTGAAAATACGTTATGCAGTGTGTGACGTGAAAGGTTAAAATTGGCTACCAAGGAGGAGGAGCTTAGCGCGCATCCAAGATGGTCGCATGAGCTGTGAGCTCCCGAGACCCTTGCCGTCTCCACCGACTATCCTGGCATTAATCCTGTTTTGGACTACGGGTTCTTTTAGCCGCGACTCTCCTGATCTGGAAGACCCTTTTCAGAATTTGAATTGGATGCCGGACGCCCGACTTGCTCCTTCCCGGAACCTAGAGGCCTACACCGTGGCTCGTCCCGGGCCTTGGGCGCCAGGAGCAACCCGAAAGTAGTTGAACAACAACGGCCTGTGGCAAGGGACGGCTGCCCGGGGTCTACTTTCGGTTTCGTTTCTCCCTGGCCGCGAGGATTGGAGGTAGCTGTTGGGTGCTCGAGCCTGCTGGTTACTGCAACCTCCTGACTGATCCCTAGTGGCGCCCCGTGTTTCAATACCCTGTGGATTTTTCCTTCGGGGGAACCATTTACACCAGGTCCCGAAAGCCCCAGAGGGGCGGGCAACCCGCCATGGCGGCCAAGTCTGAGGGTGACAAGCGGTCTCTCAAGACTACAACTCGTGGTGGCGGAACCCAAACCTCCATCATGGACAGATTTGCACGTAATAAGGGCTCGCCAAGTGGGACTGGTAAAACCTCGGAGGACCTGGGTAGTGGCCCCCCGGAATCGGAGAAACCGACTCTTTGAGACGTCATGGGCGCCATCGCCAGCATACAATCGTCGATGGGCCAACAATATGAAACCTTGGCAGCCAAGATCGACACAGTGGCGGTAGATGTGGGCCTGATCAGGGCAGATCTGGCTAAAACCAACGAGAGGGTGAAGTCGTTGGATATCAAGGCGGCCAGTCTCACCACGGATGTCTCCGAGCTCCAGACTGAGGTTCGTACCCTTCGATCCTCTAGCGATCAGTTTGCCCGCTGGCTTGAGGATTTTGAAAGTTGTGCTAGGTGCAACAACATACGCATAGTCGGAGTTCCGGAGACATCAGCAGATCAATCAACAGACCTTCTTGTTGAAGACCTGATCATTAACCATCTTGCCCCTAAAGGCTTGAGCAAGCTATTTGCTGTGGAACGCGCCCATAGGATTCCGGGTGGCAGACGCAAGCAGGGGACGGCCCCGCGACCCATCATTGCCCGGATATTCAATTACAGAGACAGAGACGCCACTTTGCAGGCTTCGAGGACCAGCGGTCCCACAAGGTTTGAGAATGCCTCCATCAACTTTTACCCTGATTTTACCCCCTTGGTGCAAAAACAGAGACTGGCGTTCTCCGGGGTGAAACGAAGATTACGAGATCTGGGCATGAAATATGCCATGCTTTTCCCCGCCCGATTGCGCATTGAACACAATGAGGGGGTGCTCTTCTTCGATATGCCTGAGGTGGTCAGTGACTGGTTGGACACACTATCCATGCCACGGGACAATGCGGATCAAACTAGTGGTGCTGAAGGTGGCCGACGGGACCAGGAGGAGTAGAGGCACCGGTGTATGCTTCCATTGTACTGTGTTACGATGGGTTGTTCTCCTTGTTTGGGTCGATGACTTTTATCCCAAAATGGGCCCTGGGGCGGTGGGGTGTTCGGGACTTCTCCTCCTCCGGGGGTGTTTTCCTTTCTATCTGTAGTTTAGTTTTTGGGGTAGGGCGACAGGCACACTGCTGAATGGGGTGGTTTCTTGGTTCATTGCAGAGGTGCAGGGTGGGGGTTGTTGTTCTGGTGCTTTAGGGGAGGGGGGTTGGGTTTTCCTTTCTTTGTCCATACTGCATTTGGGGCTACGTATTGCTGCATATTTGGTGTTTCCTTCGTGGGGTTTGGTGGACCTGACTACTCACTTCCGGGATGGGGGGTAGGGGGTTACGGGTCTTGAGTTGGAATGTCAATGGCTTGGGGGACAAAATAAAGCGGGGAATTGTACTCCAATATATGAAACGTCATTCTCCTGACATTGTACTCCTGCAGGAAACACACCTGGTGGGGAACACGTTCCATGCTATGAATCGGAGGGGTTACAGGTTGGTGGCCCATTCAGGGTTTACTTCGGGCTCCAGAGGAGCTGGCATTATGCTCCGTAGTTCCCTTCCCTTGGAGATTGACAACACGATCTTGGATGACAGGGGTAGATATGCAGCAATTGTTGGGAGGTGGGAGGGAAGAACCGTAGTCGTCCTTTCGGTATATGTCCCTCCCGGTTTGCAGGCCACCACATTTGTCGACTTGGGTAAATTGTTGCTGGGGCTTCCTGTGGGGCTTCTAGTGAAGGGAGGAGACTTTAACTCAGTGATTGATGGCTCGCTGGATCGACATCCTCCCAGGGTTCTCACACAATCACAGTCCTGTCTTGGTGGGTTCCTGGATACGTTTGGTATGGTAGATTGCTGGCGGATGCTTCACCCTGGACAGGCCCAATATACCTTTCACTCCGGGGCACACGGGAGCTGGCTAGGCTTGACTATCTTCTTGTGCCAGCTGCCCAGGCCACAACGGTGCGAGAGGCACGATATTTGCCTAGAGGCATTTCGGACCACTCCCCGCTGTGGGTCCATATTGATCTCCATTTGAATGCCGGGGGCCGGGTCGCCCCAGTCAATCCCTGGCATCTCCGGGTTCCGGATACTAGAGCGGGGATGATTAAAGCTGTAGACCATTACTTTGCTGAGAATGTGGGATCCGTGTCGTCCTCTGTGTCCCTCTGGGAAGCTTTCAAGTCTGTGATACGGGACCAGGCGCTGTCGCTTATTGCTAGCTCCAAGAAGCGACACAATGATTTCCACTTGAGGTTGAGCGGTTGGAGGCCGAGGTGGTAACCCTAGAGAGAGATCTTGAAAATTGAGTCACGCGGGAGAAATTGCATGTTTTGCAGTTAAAACAGTCCAATTATAAGGCTTTGGTCACGAATGCGGCGAAAGCTATAAGTCGGGAGCAAATGGGCCGTCTGTATGATGTGGGTGATAAAGCCGGGAAGTTGATAGCGTGGTTGGACAAACGGGAGAGATTGAATCGTGTGGTGCCTGTGATCGAGCGAGTGGGTGGGGTACGTGTGACGGATCCACTGGAGATAGTGGAGGAGTTTGCTTCTCACTTTCGAATGGTGTATGCGCCGGTCTCGGACCGGCCAGAGGAGGACTCCCGTCTTTTGCTTCGGGATATCGCCTTGCCTTGTCTGTCTGACTCTGATAGAGAGCTAATGGAGGCGGATTTTTCCACTGATGAAGTAGCGCTCGCTATTCGCTCCATTCGCTCCATTTGCTCGGGTAAGGCTACGGGTCCAAATGGCCTGCCTATCGAGCTGTACAAGTTGTGTCCGGACAAAATGGCATCGTATCTTCGCTCGATGTTTCTGGAATCTAGAGAGAGAGGCCAGCTTCCTCGTGATCAACGACTTGCGTCTATTGTGGTGATTCCTAGGGAGGGTAAACCACGTGAATTCTGTGCTTCATATAGACCTATTTCGCTCCTAAATGTTGAACCTAAGGTTTTGGCAAAAGTATTGGCCAACCGACTGATAACTGTGATAGGTGATCTGGTGCACCCGGATCAATCTGGCTTTATTCCTGCCCGTAACACTGCGCTGAATTTGCGTCGCCTTCACGGCGTGCTGGCGAGGGCGGATACATTGCGTGAACCGGCCATTTTGGTTTCGTTAGATGCCACCATGCCACCATGGCGTTTGAAACTGTGGAATGGCCATACTAATGGGCGGCTCTGGCTAAGTTTGGCTTTAGACCGGTGTTCATTGGCTGGGTTCGTCTGTTGTATGAGGAGCCCTTGGCCCAGGTGGTCGTAAACGGTAGAGTGTCGGCTCCCTTTGCTCTGGGTCGAGATACGTGGCAGGGATGTCCCCTTTCTCCGCTGCTCTTTGCTCTGGCTCTCGAGCCCTTGGCGGCCTGGTTGCGATGGGAGCCATCCCTTAAGGGCATTAGGTGGTCCCCCGGTTTTGAAGATCGCATCTCGCTCTATGCGGATGACATTCTTCTTTACCTTACCTCCCCCGGGAAATCCTTGGGAGTACTATTTGATGTCCTTAGCTCCTTTGGCAGGAACTCGGGACTGGTCATTAATTGGGCCAAGTCCTGTGTGTACTCGCTCACGGATGATGTCCCACTTGTACCACGCAGCTGTCCTATACAAATCTCGTCCACCGGATTTAAGTATTTAGGCATTCATATTTCACGTGACTCGACTGCTAGATACCGGCTCAATTTACTCCCCCCGCTCGCTCGGTTAAGAGCGGACGTGAAGGCGTGGAGCAGGCTGCCTCTGTCCCTGATGGGTAGGGCAGCCTTATTCAAAATGATGTCCCTTCCCATATTCTTGTATGCTCTCCAGAATACTTTAGATCTAGTGCCCTCCAGCTACTTTCATGAGATTGAATGCCTACAAAGGAAACTGGTGTGGGCCGGTCGTCCCCGGATTGCCTTGGCCAAGCTTACGCTGCCATGGTACGATGGCAGAATTGCGTTACCGGATATCCGACGGTATTACTGGGCTTCCCAACTGAGCCCAGTTAACCAAGCGATGTACGGTCCGGCTGCTAACCTGGCCTTTGCGATGGATAAATGGCTGCTTCCGGGCGGGGACTATAATAGGGCACTTTATTCGAAACGGTCTGACGTGGAATTAACCAGGCCTACCAAGGTCGCGGTTCGGGTCTGGTACAGTGCTACCGCTGCCACGGGTTGGTCGGATACCCTTACTCGGGCAACTCCACTCTATGCTTCTGAGAAGTTGGGCAATCTGTGGACGACTAAGGGGTTCGACAAATGGGACTTTATCGGAATCAGTGTGGTGGGTGATCTTTTGCGGAAGGACAAGATTAAATCCTTTGAAGAGTTACAACTGGAATTTAAGCTCGGCCCTCGCGAATACTTTCGATACCTGCAAGTTCGGCACGCCCTTTCCTCTGTTATGGTACCTGGGACGCCCGTTCCAGACTCCTCGCCCCTGGAGGACAGAGTACTTGATGGGCACGTCCCGGACAGTACGATTTCACTCATATATAAAAAATTGATAAACCACTGAGCGGACCTTCTTTTACAGCTGCTCATGCCTTGGACCGGCGATGGACTGGAGCTTGACGATGAGGATTGGCAGGCGGCGATATCCTCTCCAAAGGAGGTGGTGATCTCGGCTCGTCTGAGATTGGTGCAACTAAAAATCTTACACCGAGTATACATGACGGGTCCTCGATTGCTGCGGATGGGGTTTGTTTCGGATGCTTTGAGTAAACGTGGCTGTGGTATGGTGGGTACATTCCTTCATATTATGTGGGAATGTCCTGCGGTAGCATCCTTCTGGACTCGTGTGCATGGCGTCATGTCTGAGGTAACGAGTGTCTCGCTTCTGCCTGAGGCCCGGAGATCTCTGTTAAATGTATGGGAGCCCAACGACTATAATGTGGCCCAAACGCAGTGGGCCACCTTGGGTAACATGATTGCTAAGCGTGACATTGCGCAATTGTGGGGGTCGGCGAAGCCACCGAGTCTGTCGGCCTGGTCTAGGAACATGGACTGGTGCATGTTCCGTGAAAAAACAGTATACATTGCCAGGGGCAGACCCAAGAAGTGGGGGAAGATATGGAGTCAGTGGAATCAATACCGTGGTGAGATTTGTACCCCTCCTTTTGAGCCTCCACCGGAGCGGTTACAGTCCCCTTAGCATGACGTTTCCTCTTGTCCAGATTTTGTTTATGTACTGTTGCCTACTACTTGTTCCCTCTCTCTTCCCCTCCCGGACATTCTTTTTGTTGATTATGTATAGTTGCAGATATGGTGCCCCTCTCCAGAAGGATTCACCAAGGTCGTTCCCTTTTTGTTTAGCCCTTGCAGTAGTTGTCTTATGTTTGTTGGTTGGGGGGTTGTTTTTAAAAAGATAAAATCAAAACCTCAGTTCTCCTGTACACTTACGTATGGCTTGGCATGATTTGTTAATCGCCGCCGGCCCTAGGGTTGACGGCTGAAGGGCTGTGTATTTTTTTCATCCTACTTTGATTTGGAATCGTTGCCAGCCGACCCGGAGTGGCTGTATGATTGCTATTGTATTTTCATGTCTTTTTCAATAAAGGTTTTAAAAAAAAAAATTGGCTACCAAGAGAAAAATAATTTATTAGATATCTTGTGGTGTCAAAGGTTAAAAAACAGTGTAAGCGTGGTCTGATAAAATTTACGAGCGCGCTGGTCAAAAAATGGGAGGGTCTACATGTTTCAGCCAATCGTGATCATGTATTGATCATGCCCTTCCTCAGGACCTTGTTATTACTACTACTGCAAACAAAATGTGTATGAGTGAAAAATTTCACGGAAAATATAATTATTAAAAGAATGATACAACCAAACTTTCACCTGTGTAATATTTATTGGTAGGCACTACATGGATATTTGGTAGACACCCGTAGCCATTCGGGAGGACTGTTCACTGCTCCTGGTAACAACTCAGGGCGTGAGGCAACGCTTTATATGTCGCTACCTTGGACTGTCATCCGGTTGTCACGAGCAAAGATTCTAAATATAAACCTTTTTTATTTTAACATATTTAAATGACCATTTTTAAATCTACAAATTCATTTAACCTTGTTTAATAAAATATTGTTACATTGTTTAAATTCTATGCATCACTTTCAATCCATATTAATACATAATAAAAACATATTGTTTATTTTACATGGGAATTTGTTCTTAGAATTTAAACTTAAAAAAATATTTGTAATACATTCAAACTAATTACATTTTAAATTAGAATTATTGTGCTGTAACTTTGTTTATTTTATTCCACATTTAAAATAAATACATGAAAACAAACTTACATTGATATTTAAAATAATATATTTTTGCTATATTTTTCCGGATGAAAAACTTTTTTGCTTTTTCCTTTACTTCCCTATAGGGAGCTCTCTGTCCCAGTGGACTCCAAATTCACATTTCACAGGACCGCGCCATCATGCAGGGAAAACTTGTGGGGGTGGCTGCCACTGAAGTACCTCAGTACCTCATAGGAAGGCCACGCTGGGTCCCATGGAAGTACCACAGTACCAACTGGACAGTTTTTTTTCTGGGCCATCTTGCGTGTCGGAGTTCAAGGTGATCCTCCTCTGCCCCGTTATGTTTTTTTTGTAACAGTAGGACACAGTCACCGAGTCCTCAAATAGTGGTTGCAACATTTTTCTCTGGTTTGTGGCTAGCTCATCAGAATGCTCAGTACCACATACCGTTACTACTTCCAAGAATGCACACAGGAGAAAAGGCTCCCTGGGCCATTCAGAAGGTCTTATTTTTTCATTTTTGGTATTGCTGGACCCCATTACCATCTTTTCAGATATACTTTTTAACCCCTTCATGACCAGCCCAAGCAACTCTTTGAGCGTGAATTTCTAGAAAACAGCAGTAGTACGTTTAGAAGTGCTATTTGTGAATAGCAATGGACTACTCTCTTGTGGGTAGGTAGTTGTACCTCTCTTAACCAGTCCTTAGCCCTCCCTTGACCCCTCCTTAGTCCTCTCTTCACCTCTTCCATGTATTTGTAAGCCCATTTTCTAGTCTCTCCTCCGGTTCTTCTCACCTTTACTACTATGTTAAATGTGTGATGATCTCTCCACTGAAAAGACAAGAGTGGTGGAGATTTCCACTTGAAGGTTTGTGAATTGCATTTTGTGGTAAGTTATCACTACTGTAGTACTACTTTACATACAACCAAATGTACTTTGTGAATTTGGACCATAATCTCCTGAAAGAACAGGAAGCACAGAAATGAAAAACTGTGAGTTCTAACATTGGTGGTATTGCAGTGAGCGTGCATATTTTTGGTATAACGTTCTACCTTCTAACCCTAGAATATACCAAACAGGTTAAATCTAAAATTATGTTACCTGCTCATAATAAAGGGATCTAATCTGCACCAGAACAAAAGCAGCGCTCACTGTTGCCTTTTTACTACCAAATCTCTTGCAGCTACTTTTTCCAGAAAATGTCCTTCCCCCTCCTCCCTACGGTGGGCACGGACATAAAATGTAGGCGCTGCTTCCAGTCAAAGCAAAATCCACTTAAGAAATCCATAGCACAAGGTTATAACTTCAACCTCAAAAATACAGGAACAATACCAAAATTGAAAAGAAAAAGACAGTGCCTGAACACGGTAATGCAAGTCAGACCCTCCGCAGAAGCCTACTCCAGACCTACCTCACAACACCAGTAACTCGTGCCACTTCCTAGCAGGTGGTATTACCAATATAGGGATAGGGTTGGGTCTCCAAACCGGTCCTGGAGGGCTGGATCCATGCCAGATTTTTAACATTACTACATGCATCTCAATGGGGATAGCCAAAAAATCTGGCATGGATCCGGCCCTCCAGGACCGGTTTGGAGACCCCTGGTTTAGCACTTGTGACACAACCCAAAAACATTTATATATTTTACTAGTAAAAAAAAAAAAACACACACTCTAGCACTTCAAAATCATTTATTACATTGAAATGCCCTAATTCTTCAATAAACTGTCAGTTCACAGCAGGCAGATTATAAACTCGGCATTTCACCTACAAGAAGACATTCCAACTTCCATGAATAGACAGGAATTGGAAAATGTGCAGTGAAAATGCAGATGTCAATTCCATATTTTCTCCTCACATTAACTGCTTCTTTTATTCCAAAGAGCTGCATTTTCCCTAAACCCACTCTCCATTCACCACCGGAGCGGACATGATGTGACTAATAAAAATAAACTCAAAACCTCTTGCACCCCTCGCTGCTCAAATGTACAGCTCTTGTCTACACCATGTTTTAAAAGACATAGATAGGGTAAAAGTCTTCGCTCTGCAAGCCCCCCTTTTATGGAACACTTTTGCCGTCTTAAAAATGTGTTAACACTCCTTCTAATTTACTTTTTTGTTAAAAGTTAAAACCTCACTTATTCATTCAGTAATCCATTTATTCATCAGTTCTGTATCCCCATTGCCAGAAGGTCTCTTTGAGGTAACAGTGCACTTTATAAGATTCTTTATAACATAACAAAGAAACAAATGCGATGCAACACTGCATTTGTTCCATAACTTTTCCACATGTTATCTGCTCATAACAAGACTATAAATTAGGGTGTGTGATCTGGTGTCTTCAAAGGGATCTCGGAGGACAAGTAGGGGTTCATTTTATCCTGATTGACTTCCAGTATTCCTGAGTGATACCACTGAATCCCAAGTTTCATTTCATTGCACCATGGGGGACTCCACTGCACCCTTAGTAGCTCTACACTATCCAGTGTGGCTCCGCTTCATCAAGATTAGCCTTGCCGCATTCTGTGTGACCCAACTTTTACTGAGTCTCCACATTGAATCCGATTTGACCCTATAGGATCCTGAGCGACAACAACCACTGCCTTCCAAGGGTCTTTACTATGCCCTTTAAGACCTCACTTTATCTGTAATGACTACAGTGTATCAGGTGGGAGACCTCGCAGCATCCTTTTTGTCACCTTTATCCTGAGTGATACCAATGCATCATGCATGATTCAGTTTAATACCAACTCCATCCATTGTGTTTTGGTTGCACAAACTGAGGAGTCTGCTATGTCTCGCTGGACCACCTTTTGTACTTTGTGTTTCCTCTAAATCATAACTGATCTGTGGAAGGACGGGCAGAAATAAGGTCTAGGAGGCTTTGGCTTTGTACTTTATGCATTTTTTTATTTGTAGTTTTAACAATAACAGGGTCTGATAACTGCAAGGCGCACTGTTCCCAGGTCCGGACCGCAATAGGATATTCCTTTCCCCTCTCTTGGAAGGCAGAACAACATCGGTGTGGTACGGTAGTTCCCTTGGAAATCAGAGAGTAGAAAATGCCAGGACAAGCATTTGTTATCCTTTAAGAGAACTAAACAACATATTCATCACCACCCCCTTTTCTGAATCGTTTTTGTCCACCATAAGCGTGGAAGGGTATACTCAGATGTGAGTCCCTTGCTCATTGCACCATCAGGATTCAAGCAAGCCGGGCCGAAGACGGCTGAAATGCCAGAAACCGGTCCCCGGAAGCTTGTTTCCTTCCCAGTATAAGAATTGGCTTGGTAGTTTGGTCTGCCCTGTTCCCATGATGCACTGGGCCAGGGACAGACTAATTTGCATATAGCCAGGTTCTGAGCTGGGATGGTGCAGTGAGCTAAAAAACGGTGATGGATCAAGCCCTGATATTTGGACTGGGTAAGAGTGGTCTGCTTAATTCAGACACTCTGTTCAACACCACCCCCTTTTCTGATACGTTTTTGTCCACCATAAGCGTGGAAGGGTATACTCAGATGTGAGTCCCTTGCTCATTGCACCATCAGGATTCAAGCAAGCCGGGCCGAAGACGGCTGAAATGCCATAAACCGGTCCCCGGAAGCTTGTTTCCTTCCCAGTATAAGAATTGGCTTGGTAGTTTGGTCTGCCCTGTTCCCATGATGCACTGGGCCAGGGACAGACTAATTTGCATATAGCCAGGTTCTGAGCTGGGATGGTGCAGTGAGCTAAAAAACGGTGATGGATCAAGCCCTGATCTTTGGACTGGGTAAGAGTGGTCTGCTTAATTCAGACACTCTGTTCATCACCACCCCCTTTTCTGAATTGTAAACAACATATTAAGCAATCCATAAAGGTCAGAGGACCTTTTTTCACAAAGGTAAATGTACAAATTTATGTACGTTTTTCTTTTTCAGTATTCACAAACTACGACTTCCTAGTTACTTTATGACTGCCGAGACTCCGCAGAAGGGGTGGAGAACTCTGCACATAAAAAGATAGGCATGTTTCCCTTAAGCAACCTCGCTGCATACTGACAGTGTGCAGTATCCTGGGTGACCTCCCTGTAGCATGGGTATGTCATTACACTAGTGTCAAGAGTGACCTTAATACATTTTTAGTGACCCTGTGGTATCCTGACACCAACATCATAGTATTTGGTCCCACTTCATCCTGATAATGCTCACTGTATCCCAAGTGTCCAACTGCATCCTGAGCAGCTCCACAAATAGGTGAGTGATCCTGTTATATCCTGACTTCACTTCATTCTGGTTTGCCCACTGCACCTCAGTGTTCCTTGAGTGGCTTCACTGTAGACTGGGCGATCAATTTTTTTAAAATAACTTCACGATACTCTCAGTCCTGCATTTCAAGAGATGATGATCCAATATTTCAGTAGCTTTGATTGTATCCTGGATATTTGTGTACCTCTTTTGTTCTTTTCACAAATATACTAATAATATAAACACTTCATTGTATAATACAGTTAAAAATACTAAAATTGCATAAATGTAACAATATAAATCCTGGGTAAGGTCGCTTTTACCCGCTCATTCAGTACAGTGGGATCGTACTGTACCAAATGGCCTCACTGAACAGTGATTAGTCACATTGTGCAAGGTGGCTCAGTGTGTGTGTTATGAACTGGCGACAGACAGGGTGTGCCAATTTCAGGTCATGAGTTTGATTTCCTCCAAGGCCAATTAAACCCTTCATTCTTGTGTTTGATTCATTAAGTGTCATTACACTAACACATGTTATTTACAGTGCATAGAAGCTGTAAACAACACTACATGCAGCACAACATATAAACTCTTAGCATGTGCTTCCAAACAACCACCGTAGGAAACAAAAAAGTGATGAGCAGATTGCTTGAATTAATATCAGCCTCTGTTAATTACTCCGGGCCGCAATCCAGTCCATTGCTCTTTTTTTACATCATGCCATCTCAGACATAAACGAGCTACAAGCAAATCAGCCTTAGTCCTTCTCCGATCGAAACAGTCCAGCCGAAATTGCCAGACCAGGACCACTCTGAATGGGTACATATGAAACCCCAGATCGGCTTTGGCCTATTTGGGCCTCGTCAGTAGGGTGCACCTAGAGGTGGGTGAGCCACTGAAAGCTGGAGTCTGGCTAAGATGCCTGGCTCTTGTTCAGCTCGAGGTCCTCTTGTACAGTTGAGCCCCAACTGAGCAGCACTTTAATGTGGCTTCTGCTTGCCACCCATGCTCTCACGTCATGTGCCAAGAATTAAAACAAATACATTTTGATGTAAAACAGTAAAAAGAGATAACCGTCTACTGGCTGGATTGCACAATAAGAAACCAGAGAACTTCGGATCAATCTCAGCTACCCTACGCGACGAAAGTGTGTGATCCTAGGCAATATTGTTTTTCACTGTGCCTCTTTTCTCTTCATTATTGCATTTGAAAGCCCATGTGTGAGGTCAGGATGTGCACTGTACAAAAACCTCTCTTGGGTTTCTGTGCATAATAAGATTCTATGCACTTTAAATAAACGCCTCTCAATGCAATGATATACTGATGTATTAAAGGGAAATGCTTCTGCATGTTAAAGAAGTACATTTTATTTGTATTTTGTTAAGGCGTGCTCATACTTTTATGTGTGTTGCAACATTTACCTTCTAAACGTTACTGCACCGGCATGTGCTCAGCTAAGAGGCAAGCCAGACTCCTGTCTCTGCTGGCTGTTCATTTGATGCTTCACTGACCTCCTGCTGCAGTTTGAGTCCTACGGTACAATAAGCTCATGCATCCGTCGGGACATACTTGTTGCACCTTTTAGGGCGCCGCACTGAGGAACACAAAAAACTGGTTGATTGAAACAATTACAGAGAGGTGAGTGTTCTTTATTAAGAGATTTCACTCTGTAAAGATGCTTAGGTCAAAGTTTAACACTAAATCAATAGTAGAGGGCCATTAACTTCTAACACATTTGAGTCCTGTTTATCCCTGCAGGCCATGTCTTTCGAGGGGGTGAGCACACCCCCGCGCGTGACACCGGGTCAGCACCAGTCCTCATTGATCCTCGTTTCTCCTCTTTTATTTTCGTCCTCAGAATTGCTCCCGAGGTGGCGGGAACAACTCGAAGCGAGTAAAGGCCGCAACAATTCCCCGGCGCAGCCTGGGCAATTTCTCGCTAATGGGAAGGTGGTGGCGGGGGCGCAAAGGTCCTGGTCGGACATTAATGGCCCAGAATTGTCGATGTTGGCTGTCGCGAGGGCCGCGCGCGAGGGGAAGCGTTCCATGCGGCGCCCCGCTCCGGATAGACGCGCGCGCTTTGGGCCCGGTGTGTCCGATTCGATTTTCAGAGGTGCTCGGCGCCAGGTAGATGCCATTAGGGACACTTTGCGCGGTAATGATTCCTCTTATTTACCCGCCGCTCGGCTCATGAATACATAAAGAGCTGGTGCCAGGCGCATCTGGCGCCCCCGCCGAAGAGCCGCGCGGCTTAATTTCCCATTCTTGCCGGAGCGCAGGGCCTGCCTCAGCCCAGCTGAGGTCCGAGGAGCCGAGGCCTAGCCGACGAGCCTGCGCGTGGCCGAGAGGCGGGCCCGTCTAGAGCGAGCGAGAAAGGGGCCGGACTTCCACCTCTGCACGCGATGCATTCCCTCAGTTCAAGCCTCGAGCCTCGACTATACGCTTTCTCTTAACTCCTTGCACTTGTCAGCGCTGTACCAAATAAGAAAGGGTGCTGTCTCCTCCATAAACTAAACACAACCGACCAACGATGATATGGATGACTGCAGAAATTAAAAGCTACCTGCAAGAGTGGGATAAAGAGACAGGAACTGTAGGGTGGACGAACAATTGGGCATAGGGTGGCAGCAAAACCAGGCAACTATGGTATTCACCAAACCTGCCATTTGGCAGTGCGGTATGACTCCTACAAATAACTTTGTGCTGCTGAACTTACTTAACCTTTTTTTCACTTTTAAATAAATGTCCTTAAATTCCACTACTACATTGCTCTTCTTATTCCCGCCCACAAACCTAGTTGTTCCACACTGTGCTCCCTGCTATAATAAGCTAAGCCCAACAGTCCAGCACCACTTCTCAAAAACCCCTTTCACCCAAACGTCAACAGCGTTGCTCCTGCTGAGGTTGGGTCAAGCTATATAATAGCATGAATCGTCACCACTCTTTCAAGCCAAATGTCCAATGGCACTGTTTCCTGTCAGACCCCAGCCAAAGTGCCCTGATAATTCATTTTTCATTTTAGCTGGTGAGTCAGCAAAAGGTGATAGGAGGCTGCTTGCAATAACTCTAACCACTGGCAATAGTTCAGGGTAGCACTCCAAGCTGTACCCTGCTAATGAGCCCATATCTAGGGCGAAACCGGTCCTCCTGGGTTGCTTGTGTTTTGGTGCAGGGTAAACCCGGCTTGACAGTTCGGGCTGGACTTTTCCCATGAGGAATAGGGTCAAGACTGATTTGCATATAACTGGATCCAAACTGGGGTGGCATGATGAGCAAAAGAACGTGGGTTGGAGTGCTACTCTGAGCTATCTTTTGTGTGTTTCCTGTTCCGCCCTAAGTGAAAGATCATCCTTTACACCACTGCCTTTACTGATCAAGGGCCTTAACACCATCGCTGCTGCAGCAATTCTCCTCATATGCTGACTATTATGTTTTCCCATTGTTCATGACGAGCTCAGCTCGTCATCAGCACAGCTCAACCGTGCCTCATGACGAGCTGAGCTCGTCATGAGCATCAAAGGGGTTAAGAAGTTTATCAAGGTCTCACCCAGACACAGTGAATTCCACTGGCTCGTTCTACGTGTCAACATAATCTTCAAAGTCTGCCACATCACCTTCAAAGTGGTAAACTTGAGTGCTCCTTCATATCTAAACGCAGCATCGGGGTATTATGAGGACTATGTAAGCCAGCTGCAAGTTTGAGACAGAAAATGCAGGAAGGAGACAAGAAAATGCCAAGCATTCCATTGCTATGCTCTAAGGATCTGGAACACACTTCCTCACCAGATCCCCAATCTTCCCTCAATTTTGCTCTTCAAAAAGGAACTGCTGACTCTCTTCATCAAGGAACATCTCATCCAAGGGTAACCGTTTGCATGATGGATTCTAGTTACCCTGGTCCTGCCTAGATCCTGTCCCTCATTGACCTCCTCTGTGCTAGCCCCATGTTTGCATGGCACACTTGCTAAATAGGCTGCATAAATCTCCCAGTTATGCAAATATATTCAGCAGGCCTTTCAAACCATTCAGGTGCGGAAGAGGGCTAAATGGTTGAGTGTGAAGGAAAATAAACCCGAGCTTCGATAGGCTGTATATAACCTCAAGTTGAGGTAAATAAGAATTTCTTTACAAATTATGAAGGTGACACTGACTTGTTTTACTCTTAAAGTAATGACACTGGGAGTGTCATTTGATTGAGACAAGTTGATGGGCATCCAAGGAAATGTATTTGACTGTTCCTTCTACCTGACAAAACTTCCTAAGGTAAATCACATATTTTAAAGGAGAGGCGCAGAGAGCTGTGATGGCAAGACAACCGATAAGCTAACATATATTTTACCAGGACTCCCATCTTGATTTGCACCAGACAGAAAATCATCCACAATAACAGCAGAGGCCAATGTGTATAAAATGAATGCTGTAACTCCTATATTGAGAGGCTCCATTGGTCCTGCTAAAAGCACAGCTGTAATTCAAGGCTCTCACTCTGGTGCAGAGCTAGAAATTCATCATTGGACCAAAACATAGATTGTAGGTATATTCATAGCTCCATATTCCTGCATGCATTGACCAAAGTACTGATAAGAAAGGCAAAGAGTAAAAACAGCTCGTAGAGGCAGGCACTCGTTGGTTTTTGGGTGGACATCAATGGAATTCCTTTGTTCATATTGATGTTGATGTAAGAAATGATACTTGTATGTACAAAAACAAAATCAAATCACTTTTGTTAAAATCTCCCAATATGACATCTCCATCAATCCAGAGCCAGAAATACACGGTCAGGCAGGTCCTGCGACCTAGGCCTGAGGCTGCTGATTGACAGATCACAGGTGTGGTGGCACGGAACTAGCAGGACAAACGCTCAAACAGGAAAAATCTAGATCAGTCCCATGGATAGGCAGTGATACCACATGGTCTGGGGGAATTGGCCCCAATAAAACGCACATGGCCGGAGGGGTACAGGTTCCCACAGCACCATAAAGTTAGATGCCACATGAAGTTAGGGACACTCTGCCAATCAGAACACAGCACATTCAGAGATCATGCGCTCCACATGCCAGACATCTGTACACGTTACCCACTTCCCCTTATTGCAGAGGTCTTCAAACTTTTTGATGCCGAGACCCCCTTGTAAAACCTTTTTAGGGGTAAGGACCCCCTTCCGACAAAAGTTTCTAGAAACTGGTACTCCTCATCATCATCTTTTGACAACCATAAATGCGCCTGTTAGACCTCATCACATCCATCCATCATTCATCCACCCACACTTTCACACATTCATCCATCCTTTCATCCTTCCATCCATCCATCCATCCATCCATCCTTCATCCATCCACCCTTTCATCTTTCCATCCATCCATCCTTTACCCATCCACCCTTCCATCCATCCACCCACCCATCATTCATCCACCCACCTTTTCACACATCCATCCATCATTCATCCATTCAACCTTTTATCCATCCATACATCCATCCACCCTTTCATCCTCCCATCCATACATCCATCCTTCATCCATCCACCCTTTCATCCATGCATCCATCCACCCACCCACCCTTTCATCCATCCATCCACCCATCATTCATCCCCTACCTTTTCACACATCCATCCATGCATCATTAATCCATGCGCCCTTTTATCCATCCATACATCCATCCATCCTTCATCCGTCCACCCTTTCATCCTTCCATCCATCCACCCTTTCATCCATCCATCCATCCATCCATCCTTCATCTGTCCACCCTTTCATCCTTACATCCATACATCTATCCTTCATCCATCTATCCTTCACCCATCCGCCCTTTCATCCTTACATCCATACATCCATCCTTCATCCATCCACCCTTTCATCCTTACATCCATCCATCCATCCTTTACCCATCCACCCTTCTGATCTTTGCTGATCATGGGAGGGCATTTCTGTGCCTCCCTGCTGGGGGCGGGGGACGTGTCACGGGACCCACAGCTCCAGGCGCGCAATATCCATTGACCTCAAAGAGCTACAGTACAGCCTGCTCCCCCAGCCCCCCTCCGCTCCTCCAGCCCCCCCTCCGCCCCCCCCCCCCACTTCCCCTCCTCCCCCAGCTCGAAACGGCTTCAGGGACACACACACAGCCACACCCGAGTACTTGACAGGTCTTTAAAAGACCTTTTACTTGTTAATGAGGCTTTGATGTTTTTCACACCTCGGTGTGAATTAGGCCTCCACCCTGAGCACCCTCGATCAGCCCAACGCCAGGAACTGCATGCTCTGACAGAATCTGCGACCCCCTTCCAAGGACTCCACGACCCCCCTGGGGGTCGCGCCCCACAGATTGAAGACCTCTGCCTTATTGTGTCCAAGCAAGGTTTAGGAAAGCAATGAAAGCGTTACTCATTTGAATATGTACCATAAATCTGGAGTTATGCCATGCACATGGTGTAGATGTGTAGAGTTTAAGTGGGGTAAGTATTGGCCCAGTGTGAATGGTGTAAGGTGTGGAAGATGGCTGAAGTTGATGGTGGTTTAAAGGAATAAATCATTATGCAGCGTATATATTGCACACATCAATTTTATATTTAGAGTCAGTAGGACATTCGTTGTGGGTTAGGTGGATGACACTCAGTATGATACTGTGTGACCAAGGCTGTCAGCATTGCAGTTGAGAGGCCCTGGCACTGTTTCTGGGTTGGAGTGGAGGTTGGGCGGGCTGTGTGGTGAGACAGGCTAGGACAGCACAGTGCAAGACCATGCCTGTGGAACCCAGAAATGGTAGGCCTATTTAATACATTTGGCAGCCCTGTTTAATGCAGGAAACCTCCGATATACAGATGGCTGCAAACAAAGGAAGTTGATGTCTCACCTAAATTTGGCAAAGAATTGTACGGCCAGGGCTCTGCTTCTAAAGACAGACATTCTGGTACCACCCAATGACTCAGTCCATATATGCATCTAAATACTTCTTCATTTACATATGTGAAGTCACTGGCTTGAGGTCACCCCGTGTGGGCTAAATAAAATTGTTAGATCTCTCCTGTTCCTTAACATATCCTCGAGAATATATGTTTGCAGAAGTTGGGAAAGAAACACCCCCTGCATGATTTTGCAAGTCTGAAACCCTGCCTCAAGTTATCCAAGGAGCACTTTTATAATGAGTTTTACTCTTTTCTTAGCCCCTGCACGCAAGCATCATCATCTGTGCATGCTGAGTGCTGGCTGTTTACCGGTGTGTAACCCAAAGCCGGGCTCTATGGTTTGGAGCGGCATACCATTACCCCAATTCTCTCGAAATGTCCAACTGCTGCCAGCTCACTGAAATGCATTGTATCCCCACTGGTGACAACAACATGATTAACAGGAAAGGACCTTTTACCTATGACCTGTGTAGGTAGAGTCACTTGCTGGCCTCTTCTCTAAATTGTCTATCAGACCTCTACAGCTAGGTTCTCTGCATCATTCAAGTATGTGTGAATGTAACCTATATGTGCTTTCACAGTATATGTTTGCAGGATGAACTAAAAGTGTGTGTTTCAAGGTTGACTGTGGGCTCAGTGAAATCCATTTTGGATTTCCACTTTGAGAGTGGTGTACAAAATGAAGGACGGAAAGATAAGCAAGATGAGCAATGCTTATTACCGGACACCTTCAATCCATTCCTTTCCTGAAGCCTTTATTAGTATCCTGACTGTACGGTGTGGGAGGATATGATACAGTAGTTCTTCTGGGAATTAGAATTTAGCCATTGCCCATGTCTTGCCCTTTTATTCCCCAGAGGTGTTACCACCAATATATCTATAGGAGTAGAGTGTAAAGGCTCTCATGAATGGGTTTCTCCGACCATGAAACTCCCAGCCCCACCCCTCCTTCCTGCTGACACTTGCAGACAACAATTGTAACTGACCTGTTTGGAGACAAATACACAAGATGGCAGAACCTGCTATCTAGAACCACTCTATGAGCAGTGACTGGAATACACCCAAACTCTGTCGGCAGCTATGGTGTAAGAAGGGGGCTAAAACCGCCAATCTTCCAAGATTTCTCACTGAACGATGCCGAGGCAGCATTCTGCAGGGTGTTGGATAAACCACAGTGATCCAGAGCTGGTGTCTGTGACAGCCAATTTGACAGCCATATGAAGTAACATCACCTCGGAGTAAATTGATTTTTTCTGGAGTGGTGAGGCCTTTCTTGGGTGAGGAGTCTGTCTTGCTACTGAGAAAGTGGCGCTGAAGGTGTTCCTGGGGAGGACACTGCCCTGAGGAGAACCTAGCATTAGTTTACTGGTAGAGGAGCTGCCGAGAGCAAGGACTGGTCAAATACTATCAGAGACATCAGCACTCTGCAGACCAGCAACAGATTTGACGCAACAGAGACTTTTGATTAGCCCATACACCCATTCTTGCCAATAGTGCAGGGCACGAGTCGGGGTACCACGCGGGTGGACGGCATCCCCCCACTTATTTCCGAGGGTTGTTCAGGGTGTCCACCCTGCTAAATAAAAACCACGTCCACCATTAAAAAACGGGAGCGCGGCGCGCACAAAGTAAATAAAGCATTTCCGCATTTGTCCGTAATTTTAACCGGGCACAGCTTGCCCCCACCTCCCTTCTTGACTCCGATGCGGTATAGAAGCTCAGACCCCCAGCAGCACTGTAGAGGCACAGCGGGATGGCTACCCTCACACCTCCAGCCCTTGATGAGCTGTTAAAAGGTGCTCGAAGGTGACAGAGGGAGGGCGGCAGCTTCGGAGCAGCAACATCTATTCACATGCAAACAGCCCTGAATGCGTCTTGTATCTGCTCTTTAGAGGGGGGCTCACACATTCCATTTCCACCCAGGGCCCCAAACATCCGAGACTCGGCCAGATTACACCCCGGATTACACCCAGGCACCACGTGGTTCTCTTTACATAGCTTAATTACTGTCACTAAATTGTAAGCAAACCTCGGTTCTTCAAACATGCAGGCTATAATGTAAGAAAATAAAGAAATGGCACAATCACACCCACACTGAATAACAAAGTATGGAGGACAATCCGTTCAATCAGTTCTCTCGGAGTATCTCCTGTAAGTACAGTACATCACAGTGGGGGATGGCATTTTGAACAGAGAGCCTGTCTTCTCGTTGTCTTGTGCAGGAGAGGAGCCCAATATGATACTAGAATACTGCATGCCCACCCCTGTGTTCCCTCTCCTGTGATGGCTCCTGCCCTCCCCTCAGTGATGGCTCCTGTCCCCCCATGTGGTGGCTCCAGTCCACCCACGCCTGGGATGGCTCCTGTCCCCCCATGTTGTGGCTCCAGTCCACCCCCACCTGTGATGGCTCCTGTCCCCCCCCCGTGGTGGATCCTGTCTCCGCCCTGGGTGGCTTCTATCCCAGTCCTGGAACGGCCCCTGCAGCGAGGGTGAAGTTCTTGATGGGCCTCTTCTCAAAAGGGCTCAGCTCAAAATTAATATGGAAAGGTGGGCGTGTAAGTAAGTGAAGGGATGTGTGAATGGCTGGATGAATTAGTGAAAGGGTGAATGGATGAATGAAAGATTGAATAAATGGATAATGAGAGAGGATAGATGGATTGATGAGTGAGGGGAAGGATGGAGAGAAAATGTAAATAGCTGGATGTATGGGTGGAAGGGTAGCTGGATGATTGATGAGGGGAAAGATGGATGAGGGGAAGGATGAGGGACGGAGGGAAAGGATGGATGGATGAGGGGAAGGATAAATGGATGAGGGGAAGGATGGATGGATGGAGGGGAAGGATGGATGGATGAAGGGCAGGATAAATGGATGGGATGGATGGATGGATGGGTGAGGGGAAGGATGGATGAAAGGAAGGATGGATGACGGGAAAGGATGGATGATGAGGGGAAGGGTGGATGGATGGATGATGAGGGGATGGATGGATGGATGATGAGGGAATGGATGGATGATGAGGGGGTGGGTGAAAGGATGGATGGATGGATGGATGATGAGGGGAAGGATGGATGGATGATGAGGGGAAGGATGGATGGATGATGAGGGGAAGGATGGATGGATGGATGATGAGGGGAAAGGATGGATGGGTGATGAGGGAAAAGGATGGATGGATGATGAGGGGAAGGATGGATGGATGATGAGGGGAAGGACAGATGGATGGATGGATAGATGATGAGGGAAAAGGATGGATGGATGATGAGGGGAAGGATGGATGGATGATGAGGGAAAAGGATGGATGGATGATGAGGGAAAAGGATGGACGGATGATGAGGGGAAGGATGGATGGATGATGAGGGGTTGGATGGATGGATGGATGATGAAGGGAAGGACAGATGGATGGATGGATGGATGGATGGATGATGCGTGGGTGAAAGGATGGATGGATGGAGAGTGGGTGAAGGGATGGATGGGTGGGTGAAAGGATGGATGGATGGAGAGTGGGTGAAGGGATGGATGGATGGATAAGTGGGTGAAAGGATGGATGGATGGATGATGAGTGGTGGGTGAAAGGATGGATGGATGGATGATGAGTGGGTGGGTGAAAGGATGGATGGATGAGTGGGTGGGTGGATGGTGGATGGGTGAAAGGATGGATCAGTGGATTGGACGGTGGGTGGGTGAAAGGATGGATGAGTGGGTGCGTGGATGGTGGGTGGATGATGGGGGGTAGGTGGATGAGTGAAATGATGGATGGATTGATGGATTGATAAGTGCAAGGGTGAATGAATGGACATATGAGTGAAAGGGTGGGTGTAAGGATGGATGAGTGAGTGAAAGGGAGGGTAGATGGAAAAAAGGATGAATAGATGTGTGAAGGAGTGAAATGATAGATGGATGAGTGATAGGGGCAATGGATGGATTCATGAGTGGATGAGTAGATGGATGGGTGGGTGGATGGATGGATGGAAGGAAGGCTAAGTGAAAGGGTCGATGGAGAGAGAAAGGGAGGATGGATGGATGACTAAAAGAGTGGATGGGTGGAAGGATTAGTAAGTGAAAGGATGGCTGGATTGGTGAAAGGGTAAATTGCTGAATGGATGAGTGAATGGATGGATGGGATGAAGAGTGGATGGATAAGTGTACAGATGGATAGGGTGAAAGGATGGATAGATGGATGGATAATGGAGATGAGTGAAAGGATCGATGAGGGGATGGATGAAGGGATGGATGAGTGAAATGATACATGGGAGGATACATGATGGATAGGTTTGCAAATGGTTGAATACTTTTGGAAATGGCTGGGCTTACTTATATACTATTGCGCGACCTCTGATGTGTCTGTAAAACGTACCTATTGTCCTGAAGTTTTGTCCTAAATTTTGACCTCCTGTCCTGAATTTGTGTCCTGAATTTTGACCCTTTGTCCTGAATTTTTACACTCACCGTCCTGAATTTGCACCAATGCCAGTTGGTCACCCTAATTCTTTGTGCGGTAGAACCGAGGCTCTTTAACACAGCAGCATGAGAGTGACGAGAGAGAAACCTGGCAGAGTGCTGCCAAAGAGCTCTCCCACTCAGAATATTTCATTATTCAAGTGATCGTGAACAATTCAGGGTAAACTGAGATGTGAAAAACTAAACACAATGCGATGCGGCTGCACGAGACTTGAGGAGTTAATTAAGTATTAGTACTAGCAAGTGTGCTGTAAGTTAAATTAAAACATTTTACATGCACTGTGCGCCTCATGCGTGTAGAATCAGAGTCCCACTAGACCCGGCCCTGCCAATTAAGTGCCGGCGCTAAGCACTGGCACAAATTAAGCCCTGCATTGAACAATTGACACCAGGCTACAAAATGTAAGTAGTATGATGGTGTACCCTTGTGTGTTCTTCCGTGTGTCGGTGTTTCCACATGGCATGTTTAATGATGACAGCAACGCCCCCTTCTAGTTTGTGTTGTCGGTCTGAATTGTATAATTTTGTGGAATGGGGAGGTGTAGGATGGCGCTGGATTGTTCATTTAAACATGACTCCATGATGACGTCTGACTTGGCATTACGTATGTCAGTATATTTTTAATTTAGGCTCAATCCTGTCAGTGTTTGGATAATTGCACTACTGGATAGGGGGGCACAAAGTTTTGCAAAGGTTCTGCCCGCTTTCTTCAAGGGGTCCCCACAAAATGACATCATGAGCTAGGCCCACCCCAATTTTATAGTAAGTAGTCTCTGTAAAGGGGGAAACAACCATTACAATGCATGAGTCATAATCGGCCCTTTTTTTAGGAACTATCACAAAAATAAACAGTATTAATACAAAGTAAAGCAATGTTTATATTTTGTTGCACTGAAGTAAATGAAGGCAAATAAGTCAAACTAAAATATACCAAAACTAAATACATTTCCTAAAATAAATAGAAATAAATAAATCTGCTAAAATAAATACAATGGCCAGTTAATATATCTACAATTTAGGCATTGACCCAAGTAAATGCCCCGGCAGCTCCATTGTCTTCAACCAAGATTCCCAATGTTAGACTAATGTTCTGATTTGTTACCTTTGCTGCAAATTGTAAAGCGTTCTGATATCCTTCAGGATCAAGTTCGCGCTATATAAAACTTTATAAATAAAATAAATAAATCTAGCCACAGCTAGAGAGAGGCAGCTGGGACAAAACTATGTAATACAGAGTCACTAGTTTACAATAGGTGGGGAGATAACATATAACACTCATCGATAGAATAACGTGAATATGGAGCCCTAGTGTGTGTAATAGTCATTGTCGAGTGTGGGAAGCAGCCTCTCTGGGAACCTGTAATGTATACAAAATCTTGCAGTCAAACTTTCCTGTAGTGTTTTGAAAATGTGTTGATGTCACCTTCGCCAAACTTCATCCACATTTGGGCTGCTAATTCCTCCATACAGGGACCTTAAGTCACAGGCTTAAGTACCAAGCAGCTTCAATTGTTAAATCTTGCATTATATGCAAATGATAGATCTGCCTTACATGTGATGTCACTTCCTATTGTGATGTCACTTCCTGTTGTGATGTCACTTCCTGTTGTGATGTCACTTCCTGTCGTGATGTCACTTCCTGCCGTGATGTCACTTCCTGTGACCACGTCTACCTTGGAGAGTCCCCCCACTTCTTTTTTTAGGACTTGTGCCCTGCAATAGTGTACACCCCGCTCTCTCCAAGTGGGCCTCCAGAAGATCCCAAATAGCTCCTAATGCACTATGTGCTAAACTAACTGAACTGTAACTGGCAATTCTTGCTTTTTGCTAAAGATGGTGAATAGCACTTGCAAGTGCACCAATGTGCCCTTACTCTCTCAGCATTACCGTGGCGATACTGGTGCATAGATTCCAGGGACATCTCTAGTCCTCTAATAAACTCCAGCCTCACCTAAGTTTGAAGGCTTCTGGTATAGACTCGCATCCTGTTTGCCGGTAGGTTTTGGTTGGGCACCTTGCCCCTGCTTGCTCTGACATCACTAGTCTCACACATCAAAACACGAAGGCCTTTCACTCTCAAGTGCAATTGACCGATTCACCTAAGAGAGCAACATGCACATTTTGTCCGACATCCAGTATGGATTTAGAACGGGGCAGGGCACGATGGAGCAACACCTCAATCTATTGCTGCTGTTCTGAGCATTTGGCCTCCATGGACCTCAGCTCTGCCTTTGACAGAGTAGAGGAGTCCGTCAGGGATGCATCTGGTCTCATTTTCTTTTATTCTGTATATTAACAGCCACCAACCAGTGCTCACAGAACACGGCCTGGATGTCCTGATAGCGGGCGATAGATCATTACCCGCTCTCCAATAAGCAGCCCATTCCGTTTCGGTGGCCTGCAAAGCACAGGGCCTACAGCATCTTTTAGATGCATTTTTCAATTTTATAGATAGACTTGGACTGTCAATGAATTACAAAAAAATCCCATCTGATGGTGGTGTCCCCCAAGAATACTAAAACAAAACAAATTGCTGTAAAATGACATCAATTAAGTAGTGTAGAATTTGTTCCCTACCTGGGCATTCTTCTTGACTCGTGCTGTAGCTGGAAGCCACTGGTCAAGAAGAATGCAATATGCGTTAAAAAGGCCACGGCGAGCATTGGGGAATTTCTCTGATGAGTAGGCCGGAAGCCAATTAACATTCTGGTTGAATTATTTATGGCCAAATCCATACCAGTAGCCAACTTTGGCTGTGACACATGGGGGATGTCCAGATTGAATAGATCCAGAGAGTTGAAAATATGTCTCCGAGTGGTCTTCTGGGTGTTCCACTGGGGACCCCCCTGAGGTTGGCCATGAAGAAAATGGTCTGGGGTTATATCACAGACCAGATACAACTACAACTCCTTTTGCTTTGGCTAAATATTTGCCTGAAGGAGGCGGTGAAGCTAAATAAATGAATCATCCATAACTGTCTAGGTTTTGGCAACATGATGCACATCCCATGGTTACAGTACATTATGATGAATTTGAAAGAGCTTGGTAGGCCAGAACTCTTCTATGATCTGAACAGAATAATCAAAAAAGATATTGCTTGGCTAAAGCAGGCCTTTATTTTAAGGGCGACAGCAGGTCGTGAGGAATCTGCTTGTTGCAAGAGTTCCATCTGACAGTACTTTTTGATGAAGACGGTCATTGGGATGGAACCATACCTTATTGGGGTAATATCCAGACATCAATGATTGCTGCTAATGTATTTTAGTCTGGGCATGTTCCATCAGCTGCTGTAACATAATGGCTGTTGGTTTAAGAAGACGGATCGACCTCCAGTGTGTGAGTTTGACAATATATCTGCCTGCGATATGTACAAATTTATGCACAAATTTATCAGGCTGCTTCTACTGTCCTTGAGTTTTAGGCAGGCAAGACCCGCTCTTTTATATTTGCAGTTATTATCGACTCCGACTATTTGTTTTTATGTATCTGGATTGTTATCAAGAGCTTTACTAATGTATGTATAAGGCTTTGTTTTAAAAAGTTGAGTGGGGGTTTCCATCTGCGACTATGCTTGATATGCTGTTTTACTTTGATGAGTTTTGTATGATATTGTGGCTTCTGGTGATGTCTATATTTCTTAGTTCATTATTTGTTTGTTGTTTACTATTGACTGAAAATGTGCTGTGTGCTACTTTTATGATTTTGTCTGAGAATCGAATAAAGTTTTTACAGAACTGAAACATACCCATGCACACTGCTTATAACACATTCTCACAAACGAAGTCAGATTCCACTTTGAGATGGAATCCTCTAAACTATTTAAAGTCATCCTGGGTATAATATGCCACATGTAAGCTGCAGGGTGTATGTGTAGATATTTCTTTAGGTGGAATTAATATATGTGATGTACGAGTAAAGTAGGAGTGTAAAGTGTAGGCAGCGCTGTAGGTGGTGACATTGCATGTACAGCCCAGGGATGACCACTGGAATTACTCTCGAAGCTGGGGAACCAGGTTCGAGTCTCGGCAACAACGCTCAACATCCTGTGATCCTGGGCAAATCATTTAATCTTCCCTTGCCTAACAAAACAAGCATCTGCAATGCAATAGGTCTTGCATTAGGAAAGTTTGAGCTATTGATACTGTAAATGACAATTTTTTTATTTATGTGTTGGTTTTGTAAATAGCATAATTAATAGCTTTGTCATTTACAATGCCAATAGCTTTAACTTTCGGAAATGTGACACCCATAGCATTTGTAATGCAATATGTGTTGTATTTACGTGACTGAGATGTATTGATATTACAAATAACAATGGCTTTTAATTTTTTTAAATAATTAATACTTAAATAAACGTTATTGTACTTTATAATGGCATTAGCTTAAAGTTTTGTAAATAACTTTTGTGAAGATTATGTTCAGTGTATTTTATTGTGACGAAAATCCAAGAACAGAAGTGAAATATATTAACATCTTTTTGTGACATTTGTAATAAAGCTTGAAACATTGAGAGAGCATATTTGAACCAGTTGTTGTTGAATGGTTGCACAGATTGATGTTGTGGCGGCAGTGAGTGATGTTGTGATGGCGACGAGTGATGCTGTGGTAGCGCATAGTGATGTTGTGGTGCTGAGCGATGCTTTGGTGATGCGATAGATAGAGTGAGTGCGATGTGAGTGCGATAGATAGATAGAGAGAGGATGATAGATAGATAGAGGGAGGGTGATAGATAGATGGAGTGAGGGTGATAGATAGGTAGTTAGATAGATAGATAGATAGATAGATAGATAGATAGATAGATAGATAGATAGATAGATAGATAGATAGAGTGATGGCGATAGATAGATAGATAGAGTGAGGGCAATAGATAGAGTGAGGGCCATAGATAGAGGGAGGGCGATAGATTGATTGGGGGAGGGCGATAGATGGAGTGAGGGAGATAGATAGATAGATAGATAGATAGATAGATAGATAGATAGATAGAGTGATGGCGAGAGATAGATAGAGTGAGGGCGATAGATAGGTAGATAGATAGATAGATAGATAGATAGATAGATAGATAGATAGATAGATAGATAGATAGATAGATAGATAGATAGATAGATAGAGTGAGGGTAATAGATAGATAGGTAGATAGATAGATAGATAGATAGATAGATAGATAGATAGATAGATAGATAGATAGATAGATAGATAGATAGAGTGAGTGAGGGCGATAGATAGAGTGAGGGCGATAGATAGAGTGAGGGCGATAGATAGATAGAGTGAGGGCAATAGATGAATAGATAGAGTCAGGGCGATAGATAGAGTGAGGGTGATAGATAGATAGATAGATAGATAGATAGATAGATAGATAGATAGATAAATAGATAGGGATAGATAGATAGATAGATAGATAGATAGATAGATAGATAGATAGATAGATAGATAGATAGATAGATAGATAGATAGATAGATAGATAGATAGATAGATAGATAGATAGAATGAGGGCAATAGATAGAGTGAGGGCCATAGATAGAGGGAGGGCGATAGATTGATTGGGTGAGGGCGATAGATAGATGGAGTGAGGGCGATAGATAGATAGATAGATAGATAGATAGATAGATAGATAGATAGATAGATAGATAGATAGAGTGAGGGCGATAGATAGATAGATAGATAGATAGATAGATAGATAGATAGATAGATAGATAGATAGATAGATAGATAGATAGATAGATAGATAGAGTGAGGGCGATAGATACAGTGAGGGCGATGGATAGTGTGAGGGCGATGGATAGAGTGAGGGCGATAGATAGATAGATAGATAGATAGATAGATAGATAGATAGATAGATAGATAGATAGATAGATAGATAGATAGAGTGAGGGCGATAGATAGATAGATAGATAGATAGATAGATAGATAGATAGAGTGAGGAAGATAGATAGATAGATAGATAGATAGATATATAGATAGATAGATAGATAGATAGATAGATAGATAGATAGATAGATAGATAGATAGATAGAGTGAGGGCCATAGACAGAGTGAGGGCGATAGATAGATAGATTGATAGATAGATAGATAGATAGATAGATAGATAGATAGATAGATAGATAGATAGATAGATAGATAGATAGATAGATAGATAGATAGATAGATAGATAGATAGATAGATAGATAGATAGATAGATAGAGTGATGGCGATAGATAGAGTGATGGCGATAGATAGATAGAGTGAGGGCAATAGATAGATAGATACACAGTTATCAAGATTATAACAGCTGGTTCCTGCAAAGATATTATGGTGTGAGATGTGCAGTTGTGTTATAAAGTAAGGACAAGGAGAGAGTACAAATACAGGAGTAGAAGATTGAAAGGAGGGAAATGCACGCAGAACAGTGAAATAAAGTAGGGCTGAAGAGGGCAGTTATTCTAAGAAAGGATTGGAACATGGGGTTCTAAAAAGGAAGCTAAAAAAGAGGAAGGTTATAGAAAGCAAATAAGAATAAGAGAAGAAGCTTAGTTTGTGGAAGGAATATGGGGCAATGCGTTGCAGCTGCCAGCAATAATATTACAGTGTGAGGAGTATGGGTGGGTTTTAAAGTAAGAACAAGAAGAGCTAAAAATAAAGACAGGAGCGGAAGATACACTAGCATTGACTTGCAAGCAACAATATATTTATGCATTAATTCCATCAAATAACCTTCCCAGCCCCTACATTCGCGGTTAGAACTGTAAGAAACACAGGAAAGGAACTTTGTGCTTTTAGAACTTCACAATAGATCGTAAATTAACGGTGCATCAAAAGGCTGTTTAAAGTGCTCCAGCAATGCTTGCTTAGAGGATCGAGTGGAGTTGGAGTGCACATTTCCTGTAATAAAGTGCAATCTCTCAGTGTATTTGAGGCGGGTACTGCAAGTAAAGCCAGCATCCTGGGATGGGTGTAACCCCACTCTTCTGGGTAGTTCTTTATGTATAGTGAGTGTGAGAAGTTGGCCTGGTATTATGATGCTCACTAGTTCTAGTGATCACCTTGTACCATGCCCAGCAACCCATATGATGATTGGTTGTAAGTCAACCTTATAGACCAGCTATCCTAGTAGCGTGGACAAAGCAGTCTTAGGCTAAACTCTGTAAAGGCATGTGAAGCAAGCTGTTTTACCATACACAATCCCCTTGAATACCAAATGAAAGGACACCACACAGATATATATTGAAAATATATATATATATATTTATTTACTACAAAATCCCCTATACTCTTTATGAGCACAGAAGCAAATGCGGTAAAACAAAACACAGTTTAAATATACAAAAGTTGCACAATATGGATGAGCCCTAGGGGCCACCTAAACCATATACTAAATTAGTGGTATGAGAACCACCTAGCTGAAAGGAAGTAGGCCTAGGGCCTTGGGAATCGCTGGAGCTGTTCGGGACTAACAGTGAAGAAGTCGGGAAAGGCCCGCGGGACTCGGGTGCATTGCGGAAAGTGCACGCATAAACCAATGCAATGTCAATGGTGCGTAAAAGTTACAAAGTTAGTGTTTAAGGAACCTTCCGGCTGACCTAGAAGGACAAAACTTTAGACCTAGGCCCTAGAGGTGTGTACCAGTGTAAGAACACCGGTGTTGCTGAGTTACCTCACTCACAGGAAGCGGGTGCACAGGTGCGAAGTAGTGTCGGGTTTCGTCACGCAGGTCGATGGTGCTTGGAGCTGAAGATGCTGCAGGCGTCGGGACGAGAAGAGTTCCGGTGGATCCAAGGGTGGATCTGAAGTGGTGAAGACCTGAAAGCAGAGGGGACAATGTTCAAAGTCACTAGTCAGTGACTACCGTGGAACCAGGATGGAACCAGGCGATGTCGGGTGCAAACAGGCTATGAGGTGCAGCTTGTCTCCTCAGCCACGTGGACACGAAGAGGTCGAGGACGTCCAAGAGTCGATCACGAGCTGCCGCACAAAGGCTCTAGCTGATGGCGGTGTCAGTAACTTGATTGGAGCAAACAGGCCTTGGCTAATGCAAGCCACGCAGGAAGTGGAAAAAGCTTATCACTCGGACCAGCAAGGTCAGAGCGGGTGCTCCTTTTTACAGGAGCAAGGGCAAGTCTGGAGCAACCAGACCCACAGTGTAAATCGTAGGTTTCGTCGCCAAGATGGCCGCTGACTACGTGGCAAGTGGCCAGGATGGCGCGTCGAGTGGCACGATGCAAAAGGGCCCCACGCAGATTGTGGAGATGCTGGGGGGCTGATCTTCGATGCAAGGGCTGCTCGGTTGTGGGGCTTCTCAAACCCCAAAGCTCAGCATCGAGGGTGCCTCGGGTGCTGCGCAGTCAGCTTCTTGGCGGTCTTTCGAGATGTCCGGTCCCACGTCTCTCGGTGCCTCCACGGGTCCCTTCTCTGCAGGGACCGTGGATCGGGCTGTGAGAAGTCTGGGTCTCGTCAGGCTCTGGGCTCGGGCTCCTGCAGGAGGCGGCGGCAAAGCAGATGTCGAGTTGCTGGATGGTGCCTGTGTTCACAGGGTGGCCACTCCTAGGCCACAAGGGAGATGCTCTTCAGTCTTCTGTGCAGCAGAATTTCGAAGTCCAGTCGTCTTCTTAGTTTCAAGTTGATTCAGGATGATCTGAGGTGCCATGGCACTGCTCCCACTCTTATTCCCAATTTGAGGGGTGGATCACCTGCTAGGTCCCTCCTCTGGGTGGGACCAGGAAGGGGGGCGGTTACACCCCCTTTCCTTTGTCCAGCTCCGCGCCAGGACTGGGGCTGGAAAGTCCCAGGACCGGTTTGGACTGGCTTATGCACAAGGACACCTTGTGTGCCCCGGGCATGTCTGATTCTATTCAGCCCTGTCCTACCCAATACACAAAATCCTGTCTGGGGTGGTGCTCGCACCTCCCAAGGCAGGAAACCCTTTGTCCAAGCCTCCCTCGCTGGAAGGACTCCCAGCAGCAGGAGGTCAGACTTATGTCTGTGGTGGCAGCATCCATTTTGTGATGCTGAGGCTCTGGTTAACTTTAACCGGGGTTCAGGTTATGTACATGTCGTGTCCCTCTAGAAGGTTGGAATGCTATCCCCGTCGACAGAACTGTTGAGGGTATGGTATTCCAAATCGTATGACACCTTACTCAACATGTTTTGATAAAGCCAAACCAAAGTTAGCATATAACCTCGAGGATTATAATGCACTTAAGAGTATATGGTATGGCAATATCCCGGAACAGCTAAGGGAGTCATTCCCGACAGCTGCAGATAGGCTCAGCTCATGGTATCTCTGGACCCCCCCCTAAACTCTCAACACAGCCTACACAAATGTCTGGAAGCAGTCGCCACCTGGATGTCCAGCTCTTGTCTTAGGCTTAACGGGGAAAAAACTGAGATAATGCTCCTGGGTAATAACATCGCCAAAACCACCGACCCCATCTGGCCTTCTTGCTTAGGCAACCCCCCGCAACCCAAGGAGCAAATCAAGAGCCTGGGCATCTGGCTTGACCACACTCTGTCCTTCAACCATCAGGCCACTAAGCTAGCTGCGACCTGCTTTGGCCTGATGAGACTGCTCCGCAAAATTCTCCCTCTGCTTCCATTCCACTCGAGACGAATCGTGGTTCAAGGACTGATCCTCTCCCGCCTCGACTGTGGAAATGCCTTATTTCTTGGAGCACCCCAATCCACAATCAACAGACTCCAGGTTATTCAAAACTGCGCAGCAAGAATTCTTCTGGATATCCCCCGCCGAACGTCAGTAAGAGCTAGACTGAGAGATCTTCACTGGCTCCCGGTGAGATCTAGAATCGAGTTTAAGAGCATGTGCATTGCACACCGCTCTTACTGGGGAACAGGCCCCCCCATTAACTCTCCCCTTGTGAAAACCTACCAGCCCACTCGTTCCCTCAGATCTGCGACCTCCTACCTCGCCTCAGTACCACGCATCAGGAAGGCCAGATGTGGTGGTCGTTCGCTCTCCTACAACCTGGCCAAGATCTGGAACTCCCTCCCTCTCAATCTCAGATCCGAACCCAACCTCCTTACCTTCCGAAAAACTCTCAAAACCTGGTTATTCAGCAAAACCTCTGTTTAAAACCAAAACCTAGCCTCCCTCTTCCTACCCCTCCGGATTAGCTCAAGTTCCCTACAGCGCTGGGACGCTCCTGGGTAGCCAACGCGCTCTACAAATCCTCATTCCATTCCATTCCATTCCATGCTAGAGCACCATCTCACATGAAACCACGACTCTGTCTCCAGGATTGGTAAGGCCTGCCATAGGAGTGACTTATAGGTTACCATGTGTCCAGTTAGGTTAGATATAGATATACTATATCTAAGTAAGATGTGATTACACCATCTTACCCCAGCTGAGTGATCAGCCAGTTGTGTCAAATATGGAGACCAGGCCAGGGGTGGCACAATAAATGCTGCAGCCCCTGGTAGGCCTTGGCTACACCTATGCCCTGGGTACCTATGGTACACTGTTACAGGGGCCTATAAGGTGAACCCGTTCCAATTGTGTATGCACCTAAGGTACATGGAGTCCATTTTAAGGAGAGAGCAATTAGTCTGGGGCCCTGAATGGTAGGATCCCAGGCCAACTATGTCAAAAACCAGCTAAACACCAGGCAAAAAGTTTGGGGTAACCATAGTCAGATATCCACCTTCCTACACAACCCCCCCCCCCAAACGAAAGGAGATAAGGCTATCCTTAACCAGGTAAGCCTATATTGCCTAAGTGTCCATATAAGGAAGTACCAGCTCTGGCTTGGTTACCCCCTGTCTCATGGTCCACTAAGCAATCCCTCAACCTAAGGGTATCTGAGGGTCTCCACCATAGGGAATCTCTACCTGTGGTGTATCTTGGCAAAGTTAAAGGCTGATGTTGAGATGGAGTACTGAAGTGGGATTCCTCTGTAGGACTCAGCTTCCTCCATTCACTCTCCACCATGTGTGCCTTTCTTTCTTTGACTGAGTTGCACTGTGCTCTCAGGGTCAACCTCTGGCTACCTAAAGTTGGAGGCTGGGTCCCTTTGTTTGGCTTACTGGAGGGACAGGTCAGATTTGGGGCCTTGGGGTCCCAGGTTTGGCTGTGCCCAACAGAATCCATCTGTGGGAGGTCCCTAACTACTTTTAAGGGGGCTCCCTCAAGAGTTTTTAAAGTTTTCACCTCACTAGGGCTACTAGTTTTGGTGCCCCCAATCTATTGATGGGGGTGCTTTATTTGACAGGGGGCCCTTTGGGGCTCACTGTCCTTCTTGTCCTCTGCAGCCCTGGGCTGACTAAGGCAAGGTAGAGAGGGGCAGGTTACCTGCTCCAGACTGGGTCCCACCTGAGAAGGGTCCACTGCCATCAGGGGCTCTGTCCGGCTAGGCCTAACAACCTCTGGGACAGTTCCTTCATCAGGGGTAAGATCAGTTACCTGAGGAGGCTGATCCTTTCCTAAAGCCTGGTGGGAGGGAGATTTCTCTTCCTCCTCAGTGCTCTCTGTTTGTGTGGAGTGATCCTTCATTTCAGGCTTCACAACACATGATTCAGTTTGAGTTTGGGCTGTGGCCATCACAGCCCCACCAACCTTTTCAGGAGGAGAGTCAGTTTGGGTATGGGCTGTTACCATCACAGCCCTGCTAATCTTTTCAGGAGGGAAGTTAGCTAAAGATGGGGCTGAGGTTTGCTCAGCCCTACCAACCTTTTCAGGAAGGACATCTTGGATTGGGGCTGTAGCCATCACAGCCCCACTAACCTTTCCATGTAGATTTACCATTCTAGAATGGGTTTGCTGTTCAACCTCAGCCAGGCTGAGATTTCCAAATCATTACCAAGTAGGCAATCTACAGGCATGTTTGCTGACACTGCCACTCTCTTTGGGCCAGTGACACCTCCCCAGCTAAGATTGACTACTGCCATTGGATGTTTGGTTTCTATTCCATCAATGTTTGTCACCTGATATGTGGCATCAGGTAAAAGTTGCCTTGAGGGGACTAGACATTCAGCCACCATGGTGATGCTAGCCCCTGTGTCTCTGAAGGCCTCAACTTTCAAGCCATTGGTGAGGGGCTCCTGTCTATACTTGCTCAAAGTGTTTGGGCAAGCAGTGAAATTGGCAAACCCCATGCCAGTTTCATAGATAAGAGTATCTGAGGTAGGGGACCTGGTTAGGCCAGAGTCCACCTGTGCTCCAAAAGTAAACCCACCCAAATTCTTGGGGGTGCTCCCACCACCTGGGGGACCACTGCTAACAGTGACAGGAGGTGTTGGAGCCTTACTTGGAGGTATATTTTCCTTATTACCATTCTTGGGACAACAGCTTTCTGTTTTCCAATGTCCAACCTGTTTACAGGTATGGCAGTAAGGCTTTTTCTATGTAGAGGAAGTGTTCAGGGGCCCACCCTTTCCATTTGAGTTTTGGGGCCCTGGGGAAGTCTTCTCTTTGGTTTTATCCCCACCTTTCTCTTGAGGCTTGGTAGTCTCTTTCTTTTGGTCACCACCCTGGTTCTTAGGCCTGATCCTGGTTCTGACCCATTTGTCTGCCCTCTTACCCAATTCTTGTGGGGAGGTCAGATGAGAGCCCACCGGGTGCTGATGTAGAAGCTGATTTTGACAATTACTTAAGATTTGCTCTCTCATAATTAAATTATACAATCCTGTATAGTCGGTAACCTTACTTCCCAGCAACCAGCCCTCCAGAGCCTTAGTGGCACATTCAACAAATTCAGACCAGTCCTGAGTCTGTGTCTTCTGGGTCTCTCTGAACATTAACCTGTACTGTTCAGTGGTTAAGCCTAACCCATCAATCAGAGCACTCTTCAGGACCAGGTAGTTTCTAGAATCCCCATCACTAACTGTGAGGAGTCTGTCTCGGCCTCTACCTTCAAAGGAGAGCCACAAGATTGCTGCCCACTGCTCCCGAGGGATCTGCGGTACTCTGCAGGCTCTCTCAAGTGCAGTCATCCATTTGTGGATATCATCCCCAGCTTTGTAGGGGGGCACAATCTTACTCAGGTTTCTACTGTCATAGGACCTGTCTTTATCCTTAGGGATAATGCTGCCACCAGTGGGTACTAACCCACTCTCTCTAGACTGTCTTGCTCTAGCAAGTTTCTCTTGGGCCAGGGCAACCTCTAGTTCCCTCTTCTGGATCCTAAGCTCAGCCTCTCTCATGTTGGCCTCATGTTCCCTTCTCTGAGGGCTAGTCATCCCCCTTCTGGAGTGACCATGAGAACCTCTAGAAGCTTGGGAGGTATTGGATTCACCTGAGTGATTCCTTCTCGTCCTTTGCTCCTGGCTAAGTCCACTTGGGGGTCTGGGTAAGGTCATCCTTAGCTCAGTCCCAAATACACTTAAGTTAGCTTGGCTGAGCCTGCTGGCTGGCACCTGACTAAGTCTACCATCATCAGAGTCACTGCTCCCTCCTTCTGTCTCCTCTTCTTCCTCCTCCTCCTCATCAAGCTGAGTATTTCCAGTGACTTGGTCATCCTCATCTGTCTGGACTACAGGGGCATGGGTGTCAGTATTGTCATCTTCAGTGGGAGAGCCTCCTTCAGCATTCCCTGTGGGGTCTGCTTTAGAGGTCTTTAGAGCTTCAGACTGGTCTAAAAGCTCTCCGAGGAGGTCTGCTGTAGGGGTTGGACCCGTTTTGATACCTCTTAAGGTACACAGCTGCCTCAGTTCTTTAAAGGTGAATATAGCAAATTTGGATGGTGCCCTTGGAGGGTCACTCTCAACAGGGACAGTCCCAGTGGACCCCTCTGCTCCAGACATTGCTCTTGTGTGGGTGGATATGTTGCATTCTACCTACACTGGTGTTTACCTACTAAACCTATCTAGTAGTTGTAGTCAGGGTGTGCTACTCCCTATCCTCTACAACAACTAAGGTCAGTAGAACTTAAGTATACTAGTCTTGTTTTATATGTACCTAGCAGGTACCTGTATGATCTTTCAAATGATACTCTCAAAGATTGTAATGGCAAAACAAAAGCAAGTTCAAATCCCAACCGCTGCTCACCAATGTGAGAAGTTGGCCTGGTATATGATGCTCACTAGTTCTAGTGATCACCTTGTACCATGCCAAGCAACCCTTATGATGATTGGTTGTAAGTCAACCTTATAGACCAGCTATCATAGTAGCGTGGACAAAGCAGTCTTAGGCTAAACTCTGTAAAGGCAGGTGAAGCAAGCTGTTTTACCATACACAATCCCCTTGAATACCAAATGAAAGGACACCACACATATATATATTGAAAATATATATATATTTATTTACTACAAAATCCCCTATACTCTTTATGAGCACAGAAGCAAATGCGTTAAAACAAAACACAGTTTAAATATACAAAAGTAGCACAATATGGATGAGCCCTAGGGGCCACCTAAACCATATACTAAAATAGTGGTATAAGAACCACCTAGCTGAAAGGAAGTAGGCCTAGGGCCTTGGGAATCGCTGGAGCTGTTCGGGAATAACAGTGAAGAAGTAGGGAAAGGCCCGCGGGACTCGGGTGCAGTGCGGAAAGTGCACCCATACACCAATGCAATGTCAATGGTGCGTAAAAGTTACAAAGTTAGCGTTTAAGGAACCTTCCGGCTGACCTAGAAGGACAAAACTTTAGACCTAGGCACTAGAGGTGTGTACCAGTGTAGGAACACTGGCGTTGCTGAGTTACCTCACCCACAGGAAGCGGGTGCACAGGTGCGAAGTAGTGTCGGGTTTCGTCACGCAGGTCGATGGTGCTTGGAGCTGAAGATGCTGCAGGCGTCGGGACGAGAAGAGTTCCGGTGGATCCAAGGGTGGAGCTGAAGTGGTGAAGACCTGAAAGCAGAGGGGACAATGTTCAAAGTCACTAGCCAGTGACTACCGTGGAACCAGGATGGAACCAGGCGATGTCGGGTGCAAACAGGCGATGAGGTGCAGCTTGTCTCCTCAGCCACGTGGACACGAAGAGGTTGAGGACGTCCAAGAGTCAATCACGAGCTGTCCCACAAAGGCTCTAGCTGATGGCGGTGTCGGCAACTTGATTGGAGCAAACAGGCCTTGGCTAATGCAAGCCACACAGGAAGTGGCAAAAGCTTATCACTTGGACCAGCAAGGTCAAAGCGGGTGCTCCTTTTTACAGGAGCGAGGGCAAGTCTAGAGCAATCAGCCCTGCATTGTAAATTGTAGGTTTCGTCGCCAAGATGGCCGCTGACCACATGGCAAGTGGCCGGGATGGCGTGTCGAGTGGCACAATGAAAAAGGGCCCCACGCAGATCGTGGAGATGCTGGGGGGCTGATCTTCAATGCAAGGGCTGCTCGGTTGTGGGGCTTCTCACACCCCAAAGCACAGCATCGAGGGTGCCTCGGGTGCTGCGCAGTCAGCTTCTCAGGGGTATTTTAAGATGTCTGGTCCCACGTCTCTCGGTGCCTCCACGGGTCCCTTCTCTGCAGGGACTGTGGATCGAGCTGTGTGAAGTCTGGGAGTCTGGGTCTTGTCAGGCTCTGGGCTCGGGCTCCGGCAGGAGGCGGCGGCAAAGCAGACGTCGAGTTGCTGGATGGTGCCTGTGTTCACAGGGTGGCCACTCCTAGGCCACAAGGGAGATGCTCTTCAGTCTTCTGTGCAGCAGAAGGTTGAAGTCCAGTCGTCTTCTTAGTTTCAAGTTGATTCAGGATGATCTGAGGTGCCATGGCACTGCTCCCACTCTTATTCCCAATCTGAGGGGTGGATCACCTGCTATGTCCCTCCTCTGGGTGGGACCAGGAACGGGGGCAGTTACACCCCCTTTCCTTTGTCCAGCTCCGCACCAGGACTGGGGCTGGAAAGTCCCAGGACCTGTTTGGACTGGCTTATGCACGAGGACACCTTGTGTGCCCTGGGCATGTCTGATTCTATTCAGCCCTGTCCTACCCAATACACAAAATCCTGTCTGGGGTGGTGCTCACACCTCACAAGGCTGGAAACCCTTTGTCCAAGCCTCCCTCGCTGGAAGGACTCCCAGCAGCAGAGGTCAGACTTGTGTCTGTGGTGGCAACATCCATTTTGTGATGCTGAGGCTCTGGTTAACTTTAACCGTGGTTCAGGTTATGTACATGCCGTGTCCCTCTAGAAGGGTGGAATGCTATCCCCGTCAACAGAACTGTTGAGGGGATAGTATTCCAAATCGTATGACACCTTACTCGACATGTTCTGATAAAGCCAAACCAAAGTTAGCATATAACCTCGAGGATTATAATGCACTTAAGAGTATATGGTATGGCAATATCCCGGAACATCTAAGGGAGCCGTTCCCAACAGCTGCAGACAGTCTCAGCTCATGCCAGTTGTGTCAAATATGGAGACCAGGCCAGGGGTGGCACAATACATGCTGCAGCCCCTGGTAGGCCTTGGCTACACCTATGCCCTGGGTACCTATGGTACACTGTTACAGGGGCCTATAAGGTGAACCAGTTCCAATTGTGTATGCACCTAAGGTACATGGAGTCCATTTTAAGGAGAGAGCAATTGGCCTGGGGCCCTGAATAGCAGGATCCCAGGCCAACTATGTCAAAAACCAGCTAAACACCAGGGAAAAAGTTTGGGGGTAACTATAGTCAGATATCCACCTTCCTACAGTGAGCAGGTTAAAGGCAGCATTACTCGCATTAAAGTGGTACGGTGCGGAGTCCAATATAAACCAAAAATATGATATATATGCATGTGCTTATTTCTCAAAACTTACAGTATTATTTTTTTCCACACAAAGTGAAGCACATGCCGCCTAAAAAGGTCAACAGTGAAAGCATGAAACGTAGTAGCGGCCCCTGATCATAAGATAAAGTGCCTCTAACAAGCAGAAGTGCTCCGTTCTGTGCTTGTACACATTTCTCGGCTCACCCACCTCACCGCTTGGCCTAGGAGGCCTTTTACTGAACAGCCCCAGATTTATAACAGCAGAAACCGACCCGAGCCCCATTTAATGCAAAACGCGGGGTGCTCTTCCTGTTCTGGGCTATAAATCACCTCCGATGTAAATAATATTAATGTTTTAATCCCCGAGAGAGGAATCCCCTACGGCCAGGCGTTTCACAAAAAAAGAACCATTGTGTTAACTTTGTGTTTATTACAAAAAATAAAATAAAATTCTGTCTGGAAAATTATCGTGAATGTATTTAGCTATATAATCGCTTCTATTTCAGTGCCTGAAAGTATTTTATTGTCGCACTCTAATATTTCGAGTCTAAAACATTTGCTTTTCCCATTATATTTATGGGAGTTAAAAACATTTTTATTTTTACGAGCTTACCCCAGGCACATAAAAAATCCCCACTAAATGTATGTGGTGTGAGTGTAACTTAAGGTTGCAGATAAAATTCCCAGATTTAATAATCCATTGTAATATTGTGTTTTATTGTAAATGGGAACAATAGTATTTACATGGTTTTATAGCGCTCATTACCACAGTTTTTGCTCAGTTCTCTGTCAATAACAGCGCTTTTGTAGTAAAATATAATGTATTTAATGATGCCAGAACTTTCAGTCACCCCGCCTCTTAATGATAGCAAAGATAAACTTAGCGCTACGAAGTGGCTTCATGTCAACATACTGGAATTATAGATATGAAATGATATAAAAAGTATTACCCAGAGTTCAGGTGTTTTCAGTGGCAGGGACCTCTCGAAGGTAAGTTTTACTATAATACGAACTTTTATGAGCCAATAAACAAAAATTCACGTTCAGCTCTAACCTTGACAGCTTCGTTTTCAAAACCAGATGTAATTGGCCGCTGACAGCATAAATCGAGGTATTTGTCTGTGGATTCGAGTGTGCTTAGAATGTTGCTTTTGCGGAAAAATGATTCCTGTTTGTTGACTACAATTCCACTTCCTACTCCGGTTCTTCGTTTTTGTGCAAATTAAAATCAGTATTTCCTAGACGAGATTAAATATAGTTAAGAGCGCTTTCGCCCTTCGACTTTTCTGCACACCAAAAATTCCACTCTGATTTGTTATGAAAAAATAAAAAACACATAAATTAAAACTGACGTGTGCGTTCGTAGACATTCCTTGTTAATAGACTGCACAAAATGTTTGCAAAGGAGAAGAAGGAACAAAATAAAATGGCTAGATGTCATAAGGAACCCAAAATATCCAATTTCCTCCCTTCCGAAGATCGCATTCGAGATCTGTCCATGAGTAGCCTCACGCAGAAAAGGAGGAGGTGCTGTGTGAGTGTGAATAAAAAAAAGCACGAGAACATCAAAGCGGACGAAAGGGGAAAAAGGAGGGGTGAGTGCACGCCGAGATGACAAGGACTGGGCGAGAAGGGAGGGGGGAATGCCAGCAGGGAAAGTGATGGGGGGAAGCACTCGAGTGGTGCGCGAAGGAAAGTAATCTGGGTTACTAAAATCAAAACGTTTGAAATTTACCTTAAAATACTTTTAGACATGTTACAGTCAATGAACGCATTTTGCATTTCCAGAACCGACTTAAAGTGAAAGTGTCAGTGAAACTCTCGGCATTGGGCGGCGAGGGGGGGGATTCCTTTGAAGTGTTTTAAGTCTGATGCTGGCTGCAAACACACCAGCATGAGTGCGGGGAGAGCTTCACAGGCTGCCAAATGGTGTTCGATGTGCACGCGCCCGCACACATGCACTGTAGGCAATCCACCTGGAAAAGCCTTTGGGAGTATTTTTGAGAGCCCCTACTTAAGTCTCACAGAACAACGCATGCGCGTTGGTTCAACGAGACCTAAAAATGAATGTGTCCGTCTGTAACGTAACTGGTGATCATGTAAAGCGCTCTGATACCCGATGTCTTGGGTCTAGCTCGCGGTACATAAAACACTTTAAAAAAAATTATGTGATTGTGTGATCACAGCATTTGCGGAATATCTGAGGATTTACCCCCCTTGCCAATTAACCTGTCATCTGTGGCGTAATTTTGTGATTTTAACAAAAAAATACTTCTTTCTTTTAAACTTTAATAAAATACTTTAAACAAAAAATGTTTTTCTTACCCAGCAGGATCAAAGGTTATTTAAAACGAAGCCATATATTTTGCTGTGCAGTTCTTTGCAAAGACTAACTGGTCACCATTTAGTTGCTAATTGCAGTACGTATGTGTTAAGCTGCTACTAATGAGGTGACAGACAGTGTTAACATATACAATTAAAGTAATGAAATTATACTGTCACAAAATATGCTGCATTATGCCTAAGTGACATTGTATTGATATCTAATTTAGTCAACCCTGCCACATAGTTTGGTCCTCAAGTGATACATAATTCCAGAGGCCCCAGGTATGGGTTTTGAAGTTTGGTGAAAGTGTACGTCAGGGCAGCTTGTACACAGGGTTCTGTGTGGTGTGAGTAGTTGTGGAAGGCTTTGTATAAGTATAAAAACTAGGTGGTGGTATGGATAAAGCACCTTGGGTGATGCAGTAGGATGTATGTGGTGCTGTAGAGTCTAGATGGCAGTGCAGGATATAGGTGATGGTATTTAGTGGATAGTATTGGTGGTGTGGGCTGTGGTTTTCGACCATGCAAATGAAGGAGGGAATGCTATATACATTAAGACTAACGGTTGTGTGGAAGTGTGGTTACTTGCTCCTAGTCCCACTGGAGAGTTGAGCGACTTGGGATGGTGAAGGAGAAGAAGCAACATGCAGTGGGGAAGCAATTGGGTGGATGACAGGGAACTAGTGTTGTCTGCTTTTGATTCCCAGCAGGAACATTAGTGGCCTGGGAGAGTGAAGGTAAGGAAATAATTTGTCTGGCCTTTCAGTTGCAGGTGTAGAATGTTGAGAGCATAGGGTAAATCGTCTGTATAATATAAATAGGTTACATGGAGTTAAGGGATTTAGAATAGAGGTGTATAGGTGATTCAGGTGGCAGGCTATAAGTAGTAATATAGAGTGTGGGTGTTAATATAGGATATAAGCAGTGTAGACTATCAGTGGCAATGTACAATATAGGTGGCGTAGGGTATGAGAAATGTTGGGTATAGGTTATGGAGACGTAGGTTTATATGTTAGTGGAGTGGCTGGATGTATGCATAAGATGTTTTTGTAATAACTTGTTTTTAGATGGTGCCACATGCTACAGTTTTACTGTCTCTAAATGTAAATATGTGTGATACAACTATGTAACTTAATATAACTCAATGTATCTACCCCAGAAGGATAGAAAGCTGAATTGTTGTTGCCGGGATCTCATCTTGAGACCAGCAGGCCACAGTAAATGTCAGTGGTGAGTTTTTAACCTTTCCAACTGGTGTGATTAGTGATTTGATGGCGGTCATGCGGGTGAAGGGTGTAAAGTGTGGTTGAAGTCTGTAGATGACACAGTTGATGGTTTGGTGGGCATGTCGAGTTTAAACAAAGTCAAAGTCAAATGATTTATATAGCGCGCTACATACCTAGAGGGTCTCAAGGCGCTTGAGGAAGGGTGGGGAATTACTTGTCGAATATCCAGGTTTTAAGTTGCTTTCTGAATGTTAGGTGGTTCTGAGTGAGGCGAAGGTGAGTGGGAAGTGAGTTCCAGGTTTTAGCTGCCAGGTAGGAGAAGGATCTGCCTCCCATGGTGGTTTTGTTGATGCGAGGTACAGTTGCAAGGGCTTGGTTGGAGGATCGTAGCTGGCGGGAGGGGGTGTAGAAGGAAAGTCGTGAGTTGAGGCATTCGGGTCCAAGTTCGTAGAGTGGTTTGTGTGCGTGGGTTAGGAGGCGGAAAGTAATCCTCTTGTTAACGGGGAGCCAGTGGAGGTTTTTCAGGTGTCCAGAGATGTGGTCTTTACGCGGGATGTCTAGTATGAGTCTGGCTGAGGCGTTCTGGATGCGTTGGAGTTTTTCTGGAGTTTTGCGGTGGTACCGGCGTATAGGGTGTTTCCGTAGTCCAGGCGGCTCGTGACCAGTGCGTGGGTGACCGTTTTTCTAGTTTCGGTGGGGATCCAGCAAAATGTTTTTTTGAGCATGCGAAGAATATTGAAGCAAGATGATGAGACGGCATTGACTTGTCTGTTCATAGAGAGTGAGGAGTCCAGGATGACACCTAAGTTCCGTGCGTGGTCCGTCGGGATGGGTGCTTTTCCAAGGGCCTCTGGCCACCAAGAGTCATCCCAGGCGGAGGGGGAGGTACCTAGGATAAGGACTTCTGTTTTGTCTGAGTTCAGTTTTAGACGGCTGTACTTCATCCACTCGGCTACTTCTTTCATTCCTTCATGTAGGTTGGTTTTGGCGGTGTTAGGGTCTTTGGTGAGTGATAGTATCAGTTGAGTGTCATCAGCGTAGGAGATGATGTTGAGGTTGTGTTGGCGTGCGATGGCCGCGAGGGGGCTCATGTATACGTTGAAGAGGGTGGGGCTGAGTGAAGATCCTTGTGGCACGCCGCAGATGACTTCGGTAGCTTCTGATTTGAATGGAGGAAGGCGGACTCTCTGAGTTCTTCCGGCAAGGAACGAGGTGATCCATTCCAGTGCTTTTCCTTGGATTCCGATGTTTCTGAGGCGTTGTATTAAGGTGCTATGACAAACTGTGTCAAAGGCTGCGGAGAGGTCGAGGAGGATGAGGGCGACTGTGTCTCCGTTGTCTAGCAGAGTTCGAATGTCGTCTGTTGCTGCGATGAGTGCGGTCTCAGTGCTGTGTTTGGCTCGGAAGCCGGACTGTGAGGAGTCGAGGGATTTGTTGGTTTCGAGGAAGGCGGCAAGCTGGTTGTTGACAGCTTTCTTGATGACTTTGGCCGGGAATGGAAGGAGCGAGATGGGGCGGTAGTTTTTGAGTTCGGTGGGGTCAGCTGTGGGTTTCTTCAGAAGGGCGCTGAGTTCGGCATGTTTCCAACTTTCCGGGAAGGTGGCGGAGTTGAGGGAGCAGTTGATGACGTCTCGGAGGTGCAGTGCTATAATGGAGTCTGCTTTGTTGAAGATGTGGTGAGGGCATGGGTCTGTGGGGGATCCTGAGTGGATAGAGTTCATCAGGCGGATGGTGTCCTCAGTGGAGATTGGGTTCCAGTCATTGACGATGTTCAAGGGGGGTGGGGGTCCTGCAGAGGGTTGGGTGGGTTGGTCTTCGGGTCGGTTGTCAAAGCTGTTGTGGATGTCTGCGATCTTGTTGTGGAAGAATGAGGCTAGGGAGTTGCAGAGGGCTTGAGAGGGGGTGATGTCGTTGGAGTTGGCTGAGGGGTTGGTAAATTCCTTGACGATGTTGAATAATTCCTTGCTGTTGTGGGCGTTGTTATCTAGTCGGTCCTTGAAAGCGGCTTTCTTGGCATTCCGGATCAGTTGGTGGTGTATACGGGTGGCGTTTTTGAAGGCGTCCTTGGTGCTGGTGTTTGGGTCTTTTTTCCAGGCCTTCTCAAGGGAGCGACAGAGTTTCTTAGATTTCTTAAGATCATCGTTGAACCAGGAGGCCTTCTTGCTGCCTAGTTTGATTTGACGTTTTTTCAACGGTGCTAGGATGTCGGCGCTGTTGGATAGCCATTGGGTGAGGTTAATGGCTGCTTGGTCGGGGTTTGAGGAGTGGGCGGGGGGGTTTTGAAGAAGCGATGAGGAGATCTGGTCGATGGTGATTTTGTTCCAGTTTCTTCGCAGAGTGGGTTGAGGATGGTTGTTGGTTGTGGTCTTATTGTAGGTAAAGTGAACGCAGCTGTGGTCCGTCCAAAGGAGAGCTGTGGTGTGGCTGAAGGAGACATGTTTGCTGGAGTTGAAGATAGGGTCGAGTGTGTGACCTGCGGTGTGGGTGGGGGTAGTGACAAGCTGTTTGAGTCCGAGGTTGGCGAGATTGTCCAGAAGGGTGGTGGCGTTGCGGTCGTTGTTCTTTTCCAGGTGAAAGTTGAGGTCTCCCAAAAGAATGTAATCCTCGGAGGGGAGGGTGTGTGGGATGATAAAGTCTGTGATGTCCTCACTGAATTGTGCACGGGGTCCTGGTGGCCTGTAGAGGAGGGTGCCTCTGAGTGTGGTCTTGGGGTCGATGTGGATCTTGAAGTGAAGGTGTTCAGCGTTAGCGAGATTGACATCTGAGCTGGTTGAGATGCGGATGGATTTCTTATGGACGATAGCGATGCCTCCTCCTGTTTGGTCGGTACGGTCCTTACGGATGATCTTGTAGTCTCCCGGGATGGCAATGGTGATGAATTGACACGGGGACCAGATAGACCGAGGGGGAACATGACCATGGCCGTCAGCTAAACGGCCACGGGTCTACACTCCGCCCGAGAGATGTGATCCTTGGCATATTCCACAAATTATAACTTTGTAGTTTGCTGCCTCCCTTTATTCCTCTCCCCCCACCTTGTGCAAATACCTCCTGTTCGATGCGATATTGCTCCGGGCGTCTGAGAAGCGAACTGCAAGCGGAGTGGCGTCGCAGTCGAGCAGTGTCTTTCCAAGTCCGGTTTGTTGGAGGCAGAGGCAGCACTAGCGTCTGTCCTACGGAGGTGCTGGGGCACGCATGGTGGTTTGGGAAGGCGAAGCAAGCCTTCAAGGTAGGGAGCAAGGAGGTAAGACGACGCAGAAATTGAGTCTGGAAACGCTTTGCTAAGGCAAAAAGAAGGTAAGACTGATTCTGCTTTGCATTCAGGGGCCTTTCCCCCTTCTGGATCGAGACACAATTGGCAGAGCGTGACCCTGTGGCTATTGGAGGGCTAGGAGGAGGAGGGGGAGACCTGTATCTTATGGAGAGGAGTGAGGGTCAACAAATTAAAAGTAATCCCTCAGTGAAAGCGTACAGATACACTCTCCGTGCAAGGGTTGTACAGATTTTACCTTCTACAGGGATGAATATCCAGGACTCCCCTCCTCAACCAGTGTAAACACTGCAGAAAAAACAAAAAAAGAGGAGAGGAGAGGAGGTGAAAGATAAAGCAAAGGAGAAGGAATAAAAATTGAGCCTCCTGTAGGCACCAAGAGCCCTAGATCCAGAGGGAGAGGCAGAAGGAAGAAGGCATCAGTCCCTATAGTGAAGATCACACCCTCCCTAAAGTCCTACTACAAAGTGCTTGCACCTCCAGCCCAAACGTTAGCTCTTGATAAAGAAGGTCCTCTCCCCTCAATCGTCAGTGAGATGGAGCCGAATCAATCTCAGGCTGTGCCGTTGGAGGTCTCACAATCACTCCCTTTATTTCCTGTTCTTAATCAAAGGGCAGAAATACTGTCTGAGGACTCCAGTAGCCCCCAGTTATCTGTCCATCTTGCAATTTCAACTTCAAATCGATTTAGTATGCTGGAGCTGCAGGATGACCAGCTAGACGTCAACTCAGGAAAAGCACAATAAATACTATCTCCTCATCATTCTCCCATGACAAGTCCAGGATCCTTGGCAGATATTCTCCTAGCACTAAAGGAAGAGATGGGGAATAGATTCACAGTCTCTGAGACCAACCAAGTATCCATTCAGGCTTCCTGTGCAGTGTTAGCACAGAAGTATGGAAGAAGTATCTCTAAGAACAGATACTCTGGAGCAGAAGATCCAAAAGATCATATAGGCACAGAATTTTTCTTCAGCAGAAATGATTAAGTTAACGAGACAAAATAGAAAGATGAAAGTAGATCTAGAGCGTCTCGAGAATCATTCCAGAAGAAATAACCTGAGACTGATCAATGTCCCCGAAGCTCTTGAAGGCTCGGATATCAGGGGATTTGTGATAATAACATTATTAAAAGGTACAGTCTTAAAAAATTCCCCAAATATAGATTTATCGCAAGAGATACAAGGGGTACATCAGGACCCCTATAAAAGGAATCCTACAAAACGGAAGCCTAGGATAATTCTGATAAACTTTCTGACCTACACTGTAAAAGAGGCAATTCCATCTGCAGCACTTAAAGAAGGCACCTTAACAGCTGGTTCTTTTTCACTCAGTATTAGATCTAATGTGTGCTACACAACTGCACAGAAACAATGGGAGATGGGAAAACGGATTGAGGAATTGAATAAACTGGGGTCAATGGCACAATTGAAGTTTCCGGCATCACTCTGCACTATGTGTAACAATCATATGTATGCCCATCGTTCGGTAGAGGAGGTAGACGACCTTACAGAAAAAATTAAGAAGGGAGGAGGGGTATAGGCTTGGAGAGATACGGAACTGAGGGAGGTTAAGAGCGACCAGGGAAAGGAAAAGCATGAAAGAAATAAGCTATTTCAGCCCAGAGGACTGAAGCCCCTTAGGCTTTAAGCATAAAATAGTAGGGAGGGTTCCCGGAGGGATGGGCATGTGGGCGGGGTGGGGGTGGGATGAGGGGGGAGCACAGGGTGGGGAGCAGAGGGATAAAAACTAAAAAAGAATCCTCTATCACATTTTCAATATCAGTTAGTCTGTTTTATGATTTGCTTGCTATTTGTTATCTGCAGGGATGTCCAGTGGGCCCCCTCAACGGAGGAGCCTTTTGAATGGGAGCTAGGGATCTAAAGTTCCTATTGTGGAACGTCAATGGTTTAAGATGTCCTCGTAGGCAGAGGTTAGTAATGAAATATATTGAGCAAAGCCCAGATCTGCCTAATTCCGGAGACCCATTTGAGTATTTTAGAGAGCCGCGCTATAGTTCCACGGTACCCCTGGATAAAAAAATGTGTGTACATCAGAACAGACAGTCCATTGTAAGGGAGCCGCTATCCTGATAAAACAGGGAGTGGGATGTGTAATAAAACTATTTAAAACATCTAACTGGGAGATGGATTATAGCCAAATTGGATTTTGGAGGATCTGAGTTGGCACGTGTGTCCTTCTACGGTCCGAACATCGATGATCCTACGCATCTATGTAAGCTACAGTGGAACTTGATGGAAATAGTTTCCCTCATAATAATTGGGGGAGATTTTATTGTGTTACTTGACCCCCTGTTGGATTGATCAAACCAGAGCCATTATATAGGGGTGCCCCGGGTCCGACTGGCTCTAAATAATAGGATGCATGCTGGAGCTTTCTTAAATATGGAGGGCTAAGAAGGGTAACCTTCAGGGTTTCACCTGGCATAGCAAGAAACATGGGCACTTTTCAAGAATTGACTATGTTCTAGCGCACAGTTTTCCAAACTTTTCATGTTGGTGACACACTTTTTGGAAATGCATCATTTTTGGGACACAGTAAGGCAGTGTAGCAAGCGAGCCCGAACCACCTAAGGGGGGTTCGGGGGTTTCTTCCCCTGGAAGAAAATTTTGAAAAAACAGTGGGCAAATGGTGCATTTTCAAGCAAATTAGAGAAAGCAGGAATCTGTTCTAACAAAGACAGTGACTGGCAAAACTGTTTGTAAGGTTAGGTTTGTTCCTGAAGCAAGAATATAATCATGCACACATTGACACATGCCCCAGTGATTTAGGCAACAAAAGGGGCGGGTGCACGCACTGCCAACCCTTTCAACTATGCACAAAGTGTGCCTGCTGCCGAAGCACCTAAGGGGGGTTCGTGGGGGGGCTTTTTTTTAAGTGGGCTAATGGTGCATTTTCAAGCAAATTTGAGAAAGCAGCAAGGTCAATAACGCAAATGTGAATCTGTTCTAACAAAGACAGTGACTGGCACAACTGGGTGTAAATTTAGGTTTGTGCCTGAAACATCAACTTCCCAAATCTTAACAGTAAATGTCTGAAACGGAAAACAAGTTATAATAGTTCCTTCCAGCATGCGTGGCCCTCACACAATACCAGCAAGGGCCTACAATAGAAGATAATTGAATGGTTCATTGCATGAGAAAAAGAGAAATGTATGAACAATCTACTAATATCTCCTTAATAAAGCCTGTACAAGTTTTCTTATTTTAAGATGGGAGGAACAATGTTAAACTATAATTAATGGCTCACAATGAACTATCACATCTGAAATCATAAAAACTGAATTCCATCCCCTGGCGATGCTCACAAACAAAATAAACCTACCCTAGTGACCTGGCTGTCAACCGAAGCTGTCACTTAAGAATACTCCAGAAAATATATATACCAAACAGTGGGGTATTACCAACAAGACAGCCCCACAAGCTCTACCCCTGACACCCTTATCCAAATCCAAGCTGCTGACAGCCTGTGAGCACGCTACCAGAGCACCCTGGCAGTTGTGTAACTGCGAGGTGTCTGCAGCAGCAAAGGTTTCAGTTGGTAGATGTCAGTCAGCTGATGTTTAAAGTGACCACAGCACATATGTGAAGTAGGTGGTATATTTATAGTGACAAGAGCACAGCTGTGAACTTGAAGCAGGAGGTATGGGCTGCTGCATGGCCTCTGGGAATTCCAGTGTCATCTACAACTGGACGTCAACAAAAGAAGCACTGTGGGTTCAGGCGAATGAGCAAAAGAGACCCCATGTTTTCAACAGGAACATACAGTGCGGCGGGAACTAAGGGAAAACCCGTCATAGCGGTGTGAGCCGTAACTTATGTTCTGGCTATGAACAAGAACAAACTTATTTTGGAGTATTCATCTATCAATCAATAAAGCTTGTGCATCAGCCCGAGTGCCAATGTCGAGCCGCAGTGTCAGGGCGAACAGCAAAGTTTCTATATTTTGCGGATTTAAAAGGATATTTTAGCAGTGTAGTAGGGAGTAAATTAATATTTTCCTTATTTAATCTTTTCCTTATTCAGGTGGCCAGAGATCTACCATGCATGCAGAATGTGTATTATGTGTATGATGTACTTGCCATATGTACAAGCAGGCCCGCTGGAATTATGTAGTTCTACAGCTTGGGTGTTTTCCACATAATTATAGATTTACCACGTTTACCACATAACATGGCATCTGCTGCATAATTTACATACTTCAACAAAAAAATGTTTCTTGCTGAAACACTTCGAAAGTTACAAAAAAGGCCACACATTTGGCCACACAGTAAGACACTTTTTCAAAAGTTAATTGGTCGCATTCTGTTTGCAATTGCTGTCTGCATGTGTTAAATTGGCAGTAACGAGGTCACACATTTGTCGGCAACATTAATGTGTTAAAATGAGAAAACAATGGAATAATGTTGCTACCAGGTGTGCTGCAGGTTAACACATACCTGAACCCTGCCAAATAGTTGTCTATATGCAGCCTCATCCAGTCTTTGCAGGCGGCTGCCAGGAATGGTACCACGGACAGGCTCGTCCTGATCCAGGCACCGGCCTCACTCCTTCTCTGGCTCCAGCGGGGTTGCAGCTCGGCCTTGCAGCCCCCAGCAGCAAAAGTGTAATGCCGCTCGGAAGGGGCAGAGGTGGACCAGGCCGCAACGTTGGCCCATCGCCTCACCACTGCAGCCAAAAAGGAGGAAACTGAACTGCGCATGTGCCGCGTGCGGCGCGCACACGCTCGCCTAACGGTCTCCTCCTTTCTCCACGTATGTCTGGTACGAACTGCGCATTTACAGGAAAGAAGTGAGGCTGAAATAAGTAAACTACCATTGTCATCCCATGACACACCCACCATTTGCAGGCGTCACAGTACTGTGTCGGGACACACAGTCTGGGGTAGTGAATTAAAATAAAACTCTGTAGGATATAATGGTAAATTAAATTAAATTATGTAAAATAGTTAAACATATAAATAAATATATTTGAATGTTAAAAATATATCAAAAGAGTTTTCTATTGTTTTATGCCTGTAATAAATTATTAGTGGTGACTACGTGTATTTTCCTCTACTCACAGGGATTTTCTAACGTCAGAACGTGTATGTTACAGTCTACCATGCTTTGTTTGGCCCTCAATAAGAGTACCCGGTGTCTGAGGAAATAATACCACACTAGGCTGATACAGGCACCACAGGGCCTCTCTTTGCAAGATGGCCAGTAGTCTGGCATGGTAACACCAGTCATTGTCAGTGTTTGGTCTACAGTGAGGATGAACGTGCAGGTACCAGAATTACTGGGCTCACACCTGCATGCAATTTCCTAATTGCTGGCCCTTGTCTATATGTTTTCTAATTCCTTTCAGGAGATGGAAAATGCTGTAATTCTGCAGGTTTCTACCTTTACCAAGCTGTAAAATATCAGCCCCAGTAACAAAGGAGCAGAGTTTTCCACCCCCCACCCCCATCGAGAAAGCCTGGAGCCACGACCAGACAGCAGAACACATGACCGCCCTCAAGAACGCCACCCGCATACACCACCAGCTGATCCGCACCACCAAGAAGACAACATTCAAAGAACGTCTGGACAACAACACCCACAACAGCAAGGAACTCTTCAGCATCGTTAAAGAGCTTTCCAACCCCAGCGCCTGTAACAACATCACACCCTCGCAAGACCTCTGCGACTTCCACCGCAAGATCGCTGACATACACAACAGCTTCGACGCTCAGACCTCGGACCCAACCACCGAACCAACGCCCCCCACCACCACCCTCCGCACATGGACCCCGGTCAGCACTGAAGACACCACCCGCCTGATGAACACCATCCACTCCGGCTCCCCTACTGACCCTTGCCCACACCACATCATCAACAGAGCCGACTCCATCATCGCACCCCAACTCCGGAACATCATCAACAGCTCTTTCGCATCCGCCACCTTCCCAGAGAGTTGGAAACATGCCGAACTGAGCGCCCTCCTGAAGAAACCCACCGCGGACCCCACGGACCTCAAGAACTTCTGTCCCATCTTGCTCCTCCCCTTTCCAGCCAAGGTCATCAAGAAGACCGTCAACAGACAAGTCTCCGCCTTCCTCGAGACCAACGGATCCCTCGACCCCTCATAGTCCGGGTTCCGAGCAAACTACAGCACCGAGACCGCCTTCATCACAGTAACCGACGGCATCAGGTCCCTGCTCGACAACGGAGAAACTGCTGCCCTCATCCTCCTGGACCTCTCAGCAGCCTTCAACACTGTATGCCACCGCACCCTGATACAGTGCCTCAGCGACACCTGAATCCAAGGACTGGCCCTGGAGTGGATCATCTCGTTCCTCGATGGAATAACCGAGAGAGTCCGCCTCCCCCCCTTCCGATCCACGGCTACCGAAGTCATCTGCGGCGTCCCGCAAGGATCCTCACTCAGCCCCACCCTCTTCAACGTCTACATGAGCCCTCTCGCAGCCATCGCACGCCAACACAACCTTAACATCGTCTTCTATGCTGACGACACCCAGCTGATCCTCTCCCTCACCAACGACCCCGCCACCCCAAAGCCAACCTCCAGAAAGGAATGAAAGACGTCGCGGAATGGATGAAGCACAGCCATCTGAAACTGAACTCAGACAAGACGGAAGTCCTCATCCTTGGACCATCTCCCTCTGCCTGGGACGATTCCTGGTGGCCCCCTGCCCTGGGCACCGCACCGAAGCCAACGGACCACGCACGCAACCTGGGCTTCATCCTGGACTCATCCCTCATGATGACCAAGCAAGTCAACACCGTCTCATCATCCTGCTTCAATACCCTGCGCATGCTCCGAAAAATCTTCCGGTGGATCCCCACTGAAACCAGGAAGACGGTCACCCAGGCCCTCATCACCAGCCGTCTGGACTACGGGAACACCCTCTACGCTGGAACCACGGCCAAACTCCAGAAAAGAATCCAGCGCATTCAGAACGCCTCAGCACGACTCATCCTGGACATCCCTCGCCTCAGCCACATCTCGGCTCACCTAAAAGACCTGCACTGGCTCCCCGTCAACAAGAGGATCACGTTCAGACTCCTCACCCATGCACACAAGGCTCTCCACGACACAGGCCCTAAGTACCTCAACAGCCAACTCAAATTCTACACACCCACCCGCCAGCTCCGTTCCGCCAGCCTCGCCCTCGCCTCCGTCCCACGAATCCGCAAATCCACCGTCGGAGGAAGATCCTTATCCTACCTGGCCGCCAAGACATGAAACTCCCTCCCCACTCACCTACGGCTGACCCTGGACCATCTCTCCTTCAGGAAACAACTCAAGACCTGGCTGTTCGAGCAGTAGCGATCCCCCCCCCCAGCGCCTTGAGAGTAGCGCGCTATACAAATTCGATTGATTGATTGATTGATCCTGGGACCTGTCCGACTCCATAACCAGAGCCCTTTTGCGTTCCCAGTCCGGCCCTGTATGCAGGCCCTAATGTGGCACCTTTTGTGACAGCATTGTTTCATGATTTTGACATTTGTACCCGTTAATGCTGTCTTAGCAAAGCATTCTCCTTATTATTGCCACTCCCAGTGAACCTTCGCGTAGGTCCTTCCACTGCACTGCAGCACGTTGCTACCTTTTTTGAAAATTTTGATCCAAATGCAGCAGATGATCGATTCTGTGGCAAATGTGGCGAATCCATAATTATGCGTAAAAACTTACAAATGCATAATTCCAGTCTAGCAGGGAGACTGGTCAAAACAGTTCCACAGTTGATTAACTTTCATCAGAAAGGGTTTACTCCTAAAAGGTATATCGAAGAACAAACACAGCAACTTATGGGCAACATAGACTTGGCACTAGCTCGGTCTGAACCCTTGGCCGTAGTGGCATTAGATACGGTCAAGGCGTTCGATAGAGTGTGCTGGGTATATCTTTGGGAAGTGCTGAGAACAATGGGTTTTGGTTCAATCTTTATTTAGACAATGGAAAATTGTTACCATGGGGCCTCCGTTAAAATACTACTGAACGGGATCTTAACATCTAGTTTTAATATACTGAGAGGAACAAGACAGTGTTGTTCCCTCTCGCCGCTGTTATTTAATATCTACATAGAACCTTTGGCACAGGCAATAAGAGTGGTTGTCTTAATAAATCCTTTTAAATCTTATGAATATTGCAGTAAGGTTGCCTTATATGCAGATGACCTGTTGTTATACGCTGATGACCCTGCGGGGGCGGTTCCAAGGGTTTATTTGGGCTTACAAGGGTGTTAAGTTGGCCTGGAAGAAGCTTAGGCATAGGCTGGTTAAAGATACTGGCTCTTCCCAATATCAATTGGTATTGTGTAGCCTTCCAATTTAAGATGGATGTTGCTGACGAAGCCTGATGATTCAACTTGGGGAAGGCTTTTTGCTGAAATGACAAGGCAGGATGGAGAGAATGGTTTCTTGCAGAAATTTGGGGCACCAAGGTACTTCAAAAAAGTATGTTTAAAAGTACTGATGTCTGCCCTCAGCCTGTGGTATAAGGTTAGAAGCAGTTGGGGGATAGGTTATTATTAAAATTTCGCCCCAATTTGGGCATCCCATGGGACCCTGCTATGCCTCAAAGACAGCCTGACTATTCCAATCAGAAAGGTGGGCATTACAATATGGTCAGATCTGAAAACATCGGAGGAGGTCCTTCCTTGTGAGGTTTTAAGAGCTAGAATTGGAAGTGACTTCTCTAGATTTAAATACATGCAATTAATATCAGAAGAATGAAATCCATGGTGACTGGGAACTGGAGCAATCTCTTCAGGATGTAAATCTTAAGAGCAAGGAAGTTTCTAAGTGGTACGAGAAGCTCCTGGAGGCAGATGAGAAGGAGTATCCGCCGCAACATTCAGTGTGGAATGAGACCTCTTTGGAATGCGATACTGCAGTAGCGTATGAACTCTCCTTGAAGCTCCTATATAAGTATGTAAAGCCGGCTAACTTCACAAAGAATCACTTCTTTGTTATTAATCGATTATACTGGACCCCGGATAAGATAGCAAAGTTTGCTCCATCTCCCACCCCCAGATGCCCAAGATGTGACTTTATAAAAGCTAAGGACCTCCACATCTTTTATGATTGTCCCAGGGTTGAGATCCTACTGGTGTGGAATTGAGAACGCCCTTTGTGGTACCTTTGGCAGGGAAATCACTCTAAATGCGGCACTTGTTCTTTTTGGGGAAGATGGTATGATAAGTAAAAAGTTGAAACATCTACATAGAGGTTTAGTGCTTTACCTTGTGTTGATAGCTTGGAGGGAAATATGTATGAAATGGAGAGACCACTTACTCCCCAAGTTGGAAGACTGGGTTAAAGCAGCTTCTAATATGGCCTGTTTAGACCAGGGAGGAGGGAAAGAGAGTTGCCTTGACATCTGGCAGGCCTTTATATTGTGGTGTAGAGGTCTGGGGTTTGATCACCCCCCACGGTCCAATGATTACACAAAGTCACTAACAAAGGTGCAGGTCTGGATTGGTTACAGACTAAAGCGAATGCAGTGGCCACGGGGCACACAGGTTAGAAGGGTGGCTCTACAAGAATTGCTGATGCTTATTTGGTGATATGAGGATTAAAAATAAAAATAAACAATGGGGCATTGTTTGAGCTGTAGTTTGGGGTATAGATGGTCTAGGTGTAATGTATGAGTTGCAAGAAGATGGTGGTGACAGTGGTGTGTGCACAAGTACTTGTCCTGCCCTACTTGTAAGCACTGCTACAGACTTCAGCCGCGGATCACTGACAAAATATCGACCTACAAAATATCGACCAACAGGAATATCGAGTCAAAAATATCGAGGGCAAGAATATCGACATCCTATCTACAACATGGTATGTACAAAAATATCGAAAAAATAATATAGATGTTAAAAATATCGATGTTAAAAATATCGTTTTTTTCTTCTAAAATATGAATGTAAAATAAGGTAAATAACACTAATAAATAAAATGTACATAGTTAAAAGTATCTAATAATGTTTAAAATTAATAAATAATACATATTTAATAATAATACATTAATTAAATATATACAGTAAATATATAATATATATGTACTGAACAATAAATAGTAATAATTATTTTACTAATTTATAATTTAATAAAATATATTCTAATTTACTAATACATTTACAAACATAAAACAATAACAAATAAAATGTAAAAAATATAAATAATTAAATATTCTTTTAATATTTATAACATTAATTATTTAAAACGTTGGATAGCACAAGGGTAATAATTACTATTCCCACTCCAGAGAGTGCAACTGTAGGGAAAGCGTTGGATAGCGTAGGAGTATAAATTAGTATTCCTACTCCAGAGAGTGCAACAGTAGGGAAAGCGTTGGATAGCGTAGGGGTAAAAATTACTATTCCCACTCCAGAGAGTGCAACAGTAGGGAAAGCGTTGGATAGCGTAGGGGTAAAGATTACTATTCCAACTCCAGAGAGTGAAACAGTAGGGAAAGCGTTGGATAGCGTAGGGGTAAAATTTACTATTCCCACTCCAGAGAGTGCAACGGTAGGGAAAGCGTTGGATAGTGTAGGGGTAAAAATGACTATTCCCACTCCAGAGAGTGCAACAGTAAGGAAAGCGTTGGATAGCGTAGGGGTAAAAATTACTATTCCCACTCCAGAGAGTGCAACAGTAGGGAAAGCGTTGGATAGCGTAGGGGTAAAAATTACTATTCCCACTCCAGAGAGTGCAACTGTAGGGAAAGCGTTGGATAGCGTAGGAGTATAAATTACTATTCCTACTCCAGAGAGTGCAACAGTAGGGAAAGCGTTGGATAGCGTAGGGGTAAAAATTACTATTCCCACTCCAGAGAGTGCAACAGTAGGGAAAGCGTTGGATAGCGTAGGGGTAAAGATTACTATTCCAACTCCAGAGAGTGAAACAGTAGGGAAAGCGTTGGATAGCGTAGGGGTAAAATTTACTATTCCCACTCCAGAGAGTGCAACGGTAGGGAAAGCGTTGGATAGTGTAGGGATAAAAATGACTATTCCCACTCCAGAGAGTGCAACAGTAAGGAAAGCGTTGGATAGCGTAGGGGTAAAAATTACTATTCCCACTCCAGAGAGTGCAACAGTAGGGAAAGCGTTGGATAGCGTAGGGGTAAAAATTACTATTCCCACTCCAGAGAGTGCAACAGTAGGGAAAGCATTGGATAGCGTAAGAGTAAAAATTACTATTCCCACTACAGAGAGTGCTACAGTAGGGAAAGCGTTGGATAGCGTAGGAGTAAAAATTACTATTCCCACTCCAGAGAGTGCAACAGTAGGGAAAGTGTTGGATAGCATAGGGGTAACAATTACTATTCCAACTCCAGAGAGTGCAACAGTAGGGAAAGTGTTGGATAGCGTAGGGGTAAAGAATTACTATTTCCACTCCAGAGAGTGCAACATTAGGGAAAGCGTTGGATAGCGTAGGAGTAAAAATTACTATTCCCACTCCAGAGAGTGCAACAGTAGGGAAAGCGTTGGATAGCGTAGGAGTAAAAATGACTATTCCCACTCCAGAGAGTGCAACAGTAGGGAAAGCGTTGGATAGCGTAGGGGTACAATTTACTATTCCCACTCCATTGAGTGCAACAGTAGGGAAAGCGTTGGATAGCGTAGGAGTAAAAATTACTATTCCCACTCCAGAGAGTGCAACAGTAGGGAAAGTGTTAGATAGCGTAGGGGTAACAATTACTATTCCCACTACAGAGAGTGCAACAGTAGGGAAAGTGTTGGATAGCGTAGGGGTAACAATTACTATTCCAACTCCAGAGAGTGCAACAGTAGGGAAAGCGTTGGATAGCGTAGGGGTACAATTTACTATTCCCACTCATTTGAGTGCAACAGTAGGGAAAGCGTTGGATAGCGTAGGAGTAAAAATTACTATTCCCACTCCAGAGAGTGCAACAGTAGGGAAAGTGTTGGATAGCGTAGGAGTAAAAATGACTATTCCCACTCCAGAGAGTGCAACAGTAGGGAAAGCGTTGGATAGCGTAGGAGTAAAAATTACTATTCCCACTCCAGAGAGTGCAACAGTAGGGAAAGCGTTGGATAGCGTAGGAGTAAAAATGACTATTCCCACTCCAGAGAGTGCAACAGTAGGGAAAGCGTTGGATAGCGTAGGGGTACAATTTACTATTCCCACTCCATTGAGTGCAACAGTAGGGAAAGCGTTGGATAGCGTAGGAGTAAAAATTACTATTCCCACTCCAGAGAGTGCAACAGTAGGGAAAGTGTTAGATAGCGTAGGGGTAACAATTACTATTCCCACTACAGAGAGTGCAACAGTAGGGAAAGTGTTGGATAGCGTAGGGGTAACAATTACTATTCCAACTCCAGAGAGTGCAACAGTAGGGAAAGCGTTGGATAGCGTAGGGGTACAATTTACTATTCCCACTCATTTGAGTGCAACAGTAGGGAAAGCGTTGGATAGCGTAGGAGTAAAAATTACTATTCCCACTCCAGAGAGTGCAACAGTAGGGAAAGTGTTGGATAGCGTAGGGGTAACAATTACTATTCCAACTCCAGAGAGTGCAACAGTAGGGAAAGTGTTGGATAGCGTAGGGGTAAAAATTACTATTCCCATTCCAGAGAGTGCAACAGTAGGGAAAGCGTTGGATAGCGTAGGAGTAAAAATTACTATTCCCACTCCAGAGAGTGCAACAGTAGGGAAAGCGTTGGATAGCGTAGGAGTAAAAATTACTATTCCCACTCCAGAGAGTGCAACAGTAGGGAAAGCGTTGGATAGCGTAGGGGTAAAAATTACTATTCCCACTCCAGAGAGTGCAACAGTAGGGAAAGCATTGGATAGCGTAAGAGTAAAAATTACTATTCCCACTACAGAGAGTGCTACAGTAGGGAAAGCGTTGGATAGCGTAGGAGTAAAAATTACTATTCCCACTCCAGAGAGTGCAACAGTAGGGAAAGTGTTGGATAGCGTAGGGGTAACAATTACTATTCCAACTCCAGAGAGTGCAACAGTAGGGAAAGTGTTGGATAGCGTAGGGGTAAAAATTACTATTCCCACTCCAGAGAGTGCAACAGTAGGGAAAACGTTGGAGAGCGTAGGGGTAAAAATTACTATTCCCACTCCAGAGAGTGCAACAGTAGGGAAAGCATTGGATAGCGTAAGAGTAAAAATTACTATTCCCACTACAGAGAGTGCTACAGTAGGGAAAGCGTTGGATAGCGTAGGAGTAAAAATTACTATTCCCACTCCAGAGAGTGCAACAGTAGGGAAAGTGTTGGATAGCGTAGGGGTAACAATTACTATTCCAACTCCAGAGAGTGCAACAGTAGGGAAAGTGTTGGATAGCGTAGGGGTAAAAATTACTATTCCCACTCCAGAGAGTGCAACAGTAGGGAAAGCGTTGGATAGAGTAGGAGTAAAAATTACTATTCCCACTCCAGAGAGTGCAACAGTAGGGAAAGCGTTGGATAGCGTAGGAGTAAAAATTACTATTCCCACTCCAGAGAGTGCAACAGTAGGGAAAGTGTTAGATAGCGTAGGGGTAACAATTACTATTCCCACTCCAGAGAGTGCAACAGTAGGGAAAGTGTTGGATAGCGTAGGGGTAACAATTACTATTCCAACTCCAGAGAGTGCAACAGTAGGGAAAGCGTTGGACAGCGTAGGGGTACAATTTACTATTCCCACTCCATTGAGTGCAACAGTAGGGAAAGCGTTGAATAGCGTAGGGGTAAAAATTACTATTCCCACTCCAGAGAGTGCAACAGTAGGGAAAGCGTTGGATAGCGTAGGGGTAAAAATTACTATTCCCACTCCAGAGAGTGCAACAGTAGGGAAAGCGTTGGATAGCGTAGGGGTAAAAATGACTATTCCCACTCCAGAGAGTGCAACAGTAGGGAAAGCGTTGGATAGCGTAGGAGTAAAAATTACTATTCCCACTCCAGAGAGTGCAACAGTAGGGGAAAGCGTTGGATAGCGTAGGAGTAAACATTACTATTCCCACTCCAGAGAGTGCAACAGTAGGGAAAGTGTTGGATAGCGTAGGGGTAACAATTACTATTCCAACTCCAGAGATTGCAACAGTAGGGAAATCGTTGGATAGCGTAGGGGTAAAAATTACTATTCCCACTACAGAGAGTGCAACAGTAGGGAAAGCGTTGGATAGCGTAGGGGTAAAAATTACTATTCCCACTCCAGAGAGTGCAACAGTAGGGAAAGTGTTGGAGAAGCGTAGGGGTTAAAATAACATACTTATAAATAAAAGTTTTTTTTAGTAATTAAAATTTGAACTATTAAATAAATATAAACCATACACAATACCTATACATAATTATTAAAGACATGATTATCAAAATATATTTAGCCCAAATTAAATATTAAAAAATACCAATGTATATTATTTAATGACCAATTAATAATTAATTATCAATTATATTATTAACAAAACAATTAATTTAAATACATTACTTACTTACATTTTAATTACTTCCCACCATATTCCCCTATTAACCCACTACCCGCAACAGAACACATTTATCTATTCATGAGTTAATGAAAATCATTTACCAATTAATTAAAATTAATAACCAATTAATTAAAGTTAATTAGCAATTACTTCAAATTATTTTATCATTCCAACTAATTAATAAATATTTGAACATTATTAAAATACTTCCCACTCTATTCCCCTATAAACCCACAACCCGCTACAAAACATATTTATTATCAATTAATCAATTAATTACATTTTATTTCCAATTAATTAAAATTAATTAGCAATTAATGAAAATTAATTTATAACTCCTACTAATTAATAATTAATTAAACATAATTAAAGTACTTCCCACCCTATTCCCCTATAAACCTACAACCCGCTACAGAACATTTTTATCAATTAAAATTAATTTCCAATTAATTAAAATTAATTTATAACTCCTACTAATTAATAATTAATTAAACATAATTAAATTACTTCCCACCCTATTCCCCAATAAACCCACAACCCGCTACAAAACATATTTATCAATTAATCAATTAATTACATTTTATTTCCAATTAATTAAAATTAATTAGCAATTAATGAAAATTAATTTATAACTCCTACTAATTAATAATTAATTAAACATAATTAAAGTACTTCCCACCCTATTCCCCTATAAACCTACAATCCGCTACAGAACATTTTTATCAATTAATTAAAATTAATTTCCAATTAATTAAAATTAATTTATAACTCCTACTAATTAATAATTATTTAAACATAATTAAATTACTTCCCACCCTATTCCCCTATAAACCCACAACCCGCTACAGAACATATTTATCAACTAATTAAAATAATTTCCAATTAATTAAAATGAATTATCAATTAATTAAAATTATTTTATAACTCCTACTAATTAATAATTAATTAAACATAATTAAATTACTTCCCACCCTATTCCCCTATAAACCCACTACCCACTCCGGTACTAAAACATATAATTTGCTTATAAATAAATGTATTAATATATAAAATTAATACACATATAATATTATTTATTTTAAATACTTAATTAACACATATAACACATACATAATAAAAAACAAAAAAATCATACAAATATCGATATTAGTGTCATCGAAATTAGTGACATCGATATATATGCTATCGATATTACTAACTTCAATATTACTTACATCGATATAAATAATTTCGATATTACTTACCTTAGGGTCGATATTCTGTCCAACGATATTCTTGACATCGATATTCTATACCTTCGAAATTTCTAACACGATATTTTGGTAAGTCGATATTTACAACTCGATATTTTGACTGTGTACGTTTAGCATGATGGACATCAATGGATCCTTTCTTTTAACAAGCCCGAAAATGTAGCACAAGCTATAATTCTCTGCTGAGTGTATCATGCCTGTAATACCAATGCAATGTGTGACTCTAAAGTGCCACTTTACCTAAAAGTAAATACCTAAAAGTAAAGAGCATTGGCAAAGCCAATACACAGGGCTTGCCTTTCATTGGCATTACCATAACTTTTGGCTAAAAGTAAAACATGTTTGAATAGCATTGGCAAACATGGCTGTTTTTTAACCTTTTAATTTACCATCACGAGATTGCAGATATCGGTTTTGGAACAGTAAATACAAAAATACTTGCAGAAGCGCATCAAGTGGAAAAGAGTGGATTAGTAGAAAATTGCAATTTCTTTGCTCAGAAGGTTAATGGTTGCAGAGCTATTTCAAGGGTTTGTTATGTGTTCTATGATAGGAAGGTAAACCATTGTATTTGACAAACACAACAGGCAGTGTACACGATCCGTTGTGACCTTGAAGGCCAGTCCTGTCCTTACTTTCCTCCAAGGGATGTATTAACACAGAAAATAGGGAGCCTGAGGCACTGAGGGTCAAAAACAATGTTACCGTCAAATGCAAGTCACCTTGTTCACCCATTATCCTTTCCTGTCATTCTTAAACACCAGTTCGGTCTACAATTTAAATACGAGTTTATTTGGATTATAAAACCGTAATATTATGCAATGCCTATTTAAAGAGGAACATTTTGATACGAAGGCAGAGAGATAAACCATTGCCCTCATTAATGGAATCTAGATATAACAACTTTAAAAAAAAGTTACATTTTTTTGTATACATGCCACTTATTGTATTTTGCTCTATTGTGTTAAAACATGAAAATATATTATGAGCGGTTTTATTGTCTAAGTTACAGAAGTGGCACCAGCAGGCCTCATGAGTTCACTGCCACATAAGCCCCAGTGCACCCAAGTAAGGGAAGAAAATCGAATTTCAGCATCATCTGTGAGTGCATTAATTCTTGCTCGAACTTATCTCTACAATATGAATAAAGGCATTTCAGTCCATGCTCTGCGCAACATATTCTAGAGATAGACAAGGACATTTGTATGGGTGTTTGGGAACACTATAGGGGGTTAGGAGTCAAATGTGGGTGCACACACAGAGAAAAGAGCAAAGAAGATCATTCCGGCATACATGGGGTCTCAAAACAGTTCAGTGTTCCAGTGGAAACCATGTAATAATACTGCGATTTATTTAGGGAAGCTTTGTAATCTGGGACTATACTCAAATCGGCTTTTTTTACTTAAAGCAAAACCACAACTCCCAGAATGCAATAGGACTTTAGGTGAAAGACCAGGACCAGAGCACTGTGCCCCTGGTGAAATGGGTCACCTAGTAACCCTAATGCAGCACACAACAAATAGTTTTATACACTGATTGGTGGTTGTATCTGACATTTCTGTTGGATTAGGATTAGTGTCCATATTGTTTGGGCAATTGAGTGTTCTGATTGGTTTATGGGTCTGTGATTCAATCAATGTAGTGATGGGACTAGGGCTAGGGTTAGGATTTCAATTGGAAGCAGGGACTTGGGTTTCCTGTGTTATTGGCTGTTGGGACTAGGGTTAGACTAGGGCTAGGGTTAGACCTTTAATTGGAAGTAGCGATTAGGGCTTCTGGTGTGATTGGTTGCTGGACTAGTTGTGGGACTAAGAGTAGGGTTAGGCTTTCTATTGGAAGTAGGGCCTAGGGCGTCCTGTGCCATTGGTTGCTTGGACTTGGGTTGGGACTACTGGTAGGGCTAGGGCCTCTATTGGACGTAAAGTACAGGGTTTTTGAACTGATTGGGTGCTTGAACTAGGGCTAAGATTGGCTGTAAGGTCCTGGTCTTCTATTGGTTCTAGATTTTTAGGGCTAGTGTTGTGATTGGATAGTGTTTGGGCTACGGTTCCCGTTGACTGACGTGGTCACCTGATAACTAGGGCTATAAAAGGCCAGGGTTAGGGCGTCTCAGCCCGGGCGTTGAGGCTAAGGGCCGAGAGGACAAGGGCAGTTGCCTGTTTGAGCCTGTTAAGGGCGGAGAGGACAAGGGCAGTTGCCTGTTTGAGCCTGTTAAGGGCAGAGAGGACAAGGGCAGTTTCCTGTTTGAACCTGTTCGAGACTGACCAGGACCAGGGCCAGAAATGCCGCCCAATATACATACCTCCTTTATGCATCTATGTACTTTCAATGTACTTATGGATCTATATATTTATCACCTTCTTCTAATTTAGCATTCCAATGCATTTCCCTATTTCTTAGCCTATACTTCGCTCAATATATCTTCTAACCCAACCTTCTGATTCATCCCAAACTTCTTTCTACTACTCTTTCTGATGCACTACCCTATCTCTCATCCTATACATCTATCAATATATCCTCTACATCCACTCTCCCATTTATCTCAAACCCTATACCACTACTATGATCCCCAAAATAACCCTTTCTAGACTCTCTCCTACTCTACCCCTCCTTGCATCATCCAACACCTTTACTATACCGATCCCCCAAAACAAACCTTTCTAAACTCTTCCCTTTTTTCTACCCCTCCCCAATCCTTCTCAATCCAAATAACTGACTAACATATCCACCACTAAAATTACTTTCATGTTTCACCATACTAATTCAACACTAATCCTGATGGGTTCCAGAGTGGCATGCTACTCGCCAGAAAAGCGCTTCAACATCCATCAGTGGTAACAAGTGCTATATTAATGCAAACATTTCTTCGCCTTTTATCCCTCCGCTATCCTTCTCACTCCAAATAACTGACTAATATCCACCACTGAAATTACTTTCATATTTCACCATATTAATTCACCACTAATCCTTTATGGGCTTCCTGAATAGCGTGCTGCAACACCACATCAGGTGTAACAAGCGCTATATAAATACAAACCTTTTTTCCTCCTCTATCCTTCTGCTATCATTCCAAATCCAAATAACTGACTAACCTATCCACCACTTAAAATGTACTTGCATGTTTCACTATACTAATTCAATACTAATCCTCTATGGGTCCCGGAGTAGCATGCTACTCGCCGAAAAAGCGCTTTGATGCCTTGTCAGGGGTAGTAAGTGCTATATAAATGCAATTACATGTTCAGAATTTTGATCTCAAGTTAAGTGCAGTTGTACAATGGATTCTGTGTTCTTGCATCCCATATCCAAGTCTACATCTTTGTCTTTGCTTTCCCCTGCAAAATGTTTACTGCACATACAACTGTACAAATAGTAGGAGTACTTATCATACGATCCGTTCAAGTCGGGGACAGGCAATATCCGTCTGCAAATACAAATAAAGTAAGTCAAATGGACTACAAAAGGCTTCTAGATAATGCAAATATAGTTACACACATCTGCATAGCTTGAAAGTTGGGTCACTATAATTTTATGGAAAATGTAAACTGATATCGAAAACCGGAGCAAGGTATTTATCCAAGATGAATGAGCAATAGCGGATACACGGAGAGTACTGGGTGAAATATGTTTTTGAAACTTACAGAAAACTGGAGTCACAAGAATTTCTGTGTAATCCTTTATCTTTACCACATATCAAGAAGGTTCTGATTCATGCTCAACCCAATACTAAAGCTTAGGGGATCAAACAGTAAGACAACTACCAAATCTAAAGCCTACCGACTTCACGGATAAGTGGTTGAATCAAAATAATGTGGTTTTTTTCTCGCTGTCCTAGCTTTTTAAACGAAATGAAGTTCTTGTTCAATCCCCTTTGTAAGGCGATAGGAATTTACAAGAAGATTCACTTGAAGAGAAAACTGTTTCTCTTATTGCCAAATAGAGAAATATGTGGATAGCAAGGAAATTGCATTCATTCTAAAGGTATCACAAAAACTAAATAATTCTAATTGGTCAAAGCAACAGTATTGGTTTCTGGTGTTATAATTATATATGATGTATAATTTATATGGTCTATAATTTCCTTTCTAGGCATTCCCCTTTGGAACTATATATGGACATTTGTTATGATGTATGTTTCAAATATAACATTTCCTTGCATTAATCTAATTCTATGTCACATGATAATTCAGTTTGCTTATATATATATATATATATATATATATATATATATATATATATATATATATATATATATATATATATATATATATATATATATATATATATATATATATATATATATATATATATATATGTGAGTGTGTGTGTTTAGCCTGCATGGTTTTAAAAGAGTATGGTCAATGATAGTTTGCAAACAAAGGACAAGGTTTCATGAAAATTGAAATCTTAACTTCTCATGTATTGTTTTCAATAATGAGCAGAGTATCACTGTTTTTTCTTTTTTTTTGCATTGTGGCGTTCCCCAGGAAGCAAGATGGCGGCCGCTTAGGAGGCCGACAGCGGCACTAGCGATACATGACGGGATAGAGGTGGCAAACCCCACTAGAGTATAGAAAAGAAAAACTCGCTCACCGAGCTAGACCCCTCCCCAGATGGAGACCGCAGCGTAGCTGCTACAGAGTTTGGGTAGCCTGGATCGAAGTTTGACTACGGATCCTCAGGCGTGCCGCAGTGAGTTACCTGCACCGGCTGGAGCATCGTCAGCCAGCGACCCGCTGAGGAATGGATCCAAATGCAGCCGCAAATCCAGCTGTGTCTAAGCTGGCGAGGGGTCGAAAGCTGCAAGGAGAAAACCCAGCAGAGCTTGACTCGCCGGATCAAACGCCAGGACGCTTGCAGCAGCCTCAAACGCCCGGCGCCAACTCACCAGTAGCGCAGAGAGGAAGAGGCGGGGTAACAGGGAAATCTTGCCATGCCGGTCCCTCGGTGGCTGAGCTCCTGCAACGCCCGAAGGAGGCACAGTTGGGAGTAGTCATCGGGGAAAAGAGCAAACAAAAGCCAAGTCAGAAGGTGAGCCGGGAAGAGAATTGGGACATTGCCAAGAGGGTTAGCGGATGATCTTCCTAATGGTAGGCAAATGGGAGAGGTGGACGACCCCGAGAGATGTGGGTGGAAGGGGGGAGAGTGCCTCGGTTACAGAGAATGGGGATGGGGATGGTGCTGGAACTGTGGAAGTTGGGCTCGCCCACCGGCCTCCCCGGATCCTCAGGCTGCCATAGTAGAGCAGGTAGCAGCTGGTAAGAAGGTGGGCAATGACTGTGTGGAAACACAACAAAGGATAGAAAATGGAGCCCATAAACCCAATATAGTGGCTTGTGGAAGCGACCTGAACGTGGTAACAGACCTGTTAGTAGGGAATAAAAAATAGAGGAGAAATTGATAAAGAGCCAAGTGACTGTTTTTTTTTCGTTCTCAGAGGGGGCAGAATGGTTGGAGGATGGCTTAAACACATCATCGGGGGCAAGTAATTTAGATACTGATCCTGAGGATAGTGACAGAGCACAACCAATAACAGCAAAAAAAACTAACCAACGCCTTGGTACACAAAGAAGTGAAAGAAAGGATTTAAAGTGGGTTTATTCATCTGCTACCCCCATAGATGTTAGCATGGTTCCCCCTACATTGAAAGTAATACATCAAGCTATTTTATGTCACAGGAAAGAAACACGCCAAGATAGCCGGAAAGCGCAAGCCGCTATGAGGAAAATGCAAGGGGTTGTCAGGAAACTTTCCAGATCTTGTGTTAACATAGGGTAAAGGGTGACTAACCTCGAGGCGAGAATTGTCTCTACGGAATCAGAGGACGCAGGCGCTGTGACCCAAGTGGAAGCTCAAGGCTCCCAAATCAAAGATATTCAATGGAAGCTTGAGGAGTTTGAGAACAGACAAAGGAGGAATAACCTCAGGGTGCTGGGGATTCCAGAGGGGTTGGAAGGGTCTGACACCAGGTCATACATAATTGGGTTATTTAAATCTTTGTTCCCCGTGCTATCAGAATGAAATTGGGCAGCAGAAGTGCAGAGAGCACATCGTACCCCTTTTAAGCCAATGATGCAAGCAAGAGAAGGGTTCAAGCCACGTGCGATACTTGTCTTCTTTGGCAATTTCCTCCTCAAACAGGCAATTTCAGATAAGGCAAGACCCGAGTCTAAGAGAACAAATGGGGAGGTCTTGTTCTTCGTGCTCCCGGATTTTGGCCACTCTACGGTGGGGAGAAGTTGAAGGCTAAGTCAGCTTATAAAACCCTTTCAGGAGAAAAACATCCAGATCTATTTGATAAATTCAGCTCAGCTTAACCCCTTCGATGCTGGTGACGGAACCATTCCGTCATCAGTCACGGTTGAGCTGTGCTGATGACGGAATGGTTCCGTCACAACCACACCCTGTTCTGCATTGTCCAGCACAGGGGGGAATTCAATCAGCAGCCAAGGTGTTAAAGTGATCCATTGACGGGCAGACATGCTACTTCACGTCGGAAATAAAAGTAAAGGAATATTTGGACATTATGGACAAATAAAGTAAAAGGGAAAAAAAGAGCAGAGTATCATCACTGAACGTAGGTAAGTGAAATGTTACAAAGGCTCACTGTTGTTTATTTTGAAAACGTTCAACAATGTTCAGACAGAATATATCAACTAGAACAGAACGCTATGACATAGAGAGGCACTTCCTACCAGGGATTTGAGACTGAGGGTCATATAGAGCTGTAACTGCCTTTCCTATATATAAGCCTAAGCACTAAAATAAAGAAGAAGCACGATATTTGTGGTCCGTGTCCGTATCTTTTTGACTACCTGGATTGTGGTTTTGTGTTTCACGATACGGAAACTGCGTGATACATATATATATATATATATATATATATATATATATATATATATATATATATATATATATATATATATATATATACATATATAGCACCATCCTGGCTGCATATAAGAAAACAGGCACCGACGCCGTGAATCTTCGTGGCACAGGTAGCTTTTTATTCCACTTGCAAAGTCAGACGCGTTTCGGCGGTACAACCGCCTTGGTCACTGCATATATATATTCACTGAAAAAAACATAGGTTGCACACATGTTATAGTAAGCTGGACATTTCACTCATACAAAACCATTGAAATTCCCTCGCTATAGTTAGTTCAGCTAACTATAACTTGCACGCCCGCAATGCACTGCTGATGACATCACATATTACATCACTCATGACATGGTCAGTGATATCACTCATGACATCACTCATGACATCTCAAATGACATCACTGATGACATCATCCAGTGAATGTGTGTCTTTCTGAAAAATAAATATTTTTATATATCTATATCTAAAGGTCGATGGAAGAATAAATGGGTAAATAAGTGTCTAAATGGATTTTTTTTTGTAAAATTGATTGTATAACTGACTTATTAAGTATATCTTAGTGAACACATGTATTAGCGAGTAATGTTTAAATATGTGAATATCTGTATCAGTGTCTCACTTTGTGTATAAGTGGCTGCATGGGTTGGTGAGTAGCTAAATGAGTGTCAGCCCCCTGGCACGTTTCCAGAGGGGACACTAAATCCCCTTGAATACTGGGGGACCCTGGGGGCCAACTAGCCCACCAGGAACCTCCAGTATGCGCCAGGGGGCTGCGTTGCAGAGAGGTGTAAAGAGGCCATGCCTCTTTTTACACCTCTCTGCAACACAGCCCCCTGGCGTATACTGGAGGTTCCTGGTGGGCTACTTGGCCCCCAGGGGCCCCCAGTATTCAAGGGGAATTACTTACCCCTCTGCAAACGCGCCAGGGGGCGCATTTGCAGAGGGGTGCAGGGAGGGGGCGTGGCCTCCTCCCCGATCCCGTTAAAAAAAAATAATCGTTTTAAGAATGGGGGCTGTGTAGCCCCCCTTCTCTTTCTTTTTTTGGGCCCTGGGGACCCCATCCCCAAGGGCCTGACCCCTAAAAAGTTTTTTTTTTTAATGGAAAGGGTGCTGCGTGGCCCCACCCTGTGGCGAATCCAGGGCCCGAGGGCACCGAGGACCCCATCCCCCGGGGCATGCCACATTTCTTAAAAATGTTTAAGGAGGGGGCTGCATAGCCCCTTCTTCAAGCCACTTAAGGCCCCGGGGACCCCATCCCCCGGGACCGGCCTACATCCTTTTATTTTTTATTTTATTTTATTATTTGGGGAGGGGGGCCGCGTGGCCCCCCTCCCAGGCCACTTCTGGCCCCGGGGACCCCATCCCCCGGGGCCTGGCCCTCTCCATTGGGGACCGTGGGGGGGTCCCCAAGTCCTCCACAGTCCCTGCCGGCTCCCCGCATCCGGCGGGAGCCGGCATTGCTTTTCTGCTTGGGGAGCAGCTAACATGCTGTTCCACATGCAGAAAAGCAATCCGCTTTGGTTTTTGAAAGAGAGAGCATTTTTCTATGGCGGCTCCCACCCTACCATAGCAAGCAGCAGTGTCCCGGGGGTAGGCACCCCGGGACACTGCAGGAGCTGGCCCAGGGGGGGTGGTGGTCCCCAAAGCCACCACAAGGCTCCAGGAGGGTGGCCGCGCGGCCCTCCTCCCAACAGTTAAAAGCCCCGGGGGTAGCGGTCCCCCGGGCTTGGGGATCAGTCACTGACCCCCCCATATTTAAAATATTCGAGCCCCGGGGAGGTGGCTGTCCCCGGGGCATGTGAAGGGGGCTTGAGCCACCCCACAAAGGTTTTTTTTAAATTATTTTAAAAAGAAGCCCCGGGGCTGCGGGGGGGCTGTGAGCCCCCTTCATACTTCATATTAAAGCCCCGGGGGTGGCGGTCCCCGGGGCTCAGGGGGCCTTAGAGGACCCCATCATTATACAATTAATCCCTGGGTGGCGGTCCCCGGGGCTGTGGGGGGCCGTGTGCCCCCTGCTATAATACGTACTTTGTCCCGTAGTGGTGGTCCCCGGGGCAGTGCGGGGGTATTGGCCCCCCCACACTGGCGAGCAGGCCAGTCCACCACAGCCACCTCTGCATCAGCCTCCAAACCCTCCTAGTCCGACCTTCCAGGGCCACCAAACGCCAGTGAGCAGCAGGATCCACCATCACCTCCCCCACTGGCGCACCATCACATCGGACGGGTGGGTTCTGCAGATAGTCCGAAGGGGCTACTTCCTCCCCTTCAAGACTACCCCTACCTCCATGCCACCTCAGTACCATCGCATGTCGGACGATCACCTGGCCCTACTCCAACAGGAAGTTTCAGCCCTCTTGGCCAAGGGGGCCATGGAGCGCATTCCTGTCCAAGTAGTAGGTTGTGGTTGCTGTTCCCACTAATTCCTGGTGTCTAAGAAGGACAAAGGCCTACGTCCTATCTTGGATCTCAGAACCGTCAACTGCTTCCTCTGGAAAGGGAAGTTCAAAATGTTGACGCTTGCTCAGGCTTATTTTCACATCCCCGTCCTGCCGGCCCACCGGCCTTACCTGCAGTTCATGGTAGGCCATGAGCACTTTCAGTTCACCGTTCTCCCCTTTGGCCTTACCAGCGCCCCTCGGGTGATGGCGGTGGTCGTAGATTATCTGCGCAGATAAGGGGTTCCAGTCTTCCCCTATCTCGACGACTGGTTGTTGACGGGGGGCTCTCCCCAGGCAGTCATCTCCCACCTCCAGACTACGGCCAACCTCCTGCATTTGCTTGGGTTCTCCATCAACGTGCCGAAGTCACACCTGATTCCCTCTCAGAGGCTCCTTTTCATCGGAGCGGTTCTGGACACAACACAGTTTCGGGTTTATCCTCCCGAACAGCAAGTCCTGATATTCGGGCTATTGTTCCAATCTTTCAGCCTCTATCCCGGGTTTCGGTCAGGATGACCCTGAGGCTGCTGGGCCTCATGGCCTCCTGCATCCTGCTTGTCGATCATGCCATATGGCATATGCGGGCTCTGCAGTGGGACCTGAAGTTCCAGTGTGCGCAGCATCAGGGGAATCTGTCTGATTACGTCCAGATCTCGGAGGGCACTGCACAGCAATTGCAGTGGTGGCTCATATACCAGGATTGGGTCAATTGCAGATCCCTCTCCCTTCCCCAACCAGAAAACACAGTCGTGACAGACGCATCCCTTCTGGGATGGGGCGGCCACATAAGAGAGGCGGAGATCGGAGGCCTCTGGTCTCCGGCGGAGTCCACGCTCCACATCAACCTTCTGGAGCTCCGGGCGATCTGTCTTACACTGAAAGCATTCCTTCCCTCTGTCCGGGGAAGAGTAGTGCAGGCGTTCACAGACAACACCACTGCCATGTGGTACTGCAACAAACAGGGCCGGTGGGGTCCTGGACCCTATGTCAGGAGGCCCTGCGCCTCTGGACATGGCTGGAACATCAGGGCATATCCCTAGTGGTTCAATACCTGGCGGGTTCACTGAACGTCAGAGCAGACGAACTCAGCCGCAGGTGTTTGATGGATCAAGAATGGCTTCTTCACTCTGAGGTGGTGCAAGGTCTCTTTCTGCAGTGGGGTGAGCCTTGGTTAGATCTATTCGCCACCGAAGAGAACGTGCAATGTCAGCAGTTCTGTGCGTTGGAATTTCGAAGGCGGCACTTGCTAGGCGACGCTTTTTGTTGCAAGTGGAGTTGCGGTTTTCTATACGCCTTTCCGCCTATACCACTTCGGCCCAGAGTGCAGAAGAAGATCAAGCGCAACCAGGCCCAAGTCATTCTTGTGGCTTTGGATTGGGCATGAAGAGTCTGGTATCTCAAGCTGCTCAACATGGCCATCGATCCTCTGATCCGACTGCCCCTTAGGGAGAATCTTCTGTCACAGCAGCAGGGGACGGTCCTCCACCTGATCCTGTCCAGCCTCCACCTCCTTGCATGGAGATTGAGCGTCGGCAGTTGAGGTCACTTGACTTGGCTCCCAAAGTCTGTGATGTAATCGTGGCAGCCAGGCGCCCCTCCACTAAGACAGTATACGCCTGCAGATGGAATAAGTTTGTGGCATGGTGCACAAAAAAGACTGTGGATCCCCTTTCTGCCCTCTTTCTGAGGTACTCTTGTTCCTCCTTTCTTTGGCCCAGCAGGGCTCTGCTCTGTGCACTCTTAAGGGCTACCTCCTGGCCATTTCAGCCTTTCTCAGGCTGCCTGATCAGCCTTCTCTGTTCAAGTCACCTGTTGTAAATACATTTCTTAAGGGCATTACTCGTCTGTTTCCTCCTGTTCCCTTCCTAATGCCTCAGTGGGACTTGACCTTAGTGTTAACCTATCTTATGTGCGCTTACTTTGAGCCACTACATAACTGTCCTCTCAGACTCTTAACTCTCAAAACTGTTTTTCTGGTGGCTATCACCTCTGCGCGCAGGGTGAGTGAGCTACAAGCTCTGTCACCCAAGCCTCCCTTTCTTGCTGTTCATCCGGACAAGGTCATCCTCAGAACTCGACCCTCCTTTCTTCCAATGGTGGTTGCTTCTTTTCATATTGGCCAAACCTTCACTTTGCCCACCTTCTTTCCCCCTCAGCATGCTTCAAAAGAGGAAGAGAGGCTCCACCGTCTGGATCCAAAATGTGCGCTCTCCTGCTATTTAGATTGCACCAAACAATTCAGGGTGGACGACCAGCTTTTTGTTGGTTACGTGGGTGCTAGGAAAGGTCAGACCGTGCACAAATGGACAATCTGCAGGTGGGTCGTTCTGTGCATCAAAGCCTGTTACTCTTTGGCTAAGAAGGAGCCTCCAGTGAGGCTGCGTGCCCATTCTACCAGGGCGACAGCAGCTACTACTGCTTTTGAATGGGGAGTCCCCCTACATGACATCTGTCAGCCAGCTACGTGGGCATCCCAGCACACTTTTATGAGACACTACTGCCTAGACCGCCAAGTCCTGAGAGACGGCTTCTTCGGCCGCTCTGTTCTCCAGGATTTTCTGGTGTGATCTTGGTTCGCAGACCCAAGTCCGGGATTGGTATTGCTGGGGGATCTATTCTAAGGTAAGGAATCTATAACTAACTGTTTCTTTCAGATGAACAAGTTACTTACCTTCGGTAACGATATATATATAAGAAACATAGGTTATTTATAGATTCCTTACCGCCCCACCCATTGTTTGTCTGCTTGGACAGAGAAAGGCGTTCCTCCCACGTTTTTTAACTGGTAGGTTGGGATTTCGAAGCTGGGGGCCAGTCTAAAATGAAGATTCCTTTGTTATATATATTTTGTGATTTGCTTCCTGGTAAAAAGCGGTCCTTTCCCATGTATTGCTTTGTGGGTGATACAAAGCAAGTTGAAAGTGGATCTTCTGGCAAATGGTAACCAGTTCAGGACCCTCAGGGTAGATGAGGTATGCGCTTACTGCCTTACATGCTGGAGTAGACTGGCAACAGAGTTCTAAATTCTCTATAATCTTTTCATGGTTTATAAAGGTGAGCCATGATATAGACCATATTGCATAACCAAATTTGTATTGGACAAGAGAGATTGTTGCTCCGACCTTGTGGGAGAATCCTAGGTGCAGAAAGATGCGTTGCAGAGTACTTATCATAAGAAAGCTTGATTGTGTTACCTTATCCACGTGGGCATTCATTGACAGCTTGGAAACCCGTGCATTTCGGATGTTTCTAACCTCTTTGGACTTTTTTGTTGGTGGTCCTAGATTGTCAAGCCATGCACAGAGAGGTTCTCATACATTTTCCAGTCACCAAAGGTAAGTCCTTTGGATGCATTTAATTTAAGGAAGCTTGATGCTATCTGAATGACCTTGAGGCTTTCCTGTCTAAGAAGTATCTGCATGTTGTGTGCTTAGTTCTAGTAGGTAAACTGAAAAACAATTACAGTTACGGTAAGTATTTCATATAGGTGTTGAAAAGCAAGGGTGAGTTGATAAAGCCTTGAGCGACTCTTACTTTTGTGCTGAAGGGTTTCAATGAGAAAGGAGGGGTATAGATCATGTTTTTTCTATTGTGTATATAGGATGTGTTTCAACTGAGAGTAGTACTGTCTACGTCTGCTTCTTCAAGTCTTTGGATTAGTGTGTCATAATCGAGTGAGTTGAAAGTGGCTGAAAGGTCCAAGAGAAGTAGGCTAGCAACCCCATTATGATCTGTTGTTTTAAGGGAGTCCCAGATGAAGATACCTGCTTATACAGTGCCAGGTTGGAACGTGGTTTGGATGTCAGAAACTGGGGAGTTATATTCAATTAATTGTGGCATCTGGATGAAGGCTGCTCCTTGTATTAGTTTATTCCAGGAATGGTCCATTTTGTTTAGGTATGTCATTGTTGGGGCCTTGAGGACCCAGGTTTGTTTTCCTTAATAAGGGGCATATGTATGCCTTTTTAAAGTCTTCTGCAAAACTGCCATTAAGTAGTTGTTGATTAGTGTTCTGATTGGGATTTTTGATGAAATTGAATGTTTTTGAAGATTTGTAGTGGACAAAGGTCAGTGGGGCAACCAGCTGACCTGCTTGATAATTGGTGATAATTCTTTGAATGTGTGTTAAACAACCCGAGTATGTCATTTTTGTAAATAGGATAGTGTTGTTGTTTTTTGTGGGTTAAGTAAGAATTCAACACTTCCTCTTGGTTGTTTAATGGTTTGCCACTTTGTGACAAAAATCTTGTAAATTGTGATGAGTTTCTTCTGTTTATTTTCGGTTACAAAATTATGTGATTAATTTACAAAATTATTTATTGGCACAATTTGTATTGTGGATTCTAGTTGAATAGTAACTTTGTTTAGCTTTTTTGATTGCTGGCTGCACATTCTGTTATGTATGTGTAGGGGTATTTTGTCCTGAAGGTTGTTTGTTTTGAGCCAGGTGTGTTGAAGCTTAGCAGTTTGTTGTTTTATCTTTGTTAATTCTGCTTTCACATAAGGGGTTTGTCATCTTTTATCATGTTTAGATGTTTTCCGTAGGATTAAGATATCAAAAGCTCCATGGAGCCATCCGTATATTTGTTTTAACATAATGTATTGTTTCCAGATCTGTGTTAGATGTAAGGTGGGGGGCTGGGTCCTCCAAATTCAGATTGTTCCAAGGTCTATGATTAGTTGCAGGTAAGGTGAGTTTAGCTAGGGTGAGTGGTGACGTCTTGTGTACTGACTGGATTAATCCTTTGAAACGTGACTAGGGATGGGTTGCCAAAAAACACATCTAAGGTGTGCCCTGCAATGTGTGTGGGTTTGGGGGTGAGATGGTGCAGGTTGATAGTGTCTAGGCTAGTGATGATTGTTCAGGTGTGGTATATTAGGTTTTGTCAAACCATATATTGAGGCCCCCAGAGATGCACAGATTTGTATATTCAGTAGGAAGCGTTGAAACTGTGTCTAGAACAGTGTCTCCAGTGTCTCAGAATGTTTCATTGAAAGGTGGGGTCTGTAAATTGCAGATAAAGACAGTATCAGAGAGAGTGGAACTGGATAAGTGTGCCTGATCGAGGGAAATGCATTAACTGTTGCAGTGTGCACACTGAGGGTTGCAGTTGAACGTTTTTCCAATCCAAAATTAATTTTAAGCATTCCCAGAAAAATTAGTACATTTACAATACAAATGATGAAGAGCTGCAATGTCTCGTGTTTTTAGCTGGAATTTCCTTTTATTGGACTTAGGAGCATTTTGTTCCCTGTGTTTTGTACCCGGCTAAATTTTGAACCAGCGACTAAATAAAACTTTGCTGTGATGATCCTACAATAATTCACAGGCCTGAAAGCAGTTAGACTGTGATTCTCTCTGTCTGTACTAGAAGTGCTGCAGTGGCATAATTAACTGTTCCCTAACAGCATTGTTTGTCACTACTGTCTTTTGCTCCTACATGTATATGTCACTGTGTCTGAACAAGAGCACCAAGCAACAGAAGAACTTCGATTCATTGAATACTGTTTGAAATGATACCACAGTAAACAATTGTTGTTTTTTTTTTGTTGGGTAGAAGAGCACTTATGTGGCTCTTATATATGAGAAATTCAAAGATTATGAATATAAGGTGGGAAAACAGACAAGTAAGGAAAATGTTTATGAATATGCTTTGTAACTTCTGTGAAGGTAGCATACTAACCCGTCTCTCTACAATTCCTCCTCGCGATTTGAGGGGCAGGACTGCAAGTAGTAGGCCTTGCCAGTGGGATAAACTGGAAAGAAGCAGCGTTCCATATGCTTTCATCAGTGGTGGAAGTCTCCTAATACTACCAAGGCTCACACAAAAATAATGAGGGGGTTTAATCCTGTTTCCAAAATTAAACTAGGATGTATGTTGAAGGATCATGGGTGTGAAGGATTTCAAAAGATGCAAGAGAAATTTAGGCACATACAAGCAAAGTAAACGCTTGATCGAACTAGAGCAGATGTCTTCAAACAGTGGGGAGGGCCACCCTGGGGCGCTTAAGTGATCTCGGGGGGCGGGGGAGGGGGGGGGGCGGTCAGTCTCCGGCCAAGTAAAGCATCATGCTTTGTTTTAAGTGTTAAAAATTAGGGCTGGGCTTGTGGGCGTAGCGGGGCTACGCGGAGTGCCACGGAGATGGAACCAATCTCCGCACACTCCGCATAGCTCTGCTGCGCGCCACGTGCCTCCCAACGCGCTATTAAAACGCTTAAAAGCATCTATTAAAAAGACCCAGAAAACTCCTTACCTTATCGGCGGCGTCCCCGGGCTGCCTTCTTCCTCCATCATGCCTTCTTCATGAAAACTGCTCATGCGCGGGCGCCAGTGCATGCGCACTCCTCGTGAGAAATGCGCATTCGCGAGTGCCCGCGCGTGTGCAGTTTTCATGAAGAAGTCGCAATAGCGGAAGAAGGCAGCCTGGGGATGCCGCCGATAAGGTAATGAGTTTTCTGGGTCTTTTGAATAGATGTTTTTAAATGTTTTAATAGCGCGGGTGGGAGGCCTACTCCGCTCTGCCGCGAGTGAGCGGATATTTGTGTGCTCCGTCTACTTCGTGGAACGCGGAACAGGCAAAATTCCACCCATTCCGTGGGTGGAACGGAGTTGTCCATCCACTCCTAATAAAAACATGGGCGGCAGTAAGCAACCTTGTAACAAGCCATCACTAACAACTTTTGCATTTATATCCTGACTGGGAGTATGTGTAAAAAGAGGTAACAGAGCTTAACTGCAGTGTTTAAATATGTTTAGAAATATTTAAACATTGCCAATTTAGCAGAATAATTGTGACCAAATTGATGGGGAGGGGCCGAGGATGTTACTTTTTTTTTAAAAGGCATGCACACCATAAAGAAGTTGGAAGGCTACTGACCTAGAGTATAAGAAAATGGTTCTTAGAGTACTGAACCAAGCCCAAGACATCATAGAAGATAATGAATCCTCAAAGTACGTAAACTTCCAGGACAGTTGGTAAGGTGAAAAGATTCAATGTAAAATTGGATGGTGGTAAATAGTGACGCATTAGCAGTGTACAGGCATTCAGGTAACAGATCCTGTAGGTGAAGAGCATAAAGGTGTCAGGTGGCTTGAGGCAGGAGTGAGTCGAAAGAGGTGCAATGAATGTGAGTTTATGGGATGATCAGAAGCATTCTGGGAAGAGACGGAGAGTTGAAGCCTCCTTGGCAAGGAGCTGGAGGCCCTTGTCTGAAGCTGAAATGATGAAAGGGTTGAGATCAAGGGTTAAATAATGTAGACTGTTTCAAGATCAGCACTGCTAAGTTTATGTAGGGCTTTTGAACCTACCTCAGAATGTTGTACCCTTATCTCTCCTGACTACAGTGTACTCCTTACTTTAAACCAGCATAGTGTAAGTGCATTTTTATTGCCAAATGCCTCACTTACTGCATATTGTTTCAGTTGTTCCTATAGAGAGTTTTTTTAGTCAATTTTCTCAGCAAAGTAATGAGAATAGGCAGGACAAGTAAAGTTGGCCAAATAGTTGTTAACATTCTCCCACCCTCACTGGGGTTCTTAGTGCGATTAAACTACACAACACTAACTTTCGTTTGATACATTTATATACCTGGCCAACTCGACTCAGCAACAAAGCAAAACATCAATACAACACACACACTTTTATGTTAAGGGATGTTTGATTAACTTTACTTACCATTCACAATGATGGCCATTCTTACCAAAGAGCGGGTCTCGACGTCGACCAGCTTTGGCTCTGTATCACTCTCAGTGAAGACTTCTATGTCCAGACTTAGAAAATTTCCCTGAAGTCAGATTTCCTTTGGAGGCAGGCCATGAACTTAAAAAACGGCCGGTTATGTGACGTCAATGTCTTTGGCTCAATGGCAGCCTGGTCTACTGCAGGTTCGGAGAAGAAATTGACAAATATTGTCCAAGTCCCAGCTTTAGCAGTTTGGGCAGGAGAAGTACACTCTGACAATTATCTAAGGACCGAGGAGCTATGGGGCACAATTTAGGGATCAGGACTCACTCTAGTAGAAGCCACCAGAAAGGTCCAGGTAGGTCCAGGTGGAAGTAGTCAGCTGGGCTCTTCAGGAAAGATGCCTTATTGTAGCTTTTCTGTCCATGTAGACTGACAGGAGGTCAGCTAATTGACCCTGGCACTCACGCCTTTGTCCTGGTTACAGGTGTGAGCGGGTCCAACCCTTAGAGCTCTCTTCACAAGTCACAACAGCAGGTTCAGTTCTTCTTCTGTTTTCCACAGGATCAGCAGTGTTCTAAAGAAAGTATTGGGAGTGTCCCTTTAACGCCCAATACCAGCCTATGGGAAGGGTAAGCACCTAGACACTCCCTAATCAATGATGCAAGCAGGGCCGGACTGGGAACCACAACCGGCCCTGACAAAGTGCTCTGCCGCCCCTCCCCCCTCCCCACTCGAGGGGGTTGGAGGGGCCGCCAAGCTCTTTGCCGGGGCCGGTTTTCGGCTGATTTTGGTACAGGGCCGATTTTGCAGCTGTAATGCAAAAACGGCCCTGTAACAAAAACGGCCCCCAGGGACCCAAAACCGGCCCCCACTAATGCGGCGCACCAGGGGAATGCCCGGTGCCCGCTATGGCCAGTCCAGCCCTGGATGCAAGGTACCCAGGGGTGACCCTTCCCACATTTGTAGCGCACCTATATTTTTTACTGTAAACTATCTCACAGTGCCCTTCTCTACCTTAAAGCAACATGACAGAAACTTTCTTCCCCTGTGCAGAGATTTTTTTGTCCACCCAGAGATGGGACTACAATAATGGGGAAACTTTCTCTTTTTGTCACTCCAACCCAGTTCTGAGGTTGACCACCCTCCCACTGAGCTAACAGACAAGCTTGCGATGAAGACAAAAGGGAGACACACCCAGGCATGAGATACATATGCCAGTGACAGTGTAGGCATCCTTTAAAGGTAATTACGTTCCTGGGGACGGCTCAGATGTCCATCCTGTCAGGGGAAGGTCAGCCCCTCTCTTTATTTCTGCTCTAATCTCTGGGAGCCACTTCACACCTAATCAAGGAGCCATTCAGCTCCTAAATGAGAGTGAATGCGGGCAGAAAGGCACATTTGGTGTTCTGAACGTGGCATCGTCAAAATAGTTATATAGAAAATGACAACTTTCCAAAAGTGTCATTTTCAAAATAGTAATATATATTAAGTTGGATTTAAAATACTATGAGCCCATGAATTATTTTTCTAGCTGCTCCCAAACCAAAGTTAAGGATTATAAATTGTTATCATGCAACCCTGTGCTTTCCTATGGGCAATGGCCGGATTAAGACCTTTAGAGGCCTAAGCACTTAAAAGATGTTGGTGCCCCCTTATATATGTAATTCAAAATACAAACAATAATAAATCATAAATGAAGTTTTATTTTTCAAAATGATACAAAACTTAAAGTAAGATGGAAAATAATGTTTATTTTTGTATATTTCCTCTTTAATTATAGGTCCAGCTGCACAATTTGCAGTCTATGGTAAATTTGGTAATGGAAAACGTCTGTAGTGCCCCCTTCCCTTGATGCCCTAAGCATGTAATTATTTTGCTTAATGGTTATTCCAGCCCTACCTATGAGGCAGCCTGCTGTGCCACAGTGAAAAACGACTTTGGAGGGTTTTCACTGCCAAAAGACGGAAAGCATAAAATACACATTTCCTACTTTTTAAATACGCTCCCCCTGCCATATGGACATTTAGTGCCTTCCGTAGGGGTTACATATAATTATTAAAAATGATGGTTTGGGCTTGGCAAAAGGTTTATTTTGCCAGTCCAAATGGCAGTTTTAAACCTGTCCACACAGGCTGCAGGGGTAGGCTGGAAGCACTTATGTACTATATAGTAGGAACATATGGGTAATTGTATTATGCCAGTCAGGAGTGTAACCATTTTGAATATGTTTTAGAGGTCAGAGCACAAGCACTGGACAACAGTGACCCAGAGCACAGAGTCCAAAAACCAGCAATAAAATGTAGCAAAAAACTGGGAATGGCCACACAAAAAGGGGCATAAATTGGATCCTGGTCTGCTCCTGGCAAAAGTGTGAGGTAAGCATCCCTCAAGATAGTTTCCTTGATTCAGATTTTATAGTCATCCTTGAAACAAGCCAGGATCTCTGTTCAAGGTAATGTTTTGGGTAAACCCCTTGTCCAGCCCATAACTGGTCAATATGCCTCTATGTGTTCGAACAAGTCTTGTGCAATGGTAAGACTTGGAAACTGTAGAGAGTTATCAAGGGTGCCTCTCAGGGGTGGCTCCTCCACAATGGCGGAGGAGCGTTGCCCCACTGGCTCAGAGCCAGCGGCTGAAAAATAGAACAATATTTCAATATTGTTTTACTCTTCATCTGCTGGCTCTGAGCCAACGCTGGAGGGAGGGGCGGGCCTGGGCCATGGGGGGAGGGAGGGGGGTGGAGGACTGGTTCCTGTACTGTAAGTGCACATGTGTGTTTCGCCGGCTGTCTCAAGCCGGCCAAACACACATGGACACTTAGGTTTCTCCAATCCAACTGAATTGAACAGCTGGAGAAATAGCACAGACTCCCTGTCCTAAGTGGAGCATCAAAGAAGCCCGCTCAGGCCAATCCCTGCGCTGATCTCATAGCATGAGAGCAGTGCTGGGATTGCACAGGGAGTCTTATGCTTCCCCTGTGCCTGCTGGGACAAAGAAGTAGTAAGAAGACCACCAAGGCGTGACGCGGGAGGCGGCGAGCAGCTTCGGGTAAGTTTCTTTTCTAAATATTGTAATTATTATTAACCACCCTTTGCACTCTCCCTACCATGTTCCCCCTTTCAATCCCTCCGCCCACCCCACTTTTTGAATGTGGCGGCCGTCTCTGGTGCCTCTATCCTTGTTTACTTTCTGTTCCTACTGTTAACTTTATGGCATCAGAGATCATGGCGAATAAGGGCTAGGCCTGTGATGTCCTCATTGATGTCCATGTGGTCCAAAACTGTGAAAAATGTGTGGTTTTTAAAAAGGTTTAGCAGTAGCAACTGCTTACCTGAGGGTCAGGTAGGTTTAATTCAATGATAAAGTCAATTGTTTTATCATTCTGACACTCCTAACCTTGATGTTACAAGAACAATTCTTAGGGATAGCAAGAGGATAACATTTCTTAGAAGAGCTAGGTATTAACGCTTTCTATTTCGCATCCAAAATAAATTGTGAACAAGATTTTACAATCTTTATTTCAGTGGTTGCTTGTGGATTCCCTGCTGTGTCTCTATAGCCCTCCTTTCAGTTTGACCTATCAAGGCTCTAGTTGGAAGCGTGTTTCACTCTTGTTCTCACTCTGAAATAAGGGGTGTCTTAGGACTTCATTTGGATATATCTACCGCCATTGATCTCCTTCTCACTCAGAAGTTGCCTTAAGGTTCAGTCTTGGGGACTCGCACCACTGAAGTCTCAATAGGACTCTTAAGGAGGCCTTGTTAAGGTTGATTTCCTCCACATGGTCTTTCCGACCCAATAACTATCCCTGGGCGGCGTGCTGGAAGGTACGACCCAATGGCTATCTTAGAAATTCATAATAAGGCTACCCACACACCACATTTGTTTCTCTCTGATAAGTTAATGTCTTAAGATCCATATCTACAAAACATTTTGAGCAACAATTCGGTACTTATATCTCAGTGTTTGGAAAGGTTTTCTGAAGTCCTCAATCTGAGACTTCTCCTTAGCGCATGACATCTATAACATTGAATTCATGAATTCAGGCCTATTAGGGGAGTGAACCCCCTTTCCTTAAGTCCTTTGGCTCTGCACCATCTAAATCCTGCTCCATTCCCACTTGTCGGCCTTGAAGTGCCATACTTGGCATTTGATCACCAATTCCCATTCCGCTAGCCCTGCGCGCAAGGTGTGCTTACCACAGAGATCTGGGCGCCGTTGAGCGGGAGAGTGACACAGAGCAGCAAATGACTTTTCTTATTTCCATAAAATATTCCGGCTCAGCTTTTTATTCTCTGCACCCCAACTAATTATTATTGATAACGGATATGGAGATACTTCAACAAAAAAAGAGGAAGGCGACTGGAGAAGGGACAAGAAAGCAAATGTGAGCCCCCCCGCCTCACCCCGCCACAGAAAATAAGCTGTTCCCATTGCTGAGCTGTGTACAAAGCTTTTCTGAATGTACGAGGGTCTGTAACATGCGTGAAGCTGCACATAAGCATTCAGACATGGAGACAATTTTAGCAGATAATAGACTATCACGCAGGATACAATTTAAATTAAAAAATGCAATTTTCACCTTGAAATGAACAAATGATTACAATTTCTATACAAATTAAGGTCTTCAGACTGTCTTTCAGCAGTGCCAGCGGTCCATGAAATATGACATAATTACCATGAAATACATTTTCAAATATTTTGATTTTTGTCCGCTGGTTTTGGAAAAAAAATAAAATAAAAAACCATAGACAGTAAAAGCTTCAATGTGAGAGGGAGGGCACGATATCCAACCTTCTGTAGGAAAACACATTAAAAAAAAGAAAGGGAGCGATATCAAGAGATTAAACCTGCACTCCTCACCCCTCCTTCCTCGAACTTGCAAGATAAAATTAACACGATTTTTTTTTAAAGTACACTCAAAACAGAAAATGGCACGGACGGGTCTTTAGATGGGACGCTTGAAGAGGTTTGTGGATTCCTGTGGCTTATCTGCAAATATCACATCTGCTAGTTATCTTCCTCACTTACAGGCGGATCTCCTCTCTTTTAGTAGTGATTTTTCACTTTCTTTACTCTTTTAATTCTTAATTATTTTTCATTATTGTGCCTTTTTGTGAGTGGCAGTACAAGGCGAATAAGAAATTACATCTCTAGGCTTGTATAGACTTTTTCACTTTCTTTAGTCTTTTATCTTCAATTATTTTCCATTATTGTGTCTTTTTTTGTGGGTGGCAGTACAAGGCAAATAAGAAATTACATCTCTAGGCTTGTATAGACTTTTTAACTTTCTTTACTCTTCTAATGTTCAATTATTTTCCATTATTGTGGTTTTTTCTTTGTGAGGGGCAGTACGAGGCAAATAAGAAATTACATCTCTTCGCTTGTTTAGAGTACAATACTTTTTAAATGAAGCCTTCAAGGTGGGCCGCCTTCACAGCATGTCCCTGGCCCTGACTCTTGAACACATTTCCTGCCAGTGCTCAGTCAGCCGGCGGAGTAGCTTCTGTGCGGACTCATCCATAGGACTTTGGAAGAGGCCTCTCCCCCAGCAGGGGTCATGGTCCGCTCCAGTGGTTGGCCAACCCAAACCAGCAAAGATCGAAGGCCTGATGGGTTAGGAAATTAGAAGAAAGGGCTAGCGGGTTGATGGGAACACTCTCAGAAGCTTGTATAATTAATACATATTATTATTATTTGAATAAACCTAAACGTGCAATCAACAGTAAAAGGTCGCAATTAAGCAGATATAATAAAACAAAGGGGCATATTATCAAGGGGGTTTATCTCCGCTTTTTTGGCTTCAAAGCCAAGAAAGCGGAGATAAAATTATCTCCCTATTACCTAGCTGTCGCTAACACCAGTTAGCGACAGCTAGTAGGAGATAGCGACCATCTAGGGCCCCACTTTGCATGTCAGTGATATTTATCACTAATGACATGCAAAGTGGACGTGCCAAGATGTTAGCGACTGGAAACAGTCGCTAACATCGCTATCTCCTATTACCAACTTTTGGAGATATTCGCGCTAAGCGCGAATATCTCCAAAAGCTAACACCTGCCCTGAGCAGTTCTTAGCCATGTTATCCAATGGGAGGTGGATAACATGGCTAAGAATATTAGCTCGGTAATGCATGAATATCGCTGACTTTTCAGCGATGTTCATGCATTGCGGCCGATTTTTATCGCATTTGCGATAAACCTTGGTAATACCAAGGTTTATCTGCGATAAAAATCGCCGCAGCTCAGCTGTAAATTTTTGTCTCTAACCAAGCAATAGCGATAATTATCGCTATTGCTTGGTAATATGCCCCAGAATTAGATAACAGTTTGTGAATACCGCACCTTTTAAAAGCAAATAGTTGTTCAGCTTTTTTCTGTGAACGGGGGATTCAGAATATCCTTTTTAAACCTTGCTGAATAGTGCAGAGTTGTGCTTGTCCTACTTTCTTATAATCTATAAGCCCTAAGGCTTCATATCAATCGAACATAGCGATACCTAAGACTTGGGACTCTTATTCTGTCTGAAATCAGATGATCTAATGTGCAAACCATATCACTCTCATATACAGTGGGTAATGTTTATCTTATGGTCTGTGACCACTACTACCTAAATAATGATCCTCTGGAATCTGCAAGCCGATAGGCTATTACTCTCCAGAGAACGTGGGTAAATACGTTTCTTAAGCAAAAGCATTTTTTGCCGATGGACACTTCTGACCCATCAGTGAAATGTTGAAGACTTGCTGACCTCACTGCTACTGTCCTCCATCGCGGTGTTCAGCAACAAATGTCACATGCCAATGTCCGCCCAAGAAAGGCTGCTTCGGTGCTCAGTGATGGGTATAATTTTGGACTACATCAAGTCTCATGAGTCTGCCATTGTACATGCACTGTTGCCTCAGTTAATAAAACCCTGGGAATTCAATGGGTTCAGAGCGTAAGCCTATTTCATTGTTCTTGGCTTTGACGTATTTCGGTGTTCTAGGCTTTGACATATTTCATTGTTCTTGGCTTTGACCTATTTCAGTGTACTAGGCTTTGACATATTTAATTGTTCTAGGCTGTGACCTATTTCAGTGCTTATGGCTTTGACATATTTAATTGTTCTAGGCTGTGACCTATTTCAGTGCTTATGGCTTTGACATATTTCATTGTTCTAGGCTTTGACCTATTTCAGTGGTCATGGTTTTGACATATTTCAGTGTTCTAGACTTTGACGTATTTCAGTCTCCTAGGCTGTGACCTATTTCGGTGTTCTAGGCTTTGACATATTTCATTGTTCTAGGCTTTGACATATTTCAGTGTTCTAGGCTTTGACCTATTTCAGTGCTCATGGTTTTGACATATTTCAGTCTTCTAGGCTTTGACCTATTTTAGTATTCTAGGGTTTGACGTATTTCAGTCTTCTAGGCTTTTACCTATTTCGGTGTTCTAGGCTTTGACGTAGTTCAGTGTTCTAGGATTTGACCTACTTCGGTGTTCTAGGTTTTGGCCTATTTCAGTGTTCTATGCTTTGACCTATTTCAGTGTTCTTGGCTTTGACGTATTTCAGTGTTGCAGACTTTGACCTACTTTAGTGTGTTAGGCTTTGATGTATTTCGGTGTTCCTGGCTTTGACCTATATCAGTGTTCTAGGCTTTGACCCATTTCAGTGTTCTAAGCTGTGATGTACTTTGGTATTCTAGGCTTTGCCGTAATTCAGTGTTCTAAGCTTTGATGTACTTCGGTATTCTAGGCTTTGCCGTAATTCAGTGTTCTAAGCTTTGATGTACTTTGGTATTTTAGACTTTGCTGTAATTCAGTGTTCTAAGCTTTGATGTACTTCGATATGCTAGGCTTTGCCGTAATTCAGTGTTCTAAGCTTTGATGTACTGCGGTATTCTAGACTTTGCCGTAATTCAGTGTTCTAAGCTTTGATGTACTTTGGTATTCTAGGCTTTGACCCATTTCAGTGTTCTAAGCTTTGATGTACGTCGGTATTCTAGGCTTTGACCCATTTCAGTGTTCTAAGCTTTGATGTACTTCGGTATGCTAGGCTTTGCCGTAATTCTGTGTTTTAGGCTTTGATGTACTGCGGTATGCTAGGCTTTGCCGTAATTCAGTGTTCTAAGCTTTGATGTACTTCGGTATTCTAGGCTTTGACCCATTTCAGTGTTCTAAGCTGTGATGTACTTTGGTATTCTAGGCTTTGCCGTAATTCAGTGTTCTAAGCTTTGATGTACTTCGGTATTCTAGGCTTTGCCGTAATTCAGTGTTCTAAGCTTTGATGTACTTTGGTATTTTAGGCTTTGCCGTAATTCAGTGTTCTAAGCTTTGATGTACTTTGGTATTCTAGGCTTTGACCCATTTCAGTGTTCTAAGCTTTGATGTACTTCGATATGCTAGGCTATGCCGTAATTTAGTGTTCTAAGCTTTGATGTACTTCGGCATACTAGGCTTTGCCGTAATTCAGTGTTCTAGGCTTTGATGTTCAGCTCCCATGAATACCTATTGAAATTAGCCTTAGTTTCTTAAGATTTGTTTGGCAGGTGCCATCCAATGTTAATTGCACTCTATTTATATTCAACACATATTCATAATTCAATATGTCCCGTTGCACACACATGTGCCATTCCCGGCCCATCAACCTTCTGGGAAGCAACGTATAGTAAGTTTATGTGCTCCAGACTTGGGATATACTGATAAGAGTCACATTTCCCATATATTTTTCTCTAACCAGGCCTAGACATAGGAACTTAACAAAAACTATTGATCAATTAAAAAAGGGCTGTAACTGATAGAAATCCGCCTTTATTGTCAGACATTGCAGCTTGACAACCGCTTTTGTGTCTGTTTGTGCTGCCAGATGATGTACTGCAGTTGCACAGCTGCTTAACTTCTCTGTCCACCCCTATTGTCCGGCCTACCCAGCGGGGCTCTTTCCCGTTGGCCAACTTTTGGGGGTCCTAATGCATAACTTACACATATCCTCAAGCAAACCCAGTCAAGGTGTCCAGCGTGTGCTTCAAAAACAGCATTGCGATTATCGAAGTATTATGTTTCATGTCCAAACGAACAAAACTCTGTTTGTTTAAGGGCCTGCAAGTGTGAAAAGGGGTATAAGCATGAGCGAACGGTATACTGCTCCGACGACAGAAAATCGATGTAATTCATGGTCATTCTTCTTACTAAGAAAGATTTTTGGGCCAGCAGGAGATGAGATTTAACAGTGGCAAGAGTATATCTAAACGCATCCAAGATGTGAATGATCCTTGCAGCTGTTTGTGACTTCAGAAACCTTCAGGTTTTGGGTCTCTATCTAATTTGCAAGTTAGCTCTGATAAAAACCACCCACCTCCAAAGATTCGAGTCGATTTACTCACACGCGAAATTATCCACAAAAGATACAGGGGCGTAGCTTGGTCAGTCAGATTGGGGGTTGGGGGGATTGGGGATGTGATCTTCAGATTTGGCAATGAGGCTGGCATATAAAGAGTGCATGAGAGCGGCATAAGGGGCAATGAGAATAGAGCGAGTGCGGATTGGTAGGGGTAATATAAGAGCGAAAACAAGATATTTTATAAAATAACCAAAACCCTGAGGACTTTCAAAACAGAGAGGGAAGGTGTGTGCATTTCTGTTTGTGTGTATGTATAAATCCTTGGTGGAATCCGACAGACATCTCACAATACCTGACTGAAAGCACCTCTACCCAACTATTTATCAGAATAGAAATGTACTAGGGGGTGTTATATTCCAAACACCCCCCACTCCGCTATTAGGCCCCTGAAAAGACAGCTCCTGCTTTCGAGGGGTACCAATCTTCCATAGGCGCTGGAAGAAGGGTTGATGGGCCTGCTGCAAGACCCCCAGAAATGAGTGCAGGAGGTATCTGAGCAATACAAATGCCTTTACATTTTGTTTTTCTGTTGTCACACCTGCTGTGGTTCAAAGACAGGAAATCAAATGCACGGCTGTCTTCTGACAAATTGCAGCATATTCTTATAACATGGGATGTGTTTACTTTTCTTTCTCAGTCTACAACAAAGTGAGATGATTTTGCAAAGTGAACTATGTGACAATCTTGCTGGTGTACAGAGAGTGAGAAAGGAAAGGATGTAGGATGTCTATGTTTTCTTAACACACAACAAGATTTAAATACCAGTAGCACTCTACAAATATTTTAAATTTAACAGTTAGGAAAGCACAAATGAAGCACAGTTTTTTTAATAATTCGGAAGTGTGATGGAAACAAAGGTTTTAATATGTTTTAAAACAAATAGGAGGGGGCTTCAGTTTTTCACCTGACACTGAAGAAAGTGTTATCATGCACTGCATTTATTATGATGCATCTGGAGAAACTGAGTGCTGGAGTGTGGGGCAGTGTGCGCCCACCTCCCTCCTATTTGAAAAGGCTCCCTTGAGCTAACAAGCTGACGAGCTCTGATTGATGCACCTGCGCACAGCGAGTGGTACTGAGACCTGAGAAGTCTTTGGGCAGCATCTCCAGCGCCCCCCCAAAAAAGTGCTGCTCTCTACTGAAGAAGGACAATTATCCGGAAACATGTGTCTAGAGATACACAGCAGAGGCTGCACCAACAAGGGTGAAAATCTAAAGCCTGACACCGAAGAATGTGTTATCATGCACTGCATTTATTATGATGCATCGGGGCAAATTGAGTGCTGGAGTGTGGGACAGTGTGCACCCACCTCCCTCCTATGTATTAAAACAAATTAAGACTCTTGGGGGTGTACAAATATAAATGTTCATTGACACACCACACATTATCTAGCGTTTGTGTCCTATATAGTTTTAGCAGTAAAACTTCATGTCTGTGCAAATTTAGTAACCATTTTAATGGAAATGTGCTGTCTGTAAATGACGGTGTACTACCACGCCATGCGTTAGTAATATATCGGCAACAGTGTGCTCCAAAATTCACAACTGGTTACATATCACACCTTACCACTCTCACTCTTGATGGGGGTGGCTCATTTGATACCCTTGTTCTTTGCATGATGCTTGGAATGTTCACAATCCCTATGTCTTCAGTAATGTAATATTGATGGCAGCACCCCCACTCTGAAAACTATTCCACCGCCACTGTCTTATCCTGTTTTCCAAACTTTCCTATTTGCATGAAGAAGATGATGAAGGAACATCAGAGATTTGTTTGTTATAGGAAAGGGCCCACATAAAAATATCAGTATTACTCAATGAGACACTGAAAACCCTGACAGCTGTGGAAACTGTAATTGCAACAATATGATCATCGGCAACACATTCATAGCATCAGAAAAAGGTATAAACATCTGAATATATTTGTGATTATGATTTTGTGGTACGCAAACTTACTTGCCACTGGCGATTGACGCATGAAGGGGAAAGACGCAAAAAGTTTAAATATACATCTCTGAACTTTGGAGTAAAATTTATTTATTTATTTGAAAAGTTTTATATAGCGCGAACAAGATCTTTACAGATATCAGAGCGCTTTACAAGACAAGGGGGTGAAAGAATAATAGTATGTAATAGTTGAGGTAAATTACTGATCCACCTATATGACTATGCACCCTGTACTCACCTACCTCAACTATCCTACCTTTATGTTATCTCCAAAAGCATTTTGAGAATGCTTAAACAAGTATATGCTCCTTCTTTTTATATTTTTATATTACTGGCGCACCTGTTAACTATGCACCTTGTACCTACACTACCTCTATTTTGACCTACCTCTTGTATTGTGACATACCTATGTAACTATGCACCTTTACCTAACTACCTCAACTATTACATACTATTATTCTTTCCCCCCCTTGTCTTGTAAAGCGATGTGATATCTGTAAAGATCTGATAATGGGAATGAATCGGCCACCTATGTACAGTAGTTTATAGAACCATCATTTCAATCCCTATGGATTTGAAGACTTTGCATTTGTTGAAACGAATGAGAGAGGGGGAATGAGGAAGCCACCATTTGGACCTGTATATTTGGGTTTTTTGTACCTCAGATTTGTGATTTCCTCTACTAATGATGTGAGGAAAATGTATGTAATGAAGGCTACCCCACTTCAGTAGATTTTTGAACTACCTTGAATGCAAGAATAAAGACATCAACATACACTCTCGCTCTATCATGGTTCATCCTTGTCAGGAAGCAGTCTCCATGCCCTGAAGATGTCTCAAAATCAAGATATAAGGGGGCAGGGTAGTGGTACCCTGACCCTCTTACAGTTATGGTGGGGCCTTAGAGGGAGCCACATAACCCCCCAAAAAATAAAAGCAACAATTTTTGCCCAGTAGGTTAAGAGGTACATCCACAGGACCCAGCACAGACCCCAATGTGGTCCCTCAGGAATCCCTCGAGATCACATGGAGGTCCACCTTTGGTCTCGCGGCTGTCCGTAGGGACCACAGAAAAACTAAACAAGCATTGGAAATGCAATAGGTCTCGCAGTAGTAAAGTTTGAGCTATAGGTGTTATTTATTTTTTTGTTTTTTATTTATGTGTTGTTTTTTCTAAATAGCTAAATTAATAGCTTTCTTCTTTACAAAGCCAATAGTTATAATTTTTGTAAATGTGACACCTCTAGCATTTGTAAAGCAACATGTTTTGTATTAACGGGACTTATATGTGACTTATATGTATTGATATAAAAAAAATCAATGGCTTTAAAAAAAATTAATAATTAATACGTAAATAAAATGGATTTTATTTTATATTGCCAATAGCTTAAAGTTTATTAAATATATTTAGTGAAGATGCTGTGGTTGCGCTGAGTGAGGGTGAGGGTGAGTGAGGGTGAGGGTGAGTGAGGGGTTGAGGGTGAGTGAGGGTGAGGGGTTGAGGGTGAGTGAGGGTGGGTGAGGGGTTGAGGGTGAGTGAGGGTGAGGGTGGGTGAGGGTGAGGGTGAGTGAGGGTGAGGGGTTGAGGGTGAGTGAGGGTGAGGGTGAGGGTGAGTGAGGGTGAGGGGTTGAGGGTGAGTGAGGGTGAGGGTGAGTGAGGGTGAGTGAGGGTGAGGGGATGAGGGTGAGTGAGGGTGAGGGTGAGTGAGGATGAGGTGTTGAGGGTGGGTGAGGGTGAGTGAGGGTGAGGGTGAGTGAGGGTGAGGGTGAGTGAGGGTGAGGGTGAGTGTGAGTGAGGGTGAGTGAGGGTGAATCCAATGGGAACACTTTGTTAAACATAATTTAACTGTTAGCTGAGGCCGGGAGACACAATTATTCGATATTCGTACACATATAAACACGACCTACTATATTAAAAATGTGTTTTATGGTTTGCAGTCCACGTCAAAGCTTCTCGGACTGCAATTGTGGTATTTTTCAGAAGTGGAGGCAGCCCCGCTCCACAGCTAGATATTTGATGCGTTCACGCACAGTGCGTGGCCGTGGCTGATTTTTACGGCGGCACAGAGTTATGAAATGAGCGAGGAGGGGTGTTCACAACATAGATATGGTTCATTCCTTTGTGATCGAAGCAGGGCCCACCTACGCATCCGTGTTGGACTTCGAGAAGTAACATCCCTCCTACACACGGCGATGAAAAGAGCCCGGATTCCTGCGAGCCAAAAATGTGACCCCGAATGGTCCCGGGAAACGAAAAGCGCCCGAGTGTAATGCGCCTGAAAGCCTGTAACATGCACACTAATTCCAGCCTGTTTTACCCGTCTGAATCTAGGAATATTAACATTTCCTCTTTTACAGAAGCTCCAGATGAGCTGTTTATGTTTCGTTCTGATCATACAACAATAAATTACATTTGTTCCTAAATATTATGTTTTTTGTATGGAGACCAGCGCAAATAGTACGTGTTGTTGTCAACATATTGGAACTTAACCGCCTATTACTGCATTTTATATAAGTTGTTTCTTCTACAAACCTGACTTTTTTAGGTGCGCGTCACTTCTCTTCGTTGGACAATATGTAAAAGGACATGCACAGACCATTGATTCCTATGTACTAGACATTGGGTTCAAATGTTGCGGGTTGTGCCCCAGTTTTTTGTATTTATCAATGAGAAAGGAGGCATTAAAATTGTGTAGTGTGCACGGCGCTTGGAAATGTGAAAGGCATTGGCAGCAACACAACCATTGTTTACAAAACATACTTAAAATACGCGAGCGCACGCCCGTAGCATGCATTGGAAATACAGGGTACGCAAACACGCTCTGAGGTAGGCACACCAAGACAACAACACACGAACGCTAACTGGACACGGGCGCACCCCACCAACACTTGAACTGCACAGAAGCGCAGGCACGCTAACGGACACATAATCGGAAATAAAGACACCAGCGCTCTTCACACAAACACACACTCACACTAACATCACACACGTCAGCATCTCACGACACGGCAGTCACGCAGTCCTACACCACAGAACAGCGCGCACACTCCACACAACCAAACACAAACTCACTAGCACAAAAAAAACTACATGTGCACATACAAATAAAATAAAACGTGGTAAGCCAGACGAAGACGAAAAAGGGAGCGAAAACTAGACAAAGAACTGTAGGAGGGCGTATGAAGGAGGCCCCGCACAGATCCCGGGTTTCTTGCCCTCCTCAGCTGGTAAGGACACAAGAGGCCGAGGGTTGACATGTATTCTTCACTCTTTAAGTGGTGTAATCTCTTTTAAAGTGTATCCTATCCCCGGAAGAGAAAGGGTAGGAGAGGGATGGGAGAAGACACCAGAAAAGGGGAGGGGGAGGGGCGGGGAGTAGGAGAAATACTGAGAGACCACAGATGCAACCGTTTCTGGTACATTCTATTCCTCTCTCACCCAGAAAAAAAATGCAGCTATTCTACAATCGCAGGCGTCTGGGCAGAAAGGAGAAATTGCTCAGTGTTCAGTAAAGATAAGTACATTGCATCAGGGAGCACTGTGTGTTGTTAGGAGGGCATTGCTGTGGGGAGGGGGGAGGAGAAATGCGACATGGCGGGGAGGGGGCGGAGCGGGGGAGAGGGTGTTAAGCAGCAGGGTACAGACGGCTGAGGGAACAGACGGCGAACAGACGGCGGGCAGGGGAGGGGGCGGAGCGGGGAGGAGGTGTGAAAGCAGCAGGGGCCTGGAGTGCGGCTGAGGGAACTGATGTGCACGCGCTTTTAAGCTCAATGCGCATGCGCATTGAGCTTAAAAGTCACGGGCACTGAAAGGAATCGCCACGATTCCTTGCAAGTTGGATAAAGAGTGGATAAGCCCCCATAGTCTCGCTTGCTCGATGCGCATGCGCATCGACAGGCGAGACCTAAAAACAAAAACAACTATGGAGACTATTCCTCTGTAGACAGTCAAGTTCTGTTAGTTGGCTGTACCCGCTCAATGCACAGCCTTCATCCTTTGTCGAACCTTTTGCAGACAGCTAACCCCAGGTGGACAACCAAGTGCACATGGGTTCAGCAAGCCCCTGCTGCACAAGACCTTATGGAGAGACCACTCTTTCCAGACACCCAAGACTCCGTAGGTGGCCAAGCTGCTACTACGCACAGTCTTCGCCCTGTACCGAACCATTTTCAGAGACTCAACCTCTCATGGGCAACCAGTCACACATGGATGGGCAAGCCCCTGCTGCGCACAGTCTTTGCTGTATGCATAACTCCTCATGGAGAGCCCACTCCCTCCAGACACTGAAGCATTATTGAGTTCCCACACTTCTTCTACGCATGGCTTTCGTTCTGTTCAGACCCCTTTGAGGATAGCCAACCCATTATACTAATGAAGCAAACACGGGTGTGCAAGCCCCTGCTGCACAAGGTCTTTGCCCTGTGCACAACCCTTCATGAACAGCACACTCCCTCCAGAAACACAAGCCCACTTAGGGGGCCTAACCGTTAATATGCACGTCTTTCTCTCTGTTCTGAACCCTTTTTGGGCAGCCAACCGCACATGAGTGGGCAAGAGCCTATTGCACAGGGCCTTCGTTCTGTGCACAAGCCCTTACGGAGAGTCCACACCTTCCAGACACCCAAGTCCCTTTATGTGGCAAATCTCCTACTATGCACATCCTTCACCCTGAACTGAAACTGTGCAGGTAGCCAACCTCTTGTGGGCATTCAACCGAAAACAGGGCCCTGCTGCACACGGTCTTAGCCATATGCACAAGCCCTCATGGACAGCACACTTCCTCCAGACTCAAAAGCCTCCTTAGGAAGTCAAATCACTACTATGTCTGGCTTTCACCATGGTCTGAATCCTTTGTAGACAGGCAATCCGCTGTGCTCAATCACCCGCACACGAGTGTGCAAGCCCCTAATGTGCATGATGTTTGCCCTGTGCACAACCTCTTCATGAAAAGCCCCCTCGCTCCAGACACTCAAGGCCTCCTAGGAAACCAAACCCTACTCTGCACAGCGTTTTCCTTTTTCCGAAGCTTTTGTGGGCAGCCAACCCCTTGCAGGCAATCAAATGCACGATTGGGCAAATCTTTGCCGTTCTCGGTTTCCCGCTGTGCACAACTTTCACAGAGTCGGCTCCCTCCAGACACCTAAGCCTTTCTGTATGTGTATGTCTGCTAGTAACTAACACACACTCGCAGACACACACACAAAAAGCAGAGGTGCACAGGGCATGCCCCTGAAGTCTGGTATGTTGTCTATTGCAACATTTCGCATTTAATGGTTGGAATGTTCAAATAGTTTTATACGCTATCCTAGTAGCCCATACCAGCCATTAAAGGCCCATTCCCTTGTTCTGAGCACTTGTTTTTAAATTAGATCAATTACTCTAGACTGGGCCTTTTATGTGCGAAATATCTTACTGCGGTACACTACAATGATATAGGTACATTTTGTCATCAGAATGATCTTATATATTTATAATTTTCTGTAATATGCTGCTGCAGTTATTAAAGTGTAAATCGATTGTTATAAATCTTTGCCTATTGCTTACAGTTATAACAGTAAACTACCTTTGTGTTGCAATATGTAGCCTGCAATACCTGACTGTATGGATACACTATCATAAATACACAGACATGGCAAACAACAATATTTCTATTTCCAGACCAGAAAACGTGTTTCCAGCAAGAACCTTTTTTAGTGTTTCTAACTTTTTTGTTTTTTAAAAAACATTTTGGGTTGAACAACAAACGGTAAAAATGCGCTATGAGAAAATGGATTAAAAAAATAATAATACAAATATAACTATTTTTTGCAGGTGGTACGGCAACACCCTATACGCCGGTACCACCGCAAAACTCCAGAAAAAACTCCAACGCATCCAGAACGCCTCAGCCAGACTCATACTAGACATCCCGCGTAAAGACCACATCTCCGGACACCTGAAAAACCTCCACTGGCTCCCCGTAAACAAGAGGATTACTTTCCGCCTACTAACCCATGCACACAAAGCACTCTACGAACTTGGACCCGAATGCCTCAACTCATGACTTTCCTTCTACACCCCCTCCCGCCACTTACGATCCTCCAACCAAGCCCTTGCAACTGTACCTTGCATCAACAAAACCACCATGGGAGGCAGATCCTTCTCCTACCTGGCAGCTAAAACCTGGAACTCACTTCCCACTCACCTTCGCCTCACTCAGAACCACCTTACATTCAGAAAGCAACTTAAAACCTGGATATTCGACAAGTAATTCCCCACCCTTCCTAAAGCGCCTTGAGACCCTCTGGGTATGTAGTGCGCTATATAAATCACTTGACTTGACTTGACTAGGACAGTTAACAGTCTGTCTGCCTGATGTACTCTGCTCTTTTCCAGACACAAACTTCATATAGTCCATACAATAAAGTGCAATGCGCTGATACAACGGGTTACGATCCTGTGCCAACGCTAAAGCAGCATCACTGGGAGCGCTGTCTCCAACTTGAACTGTATGAAGAAAGCGCTGTTGATGTAGAAGCTCCATCTTCTTTGCTACTACTAGCTGCCTACTATGGTTTGATTGCATGTGTCTCCACATGCCAGATGTTCCAAAGGAATATTTTTTTATAAATTCTTTTGTAGAGCTCCCAATCGCATATCATGCATGTTACTATCTGTGCTGATATCTTTTTTTGGTCCCTCCAAGATGGTAAAAAATCCCCACACAAGGGACTCGTTTGTAGCCTGTGGTTGAGTCTTCTGCTTCTCCTCATTCGACTCTTATTCTCTGACCTGCCATTTTTGTTCAATACCCCCAAAAATTTGTAAAATCCCCAAAAAGCCAAGAGATACGGTCTTGGGGGGTGAATCTTCTCCAATACCATGCCCTAATAACAGAAATAAGGTGGGCCCTTCTGTCTACGCAGCAACCTAAAGACATTAACTAATGCAATACGTTTTATCATGAATCGTAGGTACTGTGGTACCTTTTTCAGATACCACGGTATTGCCACACCTAAAAACACAGATGAAGCATGGCAAAAAAAAGAAGACATCTTACTGAGGGTGAATATGTTAGCCATTAACTTAAAATAACTTACTACCAAACACAACTTTAAAAAATACTTTTTAAAGATCCCGCAATACCCTATAGGGACTTGCAACAGGAACTAAACCCATGAAGGATTTCCACTGAATCTTCTTATTGATTCAGTGTGTTCCACGGGAGAATTTGTCGTACCCAAGGGAGGTAAAAAAATATAAACCATGAAATCAGCAATACAGTTGACCACTCACAAGACACTATTGTTAGGTATACAAAAAGGAGTGTAAATAATTTTTTTTTTTTAAATAGAGAACTTATTAAAACAGTCATGCTTAAAGTAATGGTACTCCTTAGTATAGCAAAAAAATCCCCAACTTATGTTAAAAAAAATCACAAGCAAAAATCAAAGGTTAAAGGGACATTATAGTTAGGTACAGTAATATGGTACTATTTTACATTAAAATAAAAAAACAGAAAGTGCCACAAAAAAAAAACAAAGTTTAAAAGGACATTGTAGTTGGTTGAACAAGTCACACATAATGTAAAATGTTAAACCTGAAAACCACTGAAATCTGTTAGTTATAGGTCAATGGACTATCTGTACCTTTCGCTCCCTTCCTGCACTGGTTATGACTTCACATATTGCATCACGCATGACATCAAAGACATCATGACATCTGTTTGATGATGTTGTCAGTGATGTTTATTAGGGATGCCGTCAATAATGTCATTTGAGATGTCATCAGTAATGTCATTAATAATGTCAGTTAACGTGTCATGCATGTCATTTAAGCAAAACCTCCAACACCCAGAATGCATTTGGCTGTCACCCAAAAGTAAAGGACTGGAACAGAGTCTGAAATTAATATGACAGGGGTGGTCTCCTCAACGGCCCATCACTACTGGCTGTCACTACTGTGCCTCATTCCTTACACTCCCAGCTGCTGCTTATTGATGTGCTTCACTCCTGTCTCTCTGTCTCTGTCTCTCTCTCTCTCTCTCTCTCTCTCTCTCTCTCTCCCTCTATCTCTCTCTTTCTGATATTGAACAGATGGTCAACACCTTTAAAAATGTCCAGCACCCCCTTGGTTCACAAACTCCCCCCTCCTCCAAAAGCCCCAAGATCAACAGTTGTGCAAACCAAGGTAAAAAAAGAAAGGTTTCTACCCACCGAGGGGATTAGCACCTCATTAATCGGTGAATTGGGATTGATTCAGATAAGCATGTCACAAAATGGGATGCAGCGCCTCCCTGTCTGGGAGCCTGGAATGACATTGGAAAAGGGAGGTTACTTCCTCCTCCAGTGTAAGGTCATTGCCATTTTCATGCCCCCAAACAATTCCACATAAAAACCCTGTCTGACTTTTGTCATTCCGGGATGGGGGAATGAAGGCCCAGCAGCACAGAAGCCATTTTGCAAGGTAAAGGGCACCCCAGCACCACTCTCATTTCCACCAAGATCTCCTCCAAAATATCCTGTCTGCTGTATTACAAATGCCATCAGCTGTAATGCTCTCGCTATACTGCAGACAGGACATCCGCCAAGTTTGTGACTGAGTACTCCTTCCTTTAAAGAAGGCCCTCTGTATGATGAGCTTCTTTCCTCAGGATGCTAATGGAGTCGTCTCTGAGTCGTGCCAGAGATATTTCTATTGTACCTTCCTGTTCTCTATGAGGCATGTGTTTCCAAGCTTTGATGGGGATTATTCAACATAAATGTTTTTCGACTCATAGACAACGTAGATAAACATTTCCAAAGGAGTATAATTTGCTGTTGCCAACCGTTATTTGGGTTGTTGGGTTTATTGGGGGATTGGGTGGGTGCTGCCATCCTAAAATACATATTAGTTTTAATTGATTGCTTAATTTTTGAATTTCTTTTTTATTTGTTTATATTTTTAATACATTTTTAAATTGTCTACTAAATTGTATTTACGGTTGGTGAGTTTTAGTAAGAGTTTAGGTGGATGTTTTTAAAATTATGGATTAACTAATTTTGCTTGTTTTTTATTACATTGATATTTATTTGTTTACTTCTTTAATAACAATTGTAAATGTTTAATGCCTCCTAAATCCAGGTTGTGGGCTTTATTGGGAGATTAAGTGAGTAGTGGTAAAGACAGTGAAATATATGTAATTGATAATACTCGATTAATGTAGTATGCATTTTTTTTACTTAAATGTGTATTTATTTTTCATTGATAAAAATATACAGGTGTTTTTGTAAACTATTATTTTTTTGTATATTGAAGATTGGGGTGCGTATTTTTAAAGTGTTTAATAATTTTTGCCATTTGCTTAATATTTTAAAATGTTAACGTTCAGTATTTTTATAGTTTTTCTTTTAGATGTTTTTGGTATGTGGGACACATTGGGGGAATGAATGTGTACTGTTTTATTAAAAACAAACTGAAATTATAATTAAATAAAAATAATTTTATCATAACAGATTTTATTACTTTTTTTATGTTTGTGTGTTACGTTGGGGTGCTTGAAGGAATAGTGCTGATTTAAAATATTCTTTATTTGTTTATTAAAATAAAAAAATAATCTTGTGCACGTGGATATATTTGTTTTTAAATATTTAATTATTTTCCTTGATAGTATATTTCAGATTTTAAAGTATTTTTTTACATTCATGAAATAATTGTTAATGGTTATTTATTTTGTTTATTTGCGTTGTTTTTGAACTCCCAGTCTATGTACTTTGCCCAATGATCGCTAGACTAGGCTTGGAAAGGTAAATCTGATCTTATTTCAAATTCTAATAATGTTAATTACAATTTATACTTAGCATTACAATGTCAATATTTTGGACCACAACATTTTTTACCACAGTCTTTTTCTACATTACATTATAAGTATGCAAAGAAAATATGTTTTTGTTGGATACTTTTATCACAATATGTTTGTATCACAATATTTTTGTAGGTGATATTTTGTCATAGAAGCCAACTAAGGGCCCGATTTCATAAATGTGATCGACTACCCTGTCCGCCAAAATCTCAGTCTAGTCACCCTATTTAGAGTCAGCTTTCCATCAGCAGTGCTGCCGTTAGCTCCGTTGACTGAGAGCTTACTCTGTTGAAGTGACATAGTGACATAGTGCTGGCTGTTGGAGTAAGGGCATCAGACCATCCGCCCTATGGAAAATAACTCCCTAGGTGTGGGGATCGTAAGTTGTTTTTCAAAAACAAACTCCCACTTTGTCAATTAGTTTCTGAAAAACAAACACTTTGGTGGGCAGTCATCAAACTGAACAGCAGGCATCCACCAAACTTTTAGTTCCTTCAGAGGAACCGCTGTGACAGCAATTCCTCTGAAGGTACAGAGATCACCACTCGGCTGTTATGGACTCCACCACCCTGACTGACCGCTCACTGCCTGTCAAACTCTAACTCGGGCTCTAGGTATATAATGTAGCGTGCCGCCCAATGAAATTGAAATTGAGATTGTAAGACATCCACTTTTGCCTAGGGTAGAGTTAAGATCCTCGGGCTTTGATAAGTTAATTTTAATTCAAGAAACCTCGTCAAAGTCCAAGATGTGAGACTGAAATCAGAAAATGTTGGTTTCTGGGGAAATGAACGTCAGCAGGTAGTCATCTATGAACAAGATGATCTTCTAAATGTTGGAGCCATATATATTTCCCTCAATGGATCCAACATCCTACTTCCTGTATCAAATGGTTCAATACTGAGAGTAAATAGTAACAGCGAGAGGAGACAGCCATAACGGGTGCACCTACTAAGTGGGTACAACCTAAAATTTAAACTGATACACTGACATCTCAATCGAGATGTACTATGGCCCAAAACTAAATTGGTGCATCAATTTCTGAAGGAGGTACCAGACCATCTGTCTAGAGTGACCAGATTTTAAAAACCATTTAACAAACATCAAAAGTGCACTGAAATTTCACAGCGGACGAGTAGTACAGAATGACTTAAAGCACAGCGCTCATCAACGTAAAAAACACAGACAACGAGGCACTAAGAGGAATGAATTAAATGCAATTTTTACCGCAATATATCACATTGATTTCCGAAAGGGGCCTGTAACTAACCCTGCATTGGAATATATGAAAACTTGCAATTTTCTGTGTTCAGTCGGCCCTCTTTAAAAACGGGGCATGTTCGGAATCTAGTGAAACCTGGCATTGCAGATGATGACAAATCAGGACTGTCCTGCCAAATCTAGGATGCCTGATCACCCTACACCTGGTTAAGAGCCTTTTCAGCACCAAGGGAAAACATAGTAGGAAAAGATTTCCTGCGACTTTTCTGATTAGCTTTAATATGCCTTTGGTGTTATTATGAGCTTGCTGGCCTTTAATGGATATCAATTCACAAGGGTGTATTACATAAGAAAAGTGAATCCTTAACTTGGTTGCCAACATTTTTATTATTAATTTTGTGTCAAAAATTAACAAGGTAATGGTGGGGTTTAATTGTCCTCTCAGCACACAATTCAGGTGCCAAACAAAAGTACTCCTATGGTGAATTGGAACTTAAAGGACTAAAGTCATAATTTAAAATCTTTGATCAGGATGAATCTGGTTAGTGTATCTGACCTGTGCTCCATCACGGTCTGCGTCACATTGCACCTAGGCCCTGTTCTACTACAATCATTTGCTACGGTCTGCGTCACATTGCACCTAGGCCCTGTTCTACTACAATCATTTGCTATCATAGACACTTTGTGCTTCTCAATGCTATTTCTACTTAAAACTTTAAAAAACATGCATTTGGTTCTCCTTATTGGATTTTTGTAATTTTTGGTATCATTTTAAGCCAAGGAGGCTAACACCGCGCTGGCCACTTATATAGTAAATATGTCCCTAAGTTTCAAGTGTCCACCCAGCCTCAGCAAAAACAGAAGTCTCATAACAGCGTGGCAAGGGAGGAGCTTCTCAGCAGGGCAATGTTTATCTACCTCTGCAATCAGCCGCAGGACACCGACACAGCTCATTGAAATCCTGAATCACATCCAACAACTTCCATGACCCACCTCCCACATGGGTGCCAACCCCACGAATGCTTCTCAGCTCTACCGTCCATTGAACTCTGGACAAGGGTGCCCCCTATCGATAAGAGCCAGTTTTCCTCCTATTGTGGACTGCCCCAGAAGCGTGTATGCAGGCGAACTGCAGGCAACATCTTGGAAGGCCATGGGGAGTCATAAGCTTCAAGCTGTCCTCACCACTCACTCACGGGGGTAGGCAGGGTGGTGAGCAGCCTTCTCACAACTCGGGCAACCAGTGGTGCCTTGGCATCCCCATATGTGCTAGAGTAATGACGGCCGGTAATGCAGGCCCCGCAGGCGGCTCAAGCTGGTGCATCTGACTCAGCAGAAGCGTTGCCATGCCCACATGGGTCTCATTCTTGATCTTACTCCTGGCTTTCAGCCATAGGTTTCATTCCTTACCCTCACTCATTGATCCAAATCTTGGATGCATTTCTTGCTCCAGTTCATGGGTCTCGTTCCTCTGGCTCACTCCTGAATCTCAGCCCTGGCTCTCATGCATTGGTCTCCTTCCTTCTCGCACTAATGATTCTCATTTGATGGGCTCACTTCGATTGTTACGTATGGGTCTCTTTTTTTATCTATAAAACCCAACTCACCAACATTTGGAAGGTGTCACCCGCTTGACAAACAAGCAGGCTTATTTATGAGCCCCTTGCGCCTCCGGTGCAGCACTTTTTGTGACGCACTGATACCGTAAAATATGCGCCACACTGCGACATATTTACAAAGTGACACATCTCAGCAGATACTTTACTTTGGAAACCCGTGCATAACATTATACCTGGGTCAGGTATAATGTATGCAAGGTGGGTGTTCTCCACACAATAAAAGGGTTGTAAAAGTGGCGCAGTGAAATCTATCAGATTTCACTATGCCACTATGTCAATTCCTGATGTCTGCCTAACAGCAGGTGTAAGACTGATGCAGAGCCTTTCGCATGGGGCTTTTCCCATGTGAAAGGACACATTGCTGGAGTTGCGTCTGTTTTCAGACACACTCCAGCTATGCATTCATTTTACACCTATAGATATGTCAGGAACACTGACATATCGGTAAATCCTTGCGACATGGAGCGCCGTACTGTAAATACAGCGCCCCCATGGTGTCGCAAGAAGGGCGCACTGAAAAGTGTTGCATCATTGTTTTCACGCAGCAATGAAACACTTCATGAATGAGCCCAGAAGTGTCTCCATATACTGTAATGGAGTCATCCGCATTTCAAACATAAAATACGCTCCAAAAAGTGTTCTTTCACCATTGACCTTTAAGAGATCTCCTTAAATGGTTGAATTCACCTGCATTTTTGAGGCAAGAGGTTGACAGATTTGTGGTTTTACTATCAGCTCTTCCGACCCACTTTCTTGTGTGCTGACTTGTGGGTCTGATTCCTGGCTCTCACTCTGGGGCTCATTTTTGGATTTCATTCTGGGTTCTCTCGCTTAGCTTTTACTTATGGGACTCATTCCTAGGTCTTCTTTGTCACACTTATTCGTACCGCTTGTCTTATTTCTGGATCTCACTTGTGGGACTTATGTCTCAAGCTCACTCTTGGCACTCACTTGTTTGTCTCGTTCCTGGCTCTCAGGCATGGGTCTTATTGGTAGCCCCTCTGGCTTTTACTCTTGTGTCTCAATCCTGGCTCTCATATGGGTCTCATTCCTGGTCCCCATGTGGGCCTCACTCCTGGCTCCCATGTGGGTCCCACTCTTGGCGCTCCCTTGTTTTTCTCGTTCCTGGCTCCCAGGCGTGGGTCTTATTGGTAGCCCCTCTGGCTTTTACTCTTGTGTCTCAATTCTGGCTCTCACATGGGTCTCACTCCTGGCTCTCACTCCTGGCTCCCATGTGGGTCTCACACTCATCACTTACTTGTTTGTCTAGTTCCTGGCTCCCAGGCGTGGGTCTCATTGGTAGCCCCTCTGGCTTTTACTCTTGTGTTTCAATCCTGGCTCTCATACGGGTCTCACTCCTGGCTCTCACTCCTGGTTCCCATGTGGGTCTCACTTCTGGCTCCCATGTGGGTCTCACTCTTGGCACTCCCTTGTTTGTCCCCAGGCGTGGGTCTCATTGGTGGCCCCTCTGGATTTTACTCTTGTGTCTCAATCCTGGCTCTCATACAGGTCTCACTCCTGGCTCTCACTCCTGGTTCCCATTTGGGGCTCACTCTTGGTACTCACTTGTTTTTCTCGTTCCTGGCTCCCAGGCATGGGTCTCATTGGTAGCCTTCCTGGCTTTTACTCTTGTGTCTCAATCCTGGCTCTTACACCTGGCTCCCATGTGGGCCTCACTCCTGGCTCTCACTCATGGGTCTCACCCCTGGCTCCCATGTGGGCCTCACTCCTGGCTCTCACTCATGGGTCTCACCCCTGGCCCTCTTTCCCTCTTGGCACAATCTCCCCACAGACCGAGGTCTCGAAGGCTCTTGTCGCCTGCGTCCTGGTTAAGGGGACGACATTAACAGGACTTGGCCTGGTGGTCCTCGCAGCCTCGCTCTGCCAGGCCTCAAAAAAGTAATACAAGCACATCCTATTAAGATGGCCGCTGCGAGCCGGAGTGGGAGCTGTAATCTACAAGCACAGATGGCAGATATTCGTGGCTTGGGCGAGCTCAGGATGTATCCGCCGCAGGGGCGCTTCCGAGAAGGTGAGAGATTGAATTATGCAGATATGGAAATGGGAAGCTGCGCACTTGGGAGACGGGCTCCCCTTAAATGGGACGCTAATACCGTGAAGGTGGAAAGGAGACCGGACCAGCAATGAGGTGAGGGAGGGGGTCAGCCGCTCCTACAGCAATGGAACCGACCTCTGCCAAGACTCAGGGACATTTCTCTGGGAGTCACACTGTCTCGCGGGAGGAAATGGAAAGACTCCGTTTATGGACGGCCATGGCCAAATATGTGCGTATGCTTTGGGGGCCATCTTACATCTGCCATTGCAGGCACATTGATGTATTTTTATCCATACTACAACCATTGAGTACTTTTGGACAGCATGAATGCAGGCCTATAGATAATATGAGGCAGGGTACATGCGTGCCATCATTACAGGCCAGCCTCAACCTCCTCAGAGCGCCTCACACGAGGCAGAATGTGGACCACCCTGAACATCGCCCCCAGAATAATGCAGGCGGGGAAGTGGGCGTGGCAATCTCAAATTGACAGTACTTTAGGTAGGATCCATCCTCGTGCAGAAGGGATTGCAGACAGCTTTCACACTTAGCATGTATTAGGTAGAATGGATACAGCTCAACCCCATGCCGAACCATGGAATACCATTAATTGTATAGTGTTGATGCCACCTTCTTCACTGTAGAATAATGCCAGACAGAGGAAAGACCAATACAAACCTAGAATCAGATAGATATCACTGTAACTCTAGAAAGGCGTGGGCAGTATAGATTACAGACAAACCTCGTCCCTGAATATCATAGCTACAATGGAATGCAGTGCAGCCTCGAGCCTTTTTGGTAGAAGATAGTGCATGTTCATGGTAAACACTTTAGACTGCTCTATCGTCTGGCCTGAGACTTGAAGTAGTCCTTCTGAGGCTCAGTCGTGGACCTAAGGCCCATCAGTTCATCTCTGCTTACTAGTAAGCACTCACTGCCTCATGCCGTCTTACATCGGCCTTTCATACCCATGAGGCCAGTGAGGTATCAGCCTCCAGCCTCTGCCTTACACACACGTATTGTCACCCTCTACCAAGGCTTTAACAGCTTCCCAACTTTCTGACAGTTCCAGTGCCATGCACATACCCACGACTCCATCAATCTTCCAAGAAGGAGTGCGCCTCTTGCTATCTCCTGTACCCTTGACTCCTATTGGACTTATAGGCAGATAAAACAGACAATACCTCTTACAAAAAATAATAATAATAATTCCTGGAGTACCTCAGGCAAGGACAATGGAGTACAGGTAACCCTGCAGTGTATACCAACTCAGGCAAGATAGATTGCAGCCAAATCTCCTTTAAAAGAAATGCTTCTTGAAAACTACAATTGAGGTCAGCCCCAACAGTAGAGTGGCTCATGTAGGATGTACTATATGCCTCCATTATTCCAACAATCCCTCAGGTAAGATGGTGTAGAGGCCACAGCTGCGGCTGGAATACCTCCGTAGTTTACCAAGACGCCCTCCGGTAGGTTACAAGCTACCATCACCCCGAGAATACCTGGAATCGAATGAATACAAGTCAACCCTTGAATGCTGAAGTAGTGATGGAATACTCGAAATTCCCAAATGAAGAATACATGATGAAGGATAAATACAGGCCAGACGCACCCCTAGAATACTTCATGCAGGATGGAGTACATGCTGTCCTCATCCCTAGAATACTTCAAGCAGGACGGAATACAGGACATCCTTACCCCTAGAATACTTCATGCAGGATGGAATACAGGCCAGGCTCACCCTAGAATACTCCATGCAGGATGGAATACAGGCCAGACTCACCGACAGAATACTTCATGCAGGATGGAATACAGGCCAGGCTCACCCTAGAATACTTCATGCAGGATGGAATACAGGCCAGACTCACCGACAGAATACTTCATACAGGATGGAATACAGGCCAGACTCACCCCCAGAATACTTCATGCAGGATGGAATACAGGCCAGACTCACCCCGAGAATACTTCATGCAGGATGGAATACAGGCCAGACTCACCCCCAGAATACTTCATGCAGGATGGAATACAGGCCAGACTCGTCCCTGGAATACTTTATGCAGGATGGAATACAGTCCAGACTCACCCCCAGAATACTTCATGCAGGATTTAATACAGGCCAGACGCAACCCTAGAATACTTCATGCAGGATGGAATACAGGTCAGCATCACCCCTACAATACTTCATGCAGGATGGAATACAGGCTAGCCTCATCCCTAGAATACTTCATGCAGGATGGAATAGAGGCCAGCCCCACCCCTAGAATACTTCATGCAGGATGGAATAGAGGCCAACCTACACTCCTAGAATACTGAATGCAGGATGGAATACAGGCCAGACTCACCCCTAGAATACTTCATGCAGAACAGAATACAGGCCAGACTCTCCACTAGAATACTTCATGTAGAACGGAATACAGGCCAGACTCCCCACTAGAATACTTCATGCAGGATGGAATACAGGCCAGCCTCTCCCCTAGAATAATTCATGCAGGATGGAATACAGGCCAGCCTCACACATATAATAATTCAAGCAGGATGGAATACAGGCCAGACTCTCCCCTACAATACCTCATGCAGGATGGAATACAGGCCAGACTCACCCTAGAATACTCCATGCAGGATGGAATACAGGCCAGACTCACCGACAGAATACTTCATGCAGGATGGAATACAGGCCAGGCTCACCCTAGAATACTTCATGCAGGATGGAATACAGGCCAGACTCACCGACAGAATACTTCATGCAGGATGGAATACAGGCCAGGTTCGTCCCTGGAATACTTTATGCAGGATGGAATACAGTCCAGACTCACCCCCAGAATACTTCATGCAGGATTTAATACAGGCCAGACGCAACCCTAGAATACTTCATGCAGGATGGAATACAGGCCAGACTCACCCCCAGAATACTTCATACAGGATGGAATACAGGCCAGACTCACCCCCAGAATACTTCATGCAGGATGGAATACAGGCCAGACTCACCCCGAGAATACTTCATGCAGGATGGAATACAGGCCAGACTCACCCCCAGAATACTTCATGCAGGATGGAATACAGGCCAGACTCACCCCCAGAATACTTCATGCAGGATGGAATACAGAATACTTCATGCAGGATGGAATACAGGCCAGGTTCGTCCCTGGAATACTTTATGCAGGATGGAATACAGTCCAGACTCACCCCCAGAATACTTCATGCAGGATTTAATACAGGCCAGACGCAACCCTAGAATACTTCATGCAGGATGGAATACAGGTCAGCATCACCCCTACAATACTTCATGCAGGATGGAATACAGGCTAGCCTCATCCCTAGAATACTTCATGCAGGATGGAATAGAGGCCAGCCCCACCCCTAGAATACTTCATGCAGGATGGAATAGAGGCCAACCTACACTCCTAGAATACTGAATGCAGGATGGAATACAGGCCAGACTCACCCCTAGAATACTTCATGCAGAACAGAATACAGGCCAGACTCTCCACTAGAATACTTCATGTAGAACGGAATACAGGCCAGACTCTCCACTAGAATACTTCATGCAGGATGGAATACAGGCCAGCCTCTCCCCTAGAATAATTCATGCAGGATGGAATACAGGCCAGCCTCACACATATAATAATTCAAGCAGGATGGAATACAGGCCAGACTCACCCCAAGAATACTTCATGCAGGATGGAATACAGGCCAGACTCACCCCTAGAATACTTCCTGCAGGATGGAATACAGGTCAGACTCTCCCAAAGAATACTTCATGCAGAACGGAATACAGGCCAGCCTCACCCCTAGAATACTTAATGCAGGATAGAATACAGGCCAGACTCTCCACTAGAATACGTCATGCAGAACGGAATACAGGCCAGACTCTCCACTAGAATACTTCATGCAGGATGGAATACAGGCCAGACTCTCCCCTAGAATACTTCATGCAGAACGGAATACAGGCCAGACTCTCCACTAGAATACTTCATGCAGGATGGAATACAGGCCAGACTCACACATAGAATACTTCAAGCAGGATGGAATACAGGCCAGACTCTCCCCTACAATACCTCCTGCAGGATGGAATACAGGCCAGACTCACCCCTAGAATACTTCATGCAGGATGGAATACAGGCCAGACTCTCCCATAGAATACTTAATGCAGGATAGAATACAGGCCACCCTCATTCCTAGAATCCGTCATGCATGATGGAGTACAGGCTGTCCTCACCCCTAGAATACTTCATGCAAGATGGAATGCAAGCCAGCTGCACCCCGAGAATACTTCATGCAGGAGGGAATACAGGCCAGCCTCATCCCTAGAATACGGAATGCCGGATGGAATAGAGGCCAGACTCTTCCCTAGAATAATTCATGCAGGATGGAATACAGGCCAGCCTCGCCCCTAGAATAATTCATGCAGGATGGAATACAGGCCAGCCTCTCCCATAGAACACTTCATGCAGAACGAAATACAGGCCAGCCTCATCCCTAGAATACTTCATGCAGAACGGAATACAGGCCAGACTCTCCCCTACAATACCTCATGCAGAATGGAATACAGGCCAGGCTCACCCCTAGAATACTTCATGTAGGATAGAATACAGGCCAGACTCTCCACTAGAATACTTCTTGCAGACCGGAATACAGGCCAGACTCTCCACTAGAATACTTCATGCAGGATGGAATACAGGCCAGACTCTCCCCTAGAATAATTCATGCAGGATGGAATACAGGCCAGCCTCGCCCCAAGAATACTTCATGCAGAACGGAATACAGGCCAGACTCTCCCCTACAATACCTCATGCAGAATGGAATACAGGCCAGACTCACCCCTAGAATACTTCATGCAGGATAGAATACAGGCCAGACTCTCCACTAGAATACTTCATGCAGACCGGAATACAGGCCAGACTCTCCACTAGAATACTTCATGCAGGATGGAATACAGGCCAGACTCTCCCCTAGAATAATTCACGCAGGATGGAATACAGGCCAACCTCACACATAGAATACTTCAAGCAGGATGGAATACAGGCCAGACTCTCCCCTACAATACCTCATGCAGGATGGAATACAGGTCAGACTCAATCCTAGAATCCTTCATGCAGGATGGAGTACAGGCTGTCCTCACCCCTAGAATACTTCATGCGGGATGGAATACAGGCCAGCCTCATTCCTAGAATACGGAACGCAGGATGGAATACCGGCCTCCCTCATCCCTAGAATACTTCATGCAGGATGGAATAGAGGCCAGCCTACACTCCTAGAATATTGAATGCAGGATGGAATGCAGCCCACCCTCATCCCTAGTATACTTTATGCAGGATGGAATAGAGGCCAGCCCCACCCCTAGAATACATCATGCAGGATGGATTAGAGGCAAGCCTACACTCCTAGAATACTGAATGCAGGATGGAATACAGGCCAGACTCTCCACTAGAATACTTCATGCAGAACGGAATACAGGCCAGACTCACTCGTAGAATACTTCATGAGGGATAGAATACAGGCCAGACTCTCCCCTAGAATACTTCATGCAGAACGGAATACAGGCCAGACTCACTCCTAGAATACTTCATGAGGGATGGAATACAGGCCAGACTCACTCCTAGAATACTTCATGAGGGATGGAATACAGGCCAGCCTCACCCCTAGAATACCTCCTGCAGGATGGAATACAGGCCAGACTCTCCCAAAGAATACTTCATGCAGAACGGAATACAGGCCAGACTCCCCCTTAGAATACTTCATGAGGGATGGAATACAGGTCAGCCTCACACCTAGAATACTTCATGCAGAATGGAATACAGGCCAGACTCTCCCATAGAATACTTCATGCAGAACGGAATACAGGTCAGCCTCACACCTAGAATACTTCATGCAGAATGGAATACAGGTCAGCCTCACTCCTAGAATACTTACTGAGGGATGGAATACAGGCCAGCCTCACCCCTAGAATACTTCATGCAGGATGGAATACAGGCTGTCCTCATCCCTAGAATACTTCATGCAGGATGGAATACAGGCCAGCCTCACCCCTAGAATACTTCATGCGGGATGGAATACCGGCCACCCTCACTCCTAGAATACTTCATGCAGGATGGAATACAGGCCAGACTCACCCCCAGAATACTTCATGAGGGATGGAATACAGGCCAGACTCATCCCTAGAATACTTCATGCAGAACAGAATACAGGCCAGCCTTACCCCTAGAATACTTCATGCAGGATGGAATACAGGCCATCCTCACCCCTAGAATACTTCATGCAGGATGGAATACAGGCCAGACTCTCCCATAGAATACTTCATGCAGGATGGAATACAGGACATCCTCAACCCTAGAATACTTCATGCAGGATGGAATACAGGCCAGACTCCCTCATAGAATACTTCATGAGGGATGGAATACAGGCCAGACTCACCCGTAGAATACTTCATGAGGGATGGAATACAGGCCAGCCTCACTCCTAGAATACTTCATGAGGGATAGAATATAGGCCAGACTCTCCACTAGAATACTTCATGCAGACCGGAATACAGGCCAGACTCTCCACTAGAATACTTCATGCAGGATGGAATACAGGCCAGACTCTCCCCTAGAATAATTCATGCAGGATGGAATACAGGCCAGCCTCGCCCCAAGAATACTTCATGCAGAACGGAATACAGGCCAGACTCTCCCCTACAATACCTCATGCAGAATGGAATACAGGCCAGACTCACCCCTAGAATACTTCATGCAGGATAGAATACAGGCCAGACTCTCCACTAGAATACTTCATGCAGACCGGAATACAGGCCAGACTCTCCACTAGAATACTTCATGCAGGATGGAATACAGGCCAGACTCTCCCCTAGAATAATTCATCCAGGATGGAATACAGGCCAACCTCACACATAGAATACTTCAAGCAGGATGGAATACAGGCCAGACTCTCCCCTACAATACCTCATGCAGGATGGAATACAGGTCAGACTCAATCCTAGAATCCTTCATGCAGGATGGAGTACAGGCTGTCCTCACCCCTAGAATACTTCATGCGGGATGGAATACAGGCCAGCCTCATTCCTAGAATACGGAACGCAGGATGGAATACCGGCCACCCTCATCCCTAGAATACTTCATGCAGGATGGAATAGAGGCCAGCCTACACTCCTAGAATATTGAACGCAGGATGGAATGCAGCCCACCCTCATCCCTAGTATACTTTATGCAGGATGGAATACCGGCCAGCCCCACCCCTAGAATACATCATGCAGGATGGATTAGAGGCAAGCCTACACTCCTAGAATACTGAATGCAGGATGGAATACAGGCCAGACTCTCCACTAGAATACTTCATGCAGAACGGAATACAGGCCAGACTCACTCGTAGAATACTTCATGAGGGATGGAATACAGGCCAGACTCTCCCCTAGAATACTTCATGCAGAACGGAATACAGGCCAGACTCACTCCTAGAATACTTCATGAGGGATGGAATACAGGCCAGACTCACTCCTAGAATACTTCATGAGGGATGGAATACAGGCCAGCCTCACCCCTAGAATACTTCCTGCAGGATGGAATACAGGCCAGACTCTCCCAAAGAATACTTCATGCAGAACGGAATACAGGCCAGACTCCCCCTTAGAATACTTCATGAGGGATGGAATACAGGTCAGCCTCACACCTAGAATACTTCATGCAGAATGGAATACAGGCCAGACTCTCCCATAGAATACTTCATGCAGAACGGAATACAGGTCAGCCTCACACCTAGAATACTTCATGCAGAATGGAATACAGGTCAGCCTCACTCCTAGAATACTTACTGAGGGATGGAATACAGGCCAGCCTCACCCCTAGAATACTTCATGCAGGATGGAATACAGGCTGTCCTCATCCCTAGAATACTTCATGCAGGATGGAATACAGGCCAGCCTCACCCCTAGAATACTTCATGCGGGATGGAATACCGGCCACCCTCACTCCTAGAATACTTCATGCAGGATGGAATACAGGCCAGACTCACCCCCAGAATACTTCATGAGGGATGGAATACAGGCCAGACTCATCCCTAGAATACTTCATGCAGAACAGAATACAGGCCAGCCTTACCCCTAGAATACTTCATGCAGGATGGAATACAGGCCATCCTCACCCCTAGAATACTTCATGCAGGATGGAATACAGGCCAGACTCTCCCATAGAATACTTCATGCAGGATGGAATACAGGACATCCTCAACCCTAGAATACTTCATGCAGGATGGAATACAGGCCAGACTCCCTCATAGAATACTTCATGAGGGATGGAATACAGGCCAGACTCACCCGTAGAATACTTCATGAGGGATGGAATACAGGCCAGCCTCACTCCTAGAATACTTCATGAGGGATAGAATACAGGCCAGACTCACCCCTAGAATACTTCATGAGGGATGGAATACAGGCCAGACTCTCCCATAGAATACTTCATGCAGGATGGAATACAGGACATCCTCACCCCTAGAATACTTCATGCAGGATGGAATACAGGCCAACCTCACCCCTAGAATACTTCCTGCAGGATGGAATACAGGCCAGACTCTCCCAAAGAATACTTCCTGCAGGATGGAATACAGGACATCCTTACCCCTAGAATACTTCATGCAGGATGGAATACAGGCCAGCCTCACCCCTAGAATACTTCCTGCAGGATGGAATACAGGCCAGACTCTCCCAAAGAATACTTCATGAGGGATGGAATACAGGCCAGACTCACCCCTAGAATACTTCATGAGGGATGGAATACAGGCCAGCCTCATCCCTAGAATACTTCATGCAGGATGGAATACAGGCCAGACTCTCCCATAGAATACTTCATGCAGGATGGAATACAGGTCAGCCTCACCCCTAGACTACTTAATGAGGGATGGAATACAGGCCAGCCTCACCCCTAGAATACTTCATGCAGAACGGAATACAGGCCAGACTCCCCCTTAGAATACTTCATGAGAGATGGAATACAGGCCAGCCTCACCCCTAGAATACTTCATGCGGGATGGAATACAGGCCAGACTCACCCCCAGAATACTTCATGAGGGATGGAATACAGGCCAGACTCTCCCCTAGAATACTTCATGAGGGATGGAATACAGACCAGACTCATCCCTAGAATACTTCATGCAGAACGGAATACAGGCCAGCCTCACCCCTAGAATACTTCATGCAGGATGGAATACAGGCCAGACTCTCCCATAGAATACTTCATGCAGGATGGAATACAGGACATCTTCACCCCTAGAATACTTCATGCAGGATGGAATACAGGCCAGACTCTCCCATAGAATACTTCATGCAGGATGGAATACAGGACATCCTCACCCCTAGAATACTTCATGCAGAACGGAATACAGGCCAGACTCCCCCTTAGAATACTTCATGAGGGATAGAATACAGGCCAGACTCCCCCTTAGAATACTTCATGAGGGATGGAATACAGGCCAGCCTCACTCCTAGAATACTTAATGCAGGATGGAATACAGGCCAGACTCTCCCATAGAACACTTCATGCAGGATGGAATACAGGCCAGACTCTCCCATAGAACACTTCATGCAGGATGGAATACAGGACATCCTCTCCCATAGAATACTTCATGAGGGATAGAATACAGGCCAGACTCTCCCCTAGAATACTTCATGCAGGATGGAATACAGGACATCCTCTCCCATTGAATACTTCATGCAGGATGGAATACACATCAGCCTCACACCTAGAATACTTCATGCAGAATGGAATACATACCAGACTCATCCCTAGAATACTTCATGCAGAACGGAATACAGGCCAGACTCTCCCCTACAATACCTCATGCAGGATAGAATACAGGCCAGACTATCCCCTAGAATACTTCATAAGAGATTAAATCCAGGTCATCCTCACCCCTAGAATACTTCATAAGAGATTAAATCCAGGCCAGCCTCACCTCTAGAATACTTCATGAGGGATGGAATACAGGCCAGCCTCACCTCTAGAATATTTCATGAGGGATGGAATACAGGCCAGACTATTTCCTAGAATTTCTCAAGCATGATGGAGTATAAACCAACCTCAGGCAGGATGTAATATTGGTCAATATCACCTTTGGAATACTTAAATCAGGATAAAATAGAGATGCACGACACCAAGAAATGCCTACAGCATAATGTAATACCGGCGAACCTCACCATGCAATGCCTATGGCAAGAGGGAATTAGGGCCACTCCCACCCCTGGATTACTTCTACGAGGAAAATGGAGGCCATTTTTACCACTGGAATACCCCAGGCCGGATGGTTTACTGCTCAGCCTTAGTCCTAATTCCCTAGAAGCAGCATGGAATAGGGGCCGATCGCACCAGTGAAATTCCTTCACAGGATGAAATACAGGGCAGTCTCACCCGGAGTACCCCAGGCAGGATGTAATACAGACAATGTTCATGCTTAAAATACCTTAGGCACAATGGAATCAGGAACCACCTTGTGGCAGAAATACCTCAGGCAGGTTGGTATTCACGCCATCCTTACCCCTACAATACCTCAGGCAGGATGGGATGCAGTTCACCCTTACCCCTATAATACCTCAGGCAGAATAGTATACACGTCATCCTTACCCTTAGAATACTTCCGGCAGGACAGTATACTTTATCCTTACTCCTAGAATACTTCAGGTAGGATGATATATAGGTCACCCTTCACCCTAGAAAACCTCAAACAGGATGACATACAGGACATCCTTATCTCTAAAACATGGGAAACATCATTTACAACGCATGCGATACACCGCATGCCATTACAACGCAAGTTGTTGCAACGACTTGCTGTAGGAGGCAGAAGGTGCTGGATTTGTTGGATTTTCAATCCAACACCTTCTCAACTGTTGCACACACGGGAGTTGGAAAAGTAAATTACACCATTCCAAACTCCAGCCCCCCCCTACAGCAAGTCATTGTAACAACTTGGAATTAGGACTAATGGCATGCGATGTGACAATGCGTCGTTGAAACGACTTGCTTAGCAATGGCATGCGTAAAAACCGGTATACAGACATAATATCGACAACAAAAATATCGAGGTAGTTAAATATCGAGTTGAAAATATCGAGTAGACAGAAAATCGATAAGACAAAATATAGACTACAAAAATACTGAATAGAAGGACAATAATATCGAATCAAAAATATAGAATTTACAGAATATCGAATGGACAGAATATAGACAACAGAAATATCGAGGGACAGAATATATATAACAAACAAATCGAGGGACAGAATATAGACAACAAAAATATCGAACTTTAGGTAAGTAACTAAGTCAATTTATGGTATTTAATTTTTGCGTAATATAATTCTGGAGCGGGTTGTGGGTTTATAGGGGAATAGGGTGGGAAGTAATTTAATTATAATTATTTAATTATTTTAATTTATTGGTATTTATGTACAATTAATTGTTAATTAATTAGTAATTGGCAATTAATTAAAATATAATTGTTAATTAATTTTTATTAATTGATTAATTGATAATTATGTGAATTTTATTTATTTATTTTCTGGAGCGGGTTGTGGGTTTATAGGGGAATAGGGTGGGAAGTAATTTAATTAGCTTTAATTAAATATTTTAATTTATTGGTATTTATGTACAATTAATAGTTAATTAAATATTGATTGGAAATTAATTACAAAATAATTGGTAATTAATTTTTATTAATTGATAATTATGTGAATGTTATTTATTTATTTTCTGGAGCGGGTTGTGGGTTTATAGGGGTTTAGGGTGGGAAGTAATTTAATTATAATTAAATAAATATATTAATGTATTTGTATTTATTTACAATCAATTGTTTATTATTTTTAAATTGGCAATTCATTAAAATATAATTGGTAATTAATTTTTATTAATTGATCATTATGTCAATTTTATTCAATTATTTTCTTGAGTGGGTTGTGGGTTTATAGGGGAATAGGGTGGGAAGTAATTTAATTATAAATAATTTAATATTTTTTTGTATTGGTATTTATTTATATTTAATTGTATTTTAATTTGTAATTGGTAATTATGTACTTTTAATTGGTAATTAATTTATATTAATTGAATAATTGATAATTATATTAATTTTATGTATTTAATTTTTGTAGTGGATTGTGGGTTTATAGGAGAATTGGGTGGGAAGTCATTTAATTGTAATTAATTAAGTTTATTAATATATAAATTGGTTTTTATTTTGAATTAATTGTTAATTATTTTTAAATGATTTAATAATTTATTGTTATTTGTAAATATTTTGTATTATAGGTCATTCTTTTTTAGTAATTAAATTAATGTTATTGTTTTAAATTGAATAATTATTATAATATCTTAAATTGGGAATTAATTGTAATTCATTTTGTAATTGGTATTAATATTTTAATTTATTTTCAAATATATATATGAAGTATTTACTTTCCCTACTGTTGCACTCACTGGAGTTGGAATAGTAATTTTTACCCATACGCTATCCAACGTTTTCCCTACTGTTGCACTCACTGGAGTGGTAATAGTAATTTTTACCACTACGCTATTCAATGTTTTCCCTACTGTTGCACTCTCTGGAGTGGGAATAGTAATTTTTACCCCTACGCTATCCAATGTTTTCCCTACTGTTGCACTCACTGGAGTGGGAATAGTAATTTTTACCCCTACGCTATCCAACGCTTTCCTTACTGTTGCACTCTCTGGAGTGGGAATAGTAATTTTTACCCGTACGCTATCCAATGCTTTCCCTACTGTTGCACTCACTGGAGTGGGAATAGTAATTTTTACCCCTACGCTATCCAACGGTTTTCCTACTGTTGCACTCTCTGGAGTGGGAATAGTAATTTTTACCCTCTGTCAGATCTCATAGCGGAGGTTAGGCGCGAACCCTGCCTTGAGACGCGATCTAACACCTATAAACTACATTTCCCATGATTACAGGTCCTACGCGCGCGACGCCCGTGTTATGACGTCACACGCGCAGAGAACATTACCAGAGAAGAAACCGAAGACGCCGCCGTTGATTCTGGTTCCGATCCTGATCTGGGTGAGATCGTGAGTTTCCAGCGTATCCTTTACGTGTGTACTCTACCGGCTGGTGAGTACAATAGAAGCCTTCCGCTTCTGACTAGGGGTGGCGTCGGCTGGCGCTTCCCTTTTCCGTGGAGTTCCTGCGTATCCTTTGCGAGCGTACTTTACCGGCTGGTGAGTACAATAGAAGCCTTCCGCTTCTGACTAGGGGTGGCGTCGGCTGGCGCTTCCCTGTTCAGTGGAGTTCTCGGCTGAGGCTCTAGCGTCTCACTGGCTAGTGAGATGCCGGTATCCAGGCAGTGTTTACAGTGTGAGAAGGTCCAAGGATATTATTGGGAACACTGTTTTCTGTGAACTGCCATTCCGTGTTCTGGGTTCAATCTGGATTCAGATTTCCAGGGCTATTGATCTTTCTTACGTCCTATGCATTTGCTTTGTGCTTGAGGGGTGCAAACGAACTTACCTGCATTGAGACATTGTATTCCAAAGGTGCATATTCTGTGGTTCACCAGCCAAACGGATGACATTGTTGGTTTAGCGTCATTGGTGTACCTTTATTACTTCAGGAATCAGGACTTTGATATTACTTCTTGTGTTCAGCAGAGTGTGTTGTCAGGTGATTTAACCGGGCAATCACATTAGGGAGTGAAGACAATAACTGTTGTTTCCGCTTTTCTCCTCTCTGACAACAGGGGCTTATGAGCTTCGCCTGGCAGGCTAACTTCCATACTGACCCCTGTTGAAGCCCCATTCTACATCTTTGTTGGTATGTAGTAATGTGCAATCTGTAATGTATTATTGATCTTGCTGAGTTAGATACTGACCATAGGTTCTTGTGTTCTAGGCATAACATCCTATTCAACCTTTTATGATTGCCAGGCAAAGCCAACCACTTATTCCTACCAGGTATAACTCAGTCAATTCACACAAAGGAGGGGCAACAAGTTGTTTTGCGCATTACATTGCATCTTTAGTCTGTGCTTGTCTCATGGTGCCTTGTTCTCGTTTCAGCTTCCCTTCCCCGCAGTTCCCACCCTTACCTTCCTGTTAATCCCTCGCTCGATCATTCCTGTGCGTCTGTTCCCATTCAGACCCAGGGGCTGTCGAGAGGTGGACCCAATAGAGCATCGTGAGATCCTGAGGACCGTTGGACCTGACAGAATCAACGGCCCAAGACATATTGTCCTCCCGATTTCACGATACCATGTCCACAAACGAGGATATTTTAGCAGCCCTAGCGCTGGTCCAAACAGAGTTGCAGGCATCAAGGGCTGAGACTGCTGCTTTGCAGGCTCAAGTGGATAGGTTGAGTCGTAACCCATTTAGTGCGGGTACTCAGCAGGCCTCCTCTGTAGTAGTGGAAGTTCCCACTCCGATCCCCCTAGCCCCTCCAGAACGTTTCCATGGGGACAGCAGCAAAGTGCAGGTGTTTCTTACACAGGTGTTATTGCACTTTTCCTGCAAACCCAAAGTATTCAACACCAATCACGCTAGAGTAGCTTATCTACTCTCATATTTAGCAGGGGATGCTGCACAATGGGCTGTGCCACTGGTAAAAAAGGATGATCCTTTGTTAAGGGACTGGGAGGCTTTTAAGGCGGAGTTTGAAAAAACATTCAATCGCAGGTCAGCCACACTAACAGCAGATAGGGAGTTGTTAGGACTAAAACAAGGTACTAGAGACCTGATAACCTATCTCAACGATTTCCGAAGGCTTATCGCGGAAACGGATTGGCCGGAAGAAAAAAGACATGCAATATTTTATAATGGCCTCACTGACGAAATGAAGGATGTACTTGCCCAAATCGATCCTCAGCCTACCACATGTGAAGACATGATCAGCCTAGTCCTGAGATTAGATCATCGTCTGAGTGACCGTAAGGGTGACAATCGTAGAAAGGATCGGTTAACCCCAAGATATGAAAGTCCCAGGGGGTCAGAAGGGGCAAGCCAGTCTACACCAGAACCCATGGAAATAGGAGCAGTGAGGTCACCATTAACCACGGAAGAAAGAGAATACCGAAGAAAGAAAGGCTTATGCCTGTATTGCGGTAGAAAGGGACACTTCATTAGGGAATGCCCTAACAGAAACAAAACCAGAACCAATTACAAAAAGGTGTCGGTGGTGGCAGCTGAAAAGGAGTCGGGAAACGAGAATGCTTGAAGGTGGAGGAAGGGAGACCTTCAAGTACATTCATCATCCCTTCATTGGACGGAACGGAGAGACAGGACGGTATGCAATTTTTTGTGGATGTGAGGCTGGAAGTACAAAGGAAGACACTAAACATAAAGGCCATGTTGGATTCGGGAGCCACCGGGTGCTTCATGGATCATGCCAAGGCCATAGGGTTAGGCTTAGCTCTGGTAGATAAAGAGATACCTGAGGCAGTATATGCAGTGGATGGCAGAAAGTTGGATTCAGGTCCTATTCGACTGCAAACCCGAGAGCTTAGCATGACAATGGATGCTGAGCATCAGGAAGAAGTATGCTTTAACATCATTCATGCACCTCAGTATGGAATGATTCTGGGTCTTCCATGGTTGCGTAAACACAACCCCACCATAGATTGGGAAAACCAAACCATACATTTCGCATCAGAGTATTGTCATCAAAACTGTTTCTCTGTGAAATCAGGACCAGCTTATGGTTTAGCTGGAATACATCACATCGCTACCGCGGCGGAACAAAATGTAGAATTACCATTCGAGTATCGCGAATTGGCGGAGGTATTCAGCGAAAGGAAGGCGGAATCATTACCACCACATCGGTCGTATGACTGCCAAATAGAACTGATTCCAGGCGCGAAGATCCCAGCAGGGCGTGTGTATGCACTTACTGAGCCGGAAACCCTACATCTCCGTGAGTACTTAGACAAGCTCCTGAAGATCGGTTTTATTCGAGAATCTAAATCCCCAGCAGCCTCCCCGTTGTTTTTTATTCCGAAGGCTAATGGAGAACTTCGCGCTTGTGCGGACTATAGGGCTCTGAATGCCATTACAGTCAAAAATAAATATCCTCTGCCACTCATCAATGTACTATTAGAACAAGTTAAAAATGCGGTGATTTTCACGAGATTGGATCTCAAGGGGGCTTATCACCTGGTTCGGATGCGTTCAGGCGATGAGTGGAAGACGGCCATCAAGACCCGCTTTGGCCTTTACGAATATCTGGTGATGCCCTTCGGGCTCTGCAATGCGCCGGCCGCCTTCCAATTTTTCCTAGACGATGTACTCAAAAGATATTTAGACCATTTCGTTGTGGTTTACATAGACGACATCCTGATTTACTCCGACAACACCGAACAACATGTGGAACATGTAAAGACAGTATTGAAAACTCTATTGGAACACCAACTCTACTGCAAACTCAGCAAGTGCGAATTTCATTCTACGTCAGTGGAGTTTCTAGGGGTGGTGCTCACTCCACATGGGCAGGAAATGTCTGAAAGAAAGATCCTAGCGGTAAAGAACTGGCCCATACCTAAGTCCGTAAGGGACATTCAATGTTTTATCGGATTCGCGAATTTCTATCGCAGGTTCATTGAAAATTTCTCAGCACTGGCCTCCCCAATGACAAGGTTATTAAGAAAGAAGGTGCCATTCGAATGGACGGAGGAGGCCCAGAAAGGGTTCGATGACCTCAAGAAAGCTTTTGTTTCTGCCCCAGTGCTGGTGCACGCGGATCCTGGCAAACCTTTTATCGTTGAAGCAGATGCTTCTGACACAGCGGTAGGAGCAGTATTGTCCCAACGTCACTCTGAAACGGGCCAGTTACATCCTGTTGCTTACCTCTCTCGTACCCTAAATTCAGCGGAGCAGAATTATGTGATTGCTGAAAAGGAACTGTTGGCTATAAGAACTGCCTTCCTGGAATGGAGACATCATTTAATGGGAGCAAGACATGTAGTAACTGTGTTTACAGACCATCGTAACTTGCAATACATGACTGCTGCCCGTCATTTAACCCCTAGACAAATGCGCTGGATGATGCATTTTGCAGACTTCGACTTCATCGTCACATTCCGACCAGGAAAGGATAACAGAAAGGCGGACGCTTTATCAAGACAGTTCACCAAAACAGAGCAGAGCAACGCCAAGGAGGAATCCATAATAGACCCAAAAAAGGTGATCGGAGTCACCTGTACCCAAATGTTCCTCAGAAGCGTAAACAGAAACATTCAGAATGAAGCATGGAAGAAATGGTTGAGTGAACACAACGAGTGGAAGATGGTTCAGGGTCTTCCAATGAGACAGAGACAGCTGCTGTTGCCCATCCAATCCTTAAGAAAACAGGTGTTCCAGTGGTGCCATAGTACGCCGTGCGCTGGCCATAATGGTTTCGGTAAAACCTTGGAGAGGATTTTAAGACAGTTCTGGTGGCCTAATATTAGGAAGGACGTGGCTGAGTGGGTGGCTGAATGTCCTATCTGCAGTCAAATGAAGGCGCAACACTCTAGACAGGCTGGTTTGCTACAACCCCTTCCCACTCCCGAGTTACCTTGGGAAAACATTTCCATGGATTTTGTAGTGGGCATGCCTATAGATCAGGGGTGTACTGCAATTTTGGTGGTAGTTGACTATTTAACTAAGATGGCTCATTTCATCGCTTGTAAACAAGTTCCTTCAGCTAGTGGGTTAGCCAGACTTATTCTTATCAACATAGTACGGCTACATGGGTTGCCCCGAGTGATAATATCAGATAGAGGCAGCCAGTTCACAGCACGATTTTGGAAGACCTGGTGTACAGCCTTAGGAATTGCATCTAGTACCTCCACCAGTTTCCATCCCCAGACTGATGGGCAGACCGAAAGGGTTAATCAAACTCTGAAGCAGTATTTGAGATGCTATGTTGAGGTCACCAAGGAAGACTGGGTTGATAGATTATGGCTAGCTGAAATAGCGTATAACAGCGCGGTACATGGCTCCACCAAGACCGCGCCGTTTTACTGCAACTATGGTTTCCATCCTAATTTCTTGCCATTTCACCATCCTGCACCAAACACCCATGTCCCAGAGGTACAAGATAGGTTACAGAGCATTCATACGACATGGCAGCATGTCAAGAGCCAGTTAAGGCAGTCCAAAGCGAGGTACAAGGCCTATGAGGATAAGCACAGACGAGCGGGGCCCGTGTACACAGTGGGTGATTACGTTTGGTTGTCCACCAAAAACATACGCTTTAAGCGTTATAGTGTGTTCAATCCCAAATATATAGGCCCGTACAAAATCATTAAGCTCATCAATCCTGTGGTGGTTAAACTGGCTCTGCCATCCTCCTTACGCATTCATCCTGCCTTTCATGTGTCTTTGGTGAAACCCGCGAGAATGCACAGAAAAATGGTGCAGGCTGAGATCGCTGTGGATAACGACGAAAACTATGAGGTGAGAGGTATCGTGGACTCTAAGATATACCGCACCAGATTGTGGTATCTAGTTGCATGGAAGGGTTATGGTAATGAAGAAAACTCCTGGGAGCCTGCCTCCAATGTCCATGCACCCCGATTTGTGAGGATGTTTCATCAACGCTTTCCAACCAAACCATGTCTCTGTCAGTGTTCTTCGGGAGAGGGATGTACTGTCAGATCTCATAGCGGAGGTTAGGCGCGAACCCTGCCTTGAGACGCGATCTAACACCTATAAACTACATTTCCCATGATTACAGGTCCTACGCGCGCGACGCCCGTGTTATGACGTCACACGCGCAGAGAACATTACCAGAGAAGAAACCGAAGACGCCGCCGTTGATTCTGGTTCCGATCCTGATCTGGGTGAGATCGTGAGTTTCCAGCGTATCCTTTACGTGTGTACTCTACCGGCTGGTGAGTACAATAGAAGCCTTCCGCTTCTGACTAGGGGTGGCGTCGGCTGGCGCTTCCCTTTTCCGTGGAGTTCCTGCGTATCCTTTGCGAGCGTACTTTACCGGCTGGTGAGTACAATAGAAGCCTTCCGCTTCTGACTAGGGGTGGCGTCGGCTGGCGCTTCCCTGTTCAGTGGAGTTCTCGGCTGAGGCTCTAGCGTCTCACTGGCTAGTGAGATGCCGGTATCCAGGCAGTGTTTACAGTGTGAGAAGGTCCAAGGATATTATTGGGAACACTGTTTTCTGTGAACTGCCATTCCGTGTTCTGGGTTCAATCTGGATTCAGATTTCCAGGGCTATTGATCTTTCTTACGTCCTATGCATTTGCTTTGTGCTTGAGGGGTGCAAACGAACTTACCTGCATTGAGACATTGTATTCCAAAGGTGCATATTCTGTGGTTCACCAGCCAAACGGATGACATTGTTGGTTTAGCGTCATTGGTGTACCTTTATTACTTCAGGAATCAGGACTTTGATATTACTTCTTGTGTTCAGCAGAGTGTGTTGTCAGGTGATTTAACCGGGCAATCACATTAGGGAGTGAAGACAATAACTGTTGTTTCCGCTTTTCTCCTCTCTGACAACAGGGGCTTATGAGCTTCGCCTGGCAGGCTAACTTCCATACTGACCCCTGTTGAAGCCCCATTCTACATCTTTGTTGGTATGTAGTAATGTGCAATCTGTAATGTATTATTGATCTTGCTGAGTTAGATACTGACCATAGGTTCTTGTGTTCTAGGCATAACATCCTATTCAACCTTTTATGATTGCCAGGCAAAGCCAACCACTTATTCCTACCAGGTATAACTCAGTCAATTCACACAAAGGAGGGGCAACAAGTTGTTTTGCGCATTACATTGCATCTTTAGTCTGTGCTTGTCTCATGGTGCCTTGTTCTCGTTTCAGCTTCCCTTCCCCGCAGTTCCCACCCTTACCTTCCTGTTAATCCCTCGCTCGATCATTCCTGTGCGTCTGTTCCCATTCAGACCCAGGGGCTGTCGAGAGGTGGACCCAATAGAGCATCGTGAGATCCTGAGGACCGTTGGACCTGACACCCTCCCACTATCCAACGCTTTCCCTACTGTTGCACTCTCTGGAGTTGGAATAGTAATGTTTACCCCTAAGCTATCCAACACTTTCCCTACTGTTGTACTCACTGGAGTGGGAATAGTAATTTTTACCCCTACGCTATCCAACATTTTCCCTACTGTTGCACTCTCTGGATTGCGAATAGTAATTTCTACCCTCCCACTATCCAACGCTTTCCCTACTACTGCACTCTCTGGAGTGGGAATAGTAATTTTTACCCCTACGCTATCCAACGCTTTCCCCACTGTTGCGCTCTCTGGAGTGGGAATAGTAATTTTTACCCTTCCACTATCCAATGCTTTCCCTACTTTTGCACTCTCTGGAGTTGGAATAGTAATTTTAACCCCTACGCTATCCAATGCTTTCCCTACTGTTGCACTCACTGGAGTGGGAATAGTAATTTTTATGCCTACGGTATCTAACGCTTTCCCTACTGTTGCACTCACTGGAGTGGGAATAGTAAGTTTTTACCCCTACGCTATCCAACGCTTGCCCTACTGTTGCACTCTTTGGAGTGGGAATAGTAAATTTTACCCCTACGCTATCCATCGTTTTCCCTACTGTTGCGCTCTTTAGAGGTGGAATAGTAATTTTTACCTCTACGCTATCCAATGTTTTCCCTACTGTTGCACTCACTGGAGTGGTTATATTAAATTTAACCCTCTCGTTATCCTACGGTACAAATATTGTAAATGTTTTGTTAATAATATATATATATATATATATATATATATATATATATATATATATATATATATATATATATATATATATATTTTTTTTTTTTTTTTGTATTTTAAAGTTACATTAATTATTTAATAATTTTACATTTATTGAATTATTTTAAGTATGTTTACATTAATTATATTTATTATAATATTACTTTTAAATTAATTTTAAGACATTTAAAAAATTCGATATTTTGACAGTCTATATTTTTTGAAATCGATATTCTGGAGTCGATATTTTGGTACTTACCTGTTTGTAGATAGGCAGTCGATATTCTGGCATTCTATATTTTTACCTCGATATTTTGGTAGGTCGAAATTTTGTCTGTCGATATTATGTCAGTGAGCCGGACCACATGCGTTGTAACAAGTGCTATTTGTCTCCCGCCTAAAATTGCCTCTGCTTCCACATAAGTTAATGGATTCCCGTGATTTTTTTCAAAATCTCCCATTTTCCTTCTTTGAAATTTTCACATGTAGGCTAGAATACCGAGGTCGGTATTGTTTACACCACAAACTCCGCCCTACAATAGATAAGGAAGGATTAAGTACAAAGGTGAAGGCGAACAGCAGAAGGCCTCATTAATGCGTGGTGGGGGGGGGGGCGGCACTTTTATGGACAACCGAAGGCCCCTACTGAGTCCCTCCCTGGTGGGAGAGCGGCTTCCTTGTCACGCTCAAATATATATTTCAAGGCTGTTTTTGAATAAAAGGTGAAAGGTCCTTGGTGTAACTTTATTCTTTCTATGACTAAGGAAGGGCTGCGTTGGGCTGGTTTATTCAGGATGGTGGTGTAAAGTGATTTACTCCATTGAAATCTGTCTCCTCAGAACTCCGAGGCGGTATGCAGCAGGGCTGGCGCCGCTTAGGTATTTTATTTTTGAGTCTCAGAGTAGAGCTAGCTACGTTTTCAACTTCCTGTCAGGAAGCCCAGGACGACATGACGTGCAGCCTCCGTGTGTTTTGTTGAATTGTTTCCATGTCCTCTGTGATGAGGAAAGGCGCGCGGGCACCCTGAGCCACCTGCAGAAACTAGTTTAATTATGACAGCCAAATTGAATTCCACCCAGTACGTATGTGCTGCCCTCTGCATAATCACCCCCCGCCTCTGTTACCCAGGAGCGGGGAGAAGGGGACAGCGGCTCGGTCTGTCACTTCCCCTGGCATGATTTTCAATCAAGGATGCCTCAAAATGTTGCTAGTGATATGGGAGGGGGAGGGGGGAGCGAGTGCATTTTGATGTGTGTCAGTCATGTGAGGTGAAAATGTCAGCAACAGTCTGCTCAGAGCTGAGGCGCGCACAGGACCAGACCAAGCCCATGGAGGGTGGAAGGTGCACTGTAAGACTGTGCTTTTCTTGCTACCATGTGACACGAAAGGTCAAAGGGCAAAGCAGATCTGCAGAAACATAGGGTTCTGCGGCAATATAAACTGCAAAGCGATCTATGTTAGAAATGGGGGTCTCTAGTTGGCAATGGTTTGCAACTTTGTCCAAGTAGGGACCCTTGCTTCTAGTCAGAGTAAGGGAGTTATGCCCTTAGACAACGCCTGATCACCCCCTTGGTATCTTGGCACGAGCAGGCACGCTTATCTCAGAGGCAGTGTGTAAAGCATTTGTGCACACGTTCAATAATACGGTGAAAACACTACAAATGGACACCATACCAGTTTAGAAAAATAGATAATCTTAATCTAAACCAAACAAGACCAAAACAACAAAAATCCAACATACAATAAAAAATATGCACTTTGCAAGAATAACCTTAAAAATGCAGTTCCTTAAAGTCGATAGCTCCATCCGGTGCTACCACGTTGCTGAAAACAACCATATCCAACACTTTCAGTCGACCGCCTCATTGTAGACCGGCATCGGTGAAAGAAGCTTTGTGAACAGTATCTTTAATTCCGTCGGTGCGTGCCGGTCTCAGCAACCACGCGGTTGTGGTGCCAAGTGGAGCGGTGTGGCTTGCGGTACCCTCACATCGCAGTGCAGGCAGCGGCTCGGTGACAGTCGGCCAGCGGTGGCGGTGAGACTTGGGCAAAGTGGGGTGGTACTCGTTGTGGTGCTGACAGGTCACGGTGTAGGCGGCGGTGCCGATTGGGGGAGCTGGTGTTGGTGGGTCATGACTGCGGTGTGGGACAGGGTGTTGCTTCGCGTAGCTTATGAGATGTGCTCCCAGACCACAGTGCAGACCACAGCAGCAATGTCAGCTAGCAACAGCGTCATCGGTGAGACCAGGGCGGCAGGGTGAAGCAAGGCGGTGCGGTATCCACAGGACGTGGTGCAAGCAGAGGCTCGGTGACGGCAGCGGTCGTCGTCGTCAGTGAGACCAGGGTTGCGATGTGAAGTGCAGCAGTGCCTTCAGGTCATAAAACTTCTGGCATTCTTGGCGGGGGCGTCTGGTTGCGATTTCCCTATGTGGCAACAGTGACAAGCTGTCCCAGAAGCGGTACCCAGAGGAAGGTGAAGTCTTTGCTGTTCCTGAGTCTTTTAGAAAAGGGGGCAAGCTCTACCTGAAGTCCTTGGAGAAACTCAAACAAAGAAGTTGCAGAAAGTTCAGTCCAGTTTTTTCTGTGCCCAAGACAGAAGAAGCTACTGCAGGCCAACACAGCAAAGCACGCAGCAAGTGGGAGTCTTTCCTCACAGCGTCCCTAGCTCTTCTTCTTGGCAGGTAGCTCTTCTTCTTGGCAGGTTCCTTGATCCAAGCGACTTCTAAAATCCCTGGGTCTCAGCCCCAATATTTATGCGACATTTCCCTTTGTCATATGGTTATTAAGTTTCCATAGATTGTGTTAAGTTAGCATGTGCTTATTAAATGTTTAAACGCCATATTTTCTTTCTGCTTCGGTTTGCACACGACACCTAGTTGTTATTACAGCTTTTAACCTAGACAAAAGGTGTGATTTATTTGAGAATAATATATTATTGTACTGGTATCAGTTGTGCCTGGAACACTTGGTACAACTGTCTGCACACTGAAAACTGCACACTCTAACACAAGGTTGCAGCAGGCCTGATCCTCGCACTACGTTAGTCATAACACAAATAATGTTTGTGCCAACTTTTGGCTTTACGTGAGTTCAAGATACAGTTACAGGGAATGAGAAAACACACTTGATGCTGGACATGCTGAGAGCTGGTAGCTGTTGATGTGATCTCCTCCTACTGAGACTTTGAGGTATGGGTCCGCCCAGCTAAGAGCCCAGATGAGACCTTCTTAGATATAAAATAATATGCTAATTAGGGTGCGCGAAATATAGGTGATACAGAATTCTATAGATTTTTGCATCATAATATGTTATCACAGTTTGCTTACTATGGATTAGTGACTATGCTGCTGACTCTGATTTTTATAATATGTATGTTGATATTATACAAGATACTGCGTTTGAGAATGTTGCATTGAAAAATAAACATTTCAAACTTGCACGTGTTTTCATTGCCTCCCAGTTTTGGTTTGGAATGATAATATAACGAAAGAGTGTTCATGTGTTCCACGATACCTGAGGTATTCTAAGTTCATGTTCTGGATTGTCTAAGACATCGGGAAGTATTCACTGCCGATGAGATACTGTAGCTAGCTTGGTAAGGGGATTTCTGAAACATAGGTGAGTTGTGGGTCACCCTGGCTCACCCAGGTTCTAGGTCTCTGTGCACAGTTCTGTGAGAGAACGGAAACCCTGCGACATGGCGCCCATACGTTGTTTGGCCTTATAACATGACACTCGAGTAGTATATCATTCAAACCTTAACGCCTACATTCCCGTTTCCGGAAAACGGCAGTGTCGGAAAAAACCTACCTATTTTTGAAATAGGTCCTTTTCAAGCTTGAATCTATCTAAAACGGTTTCTTTGAATTGCTACCCAGTTGTGCTACAAAGTATAATTTGTTTTTTCTAGTTCCTGTGCTAACATGGCTCAAGCCGTGGACATCCCGCAGCATAGTCGCATTGCGGTGCGAGACCATTTGCAGATGTATGATGTTCCTGTGGAAGGCTTGGCTGTGGTTCTGGTGGTGAGCGCGGAACATGCTTACCCGTACGAACTGTTTTATTCGTGGGTGACATTTCCAGCGGTGGACGCTAATTCTGGTGTGTTCCACTCATACACTGCTTCAGATGTACCGGCTGCGTACGCTCCGTACAGAGCACTGGAGGTTCCTATTGACGCTTGGCAGCATGGAGTTTGGTTTGGTGGCGCCCTACCGCACGCTTTAACCGCTCCGAGGTTAGGTCCTTTGTCCATTCCGGGCACTACTTGGTCTGCTTTGGCTGGATTTACTCCTCATCCTCAGCGTGCCACTTGTAACGTGGCTGATCTGCGGCGGCTTCATGAAGTCGCGGTGGGAGTGATTAGAGCGCTTGTTCATTACATTGGCCGTAATGTTCAGGACGCGGCCCCTAGAGGCGCACAGCTTCGAGCAGAACATGCTGGTCTGAAAATCAACCCGGTCATGGTTAATTCTGTGATGGGTAAGAAGCCACAGGAAAAGGACGATTTTCCCTTCTGGCTTGCTGAGAAATTCGGCCAGCTGGAAGCTGTGTTTCCCAATACGAGTCCAGGTGATAAACACCGGATTCTTACACTAAGTTTGCCGAAAGATCTGGCTCCTGACCTTGCTGACTGTGAGACCTGGGGAAAAACTTTTGCAGCGGTCTATTCGAGGTGCTATGGCTCCCCGTCTGTGACGAATCTAGGTGGGGTCCTTAAACGTGTTCAGGACGAACACGGACCGGAGGCGGCTGTTGAATTGGGCATGCGCCTGTGTGGCTCCTTTGATGTAGTTTGCAATCTGATCCTTGCGAATGTCAAGGGGGATGCAGTGAACTTTCAAGTTGCTAACGCGTTAGCGATGGTTCCCGAGGCCGACCGGCCCCGACAGTTGGCAAAGATTATTGTGACTGCTTACAAAATGGTGGGTCGCAATGCAAAAGGGGTTAAATCTTTTCCTGACAAGGAGAAGAAACAGCCCCAGGGTCAGACATCGGAAACTGGTGGTCAACAAAAGTCCAAAAAGCAAAATTGGCCTAAAAAGCAGAATCAGGGTAAGCAACAACAACAACAAATACAGGTTTCTGATCCTGCGTCTCCATTGCCTGCGCAGTCGGATCGTGTTTATGATTTGCGCGACCGCGCGATGATTAAATCGCCTGAGAGGTTTCAGGCTTCTGACCAACGCTCTCCTCGTTCCTTTCAGGACTCATCGGCTCCGTCAACCGGTGGTGGAGGGGGCGGCAGGGGCCGGGGTGGCCAGCAAGGACGTGGTCAGCCCCGCCCGCGTGCCAGTGGAGATCAGCAGGAAGGCTCTACGCCCAAGAGACCACAGTTTGCCACGAAGAAAGTCGCTGCCCTGACCGCGCATCGTTATGCCGAAGATAGTGAGAACGCGGCTTCGGAATCTGACGTGGGCTCTGACCTTGCTAGACAGCGCAGCAGAGATTACCATAGTGAGAGAGGCCCTCCGTCCACTGTTGAAGGTGACAGCGACTGACATTCATGTTGTGATAGAAACAGCAGATACGCATGTTGCTCCCCCTGAACGACTTTTTGAAATTGTCCTGTTAATTGAAGGTGACATGCAGCGAACTGTAAAAGGGGTATTTTGGGAAAATCTCTCGTCTACGTATGACATTTTACTTTCGGAGGCTGACTGGCCCCCACCTTTTGTTCTCGCAGCTCCGCGAGGGGAGGAGGTAATCCTGCCCAGCTTCGCGCACACTGTGCCGAGGGTGGAAGCGCTGCATTTTGCAGAAGAGTGGGCTCTGGCGCTTGCGCCGGCTGTGTACCGCAATCAATGTGGCTGGGATAAATTGTCACCAAGCCATGAGATTCCTTTACGGTCACAGCCACAGCCTCAACCTCAATATCCCATACGGCGTGAAGCGAAAGCTTCGGTCGCAGCTATCCTTGAACAATTGGAATATCAAGGTGTAATTGAAACGTGTGTGTCACCGATGAATAACCCCCTTTTTACTGTGAACAAGCCGGACGGCTCATATCGTTTGGTTTTGGATTATAGGCATTTGAACTCGCATTGCCGTAACTGTGCAGTACAAAATACGCACGGCTCTGCGTTAGTGATTAGTCTTGAGCGTAAACGGTTCAAAACCACGCTTGACATTTCCAATGGTTTTTATGCACATAGATTAGACGGTCTAAGTTCCCAATGGACCAGTTTTACGTGCGCCGGAGTGCAAAAAATGTTTAAACGACTCCCAATGGGCTACAAGAACAGTCCTGGAGTTTTTTCCGCACGCATAGTCTCTCTTTTGGAGAGCTTCGACCCAGTTGCTTGTTCGTATGTGGATGACATTTATCTCACAGACGACGATCTTTGGGAGCATCTGTGTCGAGTAAATAACATAATTTGTAACTTTGCTGACATGGGTTACAAATTTAACTTTGCAAAGTCGCACATTGCAGAGTACACGGTGTTGTTTCTAGGTTACGAGCTTAACCATGAAGGGAAGGGTTTAGCACCCCATTTCCTGGAGAAATGCGCACATTTGTGCTCTCCGACAACACTGAAAAAATTACAATCTCTTCTGGGCTTTCTGAATTTCGGAAGGACTTACATTCCGGAATATGCCCAGCGTATCAAGCCTTTGTATGCTTTGATACAACCAAATTTTTCCAAATCATGCTGGCTGCCTGAGCATTCGACCATTCTGCAGTCTTTGCAGGCTGATTTGCTCGCTTCTGAATACTTACAGACTCGTGATAACCAGACCAACCTGGTGATAAGAATTATCCCTGGGGCGGTGGGTTTCACGTACCTGACTTTTAATGAAGGAGATACAGTACCTATTGCTTACAAGTCACACTTGTACACTTCGGCTGAATTGCGTTTTTCCACTGTGGAGAAAGTTTTAACGGCTGTGCAGATGGCAATTCTTAAAGAACGTGCCCTGTCACAAGGAAAGCGCATGTTGGTTGTTACCCCGTGTCCTGCCTTAGAGGCGGTTACGAAAGCCAGTGTACCTAATTCCAAAGCTTTGCACCCTCGGTGGATTCAATGGGCTGCGTCCTTGACGTCCCAGGATGTCACGTTTATTTTTGACGCCACTTTACGGTCGCAGGAGTATTTACAGTATGAATTTGTTCATCCTGCTCCATTAGCAATGCGGCCGTTGGAGGATTTCCATTGCATCATTTACACTGATGGTTCGGCGCAGGTTGCGCATGGCTCTAAACATGCCTACGTTTCCGCTTGCGCCATTGTGGTCGGTGCCATGGTGAACGATGAGTTAGAGTCTAGTGTCGTGCACACGCAGACGCTTGGAGACTGCACCGCACAATTAGCAGAGCTTCGGGCCCTGATGCTTGCATTAGAATACGCGGATCCTTGTGTGACGACTTTGATCGTAAGTAATTCTTACTACTGTGTCCAGTCTTACAATGAAAACTTGTTCTTTTGGATTCAGAATGATTTTCATGACTACAAAGGTAGCACAATAAAACATAAAACGATCTGGGTACGAGTGGCGGAACTTAAAGAGAAGCTGCCACTTGTGTTTGTGATTCATACTCTCGGTCATCAGCGCGTGGGGGTCCACGCTGTTGGCAACTCGCTTGCTGATGAAGCAGCGAAGTCAGCGGTATCAAAATACTTAGTTGCAGCAGTCACGAGGTCCAAAAGCAAAATAGATGATGACATCTTGGCAGCTGTAGCTGCAACGGAGAAGGGAAGTAAATATCCTGCGGGATTCCCTTCTAAATACACATACCACTTAAGTCCAGATAAGGTTCCTTATGTGAAAATCCCTGAAGTTGGCGAGCGTTTGGTTCCCAACTCGGATCGCAGAGCTGCTTTGATTACAGCGGCACATGAAGGTGTGGCGTCTGCGCATGCGGGCGTCTCGGCCACTGTAACTCAGCTACAACAGAGATTCTGGTGGCGGGGACTGTACAAACAGACGCGTGAATATGTTCTTCAATGTGACATTTGCCAGCAGATTAAACCTTCGACTGCTGCGCGTCCGCCTCAGACACAGTTGTACATCTCGAATAAACCGCTTGGTTGTGTTTATTTGGATCACTGCGGTCCATTTTCTTCTGATACTGCATATAAGTACATCTTAGTAGCAGTTGATTCATGCACACGAGTTGTATGGGTATGGCCGCATCGGAGCGCTGATTCACGTACTGTCATTAAGGATTTGCGAGTCTTTGTGGGAATTTTTGCCTGTGGTACCTTCCATTCGGATCAGGGTCCGGCGTTTGCCTCTAAGGCATATAAGGATGCTATGGTTTTGATGGGGGTCCAAGTCAAATTTTCGAGTCCCTACAGAACCGAGGGTAATAGTGTAGTAGAACGAATGAACCGCGACTTAAAGCAATCTTTGACAGCTCGAGTTATAGGCACTGGCAGTAACTGGTTAGCCCACCTCATAGGCGTGCAGCGTGCGCTTAATAATCTCCCTAGAAGGTCTCTGGGTGGGCGGACCCCATACGAAATGCTCTTTGGTATCAAGATGTATGTACCTGACCTTGATGGGCCGGACTACAAGGCCCAGGCCGGGGCCTTTGACGTAGATGAACATTGCAATGTTTTACAGAATCTACAAAAGACCAGAGACAGTCTTGCAAAGGAACATTTGCCCTCCACATCGGATGATGCGTTGCAGATCCCGGTAGTTGGCTGGCTACCCCAAGTTGGAGAACTGGTTCGAGAGAAGATCGATAACAAGAAAGAGTTTGGTCCCTCATATCGAGCACCAGTTCGAGTCCTTGGAGTGAAGGGCACAAGAACAGTCATTTTACCACCACTTCCAGGTCGTAAGGAAAACAGATTTATTTCTATTGACAATGTCAAGACACACAGGGTGGCCGATTCTTCATAGCATGACACCGGCTGTATCCTGTCCTTCCATGGTGAGGCACTCTGTGCTGGCTATTACATCTGGTGCAGAACAGGAGGTGTCCCTTGAGATGCCTGCCATATCCAGTCCTTTATTAAATACTATTCCTGATACTAACATTGATGAGCTAAACTACACTTATCCTGCTGATTTATCGATGCCTGATTTACAGACCTGTTTGGCAGGCCAGTCCAGATTCTCTTTTGACTCTGTTTCGGAAACTTCAAAGAAACCCACAAACATTGCAAGATATGCCACGTTGTTTAAAAAACATTTTTTAATTCCGCCTTGGACATACATTTGGTTGATCCTATTTTCATTCTATCTTTTTAGGGCTCGCCTGCTGATGCGCTTCTGCGCATCGCTGGCGAAGCTCTATTACGGCTTATCCAGTGTTGAACCACCACTGGCGATTCCACTGGCGATTTCTTCAAGTGCATGTGCTTTTTAGGTCATTGCGCAAGCGCAAGCCCTAAAAAGCGCGTGCACAATGCCACCAGCCGCCTGCCTGCCTGCCTCGCATTACCAGATCAAAGGCAGCCCAGCCCCCTCCCACAAGCTTCTCAGCGTGTGCTCTGCCTCAGGCCTGCATTTCTCCTCCCCTCGGGCAAACAGATAGCCGCAATAACACCCTCCCTGCTCAGCTTTTTTCTCAATTTCTCCCCGTCTACACTTCCCATTAGGAGCCCTTCCTCCCCCCAGATAATCTATCTCCATAAGAGATAAGCAGCTCTTCCACCATCTCAAACCCGTATTAGTGCTCCTCACTATGCATGTTTTTACTTAGAAAATCAGCACAATGCAGCAGTGTGACATCAAGCCAGGTTCATCGACATCACTGCAAAAGTAAAGTTTTTATTCCCCATTTCCTCTTCAAGAAAGTGACTGCGCATCAGCCTCTACGGATCAGAAAGCGGAGCCCCTCCACTGACCGGGCTGCGAGTCAAATGGCCATGTTTCACAAATTATGGTTTTCGTGGTCTTATTCTGGAGTAGCCCTGTTGGCAAGAGAGGAAAGAGCAAGGCTCTGACAGTCAGTCCTCCTCTGCTTCATAGTATGCCGCGCCACTATAGTAAGTTGAACAAGGGATATTATTTGACAGAAAGAGGCAACCTGCATCTATTCACGGAAATACATTGAGCAGTCTACATTTTTATTTTTTAAAGCTACATACAATGCACCATAACTATTCTAGGTCTACAAATGGAAATACATAACAAGCAATATTTTTATTTATTTTTTAAGAGGTGCATACTTAAAAAAATGATTACAAAAATTAAACATCAACTAGTAATTAAAAAACTTAGCAATTAAGATATGCCACGTCAAATAATAACTTTTGTCGCCAATTAATTATCAGTGTCTGGAATGGATATGGTCACACCCTCACTCACCCTCAACCCCTCACCCTCACTCACCCTCAACCCCTCACCCACACCCTCACTCACCCTCAACACCTCACCCTCAACCCCTCCCTCACGCTCACCCACCCTCACCCTCACTCACCCTCAACACCTCACCCTCACTCACCCTCAACCCCTCACCCTCACTCACCCTCAACCCCTCACCCTCACTCACCCTCAACCCCTCACCCTCACTCACCCTCAACCCCTCACCCTCACGCTCACCCACCCTCACCCTCACTCACCCTCAACACCTCACCCTCACTCACCCTCAACCCCTCACCCTCACTCACCCTCAACCCCTCACCCTCAACCCCTCACTCACCCTCACTCTCACTCATCCTCTATCACCCTCAACCCCTCACCCTCACTCACCCTAAACCTCTCACCCTCACTCACCCTCAACCCCTCACCCTCACTCACCCTCAACCCCTCACCCTCACTCACCCTCAGCCCCTCACCCTCAACCCCTCACCCTCACTCACCCTCACCCTCACCCTCACTCACCCTCAACCCCTCACCCTCACTCACCCTCACCCTCACTCACCCTCACTCACCCTCAACACCTCACCCTCACCCTCACTCACCCTCACTCACCATCAACACCTCACCCTCACTCACCCTCAACCCCTCACCCTCACTCACCCTCACCCTCACTCACCCTCACTCACCCTCAACCCCTCACCCTCACTCACCCTCAACCCCTCACCCACACCATCACTCACCCTCACTCACCCTCACTCACCCTCACTCGCCCTCACACGCCCTCACTCACCCTCACTCACCCTCACCCTCACTCACCCTCACCCTCACTCACCCTCACTCACCCTCAACCTCACTCACCCTCACCCACCCTCAACCCCTCATCCTCACTCACCCTCACTCACCCTCAACCCCTCACCCTCACTCACCCTCAACCCCTCACCCTCACCCTCACTCACCCTCACTCACTCACACTCACTCACACTCACCCTCACTCACCCTCAACCTCACTCACCCTCACTCACCCTCACCCTCACTCACCCTCAACCCCTCACCCTCACTCACCCTCAACCCCTCACCCTCACCCTCACTCACCCTCACTCACTCACACTCACCCTCACTCACCCTCACTCACCCTCACCCTCACTCACCCTCACCCTCACTCACCCTCACTCAACCTCAACCTCACTCACCCTCACCCACCCTCAACCTCTCATCCTCACTCACCCTCACCCTCACTCACCCTCAACCCCTCACCCTCACTCACCCTCAACCCCTCACCCTCACTCACCCTCACCCTCACTCAACCTCAACCCCTCACCCTCAATACCTCACCCTCACTCACCCTCACCCTCACCCAACCTCAACCCCTCACCCTCAATACCTCACCCTCACTCACCCTCACCCACCCTCAACCCCTCACCCTCACTCACCCTCAACCCCTCACCCACACCATCACTCACCCTCACTCACCCTCACTCACCCTCACTCGCCCTCACACGCCCTCACTCACCCTCACCCTCACTCACCCTCACCCTCACTCACCCTCACCCTCACTCACCCTCACTCACCCTCAACCTCACTCACCCTCACCCACCCTCAACCCCTCATCCTCACTCACCCTCACCCTCACTCACCCTCAACCCCTCACCCTCACTCACCCTCACCCTCACTCACCCTCAACCCCTCACCCTCACTCACCCTCAACCCCTCACCCTCACCCTCACTCACCCTCACCCTCACTCACCCTCACTCACCCTCAACCCCTCACCCTCACTCACCCTCAACCCCTCACCCTCACTCACCCTCAACACCTCACCCTCACTCACCCTCAAACTCAACATACATACATACATACATACATACCCTCACTCACCCTCACTCACCCTCAACCACTCACCCTCACTCACCCTCAACCCCTCACCCTCACTCACCCTCACTCACCCTCAACACCTCACCCTCACCCTCACTCACCCTCACCCTCACTCACCCGCACTCACCCTCACCCTCACTCACCCTCACTCACCCTCACTCACCCTCAACCACTCACCCTCACTCACCCTCACCCTCACTCACCCTCACCCTCACTCACCCTCACCCTCACTCACCCTCACCCTCACTCACCCTCAACCCCTCACTCACCCTCACTCTCACTCATCCTCACTCACCCTCACCCACCCTCAACCCCTCACCCTCACTCACCCTCACTCACCCTCACCCACCCTCAACCCCTCACCCTAACTCACCCTCACTCACCCTCAACCCCTCACCCTCACTCACCCTCAACCCCTCACCCTCACCCTCACTCACCCTCACTCACACTCACCCTCACTCACCCTCACTCACCCTCACCCTCACTCACCCTCACCCTCACTCACCCTCACTCAACCTCAACCTCACTCACCCTCACCCACCCTCAACCTCTCATCCTCACTCACCCTCACTCACCCTCAACCCCTCACCCTCACTCACCCTCAACCCCTCACCCTCACCCTCACTCACCCTCACCCTCACTCAACCTCAACCCCTCACCCTCAATACCTCACCCTCACTCACCCTCACCCTCACCCAACCTCAACCCCTCACCCTCAATACCTCACCCTCACCCTCACTCACCCTCAACCCCTCACCCTCACTCACCCTCAACCCCTCACCCACACCATCACTCACCCTCACTCACCCTCACTCACCCTCACTCGCCCTCACACGCCCTCACTCACCCTCACTCACCCTCACCCTCACTCACCCTCACCCTCACTCACCCACACCCTCACTCACCCTCACTCACCCTCAACCTCACTCACCCTCACCCACCCTCAACCCCTCATCCTCACTCACCCTCACTCACCCTCAACCCCTCACCCTCACTCACCCTCAACCCCTCACCCTCACCCTCACTCACCCTCACTCACTCACACTCACCCTCACTCACCCTCACCCTCACTCACCCTCACCCTCACTCACCCTCACTCAACCTCAACCTCACTCACCCTCACCCACCCTCAACCTCTCATCCTCACTCACCCTCACTCACCCTCAACCCCTCACCCTCACTCACCCTCAACCCCTCACCCTCACCCTCACTCACCCTCACCCTCACTCAACCTCAACCCCTCACCCTCAATACCTCACCCTCACTCACCCTCACCCTCACCCAACCTCAACCCCTCACCCTCAATACCTCACCCTCACCCTCACTCACCCTCAACCCCTCACCCTCACTCACCCTCAACCCCTCACCCACACCATCACTCACCCTCACTCACCCTCACTCACCCTCACTCGCCCTCACACGCCCTCACTCACCCTCACTCACCCTCACCCTCACTCACCCTCACCCTCACTCACCCTCACCCTCACTCACCCTCACTCACCCTCAACCTCACTCACCCTCACCCACCCTCAACCCCTCACCCTCACTCACCCTCACTCACCCTCAACACCTCACCCTCACCCTCACTCACCCTCACCCTCACTCACCCGCACTCACCCTCACCCTCACTCACCCTCACTCACCCTCACTCACCCTCAACCACTCACCCTCACTCACCCTCACCCTCACTCACCCTCACCCTCACTCACCCTCACCCTCACTCACCCTCACCCTCACTCACCCTCAACCCCTCACTCACCCTCACTCTCACTCATCCTCACTCACCCTCACCCACCCTCAACCCCTCACCCTCACTCACCCTCACTCACCCTCACCCACCCTCAACCCCTCACCCTAACTCACCCTCACTCACCCTCAACCCCTCACCCTCACTCACCCTCAACCCCTCACCCTCACCCTCACTCACCCTCACTCACACTCACCCTCACTCACCCTCACTCACCCTCACCCTCACTCACCCTCACCCTCACTCACCCTCACTCAACCTCAACCTCACTCACCCTCACCCACCCTCAACCTCTCATCCTCACTCACCCTCACTCACCCTCAACCCCTCACCCTCACTCACCCTCAACCCCTCACCCTCACCCTCACTCACCCTCACCCTCACTCAACCTCAACCCCTCACCCTCAATACCTCACCCTCACTCACCCTCACCCTCACCCAACCTCAACCCCTCACCCTCAATACCTCACCCTCACCCTCACTCACCCTCAACCCCTCACCCTCACTCACCCTCAACCCCTCACCCACACCATCACTCACCCTCACTCACCCTCACTCACCCTCACTCGCCCTCACACGCCCTCACTCACCCTCACTCACCCTCACCCTCACTCACCCTCACCCTCACTCACCCTCACCCTCACTCACCCTCACTCACCCTCAACCTCACTCACCCTCACCCACCCTCAACCCCTCATCCTCACTCACCCTCACTCACCCTCAACCCCTCACCCTCACTCACCCTCAACCCCTCACCCTCACCCTCACTCACCCTCACTCACTCACACTCACCCTCACTCACCCTCACTCACCCTCACCCTCACTCACCCTCACTCACCCTCACCCTCACTCACCCTCAACCCCTCACCCTCACTCACCCTCAACCCCTCACCCTCACCCTCACTCACCCTCACTCACCCTCACTCACCCTCACTCACCCTCACTCACCCTCACTCACCCTCACCCTCACTCACCCTCACCCTCACTCACCCTCACTCAACCTCAACCTCACTCACCCTCACCCACCCTCAACCTCTCATCCTCACTCACCCTCACCTTCACTCACCCTCAACCCCTCACCCTCACTCACCCTCAACCCCTCACCCTCACTCACCCTCACCCTCACTCAACCTCAACCCCTCACCCTCAATACCTCACCCTCACTCACCCTCACCCTCACCCAACCTCAACCCCTCACCCTCAATACCTCACCCTCACTCACCCTCACCCACCCTCAACCCCTCACCCTCACTCACCCTCAACCCCTCACCCACACCATCACTCACCCTCACTCACCCTCACTCACCCTCACTCGCCCTCACACGCCCTCACTCACCCTCACTCACCCTCACCCTCACTCACCCTCACCCTCATTCACCCTCACCCTCACTCACCCTCACTCACCCTCAACCTCACTCACCCTCACCCACCCTCAACCCCTCATCCTCACTCACCCTCACCCTCACTCACCCTCAACCCCTCACCCTCACTCACCCTCACCCTCACTCACCCTCAACCCCTCACCCTCACTCACCCTCAACCCCTCACCCTCACTCACCCTCACCCTCACTCACCCTCAACCCCTCACCCTCAATCCCTCACCCTCAATCCCTCACCCTCAGTCACCCTCACCCTCACCCTCACTCACCCTCAACCCCTCACCCTCCCTCACCCTCAACCCCCTCACCCTCACTCACCCTCAACCCCTCACCCACACCATCACTCACCCTCACTCACCCTCACTCACCCTCACTCGCCCTCACTCGCCCTCACTCACCCTCACCCTCACTCACCCTCAACACCTCACCCTCACTCACCCTCAATGCCTCACCCTCACTCACCCTCAACACCTTACCCTCAACCCCTCACTCACCCTCACTCTAACTCACGCTCACTCACCCTCAACACCTCAACCTCACCCTCACTCACCCTCACTCACCCTCAACCCCTCACCCTCACTCACCCTCAACCCCTCACCCTCACTCACCCTCAACACCTCACCCTCACTCACCCTCAAACTCAACATACATACATACATACATACATACATACATACATACCCTCACTCACCCTCACTCACCCTCAACCACTCACCCTCACTCACCCTCAACCCCTCACCCTCACTCACCCTCACTCACCCTCAACACCTCACCCTCACCCTCACTCACCCTCACCCTCACTCACCCGCACTCACCCTCACCCTCACTCACCCTCACTCACCCTCACTCACCCTCACTCACCCTCACTCACCCTCACTCACCCTCACCCTCACTCACCCTCACCCTCACTCACCCTCACTCACCCTCACCCTCACTCACCCTCACCCTCACTCACCCTCACCCTCACTCACCCTCAACCCCTCACTCACCCTCACTCTCACTCATCCTCACTCACCCTCACCCACCCTCAACCCCTCACCCTCAACCCCTCACCCTCACTCACCCTCACTCACCCTCACCCACCCTCAACCCCTCACCCTAACTCACCCTCACTCACCCTCACTCACCCTCACTCACCCTCAACCCCTCACCCTCACTCACCCTCAACCCCTCACCCTCACTCACCCTCAACCCCTCACCCTCACCCTCACTCACCCTCACTCACACTCACCCTCACTCACCCTCACTCACCCTCACTCACCCTCACCCTCACTCACCCTCACCCTCACTCACCCTCACTCAACCTCAACCTCACTCACCCTCACCCACCCTAAACCTCTCATCCTCACTCACCCTCGCCCTCACTCACCCTCAACCCCTCACCCTCACTCACCCTCAACCCCTCACCCTCACCCTCACTCAACCTCAACCCCTCACCCTCAATACCTCACCCTCACTCACCCTCACCCTCACCCAACCTCACTCCCTCACCCTCAATACCTCACCCTCACTCACCCTCACCCTCACTCACCCTCAACCCCTCACCCTCACTCACCCTCAACCCCTCACCCACACCATCACTCACCCTCACTCACCCTCACTCACCCTCACTCGCCCTCACACGCCCTCACTCACCCTCACCCTCACTCACCCTCACCCTCACTCACCCTCACTCAACCTCAACCTCACTCACCCTCAACCTCACTCACCCTCACCCACCCTCAACCCCTCATCCTCACTCACCCTCACTCACCCTCAACCCCTCACCCTCACTCACCCTCAACCCCTCACCCTCACCCTCACTCACCCTCACCCTCACTCACCCTCAACCCCTCACCCTCAATACCTCACTCACCCTCACCCTCACCCAACCTCAACGCCTCACCCTCAATACCTCACCCTCACTCACCCTCACCCTCACTCACCCTCAACCCCTCACCCTCACTCACCCTCAACCCCTCACCCACACCATCACTCACCCTCACTCACCCTCACTCACCCTCACTCGCCCTCACACGCCCTCACTCACCCTCACTCACCCTCACCCTCACTCACCCTCACCCTCACTCACCCTCACTCAACCTCACTCACCCTCAACCTCACTCACCCTCACCCACCCTCAACCCCTCATCCTCACTCACCCTCACTCACCCTTAACCCCTCACCCTCACTCACCCTCAACCCCTCACCCTCACCCTCACTCACCCTCACCCTCACTCACCCTCAACCCCTCACCCTCAATCCCTCACCCTCAATCCCTCACCCTCAGTCACCCACCCTCAGTCACCCTCACCCTCACCCTCACCCTCACTCACCCTCAACCCCTCACCTTCACTCACCCTCAACCCCCTCACCCTCACTCACCCTCAACCCCTCACCCACACCATCACTCACCCTCACTCACCCTCACTCACCCTCACTCACCCTCACTCACCCTCACTCACCCTCACTGGCCCTCACTCACCCTCACTCACCCTCACTCACCCTCACCCTCACTCACCCTCAACACCTCACCCTCACTCACCCTCAATGCCTCACCCTCACTCACCCTCAACACCTCACCCTCAACCCCTCACTCACCCTCACTCTAACTCACCCTCACTCACCCTCAACACCTCACCCTCACCCTCACTCACCCTCACCCACCCTCAACCCCTCACCCTAACTCACCCTCACCCTCACTCACCCTCAACCCCTCACCCTCACTCACCCACAACCCCTCACCCTCACTCACCCTCAACCCCTCATCCTCACCCTCACTCACCCTCACTCACACTCACCCTCACTCGCCCTCACTCACCCTCACCCTCACCCTCACTCACTCACCCTCACTCACCCTCACCCTCAACCTCACTCACCCTCAACCTCACTCACCCTCACCCACCCTCAACCCCTCATCCTCACTCACCCTCACCCTCACTCACCCTCAACCCCTCACCCTCACTCACCCTCAACCCCTCACCCTCAACCCCTCACCCTCACTCACCCTCAACCCCTCATCCTCACCCACCCTCAACCCCTCATCCTCACCCTCACTCACCCTCACTCACATTCACCCTCACCCTCACTCACCCTCACTCACCCTCACTCACCCTCACTCACATTCACCCTCACCCTCACTCACCCTCACTCACCCTCACCCTCACCCTCACTCACCCTCACCCTCACTCACCCTCACCCTCACTCACCCTCACCCACCCTCAACCCCTCATCCTCACTCACCCTCTCATCCTCACTCACCCTCATCCTCACTCACCCTCAACCCCTCACCCTCACTCACCCTCAACACCTCACCCTCACTCACCCTCACCCTCACTCACCCTCAACCCCTCACCCTCAATCCCTCACCCTCACTCACCCTCACTCACCCTCAACCCCTCACCCTCACTCACCCCTTCACCCTCACCATCACTCACCCTCACTCACCCTCACTCACCCTCACTCACCCTCACCCTCTCTCACCCTCAACACCTCACCCTCAACACCTCACCCTCAACCCCTCACCCTCACTCACCCTCAACCCCTCACCCTCAACCCCTCACTCACCCTCACTCTCACTCACCCTCACTCACCCTCAACCCCTCACCCCCACTCACCCTCAACCCCTCACCCTCACCCTCACTCACCCTCACTCACCCTCACTCACCCTCACTCACCCTCACCCTCACTCACCCTCACCCTCACTCACCCTCACTCACCCTCACTCACCCTCAACCTCACTCACCCTCACCCACCCTCACCCTCACTCACCCTCAACCTCACTCACCCTCACCCACCCTCAACCCCTCACCCACCCTCAACCCCTCATCCTCACTCACCCTCACCCTCACTCACCCTCAACCCCTCACCCTCACTCACCCTCAACCCCTCACCCTCACTCACCCTCACCCTCACTCAACCTCAACCCCTCACCCTCAATACCTCACCCTCACTCACCCTCACCCAACCTCAACCCCTCACCCTCAATACCTCACCCTCACTCACCCTCACCCTCACTCACCCTCACTCACCCTCAACCCCTCACCCACACCATCACTCACCCTCACTCACCATCACTCACCCTCACTCACCCTCACTCGCCCTCACACGCCCTCACTCACTCACCCTCACTCACCCTCACCCTCACTCACCCTCACCCTCACTCACCCTCACCCTCACTCACCCTCACCCTCACTCACCCTCACCCTCACTCACCCTCACTCACCCTCAACCTCACTCACCCTCACCCACCCTCAACCCCTCATCCTCACTCACCCTCACCCTCACTCACCCTCAACCCCTCACCCTCACTCACCCTCAACCCCTCACCCTCACCCTCACTCACCCTCACCCTCACTCACCCTCAACCCCTCACCCTCAATCCCTCACCCTCAATCCCTCACCCTCAATCCCTCACCCTCAGTCACCCTCACCCTCACTCACCCTCAACCCCTCACCCTCACTCACCCTCAACCCCCTCACCCTCACTCACCCTCACCCCCTCACCCACACCCTCACTCCCCCTCACTCACCCTCACTCACCCTCACTCGCCCTCACTCACCCTCACTCGCCCTCACCCACCCTCAGTCACCCTCACCCTCACCCTCACTCACCCTCAACCCCTCACCTTCACTCACCCTCAACCCCCTCACCCTCACTCACCCTCAACCCCTCACCCACACCATCACTCACCCTCACTCACCCTCACTCACCCTCACTCACCCTCACTGGCCCTCACTCACCCTCACTCACCCTCACTCACCCTCACCCTCACTCACCCTCAACACCTCACCCTCACTCACCCTCAATGCCTCACCCTCACTCACCCTCAACACCTCACCCTCAACCCCTCACTCACCCTCACTCTAACTCACCCTCACTCACCCTCAACACCTCACCCTCACCCTCACTCACCCTCACCCACCCTCAACCCCTCACCCTAACTCACCCTCACCCTCACTCACCCTCAACCCCTCACCCTCACTCACCCACAACCCCTCACCCTCACTCACCCTCAACCCCTCATCCTCACCCTCACTCACCCTCACTCACACTCACCCTCACTCGCCCTCACTCACCCTCACCCTCACCCTCACTCACTCACCCTCACCCTCACTCACCCTCACCCTCAACCTCACTCACCCTCAACCTCACTCACCCTCACCCACCCTCAACCCCTCATCCTCACTCACCCTCACCCTCACTCACCCTCAACCCCTCACCCTCACTCACCCTCAACCCCTCACCCTCAACCCCTCACCCTCACTCACCCTCAACCCCTCATCCTCACCCACCCTCAACCCCTCATCCTCACCCTCACTCACCCTCACTCACATTCACCCTCACCCTCACTCACCCTCACTCACCCCTCACCCTCACTCACATTCACCCTCACCCTCACTCACCCTCACTCACCCTCACCCTCACCCTCACTCACCCTCACACCTCACTCACCCTCACCCTCACTCACCCTCACCCACCCTCAACCCCTCATCCTCACTCACCCTCTCATCCTCACTCACCCTCATCCTCACTCACCCTCAACCCCTCACCCTCACTCACCCTCAACACCTCACCCCACTCACCCTCACCCTCACTCACCCTCAACCCCTCACCCTCAATCCCTCACCCTCACTCACCCTCACTCACCCTCAACCCCTCACCCTCACTCACCCCCTCACCCTCACCATCACTCACCCTCACTCACCCTCACTCACCCTCACTCACCCTCACCCTCTCTCACCCTCAACACCTCACCCTCAACACCTCACCCTCAACCCCTCACCCTCACTCACCCTCAACCCCTCACCCTCAACCCCTCACTCACCCTCACTCTCACTCACCCTCACTCACCCTCAACCCCTCACCCCCACTCACCCTCAACCCCTCACCCTCACCCTCACTCACCCTCACTCACCCTCACTCACCCTCACTCACCCTCACCCTCACTCACCCTCACCCTCACTCACCCTCACTCACCCTCACTCACCCTCAACCTCACTCACCCTCACCCACCCTCACCCTCACTCACCCTCAACCTCACTCACCCTCACCCACCCTCAACCCCTCACCCACCCTCAACCCCTCATCCTCACTCACCCTCACCCTCACTCACCCTCAACCCCTCACCCTCACTCACCCTCAACCCCTCACCCTCACTCACCCTCACCCTCACTCAACCTCAACCCCTCACCCTCAATACCTCACCCTCACTCACCCTCACCCAACCTCAACCCCTCACCCTCAATACCTCACCCTCACTCACCCTCACCCTCACTCACCCTCACTCACCCTCAACCCCTCACCCACACCATCACTCACCCTCACTCACCATCACTCACCCTCACTCACCCTCACTCGCCCTCACACCTCCCCTCACTCACTCACCCTCACTCACCCTCACTCACCCTCACCCTCACTCACCCTCACCCTCACTCACCCTCACCCTCACTCACCCTCACCCTCACTCACCCTCACTCACCCTCAACCTCACTCACCCTCACCCACCCTCAAACCCCTCATCCTCACTCACCCTCACCCTCACTCACCCTCAACCCCTCACCCTCACTCACCCTCAACCCCTCACCCTCACCCTCACTCACCCTCACCCTCACTCACCCTCAACCCCTCACCCTCAATCCCTCACCCTCAATCCCTCACCCTCAGTCACCCTCACCCTCACTCACCCTCAACCCCTCACCCTCACTCACCCTCAACCCCCTCACCCTCACTCACCCTCACCCCCTCACCCACACCCTCACTCCCCCTCACTCACCCTCACTCACCCTCACTCGCCCTCACTCACCCTCACTCGCCCTCACTCACCCTCACTCACCCTCACTCACCCTCACCCTCACTCACCCTCAACACCTCACCCTCACTCACCCTCAATGCCTCACCCTCACTCACCCTCAACACCTCACCCTCACTCACCCTCAACACCTCACCCTCAACCCCTCACTCACCCTCACTCTAACTCACCCTCACTCACCCTCAACACCTCACCCTCACCCTCACTCACCCTCACCCACCCTCAACCCCTCACCCTAACTCACCCTCACCCTCACTCACCCTCAACCCCTCACCCTCACTCCCCCTCACCCTCACTCACCCTCAACCCCTCATCCTCACCCTCACTCACCCTCACTTACACTCACCCTCACTCACTCTCACTCACCCTCACCCTCACCCTCACTCACCCTCACCCTCACTCACCCTCACTCACCCTCAACCTCACTCACCCTCACCTCACTCACCCTCACCCACCCTCAACCCCTCATCCTCACTCACCCTCACTCACCCTCAACCCCTCACCCTCACTCACCCTCACTCACCCTCAACCCCTCACCCTCACTCACCCTCACCCTCACTCACCCTCAACCCCTCATCCTCACCCTCACTCACCCTCACTCACATTCACCCTCACTCACCCTCACTCACCCTCACCCTCACCCTCACTCACCCTCACTCACATTCACCCTCACCCTCACTCACATTCACCCTCACCCTCACTCACCCTCACCCTCACTCACCCTCACTCACCCTCACCCTCACTCACCTCACCCTCACTCACCCTCACTCACCCTCACCCACCCCTCAACCCCTCATCCTCATTCACCCTCATCCTCACTCACCCTCAACCCCTCACCCTCACTCACCCTCACTCACCCTCAACACCTCACCCTCACTCACCCTCACTCACCCTCAACCCCTCACCCTCAATCCCTCACCCTCACTCACCCTCAACCCCTCACCCTCACTCACCCTCAACCCCTCACCCTCACTCACCCTCAACCCCTCACCCTCACTCACCCTCACTCACCCTCACTCACCCTCACTCACCCTCACTCACCCTCACCCTCTCTCACCCTCAACACCTCACCCTCAACACCTCACCCTCAACCCCTCACCCTCACTCACCCTCAACCCCTCACCCTCAACCCCTCACTCACCCTCACTCTCACTCACCCTCACTCACCCTCAACCCCTCAGCCTCACCCTCACCCTCCCTCAACACCTCACCCTCACTCACCCTCACTCACTCTCAACCCCTCACCCTCACTCACCCTCACCCTCACTCACCCTCAACACCTCACCCTCACTCACCCTCAACCCCTCACCCTCCCTCACCCTCAACCCCTCACCCTCCCTCACCCTCAACCCCTCACCCTCGACCCCTCCCCCTCAACCCCTCACCCTCACTCAGCCTCACTCACCCTCAACACCTCACCCTCACTCACCCTCAACACCTCACCCTCACTCACCCTCAACACCTCACCCTCAACCCCTCACCCTCACAACACATATTGTGTTACAATATGTGTCACATTTGCAAAAGATAAAACTATTGGCATTGTAAATAACAAAGCTATTAATTCGCTATTTTCAAAACAAGCACATAAATAAAAAATGTGTCCTTTACAATACCAATAGCTCAAACTTTCCTAATGCAAGACCTATTGCATTGCTGTGCTTCTCTCCCCTGCTGCACTCTCCTGCTCTCTAGAGATGTGGCCTAACGACAAGAGCTGCCATCTAAGTCACGTAAATACAAAATATGTTGCATTCCAAATGCTATAGGTGTCACATTCGCAAAAGTTATAACTATTGGCATTGTAAATGACAAAGCCATCAATTTAGCAATTTTAAAAACCAACAAATAAATAACATATGTCATTTACAATACCAATAACTCCAACTTTTCTAATGCGAGACCTATTGCATTTCCAATGCTTGTTATGTCAATTGGTTTTGTGTTTTATTTTTTCCGCCTGATTGATGGTCACTACGTTAAAGAAAGAACAGGAATTCGGTACCTTAATGGAACATTGGCCCCTCTTTCCTCTTCACATTCTGCGCACAGACTGAAACGAAACTTAAATACAGTTAACATTACTGCTTGGCCTGTCCTTGAAGGGATTGTGTGGGATGCGGTTAGGTTTCAGATACATGGGCCTACTGAAGTGATTAATGTTCCAAATGTGCTTAGAGTAAACATGGGAGATGTGATTAAACAAAATGTACGTTCTGATGATTGGGATATTCAGGCCGTAGAAGCATTATTCTCGGATTTGAAGTATTATGCTGCCTTCGATGCTGAGGATCTGTATACAGATTCTATTAATTATGGTGATTTGTTTTGTTTTCAACACTATGGTAATCATTTTTTACATAAGACAAATTCCAGGAGGGTTGCTGTAAATTATACACAATGGGAACATTGCCCTGCTCCATTCAGTGGCAGTTCCAATACATTTCTGAAAAAATATACATATTTTACAGACTTTGATCAGTCTAATCCCGAGTCATTTTATTTTAAAATGACACAAAAGCCCATTTCCAAAGTTAGACTTACCGATACAAAATTGCTGTATTCGAAGTCCTTTTTAGACAGGTTGGCTGTAGATGGCTACGAGTTCTGGAAAGGAACAATTGACCTTAAATCGGTTTGGGGTACCAAAGATTGGCAGGTACAAGGCACTGAGGCTTTGCACCGTGCATGTCTCATCCCGAATCACATGTTGTATTTAAATTCGACCATTTTCCAGACAACATGCTTTGGATTGGCTACTTCTAAAAAATTAAATACACCGACCATCCCAGATTTAAATGAATATACAGGTTGGGGTAATTTCACTGGTTCCTCCATTCAAGAGTTGCAAACTCTTTTACGCAATTCGTCCTTTAACATTTCCAGTTTGGATTCCAAGGGTTGGCTGGTATGGCAAAAGAGTGCTGATTCTTGCCAGCGCCGTTTTATGGGTTTGGCTGAGGGGTTCACAAAACTCAGGCCCGATCCACGTTTTGAAGAAGACTATACTGTCACGACTTATTCTGTGGGGAAGCTGTGTCAAAATTGGTTACAGCATTCCACTTTAGCTGCAGTTAAACTACATCTGTCTCAATTACATGATAATGTTGATTTGAACGATTTTATAAAAGGCCCGGCTAAAGGTAGATCTAAACGATGGCTGTATGCGATTTACAATGAAATTTGGAAAGTTAACCAGGTTGAGGCTGCTAAACGCCTAAGGGCTATTGATCAAGCTAATTTAGAAAAAGTGCTTGCAGTGGTTGATAACAGCATTAACACGCTTTCTTCCCGAATTTACACGTTGAATAATATTGTGTCTTCTGTTGTCGACATTGTACATGATGAAGTATCTGTGTTATATCATGGTCAAAATCAATTGCGTTCTGTGATGCAGTTTGCGTGGACACTACAGACTCTTAAGTCTGGTCGAGTGCCATGGACTTTTTTGAACGTATCATCATTATTTGCCCCGTTTAATTTGACTGAAAAACAGCGCATGTTGTCAATGAGAGATGCAACATTTTCTATGTTACATATTGAAAAATTAGAATCCCTGCCATTTTCGGTGGCTGAAGTGACTGCAGCAACATGGCTTATTCATGGTGTTATAACATTACCTTTTGCTTTGTATAAATTTACAAATTGTATGAAATATATAGCCATTGGGCGATATGAACCATTAGGCAGCGCTTTCCTCCATGAGACATGGTCCTTACCATACACTTACAGATGCCTTAAGGAGGGGAATGAAGTGAATCTGAATGGTGAAGAATGTACACAGTCGCCTGACCGCTCACTTATTTGCAGACACATCCAGTTGCATGGTTCTTGTAATCAGGACAAACCTAATTTGGCCTGTGTTTTGAAAGGGACACCAGTTCCTGCAATAGTTCCCACGTTCACGTTGTTGTCCAACGGTAGCTATTTACTTTTGAATAACGAGTTTTGTTGTGGGTTAGAGGCTGGTATCGCATATGTGGTTACCGTGTCTGAAAGGGTCGTTTGCTGCAAGAATGTGTTGTATCCACCCACGCATGGGAATTCAAGAAGTTTTAATTTGGCCAAGAATACCAACCTTGAGAGCTGTGTTCAATGGTTTAGGCCGTATAAGAGCCCTTTTGTCTCAAAAACAGGTGGCCCTGAGCTCTGCCCGTGAAACTTATGTCCTTCACATAGCAAACACACGCACAGAAGTACAAGCGCTTTTAAGTACTGATTTGCCGTTTCATTTTTGCGAGCTGGTTCATCAAATCTTCAATGCCTCCTCCACATCCAGCCTCGCTCATTTTTTTAAGATGGTTAGTAGTGGTCTCATGACTACATTTGAAAAAGTATTTGGTATTATCCCTGCGTTCTTTCATTCTATATTCGCTAGTCTGTTTGGCGGATTTCCTGTTTTGCTGGCTTTGGCTGCAGGCGTTCTGGTGATATTTTATTTTATAAAACATGGATGCCCATCCTGCGCAAGGAAACGCACAGCCCCTACTGATGCAGTTTCGCAACCGGATGCTTGATTATTATGGATCCCTGCCGCTTGCGACCTTAAGCACGGCTTTTGGATTATCCTTCAGATTTTCCTATTTCACCTGTGTCCAGCCTGTGTTTCATTGCCTGAGCTGTGATTTCGACTGGGCCATTGATTTGTGTCTCTGTTTACCGACTTCTCCTGACGTCAACTTTGATCAGCTGATGTCCCCCGTAGTGGCTCATGAGTTGGTCTGTTCTGGCGAAAGGGTTATGGCTGTGGCAGCGATGCATGGACTAATGGGTCAGTGGGACATATTCGCAGCGGCGCATGACTTTCTGGCACAGAGCGTTCTCGAGAACCCACTGAGTTGTCCTCTGATGTTGCTAGAGGATTCGGTGTTGGAAGAGCACGTATGTTCTTTCCCATTGCTTAATTGAATGGCTGAACTGTTTTCGGATGATGACAGTGATTTCATGTTGGAGGCTGTTGCTACCTATTTTGCATATTCATTCAACGAGGAATGACTCTGAATACTTCCATCATTATGGCACGTGACTTTTTAGTAATTCTGAATGGTGCCAATTTTAATACGAACATCCGGATTTTTTCATATGTTCTAGGCCTATTAATTATAGTTAGGCCTCAAGTTCGACTTTTTATATTTTATGTGGCCACTATAGGCATTCATACATATTTTTTGTATTTTTAAATTTTACATACATTACATACATTTAGCTTGGCTCAATATCATTGAACTCTGCTTTCAGGTCTTGCATCTCATAGAGTATTGGCTTTTATATTTATGTTTTGACCGTCCTCGGATCATTGGGGGGGTGTCATATGGTTATTAAGTTTCCATAGATTGTGTTAAGTTAGCATGTGCTTATTAAATGTTTAAACGCCATATTTTCTTTCTGCTTCGGTTTGCACACGACACCTAGTTGTTATTACAGCTTTTAACCTAGACGAAAGTTGTGATTTATTTGAGAAGAATATATTATTGTACTGGTATCAGTTGTGCCTGGAACACTTGGTACAACTGTCTGCACACTGAGAACTGCACACTCTAACACAAGGTTGCAGCAGGCCTGATCCTCGCACTACGTTAGTCATAACACAAATAATGTTTGTGCCAACTTTTGGCTTCACGTGAGTTCAAGATACAGTTACAGGGAATGAGAAAACACACTTGATGCTGGACATGCTGAGAGCTGGTAGCTGTTGATGTGATCTCCTCCTACTGAGACTTTGAGGTATGGGTCCGCCCAGCTAAGAGCCCAGATGAGACCTTCTTAGATATAAAATAATATGCTAATTAGGGTGCGTGAAATATAGGTGATACAGAATTCTAGAGATTTTTGCATCATAATATGTTATCACAGTTTGCTTACTATGGATTAGTGACTATGCTGCTGACTCTGATTTTTATAATATGTATGTTGATATTATACAAGATACTGCGTTTGAGAATGTTGCATTGAAAAATAAACATTTCAAACTTGCACGTGTTTTCATTGCCTCCCAGTTTTGGTTTGGAATGATAATATAACGAAAGAGTGTTCATGTGTTCCACGATACCTGAGGTATTCTAAGTTCATGTTCTGGATTGTCTAAGACATCGGGAAGTATTCACTGCCGATGAGATACTGTAGCTAGCTTGGTAAGGGGATTTCTGAAACATAGGTGAGTTGTGGGTCACCCTGGCTCACCCAGGTTCTAGGTCTCTGTGCACAGTTCTGTGAGAGAACGGAAACCCTGCGACACCTTTATTCTCTTGTGACAGAGAGTGTCTGTGCTCAGTCCAAACCAGTCCTGTCCTCATTGGCCCAGCTTCCTGGCAGGAGGTGGAGACAGCATTGTCCAAGGCAGACCAAACCTATTCAGGTGCAAGGAGATCTCCTACCACTACTCTTAATGCAGCCAAGGTGTATTCAGCCCAGCCCTGACTCATCCAGGAAAGGCAAGAGCCCCCCTCCCAAGTGACTATCTGAAGCGAATGCTCATCCCCAGCTCCTGTAACTCCAAAGTCAGACAGTCAATCTACAACCCAGCAGAGGCACATGGGATGGCTAAGCAAGAAAACACCCACGTTCTAGAAGTGGTATTTCAAACACACAATATAGCATTAGCAACCATCTTTACTAAAAGATGCATTTTTATATTCTGAGTTCAGACATACTAAACTCCACCTTTCTACCTCGTCCCAATGGGAAGATATAAGATGTTATAAATAAACTCCCATTCTATCCTATGGGACAGATAACCTTTTCATAGTGAAACATTAAATACACTGTATTCCACTATAAGGACATGTCACACACACACACCAGTACATGTCCTACCTTAAACATACACTGCACCGAATATATGATGTTGCAACGCAAACAATTACAATGCATGCCTTTACAATACGGTTTTTACATTGAAACAACCATTACAACGCATGATTTTACAACTCATGCCATTACAATGCATTTTTAGAAACTATCATTACAACGCATACCATTACAACGCATAATACTTTTAGGGCAACAGTGGGGTCAGTGTTGGATAGTGTAGGGATACAAATTACTATTCCCACTCCAATGAGTGCCACAGTAGGATAAGTGTTGGCTAGCATAGGGGTAAAAATAATACCCCCATGTACCCTAAAACCCATACCCACCCTACAAAAAAACCCACAATACTTACCTTATAATGCGTTGTACAGGCATGGATTTTAATTGTATGCGTTGTAATGGCATGCTTTGTAGTGACATGCGTTTCTAATGGCATGCGTTGTAATGGCATGCGATGTAAAGATAGCTGTGTTGTAACAGCTTTGTTGTAATTCTACTGTGTTGTAATGACTGCGTTATAATGGTTGTTTCCCACTGTACCCTGCCCACCGGGGTACCTTAGGCCTACCTTAGGGGCGACTCACATGTAATAAAAATGAAGGTTAGGGCCTGGCAATTGGGCACATTAGCCAGGTTGACATGGAAGTAGAGATTGCGTGCAGACACTGCAGTGGCAGGTCTGAGAACCCTTTGAACAGATGCTTGTGTGGGTGGCACAATCAGTGCTGCAGGCCCACTAGCAGGGTTTGATTTACAGACCCTGGGCACAAACAGTGCACTGTACTAGGTACTTACTAGTAAACTAAATAAACCAATCATGGAAACACCAATCCATAAACACAGTTTACAGGGAGAGCATATGCACTTTAGCACTGATCAGCACTAAAGTGGTAAAGTGCCCAGAGGCATACAACCAACTTAAACAAGAGGCCAAAACTCGAAGGCCCTGCGGAGCAGGAGGCCCATCACTTCAAGGGAACCCTTCAGGCGGGTCCAATTCAGCCCAAAGCCAATTAATTTCTGGGAGGTATGGGAAACCTCAGGGGCTCCTCCTCACGTCTTACGGGGGTGGGGGGCATCAGTTTGCGTTGCGCCAATGCACGAGATCTTACAATGCTATGCAAGCCACTTATTCCCAACTCTCTTGTTCCCAGACTGTCATGGCGCAAGTTCTCGGGTCTGAAATTGTTTATTTTTCCACTGTCATTTCTCTGAGTATCTATTTTCTGTTGATGTCTCATGCACGTCTTCATCTACGAATGTAAAACACTCGGATGATCTTTTGCGTGTGTACCTACTAAGATAAAATGTGTTCATGTTTACATTGTAGATCACTCAGATGTCATTTGTAAGGGTAATAAAGCATTGTATCAAAAATGAAATCAATACTTTCTTGAAAGTGTTCAAGTTTTGCACAAAAAAACTGCTTGTACTCTGTAGCATTTACATCAAGTCTCAATAGGGGTCACAATTTCACCCTCACCACAGTGTGAAGACGTTGGAAAAATGCATATGGGCCCCTTTGATTTCTAGCACCAATGAAGAGCTGACCGTAAATTGTCTTTGCTTGTGGCTGTCGCTTGCACTTACCAGCTGTTACCAGCTGTTGGCAACTGTGAGAATAAAATATTATAATAAGTGATTTACTGTTCTTTTTTATAATCGTTGTTTTCCAGCACAAGCTAGCAGTCCTTGCATGATTCGCTGTAAGAAAAGAGAACTCCCAGCGCTTTAAGTGGGCCGGGTTCCTCCGGGGTCTCTATTGGGCCCTATTTTCATGTCCTTAAATGTAATGGTAAAACACTGATTGATTTCTGAATCATGAATAGTATAAACGTTAAGGTAACCAATGTCAGCAATGTAATTCCGGTGCACATTTCACATGATTCTTTTAATCTTGCATTCCCTAAGAATGTAATTATTTTTCCAGTATGTTGCATTTCCTTATTTGTTTCCGTGTAGCATATTACTCTTGTACACTGCATACTTTCAACTGAATCTCCTCTAGATGTGTATAAGGTCCATGATTGAGTGTTCTGGGGTTTAGGCTGAAGGCAGTGCAAGTATCTCACTGTGCCTCTTAATGGGTCAAAAAGGTGCTCAGAATGCAATGTCATCAATAGTTGGCCTCTCTGCAGAGTGCACAGAGCAAAGGCCACGTGTTCCAGTTGCAATTGTGATTCTGTGTAAATGTGGGTGAAGAAGGTACATAGCTGTCAAGAGGAAAGTAAAACAAAATGCAATGCGTGCAGGTGAGTGGGTGTATTGTGTATTCAGGGGTGGTGAAGTGGGGGTGTGAAGATGTGCATTCAGGAGACAATGAAAAGAGGGTGCTGAAGATGAGGGTGAGTGAGGGTGAGTGAGGGTGAGGGTGAATGTGAGTGAGGGTGAGTGAGGGTGAGTGAGGGTGAGTGAGGGTGAGGGTGAATGTGAGTGAGGGTGAGTGAGGGTGAGGATGAGGGGTTGAGGGTGGGTGAGGATGAGGGGTTGAGGGTGAGTGAGGGTGAGGGGTTGAGGGTGAGGGGTTGAGGGTGAGTGAGGGTGAGGGGTTGAGGGTGAGTGAGGGTGAGGGTGAGTGAGGATGAGGGGTTGAGGGTGGGTGAGGGTGAGTGAGGTTGAGGGTGAAAAAAGATGAGGTGTATGATATGCAGACCACTACCATTCTCACAGATCTGAATCATCTTTAATTCACAGTCTCTCACAATTTCAGAATTTAAACATTTTGAATCTTAATTATTTACAACAAAACCATTGCTGTTACTCATTTTTCTTAAACAGCTAACAATCATTGTTAAAGCCAATATTCCTGGCTGATTTTATGTGTATTTCATGTGCTAAGTTAGATGTCTGGACACACTAACAGAAAGCTCAGAGACATTCTAAAATGCAGGTTGGGCGGCCCACTATGGAAATCACAGAAGTTTAGTTTGTATTTATGACATAGACAGCGCCCCTTTTAGAGATTCCCCACGCACAATTATTTCATCCCATTTAAAGCCCTGAGGACTCCAACATACAATGCAAATGTATATATAGAATGCTGTATGTATCCATGTATGTATGTTTGCAAGGGCACCTCTAGACAGCAAACCTAGCTGCAACGCAACATAGCACTGTAGACAAATGTTGGATACAGGAGGGGAGTCACAAGTACAGGTCTCTTCAATGGCGGCTTGGGCTCAGCTGATGGTTATTAGAGTTGTTTCTTGAGATGCATCTTCAGATGCTTACAGAAGAGCAGGGCAGGGTGTTTTTTTAGGCCTGAGCGGTTATTGAGGTGAATATGTCAGATGCAATGTAGAATAAAGCTGGATGTATGCTCTGATTTGAACTTTATTGTGTGCAGTCTGGTGGCAATGTCGTTGCTGCTGCAGGTGTGACCCAGACCTCCTGAGATTGCGATCTTGCTTGCCAGGTACAAAGAAGTGTTTGACTTCCCTTTCTTCGAGGGCATGCTGAAGAGTTTGAAGATGCTGTAAGATGGAAGAGGGAGCCAGTTGCATTTTTAGAGTGTGGGCTGATACTAGCAAATCTCTTCAGTCCTTTGATCAGACAGTCCACAATTTGGAAGAAGTTCTTCAAGGGGAGTCCGAAAGACCTCTGGGATGCCTGCTGGCAAGGCACAGCTTCCTTCAACTACATTGACTTGGAAAGTAGGTCTGAAGTCTGCATCAGGAAGAAAAACCTTTATTCCGCAGAGCGCGGGTGCATTGCTACCAGGCGGTCTGTGTCTTCCTTGCTTGTATGTTATGAAGCTGTGGCTCACATCATTCTGCAATCTCTGGCATTCAGTGCTCTTGTGGGTTGAGGGGTGAAGTTTTTAAGTGTCTGTTTATTTCAACAAGGTAAATATGAGCCTGCAGTATTGAAACAGAGTTGTATGCATGACAGGCACTAGGCAAAGTTTAGGCAGTACAGCAACAATGTGGTACTAAGTTGTGAACAATAGGGCCAAGAATAACAAATGAATGCTAAACGATGTATGTACAGCAACATACAAGACGAGATTGCCTCAGCCATATTGATATTAAAATTGGGTAATATTGGTTCCAAGTCAAATAACTTTTTACTCCGGGTCACAAATGTGGAAAATTACTTTTCCAGCAAAGCCAATGATTGCATGTTGTTAATCCGACTCTCAATCGATAACTTAGAAGGTGATTAAGTAGAGTACAAGAACTAGGATTCAGATCCACTTGGACTTCATCGAATATCATCACTGAAAACCAATCTTTCACTTTTATCCTTGTCGCTGTTGTTGGAGAAGAAACTCTATCTTCGGGGCTAGAGCATCAGGTAGTTCTTATGCGTACAAGTGTTCACTGTGGAGAGGCTGTAGTTCACATGGTCAATGTAATTTCTTGATGAGAATTTCAATTCCAGCTGAGAATCATCCAACATCTGATGAATCATGACATGCTTGTCTGCCTTAAGCTTTCCGTGGGATTCTGTGAAAAGAACGAAGAACACCGAAGATACACTCCGTCACTGAGGAGCTCATTTGAACCTGCTGGACCCTATGGATGATGAGAAAGAAGCACTACAGGAGAATGATGCTGAAGCTAACACTTAAGGAAACTATGATAAGTATGGCTTGATGATTGGCTGCATCAAAGGCGACTGTGAAAAGAAGTGCAGGACAAGTAGAATGGAGTAACAATTATTGTGGAACGGACATTTGTTGTCTGTACTGTAGTGCACTCTGGCCTGAATCCAGATTAATAGTTGTGGTGAATTATTATTGATTTGTATGTACATTTGGTTGGCAACTTTCGTGTTGATCACTTTGGGCCTGGGCTGTAGGTGGGTGGTGGGTTGGTAGTACATAAGACCTTAGCAGTCTATGTTCAGCTTCTTTGGAATTTCTTGGATCTGTTCAATATGGGGGGGGGCGTTGGAAAATACAATTTTGAGGACAGTGTTGAGCATTCTGAGCAGTTATGTTATGTTATGTTAACAAAAGCTTATAAAGCGCATGGTCACCAAAGGTTTCATGGCGCTAATCCTGTGAAGTATCATCATACGGTGGTATATACTAGAGAGAATCAATCCAAAAGAAGGCAAGTCTTGTGAAACCATCAGAAAATTAAGAGAGGTCTTTTGGATTTTTGTCCTAGGGACCTCAGCTACGGGTTTGAATTCAGAAATACAGTGGGAACAGGCAATTAAGTGAACATCAACCGGTACTGCTCACTTGATTGAATTAGCATTACCTTGGTATTAGATATTTAAGTAAATGACAAGAGTTACTTACATAGGTATATCTAGTTTGCATTGCGGATATAGGTGATTTAATCCTGGTACCTTTTTTGTGATATACATTTCTTTATTGGGGTTGATTTTATCTCTCTGGGTTATGTAAGGATCTATGTGTCTGGAGGGTGCAAATGAGCAATTGTTCTATTCGAGGGGGAGGGGAAAATGTTTTTGATTGTCTAGCCTCTTTTTTGCTCATTGCCATTTATATGTTATCTGATCAGCAATGTTGCGCCCTTTCTGGATGCCCTTTATTGTATTAAAATATATCCGTTATAAAATACAGGAAGGGATAGCTATGTGGCCCTTTATCAAATGTGATTAAGTTACGTACTAAATACTTTACAGTGTTGTTGGTCCTCTTTATTATGAAGGGCGCTTTATTATGTCTTAAGTGTTTCGTTGTTACACAACGATCGGATTGCCCGCACTATCATGGTTCCGAGTTTAGGAATACACGGATAGGACGACAGCGCTACTTATTATGTCACCCTTGGCTAAGCATATTACAATCAAAAGATTAGGTGAGCGCTCAATATGGGCGAATCAGCAACCAGGATACATACTATCCCGATGTACCATAGAGTCCATGAGAGTCTACACAATGTAACGGTGGGCAACACGTGAATATGGGCGGGGCACGCCTCGGCCTTCAATTATATCACACTATTTAAAGTGCAGCGCGTCTTTGTGGAAGCAGTTATCTTTCCGGATAGGGATCAACCGAATAGATGCATGATTTGAATTACTAGAGGTAAGACTGGGGCCCTAGAACCGTAATCAACTGTTATAATTCAGTTTACATGTAGCCTTATTTACGGCTGCTTTCATGAACTTAACCTGGGTAACTCCCTGAGTGTTATGTTCTACATTTGTTTTATCGTTATCGTATTGCGGTCCAGGTAAGCTGTGAGACATTCTGGTCGGAGAGAATCCCTACCGAGGTTTCTGCGTAGAAGTCAGATTAATATAGGTAAGAATGTAGTTTCTTATTGAACGTACACAGATCCATTAGATACTACTTAGGGCTCTCTCCTTTTTCTATGCTAGATACTCAATCAGGTTTTCTTGTCTCTGTTTTGTTTCTTAACTCCTGTTAGACTCGTTAATGAGTTGCAGCCTTGAGAAACATGCAAGTCATTAGTGCGGCGGTCGTCCTGAATCTCTTTTTTATCAATCGATTCTGAATACATGGAAGGACTTTCCTTTCTGTAAGATAGTTGTAGTCCAGCCGATCAAACTCTTTGATGGGACCCCCCTTTGGATCATATCTCTCATGTATCTTGTGCCCTTTCTCCACTTCTCCCCTCTTTAGATCAAGCAGATTGGTACTGTCCCTCATTTGGAATAATATGCAGAATACAGACGTCTATGCCGATTGCTTTTACCTATAATCTTGTTCTAATGTCCACATAGAAAACATATGGCAGATTTAACAAATAGGAAGAAGGTTAATATATCTATAGTTTATAATGGTGAGAGACGTTTTGAGATGCATAACATAGTATGCTATGAGCAACAATGTGTATATTTATGTCCATTTAGGTGATAATTGAAATTTGACGAATCACCGAAGTATCACTCGTTATCCCTTTGGGTTTGCAAGTGATTTAATTACAATCAGTAGTAGATATGAATAGGTATGTAGTTGTTATTTCTGTATTTCTATCTTTTCTAACACAAGATACAGGTGACCTAGGAATGGACATATAGGAGGGTGCTAATCAATTAGTTATGCGGTCATCATTACTCCTACTGTATTGTCAACAGCGAACCTCAGACATATTGGCCTCTTAACTAAGGGTCGAGTTCCATCCGAGTAACAGAATTGACATGTTTGGATTGAAACCTATAGGGTGGTGGTCCTGATATGCATTGGGTGTCGTGAGAACTCCTACTAGGACAATACAAAATATATAAAACGCCCCCCTTTGATATAATAGGTAGCAAAGTAGCCTAGCGTGAGTTAAGGCCTGAATCAGATGTTGGCCAAAGAAGAAATATAGATGAATGGCACCTTGTGATTTTCTTCTTGGGATTTTATTTTTGTGAATGTATGAGTACATATTAATACTTGCAATGTGTCTGAGAACTCTCTTTTTTGTCAGGTATGCAGATCTCATTGTGTTTTATCTAGGATTTCCGATCGTCAATTAAGGCGACGTGTTTGAATTTTATGTATATAGCACAATTATTTTTGGACCATAATTAAATTGGTATGTATGTTTTTTTTGTAGTAAAACCACTGGTATGAAGTATATGCCCTGAGGAAGGCTTTGCCGAAACGCGTTGGTCTTTTACATCTGCAACCAGTGCTTTCAAGATTATGCACAGATGTCAATATACATTTGTGACGGGTCAACCTAATTCTTTAGGGGTATTTTGTTCCAGGTTCTCGTCTCCCAACACCTGTTCTTCCTCTTTTTGTAGGGTTGGGACATACAATATAGTATCTGGTGTTTGAAAATTGTTCGTCATGAATCACATGTACTAATGCATTTTTTCTGGTGGTTGGAAAATAGGTTTTTATGATTCTTATGTGTTAATGAATTAATTCTATTGAGTATATGTGGTCCTTTTGAGAATTATTTATGTATGTATTTTTGTGGTTTCTGATCAACTATATCCTTGAAAAAATAACAAATGAAGTAAAATAATGAAAAGATAACATATATTTTTCATATACTTACATGTCTATATAGCATTTTTGTGTGCTGTGGTCCAAATTTATGAGTGCATAATGTGTTTTACATGTGCACTGAACCCGGTGAAAACTTTTTTTCCAATACAGCTTCCTTGACCTACATAGACTTGGAAAGTAGGTATAAAGTAAGCATGGGCGGAAAATCCGTTTCGCTCGCGGATTTTGCGGATTTTTGGTAAATTCGCAATCCGCGAGATTTGCGAATCTCCCGCAAAATCCGCAAATCCGCGAGCAGCGGATTTTGCTCGCACTGTTCGCACTGTTCGCGTGAGTTTGCGCCCCGCGAATAAGTGCAAAATTGCAGAAATACGATCTTAGCAAAACTGAAACTACTTACCAGGTTCAAAAGTTCAGGCTCATCATTAGTAGCCATTTCCTGTAGTGCTTCCTGAGGGGCCCCTCCAGAGTTCAGTTGCCAGTTGAAACTATTATGTGACCCTGCTCTGAACCTCAGAATAGTTACACATATGCCACAAAGGTCCTGAATTACAGCTAAGGGAGACAAGCAGGAGCTAGGCTGGAAGTTCAAATCCATTAATCAGCCCCTAATTCATTATTGTCAGTTGGGGCAGGGCAGGTGTTGTAACTAATTTTGCAACAATGAAAGCACTTAGCAAGTGCAAAAGATCACTAATCAGGAAGCACTAAGGAAGCAGGTGCCAGCTAAAAAAATATTCTGTGACACATTAATCAGCCCCAAATTAATTCAGGTCACTTGAGGCAGGGAAGGTGTGCTTGCGTTGCTACAATAATGTACACTGACTGGACAACCAGAGGGTGCTGTGATGAAACAGAGGGTGGCATGGGTGGGCCAGAGGGTGGCATGAGTAGTCAGAGAGTGGCAGTGGTGACAGAGAGTGGCAGTGATGAAGAAGAGTGTCCCAAACAGGCTGGACACGTAGAAACAACAAGTTCGCGAAACTTGCGACCCGACAGGTAAGTTCGCAATTTGCGAAATTGTACAAAACCCTCGCGAACTGGCAGAAACCCGTGCAAACACACAAAAAAAAAATCAGCAAATTCGCGAGAATTCGCGGATTTTGCGGATTGCGAGTTTGCAAATCCGCAAAATTCGCAAACGCGAGATTCGCAAAATTCGCCCATGCTTAGTATAAAGTCTGCATCAGGAAGAAAAACCTTTATTCCGCAGAGCTCAGTGCATTGCTACCAAGCGGTCTGTGCCTTCCTTGCTTGTGAGTTATGACACTGTGGCTCACACAATTCTGCACTCTCTGGCATTCAGTGCTCTTGTGGGTTGAGGGGTGAAGTCTTTAAGTGTCTGTTTATTTCAACGAGGCAAATATGAGCCTACAGTATTGAAACAGAGTTATATGCATGACAGCACTAGGCAAAGTTTAGGCAGTACAGAAAAATGTGGTACTAAGTTGTGAACAATAGGGCTAAGAATAACAAATATCTGCTAAACGATGTATGTACAGGAATATACAACACAAGATTGCCTCAGTCATATTGATATTAAAATTGGGTAATATTGGTTCCAAGTCAAATAACATTTTACTCCTCGTCACAAATGTGGAAAATTTCTATTCCAGCAAAGCCAATGATTGCATGTTGTTAATCCGACTCTCAATCGATAACTTAGAAGGTAATTAAGTAGATCAATAACTTAGAAGGTGATTAAGTAGAGTAAAAGAACTAGGATTCACACCCACTTGGACTTCATCGAGTATCATCACTGAAAAACAATCTTTCACTTTTATCCTCGTCGCTGTTCTTGGAGAAGAAACTCTATCTTCGGGGCTAGAGCATCAGGTAGTTCTCGTGCGTACAAGTGTTCACTGTGGAGAGGCTGTAGTTCACATGGTCAATGTAATTTCTTTGATGAGAATTTTTATTCCAGCTGAGAATCATCCAAAATCTGATGAATCGTGACATGCTTGTCTGCCATAAGCTTTCCGTGGGATTCTGTGAAACGAACGAAGAACACAGTAGATACACTCAGTCATTGAGGAGCTCATTTGAACCTGCTGGACCCTATGGATCATGGGAAAGAACCATACAGGACAATGATGCTGAAGCTAACACTTAAGGAAACTATGATAAGTATGGCTTGACGATTGGCTGCATCAAAGGCGACTGTGAAAAGAAGTGCAGGACAACTAGAATGGAGTAAAAATTATTGTGGAAGGACATTTGTTGTCTGTACTGTAGTGCACCCTGGTCTGAATCCAGATTAATAGTTGTGGTGAATTATTATTGATTTGTTTGTACATTTGGTTGGCAACTTTCTTGTTGATCACTTTGGGCCTGGGCTGTAGGTGGGTGGTGGGTTGGTATTACATAAGACCGTAGCAGTCTATGTTCAGCTTCTTTGGAATTTCTTAGATCTGTTCAAAAAGAGGGGGGAGAGTTTGAAAATACCATTTTGAGGACAGTCTTGAGCATTTTGAGCAGTTATGTTATGTTATGTTAATAAAAGCTTATTAAGTGCATGCTCACCAAAGGTTTCATGGCGCTAATCCTGTGAAGTATCATTGCGTAAGACCATTAATAGGCTTGCTCAAACAACCATGTTTTCAGAGCCCTTCTAAATCCCAAGAGGTTGTCACAGCTCCTGGTTGTCAATGGGAGAGAATGGGGCTGATCGTAGATTGCGCCTAGGTACGTGCTTAGTGACCATGTCGTTGATACATTTTGGGCTCTTGCAATGCCCAAAGCAGTGGACTGAAAGTTTTGCAAGTTATGGATTCACTGTGGATGTTGTGATGGTGCTTATATGATGGAGTCATCAAGAAAGGCCAATAAAGGGCTCTATAAAGGATGTCTATGGACAGGGCACTGAGGTGAGTTCACTTAGAAATATTGAAGGGCAGTCTAACAGGGTTAATGGTCATAACTGCCGCACTGTCAGTGTGTAGTCTGGTTTTGTTTTGTCTACTCCTTGATAAGTTATTGATGTCTATTCATTTTTCTTGTGAGTGTTCAAGATGAGGGTGTGATGTAGGGTCGATGCAGTACCTGATTGCACTGATGGTGGCTTCTCTTGTGTTAGTGGCTTTGTTGATGACTGTGATGTAGTTTATTGGTTTGGTCTCCAATTTGAGCTATAAAAGTTTTCAAAGACACAAGAATATCTTGTGGCTGAGGTTTTTGTCAATTCTTCTCCTGCCTTCCGATGAAACACTTGCTGACTGTGAGCAGTTGCGTGTGCTGTGGAGCAGAGGATTGACATTTGAGGAGTGGATCTTGGATGGGAAATGAGATTTGACCATAGTGTAGAGCGTTTCGTTGACATTAGAGAGCATGGAGTTGATATCAGTGTTCAGGACTGATAGGTTTTTGTGGAGAGCTTTCATACGCAAGTTGAATGAGGAAACTGTTCTTTGATTGTGTTTGGCAGCCTTCCAAGGTATACTATTGCATCTGAAGTATAGTATATTCTAACACAATGGCTGTGGGGTCTTTCCAGTTCATAGGTTGCAGGGCCTTACAACTGAGGTTTGGCATGGATGAAAAGGTGAAGTCCAGGATGCTACCTATGACGTGTATTGGCAGTGTGGTGGGGTGAGTTATTTGATGTTGATGCTCAACAACTGGTTGACTACATTTTCTTTCTTTGTGTTGGTTGCTCCATCCCAAGGTTGATATTGCTCAGGTTATGTTAATTTATTTTATAATGTACATATTGGCTACCCTTTGGGGTCGATTCCTATTCGGAAAAAAAAACGTCTGTACGATTTGTATCCGGAGCCCTCTCTGTACGAATCGTACCCGTCCGTCCGAGTCGCGTAGTACGATCCATATTCCGTGAATCCGTCTGAATCGTCGTGATCCGTATGTATTGCAAGGCTGAAACCGTGAACCGTACGACTCGTACACATGCCGTACAACTCGTACACATGCCGTACGACCCGACGAGTACAATCCGGACCGGGGTATGAGGACGCGATTCGTACGGTCCACGTCAGGTAAGGGCGAGTCGTACGGAAAAGCACACAAGCACATACCCACCGTACGGTCCGTACACCCCATGATCGCAGGGGTACGGTGCATATCCCTGCGATCATGGGGTGTACGAGCCATACGCCCATGTACGAAGGGTGTATGAGCCATACCCCAGGTTTGATGGGTGTACGAGCCGTACCCCATGTACGATGGGTGTACGAGCCGTACCCCATGTACGATGGGTGTACGAGCCGTACTATAAAACACACTACATAGAAGAGGGTCCAAGGGCTGGTTTAAAGACTCACCACTAGATACGCGCCCCTAACAAAGACATGAATTACAAAAGAAGTATCTAGGAGTCAAGCAGTAAAAAAAGGGAACTCTATTCACCAACAGACCTTGTCATGACAAAAAACAAGTATTGTAAGTTAGATCATTCGGTAACACCACGTGATTCGATATGACACAGTGCACGTGATTACTCTACTGGGAAACACAGACCCAAGGATAGGTGAGAATTTTCCCATCAGTTGTCGATCTGTACTGCCACTTTTACATCATATGGGTTCTCCTTACCCAGGAGCTAGTGCGATCACAGTCACAAGAGTGTAGAAGGACTGTGAGAGGCGAAGACCCTTTGTTAATATCTAGTGGGTGGTGTCAGTGTGATAGGACAACTGAAAAAAGCAGTGCAAATATGTGATTAGTGGTAGAATAAAATTGGGTAAGACTGAGTAGAAGTGGAAATTTTAATGATTTCTCTCAGCTCCCCAAACATAAAAAACAATAGTGAATAAACAGATTTGACAGAATATCTGTTCAGCAAATAGTGGTCAACATGTTTCTGCATAGATGGAAAGTACCAATGCATTCATCAGGACCTAGGTGTTGCTACTGCTGTTGAGTTAGTGAAAAATATAAAGGTAAAATGGAATCATATCACCTGCTTTTCAGGTTCAGAAACTCCGCCACAATCTAAAATATCGTCACGTCAAGAGGGAAGAAAGTAAAAAGAGACACACATTTTTTGAAAAATACACTCATCAGTAGTTGTATTCCTTTAACGAATATTCATTAATCAGCTTTTAATCATATCAATATGTGTATGTATCAACATATTGTCACTCACCCAATTCGTATCTCACCTGGCTGCAGTTCAGGTAATGAGGAGCACCGCTCTGTTTAAAAAAAATATACATATATTCGTAAGCATACGACTGTTTATCCCATATAGAAGTGAAAATCAACCTTACTGAAAGGTATTCAGAATTAAATTTGAAAGACACTAGGATAGCATACAGTGTCTTTTATGCGTCATGATATGCATGATCTAGTCATTTCTTATAAACAGATAGAGTCTCACCACTGTCTGACTGCCAAGTTACACCCTGCTAATTCTACCTCCGAGATCAAACCAGGGCTAAGCAGAGAAACGGTAAGTGGTTCAAACAGTATTTCAAACAAATATTTCTGAAATACGGATCGTATCGTTGCAGTGACCCATAATACTGAGTATATACAAAACGTATTAATCAGTATCCGGCCGGGTAACTATCTTTAGTGGAAAACACCCGTTCCTCCTGTTTGCCTCACTCGAGTCTAACATTTAGGCTAACCAATGTTTGTTAAGCCTCTGGGGTCGGGGCAATGAGAAGCAGAAAGAGATTTACCGTTACACTGATCGTATCATTGCCGCGACGACAAGTCTTAGATGAATCCAAAACTATCACTTGGTGTGTGTGCGGTAGTGGTATTAAGTAGAGAAACAAACCCGTTGTTCCCGCTTACCTATCCGTCGGTGTCTCCTGGCATTCCTCTGCGCTAACTGGGGAGGCACCGAACGGATGTAGAAAGGACTATTTGTTTGTTTGTCCATCCGTGCGCTCACATGATCGCGCAGGGGATGATGGACTATGTAGTTACAGTGGTGTAAGAAAGGCTCTCGAGGAGTGCTTGGAAGTCTGTTATCGCGCATACAGTTTAGATGTCAATCGGATGCATTTGAGAAAAGGGATTAACTTCAATTGCATTCACTTGTGCGCTTAAATAATCCACTATTCCGGAATATGGCAAATGCATGCGACTTCAAATGTTTTTAACTGAGGCACACATTAATCAGAATTACAGTCATAATGTTGGATGTTATTGTTAATAAATGGTCAATTTCACTTCCCTAATATTGTGCCCACGCCACAAAGCCCAGACACATTTGAGGACTGCCCATTTACAAAAGCATAAATACATACAGCTTTATAGTGAAACAACATTTTAGATATTGATGTTGATGTTTCCGTCAGTATATGCACATTACTCTATTCCATTACAGCGACATCCAGGGTATTGGTTCATTTAAACCCTCTTTGTCGCTGTTGAGCTTATAAACCCATTTTTGTTCTTTTTTTAACAAAAATTTGCTCAAATTGGGGCAATGCCCTGGAATAGTGGGCTGTTCCAACACAGTCCATGTCCTTAGTCCATTACTTTTTAACATCTATATTAGACCCCTGGCCACTATTGTGGAAGGAGCTGGCCTAACGTTATTCTCGTACGCCGATGACACACAGATTATTTTTACTCTATCTGGAGGGGATGGCAGTAATGCCTCGGCTCTTAAACTGGGGCTGTCTCGGGTGGCTGATTGGATGAAGGCAAACTTCTTGAGGCTGAACGGTGATAAGACCGAGATTGTAATCCTGGGTAAAGATAAAGATCTCTGGGGCCCACAACATTGGCCCGAAAGTATGGGTCTTATTCCCAAGCCTGTGGCTCAGGTGCGCAACCGCGGTTTCTTAATTGATGACAAGCTTACGATGCATCAACAGGCTGTCAAAGTGGCTGCCATCTGTTTTGCCACTCTCAAATGGCTCCAAACATCCTGTGGATGCTTCCGATCAACACCCAAAGGACAGTGGTCCAGGCTTTGATAACATCACGCCTGGACTACGGGAATGTCCTGTACCTTGGCGCTGATCTGACTACGCTGAGAAAACTTAAGGTAGCTCAAAATGCGGCCGCAAGGCTGCTACGCAATGTTCCCAGGAGAGTATCAGCACTCCCTGCCCTTCACGAATTGCACTGGCTAGAAATTAAAAATAGAATTAAGTTTAAGGCCTTGTGTTATATTTTCAAGATTAAACAAGGCTCTGCCCCCAAATATCTACAAAATCTTATTCATGCCTATACTCCTAGCCATACCCTTAGATCTGCAGGTAAGGGAGACTTTGTCGTTCCTAGATTTAGGCTGGTGAAGATGGGCGGCCGCTCCTTTTCGCATTTGGCCACAAAAACGTGGAACACCTTGCCTGTGAGTCTGAAGTTGGAAACTAACTTTGTTAAGTTCCGTAAGGGACTAAAAACTTGGCTTTTTCAGCAATAGGTTTTCTTTTGAAGTAAGCACTGTTTTCTTTGAACAGCCGTCCCTCCTTGAAGTCTTGTAGTTTTTCTTCTTCAATCTTTCCCTTGGCGCCGGGAAACCCATTGCGGGTAGCTGTGCGCCTTACAAGTTTAAATAAATAAATAAATAAATGTGAAGTCATTAGGACCATGTCCCACCTCTAGAAAGTGTGATGTTAAGCGCGTCGATTGCTTCCGACACCGTACTGTGCTCTTGTGTTCGCATATACGGGTTCTTATTTTTCTTGTCGTCATGCCTACATACCGGATGTATGACGGTACAATGCGTACCGTCACAACGCATCCCTTTACCACGCATCCCTTACAACGCAAGTCGTTACCACGACTTGTGTTGGGGGTGCGGATTTCGAATAGTATAATTTACTATTGTAACACCAGTCCCCGTGGACCCTAGGGAAGGTGTTGGGATAGTAAATTTACTATTTGTAATCCTTTAGCGCCCTCCAGCGCAAGTCGTGGAAACGACTTGCGTTGTAAGGGATGCGTGCTAAAGGTACCGCGTTGTTAAAACTTCGTGGTAAACGATGTTTACCCTACATACCTCTTTAGGCATGGACTAGTGATGAGATAGATGGTATTCTCACTATTACAATTTGTGAATATGGGCTGCTGCCAGGGTCGGCCTGTCCCAATATCAACTGTGGTGGACTTAGTTGTTTGTGGACAGACAGAACAATTTCCACAAGGGTGATGTCCTTCTACAGGTGGGAGATCCCATAGGGTCCCCACCTGTCTACTGTTTCTGTTTTTGGGTCTGGTGTGTACCAGCTGATCTTTTATATTCTGGCCTCTTTTAGAAACAAAAAGTGGTAAGGGTAGTTTGTCACCACTAGTGTTTAGAATAGACCAATGTTACCTCAGGAGAATGCAGGAACGAGCAGCGGGACAAACTAGACAGCCTCGTGATTAACCTTAGTTCCTACTCTCTATCGGCAGATGAAGAGAGTCTTCTAAACCGAGGGCTAGGTTTCGTAGCCACTAACAATGGAGACCATTTCACAGCACAAGTAGAACTAGCCAAGTTCTTTAGCAAGATTAGGCTGCACGATTTCTTTGCCAAACAAGACACTACCGAAACTGAACAGTCAAACGTGAACACTGGTTTAAAAAAACCATCTACTTTCAATCCCTCAACCATTGGTCTACCAGCAAGGGTCTAGACCTTGGAAGAGGCAGTTGAGAATGATATTGACACACTCTTCAAGACCAAATCACCGAGTTCCTATGTGAACTTACCCAAAAGAGAAAAACTAGCTCTGCGCTCTTTAACATCTAATGAAACTATCACAATAAAGCCCGCTGATAAAGGCGGTGCAATTGCAATTTTGGACACTGAATCTTATCGAACAGAATGTCTGAGGCAGCTCCATGATCGGAAATCATATCTTCCATTGAAAGAAGACCCCACAGAGAAACTACAAACTAGGATCTGTCAGATAGTGAAAGAGGCTACAGCGGAAGGATGGATCACTCCTCAGGAAGGCCAATACATGTGTACTACCCAACCGTCGATTCCATATTTTTACTGACTCCCAAAGGTCCATAAACAACAAAGACCACCACCTGGGAGACCCATAATTTCCGGCATTGGTTCAGTGCTAGGACCATTATCCACTTTTGTGGATCACTTTTTGAATCCGATAGTAAGAGAAATGCCTACTTATCTTAAAGATACTAAAGATATCCTGCGGATCCTTCCCGAGATTGATTTTGATATTGCAACTGACCTCCTCGTCTCATTCGATGTAGAATCACTATATACATCGATTCCCCAGACAGAGACTCTTGAGGTCATCAACACTCTTTTACAGGATAGAGATTTGCAATCTGTAACACCAGTTCCATTCATCATGAACCTAGCGGAACTAGCAATGAAGGAGAATTATTTTAAATTCGAAGACACTACCTACCTTCAAACATCTGATACCAGCATGGGTAGTGTCTTCGCTCCCAGCTTAGCGAACCTCTACGTTCATGTATTTGAACAGACCAAGGTCCTCAACCATGACAACCCTTACTATGTATCGCTCTGAGTCTGGAAGCGATGCATAGATGGCATCTTTGTGGTATGGCAGGGTTCACAATCTGATCTCATGAGTTTTCACCAGTGGTTGAACTCAAGCAACATCTATCTTAAATTCACGGTTGAATCCAGTAAAACCCATTTACCTTTCCTAGACTTCACCATCTTGGCTAGTGCAGAAGGTCTAGCTTCAGAACTGTACAGGAAGCCTATGTCAAGGAATGCACTCCTAAGTTATGAGAGCTGTCACCCCAGAGCACTCAGAAACAACTTGCCCTTTGGCCAGTTACTCAGGCTCAAAAGGAACTGTTCTACTAAAGAGGCGTTTGAGGCTCATTTGGCTAAACTGTCGGAACAACTACGGGAGAAGAACTACCCAAATAAAATCATACGTCAATCCAAGAAAAGGGCATCCAACAACAACTGTGAAGCCCTTTTAGACATAACAGTACCTAAAGAGAAGTCAGACAGGATAACTTTTGTGAACACTTTCCACACCAAGTCTAACCAGGTCCAAAAGATTGTGAAAAAACAGTGGTCTATTCTAAACACTAGTGGTGACAAACTACCCTTACCACTTTTTGCTTTTAAAAGAGGCCAGAATATAAAAGATCAGCTGGTACACACCAGACCCAAAAACAGAAACAGTAGACAGATGGGGACCCTATGGGATCTCCCACCTGTAGAAGGACATCACCCTTGTGGAAATTGTTCTGTCTGTCCACAAACAACTAAGTCCACCACGGTTAATATTGGGACAGGCCGACCCTGGCAGCAGCGCAAATTCACAAATTGCAATAGTGAGAATACCATCTATCTCATCACTTGTCCATGCCTAAAGAGGTATGTAGGCATGACGACAAGAAAAATAAGAACCCGTATATGCGAACACAAGAGCACAGTACGGTGTCGGAAGCAAACGACGCGCTTAACATCACACTTTCTAGAGGTGGGACATGGTCCTAATGACTTCACATGGACTGTGTTGGAACAGCCACCTATTCCAGAGCATTGCCCCAATGTGAGCACATTTTTGTTCAAAAAAGAACAAAAATGGGTTTATAAGCTCAACAGCAACAAAGAGGGTTTAAATGAACCAATACCCTGGATGTCGCTGTAATGGAATAGAGTAATGTGCATATACTGATGGAAACATCAACATCAATATCTAAAATGTTGTTTCACTATAAAGCTGTATGTATCTATGCTTTTGTAAATGGGCAGTCCTCAAATGTGTTCGCGCTTAGTGACGTGGGCACAATATTAGGGAAGTGAAATTGACCATTTATTAACAATAACATCCAACATTATGACTGTAATTCTGATTAATGTGTGCCTCAGTTAAAAACATTTGAAGTCGCATGCATTTGCCATATTCCGGAATAGTGGATTATTTAAGCGCACAAGTGAATGCAATTGAAGTTAATCCCTTTTCTCAAATGCATCCGATTGACATCTAAACTGTATGCGCGATAACAGACTTCCAAGCACTCCTCGAGAGCCTTTCTTACACCACTGTAACTACATAGTCCATCATCCCCTGCACGATCACGCGAGCGCACGGATGGACAAACAAACAAATAGTCCTTTCTACATCCATTCGATGCCTCCCCAGTTAGCGCAGATGAACGCCAGGAGACACCGACGAATAGGTAAGCGGGAACAACGGGTTTGTTTCTCTACTTAATACCACTACCGCACACACACCGAGTGATAGTTTTGGATTCATCTAAGACTTGTCGTCGCGGCAATGATACGATCGGTGTAACGGTAAATCTCTTTCTGCTTCTCATTGCCCCGACCCCAGAGGCTTAACAAACATTGGTTAACCTGAATGTTAGACTCGAGTGAGGCAAACGGGAGGAACGGGTGTTTCCCACTAAAGATAGTTACCCGGCCGGATACTGATTAACAAGTTTTGTATATATTCAGTATTACGGGTCACTGCAACGATACGATCCGTATTAAAGGCGCACTAAGTTTCAGAAATATTTGTTTGAAATACTGTTTGAACCACTTTCCGTTTCTCTGCTTAGCCCTGGTTTGATCTCAGAGGTAGAATTAGCAGGGTGTAACTTGGCAGTCAGACAGTGGCGAGACTCTATCTGTTTATATGAAATGACTAGATCATGCATATCATGACGCATAAAAGACAACGTATGCTATCCTAGTGCCTTTCGAATTTAATTCTGAATACCTTTCAGTAAGGTTGATATTCACTTCTATATGGGATAAACAGTCGAATGCTTACGAATATATATATATATTTTTAAAACAGAGCGGTGCTCCTCATTACCTGAGCTGCAGCCAGGTGAGGTGAGGGGCTATCCCCACACGAATTGGGTGAGTGACAATAGGTTGATACATACACATATTGATATGATTAAAAGCTGATTAATGAATATTCGTTAAAGAAATACAACTACTGATGAGTGTATTTTTCAAAAAATGTGTGTCTCTTTTTACTTTCTTCCCTCTTGACGTGACGATATTTTAGATTGTGGCGGAGTTTCTGAACCTGAAAAGCAGGTGATATGATTCCATTTTACCTTTATATTTTTCACTAACTCAACAGCAGTAGCAACACCTAGGTCCTGATGAATGCATTGGTACTTTCCATCTATGCAGAAACATGTTGACCACTATTTGCTGAACAGATATTCTGTCAAATCTGTTTATACACTATTGTTTTTATGTTTGGGGAGCTGAGAGAAATCATTAAAATTTCCACTTCTACTCAGTCTTACCCAATTTTATTCTATCACTAATCACATATTTGCACTGCTTTTTTCAGTTGTCCTATCACACTGACACCACCCACTAGATATTAACAAAGGGTCTTCGGCTCTCACAGTCCTTCTACACTCTTGTGACTGTGATCGCACTAGCTCCTGGGTAAGGAGAACCCATATGATGTAAAAGTGCCAGTACAGATCGACAACTGATGGGAAAATTCTCACCTATCCTTGGGTCTGTGTTTCCCAGTAGAGTAATCACGTGCAGTGTGTCATATCGAATCATGTGGTGTTACCGAATGATCTGACTTACAATACTTGTTTTTTGTCATGTCAAGGTCTGTTGGTGAATAGAGTTCCCTTTTTTTACTGCTTGACTCCTAGATACTTCTTTTGTAATTCATGTATGAGCCATACCCCATGTACGATGGGTACACCTATCGTACATGGGGTACGGCTCGTACACCCATCGTACATGGGGTACGGCTCGTACACCCCATGATCGCAGGGGTACGGTGCGTACCCCTGCGATCATGGGGGGTACGAACTGTACCCGGGGGGGGGGGGGGGCGTTCCGTACCTGTTTTGGCGCACACTCTGCTTTTACGGATGTTTTCAGCTCCCGTAGAAAAAGGGTCGTACGGTGCGTATCAGACACGTATCGTACTTGCTGGGTCGTAAAAACCAGCCGCGAACCATACAGATGTCGCGTACAGCAGGTTCCGAGGGAGAATCGTATAGAGATTAGAGTCGTACGGACACTGTACGACTCGTACGGAGTACGCCTCCTGGTACGAATCGTACTTTGTCGTACGTACGGGGGAAGTTGCAGGGTACGATTCGTACGTGAAAAACGCTCCGAACTGCTATTCGGAGCAGTTTTTCCCGAATCGGAATCGGCCCCTTAGTAAAAGAAAGAGAGAAGAAAAAAACTGTCATGCATTAAAATTTCAAATTGTCAATGACTTGCGGACGTTTAGCAAACCAACCTTATTCCTTGAAAACAGGGACACTGAGATCAAAGTTTTCGATTCAGTGATCGAGAAAGTTCAATACCCATAAGGTACAGATATACATTTTGGTAGCCCAATAATAAAGATAATGTTGGAGTCGCTATTTGATGTTAAGGTGATGAAGACAGGAATCTCAGTGATGAAAGTGAAATTGGGTCCAAGAGTTCTTTATATCAGATCGAAGCTGACAATCTGAACATCTGGGATTGGGAAGTGGATAGTGAGCTGCCCAAAGGTGGTGAAAGTTGGCAGGTGCTGGAGTGTGCTACACCTAGTTGATTTGTGGATGCCCTTGGTACAACTACCTTTTCTGTTTAGTCAATCAGTTTTCTGGATGCTGTAATCAGTTATTTCACTGGCGTCATAGGAATTGTGAAAAATCAGAGTCACACAAAGAACAAGTGGAGCAAATGAGACACACTAACAAATCCAGCAGGAGAGAGGTAAGGGAGCATTTTGGAATACATTGTCGCACATATATTACTAAATTATGGTGAGGTAGCACCCTGTCATTTACAGACAGCACATTTTCCATTGACATGGCCATTATGTTTGAACAGACATGTAATGTTACTGATAAAACTATATAATGCACAAATGAAGTTATATGGTTTGGAAATTTGGTTTCCATGAATACTTATGATTTGCACATCACCAACTAGGTTCTTGATTTGTGTTGATCCTATTAAACTATTTATTCCCATCACACTTCAGAGTTACAAACAAACAACCTTTCTTTTTACATTGCCTGTACCCCCAGCAAGATTGCCACATAGTTTACTTTATAAAATCCTCTCAATTTGTTGTCCGAGAAAGAAAAGTAAACACCAATCTCCATGTTAAAAGAATAGGCAGCAATTTGTCAGAAGACATAATCTGTGACCTCTATCTTTGAACTGACAGCAAATGTGAGAAGATAGGAACTGAGGCCCTTATTTATGAGGCCTTGCGTCAGTTTTGCGCCGCCGGTGCGTCACTTTTTGTGACGAACCAGCGGCGTAAAATATGCGCCTTGTTGCGCCATATTTAAAAAGTGACGGATCTAGGTAGATGCGTCACTTTTTAAACCCCCTGCGCCACATTATACCTGCGTCAGGTATAATGTATGCAGAGGGGGCGTTCCCCCCAAAAAGCCTCGTAATAGTGACGCAGTGAAATCTCTATGAGATTTCACTGCGTCACTTTTAGGATGCTGTTGCGTCAAAATCTTGCGCCTGCCTCACAGCAGGCGTAAGACTGACGCAAGTCCTTTCACATGGGGCTTTCCCCATGTGAAAGGACGCATTGCTGGAGTTGCGTCACTTTTGTGACACACTCCAGCAATGCGTCACTTTTGCGCTTACAGATACGTCAGAAATACTGACGTATCTGTAAGTCCTTGCGACATGATGCGTCATACATTAAATATGACGCATCATTCGTGTCGCAAGGAGTGCGCAGCGAAAAGTGACGCATCGCATTTTTCACGCAGCGATGCGTCACTTTTCATAAATGAGGCCCTGAATTTAGATGCGCCTTTATTGCTGATTCAGCTTCTGAACTCCAGCATTGTTATTTTGGGAGCGCTACAACCCCCTCTAAGCACCCCTACCTATGCTTTATTATTCAGGTATTGCAGGGAATACTGGGTCGCCTTATACCTTGTAATTGCCAGTACAATATAAACAGATTATAAAGATACTCATTAAAGTGGATTGTTAAATCCAGGTCTTAATACCCTGATGTGGTAAACATGTTACCTAATTTGAGAGAAGCAGTATTGACCTGGATTTAGCGGCAAAGATTAAAAAAGTAATAGAACATGCTTCACAGCCGAAGCAAATATCACACCTAACCTATCACATTATTCTTTGATCACCGACCATCAGATTCTTGGCACATGTAAGTCTTGTGGAGTAGTCAGGCTTTTAACTCTATTTCTGTGGGGATTCTAGCAATGTGCAGTAACTTAGGTACCGCTTAGCTCTACCATGGCTAAGAAGAATCTAAATGGGTCCTAAAGTGGAAAAACACTTGTCCATAAACAAGTATTGGCCAAACATTTTAAGTCCTGACTAAAATATTATATTTTAAAAAAGTCTGCCACTGTAAAAAAAAAAGGAAAAAGCAATTGCTTTTAAACACAATGCATCTATGGGATAAAGTATTTAATGTGTCAGGATTCAGTGTTCATTGATACGCAAATTGTCCCTCATGACCTGCAAAGCAAGCACTCCATAGGAGTGGGAATCATGATACATCAAACATGCAATAGCTTGAGTGCAGAGAGAAATACTCTTCTGGGCTGAGCCAAAGCCCAATGATTCCATATTTTAAAGAATTGGTAACAATACACGCAGACAGCTGTACTGCCAGACTTAAGAAATGCTGAACTCTGACCACATATCTCTAGGACGCTGCAGGGAGTGAATATACGGACCGCTTCCTCGCTATAAAGGCAGTATTCTAGATCCTTAACAATGTTTGTGTTTTGCTCGAACAAAGTCTTTTAGTTAAATCAAGATTGTTATTGTGTTAAGAGCACCAGTTGCTGGCGCAGTATACCTGTTTCTCTGCATGAGCAGCTCCAAGCTAGCATGACTATCTGTACGCTGTGTTTTGTTGGCGAGAAAATGTTACATTTGGCTGAGGTTCCTTAGTAATGGGGATATGCCAAAAACGATATATATCTGGCTTCCAACACTGGTCATCTTATCTAGCCTATAGTAGCCACTAAGGAAGGAGAAATCCTGTGGCTTGCTGATCTAAGATAGTGTGTACATTGTTGGTGCTTGCGTGTGTGTGTGCATGTCTGTGTATGTGTTTTTGTGTGTGAGTGTGTGTGTGTCGTTGTGCTGTATTTAATTGATATGTCTTTACTTTCAGTGCAATGACCCTTGAAATCATCTACCAGGAAGGTTATGTTAGCCTTATAATAGCTGGATTCTCGTTGCACTGCATGCATTGCATGCACCTGTGACATATGCTTTGCAACACAATAGAAATCATATAAGGTAATAGAGGCCCCCTAGATCAAGTGCCTACCCCATGTCGTAGGATACAAACTATTAGTATATATATATATATATATATATATATATATATATATATATATATATATATATATATATATATATATATATATATTGTAATTCTTTTTATTAGCATTTTCATAACATGTAAAACAATAACACAAAGTGCAGTGCAATATTCATAAGTATCAGTACCTTTGCCCCACTAGGTGGGTGTCATCACAGTTCCTGTAACACAAGGTGTCGATCAACATCTACATCAGGGGTATATAGTACATCAACAGGTTTCCCAGGGACATCACTATACATTACAATCTTGAGGCATGCCCCCCCGAGACATATCATGCAATCTTTACTTTCTTATTCATCTGCAGCCACAGAATTAAGCCAACTAACATAAGGCTCCCATATGTCTCTCGGACGAGATTTGTCAACAGTGCCCTACAGTACTTCACACTTGTAACCCACTCCGTCGTTGAAGGCCTGGCTGCTCCCTAGTGTAAAGCTACCTGTCTTTTGGCCATTAAGAGTAGTATCTCTGGCAGTTTACGTACCGGCAAGTGCCATACCACCTGAAATCACTGTATATGAACAAGCAGTATTCAAAGAAATTGAAGCACTGAAAGAAGTACACACGTTCCAGAACACCAGCAATGCAGAACGCCAAGCCCTTAAATCATTGAAAACAAATAACACAATCGTCATAAAACCAGCTGACAAAGGCGGAGGCACCGTCATCCTTAACAAGGATGACTACCGTTTGGAATGTGAACGGTTGCTAAATGACACCAAGAACTATCAAAAACTCACCCAGGATCCCAGTGAATCACTCAGAACACGTATTCAAGAACTGGTGGAAGAAGCAGAAACAACAGGACAAATCACAAAGAATGAAGCCAAGTTCCTCACATCCAACCCAGGGAAAATACTGTATTTTTACATGGTACCTAAAATACACAAAAACAGACTACCCCCACACGGGCTCCCCATTGTTTCGGGCATAGGACCTTTACTAGAACCCCTCTCACGTTACTGCGATTTTTTCTACAACCAATGGTTCAGTCTACCAGCACCTATTTGAAAGACACTAAAGACCTTCCGGGCCTAATCAACACCTTGGCCTACAACCCAGAGACCTCATTCCTTGTCAATCTTGATGTCGAGAGTCTTTATACTAGCCTCCCACAAGACAACAGCATCAAAGTACTGAAATCTGAACTTGATAATACCACCTAGGACTAAAAAAACTCCTAAAAGATTTGTGCTGGAATGCGCTACACTAGCACTCAAGGACAACTTCTTCGAGTTTGAGGGATAACTCTACCTACAGAAGTTTGGCACTTCAGTGGGGAGCGTTTTCGCCCCCAGTGTGGCCCGCCTGTATGTGTACAATTTCGAGACCAGGTACCTACTTGACAACAACATGCCACGGATCCCCCAAATCAGGTTCTAAAAATGCTACATAGATGATATCCTACTGATTTGGGAAGGAGACATACAGTCCCTTAAGACATTCTGCGAATGGCTGAACACCTGCAATCCTAACCTCAAATTCACGCACAGCTTCGACAAATACAAAACAACATTTTTGGATTTGGAGATACAAGCAGTGGGAGGTGGACTGAAAAGTGAAATCCACTTTAAACCCACTGCCCGCAATTCTCTCCTACATTTCACCAGTTTCCACTCAGAACCCTGTGTGAAAATCTCCCCTACGGACTGTTTCTCAGGCTCCGCAGAAACTGTAGTGATGTACAAGACTACAAAAGCCAGGCCAATGCCCTAAGTACAGAACTGCAACAACGAGGCTACCCAACACGAATCACAGAAAAAGCCAGGAAACGAGCACACAACCAAAACCGCAAAGGTTTACTAGAAACAACGCTACGGGAACCATCCACCAACCTCTAACGTGCGTAACCACTTTCAACGCAGTCTCGAACAAAGTATTGCACATTATCAAAAAGCACTGGAACATACTTCAGACCGGCAACCTGAACTGGGAACCTCAGCTTCTCACCCAAAATAGCCAGGTCCATAAAAGATACCCTGGTATCTACACGCCCAGCACCTCCACAACAATCATCCAATACAGTCCTCAAAGCAAGGGGGCTTCCGAACATTGTTGGCCACTTTCCATGTGGTAATTGCAGTGTGTGCCACATCACAGAAACCACCAAAGCCTTAATTTGGAACCCGGGAAAATGTGGCAAATAAGGCAGCACACAAACTGTAACACTGCGCATGTCTTCTATAGCATCGTATGCCCCTGCAACCTTACATACATCGGGATGACAAACCGCAAGGTAAAGACCAGGATCTGTGAACATTGTAGCACCATCAGATGTAAGAAAAATACCACACAAATGACTAACCAAGTCAAAGATTTGCTTTATTCGCTAACCATTTCTTAGAGGTAGGCCATACAACCAATGACATGCGTTGGGTCGTCATTCAAAAGCTGGACCCCAACCTACCTAACATACAGAGTCGCATCTTAGAAAAAGAGCAGAGATGGATCTATCACCTGTCCAGCCACAAGACAGGCCTTAATGATAACATTTCGTAGAACAGCCTCAGGAAGCCGCCATGAAATCCTCATATGGCTCACCAAACAGCAGATCCAGTAATTAGCAACAATGGTGCATTACCAATCAGCCCATGTGGCTAATACACCACTTTCTCCATCCTAATGTCCTATGGAACAGCCTCAGAAAACCTCCATGAAATCCTCATATGGCTCATCAAACAGCTGATCACCACTTTTTCCATACCAATGTCCAACTTTAACAAAGACAGGGCCACCTTCATGAAAAAACACATCGCGTGATGACGTTTTACGCGATGACCTCACAAACTGGGAGCACCTCACTAACTAGACGCCGGGACATAGAAGAACGTGCAGAGGCAGGACGTGCTACAAAGAAGACGCTGTCTCTCCGCTAGAACCTGCGGAGATTCTACGACGTCATCATACTACTGATGACAGTACAGCAGAGCAGAAGGATCTCCCTGCGCACAAACAGCAACCAGTTGTCAGTTGGGATAAAGTAAGATGGCTCACCTGAGATTAAGCATAAACGTCTCTTGAAATAAATGCATTCTTATTGGCGATTAAAACATGAAAACAGGACTTCTGCATGAAGTGACTGGGCCAAGTGCGGGGAAACTCTTGCCTCTTCACTGACCTTCAATTCGCTGAGATGATTTATTAGCGTTTCTCTCGTTCATGGCAGAGGTTTGCTTAGAGACTTGTATCTGTTCTTCGTGGCATTGTCTGATAGGTTTCATTTTTTAAATTGATTGCCGCCTTACTGTGGATACAGGTTTCTTTACTATTCTTTATCTTTTCTTTTAGTATATATATATTTTTGAATAACTTGCAGCTGATTTGCTCTTTTTTTTTTTACTTTGAGCTTCTATAGATTTTTTCTTCAAATTGGGGTTGAAAACTTCTTACATACAGCAAGTTTCTGGAATATAGCATGGTCCTAGTTTCTTATTCCTTATTTCTTGTAGGAGAAGGGTGACACTTTATTATTATTATTATGTTTCTTATATAGCGCCTGAATCGACCCCCGAAGGGGTATCTCCGCGCTTGCCTTGGGAACCCGTCCTGGCTTTTCCCTGTGAGATAGCCCCTACAGGGCATCCCCAAGGTGAAAGCCAGGCATCCCGCCGCGGGGGGGCCTTTGTGGAGATTAAGCAAGCTTAATGCCCAGAGTTGCAGAGTGTGAACCCATGATTAGGTCAGGCACCGAAGCGAGAATTATCGAGTCCATGGACATTTGAGCTCAAGACCCTGCCGCGTCGGGAATTGAACCCTGGTCCCAGGTCTGACCTCTGCTTCAGGGTCTGCCTGCTCTAACCAGTGAGCCACACTTATCCACTTATCTCATTGATCTTTTTCCTTGCGGCTGACTACTTCTTGCTTACGTTTTGAAGATTAAAGTTGATTATCTTCATGTTTCTGGCCACATTTAGGTGGGTTCTTCTTTGTGAGGTCTTGCTCATGCTGCGCTGTTGTTCTTGGCCTTACTTCCGGTCTGCTCCTCTGGTCTGGTCAGCTTCAGATGTCGTCAAAATGTTGTAAATAGATTAGGTAGGCAGCAGGACACGTCTTCAGGTTATTAAGTTGGATTTATTAAGATAGTACAAGATAAGACAACAGAGCAGTAAACCTCACAGCTGACCAGACCATCAACTGTGAAGACGTTGTCCTGCTGCTTATTAATTGATTATTATATTACAAGATATAGCAACAGACATTGAAACCCCGCTGACCAGACCATCAACTGCCAAGGCTTGAATCTTCACATCACAGATAGAACACTCTTAGGTAGTGTGGGAGACTGGTAAGATAAGAACACCAAGAAAGGACTACAGACACCAAGTAGTCATATTGAACAACCTCCTTAACAGGACCCTCCCAAGATGGCCGCTACAAGACGCACCTGTTTCCATTGAGCTCCTTGCCTCCCTTCTACCAAATTGCCGAGCATGCTCTCGCATGCGCAGCACAAGTTTCGGTAGCACTAATCCCTCTACAGGTCGCGCATTCCCGCACGTAACTGACCGCATCTCGCTGCATAAAAGCCTCTAGCACACGTGCGGTCTTCACCAGCCAGGACTACGGGAGACCACAGCAGGTTACTAACAGGATACTCGTCTACACCAAGTAAGGTTGCGCATCTGTTTTTCTAACCCGAGGCATTGGAGCACCCACGGACATCTGTGCTCACCATGTCTCCCTCTTTCCATTTTCTTAGAGTGGGACTACAGATGAGACCCCTCCTGAGCCTCGAATCTCTGCCTAACTCTTAAACCTAGTGTAATTATGAGATATAAGTTTCATTTCGCATGTTGGCAATCTAGATGTCTTTTAAAAAATATTTGAAATTACTTTACACCACCTTAAATGACCGCATGTCAGTTTTCACGCGTGGTCACCCCTTGTAAAGCAAAGAGTGCTTCTAGCTATCAAGGGCCTCATAGGGTTAACACATTGGCCCTGTTTTTTATCCTCCTCTGCACAACATCCTTCATGACGACATGCCGTCAATGCTGCATAACCACCAGCCCGGAGTCCCTCGCTGCATGTTATAATACAGTCGCTGCGCACACCATGAGTTATCAGCAGCATGCGCCGCCACCTAATCGCGGCTATGTATTAAATCACTGTCGTTGTCACTTACCTGAGACAATGACTGCAACACCTTCTTCAGATTGCATTTTATGTTGCTACTATATGTGTCTTGTCTTGTCCTTTTCTCTCCCTAACAGGTTTTTGTTGACAGAGTGTCTGTGAGTACGCCAAGAGTACTACCTCACACCTTAGCACGTGTGTAGGTACTTTACTATTTCACGTGGCAATTCCACTTTTGCAAATCACTTTCTCACTCACCCAGTCCTGGAGAAAGCCCACTTTATCTACCTTTTGGGCTGAAACATGTAGACCATGGGTACTCACAAACTTTCTCTCGGGGGCCAAATTTACAGTTTGGTTTGTGTCCGAGGGACGCATCGGTGGGGGCGGGGTCAGTGGGGGAGGGGCGGGGCTAGAGCAACAACATAAAACTGACCATGAGGTTGATCACAGGTCCCTGCAGCGTGCGTCTTCCTCCACTGAGCCGTCCCGGCATACACACTCTCTCTCTCTCTTTCTCTCTCGGTCTCCCGCCCTCTCTATAGCTCCCCTCTCTCTCACTCCCTCCCTCTCTCGCTCCCTCCCTCTCACTCTCCGTATCACTCCCTTTCCCTCCCTCTCCCTCCATTTCCCTTCCTTTCCCTCCCTCTCCCTCCCTCTCCTCCCTCTCCATCTCCCTCCCTCTCCCTCCATCTCACTCCCTCCCTTTCACTCCCTCTCCATCTCCCTCCCTTTCCCTCCCTCTCACTCCCTCTCCGTCCCTTTCCCTCCCTCTCCCTCCATGTCCCTCCCTTTCCCTCCCTCTCCCTTCATTTCCCTCCCTTTCCCTCCATCTCACTCCCCATCAGTCTCCCTCCCTTTCCTTCCATCTCACTCCCCATCAGTCTCCCTCCCGTTCCCTCCATGTCATTCCTCATCAGTCTCCCTCCTTTTCCCTCCCTCTCCGTCTCCCTCCCTTTCCGTCTCCCTCCCTTCCCTCCCTCTCCTCTCCCTGCCTTTCCGTCTCCTCCTTCCCTTCCCTCCCTCTCCCTCCCCCTCTCTCTCCACCTCACTCCCTCTACCTCCCCTCACTCGTCTCCACTCCCTCTCCCTCCCTCCCCTCTCTCTCCTCCCTCCCTCTCACCACCCCTCCTCCTCTCACTCACTCCTCTCTCACTCACTCCCACTCTCTCTCACTCCCTCTCTCTCACTCCCTCCCTCTCACTCACTCCTCCTCTCACTCACTCACTTCCTCCTCTCAACTCACTCACTCCCTCTCTCTCACTCACTCCCTCCCTCTCAGTCCCTCCCTCCCACTCCTTCCCTCTCACTCCTTCCCTCTCACTCACTCCCTCCCTCTCACTCCCTCTCACTCAGTCCCTCCTCTCACTCACTCACTCCCTCCTCTCACTCACTCACTTCCTCCCTCTCACTCAACCCCTCTCACTCCCTCCCTCTCACTCCTTCCCTCTCACTCCTTCCTCTCACTCACTCCCTCCCTTCTCACTCCCTCTCACTCACTCCCTCCCTCTCACTCCCTCTCACTCACTCCCTACCTCTCACTCCCTACCTCTCCCTCCCTCCCTCTCACTCACTCCTCCCTCCCTCTCTCTCCCTCCCTCCCTCCCACTCACTCACTCTCACTCACTCACTCCCTCCCTCTCACTCACTCCCTCTCACTCACTCACTCCCTCTCACTCACTCCCTCTCACTCACTTACTTCCTCTCACTCACTCACTCCCTTACTCCCTCTCACTCACTCCCTCTCACTCCCTCTCCGTCCCCCTCCCCCTCCCTTTCCCTCCCACTCCCTCTGTCACCCTCTGTCATCTCACCCTGCCTGTGTGCCAGCCGGGGCGCACACACACTCACAGCCGCACCCGAGCTCTTAACAGGTCTTTAAAAGACCATTTGCATGTTAATGTGGCCTTTGTATTTCACCTCTTCTTAGGCCCCTGTAGCTTTACTCTGGCCATTGCCAGGATCGCCCGGCCGGCAGCTCCCACAGAGCAGCAGAGTCTCTCCTGCTGCTTTAGACACAAAAAAACGTAAAACACAGGTATGATGTCTCGGGGGTCCGCGGGCCGCCAGGAAAGGCTTGCCGGGCCGTACTATGAGTATCCCTGATGTAGACCATGTTATCTAGATAACTAAGGGTAATAACTCTCCAGTAGTTGCATCACATATTTTTATCCATATCCTTGGCTGCCATTAATAAATTCTACAGGCAAGGATTCTCAGAAATATTTTTAATTCACAACACTTCACACAATTCACACCATACTAGCTCCGCTGTAATCAGGCGTTGTAGCACAACCAGGGGGCATTCGGCCACCTGGTTGGGACCCCAATGATGAAGCATGACACCAACTAGGTTGGTGTGTGAGGGGTCTTTTAAGCTAACCTAATGGGTTCATGTACTTACCACAACAGTGATTGTTACACTTTTACTCAGTGGGTCCATACACATTGTTTAGCCCACTGTTTCAAGGACCCAAGTAGGGATGTCAATGGTGTGCAGGGTAGGTCCAGCCCAGTGAATGCTTTTATGTGGCGCAGTATGGCGAACCAGAAATTTGCTATTGGTCTACACTGCCACGCCAGATGTTAAAAGGTCGCTTGGTGGTAGCACAGCTCCAGCAGCAGTCATCCTCGCGTAGCCCCATTTTATGTATCTGTATGGGGGTGCAGTAGAGGCGGTGGAGGCACTTAAAGTGTATAAGCCGAAGGCGGTAATTGGGCGATAGGCGCTCCAGCTGCCTACAAACTACACTCCACTGTTCATCCGTGAGACTGACCCCCAGCTCCTCCACCCATGCCCTACGAGAAGTAGGAACATTGGAAATGCCTTTTGTGTACTTCTATAAATACGGGAGATAAGCTTCCACCCCGATTCCACCGCCAACAGGTTTTCCAGTGCTGGCAGCGTCGGTGGTGGGTCTGGAAATGTGGGGAATTTGCTATTGCTGGATGCACGGAGCTGATAATACAATAGCATATCTAGCGCTGCGGGCTCCGCGGGATCGCACATTTGCTGTAGCATGAGAAAGGTATTGTTGGAGTAGAGATCGCCACCCACCTTGATGTTATGATTAATCGCACACGCCTGTGCCTTTCGTTTCATAAGCGGGGGGTACAACGGATTGTTAGGGAGTGGCATGGATGGGGCGTAGAGTACATCTAAGCATGCCCGCTTTCGAAGACCTTCTCATGCCCATCTCATAACTTGTACCGTGTTCTTTTTGTCGCGTGGGCGTTCATGAGGGTGGAATTATGCCGTGGCCAATGGTAGAGGTGCAGCTCTGACTACTTCTATTGACACATGTGGGTGAAAGGGTGTAGGGTGCACCCAGGAATGTAAAAACTGTGCTTGTGTGCTATATGCATAAAGGACAAAGTCCGGGGCCACCATTCCCCCCTGCTCTTGTGGTAGTGTTAAGATCTCCCACACTATCCTTGGCTGGCCCCCAGCCCACATTAGTTCAATCATGAGCGACCTTATGCGGTTGAAGAAGTGCATCGGAAGTGGAAGGGGGATGTTAACAAAGAGATACAGTAGTTTTGGCAATATAATCATATTGGCCACCGCTATGCTGCCCGTCAGGGAGAGGGGAAGGGTCTTCCACCTTCTCACCTTGTCTTCAGTCCAGGTCACCACTTTGCCATAGTTAGCAGTCCATAATTCCTGCAGGTTACTGCTGAGCCATATGCCCAGATATCTAATCGGGCCCGACGTCCAAACTAATGGATAGTCAGTTGCAAAAGCCTAAGTTCCAGGCATGAGCGGGAGTAACACCGATTTAATCCAGTTGATGTTCACTCCGGAGAGTCCACTGTAGTGTACCACTTCGCATGTCATGGGCGACAAATTGTCTTTGGGGTTCACCATATAGAGAATGATGTCATTCACATACATTGACACGGTAAGCGCTCTAATTGTGAAGCCAATACCTCTATTAGTATGGTGCTGCTGCTGCCAGTGGTTCTGTTGCAATCGTGAACAGTAACGGCAATAGAGGACAATCCTGTCTGGTGCCCCGTGAAATAGCGAGCGGCTCCAATACTAGTCCATTCACCCTGAGACGCGCCGTGGGTCGGGTGTAGAGAAGCTGGATTCGCTGGATGAAGACTGGACTCAGGCCCATCCTTCTGAGAAGTGGGAACAGGAATCCCCACTCAAGGGAATCGAACGCCTTTGTGGCATCCAAGAGCGCCGTCGTCGTGGATACATGTGGTGCGAGGTAGTGCAGCAGCCTGAAAGCGTTCTGAGATTATATGACGTTGATCTATCCGACACAAAACCAGAATGGTCCGGCCGTGCTATCAATGGAAGCAGTGGTTGGAGCCTGGTGGCTAGCTATTTGGCAAAGATCATGGCGTCCAGATTGATCAATGAGAGCGGGTGGTACGAATCACATTGCTGAGGATCTTTGTCTGGTTTATGAAGGTGAATTATGATAGCCTTGCGCATCGATTCGGGGAGGATCCCCTCCCGTAATGCCTGCTGATACACTGCCAGGAGACGAGGGGTGAGTAACTCAGAGTATTCTTTATAGAATTGCGTGATGACACTGTCCGCACCTGGCTCCCTGTCCGCTCGCATGCTGCCAATGACCTGATGTACATCCTCGATGGTGAACGGTATGACAATGTATTCACGGTGCGCCCTGCTGAACCATATAAGTTCTATTGAGTCAAAGTAGTCTTCCAGAACCTTGTCCTGTGGGGTTGTTTGAGATGTGTATAGTTTTGCATAGAAATCTTGGATGGTTTCAAGAATGTCAGGTGGGGAGTGTAACAAACCGTTTGAGGGGGTATTAAGTACTGTTATAAAGGTAGAGCCCCTAGGTGGTCTCAGGAGATTTGCGAGTGTCTTCATTGGCCGATCCCCTTCTCCACATCTTCGCACAATAGCATGTTTGTGTAGGAACTTTATCTCTCTATCTGCCTCTTCTTGATACTCGGTTAGTTTACCATGAATACGCTCCAATATGTCAGCTGATGGTTTCCTGAAGTACTGTTTTTCCAAAGTGGTCTCTGAGTCAAGCCGGTCCAGGCAGCCGCAAATATCTCGGAGCACCTTGGTTTGTCCCACAATGCAGTGTCCACTGACAACCACCTTGAAGGTCTCCCATAGCGTTCTGACTGATGCCACAGACCCCGTGTTATGTTCAAAGTATTCTGTGATCTGCGTGTGGAGCTCCTCCCTGAAAGCCGAGTCAGGTAGAGCGTTAGGTGGTAAGCACCACATGAAAGGTTGTCTGTAGAGTTTGGGTATTTGAAGGGTAAGAGTGACCGGTGAATGGTCCGACAGAGTGCAGGCGTGATGGGACGCCCCCGAAACCCAAGCGTGTAGGTCTAAGGACGTTAGCCAGAAGTCCAATCGTGACCATGCATTATGTTGCTGCATGATGCATGTACTCTCCCTAGTGTGAGGATGAAGGACCCGCCAAGTGTCGATTAATCTATAGTCGGCAATCAATCCTTTCAAGACTGCAGCTGCCTGTGGGTGATGTGTGCGTGAGGTGCCAACCCTGTCCTCCCCAAGCGACAATACTGTGTTGAAGTCACCATCCCAGATTAACGCAGCATCTCCCATGGATTGTATGTGGTGCCACACCTGCTGGAAAAACACAGGGTCATCTACATTAGACCCATAGACGTTGGCGATTAGGACCCGTTGTTGAAATAATACCCCTAGTACTAGCAAATAACGCCCTTCTGGGTCACTTACTACCTTTATGGTCTGCCAACGGATGCCTCTTTTGATTAACGTTGCCACCCTTCTAGAGTAGTTGGAATAGTAAGAGGTATGTACTGCACTCCATCTATTGGTCTTCAGTCTGTCGCAGGTTTTACCCTTCAAATGGGTCTCCTGTAGGAGGCACACCGCGGCTGAATGTCTTGTGAGGTATGATTGTACCAGCTGTGTCTTCCTATGGTCATTAAGACCGCGTACATTCATTCTACGTAATACATGTTAAGTCAGACATACAGATTGGAAATTAAATTGATCTTGGAGGCAGCTAGATTCCCTGTTTATGAATGTGTCGTCAGCGACTAACTATTAGTATATTAATGGACTTTCCCCAAGGATCAAGTGTTCAGCGCCCTGTTATGGTCTACGAATCATCAAAATACTATGTATGAGGTCCTCCTGGATCACTGAACAACTCCCCCTGATGTACCATGGAAAACATCATTTCTTTAATATACTGAACCCCCTAGATGATCCTACTGGCCCCCTTCTATGGTGCCGCAACCATTGCTATATTAATATTGAGAATTAAAGCTCATGGGTCACTGAGAAAACCAAAGCCCAAGGGTTGCTTGATTGGGATGTTGTAATTTCCTCAGAAGAGGCCATCCTCCGTGCTTGAGGTTCTTCACGTCCCGATGAGCTCCAACAGCCGCTTGAACTCAAATGACAAGTTGCTCAGCAAATGCAAGGCCTTGGAAGTGGAATCAACAACCTGCTCCAGCCCAAACCAGTTCCTCTGCTTTGATCTATACTACTATTATAAAGAGAGAACTGTGTCCTTTGAGGCAAGGTAAACTCGAAAAGTACACCACCAATCCAAACACCCAATACATCTTTGAAAACGTCAGGGCAAGCAGATGGACATAGGCTATATAAAAAAAATATATATATGTTAGAAGGGAAAAGTAATTTTTAAGGAAAAGTAGTCCCTTTGAAGTAGTGCCAGCTAACGATGTGCGTGTTGACATCACGGGTCGGCGGCCAGGAGCGCGGAAGCAACACCCTGCGAGGGCCAGAGTGCAGAAGTGACACCCTGCGAGGAGCGGACAAGAGTGGCGAAGCAACACCCTGCAAGGTTTGGAGCGCAGAAGACACACCCTGCGAGGAGCGGCCACGGGAAAGAAAGCAACACCCTGCGAGGTCCAGAGCGCGTAGGAGCGGCCAGGAGCGCGGGGAGGACTGTCGACATCGACATGTCCAGGGGAGCGCGGAATAAAAGCGGTTAGGAGCGTGGGCAGAAGCGGCCAGGAGCAAGAAAACGGGAGCAAGGAAACAACTCCTGCGCACGTGATGCTGGTGAGTACGCTGTGCTGCTCCCGCTGCTGGCCGCTCTGCTGCGCGTCTCCTGCTGCGGTGCTGCCCCCAGTCCCCTTCTGCCCCGGACAATGTCGGGACGGGCTGCTAGTTCTCAATAAAGCCCACCAGAACTTCCCACCGGAGCTTGTAAATAAGCCCCTCAGAAGCGAGCTCACTGTACTGCACTCTAGCATAAGGTTGCGGATCTCCCGGCCCTTGTGTTGCACTGAGGTTCTGTTGCTCAGATGTTCTGGGGAAGAGTTTGTGTGAGGTATATAACTGGGGATGGGGCAGGAAGTTAAGGGTCTCTTTCCTGATAAAAGGGCTCATCAGTCACTAGTCTAGGTAGGGACAGGGTTGCCACCTTTCCCAGAAAAAGATACCGGCCATCTGTTCAGTCCGGGTAGGATTCTTAAGTGAATCTTTATATGGAGTCGCCTCTGTTTATTTTTAAGAATGCCTTTCTGACTTTGTTTACTTCAATTATCAATCAAAGGCCATTAGGGCAGCTGAGAAACATATTTTAAAGGGTCGCCGGGACACCCCTGTCTGGGGTAGCTGTCGCGCTTTATAAGCTTCAGTATTATTATTATTATTATTATTTACTTCTAACATTTATTGTTTAACACCTTAGCAGCTATGGAACGTCCAGCTCCAGTGCTGAACGTTCCATTGCGCAGGTGAGGTTCGAAAGTCCAACGGCCGACGGCAGCACTCCCGAGGTAGTGGTGCAGTCGGCCGTTGGACTAGGCGCAGCACTTATGAGGTTAAAGTATGTAATTAAAAGAGGAAAAATACCGGCTCTAGGTGATTCTTCTAATTTTTATACCGGCAGGGACATTAAAATACTGGTCATGCCTAGAATAAAACTGGCCAGGGGGCATGGAATGTCCCCCCTTCCTTGTACATTGGGGTTTGGGAAAGATTATAGAGGGCAGTGTGCTTGAAAGAGGGGTTTCTGCCCTTCGTGGAACTTGTGCACAGAAGAAGTAGGTTTGTAACTGTTGTAGGCGTTACCGAAGTGCAGCGTTGTGGCAGGTCTGCAGGCTGTTAGTGCTTAAATGAGGTTGGTTCAGGGTTCGGGGGCCAAAGAGACACAAGGCCCTGGGTTGTAAATAAGTTGAGTTATGCAGGATTTGAGCGAAACAAAGGGCCATATCAGTTTTGGGGAACGTTGAAGGAAGGTTTATGGGGGGTGTATTATGTCAAAGTGAATTTATGTATAATGAGGCTTTAAGAATAGTCTGCGTGGCGAGATAGTAAAATATTTGTTATGCACACCTGTGTCATTAAATATGAATTTTTTACATACATTGTTTCAAACTGTTTCCTGGAGACGGCTTTGTTTCCTGAAGTGCAGTACGATTTCAGTCATTTAAAAGTACATTGGGATGTTCTCTAGAAGTATGCATGTGGCTTGGCAAATGTAAATAAACGACCTACCAAAGTAGTCTGTAAGACCGTATTGTTGCTCCATTGGAAGATGGCATCCTGATTACTGCTTCCTTTTACATTACTTCATCGACGCCTTTGGAGCTGCTTGTGGCTAGCACTTCTTCGCTGTCCGTGGAGCTCTCCGTGGCCAGTCCTTCCTCACTGTCCACACAGTTGCAGACAACACTGACCAGGCCACCTGTATTAGTGTCGGACTGGGACAAGTAAAAGGCCCGAGCACCAAAATAAAAGTGGCACCCATTAGCGAAGCATATATAAAAAATGTTGCAATATCAGGGAAATCTAGAGTAAAAACCGGCCCATCTGATCACATAAGCAGCCCACTACTGCCAAAAAACTGGCCCACACACTGATCTGTCTGACCAGCCAATGGGCACTGCCTGATTGCCCTATAGCAAAAAGAACAAATGAAGGATGGAATGCTGAAAAAAATCATTCACCCCAGTCACAGATCTGGGTTAAATCCATCGTTGTTTTGCTCACCATGCCATTCGAAATTTGGGCCCAGCCATATGCAAATTAGTCTTGACCCAGTTGCTCATGGGCACATTCTAACCCAAACTGCCAGGCCAGGTCCTCCTTTGACCAAAAACAAGCATCCTAGGACCAGTTTCAGGGTATAACCCCTCACCAGCCAGGCTCGCTTGAATCCAGTGGCATAGCAAGCATGGGACCCACGTCTGGGCACACCCTTCCCACTTAGGGCAACAAATTAAAAAAGAACAGATGATCAATGGAATGGCGAACAAATCAAACATTCACCTCCAGTCACAGATCTTGGTTAAAACCGTTGTTACTTCATCAATGCCTTCGGAGCTGCTTGTGGCTAGTGTTTCTTCGCTGCCCGTGGAGCTCTGTGTGGCCAGTCCTTCCTCACTGCAGTAGGTCTCGCATTTGCAAGAGTTAGAGCTATTGGTATTGTAAATGACAAGTGGCATTGTAAAATGTGGTACATGGTCTGGTTTAAAGTGAATGTCCAGCATAAACTACGCTGTAAATGGCCCCATTGGTTTCAAACATTAGCATCTTATGATACCAACGATTTCCTGCATAAGAAATCCCAATGACCCATGCACGGGCTCCATAATGCCAAAAATGTCCACAGTATGACAAGGATGGTCAGCATTCTGCCACATATGAGAAACATAATATCAAGGATGCCCACAATATGCCAATTATGAAGCGTATTTTTGCCAGGGGTATTCCAACAATTCTCAGTGTGAGAAGGGTGGACATCATTACCCCAAAGACAGGCACCATTGTGCATATGATGACTAGAATATAAAAGTAATTGTCTGCACTATGCCACGGATAGCGTTGGAATTCCAAGGAGGCCCACAATATATCATGATTTACCTCAATAATGTCAGGGACTGCACTATGCCATAGGTTAGAATCATCATATTATGGGTATCTGCTGCATGTCAATCATACCACCCTCAGTACAGTATTTTGGGCCCAGTAATGCTTCAGGTGCGCATCAACATGCAATAAATCTTATAAGTGTCCAGAGATGCCACTGCTAAGGTCAAGCTGGCAGCCACAGAGGGACAGTCCACGCTGTGCTAGAACACAGACACTAGCATTACCACTCTCACACACACATACTGAGTGACATACCCACTCGTGCAGAGAAATGCATATACGCAAACATGCACACAGTACCCCAGAAGCAGCAATTCAGTACTGTGGACCACAAGCATGTCATCAAACTACGTCTTTCAACTTTGATGATGGAGTACACAAAAATATGTCCGTACACATGAATCCAAAATCTACATCTAGCATCGACCCAACTTTATGCATTTCCCAACTCAGCACAATGCCTAGGAGTAGCATTAATAAAAAAAATGCCAGTCAATAAACAAGTTTCGATCTAAAGTAAGCATTATGATGACAATGGGGTAGTGAGCCACTCGGCACCCACAACACCACGAATGACTTAGCACACACGCCAAGGACTGGGCGCAACCGAGGGGTTGAGTAAAGTGCACCTGCTCGCACGAGAGCAGTGTGTGCGCCAGACCAAGTACCGTGCCTACGTGTTCCTGATATAGCACAGAATCACAGATAGACAGGACATCACACCGGGGTACACGATCAGCGGAGGCCCTTACAAATGAGTGCATGCCTTTAACCACATTATAATGTTAGCGCATTAAAACAACACACTTCTGAATTGTCCATGTATCCAGTACAACAATGCCAAACACTGTTTCTGTACACTATTATGAATAATTACCTCATAGAAACAAGCATGGAACGCTAAACAAGCTGGTACAGGAGCCAGAGCTGAGGCTCAGCACCGCCCTGCATGCTGTGCAGACCATAATACTGGTCAAGTGGCAGTGCTAATAAAATTCAAAAAAGAGTTAGGAGAGAGTGTGTCCTGCGTGCAACATTTGCAGTTTTAAACAAAAAGAAATGTTTTCTCGCTCAAACAAATTAAAAGTTACTAAAAATACTTCAACGGGCATTGTCATGCAGTGAAAGGCCCTTTGCAAAGATGAACAGGTCACCTTTCAATTAATGGTTGCTGTATTTATATGCTAAACTGATACTAATGAGATGAAACATTTGCCCAAATAGAGTTAACATGCGTAAAAATAACAGCATAACAATTTCTGCCACAAAACGTACTGCATTACTTCGAACAATTGGTCTTTTCTTGCTTCTTAAGTTATTTAACTCTGCCTAATAATTTGGTCACCCCCTGAAGCAAAATTCCAAAGGCACAGTACATGTTTTCTACACTGAACCTAGTGACTATGCTCAGTGTAGAAAACATGAACACAATAGGCTCATATCACATTTCTTTAAATGGCCTTGCCCTTTACGGAAGTGAAATCATATTTTTCTTCTGTCTTCTTTGTTATGAAAAAGTCAATCCCCTCAAGAGGTTTCTATCCTGCCTCTCTACGTTGCTACAAAGTTTAGGCCCACTCCTGCTAGAAACCAGCACCCTGGGCTTTCAAAATTCCTTACAGTACTGAGGGCACTACCGAGCCTAACGTTGAGCTTTGGCTGTAGGCAGAGCCAGCCTTTGCTACAATGGCGCCCTGGGCAGAAAGACATTTGGCGCCATCGCTGCTGCTTGTGAATAAAATGAGGCAGGGTCCCTAATGTGTTCACAGGTCAGCCCCTGACTACATCAAAGCAGGAGTGGCTCTCTGCACAAAACACCTTGGCACCATACCCATAATCACCCAGCTCTTTCACACTGCAACAAGCGATTTGTCAGTGGGTATTCCCGCATGACAGCAAGGGGTGAGAATGAGCAAGCAGGACACATGGGGTGTTGACAAACCATTAAAAGCACGTCAAACCGAGTCAAGTGAGATGGCCGGAGCTATTTGCAGTGCCTAAATGCAGACAGCGGCTCTCTGAATATTGCCACCTTGGGCCGGAGCAAAAGCAGGACCTAGTTGTAGGCCTGCCCGTGGAACCATCTGGTAGCAAATTTGACACATACACTTAAGCATGAATGCCAGGAACAACCCCAGCACTGACAACATCCAGAAATGGATACTTACATGAAGAGCGCGATCCCCGTGTTGGCCATGGCGTAGGAGAACCCCAGGATACTGCTGCCCACAATGGCGTTGCTGAGGTTAAACACCGACATTCCAAAGGAAGTGGTGCCCGGACGCTGCACAAAGAGGAACAAACCCGTGAATGGTGCGTGCGAGATGCAGGAGCTGCTGGTGTGCGCACGTGGTTGCGAGCAGCAGCATATGTTTCCAATTATTGCTCCAGTGTCTGGGCATGATAATTGGAAACATATGCTGCGCGTAACAGACACCAATAGGCCAAGGGCAGAGCAATGCGCCCGCCTTTGGCTAATTGCGAGCTGTCTTTGTAAAAAAGACGACGCAAAGGCCAATAGCGTAGGAGAAAAGAATAAGCACACGCACAAGCGTGTGCGATTCCTAGGTCCGTTTTGAACCCCCTACATGAGGTCTCTCGCTGGGTGAGCATTGCTTCGCACTGCAATGCAGGCGCGAGACCTAAAAGGAGAAATATTAGAGAAATTAACAGTAAAAACCAGCCCACCTGATCATAAAACCAGCCCACAACTGCAAAAACTGGCCCACACATTGATCTGTCAGACCAGCCATCAGACACTGCCTGATTGCCTATAGGTCAGTCCAACCCTGACCTGTATCCGTTAGTTGCATTTTCTCCTCGGATTATAAATCCTTTCTCTTAGTCCTTGTCTAGCCCGGCTTCTCAAACAGTAAGGGGTTATCCAGGGAGGACAGGGGTAATTGGCACCAGTGGTAGTCTCAAATCCGCCTCCTAGGCCACCATGTGGCGATCTATGGGTAGGGTGACCAGACATCCTGGATTTCCCCAGACAGTCCCGGTTTTGTGTGGACTGTCCTGGCAGTTTTAATAACAAGCATTTGCAATGCAATAGGTCTCGCATTTTCAAAACTTTGACGTATTGGCATTGTAAATGACAATGCCTTTTATTTATGTGTTTTGAAATTTTTACGCACGTTGTAGGTTGTCTGAACACATAAAAAAAAGGCATTCTCATTTACAATGCCAATAGCTCAAACATTCGCAGATGCTTTCTTTGGTAGGCACAGGGAGATAAAGTGATTTGCCCAGAAACACAGGATGCTGTTAGAAAATACCGCTGGGGTGGGTGTCCTTTTGTGAATACATTCCTCGTGCTATCAGTTTATGGAGCTTGGACAGGAGTACAGGATTCTCCTTGGCCTGGTTTACAGCCTCGCACAATGCCCCAATTGTGCCAGTAATATAATGGATGCCAGTGGCCCAGTGGCAGGCCAAATACGTTTCATCATACTCCTGCATTTTTCCAAACACATCCTTTAAAAAAATATTTTCGGTTTGTTTAAGGTCTTCTTTGTGAAAGTATTCATGTACTTGAGCAAAGTGTCTTTTCGCTGCAAATAAAAGTTTTCTTAGGTTATTTGGAGGGCTCAGAGTCTTTGTGGAGCATACTACACCCCATGCCACACATTATCAGCCCTTTCCTTCTTCCTCCTGCTGGCTGCATGGGCATGCGTCCGCCAGCTGTTTACACTCACCACAGCCTCCATGCTGACTAAACATCTGTGCCGCAGAAACCTCAACGCCGAAGGATGACTGCTAACTGGATAGATTGTAAGTGCAGTTATGTACGTGACCTCACTCAAAGGAGACGACAAATGGGACAGCAACTTACTGTTAGCCTTGCTTATGGAGGCGTGGGCTCCATAAAGATCATAAGAGACCATTGGGATGGGCATTCTACAAATGACACAAGTGCTGCGAAGGACTGCAGCTATTCTTAAAGTGAAAGGGCCTATGGCACGCTGAAAATACTAACAAGGGACAGCCATTTTGCGCTCCTGTTCTGGCGGCTGCTTGTTTATATTTGCACCGCACCCTGCGCGCTTTCACTTTAAAAATGTCAGTCTACGAATGTCATTAGTAAACTGGGAAAAATGCAAGGGAGTGTGAGGCCCACAGCAATGAACAGCAGGTTGTTATCGCAGTGCAAATTAATTAAATAAAGAAGCGCGGCCGCCTAACTGAAAGCACTGCGGTGTTTATTAAATAAATAAAGTAGCGCGGCCGCTAAAGTCAAAGCACACGGCACTGCAAATTACCAAAAATTACATAACAATGTAAAGAGGGCTGCGGCGCTGCCACTTAAATAAATAAAGCAATGCAGTTGCTAAAGCGGACTGCGCTACAAATTTTAAACAAAAACGTAACAAAAATGTAAAAGCGGTCTGGGGCATTTTGTGGGTGAAATAGGTAATGACCATTAAAGAAAATAGTGCTCACCCACTAGATAACGCAGACTTAGTAACAAGCCAAGTAAAAGATGCAGTCGTTATGGGCGGTAGCAAATGGAGACAAGGCGGTACCAAGGAGTGACTAACAAGCCTCATAATAAATCGGAAGCAAGCATTTGTGAAGAACAATGGAACAAGTCAATGACAAATGTGGGTGGAGAGTGGGAGGGTTCCCAGTGGATATCCTAATAAAGCATGCCTCGCAGAGCGAGCAGTGCATGCGCGCTGCTGCTAAGCCCGACCTTAAAACTGAAAAAAATTCTGGTTTAGGGGCTAAGGGACGGGTAAGTGTGCACATTATACTTCAAATAGATTGCTGGCTTGCATTTCCTTTGGCCCTCTTTCGTTAAATCACAACGCAGGCAAAAAGTGAATTGCTTTATATTTTTTAAAGACTCTCCTGATGTGCTGTAGTTTTTTACTGAAGCAGCACAGCAGCAGGTAAAGAGGGGCTAAGTAGCAACGAGAAGACCCCAATGCCCATGCTCGTGAGCTTTCCCCTTAACTCTATCATAAGTGGAGAGGGAGTGTTTAATGAAAACACCACTATTTTTGCTTAAATTGTGAAAAGTTGACACATCTTTAAAGCTAAGTCACGTTTCAGAAAGAGGTTTTATTTTCCAGATTATATTGTAGCAAAGCAAATATATTTTTTATGGATCCTTGTGCATCTCTCGACGTTCTACCTCTCAGGCACATGTATACTCTTATCAAGTCTTGGTTTTATCATTTGCTTTTGGCACTTTCAGCTGTTTTTCCATTTATTAATGAAGAACTACATGTCCCAGAATGCAAACAGACTGAATAAGCCACCCACGAGTCAATTTGATGTCTCTGTAATGTCTTCCCATGGATAGGTAAAGATTAACGAAATGGCACAAGCTCTAAAACGCTGATTTTGTTCATCTAAAATGCAGTCTGTCGTAGGATTGTGTGATGTGCCCTCGTAATCCTTCTATGGCAGTTAAGTGTAGTCACCACAGTTAGCATGACCTGGATTGGCTGGGACAGCCCTGTTTTCATGCAAAATTTCTCAGCAAGTTTCAGCACTTCCTGGTTTTCAGAAAGAGTAGACTCAGTACTGAGGGAGGCACGTTTTCATGTATTTTGGTGCAAAATTAATCATTAGCCTTTACCTGAAAGAAATAACACAGCTAATACTGTGAATACACGTTGCATTTAATTCACTATAGTGCCATATTGTTTGTCCTTCTTATGCTGGTCAGCGCTGTCAATTAAGTCTTCCTGTGCCACTCAACCAATACAAAATGTTAGTCCTACTTCTGTGTTTGTGGACTGTCTCAGTTTTTTGTTTACAAAATCTGGTCACCCTATCTATGGGGCAACATGGGTACTTTTTACTGCCCCTCCCTCTAGATTCAGAGCACCACAAGCGCTCCAGAATACACGGTTACAGAAATACATGCTTACACACATAAATTAACTTTCCCTATTAGCATGCAAACACACACACGAACTCAAGTGTCCGTCACTATTCCCAACTCTAGTGAGCACCAGTGGCGGCCGACACAATGAAGAAGTGGTAGAGAGGGGGAGTGTGGAGGTGGGGGGTGTATAGGATTTAAAAAAACACTTACCTGAAGCTGCCGGCCCCATGGGGGGCTTGGGGGGGTGGGGTGGGGTGGGGTGGGGTGGGGGGGGAGGGGGCGTGGGGAGGACGACCACAGGGAGGTCCCCCCAGAGCAGTTTGGGAGGGGAGGGGGGGAGGGGGGGAGGGGGGGGGGGGCTTCAGAGTACAGGCGGGCATTTTGTTTTTGGGCTCCTTTTTTCTAGCCCAAAAGTAGCCCAGCGTATAAATGCCTTGGGCTACTGCTCCCAGCCACCATTTTGTCTTTGGTGACCTGGTGGCTGGGAGCTTTAGTCAGGGAATTTTTTCCATAGCCATATTTTAGCATTTTTGTGCTTAATTAGTAGTGTCTGTAGCGTTTTTATTATGGCTACTGTGGATATTCGTATGCTCGAAGCCCTCAGGCTCCTGACCGAAGCTGGGCGCATGGACCTGGTCGTGGGTGACGTGGTCGGGCCTCTGCGCCCAGCGCGGCAGGCCTCGGCGGGCGTTGCAGCAGCGGTGGCTGCTTGTACTTCGCCCAAGCGGCCCAGACTGAGCACGGTGTTGGAGCCGGGCCACCCGCGATCCAGGAAGGAGGCCCCTTGCGCACTCACAGCCCGGCGGGGAGGGTGTTGTCTCAGAGGTAAGCCTCGGAGGGCGGGATGGGAGAAGGTGTGTGGCCGGGGGGAGCGTTTCTGCTTTGGCGGCCGGGGTGAGTCCTGCTGCTTTGGCGGTAGAGGTGCTTTAGAGTGCGTCGCATGGTCAGCGGGCATTATCTGCCCCGCGCGTGTGGGTAAGCGCGGGGGGGGGTCCCAGGCGGCAAGAGGCACTCAGCGGATATCTGACGCAGCGGGGGTGGGCCGGAGGTTTTTTTTTATGATGAATCAGGCGCACCACCTGCTTTGTGTCAGGTAAAGGAGGCGGAGCAGCACAGTCGTGCAGCCCCTTTTTCTTGTCTGCCGGTTGTTGTTCCTTCGAGCAGGGCAGGAGAAGGTGAGCAACAGGGTCAGGTTGCCCACCTTCAGGGCATGGGAGAGCAAATGGAAGCTGCTGGTGGCATGAGAGGGGGGGGAGTGGGCCACGGAGGTGAGGGCCCCATCAGTGGGAGGTTCCACCTTATTAGAGCGAGGGGGCAGGCATTAAGGCGCTGGGTTGGGTTTGGAGATGGGGGAGGGGTTTTGGTTAGCCCTCTTCTTTTTTCTCTTCAATATTCATACAGAGGGGAGTTTTTTGAGTTGGTGGCAGCTTTCCTGGGGAGGGGGATAGGGCATAGGTTGGTGGGTAGGGGGGGGGGGTTTCGAATTCTTGGGGTGGTACAGGGGCAGGCCACTGAGGTGGGGGAGGGTAATGTGAGGGATTTCGGGCTTTCAGAGGCAGACTTGGATCCGGCTATTGGGGGTCATGCATGGGTGGGTTTAGATGTTTTTGCGACCTGGGCGGAGGGAGTGCGGGGCATTAGGGCTGGAGGTCGCAGTGAACTTCTTAGCCCCCCTCGGAGTGAGTGCTCTATAAGGGGTGCTGGTAAAACAGGGGGAGATGATTGGGCGAGGTCAGGGGCTGTTGGGGGGTAGGGAGAGGTTGCCAAGTTTTGGCCCCTTCTGCGCCAGGGGTACAAACGATTTTGGAGTGGAGTGGGGATAAATGGTAGGGGGACCTTTCCCCCGCCTCACCCTGGGTAAGTAAAGTGAGTTCTCGGTACACAGGGCAGGGTGGTGCCAAGTTTTCGGAGGATGGTTTTTGGGTCAGGAAGGACAGCAGGCCAGTTAGTGTTTTGGGTACTCCCAGCAGACCAGTCCAAACTTTTTCTTCACAGGGTAGGGAGCGTCGCGGGACAGCAGACTCGGTAGGGCGGCCCAACTGCGCCGAGGAGAAGGGAGGGTGGAGCTTTGCGCGTCACATTCTGTACCAGCGGGGGATCCCGGCGCGGCCAGCACACGAAGGTCCGGCGCGACCTCGCTGGCCCCAACATCAAGCAGGACACAATGGCCAGCAGGACCACTGGACAGGAACGCTCAAGAATGTCAACGCAGGGGGGAGTATCGGCGAGTACAGTCAGCTCCCCCGCCAGGAGGATTTTCAGTGGCCGCTAGGGCTGGTGTAAGCAATGTTGGGTCGGTTAAGGCCTGCAGTGTTGGTTTTGTGACAGATCCTCTACAAATAGAGGAGGCGATTGTACTGGATTATGGACAGACCCAAAGAAGGGGAGTGGAGGGACGATGAGGAGGGGGGGGGTGCCTTCTCATGTGTCTCCTAGTGTTTTACAGGCACCAGAGGCGGTGCAGCCCAGGAGGGCAGTGTCGTTGGGACCCAGAAGAGAGCACGGCCCCTCGGTGAGGGCTCCTCGGACGGTGGACCCTGTTGAGATCGGTGCCTGGTCGGGCAGCCTTGTTAGAGCCAGGTGAGAATGTTGTCCCACGGGCCAAACTAAAAATGGTGTCGGTGGGGACAGGGGGTGAGGATGTACAGAGGGAGCTGGGAGGTATGCTCAATAAAGGTAAATATGTTAAAGATCAAGGTGTGGGGACTGGTGATGTGGTGACTATATTTACTGAAAGTGGTTTACCTTTAGTGTACCGGCCCTTTCAGGAGAAACCCACCCTGGGAGGGTTGGGGAGTACAACAGCTACACAATCTGGGTCAGGGGCGTGCTGGGAGTTTAATAAAGGCATGTGCACAAGGCAGTATTGTAGGTTCAGGCACGAGTGCTCTCAGTGTGGAAAGAAACACCCCTTGGTTAAATGTTGGGGAGTTAAGTCACAAGGAAGTCAGCAGTGACAACAGACAGGTGCTAGCACATCAGGGCCCTCACAGCAATTCCAAAGTGGTAGGGGAGGTAAGGGATCTCAGGGGTCTGGGCCCAAGAGCTACTACGCCAGTTAGAATGGCAGCATTGGTGACAGGTTCGAGGGATTATGAGGATCTGGAAGCTAAGCAGGCACTGTTGGAGCGATTTGAAAAGGGGTTTCGTTTGGGTTACAAGGGGCATTGGCAGAGGCGGTGGGCACAAAATCTGAAGTTAGCATTTGAACATAAGTCTGTGGTGCAAGACAAGTTGGACAAAGAAGTTTGAGAAGGAAGGATGGCAGGTCCTTTTGATGACTGGCCTGTGGACGATTTGATTATTTCTCCAATCGGGGTGGTTCCCAAAAAGAAGTTGGACAGTACAGATTAATACAACACCTATTGTGGCCTGAGGGGTCTTCAGTCAATGACTTTATTGATGAGGAGGCAGCCTCAGGGTCATATTCACCGCGGGCGCAACTGCAGAGATGGCGAAATGCGACATAAAATCTGCATTTCGTTTGGTTCCCGTACATTCGGATGATTGGAGTCTTTTGGGAATCCATTTTGAAGGACAATGGTACGTGGACAAGGCATTACCGATGGGTTGTTCAATGTCTTGTGCTTAGTTCGGATGATTGGAGTCTTTTGGGAATCCATTTCGAAGGACAATGGTACGTGCACAAGGCATTACCGATGGGTTGTTCAATGTCTTGTGCTTTGTTCAAGTGTTTCAGCACTTTCTTACAGTGGTATTTCACACAGCACACTGGTCATGGGCTGGTAACACACTACTTAGACGACTTCTTTTTTGTTGGTTCCCCGGGCTCCACGGAGTGCCAGGTAGCGCTGGACACGTTCCATGAACTTATGGGAGAGCTGGGTGTGCCCTTGGCACCAGAGAATACAATGGGCCCATGTTTGACCATGTCATTCTTAGGCATTGAAATTGATTCAGTAGGAATGCAGGCACGGTTGCCAGCTGATAAGAAAGCAAAAATGTTGGATTTGTTGGAAGAAATGCTTGCAAAACATAAGGTAACGGTGAAGGACATCCAGGTTTTGTTGGGCCATCTCAATTTCGCCTGCAAGGTAGTCAGGGCAGGAAGAACTTTTTGCAGGAGACTGGGACGTACATTGTCAGGAGACCATCTGCCTCACCACCATGTCCGTTTGTCGGCTGGGGTGAAGGAGGATCTGCATATGTGGAGAACATTTCTGCATTCCTTTAATGGAATGCCATTGGTCAGAGAGGATGACTTTCAGTGGGATGTTCAGATTTTTTGAGATGCAGCAGGCAGTGATGGTTTTGGCTTATACCGGCTTATACTGGCAGGGCAAGTGGTGTGCGGAGAAGTGGCCGGAGCAGTGGAAGGATGGTGGGAGGAGCATCGCCTTTTTGGAGCTTTTTCTGGTGCTAATGGCATTGACGCATTGGGGTGAGGAACTGGCACATAAGAAGGTGTTGTTCAGTATTGACAACATGGCAGTGGTGGAAATCATCAACACGCAGTCGGCTAGAGATGAGCAGATTTTGAAGTTGTTGCGGGTGTTTGTTCTTGGCTGCCTTAGACATGATATTGCGTTCAAGGCACTTCATATCCCTGGTGTGGACAATGACATTGCGGATGCTTTGTCTCATTCGCAGTGGGAGAGATTCCATGGGCTGGCCAAGGAGACGGACTGGACACTGACCTCAATGCCGGAACATTATGTATCACACATCCTTGCCCGTTTTATTCAGATTCACTGCCTGAGCTCACTGCAGGGAAATGGAAACCACTGGGCCAGTATTATTAATAGTACTATGTTTTATAAAGCGCCTGCTGCCCCATTTTAGCTGCTCATAGTGCCGTTGTTGCTCTTGGTTCATATTAACTTTGCAACGTGGTGAAAGGCTGAGTCACTCCACTGAAATTCAAATGTGAACCATAGAATCCACCTAGATCTCAGCAAAAAGAGCTTTACCCACTGAGCTCTCTTATGAGTAAATATATAGTATTAAAGAATTTCCTCGACTTTACAATAATATTACATTTAAAAGAGATTTACACAAAAGCACTTTCCCTACACACATCTCTTTAAATTAGTGACTATGGTTTCTGTCCTTTTTTCCTCTAATGTTTTGAGTATTTGATGCCTGATAAATAACATATATAAATATTCAAAACAGATAGCAAAGTCATTTTGCCTTCACTGCTTTCCAAAGGAGTCCTTCAACAGTATTATCTCATTCACTTTTGATTTTAATAATAATAATATGCACTCCCTTGTAGTTTATTGAGGCTCTGCTCCAAAATCTGTTAATTTCTCTGTACATCAGGCCCGGTTCTAGAGGGTGGACCGGGTGGGCCAGGCCCACCCAAACATGAGCCTGGCCCACCCAAACATGATGTGAGCCGTTTTTTTACCCCCATCTGTTTTCAGGCTGGCTCTCCTGATCCGAGTCAAGAGGCTGCTGCAGCCTCTGCGCAGCCCACTGCCCGGCACAGATTATCGCGGCCCATTGTCTCATATAGAATGACAATGGGCCAAAGCTGGCGGGCACAGCATGTGGTGGGAGCTCCGGCCCTTCCCTTAGGGCGGAGGTCTTCAAACTGTGGGTCAGTGGCGGCAGTCCCAGGAGGGTGCAAATGCCTCTTTAAGTACTGAAGAATAAAGATGGCCTGGAAGAGCAATTTTTTTTTTTTTGCATTTCTAGGCTGTCTTGATTTTAAAGTCAACAGCTTTGCTAAAAACAACACAATATTTGATAAGTATTTTGTTGTATTTTCACGTTCAACAACTGCACTTAAAATAATGCTCACGCGAGTAAAGAGGTGTTAAATAAATGCACATTAAACTAATTGATGGGACACACACATCATGAAACTTGGTTAATGTGATACCCGAAGATGTCTGTATGAGAACAGTCACAAAATTGAATCCAGGATGGTGGAGTGCATAATAGTGACGTGTATTTATATAGTTTTGCGGTCCCAGCACGTAACAGAAAGCAATGTGAATATGTAGGGCATTATTCTAGAATTGTAATAAACACTGTATAACGTAGGTTGCCACACAATGATTATGTGATCAGGGCCAATGGAATTATGTGGAAGTGGAGCACCATAGACAAATTATGCAGTATAATGCAGCACATTGTTTACTGGTATAAGTTAATTATTTTGATTTTTTTTTACTTGGTAGAACTGTCTGGGTAAAGATTTCACCCCTTAAGTACCAATTTGACAGCCAAATACAGAAATAAGTTACTGAAAGTTGGCAAGTTACCCTTTGAAAAGGGCTTCCAATGCGCGCAAACACGTCACCATGTTTTGTAGTAACTTTTGATCCATTTGAGCTTCAATTGTTTTTTAAATCTGCATGTTATACTGCATGTGGTGGGTTATGTGGCAAATACATAATTATGTAAAAAATGTCACAGATGCAGAATCGCATAATTCCAGCAGCCCTGTATCAGATAAAACAAGTGCTTTAGCTGCAGTAATAGCTAACCAGACTGTACCTATTGCAGACATTTGTTATGACCATTAAAAGTACACGTTTTAAAACTCAATAACCTTACATTGCCTCTAAAAAAAAGTATTTTTTTGTCATCATGATGCTTCAAGTTATTCCATAAATGAAATCACATTAGACCCCCTCCATGAACTCACACACAGAGGTACCTCCAGGTACCCATTAACACATCTGGGATGGTTGTTTTTACCAAATGGTATGGGAAGTCTTTGCAAAATGGGCACCTTAGTCCCCATACCTCAGCCAACTTGGCCTCTGTTTACATGCAGATGTCCTTTCAGGTGAGTTGAGAGGGTACACGGGAAGAGACCCCGCATTCAGAAGTGTGTGGGTTGAGTGGTGCTGTCCGCGGTGGGGATTGAGTGGCGCTGTAGGCGTTGTGGGTTGAGAGGTGCTGTACGCGGTGAGGATTGAGTGACGCTGTAGGCATTGCGGGTTGAGTGGTGATGTAGGCGTTGCAGGTTGAGTGGTGCTGTACGCGGTGGGGGTTGAGCAGTGCTGTAGGCGTTGGGAGTTGAGCGGTGCTGTACGCGGTGGGGATTGAGTGGTGATGTAGGCGGTGGGGGTTGAGTGGTGCTGTAGGAGGTGCACGTTTTCAGCAGGCACACTCCTTCAGCCGTCAGTGCACACTTTCACCAGGCACACACCACTATCCGTCACTGCACGCTATCACCAGACATACACACTACCAGTTGTCAGTGCACGCTTTCACCGGGCACAAACACCACCAGCCGTCGGTGCACGCTTTCACCAGGCACAAACATCACCACACCTCAGTGCACGTTTCCACCAGGCACACACACCACCAGCCGACAGTGCACGCTTCCACCAGGCACACTTCCACCAGCCAGCAGTACACACTTCCACCAGGTACACACACCACCAGCCGTCAGTGCACGCTTCCACCAGGCACACACACCACCAGACGTCACTGCACGCTTTCACCAGGCACACACACACACTACCAGCCATCAGTGCACAATTTCTACAGGCACACACACCACCAGCCGTTAGTGCACACATAATTTGTTAACGCATCCACAATTAACTATTGTAGCAATCGCAGTATGGCGCACTTTACTTTTAAACATATTCATCTAAAGCGCAGCATGCCACCATTGCTACAAAAATACATACACATTTTTTTGGCCTACAATTTATTGACTTTTGTTGCAATTGGTGTTGCAATATTTAGCAATGCCAATAGCTCAAATGTAATTATCCCGAGACCTATTGCATTGTAAATGCTTGTTATCATTATATTGACCATGGATGCAAGGCAACAATAAAAATGTCCAGATAACTGATGATTACTGATCCTGCTGGAGAGCAATCCTTTGTTGGTAGTTTTGAAATGCAGATCAACTGTATTTTATGTGGATAGCTCAGTGGGTTACTGTCTTTGTCACAGTGATTCTTGTTTTACTTGCAGCTCAGAAGTTACAATCCTAACATAGAACAGTGACCTATGAACTGTCATCAAAGAGCTGCATACAAACCTGAATGGTTTAGTTAGAACTTCACATTTTGGTTGTGTTGAGATATAGTTAGAACTGCCTCAGTCTTTCATTATTCTAATGTTGCTAAAAAGAGTTCGCTTGGGCAGATATACATTTTTATTAGTATAGCCAACCCACCAACCATTAGGGAATGCTTTAAATCCTGAGTTTGTGCTTCTCCAGACCATACCCTCTTAGAATATATTGCCCACCAGTATGGATGACATGAGTCCTACACTTTCTAATCCTCATTGGCTTATGCGACATTCCCTATAGACTGATTTACCTACTTGCATCATTAATTATCTCTGTATAATGTGCGTGTGATGTAAAGCACTGTGACACCCTACACTGATATGAGTAGCGCTATACAACAAATGAAATGGATATGAGAGAGTGGCTACAGAGGGATGAAGGACACTGTTGAAGGGTGGTAGTAATGGTATCTACGGATGAAGAGGTCCTTGGTGGGGCGCCAAACAAGACTTTGGCATTAGTGCTAAAACCGGCCCTGTCATGCCCTTTCGGTTTTTGTTTATTTAATTAGCTGTCAGGTCATGAGTGCACAGACTGTTTGGTCGGCCCTCTGGGGCTGCCCAAACTAGTCATGCCCACTCTGTCTTTCTCCATAGAGGCTGCATTGGCTACAATGCACCCTGCATAGAGAACATGGCCTCCACATAAGGCCCTGGCTGGGCGGTGTCCCGACCAATCACAACACTGCTTGCAGCGTTGTGATTGGCTTTGGGGAGGGAGCCAGGCTGCCTGCATCTTGTTCCTACCAGAGGCAGGAGAGCAGGAGCCGAGAAGACGTGGGTCCCAGCCAACGGAAAGGTAAGCTATATTTTTTAATAATAATTATTATTAAATTAAACACCACCCCGCGTGCCCCCACCCCGCGTGAACCCCCTGCCCCGTCTCCCTTGCCCCGCGAATCATGCCGGCAGCGAGTGCCGCAGTGGCCCACCCTAATGCACCATTGGCCCACCCAAATAAAAATTCCTGGAGCCGGGCCTGCTGTACATGGGAACATTTTTAGCTCAATGCTTATGCAAACTGAAAAGTTTAAGTCAAATATCGGTATGCTATGCGACCGGGGGCAGAGCTAGCCAAGCAACGAGATGGCCGCAACTTAGGCGAGCTCCTCGCTACCGCCCGTATAAATCAATTAAAAATCCTTCACACCTAGACCTGATTGACGCAAAAAGGTGCACCGGTGGCCAGCAGGCCGACAAGCACTGGTTGTGTCCTGGAACCGGCGAGCTTACCGTCTCTGGCGGACGTACTTGTAGATCGGGACGCCCAGGCCCTGCTGAACAAAACCGAAACTGAAGCGGCGGACTAAAGTTGTGACGGGCGCCGTAACGCGGAGCACACAAACCTGCTCTGACTGGGACCCTTGCCCGGAGGACCCTACATACCTGGTCCGAAATCCTGGACGGCGGCTACGCCATTGCCAATGTGAACTGAGCGCTGTAGGGTCGAGCGACCATCCACTAACAGCCGTTGCAGCGGAAGGTGGACAAAAAGAAGCCTCGAACGTGCGGCGCTGACGGGAATGTGGCCGACATAGCTGAGACGCGCCTCGCGTCTGGAGTCTGCTCGGGTCTGCCGCGGAAGGGGAGCGGAACGCTGCTAGAGACCTGCAGCGCGAAAAGGCCCTGAGACCCGCACCGAGGAGACCCCTGTGAAGTAGTGGCGCGAGGCCGGGGGCGGCGGGAATCTGCAGCGGGAGGAGGACTAAGTACCGGCCTAACTGCAAGGAATTAAGGCCGCTGTCAACTGCGGCCCCCTGTGTGGCTGCTGGGGCGCTCCATTCTAGCGTGCTGCGCTTCAGTGTGCAAGCAGAGCCCGAGAATACAGAGCTGGCCAAGCAGGAAAGGGGAAAAAAAACAACAAAAAAAAGACAGCATCTAATAGACACAGAGCAAGCCAGCTGCAAGGCATCGCCCTACATATTATGCATTATTATAAATAAATAAACGTGATGCCACTTGTCCTGTTTTTTAAGCTGGGGACCTAGGATCTGGGGAACTGGAAGCTCTACTGGGTTCCAAAACAAGTGGCTGTGACACCAAGAAGCCAGTTCCAGGCTTGCTCCGTGTCTATTAGATGCTGTCTTTTTTTTGTTGGTTATATGGTCAGGCGCGCTAGATATATAAATAAATAAATGTGATGCCACTTGTCCTGTTTTTTAAGCTGGGGACCTAGGATCTGGGGAACTGGAAGCTCTACTGGGTTCCAAAACAAGTGGCTGTGACACCAAGAAGCCAGTTCCAGGACACGAGGAAGATACTGGACAGCCCTGGCCATCTAGCGCGCCTGACCATCCAGAACCCCCACAGGGCATCATATGTAGTGCCTCCTAAGTGCTGTCAAGCAACACACTAGTTTCAGTGATGGCACGTCAATGAGTGAAAGTCAGGCCTTCCTGAGCGTCAGGCGCTTCATTAGGAGATACAACACAACGCTGGCATGTATGGGCATCCTCGACCTGTAGGAACCCTGGTGGAATAGTGGGGAATGATGTGGCAGGAGGTACAGGATTCACTTGTGGACGCATGGGAATTTGCTCCTCGTCAACTCTACACGAGGCTACATTGACTACTGGACTACATATTTGCTGTGCGCCCGCAGAAACCCCACATGTGAAGAACACTACTCGCAGTCTCACCGACGGGAAACAGATAACATTTCCACATCTGGCATTGCGAACTCCCGAGAAAACAGAAGCGAGAGCTGGTAGGAAGCTGCGATAATGGGTAAATCAGATAGGAACCAGCCGAAACTAACGTTCGAGAACACTAAAAAACAAATGGACCGTGGACCAGAAGAGCAGTCGTAGCAGCAGGAGGAGGCGGGAGCATCCCGCAGAGTTACAAATGTCGAGGTGCAAGCCATGTTCACCACTATACAAGCTGCTCTCACTAATATAGATGGGAAAATTGACTCTCTCACATATCGAGTCGACAGAATGTCGGAGCACCTGGACAAACATACCAAACGGCTGGACATGGCAGAGCGCAGAATCTCTGAAGTGGATGATGCTCATGTGCAGATGGATGCGAAGCAGACGAGAATGGACAAACAAATGGCGGGTATATCAGCGAAGGCAGAAGATTTGGAAGCGAGATCCTGCAGAAACAACATCCGCCTGACGGGTATATCAGAGACAACGAACACGGGTCCCATGGAACGGTACGTGGAGAGCCTGCTTATTACTATGTTGGGACGGGACACTTTCTCTGAGATCTTCATCGTTGAATGAGCACACAGATCCTTTGTGCCAAAACCACCAACCGGCTCACCACCCAGGCCAATTATAGCACGGATATTAAACTACAGGGACCGAGATGCAGCGCTCCGAAAGGCCAGAGAGTTGGGGAAGTTGACTCATTAGGGTGTGGACATATCACTGCACCCTGATTTCATGATATCAGTACAGGGGGCAAAATAGAAGTTTGGGCAGGTGAAGCAGAAATTGAGAGACCTCAATATTCCATATGCGATGCTTTATCCGGCGAGGCTCTGGATCACAGATGAAGGGAAGGTGAAAATATATACTGAGCCAAAAGACGTGCTAAAATATGCAAAAATGCTAAAATGCTAAAATATCTACAACAAAAAGACCACACAAATCCAAGATGGAGGTCCCCCAGGGGGGAAGTTGAGGAACAACGTACAACCTCAGATGTCAAGTAACAAGACATTGACAGCTATGCAGAGCCCAGGGCGGCGAAGAGGGGGGAAAATGGCCACCACCGCCGAAAGATTGATGTAACTATTACATGTGGACAGATGACGGACGACTGAACACTAGATTTAAAGGTTCAACTGGAATGTTGAGCGAACAGAAAGCGACAGACGTACCTGGGAGGACAGACAGAAAACTCAGATAAGTTGAACACTATTGAACTTTGAGTAAACCTGTACATTGTTATATTGGGTTTTGAATTTAGACATGTTTGTACTCGGCTCCCCTTACTGGAGACGTTTCCTTGTTACTTAGGCCTCATCGGATACACCTGTTTCAACGTAATACGCTATGCTTGGTCTAGGTGATCATGTTTTTGCAGGGCATTGCCCATGTGGGGACTACCCACAGGAAACGGACTGGCAGCCACCGCCCTCACATGTATACCACACTAGGTTATTGTAAGGTTTTCTTTTCCTTTTTTTAGTTCTATCATGGTTAATCGAACTGGGAATGCCTCCACAATTGGGGACAGGGAGGAGTGGGTGGGGAGGGGGGTAAGGGAAATTAGAAACTGTCTGGTTGGAAACAAGGGACACTATCCACAGCTGATGTTATACACATATGGCATACGAAGAACACGACAAGCTCAAGGAAAAAGCATATGTACATGCCAGATGTTAGAACGAAGAGTCGGAAATTTACATTTCTGACATGGAATATACGGGGTTGCAAAACCTGCAGAAAATACGCAAGGTGCTTGCATATTTTGACAGACACAGTGTTGATGTGGCATGTATTCAAGAAACACAGCTTACCCCTACAACTGAAATGAGGGTGGGCGCCAGATGGGCTAAATACCGCATAGCACCTTCATACTCCACGTATGCAAGAGGGGTAATACTTTTGGTTAAACGGAATACCCCTTTTCAGTTGCTCCACACGCTGCATGATGACCAAGGCCGTTATGTAATGATGCAGGGTAATTTTGGAGGAACTGTACTAACGACCATCACCTCCTATGGTCCACACATAGATGACCCTGGGTTCTATGCTGAAATATGGGCCAAACTTAGAGACTTTCCAAGTTCACCAATAATATGGGGAGGAGATTTTAATACTTGTCTAGACCCAGCACTGGACAGATCAACAGGTAGTGAACAATATGGGAAACAAGCAGCCAAAGCCCTAAAGGATGGTATGGCAATGTGGGAAATGACAGATATATGGAGGATGAGACATGGGGGCCGTAAGGAGGGCACATGTACATCTACAACACACAACACATGGTCCCGGATAGACTACTGGTTGCTTACAGCGGAGGCATGTACATGGACACGCGTGGTTGAACACCTGCCTAAGACACTATCAGAACATTCCCCGATTTGCCTCACTTTGGATATTCCCACACATATACCCCGGCATTTTACATGGAAATGACAGGGCAGCGCCTTATTAGACCCAGTATTCCAAACTGAGATGTGACAGGCAATAGTTGAATATTTTGAGTTAAACGTCGAATCAGTGGAAAGCGAAGGGACATTGTGGGAAGCATTTAAGGTAACAATTAGGGGTCACTGTATCAACAAGCATGCCGGGATCCTGAAAGATATCCAACAGCAATTAAATATAATAGAGAAAGAAATCAGTACACTGGAAGCGGAACACACACAGACACAAAATCCAGCTCTATTAGCTCAAATTAAGGGGAAAATGGACGATTACCAGAGGTATGCTGCGGACGAGGTAAAATACAAATCAAAACTATAAACAGCGCGAAACTACGGGGAAGGTCCTACATAATACAGATCAGGGATGAAGCAGATCGAATGTTATACGACACTACGTCCATATCTAACTGTTTCAGGAATTACTACTCACGACTTTATGCCCAAAAAACACACACTACAGCAGAGGAAATCAATCATTACCTCCAGGACGTGACTCTTGCATGGCTCTCAGACACGCTCCGCAAGTTTCTTAGCCACCACATTACCAAGAACGAACTCACGGACGCAATAAACTCATTGCCAAATAACAAAGCTCCTGGGTTAGATGGGCTCCCTGGGCAGTTTTATAAAACGTATAAAGACCTGTTAATCCCACACTTAGCAGAAATGTATGGGGAAGCACACGAAGAAGGTAAACTCCCCATTTCACTAAGAGGAGCGCTCTTAGTGGCGCTCCCCAGGCCAGATAAAGATCTGTCAAGATGCGAATCATATCGCCCCCTGTCGTTGATAAATATAGACACAAAGATCCTAGCCAAAGTCATTGCAACCAGAATACAGCTCCTGCAGGAGAAGCTGGTATTGCCTGACCAAGCGGGATTTGTACCCACCAGATCTACAACCCAATCCATACGCACCATCTTCGCCCTGTACCATCATTTAGATCCAGAATTGCCAGCAGCAGCAGCACTGCTGGATGCTGCAAAGGCTTTTGATTCAGTGGAATGGTCTTTTATGTTTGTGGTATTACGTAGGATGGGGTTCCCCGAACATTTTCTCAAATGGATAGAGATCCTATATAATGCCCCAACAGCTAGGATTAGACTGAATGGACAAGTGTCTCACTCAATAGCAGTGAACAGAGGGACGAGACAGGGTTGCCCGCTATCACCGATCCTGTTCACTCTGATTCTGGAACCTCTGGCCTGTAGAATCCGTCAGTGTCACAGGGAAACTGCTTTACAGTTTAGCCTAAGCCCCCTCAACATCTCCTTATACGCCGACGACACTGTGTTATTTACGCGGCACCCCAATATACATTTAAACAATCTTATCAGAGAATACATTTGCTTCAAACAATACGTAGGGTTACGGATTAACTGGGACAAATTGGTGGTCATACCACTAACGCCGGCCACGGCCCGACCAGAACTAGATTATCCCCTGAAATGGCAAACTGACCCGGTAAAATACCTAGGTGTGTGGATACACAAAGACCCAGAACTGGCCATCAGGGAAAAGTATGGTAGAGCAATGAGTAAGTTAGATGAGCAAATAACTAGATAGATAAGGATGCCCCTGACATTAGCAGATAGAATAGCACTTCAGAAGAGGATTATATTGCCCCGTTTTCTGTATTTATTTATTAATATCCCAATATGGCTGACACAGGCTTACTTTGCAGAGCTGCAGTCGGCAATACAGAAGCTGACGTGGGCTGGTAAACAGGCTAGGATTAGCTGGACTATACTGACGAAGCCATATCATACGGGCGGGTTTGTAGCACCGGACCTGCAGCTATATTTCTACTGTGCGCAGGCGCAACATGCTCACTACTGGACTAAACCGTATGCGTATGTTTTGCACGTCACAGTGGAAACAGACAGTGCACAACCCATTCACTGATGGCGTTTGTGTCGAACCCGAGACCTTACACGTCTAGGGATACGATACAACCTGTGCACTGCACCTCACATGCATGGCATGCTTTGGCACAAAGGGCCAATAAACTGCCTATATACGCACCAGCGCTTCCCTACTCATAGCTCATAGTTACCCGTTTTTATAATACGTCACAATCGTAACAAAGCGTGGTGGAAAATAGATCGTTAGTTAGATGGGAAACACTGCTTGGAGACAAGATTGAGGAGAGGGATTGGGAATATAGCTGCACACAACTACAATTACTGACATCCAACTGTAATTTGCGGATAATACATTTTACATTTCTCCACCAATATTATTACATCCCAACCCAATTCCACAGATATGGCCTCAGAACACATGACAGATGCCAGAGATGCAACGCTTTGAATAAAGATTTCCTGCACTTAGCGTGCGCATGTCCACAGGTACATAAATACTGGCACAACGTCATAGGGGCAATAAACGAAATGTTAACTAAACACGTGCCAAACACGCCTCTTGTGTGCTTATTGGGGATATATAAATTAACACTGACAAGAAAGCGGAAGTTTCTGGCTGTGGTGCTGCTACTGGCAAAACGACGAGTAGCTATTAGATGGGGAAGTAAACGCCCCCCTAGATTCAAAGACTGGCTCACGGACATGTCATACTGCAGGGAAACCATGGAGATGTATGCGGGAGAACTACCAATTTCATCGAGACCCCGGGACTTCTGGGAACCACTAAAACAGTACCTCTTGGCGCTCCAGGAGGCCGAGTAATATATGGTCATGGCTGACAAGGTAAAACATAAATGATGCTCGGTCAAGAGCTCTTCTCCCTTTCAATAGTTCAGGGGGGAGGGGAGGACACATGCCTTAACCTCATGTGTATTGTAGTGTACTATCTATTGATGCCCGATAAGCTGTAACTTCAGATAATAAGCTGCTATTGCTGTATTGTGATATGATATGATATGATGTTCAACTGTAAATATGCCTGTACGAAATGACAAGCCTTGTTATGGTAATACAAAGAAAGCTCACATATGCTGTGTAGAATACCTCTGTAAATGAAAATGCCTCAGTTTGTGTAAATAACGATGATGACCAGACAAAATAAATAAAATAATAATAATTGCAAGTATCGGTATGCACCTTTTGTAAAAACATTATAGTGTTTGTATAATGATCTTATGCACCTCCTCACGTGCACACTGGCTATATGTAAACGTGGCTGTATGCACAGCCTGCACATGAGTTCGAATGCACACAGTGGCTATAGGCACATCCCACAAATGCATAGGAATGTGCACTAAGCCTACATGCATGACGTCACCATTCTTTTCCTTTGTATAAGGCCCTTATACAAATCTTGTTCATGTTTCCCCATGTGAACAATGTATGTAGTTTCCCATAAGATGCTGAGCCTTTATAACAAAGAGCACATTCCCTTAAAATAGTCTGGACCTGTTGGTCTTGCTGCTCACATGGCATCAAGAACATCCTTCATTATTTTATTTTTCTGAAAACCATTGGAAAATGACCCCCATTTGAGGGGAGGTATTTCCAATTCCAACCTTTCGAGGAATAGGATGTGCCACAACCATTGATTATATATTTGTGAACACTAACTTTATGCCATGGTCTCTTAAGGGGGAGGTCCAAGTAGCTGAGTGGGGATACCATAATGCACTCTGCGCTTTTGCTCAATTGCCAGTGAGCAGAGTAAAACGCAAAAATAAATGTAATCCCCATTACTCAACACTCACCAGTTGTCCTTAGGCTAATTTGGCAGCTTAAAACCCCAATTGAAACTATGAAGCTGTAAGTATAATCGAATCAGGGTCTGTTTCTCAGCTGTTTAGCCACTGCTGGCAGCGTTGAGTTGTTAACTCAGTATAGGAGTTTAACTCAATGCTTTAAACAGGCTTTAGTTAAGCCCATCTGTCCAGACAAGGGGCCCGCGATGGTTCAACGAGCATTGCTCAGCGGCCAGCCATAGAATGAAAAAGGCGCTGTCTGCCTCCCCGAAGGTTTGGCCCAAGGTTTGGCAGACCCACCCTGAATACAAAACCATTGTTAAATTTAGAAAAGAGGAGCTTTACAACAAGCATTTACAATGCAATGGTCTCGGCATTATTAAAGGTAGAGCTATTGGCATTGCTCATGACATTTTTTTCTTTTTTTTTTAAACATAAATAAATGGTATTGTCATTTACAATGGCAATAGGTGAGCATTAGAGAGTATTCGCGGACACAGAGCACACACAGAGCCGCGCACACACACACAGACAGACAGAGCCACGCACAAACACAGACAGAGCCACGCACACACACAGACAGACAGAGCCACGCACACAGACAGACAGACAGAGCCACGCACACAGACAGACAGACAGAGCCACGCACACACAGACAGCCCCGCACACACACACAGACAGAGCCCCGCACACAGAGCCCCCCACACACAGAGACACACACACAGAGCCACACACACAGCCACACACACAGAGCCACCCCCCACACACAGACACACACACACACACACACAGAGTCCCACACACACACAGAGTACCTGCATCCCATGACCATAAAACAAGCAGGTGTTGCACACCGCACCTTTTGTTTTTATTAAAATAAAAATCTGTTATTTGTGTAGCGCTTTCACAAAAGTGCTTTACGTCGAATGCGGAAAGGAACATGAGTGGTGCCAATGCACTCGCAACCATGGAACATATGCAACAGGGAGGCTAAGTCTAAGGGGGCGTAAAATGCAAGTTTGTGAGCAGCGTGATCTGCGTTACATAAATTACTCTCTTACAAGGGGGCTAGATAAACCCACAAGATAATACTCTCCACGTGCTTAGTGAATTTTCTTTGAAAACACGGACATTTGTAGCCTATAATTACATAAAACATCCAAGGTTAAAAACCCGGACTGCCCCGGCTAATCGCCTGGCCACCCTGCAGTGATAAAATTAACACAGCCCACCAGACTTGTAAAGCAGATTTGGGAAACCTTTTGTCTGCAGGACGACGCACACATCGACGCAGAGAGTATGGCACTGCCAGCCAGCCGGGTGCAGCCAGGGTAACCTCCATGCCAGCACATGAGACGCTGATGTCAGGAGGTGGGCGGTGCCCTACTGCTAGGAGAGTAGAAGGGGACTAGCATAGGAGGGAGGGCGTCAGAGAGGGTGGGCAGTGCCCAGCTGGCACAGTGGGATCAGAGTTAAGTAGATTTGCAGAAGCACGGTGGCACAGGGCGAGTGGCAGAGACTACCAGCGGTGGCACAGAGGGCGAAAAGAGGCAGACTGCTGCGTGGGGGGACATGGTCTGCGGGTCTGGATGAAACTGCGTGATGAAATAGCAGGAGAAAATTGTCAGGTGCAGGGTGTGCTTGGTGGCACGGGGGAATCAGGGCAGGGAGGAGCATGGTACAAAGTGGACAGGTGGCATGTGGCAGGCAGCGAGGCTGGGCAGTGTTGCAAAGGGACAGCAGGCAGCAAGCGCTGTGTCAAGGTGGCACAGAGGAAACATTGATCAAATAAGGTGTAGTGAAGGCCTATGAAGAAGCAAGAGAGTGCAGGGCCATGGTGGCATAGAGGGTATAGGAGGCATAGAGGATGGGCAATGCCATGGTGACACAGTGAATTTGGGACATAGGTGGGTGTACTGTAGCATGGTGGCAGAGGCGCCAGGGAGAAGCACGTAGCACAGGGCACACCAGCCAGGGGCAAACATATGCAGGGGCACAGATCAGAATGGACTGATAGGTGCACTGCTTCACCAGTGGAAGTAGGCATGGGCAGGAAAGTACCGTGGCAAGTAAGAAGAAAGGTCATTCTTCTATGCCCTGACTAGGGATACTGGGAAATAGAACACCACCCGGCGCCGAGCATAAGGTTATTTGAAATAGTCCACCATCTGAACTGAGGGGATAAAAACAAAAATCAAACGCGCTCCTTTTCTCCCCCCTCCTCGTTTCCCGTCGCACTTGAAAAGAATACAGCTCAGCTGTCTTCCAGTTATCACGGCGACTTTTTCCCCTCATTAGTACCAATTTAACACTGAAGTACAGCATTTGCCTACTGAAAAGTGACTTTTCCTCCTTCTCAAAGAACAATTTGCACTTTACACAAGCAAATGTTGCTGCATTTTTAACATCTTTTAATCCGTTTGAGCTAGAAACATTTTTTTTAAAACGGCTCATTATGTTGCATATGATTTCATGGGTGTCAATTCACCTAAATTCCAAGGGCAGCGGAAGTTATATCACATGCAGCTTGTTTGTCCTCTTTTTACATAACTGCCAAGAAAAATTCAGGCTTAGAACACATTGATTTAAGGTCACAAGATGCCACGGGCTCAAAGGGGTTAGTCAACATTGAGAAAACATATGTAAAAGCAAATAGGATGGGCGCGCCTTAAGGTTCAGAAGCAAGAGAAGGACCTTCTTTGTGAAAAATGAGGAGGGGTTTAGCTTTGATGAATTAAACACAGGGGACCCCTGAAGAAACTGATGCTAGGCAGAAGGGCAGGGGAATCAAAGACACAACCAACGAACAGGACTTCTGCCTATATATGATAAATATATAGGCTCATATAGAGTCCCAAACTTATGCAATCAGTCAAAAGCTCACTAGAAAAACCAATATCATAACATCAAAAGGCCCACGATTAAAAAAAAAGTTTCATTTTTATTTTGTTTTTTACATTATCAATTCAAACATCAGGTTGGGAAATTCTTACATCTACTTAATAAATAATCAGCTCATTCAACCCACGTCTCACACATCCCTTCAGTCAAACCTACTAAAACGCAACATACGTCAACAAAATTCATTCATCCTTCTCACAACACAGTCAGATTGCCAACTGATGTAGATGACTCAGGTCCCACGGGGTCTCATACACAGTTCAGTTGAGACCAGATGAAACAGTTATGGGACAATCTTCAAGCACCAACGCGCGTTTCGGTGTTTGGCCTGGACTTGGGCCACACCTTCATCAGGGCACAATAGGGAAGGGGGGGGGGCAGCAGCACAACTCTGAAACATTTAATAAGAAAAAAATCTCACTTGAACAATTCATATGCAATTCACATGTTATAGAGTTTCCTAATTGGATTAACATGGTCATCTGTTAGTGGGCTTCAGACTTATTAATAACAATAATCCATGAAAATATCAGAAAGTACAAGACAGCAAGGAACCATAGAAACTTGACGCTTTAAGGGGAAAGAAAACAAATAAATAAGAAGCAGCGTGTCAAAGTTGTACGTAACAACAAACAACAAAGGACCACCTCCAAAGATATCACAATCTATCAGGACCTGATAACTCAGAGACCTACAGGGCCATATAATACATTACCCACTTATTCAGCTGAGCATGTACACAGGATTGGACTACCCGATATGTTACCTACCTAAAATTCCAAACTGAGAGTTTTTTGGTGGAGGATTAAGGGGATCTATCACAATGTTCCTGATACTTTGGCGCAGGATTCAAATAGAAAGCTTTGTGTAGGAGGAGATGCTCGCAGTTAGTGTAATCGAGAATTGCACATCAACGTATTTCGTACAGCACACCTATAAAATAATGGATGAACTCAGATCCTCTATATCTACTTATGAGGCCCCTTCCATTCGACTTACAAAAGGGCCAACGATCGCTGGCAGAAAGCACTTACCTGGGCTTAATAGTTGTTACATTGGAGGGTTGCGAAACCGCAGCCCTAATGTATGGGTATAACCCAGCGGAGTAGTAGTATATGCAGGTTGCCTGTGATGAATCCCAGAAACGTTAGTGTTCTACTCTGTAAAGCAAAAGAGCACATGAGACTGCCATCTGAAATTCAGGTGTGCCTAGAAACATGAGGCTTCTTATACAAACGGGGGGCAGATGGTGCACAGAAATTCTTATTATTTTCGGCGGCAAAAAGTCGTATTTATACCCTTAGCCTCAACAAGCGGTCCATAGGAGCTGCCGGGGGCGGACGATTATGTCATAGGTCCATCTCCCAAACTCCCCGAAACACGTTTTTTCGTCCACCCTAGCTAGCAGAGATTTAGGGGAAAGCTAGGGGCCCTACACGTCAGAATAGTAATAGGAGGCAGCGCACATCTCTACATCTTTTTTTGGGTTTCTGGGCCCAGGTGGTCCCCGGTCTCCCTTATCAACGACTTCAAGGAGAGGCCACAATTGCGATTACCTTTAACGTGTCAATTAAAATATCCTGCTGCCAGGACCGACACTGAATAGGGCACATGCTCGAGGCTGTAAACAACAAAAAAAGAGCAGTATATCATACGGATGTGCAGAGGTGTATAGGAGAATAACAAGCCCTAATTATACCAGCGCGCGGTACGATATAAATGAAATGAGTCGGTATCGAAAACCATATAAATGCCCCAGCGTACGCTCGTGTGGATAGATTAAATACACTAATTTTCAACGCCTGCGGTCGAATATAGACAATGTAAACTGGTATAAATAACAGGCATCTTTTCATTAACAAGCTCGTCTGGAGAGACGCGCTCACTTGGGTAGTCAAGTCAAAAAAGATATTTTAATCCTGACCCGCATACCTGATGAGTGTCGGCTCAGATGCGTTGGGGGGCAGCTTCCCGACGTCAGGCAGGATAGAGTCAAGGGGTTGCCAAGTTCCATGATGCTGGTCAGCACAGGCCGAGCGGCCACTCAATGCTCCCCTCTCACTGCCTGCAGCCCACGCACAGACCCCGGCAGGGAAGCCGCACACTTGGGCTGGGACAGAGGCAAGGGGCGTGCAGGAAGCTCCAGCCGGGACAGAGCTGGCAAAGAGGAGGCGGCGCGAGCGGTCCACAGGTTCCAGACTGGAGTCCACCGGAGTGAGAAGAGCGCTCTCCGAGGCGGCTCCCCGTTCTCCTCAGTGAACTCCTCCTGCGCGCCGCAGCCCTCGGGGCTAAGAGCACTGTCGGAACCGGGCGGGACACGGACAGCGGGAGGGGGCGGGAAGGTAGATACCAGCTGTGACGCTGAGATCCTGTGCGGGCGGGACACGGACAGCGGGAGGGGGCGGGAAAAAAGGCGGCGGGAACCGGGTGGGACACGGACAGCGGGAGGAGGTGGGAAGGTAGATACCAGCTGCGACGCTGAGATCATGTGCGGACGGGACACGGACAGCGGGAGGGGGCGGGAAAAAAGAGGGCGAGAACGAGGAAAGCGAGTGAGAGCCGCCTACCTCAACCTTACCAGCAGCAAAATGGCGGCATCAAGCTTCCGGAATTTTTCGGATAGGGGCGTGTTCGGTGTTCTCAGAATGGGCGTGGCCTAAAAGTGGAAAGAAGAACACCGAACACACCTCCAAATCCGAAAAGGACGGAGCCTATTCGGAGGAACAGCTCTCTCCTCTAATGGCTGGCCTCCGTTTAGGAAGCCAGCCAATGGGAGAGAGGCAAAAACAGAGGCGGGACAAATAGTCCACACTAAGAAACATTAAATCCCTGTACTTCCGGTTTTGCCTTCGGCAGACCGGATATTACCTCGACCTAAAAACGAAGAGGACAACACAAGCCAAACCCCGCAGCCCAGCAAAGAGGCGGCCAGAGAGGGAACCTGGCACCTAGCCCACCACTCATACCCACACATACGGAGGCCACAACGGAGACGAGCCAGGAACAGAGACCGTCAGGCAACCAGGTCCTCAAGATGCAGCCTCCCAGCCCACAAGCCCAGGGACGCGGAGGCGGACCCCCCACAAACCCAGTAAAAACAACAGCCAGAGATCCAGAAACCATGTGCAAAGGCCACAAAGGAAAAATAAAACAGACAGCAGAGGATGTGCAGCAGGAAAAAAACCGAAGCTCAAGCACAGCAACAGGCGGCCGTGCAGGAAATACCGGGCACACAGCCCTCCAGACTGACACCCATAAACATGGAGGCTGAAAGAGGCCACATCAGAGCCCAACATGCAACTGCCCAGACAGCGAGGAAAAGCGAGAAGCGTAAGCAACTGTGACCAATGCCTGCAACCTCCGATAAAGCAGCCATGTGCAAAGTGGACCGCTGAAAAAGTGAATTATACACCGGTCGGAGTGAAAGCACTGCAGACTGGCATAAAGCTATGCCCTCCCCAGTGGAGGGAAGCACAGCATACCACCAGCTGGGCATTAATTAAACAACTGGTAAATGTGAAAAGGGCAGAACTGTGGGGTCAAAGGCAAAGAACAAACAGTACCCGTCAAAGAGACGGACACCTCGTAGACACAGGTAGAACGGCTGCCCCAGAAAGCAACCAGAGGGTGAAGAAGGACCCCGTGAAGCAAGATGGACGAAGGGGTAACATGAGTGACACACAAGCACATGAATCATTACTGGTTGCTGTAAAGTCACGGCGGGCCGTCAGTGACAACAGGCGAAGATCCCGTAATGTCATCACTGTACAGTATGTACACCGCAATCTCATCAATGGCCAATTGCACACTTGTAACTGCATCATACAATGCGCACATGGAATTACTACAGACACCATGATGCACGCACGTAATGTCATCATAGGGCATGCACGTAATTTCATCACTGTCCATAAGGCACGCTTGCAATTTCATAATGCACACTAGTAATGTCATCACACGGCAACATGGGGCAGGCATCAAAACCCTCCACTGCGTCCACCCAGGTGCACAGCAACCCGTGGGATGCAAAACCTACCTCCACAGACTACCCCACTGCAAACAGGCGGGCAGGAATACAGGGAAAATGGCGCCAGAGGAAAGCAGCATGACGACCCGTGGCAGACCGTATGAAAAGGGTTGTTACTGGGCGCACAGCTGTTTAATTGAGTTTTATTTTTTGTAAGGTGCTCCAGAGAATCGCCTTCTGGCTAGAGGCGTGGTAAATATGGGGGGTAGCACTCTCAACTTTGAGAAATGTCCTCCGGGCTCCTCAAATGTCCTTATATAAAGGTTTCTTTCACAGTTTATGCAAAATAAATGTCAAAGTTCAAACGTTGGTGATGCTCTAATTTTTAATCATAAGTGCTTCATGCATCTCGTTGTATTCACAAGTATACATTTCATGATGTCATCACGGTTCAATAAATGCACTCAAACTATCCCAATGCATTTCGGCATTTAAATCATGCCTTCTTCTGGGGACATGTTCTGTTAACAAAGAGAAAGTATGATTGTACTCTAAGTATTGAATAAGTGAAATTAATGGTTAAAAATACTGAACAACGTGGTGAAGCAATCGTGTAGATTAAAGTTAATATAAAAGTGTAATCAGTAAAAGTAACACTACGTGATTAATTGTGAAACGCTCAGGAGTGGCTGTGTGGTTAAGCGGAGTACAAAAAAATGCCCTGTGCTCCGGTGAAATAGTATGCAAACAAGATTACATGCACATGTAGGTGACTTACTGGGGGAGGAGTGCGGTACGCGGCGACGATCCGCGGTTAAATAAAAGGTAGAGTGACTCGAAAAAGGAATGCATGCACGGTGCTCTGGTGCGAGTACGAACGAAATAGACATTGTGTGCTTGTGAGAAAGAACAAGTTAATTTGAAGTGATACGCGGCTTACCGTAACGTGCAGAAAAGTTCTTAGCCGTAGGTGCAATAGTTCTCGACCGGGTTTGGGCGTGACTGGACCCCGGAAGTATTTAAAGTGGAGAGGTTACAAGGAAGCGTTGAGCACGTTTATTAAAGGAGCAGTGTGTCAATTACGAGATCTCGGGGAAAATGGAAATAAAAAACGGTGAACAAAAGAGTCATGAAAGTAAATGATGGACTAAAAAAGTGAGGATGTTGTTGTGTATCCAAGGTGATTCTTAAGAGAATATGAGCAAGTGGAGTACATATACAAGGGTAACCACAAAGTATGTTGAATGGAATAAAACCAACATTAATGACAAAGACATAAAGGTAAGTCTTGGTCTCATCTCCAATACTAACGGAAAGAATAATCAATGGTATGTATGAGTTATGCAAATGAAAAAAATATTAAATGAAAAAATTATTAAAACGATAATCTCCTCAATACTAGTACAATGAAATGTAGCTATAGGGTAACTGAGCTAGTCACTATTCGCATTCTGGGAGCTACAAGCTGAAAAAACAGCTTATTACAGGTAACATAACGCCACAGAGCCCCAGACACCCTTAGACGTGGTAGGCATACAGCAGGAAACACTGACCCAACACAGCCGCACTGCAGAGGCCACAGGGAGCCAGAACGCCGGAAGAGACCCTCACAGCCTCCCCACCCTACAGACACGCCCGTTTACAATCTAAGGCAGCAGCCAAGGACACACACCATTCCTGACCACCAGGACACACCCCTAAGCCAGCTGGGGGCAAGCACGGCCACAAGAACACCAGAGCAACAAAAAAATACAAGGACCTGCCGCACTGCAGGCAGAGGAGGCCTCCCCCACTCACCTGTACGCCGGCCTCGGAACACCAAAGGCAGCAAGGCATAAAGATCGGGACGGCATTGAACACACCAGCGCCAGGAACACCCAGGAGAGACGGAAGGGCCAAGATAAACCTCTCCGTGCGACCTCCCTAACTCCACCGGCACCGCTCGGCAGGGAAGAGAGCCACTGGAGCAAACGCATCATGCCTGCCCATAGGAGTGCTTCGAGCACAAACAAGCTGTGACCGTGCACACTCCCGAACTTCCGGTTTCGGGATGTGCACGCTCACGGCTGTCGTGGGGCGGGACTTCCGTCTTTGCGAGAAGCCCGCGCCCATGGAGTGGATGGCCAAGAGGACCGATGGCAGCAGAAGTGAGGAGTGGCGGCTCAGGCCGCTGATGCAGTAAGTGGGGCTTGGCACGTGTGTGTGTCTGCGCTGTATGAGTGTGTGTGTCTGTGCGTGTGTGTGTGTCTGTGTTTGTGTGTGTCTGCGCGTGTGTGTATGCGTGTGTCTTCAGCTGGCCTGGAAAGCGCGTCCACAGAGCCTGGTCCGCTCGTGCACCGCTCATTCTCCCTTGAGGAGCAACTCGGCGGCAATAGGTCTCGATGCCGAGACCTAAAAAAGACTGGGAACTCTTGGAAGTAGCAGCAGCAGAGAATAACAGCAAAATATTTTGTCGGATGACAAGCTACTTCACAAGTTGAAGATCAGACGAATCACACACCTACCTTCAAATAAGGCTGTCCTACCACATTCCAGTCCTGATGAAGACCCGCTCTAGATGCACATAAATCAGCGCATCCCACCTAGGGTCAAATCGTCGACGTTCTTTGTATATATCCATCTGCACAGAGTCCCAACGAACTAAAGAAACGATTAACTTCCTGAGACTATTGTGATTTTCTGTGGATATTTTGAATGTATTATTTTATTTTTATCTAATGTATATATGTTCAATCACTTGTAACACTCAGTCACCAGTCACGACTCACTCACTTTATGTATTCGCAGTCCATGTGTTTGTTTGTATTGGACAGCATGCCTAATGCATTTTGAATTTAAATCCCTAAAAGGTTGAATATTAAGGATTTACATTAATTTCTACAGTTGTCAGTGTCCGTTGTTCAGATATATCCTTCATTGGATATATGGTTCCCTTTATGTATTCAATACTTTTTTCAATTGAAGTGTGTTCCCAACAGAACTATTTTTGTTTGTTTAATTATCCACCCAGGTTCTGAGGGTTTCAGGGTTACCCCATTACGCTTAATCGTTAGTATGCATGGCTGACATTTCAGACAAACAAATATAAAAAATATAAATAGTTTCACAATGTAAATTGTTTTTTTGCTATTACTACATTCCCAAAATGCTACTTGTTTAGCTTGTAGCAAGTTTTTAGGTAGGTGCCAAGACTTTAAATTCTGCCTCAATAGACCAAATTGATGAGGTTTGGTGTGGAAGATAAGTACCAGTTATAGCATTGTCAATTACTGTGTCTGCTCTCCCACTGAGAGCCTCTGCTCCATAGGCTATGGATGGGGCGTGTAGTAGTGGTTGAAGAGACAAGCCTTTCAAGGTGTTTCTTAAAATATCAAAAGCAGATGCGAGGGTATTATTTCTCCTTTGAATCGAGCAACACGTCTTATTGAACGCACCTCTTGAATCGAAAATTTCCCTTAAATACTTGTATTCTGAGACTGTATTCAAGTTTGGTCCTTCTAGATAGAACAGTGGCTGCAAGTTTCTTCTTTTACTGACTAGCATAGTCTTTGTTTTATAAAGGTTAACTTGATGCCCATGCTTTGCTGTGTATCTCGATATTGCATCGATTAGCCTTTGAAGTCTAACCTTCGTGTAGCTGATCAATACAACATTGTCGCATACAGCATGTGTGAGGCATTAAAACCAGACAAAATGGAGGCATGAGAGTTTACATTATCAAGAATAGGTGTCAGCTATGCCAGATACAAATCAAACAAGAACAGGGCTAGGACACATTGTTGTTTGAGTCTGTTGCTCGTGCATATTTTCCTTGAGACAGATGCACCTGTGCCCAGCCTTACCCCTGCCCATGTGTTGATGTAAAGTAACTGTATCAGGAACTTGCACAACAGGGTATTGAGCTGGACTGCATCAAAGGCAAAATTATGTCCATGAAACAAACGTGTAAGTTCAGTGAGCAAGATCTAGCTTGCCTGAGTCAAAAATTTTGTTTGCATCATCCAGAATAATGGCCATGTGGGGATGTACGATCTCAAAGTTTAGAGATTTACCTTTAGGGTTTGCCTGAGCAGTTTTAGTGCCCCCAAACATTTCCTGGAGATAAGAAATCCATGAACCTTCAGAGATGTTAGAGGTTGCAGGATGCCGCTGGGGACCTGTGGCATGGTTCACCAGCCTCCAGAAATTACTGGCATCTTTTCTCCTAGCGGCTATGAGTAGGCTTGTGCCAGTTCTAGTTCGTCAGTGGCTTAGACTCCTAAATTGCATTTTTTTTTTTGTAACATTTTTATTTTGAGTAGAAACAAGAAAACATAAGAGAGGCTGCTGAGGTGCCGCACATTTCCCCACGCAGGGGGCACAATCAGGAATCAAGAAGCATTGGTATCTCATGGTGACAGAAGCATATCGAGTCCGAAATCACGTAATCAGAGTCATAAATCAGTAAAGCAATAATTCCGGTGAGCCTGTCAACGGGCAGTGTACGATACAGAAAGCTAAATATAAGAACTGTCTGGCCCATGATCCTTCATATCCAAGTCGAACAGGCTATGGACCCAGCTACATGCACCTCAACAAACCCAAGAACCAGGAAAGTAAAATCCCCCCCCCCCCAATGTGGCGACTCCATACATACCAACATCCATACTATCATCCAGACTAGACTTTAAAAAGGTGTAGTGACATAAGGATGCAGGACATACAGCCAATGGTAATCCCTTAGAGAGGAAGGCAACCAAGGGTCCCCACTGGAACTGAAAGTTCTTGAAATTGCCGAGGAAGATGTCCGCCATTCTTTCCAAGCTTAGAAGCCTCCAAAGTCGTGCGTGCCACAAAGAGATTGCCGGTGCTTCTTTCTTTTTCCAAGCAGCGGCCAACGTAAGCTTGGCAGCTCCTAGACAAAGCCACAAAATCTTTTTGTCTGCCCGGGTCTGATACTCAAGGCCGGGTTCACGCAGGCCCAACAAGACATAAGCCATAGAATCCTCTATGGGATAGTGAAGGACGTCCCTGATGTGCGAGAGATTTTCCTCCCAGTATGGCCGGATCACCGGGCAGTCCCACCAGATGTAGCGGAAGTCCCCGAGGAACCCACATCCCCTCCAGCATTTGTCTGAGGTGGCCGGGTAGATGCGGTGGAGCCTGGCTGGGCATATATACCATTGCATGAGCGTCTTGAGATGGGCTTCCCTCAAATGCAGCGAATGGTTAAACGCTGTCAAGTCCCGCCATAGCGCCGACCACTCTATATCGGAGATATCTCTCCCTAACATCTCTTCCCACTGCTCCATGTAGCGAGGCCTAGGCGTCACCGCCGATTTTAGCAAGAGCTGGTATAGAAAGGAGATGACTCCCTTCATGGCAGATGTCCGCAGTATGAAGGCCTTGAAGGGCGACGGAGGTCTCGTAGCTGCCTCCAATATCCCAGGCGACGTGGCCCAGTGAAGCAGCTGAACATGACGATATTGTTCGGACTGGGGGACCCCGTAGTCCCCCATACAGATAGCAAAGGTGAGGGGATCCTGGCCATGAAACAGATGGGTCAGGGCTCTGCAGCCTCCCTCCCTCCAGGCATCAAAGGCCCCCTCTTGAAGCGCCGGCAGGAAGGCCGGGTTGAAGTGCAAGGGCGTGAACGGCGAGGGGAACGTAGTCCAACGTTCATCCGTGGCCAATGTGTCCCAGACCTTCAGCGTGGTACTCGTAGGGGTACTAATTTAAGCGTTCAGAGGGCGGTCCTTCTTTGGCTTCCAAGCCAAGTCCCAGACCGATCTGCCAGCCACGCTCCGGTCCATATGCAGCCAATGTTTTTCTGACGTTTGTTGCGACCACTCCACCAGCACCCTCAGTTGCGCCGCTTTATAATAGAGCTGCAAGTCAGGAAGTCCTACTCCGCCCTCGGACTTAGGCCGACGCAAGACCGCAAAGGAAAAATGCGCCCGGCCCCCTTGCCATACAAATCGCAATATCTGAGTCTTGAGACGCCGAAAATAATCGCTGTCTAGAGGAATAGGCAGTGCTTGAAATAAGTACAGATATTTAGGTAGGAGAACCATCTTCATAGCATGTATTCTGCCCAGCCATGACAAAAATTTAGGTTTCCACCTATCCAATTCGGCTCGGGTCTTCGCTAACAAGGGTGGAAAGTTAGCCGAGAACAGTCTGCCCACTGTCGGAGTCAGATGTACCCCCAGATAGACAATTGAACCAGTGTCCCAGCCTAAAGGCGTCAAGGGCCTCACGCGTTCCACCTCTGCCTGCAAAAGAGTAAGATTCAGGATATACGACTTGCTATAGTTGACCTTGAAGCCGGCCACCTCTTCATATCGCAGCAAGACCTCCCTGATACATGGCAGCGAGTGTTCCGGGTCCGCTGCAGAGAATAAAATATCGTCCGCGAAGAGCGTGATTTTATGTTGCTCTCCTGTGAACGGAAGGACCTGGATCCCCTCATGCTCTCGCACCGCCATCGCCAAGGGCTCGATGCTCAGCGCGAACAGAAGGGGGGAGAGGGGGCATCCCTGCCTAGTGCCTCTGGAGTGCGGAAAGAACGCTGACATTTGGCCATTTACCGATACCCGAGACCTGGGGCTGCAAAAATTTGCCCTCACCATGGTGATAAACTTCTCCGAAAAACCGAAGGCCGACATCGTATCAAACAAGAAGCCCCAATCCACACAATCGAAAGCTTTTTCGGCATCTAGACCCACAAGGACCGCCGGGATGTGGAACCTGTCTGCTTTTTCAATTAAGTGAACCACCCTTCGCGTATTATCGTGAGTCTGGCGCCCCTTGATAAATCCGGATTGGTCAGGGTGTATGATCGCTCGCATCAAGTCTTGTAACCTATGCGCCAGGATCGCCGAGTATAGTTTAGCGTCTATGTTGAGAAGCGCTATGGGGCGGAATGAAGCACACTGGGCGAGGTCCTTCCCTGGCTTAGGCAAAACCGTTATCACCGCCTCCGCCAAGGAGCCGGCTGAAGAGCCGGACACGGCCATGTCATTAAAAAGGGATACTAAAAAATCACAGAGTTCGGTGGCGTATGATTTGTAAAAAACAGCGGTATAGCCATCAGGCCCAGGTGCCTTGTGTAGTTTTAAATTCTTGATGGCCTCAAGCACCTCCTCCCTGGTAATCGGGGCCTCCAACAACTCATTCCACTCTTTAGATATCTGGGGAGGGGCAGGCGCCGCAAATACTCCCTTTGGGCTCCCGCGTCGAGCCTGTCCCCCGCGTAGAGGTCCGCATAGAAGCGGCCAAAAATGGCCGCTTTCGCTTCGTCCCGATGTTGCAACACGCCGGCGGCATCTCGAATCCCTCCGATATATTCACGTTCCCTCTTGTCACGCAGTTGACGCACCAAGTGCCTATCCACTTTGTTTCCACAAGAGTAAGATCGTCGTCCCAACCTCAATAGCGTAAATTCGGCCCTGGTATTATAGTGGGCTCTCAATTTCCCCCATACCGCTGTCAGAGGCCGGAGGGTCACTCTCGAGGGGTTGAGCTTGTGAGCCTGTTCGAGGTTTGCCAACTCAGCCTCCAGTTCCTCCCGTTCCCTTCGCCGCAACCGATTGAGATGAGCATTGAGGCCCAGGCACGTGCCCCTGACAAACGCTTTAAAGGCGTCCCAAGTGTTGGAGACCGAGGTATCAGACGCGGGATTAAGCTAAAAAAACTCCCTAATGGCTTTCCGCAGCGCCTTATTAGAGGTATCATCCCTGACCACCGAGGCTGGGAAGTACCATTTCCGCTGCCCGTCGCCGGTCGATGACCAGCGTAGGCTAAGCACCAGCAAACTGTGGTCAGAGACTGAAAGCGGAAGAATGGTGGAGTCAAGGACATCTCCTCTAAGAGCCTGGCTGAGGAAAATGTGGTCCAATCGTGAGTAGGAGTGGTGTACATGAGAGAAAAATGTGTAATCCCGGGATGTAGGATGAAAAAATCGCCAACCATCAACCAGCCCCAGCTCCCCTACCAACTGCTGTGATGAGGCAGAAAACACACCCGTATCAGCCCTGTGGGCACCAGAGCTATCCACTGTCCTATCCCACACCAAGTTAAAGTCCCCCAAAAGGAACAAGTGCACTTCAGCAAAGTCTCCCACTCTCTGCAGCAAGCTTTGTAGAAACTTATTTTGACCAGCATTGGGGAGATACACTACTACAAAGGTGCACAACCTCCCTTGAACAAGACCCTTCACCATCAGCCAGCGGCCATCCTTATCATTGCGCACCTCTACAGGTTGGAAGTGCAGCGCAGCGCGGAAGAGGAGAGCCACCCCTCTATGTTTCGTGGATGCAGAAGACCTGTATATAAGGGGATACGCCCTATGTCGAAGGCGCAGCTCGTCCTTGCGCGCTAAATGAGTCTCTTGGAGCCCCACAACATCCAACTGGTGATCAGTCACATATTTCCATAGCTTCTGTCACTTCTGCGGTGAATTCAGGCCCTTAACGTTCCAAGTCCCTATACTAACAGGCATAATGGAGCGACAGACCAGAAATCTCTACAGCCACCTCATGAATCTCCCTTCCCGTACCCAAGACTCCCCCCTGGACACCACTAACCTGACAATAAGCCTTCAATAACTTTGGCAAGAACCTCTCCCGCCCCACGCACGCCACAACCATCCTCACACATCCCAGCCACACACTCCACAGAACACCCGCGTCACCACCATTGACCCACCCTTCCCCACCCCCCATCAACTCCCCAATCCCTCCCCTCAGAGTCCCCCCGCCCCCAAAAGAACCCCCACACAAACCCAAACCAGACAAACCAAGCAAATTGGAAGGACCAAACCTCCCGTGGAGAAGGCAGTCCAAAAAGTCCATGAAGTCCTCTAAGAGCCAAGAGGAAAGCACCTGCCGGTGCATCCCAAAGACCACATACTGGGGTGTCTTCCCACAAAGTACAAATGAACCCACGGTACCTGCACGGTCATGTCCCTCCGGTGCCATTCAGATCACATTCCAGAAATCATGCCGCCCCGGAGCCAAGTTGTGAGGCCGCCAGGGTGGCGGAGGCAACCGAAGCCACCGCCTCACCCCTCTCTTGAAGACTGGTAGCCCTATCCGGCATCCTCCTCTCCGCCTCTCCGCCCACTCTATGCCAGGAGGGGGACCTCCCCCGTCCCCTCGTAGATGGACTCCCACTGCCAGCCGGGGATTCCGCGTCATTGATGCCCAGGAGATCCTGTGCCACCTGGAGGGACCTGATCTGCGCAAGTCTGTTTTGCCATCGGAAAATGATGCGGAATGGATGACCCCAGGAGTAAGCGATGTTTCGTTCCCTCAAGAATGCAGTCACAGGCCGAAACTCTTGTCGCTTTCGCAGGGTGGAAGCTGCCAGGTCCTGATATAGTTGAGGATGATGGCCCCGATACTGCAAAGACAGAGTCTCCTGTGCCTTCCGCAGAATGCGCTCCTTCAACTGAAAATCGTGGACACAGACCAGGATGTCCGGCGGAGGGCCCCCTCCACGCCTTGGCAGCCCAACCCTGTGCGCCCGGTCCATCTTGATCTCGCTAATGTCTTCATCGCCCAAGATCTGTAAGAACAGCGCCAGGACATAACCCCTCAGGTCGCCAGACTCCCCGTCCCATGGCACCGTTCGAATGCGGATGTTGTTCCTCCTTGAGCGGTTCTCCAAATCTTCCGCGTGCGATTGCAAGTCCAGATTTTGTTCCGTGAGGCGGAGCACGTCTTGTTGCAATTGGTGCACATCATTCGCCACATTCAGATCGTGGTCCTCCAAAGTGGCCACCCTCTCACCAATGCCGTCCAGGTCCCTCCTCACCTCTCGAAGGTCCGACGCCAGCTGAGTCCGCAGATGTCTTCCTTGATGGATGCAAAAAGCTCCGTCATGAACGCCTTGGTGGCCGGAGCCTCATCGTCTCTCGATGCAGACGAAGCACTCGCCCCGGGCGACGGTGGTAGCTGGGACCCTTTAGTTAGGCCATCCTTGCCATTCTTCCCTCTCCGCGGGTTGCCCGCCATCTTGGGCCTCCAAGGCGTTGATCAGCACCCCTAGTGATCGTGTGCGGGCTCCCCAACCGCTAACAGGACCAACACAGCCAGCCGTTGAGCCACCAGACGGCACCTCTGGGCCGGACCACCGATAGTGCTTCCCACCAGCCAACTTCCCCGTGCACGGCTGTGGATCCCAGGGCCCGTCTTCGCCACCATCCACCTCTCTCTGCGGTAGTCCAAGGCCCTCCGGCCGCCACCCCCAGCCTCCGATCCTCCAAAGCGTAGATGGCACCGTAGGTGTAAAGGACTTCCCCAATGCTCGGTCAGACCAGGGTCTCTGCCGTCTGTCCCAGTTGCTGGCGCCAAATGCGCGCTACACCCCGAGCTACACGTGCGTCAGAGCACCAGGCCGCAATGGCTGTAACAGGGGGCGGTGTGGCGGCCCCTCCAAGGCTGCAACTCCAGCTTCCACCGGCGGCTCAGTGCACTAATCCCTCCAAGGGCCGAAGACCGCCCGGACTGCCCAGCACAGTCCGCTCCGCCGGGTGAGCCGGGCCGTTTCCGCCCCCCCCCCCTTGCCTTGTGCTGCGCCGCAGATCCGGGGGTGAAGGTTCCGCTCCTGTGTGGCAATCCAACGCGGGCCCCAGCTCCGTGCCCTGGACGTCGATATCAGGGGCAGCCTACTCTCTCCAGGCCGAGGCCTGGTCGCGCTTCAGACCCCTCCAGGCCGCTCATCGCTGTGGACGTTCCGACTCCTCCGCACTGCCTCACCAGGTCCCCTCTCCGGCGGAACCCCGATGCCACGGGCTCCGCAACGTAGACTGGGAGGAGGGGGGTCCGCCCCTTGACAGTGCCGCCGACTCTCCCCAGGCTCCACGGCTGCCGGCGGGGCCCGGCCTCCACCTCCTCTCTCCGGCCGCCGGCCTGCCCTCCCGTTCCAGCGACCTTCCTCACTCCAGGGCGGGGACAACCAGGCCTTTCTACGCCGCCGCCTCCGCTGCGGCCCGCTCTCTCCGGACGGCCCCGGGGATCGGATCAAGCCGCCAAGAAGCTCTCCTCGGGTGCAGGCTCAGCACCGCAGGCGATACCCCAGGCAAAGCACGGCTCCAGGGGTGCTATATGAAGCTTAGCGAGGTTCGGCGCCGGAGGGACCGCAAAACGCGTCTCACTCCGTCGCCATCTTGGCCACGCCCCCCCTAAGTTGCATTTTTATGTAGCAATCTCATTCTGGGTAGGGCAAACATCCACATTGGGGAGCTTGAGCTGTTTTGGGGTAACCACAAAGTGTGATTCAGCTTCTTTTTTTACTGCAATGAGTTGGGCTGGAGGCTGTCTAGGGCAGGCCCCTAAGGGAAGCTTTAGTTTCTCACGGGGTTGCCCCTGATTGGCCAAAAGGGAGCTTGAAGTTGAACCCATTGTCCAAACGGTTCCACGGTTGACTTAAGTATGAGGTCCGATTTGTTCCTTGCTTTGAGTTCGACCTGGGCAATGGATCTTGTTGGCCTGTAAGGTGTCCTGTAGTTGGTTGTGGAGACTATTCAAATGTCTGGTTGTGTTTGATCATATTACTTGCAATGTAAGCTTAGCAGGATCCTTTGGGGTTGATGCTCACTTTCTAGCTGAATGCCTATCATAAGAATTGATCATATGGAAAATGTAAATGTAAATGTAAATGTATTGCGATTTATATAGCGCACATATCACCCGAAGGCATCAAGGCGCTTGCTTAGGGAACCCGTCCTGGTATTCCCCTGTGTAATACCCCAGCAGGGTATTCGCAAGGTGAAAGCCAGGCATCCCGCCACCAGGGGCCGTTGTGGAGATTAAGCAAGCTATTGCCCAGAGTCGCAGAGTGTGAACCCGTGAATCGAGTAGGCACCGGAGCGAGAATTGTCGAGTCCATGGACATTTTAGGCCTCAAGACCCCGCCGAGCCGGGAATTTAACCCTGGTCCCAGGTTGACCTCTGCTTCCAGGTCTGCCTCCTCTAACCAGTGAGCCACACTTCTCCACAGGGGTGGTGACACAAAGGTGTAGTCAATGACTGAGTTGTCCGTTGCCGATTGGAGTGTAGGTTGTACAGGAACGTCAGGCTTAGAACGGCCGTTTAGAGATCTCAGTCCCTAATGCTCCAAGTCATTATCAACAAGCATTTGCAATGCAATAGGTCTTGCATTTACGCGAGTTTGAGCTATTGACATTGCAAATAACAATGCCTTTTATTTTTGTTTTAGTTTAAAAAACATAAATAAAAGCCATTGTCATTTACAATGCCAATAGCTTAAACTTGTGTAACTGCGAGACCTATTGCATTGCAAATGCTTGTTTATTTTTCATCAGGAAATCGAACTATCTATACAGGAGAGCACGAGCGGGAAAGCACTCTGTGAAAGATGGGGTCCCAATCATTCTCATAAAATGTATGCCTGATTTATGGGGGATCCCTTGATTACAAATATTTTTAACAGCTGTCTCCCTTTTAACATCCCTCACTCCTGGATTTCTTCTACTAGTTTTCACTTGTGTAAAATGGGTGACCGGTCATCCCCTAAGTGTCATCAACTCATTTCATTCATAGACAGTACAATCAAAATCATCGAGAGAGTTATTTATAATCGGCTAGTTACATAGGCCAATGATAATGACATTTTTTTCACCCTTTCAATTTGGTTTTCACCCCTGCTTCGGCACAGTGGAGCAATGCTTGAATTTGAGCTTGCGAAGAAAAAAACATACCAATGCTCGGTGTTCCTCATTTTATATGGCCTTCATGGACTTGTCCACCGCTTTTGATTCAGTGAACAGGACCAAGCTCTGGACAATGTTCGTTGACCTAGGGGTGGAGCTTCCTTTAGTGAATTTTTTACACTCCTTACATGAAGCTTTAACTGCAAGAGTACGCATGAGTGGTCATGGTGAACCGTCTCCTGAATAATTTCCCCAAAAGCGGGGGGTGCGTCAAGGCTGTATATTAGTGCCCCTGCTTTTAATCCTGTATATAAGCAGTTTATCCACTTATCTAATCTCTAACCCAGTGGACACACTAAGAATCGTTAGAAGGCAGGTGCCAGTGCCTCTGTACACTGATGATGCATTCTTTTTAGCACGTACTCCTAATGCTCTGAGATCACTGTTGGACCCTTTTGTAATTTTTATGAGTAATCTTGATTTAGTGACTAACTATGGTAAATCACACATCATGGAATGCGGGTCTGGTAAATCTAGGTAACCAGATTTAAGTCAACGGCCAGGTTCTTACCACAATTAGAGATTTTTGGTTATTTGTGAACTTGGCACTCTCAGATTAACAGCTCCTGCCTTAAACTCAGTAGGTCAGCAGGTGCTGTGCTCAATTTGACCAGACCAGGAAACAGAGGGACTATTTCTCCTGTTTCTGCAGCCATACATGGAGCCGGGATTTGGGGCCTTCATAACAGTTCTTCCCTGCAGGTGGAGAAAAATTGTATCCTTCACAGAAATCTGCAATTACCATTGTCTACCCCAAGTTTTGTCATCCATTCAGTGCTCAAACAGGGTTATATTGTAGATAATGTTCTGGTAGCCCTGCTATTGCTGTGGAACAGTATATGGACTAACCCGGCGGTATCTTTGTGCAGGGACATCATTTTGGATTGTCTCAGCCTTGGGAGGGGGGCACTATTCCATGGCTGAGTTATATTCGTAAATCACTAAACACACTAGGGCTGTCCCCTCTGTTCTATGATCCCAGCAACATCAATAGTTTGGCCAAACTAAAGGTCAAAGCCACTTTTTTTTAGCACTGTGAAGAAACCAGACTGAAGCTGAATTATCTAAATGTACTGTGCAGACTTATTTTAGATGTTTTGCTTCAGTGGAAGCTGTTTTATATTTAACCGTTTTCGTTTTAGAGCAGGAACAATATACTGTCTCTTGCGTTTTAAAAACATATTTATTATAGAGGGGAATGACGTATACTATGCCCATGCGGCAACAAATCTGAACAATCACTATTGCACTTTACTTTTTTCTGTTGCTTGTACAAATGTTCTCGAAATCACTTTTTGAAGCCTCTCTTAATAAAGCCAGGGCACCCCCAGTGTAGAGAAGCCTTGTTTCACTTGTAAATACTGAGATCTTTCGTTGTATGTTTTAGTATGACTTCTTTTTTTAAATCTGCGATTAGAAATAGAACATTTATGGAGGAGAGCTTTTAACAAGGGTAAAACGATGATATGATTCATGAACTGTTTTAACATGTGTGTTTTTATTGTTAAAGATTTTTTCCCAAAGTATTATTTATATTGTTGTGTGTATTTATTTTGAATTTTCTTTCATGACCTTATTTAACCAATAAAGATTATCGGATTGATTGATTGACCTCCCATGCACCAGTTGAAGCTGTGCATGCATTCCTCTGTATGCATGAATACATGCAGTCATGTTTTATTTGTTTTATTATACTTTAATAAAAACCATTCAAAGGCAACAAGCATTGGCAAATACAATTGCCCCGCTGCCAAAGAGAGCCAGATTGGCTTTCTTTGGGATTTTTGGCCTCATGGCAGTCTTGCAAGTACACTGAGAGTCCGTGTGGAATGGACTGAGACACACACAGCTGGGCTCTGTGGTCTGGAGTGACATGCCATGTGTACCTCTCCTTTACTAAGCAAGACTACGGTCAGCTCACAAGGCTGTGGAGGACTGCCAGTGGTGGCATCGACTCATTATATTGACAGTATAGACCTTCTTACTTTTTATCTGCACAGCTCGAGCTGCCTATTGGCCTTGTGTGCTTAAAATTGTCTGTCGGACCCCTACAACTGTCCATGTGGACACTAATGCTGCATATATTTCAACACTATTTATATGTAGAAGGACGAGTGTGGAGTGTATATGCTATGCATAACAGGAATCCATTATGGATCTCCTATGTATGTATGTTCCCCACCTCCCAAGCAACATATTTCGAAGTCAGCCCTCTCCATACCTTTAGTGTAAGGAATTGTGACGCTTCGGTGAGGTACAGCTGGAGATAGGCTGTGTGGCGAGAGAAGGGGGGATTATGAACTTATTTCAGGAGTATCTTTATTTAACCCATAAGCGACAATAAACGGGCCCATTATCTAGCCTATCTCATGGCGGACTCTCTGGGGCCCAGCCCTAATGCTATCAAAACAGGAAAATTGGCCCTACTTCCCTTTTGGATGGTAAAACTGGAAACATTGGTGTGCAGTGGACCCCTCGAAATGCCTTTGCTCATGTGCCACTGCACTTGCTGCACTAATGGTAGCTATGCCCTCTGCTCTCTGTAAAAATGCCACTGCATCTCATCTGCCTTCCATACATCTCTCTGAGACCCAAACCACGCTGTACCTGTCCTTCTTTTGAGTCTCTCCCATGGGCCATCTCTTCGATGCCTTAAGAAAGCGTGATTCACCAAGAGGGCCTTGTGCCTCAATGCTCTCAATAATGGGTCTAAACTCCCCTTTTGTACAGTAAAACAGACACAACTGCGTGCAGTGGTACCTCTTTCCTCCCAGAACCCAGCGTCAATGCAATACATCTGACGCACAAATGATACTTGCAGACCTGATTGCCTCATCGGCCCATTCGAACAAAATTATTTTTTAAAAAAGCAGCTTCCATATTGCTTCCCCCATATTAAATCAGCTTGATTGGAATTAAATCATGCGGTCTCTTCTTACATTTTCATTCCCTCTCTGACCCTTTCAAAATGAACCCATACATTGTACTCCCTCCCCTCTCTCCAATTGGCATTTATCCCTAAATTCCATTAGCCCTGGCCCTCTGCCTCTGATTGAACGACTATCAGCCTATTCCTCCCTCAAACTCTAAAGTCTATACTCACCTTAACATGTACAAATGAAGAAAGCCTCGAAAAAAAGCCTAACAAGTAAGTTGTGGGGTGCTAACATCATTGTTACATCACTAAAGCCATAGGGATTGTGAAAAAGTTTAGCTTCACTCACAGTGTAGCAAATGCATTCAGCAGGAGAGTGGTAAGGGCGTGGTAAGGGTGCAGTATGAAGCAGGTGGTGTATTTTGGTACATACTGTCACAAATATATTACTAAAGAATAGTGCAGTAGCGCACTGCCATTTAAAGACAGCACATTTTCCATTGAAATGGGAAATGTATTTCAATTTTACTGAAAAAGCTATATAGCACACAAATGATAATATGTGGAAATCAGGTTTCAGTAAATATTTGTCATTTGCACCTGACTGAGTAAAAGCGTCTTGATTTGTTGGGATCCTGTTAAAATCTTTTTTTCCATTACATTTCAGAAATACAGAAAGAAGTGCTTAATTTTTGCTTTTGTAACTGCTGGAATATTCTGAAATATGTGTGCAGTTCATTTACAGGTATTTCAATGTGTTTGTCTGTTACAAAAAATGACATCTTACACCCTTTCTGTTCACACTATTTTCATCCCAGAAAGATTGTCACATAATCCAATAAAAAAACTCCTATCACTTTTGAAGTCAAAGAAAGAAAAGTAAATTCCAATACCCAAGTTAAAAGAATAAGCAGCAATTTGTCAGAAGACTTACGGCCAGATTCATCAACGTAAAATCGGCTCGCAAAGGGCCAGATTCTGAGAATCTGTCCCTTTGCGAGCGCAATTTTTGCATTTGGGATTCATCATCCCAAATGCAAAAACCGCTATTATAGAATTCGCATTTTTGCGAGGAATTCCATTTAAGGAATCTCTATTTGAGATTCCTTAAATGCAATTCATGAAACATTTAAAAATTGCGAATTCGCTATTTTGGGCCGCTATTTACCGTGAAGTCAAACCTCGTGGTAAATAGCGGAAACTTAGAAAAATGCACTTAAGTGCATTTTCCTAAGTTCTATATTACACACACACATGTCCTTGGGACATGTGTGTGCGTAACACCAGCGTCCAATTTCATTTCAGGGGTGCAACAGGGTGTCCTTTGGATACCCCTGCACCCCTGAAATCGCAAACTCAAAATGCGAAACGCTAATAGTGATTCGCAAATTGATATGTCTTCCCATTCATTCCTATGGGCCTTTAGCTAATTGCAAATAAGGAAACTGTAGGAGTCGCAAAATAAATTGCGATTTGTACATGATTCCCGTTTTGCGAGTCTGTAATAGCGATTCCTTAATAATCGCTATTACAGACTCGCAAAACGGGACTTTGATGAATCTAGGGGATAGTCTGACATTTGACCTCTGTCTTTAAAGCACAGCAAATGTAACAGGATAAATACAAAATGTAAAGGCATCTTTATATATTGCTCTTTCACTACCCACCTGAAATTGACAGGTGACCCATCAGCGGGTTGCGACCCACAGTTTGGGACACGCTACTTTAGGACACTGATCCAGAGCTGGGCCTGCCGAATCCATAATCTCTCTCTGCAAACTTTTTTTTATTAAATTTGTACTTTATTACACCTTTGAAATTTGCACACAGCCCTTATCGCCTACAACCCGGAGGCCGGCGGCAACAGTAGTTCACATCCAAATCCCTGAGCAGAGGCCACATACACAGCCATGACGCCAGCATCCCGGAGGCCTGGTGGCGCACTGAAAGGAAATAAAGAAGATAGAGACAATATCGAATTGTGAAAGCAGCTGATGACTGACCTCAAAGAAACCAAACCAACAGCAGTGGTGGCAACACTCCATATCACAGTTCGGCGTGCAAAGGCAATGCAGTCAGTGCACTTGTATTAAGCGAACTCTCAAAAACATGAGGATAAATTCTTCTGGAAGGGAGAAATATAAAGGCGCAGTAAACCACAAGACCTATCCAAAAACAAACCCCCGCCCCACAAACTAGCCAGCCTACCTATACCCGTGTCCACCCGCCCACCCGCACTAACTACCACGTATATAGTCGAACGTAGGACCCATAGCAACTGACCCAAGGGCCCAATGGAACGGAGCAAAGTGTGAGAAGGTCTATGCGAATCACCACCCAAGACAGTAGTCCTAGGTATTCACCCATTACACTGCACGGGTGAGACTCGGGCGGGATCCCCCACCCACCTCCAACATGGAAAACACTCAACCACAGTTCTCATCATGATCAACCATTGCCACCCCACCCTCCTGCAATTCATCCACCTCCACCCCCTCAGGATCTGACTCACTGTCCCCTTGAGCGTTCTGGAATTCCTTGTACAATCCCCAGAAGTTCTTGGGGCGACTCTTTGGGGGAAGCAGTTCACTGTACACCTCCGATTGCGTGCAACAGTAAAGCAAATCCGCCTCCCAGCGCTTCTTAGTAGGGACCGGCCCCCTCATCCAGCACAATGCGACCAATCGCTTGGCCGTCAGCAACGCCATGTCAGCAAGTCGCCTCAAGGACACCGGCAACGGTTGAGAGAAACCCAGCAACGCTAGCGCCGGGCAGGGCAGAATCTCCACACCTAGGATAGAGCTAAGTTCCGTGAAGACCTCACTCCAAAACTTATGGATACTAGGGCAAGTCCAAGACATATGTAGAAAATCGGCTGTAGGGAAATGGCAACGCTCACACTCCGCCGACTCCCGCAACCCATACCTATACAGCCTGTCGGCGTGTAATATACCCGCTGCAGGTACTTAAAGTGAATTAGGCGGTGCCTACTATTAAGGGAAATTTTCCTGGTGTTCGCGCAGCAATAGAGCCACATCTCGTCCGAGATCGGAGACTGAAGATCACTCTGCCAGGCCAATCTAGCCCTGGAGGGGGGGCACTGCCGGTGCCCATCACCTAGTTTCTTAAGAGCGGTCACCAATTTACGGGAAGAGGGGGTTTTGATTACATACGTGAGCTCAGGTACTTCTTGCGGCTCCGCCAACTCCGGGCCCAGTAATGCCAGCGCCGCTTTGCGGACCCTGTGGTATTGGAAGCTATGCAAAAGTGTCGCCCCAGGGTAGGACTGGAGAGCCTGCTGCGACGTCTTCATTGTGCCATTCAAAAAGAGGTCCCCCATCTTGTCGATGCCCAACTCCTGCAACGCCTTCAGGACGCCCTTCTCCGTTAGCGGGGCCAACCACACTGCCCACTCCACTCGCAAGAAAGGAGAGTACAAGAGCGCGCTCTCACGGGAGCGGACCATTGCATGCCAAGTGTGGTTTGTGGCAGCAATGGAATCCAAGTTACCGACCCTTCGATCGGCCGGATAGCATATCGTGGCCGGGAGAGGTGCAGGGTCCGCGAAGAGGCGTTCAAATTTCACATGTGGGATGCCAGGATCCCCGTGGATCCATGTGTGGAGATGCGCCCCCTGCGCAATCCTGTAGTACCGTTCCAGGTCCGGTGCCCCCAGACCCCCACGTTCATAGGGAAGAAGGAGCGTTTGCCACTGAACCCTCGGCTGTTTGCCCCCCCACGCAAGTCTTATAAGCGTTTGGGTAAGCTGCCGAAAAAAGGCCTTAGAGAGGACCACAGGAATGTTGGTAAAGAGGAAGAGGAATCTAGGAAGTACTACCATTTTCATAAGCGCTATCCTGCCCATTAGGGAGAGCGGGAGCCTGCACCACACCTCAACATCATCCACCAGTTTGGAATAAGCGACCCCGTAGTTCTCGCGTACCAAGATCTCAGGGTCAGTGTGAATGCGAATCCCCAAATAACGTATGGAGTCCGTGGTCCATTGCAGTGGGTACTCCGAGTCGAACGGGAGAGTTACCGGAGTCAAAGGCAACGCCACTGACTTATTCCAAATGACCCGAAGACCCGATAAGGCCCCGAACCTCACCACTTCCCGCAAGACCGCCGAGAGGTTCACCTCCGGGTCACGGACATACAGCAGAGTGTCGTCCGCATAGGTCAAGATACCAATCTGGTAAGAAGGAAAGTTGATCCCCTCGAACCTGTGATACTCTCTTATCGCGCAGGCCAGGGGCTCCGCCACCAGAGCATACAGCAGTGGGGAGAGGGGGCAGCCCTGCCGAGTGCCCCTGCTGATCTCAATCGGGGCAGTGACCAAGTTCCCAATTTTCAGCCGCGCAGTGGGTTTGTAGTACAGGGCTCCCAGCATCTGCAGAAAGGGTTCCCCGAGCCCATACTTACGAAGGACTCTGAGCATGAACGACCATTCTACTGAGTCAAAGGCCTTTTCCATGTCCAGGAAAATGGCCACAGCCTTATTCTCTTGTCGGACATGCTGAATAGTGCCCAACACCGTGCGGATGTTATAAGTCAGGTTACGCGCTGGGACAAACCCAGCTTGCTCCGGGGCAACCAGGTCCGGGACCAGGAGAGCTAAACGTGTCGCCAGAACCTTTGCATACAGTTTCGCATCCACGTTAATCAGTGAAAGCGGCCTGTAAGAGCCACATTCATTTAGGGGTTTGCCCGGTTTCGGGATGGTTATGAGCAGCGCCTCCCTCATAGATTTCGTCATGCTGCCTTGTTGACAAATATCGTCAAAAAGACGCATCAGGTGTGGGACCAGTTTATCCTGAAAGGCTTTGTAAAAAGCCACCGTTAGGCCATCCGACCCAGGAGCGCTACCCGATCTCATTCCCTCTAGCGCCTCCGTTATTTCCTCCTTCTGGAACGGGGCCATCAGAAACTCTCTTTGCCAGTTGGCCAAGAAGGGCATCTGTATGTAACTCAAGTAGTCGTCAATTTCCTCCTCAAGGTGGCCGGACTTCGACAAGTACAGTGCTGTATAATAAGTATGGAATTCCGACAGGATATCCTGCTCCTCCGACACCACCTCACCAGTAGCCGTTACCAACTCCTCGATCACTAAGGGGGGCCTACTGTTGCGCATCAGTTTGGCAAGAAGGGAGCCAGGGCGGTCTCTCTCCCCATACGCGCGCGCTGTGGCATATTTACCCATGTGTTTTATCTCCCTGTCCGCCTCATCATGAAATTCCTCTAACAGGGGCTTAAGTTTGTCAGTGATGTCAGCAGAACCCTCACCTCCCGCCTGCCATTCCAGATCAGCCAGCTGTGTTTCAAGCAGTTTCAACCGTTGCCTGATAGCCTTAAGCACCCCTGAATGTTTGGCCATCCCCCTGATATATACCTTAAATGCATCCCAGAGCACCTGGACACTATCCACCGACCCCACATTAGTTGAAAAAAACACCTCTATGTCCTCAGCTAGCTCCCCTCTGAAGGCTTCGTCTAGGAGTGAATACGGGGGGAATCTCCAGGTAAACGGGGGAATCCGCCTAGCTGGGGCCACCAGTAGCAAAAGTAGAGGCGAATGATCAGACAGCGTGCGAGGCAACACAGTGCACCCCTTCACCGAATCAAGCAGGGACCGGGAGATGAACCAATAATCAATCCTCGTATGGAGATTATGATAGGCTGAGTAATGGGTGAACCCGCCCTTCCCCGGGTGCCTATAGCGCCACACATCCAGCAGGTCAAGTTTCACTAGTTCCGTTAACAGGAGCAATGCCGAGGCCGCCGGGGTCCTAGGGGAACCAGCAGACCTGTCTAATTCTGGGTTCAATACCAAATTGAAGTCCCCCCCCACAGCATCTTAGAGCCCACATATTGTCTACAGCCGTCCGCTAGTGAGGCATAGAAAGCAGGGGAGTCATAATTGGGTCCATACACATTTACAAGCAGCAAATCGTGTCCTTTCCCCACACATCGGGCAATCGCATACCGACCCTCCGAGTCCACAGCCACCTGCTGGAGCGACAACTGGGCTTTGGGATTAGCCCAAGTGATCACCCCTCTTGCATGTGTGGTGAACCCTGCAGCAACACAAGCTTTCCCAAGACCCCTCATTTGCAACATAGGACTGGACAAAGGCAGGTGGGGTTCTTGCAGCAGGGCAAGATCAATCTGGTGTCGTTGCAAGTAGGCTAGGACCTTTCTGAGTTTACGAAAATCGTTGAGCCCCCTCACATTCCATGATAGCAGTCGAAGAGAGCCGGGGCCGCTCTCCGGCCCTAGAGACTCAACATTCGCCATTGTAACACAGCGAGCTTATCAGAACAGAACAGATGGTACAGTAGACACAATCTAGTAGCTGGCTTCAGCAGACCCACCCCCCCAACAGTCCCTGAACATCCCACACATCATGAGTAACAACAATAGAATAGGACAAACGTCCACCCACCCACAGCCGACCAACCCCAACCCGGTCAGACAGAGCACGTCACCACCCTCCCTGAACCCCTCCCCAACGCAACCCCCTACAAACCCAAAAACCTTCTAGAGAGTCAAGAGCCGAAAGCGCGGGGCAGAGGTTTCCAGCCAGACAGCAATACACTCAAGCAAGAACCAGAGACCTCGGTGGCTCCCCCACCTTACCCCCCAGTGCCTATTGGCACCCACCCCCAGCCCCTGCAAAAGCGAATAGACAAATAACAAGCCCCCCAGTCGGAGGAGGACTCCCCCCAGTACGAACACTAATCAGTAAACCTCAGGAGCATCACTTCCCTTCAGTATGTCCCAAGTATCAAAAACCACACTCCACAGAGTCAAAGAAGTAGGTTCATAGGACCTGTAGCTGTAACCAGACGTGCACTGGAGACCCAGCCAAACCGCGTGCAGGGTCGCAGGGTGAATCACCCTTGGCCGTCCATAGATGCGGCCTCCTCCTCGTCCTCACGTCGACCCCTCGGGCTGTTGCGTTGTTCTTTGGCCCACTCCTTTAGTGATTTTTTCAAGTCCGCTGGGTCCGTAAAAAAATGCGAGTGCCCCTGCTTGTTGATTCTGAGTCTCGCCGGGTACAGCATGGCGTAGTCCAGCCCCATATCTCTCATCTGCTTTTTATACGGGGCAAATCGCTTTCTCTCCTCCTGCACTCTCGCCGTGAAATCAGGGTAGAGGGAGATGTTCATGCCCTCAAACTGTAGATTCCCTTTCTCCCTTGCCAGCCGCAGTGCCAGGTCACGGTCTCTATAGTTCAGGAGTTTTGCAATGATCGTCCGCGGTGGAAGGCCAGGTTGCGGCTTCGGTCCCAGGGTGCGATGAGCCCTCTCAACGATGACCATAGGGGAGAAGACGTCCTCCCCTAGCAGAGTATGGAGCAACTTCTCCACAAACAGCTCCATCTTGCCCGTGTTTGTAGATTCCGCCACTCCCGTGATACGGACGTTGGAGCGCCGTGAGCGTGCTTCCAGGTCCTCCGTCTTGTCCTGTATGACCTGGAGTAGTCGACTAAACTGCTTCCGATCTTTATCCCATTCCGTTTGGGCCTCCTCCGCTTCTGTCAGCCGCCGCTCCGCCATATCCAGCCTCTCAGCATGTTTGTCCACCCTTTCAGACATGCGGTCCATCCTGAAGGATAGAGCGTCAATTCTCTCTCCATGGTACAGAGCATTTCGCGGATGTCCGCACACAGCGAGCTGTCTGCAGTCGCAGGCTGCGTTGCGGTCTCTGGAGGCGCCCCCTCCGCACCCCTCGGCCTCCGTTGTTCGAACGACAGTTTCGGTTGGTTCTTATCTCCCTTCCCCATAGTGTCACCAACGGGTCATTAGCAAGGGTCGTGCTGGCGTGATGGAATGGAGGCGCCGGGGGAGCGAACTCCGTTGAGCAAGTTGTTGCGCAGCAAGAAATGGAGTCAAAATGGCAGCCGCAGGCCGTTAGTTTCGGGCAGGCCCAGGAGACAACGAAGCACTCCACCGGGCGCTCACAACAGAGCAGATTTCACTGATGACAAGGGGATAGCACCCAATCACTCCAGCACACTCCCAGGCCACTGCGCCACTTCGTCCCCCGAGGCGTCCCAGGCGAAGGCGTCCGCCGACAAGTGCCTTCCGTAGGGTATAGCTTCCCGCCAAGGGGTTCCCGCGCCGGCTCACCTCCAGGCCACAGCAGTTGGTCCACAGGTAGCTCACCTCCGTGAGCAGGGCGACCACGTCCACTCCCCAAAGCTTAGCTTAATGGCACTCAGAGGGAATCGCTAGATAGGCGCCAATCCGGTAGACCGAGTCCACTCCGGCACCGCACGCCGCACGCAGCGTGACGTAGGTCGGGCAGCCCCTCAGGATAGTCCGTGGATCACGGCCTGGTCCGTCACCTCGCCCTCCGCCGACCAGCGGAGCAAAACCAGAACCGATTTCGACCGGGGAAAGTCCCCCCACCTGCGCCGGGGGCAGCTGTAGTGATACACACAGTTTCTAGGGCCAGCCAGGTTTCAAAAGGATAGATTAGTCGGATATTAAAGGGGCTCAGGCGAGGAGCTCAGCGCTCACACGTCTTTCATGGACCCCGGCAAGCTCCGCCCCCCTCTCTCTGCAAACTTAGTATAAGTACGGAACAGCAACCTCAGATAATGTACCAGGATTTCCAATTGACCATTGACAGATGTCCCATACCAGTGGAGCTCAAGAATGTCTTCTGAGCTACAGGTTTAGGGTCACTATGTTCTCTTGCTCGGAGTGGGAACAGAAGCCTGAGAGCTATGTATCCTGCCAAAAGAGCTGCCATAAAATCCCATTGAGGGAAGGAGCCCACTGACAGCTGATCAGGGATGAGGGAGGTACCCTTTCAGATAGAAAGGGCTACCTAGACGGAAAGGACTGTGCGGAAAGAACTGAAGTCAGCCAACTGTAGTCCAGGAAAGGACCTGTGAAACCAGGCCACGAGGTGAGGTCCTGTACCGCTGCTACCTCCTGAGAATGCCCTGAGTGGAGCAATTTGCACCACCCAATCAGTGCTACCCATGTGCATTGCGATCTCACCCTGTCACCCCAATTAGAAGGTGGCCAGGGATGACGAAGGTGAGCTCGAGGGACGGACTGAAATGAAGAAATGCCTGGGTGATAAGAAAACCCAAAACCGCACATTGCTCTTTTCACACCTGAAGAAGAAGCGCTTATGGTGGGATGTCACTGAAAAAATCATAACGGTGGTCAGCAGACACCGCACCACCTCACCAGAGGAACAAAGAACCTGTGGCGACCAGGCGCTGGAGAGACATCGCAACCACATTTGGTGCTTTCTTTGGAGACAAGGATCCAGACTGTGACCAAAGGCGGGCACAACATTTTTTGGGGTGGTGGGCATGTGCGTGCCTGCAATAGGGAAAAATATACTATATACTTTCAGTTATCATCATTTTATTTTTCCTTCCTCTGCTGAAAAAGCAGTGGAGCGATGTGGAGGAGACGCCACTGGTGCCCAGTCTCCAGACATGAGCTGGAATCCCACTCTGCGCAGGGGTTCCAGCTTACTTTGCTCTCCACCGCTTGATATTGGCTCTTCACCAGGTGACCGTGTGAAGGGAGCTGATATTTTGTGACACATCTCAGGTCTGATCTCTATCTCACACCACCTCCCTGACTAAGGCCTGGCCAGTGATACCTCACTATCATGAAGGTCAAGTGCTGAAACAGTGTACTTGCTGCTCGGTGTAAGTCCAACAGGGTGAGCCCAGGACACCAGCCGTTAAAGGGTCTTGGTATTACAATTTGAGCCCAGTAACTCTTGAATGCCAAGAAAGTTCCCATTAGAGGTAATGATGATCTCACCTCTTTAAATTCAATTAGGGGGCTATATAATGTTATAGCTAATGTGTACAGTGCAATGATTTTCCACTTTTGTGACTTTCTTGCACTATAATTAAGCAACAGAGTTCCTGTAAACTGCAGACACTGCTAAGTAATTTTGTGTGAGAGTAGTAGGTCATTCCATAATTTGCACTACACGTAGAATGCATAACCTCATCAAATGTTGGCAACAAGAGGGATGCAAATCTGAACTAGCCAACAGGGTGAACTGAAAAGCAGAGAACGTTGGATGACCACACAAATGAGGAGGACAAACTACTGACAAAACTACTAAATGTCTCCAAATGCTAGAAGAGAATATTTGGAAAAAAATGAGTTGGCTTGTCAAGAGCCTCAGTGAAAAAAGTACATTAAGACGAAATGCTTTAACATAAGACTACGTTATCGATAAGGTTCATATTTAGATATTGTGATTAACAAATTGGGCCACTTGAAATAGAAAATCCTCGCTTGCAACTAAGCTAAAGATATTATGGAAATGACAGGTAAACGTGTGGTTCCTAGCAGTACAAAGTACTCCAGCTAGCAAAGGATTGAGAAACCGCCATACAAACTGGGCATGAGGAATTAGCACTTTGCACACTAATAAAATCCTATTTATACGACCACTGACTATTTTAATCCTTATTTTTTTCTTAGTCTAATTTGCTGGACATATTATAGATTGTTGGTGAGAAGAATTGATACTTTATAGGAGACTCACCAAGATATGCATAGAAAACCCACCGTAAAAGTAACTCATATGTAAATTGTTCAACACATTTTCCCTGAATCCTCTCTATATTACTATTGAATTGTGCTATTCCTGCTCCTCGTTTACAGTAAGTGACACTTTATAAAGATATTTTATGAGTCTGTATTTAATACACCTTTATGACGCGCTGTCCTATCTATACTTGTTTTCTGCATTCATAGCCATAAATTGCTGATCAGCTGAGCTGATATTTTAGTAGCCTGTGTTTTATATACACTTAAGATGTACAGCATTATTAATTTAATCTTTTAATATGTTAATGTTGTGTAAGTATTGGAATGTGCGTTTTGTCTAGTCGACATAATATCAAACTAATAAAATAAAACTTAAGTAAATACTAAATGTTCCAGGTGAAGAGGATCAAACACCAGAGTACTGGTCCAGAAACATCATGACCGAAAGCCCTTTACCAGCAACGGTGCTTGGAGTGTGGGTACAGAAACACAAGAGAGTGAACGCTAAGGACCTGATTACGAGCTTGGCGGATGAGTTACTCCATCACAAACATGACGGATGTCCCGTCCGCTGTATTACAAGTTCCATTATATCCAATGGAATATAATGGAACCAGTGGCATAACGATAATTGAGGGGGCCCCCCTGCAAGGTACAGGGAGGGCCCCCCTCGGGACTCTATCAGGATCTCCCCTGCTGAAGTGCAGTGCTGAGGGGGCCTCCTTGGACTTGTGGGTCCCCCGCACTGCGGGGGATGCGGGGGCCTGTGTTACGCCCCTGAATGGAACCTGTAATACGGTGGACTGGATATCCGTCACGTTGGTGATGAGTGACCCATTCGCCAAGCTCGTAATCAGGCCTTAAGTGTTCTGGGAAGGCTCTCCGTGCAGAGATGACCAATCTGGTTTTCGGCATTGGTGAGAAGTTATTTGACGCATCAACTCAAGGGGTCAAGATATCCCCAGGGGAATGGGCTGAGGACCTTAGGGTTGTAGCATGGGTTCATTGAAATGCACACCAATATATCTGAAATGTACAAATGGATGGGCATGGTGTGATTGCTTTGACAGGCTCCAGGGACAGTACGACAATGATGGGAAAGCAAGTTTATCACCTGATAAATATTTGAAGGGAGATGTGAGCCACTGCCAAAAGGATAATGGTGGGGACAGTGCTTCATTTGTGCAGAAGATTGCAGGTGGCTGGTACTGAGACTCTTTTTTTGGGAACCAGAATATATTTTTTTATCTGCACTTTTGGATCCAGAGCAAGGCAGACCAGGGACAAAGAAAGAGGAAGAGAGATGTAGGCCATAATGGCAAGAAGAGGAAGCAGCAGGAATAAAAAAGAACCCGCAAAAGTGAGAAAGTAGGCAAAATGTGTGCTGGATGAAAGAGGCATGAGGGGGAATCAAACTTTGGGATTTGTGAAATCAAGCTGTGGTTTTTCATAAGCCCAGGCATTTGGCAGTGCTGGCGGTTGACTCCCAAGAAAAGCGTTAGGCTTGTGAACTTAATTATTTTACAAATTGAGCACCGGTAAAAGAAATCTCATGGCTCTGCAAGTAGGTGACAGGACTGAATTAGTGAAGATGGGCATGAGGGATGATCTTTCCATCGATTACTATCACCGTATTGGAGGCCGTTAATTTAGGCTGCGAGCTCCGCAACTTTGGAACTCTCTTCCTTTGACACTACGCAGTACACCCAATTTACTGTCTTTTAGGAAGGGCCTTAAGACATGGCTCTTTGCCCGTTAGTGCACTCTCTCTCTAGTGCTGGATCGCCCTTAATCCTCTTAGTGGACCTGTTTTTTGTTGTTTGTTGTCTGTCTTTTCTGGTCACTAATAAAAAGCGCCGGGACACTCCATTGGAGTAGCCGTGCGCTATAGAAGACCAACTTAACATTAACATTAACATTACTTCTTATGAAACATCACCCTCTTAGGGATGGTGTATAGTGTGTGGCGCTCCACTAAATCTTAGTTTCCACAAGGAGCTTTATATCTAAATTCAACCTGGGGAGAAGCTCCTTAGAAGAATCAGAGTGAAAGTCTGAGTTGACCTACCACTGATGGACCATCCAGGCAGCCTCCTCGACAGGGAGGAATATGCCCTGCCAGCAACTGTATGTACTGGTGACTTGTCTGGCTTTTATGGATCATCCTTAGTAGTAACAGTTATTCAGTGAAGGGGTGCCAGGCAAGGTAGAGTTGAACACAATTCAGAGGAAGCACCCACCATAAAAAGACTGCACAAGCAAGTGCAAGTGCAATCTGATAGTGAAGTGATGGGTGCTTCCAAGACATCTGGGATGACTGACTTGTGTACAGCAAACCTGCCCATCCAAAACCGCAAGGCAACTGGAGTTTAGCTGTTGCACACACAGTTCTTGTTGACATGGTGAGATGACATTCACTTGGCTTCAAAAAAGACAAAGAAGTTGCTTTCCCATTAGGTTCGCTGGAGTCACATGGTGTAAATGTTGAGAGATTATGTAAGGCCTGTCTGACTTGCCTGTAGTCGGGTTACCATCTTAGGGGATGGGGATATTTTTTTTTGGTTCCCGAACGCCCCACAACCTTGTCCAAAAAATACATTGTTGCTGTTGACCATAGCTCTTAAGTTAGTAGCCCTCAGAAGCATGACTGAAACAGTGGTAAGAACACCCAGCTTGGGCTCTGTTTCTGGGGCAGTTTTGCCAAAGAGGGGATCTTTGACAGTAGAACTAACCTCATTTCCACAAACAAAGTCAATATGGGACAAGAAAGGGGTTACCTACAAGTTAACAAATTTCTGTCCTCACGCTATTCATGGACCATTGATTCAGTGGCGTAGCTGAGGGGGGGTGGGTGGTCCACCCTGGACTGTAATTTTTTTGGGGGGGGGGGGGGGGGGGCAGCGACAAGAGCAAGGTAAGTTTAAAAAAAAAACTTGTATTCATCTGTCGACTTCCCTTGCTCCTACCCAGTTAGCGCATTGTACACTTGCGGGCTAATGTCTGGTGGATGCAGTTTGTCACTACAACAAATCGCTCGTAGGGAATTTCTACATATGTATTTCCACCAGTTTCCATATTATTGATGGTATAGTGTCAGGTTTGCCATTTGTCTAAATCAAACCCCCACTCATACTCCCGTTTTGGAACTTAGTCAGAAGCATGAATCGACCCGGCCACACTCTGTCAGCTAACATTAAACCAGGAGTGTTATATGTTGACGTGAGAATGAGTGGGGATTTGATTAAGACACGTGACTAACCTGGCACTATGCCATTAATAATATGGAAACTGGTGGAAATACATAGGTAGAAATTTCCTGCGAGTGATTTGTCGTAGTGATATAAACGTCTAACTGGGTAGAAATAATACACGTCACAACTCCTGACCAGGAACATGTTAATAACCTGTCATGTTACCAAAGCGTCATAAGGAGTTTGTTAATGAGGTGGAGAAGTGTGGCTCAATGGTTAGAGCGGCAGACCCTGATGCAGAGGTCTACCCCGGGACCAGGGTTCAATTCCTGCCTCGGCGGGTCTTGGACTCAATTTCCTTGGACCTGATAATTCTCGCCTCGGTGCCTATTCTAATCATGGGTCCCACTCTGCAACTCTGGGCAATAGCTTGCTTAATCTCCACAATGGCCCAAACAGCGCTGAGATGCCTGGCTTCACCTTGGGGGTGCCCAGGAGTGGACATTTCACAGGGAAAAGCCAGGAAGGGTTCCACAGCGGTATGCGTTACAGCACCAGGGCACCCCAGTTGTGGTATTTACAAGTACAAATTACATGTAACAACAGTCATGGGCGGTAGCTACAGTAAGGCACTGACATCTCCTAAGAATGGCTTGACTACCTAATCCATTAGACTCTATGGTCATCAACCTCCTACTAAAAACTCAATGCTATATTGACACAGCGTCAAAAGATTAGAAATAACGTGCTTATATAAAAACGATTGCTACTTGTATTTATAAAACGAGGAACGTAACTTTTTTCAAAACTGTTGAACTACATGTCCCACAATGCCTCATTACGGGCCAAGTGGGAAGTTATGTATAAATTGTAAGTAAAAATGGCTTACCTAACTGTGATCAAGGCAGAGAGGGTCGAAACGCGTTGGTGATGGTGAGAAGGAAATAAAACTGCTGACACTACATCCCTGGAGTGCAACGTAATTTTGTTGATGGTAAATAGGAGTTGAGGCCCGATCCCGCCTCACACAGGTCATGCTGTGCGCCTGTCTGGGAATGAATATATATATATATATATATATATATATATATATATATATAGAGGTCGTCCCGGAGGGCAAACTTCTATCAACGAGGACCCCAGCAGAGTCAGCTTGCAACTGTCCATTCAAATATGCAGCTCAATTTTTACCAACTGCATAAAAAATGTTTAGTAGTTCCAATGTGAGGTTAACCCACTTGGTGCGTCGGATGGTCGGGAGCTGTCTGACGTACCAGTGCTCACGTGCGTCGGACAGCCCCAGGCTCTCCGATCACATGGCACAGGGAATCCCTCTGGTACGGGCACCAGAGGGATTCCCTTTTCCCCTCCAGCAACCTTGGGAGCTGGGGAAGGGTTTCCCCAGCTCACGAGGCTCTGTGTTTGGTTTCTGTGCAATGACGATCAGATCAGCACGTCTCGCTGATGTCATTTCACAGAAACCGAAACAGAAATGAGCCGATAAGCTCACTTCAGTTTCACTTTCTACGTGCTCAAGGAGCAATCTCAGCCCCCGAGCATAATGAAAGTACGGAGAGGTATCATTGGAAAAGGGAGAATACCCCCTTTGAAATGGTATCCCTCCCTAGTGGATCTCTGCTTGGGGATGGGGGCTGCCCAAGATGGGCATGCTGGTGCCCCCACCCAGCAAAATTTCACTCTTTCTACCCCACTGGTGGGCAGTAGCAACCAATCTGCCCCTCCAGGGTAGCAGAAAGCCCACTTGATGCCAGAGATTGTTTTTTATTGGATTTAGGGGTGGGGTCTCCCTGAGATGGGCATGCCAATTCCCCCCACCAAAATTCCAGTGTTTCTGCCCCCCGGGAGGCATATGGGGCAATGGCCCCCGATCTGCCCCCCGTGGAGGTCAGAAAGCCTACTATGCACCAGGCATTGTTTTTTTTTCATAGGAATAGGTGGGGGTAGAAAGCACACTAGGCACCAGGGATTTCTTTTTAATGTATATAGGGGTGGGGGCTGCCCAAAATGGGCATGCTGCCCCCACCACCTCAAACAATTCTACAGTCTTCCTGCCCCTCCTGGAGGCAGATGGGAGCAATAGCCCCCGATCTGCCCCCCGGGGAGGGCAGAAAGCCCACAAGGCACCAGGGATTTTTTATATGTACGGGTGGGGGCTGCCCAAAAAGGGAATGCCAATACCCCACCCCCCCAAAAAATAGTCACAGCCTTTTTGACAGATGGGGGCAATAGTCCCTAATCTGCCCCACAAGGGGGGTGGAGGGTGGGGGGTGGGGTAGAAAGCTCACTAGGCACCAGAGATTTTTTTTTACACGTAGGCATGGGTGCTGCAGAGAATCGGCATGCTAATGCCCCCACAGCCAAAAAAGGGTTTCTTCCCCACACGAAAGGCAGATGGGGCAATAGTCCCCGATCTGTCCCACGGTCAGGGCAAAAAGCACACTAGGCACCATGGATTCTTTTTTTATGTATATGGGGGTGGGAGGGCTGCCTAAAATGGGCATGCCAATGCCCCCACCCCACCTCCCCCCAAAAATTTGCAAATCTTTCTGCCCCCCCTTGGAGGCAGATGGGGGCAATAGACCCTGATCTGCCCCGCCCCCCCCCCCCCCCCAGGAGGGCAGAAACCCTGCTGGGCACCAGGGATGTTTTTTATACGTATGAGTGGGGGCTGCCAAAAATGGCATGCCAATGCCCCCACCTCCCCACCCAAAAAGTTGCCACAGCCCTTCTGCTTCCCCGAGAGGCAGATGGGGGCAATAGACCCTAATCTGTCCGGGGGGGGGAGCAGAAAGCCCACTAGGCACCAGGGATTTTTTGTATACGTAGGGGTGGGGGCTGCCGAGAGTGGGCATGCCAATGTCCCCACCACCAAAAAAGGCTTTCTACCCTTCCGAAAGGCAGATCGGGACATGGCCCCCTCACTACTCCCCACGGGGGACAGAAAGCCCACTAGGCACCAGGGATAGTTTATGGGCATGCCAGTGAGAAGCCCCATAGGCAAGAGTCACTCCCTCTTTTTACGCACAGATTTCTGCTGTTTCAGTGATATTTTTATTCTCGTCTGCAGCCAGGCGGGCGCAGAAACTGAAGACCTCTGAGGCGGAAGCCGGAGGTGCTGTGACTCGCATTTTAAAATTGTATTTTGTGTTAGAATTCACTTTTTAAAAAACTTCTGTACCTCTAAACAGAGCTCCTCTCTGTGTTCACCGCCTTGCAGGATCCATACCAAACAGCGGATCTAACGCTGCACCGTAGGAAAGTAAGATTACACGGCCGCCCTCGCTGCTCAGCGCGAGGCCACGCCCACCGTGAGGCCACGCCCACCTCCCACCTCCCAGCCTATGAATAGCGCTAGCTGACAGCGCGTGTGCCAGAAACTGAAGACCTCTGAGGCGGAAGCCGGAGGTGCTGTGACTCGCATTTTAAAATTGCATTTTGTGTTAGAATTCACTTTTTAAAAAACTTCTGTACCTCTAAACAGAGCTCCTCTCTGTGTTCACCGCCTTGCAGGCTCCATACCAAACAGCGGATCTAACGCTGCACCGTAGGAAAGTAAGATTACACGGCCGCCCTCGCTGCTCAGCGCGAGGCCACGCCCACCGTGAGGCCACGCCCACCTCCCACCTCCCAGCCTATGAATAGCGCTAGCTGACAGCGCGTGTGCCAGAAACTGAAGACCTCTGAGGCGGAAGCCGGAGGTGCTGTGACTCGCATTTTAAAATTGCATTTTGTGTTAGAATTCACTTTTTAAAAAACTTCTGTACCTCTAAACAGAGCTCCTCTCTGTGTTCACCGCCTTGCAGGCTCCATACCAAACAGCGGATCTAACGCTGCACCGTAGGAAAGTAAGATTACACGGCCGCCCTCGCTGCTCAGCGCGAGGCCACGCCCACCCGTGAGGCCACGCCCACCTCCCACCTCCCAGCCTATGAATAGCGCTAGCTGACAGCGCGTGTGCCAGAAACTGAAGACCTCTGAGGCGGAAGCCGGAGGTGCTGTGACTCGCATTTTAAAATTGTATTTTGTGTTAGAATTCACTTTTTAAAAAACTTCTGTACCTCTAAACAGAGCTCCTCTCTGTGTTCACTGCCTTGCAGGCTCCATACCAAACAGCGGATCTAACGCTGCACTGTAGGAAAGTAAGATTAGACGGCCGCCCTCGCTGCTCAGCGCGAGGCCACGCCCACCCGTGAGGCCACGCCCACCTCTTCGCCCTCTAAATGTGCATCCCTCGCAAGCTCAGCGGACGAGCGCAGCGGGAGCGCCGTTTGCGCGCCGAAGGCGCGCCTAAGGCAAACCCGTCTGCGCCCGTCCGCGACCGACCGGGACTAGGGGCTATACCCCCTACAGGCTCCAGCTCATCCACGGCCAAACCCATCCGCTACACTCGCAATGATTTACTAGCTCTTAACAAAACCACCACGGTTGCTGGATCGCCTCCATGCATCCAAACTGGCCCTGGCCTATCTTATGGACCTATCTCTTGCCGCTCATGTCGATGGTCAAGTCTGGGTCACCTTCCAACTGATCATCACACACTCCCCACCAGTAATCAGCTGGAACTGAAATGCCTATACTTTAATGCCAGATCTCTTCCTAAACATGCATTAGACATCTGGGACATATTGACATCTAGGACCCCTGACCTGGTCTTTATTACCGAAACATGGTTATCTGACGCCAGAGCTCCCGACCTGGCCAACGCCCTTCCCCCCGAATACAAAATAATCACACATAATAGACAAAGCCAAAAAAAAGGAGGTGGAGTTGCTGTGATCTTCAGAGACCACCTAACATGTCTCACGGAAACGACATCTGTCTACCCCGAACATGAGATTCTTCCATTTAAAATCCTCGTGGAGAACCTCATCATACTAGCCGGTGCAGTTGTCTATAACCCGCCAGGACAACAAACCAGCATAGGCACTAAACTACTGAATCAATTGCTTCCATCCTGCCTGAAACACAAAAATTACATGGTCATTGGTGACTTCAATGTCCACTATGAAAATACTAATGCCTCTGGATCGTCACAGTTGAAGTATGACATGGAAATACTGCAACTTAAGCAGTTGGTTGAGGGCCCCACACACTCAGCAGGACACACCCTGGATCTCCTTTTTACTAATATTGAGTCGACCACCATGAAGGAAATCCTCCCCCTGTCCTGGTCTGATCATTCCATGCTATCCTTCTCCTTTAAACTTCTCGATAAATCCGCGAAGTCCAGATCCACCCCTCCCACCACCAACAGAGCTTGGAGACTAATCAATGACTCCAACTTTCAAAATCACTTTCTTGAGATAGATGTCATATTGCAGGATGACTCCTCCGTCTGTAATAACCTCACTTTGCTAGAAACCAGAATTCGCCAAACTTTAGACAAACTAGCACCCATGCGGGAACTAAGGAAAAAAACAACTACCAGGGAAAAATGGTACACCCCTCTCCTTAAAAGCCTCAAAAAGGAATGCCAGAAAACTGAACATCGATGGAGACAAACCAAAGACTCAGAAACCAGAGCAAACTATGTCACCAAGCGGAAAAAATATATTCTTGCCATTCGAGATGCGAAAAAAGCATTCTTCACGCAACGAATCCATGAAAACCACAACTCCGCAAAAGAACTGTTCAAAATTGTAAAGGAGCTTAGTAATCCATCCAGCACCTCACAAACCCTCACCCCCTCAACCGAGGCCTGCGAACGTATTAGCACCTTCTTTGTCGAGAAGATTAATAAAATTTACTCCACCTTCACCCCTTCACATTCCTCCTCCCTGCCCGATAACCCCGACGGAAATTCACCAACATCAGACAAAGATAATGTCCATCCAGACGCAGGCGATTCCCCACGTTTAACCAATTTTCAACCACTTTCTGAAAATGAGGTACTATCGGTTCTAAAGACAATTAAATCAGGCTCTCCTGCAGACCCATGTCCTCATTTCGTGTTTTCTGAAATTGCACCGACACTCTGCCCTTTCATCACCAAACTTTTTAACCAGTCCCTCACCACCGCGTCCTTTCCAGAAACCTGGAAGCACGCATCAGTAACCCCCCTCCTGAAGAAAGCCGGATCCGACATCCTCAACCCGGAGAATTACAGGCCAATTTCCCAGCTCCCTTACCTTTCCAAGGCTTTGGAAAAAATGGTTAATATACAACTATCCAAATACCTGGAAGACAATTCACTTCTGGACTCCACCCAGACCGGCTTTAGAGCCAACAACAGCACCGAGGCAACGTTGCTGGCAGTGTCGGACAGTGTCAGATGCATCACAGATCAAGGGGGATCTGTGGCTCTGATACTGCTAGACCTGTCAGCGGCGTTTGACACGGTATCACACGACTGCCTAATAAACATCCTCCTGAGCAAAGGAGTGCAATCCACAGCGTTAAGATGGATTAAATCATTCCTTAGCAATCGCACCCAAGCTATGCGCATGGGCCAATTTCACTCAAAACCATGTCCCATCGGCTGTGGGGTCCCACAAGGGGCCTCACTAAGCCCCACTCTCTTTAATGTCTACGTTTCATCTCTGGCTGACATTGGAAGAAAGTGGGGCATCGGCATATGTTCCTATGCCGATGACACTCAGCTGATGGTGACAATGGAAGGGTCGGAAACAACTAAGAAAAAACTACACAGCTGTCTCTCTGAAATGGCAGAATGGATGCGCAACCACTGCCTAAAACTAAATGCCGGAAAATCGGAGATACTACTGTTCGGAGGAGCCAAACTCTCATGGAACGACACGTGGTGGCCACCGTCTCTGGGATCAGCCCCCGTCCCGAAACAGTACGCCAGAAACCTTGGCATCATGATGGACGACGCCCTGTCCATGAAAGACCACATCCGCATACTCTGGAGCAAAGGTTTTGCAATTCTCAAACTCTTGGCAAAAATTTTCTCCTAGATACCTTTGGACTGTCGACGCACAATCACCCAGGCCCTCCTGGTCAGCCGCCTAGATTACGGCAATGCCCTGTTCGAAGGGATGAACGAGCAACTGTTCTCCCGCCTACAGGTCCTACAAAACCAGGCGGCTAAACTGGTCTGTAACAAAGGCAAGCGAGATTCGGCCTCTGCATGCCTAAAGAAACTTCACTGGCTACCAATGCGTCAGAGGGCCACATTCAAACTACTTTGCCATGCGCACGGAGCCCTTCATAAAACGGGCCCCACTATCCTTCAAGGGAAAATTGAATTCTATATCCCCAACAGGAATCTAAGATCCAACAACTCAGCTCTGGCGAAATCCAAGCGCATTTACAAAGCAAGGACTGATGGACGCGCCTTTTCATACTTGGCGGCTAAAAAATGGAATGAGTTACCTGTGGACCTCAGACACACCACCAACTACCTCCAATTCCGTCAAAAATTAAAAACTCACCTCTTTCCCAAAAACTAACCCCCCAGCACAGTTTCAGTAGTCTTCTTTTCTTACAGCGCTGTGATATCCCATGGGATGAGTGTCGCGCTTTACAAATACCAAAATAAATAAAAGAAATCCACTAGAAACCAGGGAAAGGTTGCGTGTGTGTGTAAACTGGAGTTTGGCTGACGTTTTGCATCTACTGACCTTTTGCTGGTGGAGTGTGTGGATCGGCACTTGGCTAACGGTGTGGGTGGACTTGCGCTTGATGACGGTGTGTGCAGATTGGCACTTGCCTGGTGGTGTGCGTGGAGTGGCGCTCGGCTGGCGGTGTACGTGGACTGGTGTTGGCTGACTGTGTGCGTGTGCATGGAGGTGCCTTGTTGCAGGACCTGACTGGCCGTAGCGGGCACTGGACGTTCCCCAGCATACCGTAGGGGTGGGGCCGGTTTTCTGGCTGTGGGGGCGGTTTTGTCACTGAGGGCCGGTTTTACAGCAGTGCTGCAATATTGGGCCCCAGTAACAGAAGCAGGAGTGGTGCTTTTCACTAGCATGCCCCCTATCTCCCAAGGCCAGTCGAGCAGCAATCCACCAGGGCTGGTTGCTGTTCCCAGTCCGGCCTTGCTAGGCTGGCGGTGTGCGGGAATGGCGCTTGGCTGGCGGAGTGCATGGGTGGTGCTTGGCTGTCGGTATGCGTGAATATAGCTTAGCTGACCGTGTGCACTGATAGCATTTGGCTGATGGTGTACATGGATGGCGGTGTGCATGGATGGCGCTTGGCTGACGGTGTGTGTGGATGGTGCTTGGCTGGTGGTGTGCGTGGATGGCGCTTGGTTGGTGGTGTGTGGATGGTGGTGTGCGTGTACTGACTCTTGGCTGGCAGTGTGCCTTGCATGGATCCCCCAGTGTTTTCTTACCCAGAAGCCCCCGCAAACATAAAATTTACCTTAAAGTCACATATTCCTGAAATTTCTGTGTGGGTAAGTTGTAGGATAACCGCGCAGGCACAAATTAACTACTACTCAGGATTCACTCAATCAGGGGTTTGTTGAAGCACGACTACTCACGCATAAAGGTCTCAAAGAGCTAGGGGTGGGCGTGGGGTGTGCAGGTTCCATTCCATCGAGGAGGGGGTCTGTCCAAGAGACAGGTTTTGAGGTTTCTTGCGAAGATGGGGAGCAATGTTGTCTGTCTGAGGTAGAGCGGAATGGCGTTCCATGCTTTGGCCACAAGGAAGGAGAAGGAGCGGCCTCCCAATCTGGTCTTTCTGGTGTGGGGGACCATGGCGTAGGAGAGCTAGTCTGATAGTAGGGTCCTTTAGGGTGCGTGGAATTTGAGTCAGCTGTTCAGGTATGCTGGTCTGGGGCTGTGGAGGGCGTTGTGTGCGTGTTTGAGAATCTTGAAAGTTATTCTCGCCTCGATGGGGAGCCAGTGGAGTGTGCGCAGGTGCTGAGAGATATGGCAGTGTTTTGGCAGGCTCAGGACTAGTCTTGCGGTGGCGTTCTGGATGTTCTATTGCTTGCGGGTGAGGTGTTTGTTTATTCTGGTGTAGAGTGCTTTGTCGAAGTCGAGTCTGCTGGTGACCAGGGCGTGAGTCATAGTCGTTCGGTGTTCGAGGGGGATCCATTTGAAGGTCTTACGGAGGAGGCGGAGGGTGTGGAAGCAGGAAGACGAGACAGAGTTGATTTGGCAGTCCATTTTGAGCTCGGAGTCTAGGATGATTCCCAGGTTGCGTGCGTGGTCCGTGGGGTTTGGCGGGTTTCCGGGGGCGGGGGCCACCAGGGATCGCTCCAGGCATTGGGGTTCGGACCCATAATGAGTACTTCTGTTTTGTTGGCGTTTAGTTGTAGGCAGCTGTTTCTCATCCATTTGGCAACGGCTTCCATACCTTCTCAAAAGTTGTGTCTGGCGGTATTGGGCTCGTTGGATAGGGAGAGGATGAGTTGGGTGTCGTCGGAGTATGACACTAGGTTGAGTCCATAGGTTCTGACGATGGGGGCGAGTTGAGCCATGTAGACGTTGAAAAGCATTGGGCTGAGGGAGGAGCCCTGGGGGACTCCGCAGGTGGTAGGTGTAGGGTCCGAGAGGAAAGGGAGGAGTCTGACCCGCTGCGTCCTGCCGGAGAAGAAGGAGCGGATCCAGTCGAGGGCCTTGTCCTGGATTCCTGCATCATAGAGTCTGCATATTAGGGTGCGGTGGGGGACTGGGTAAATTGCCGCTGAGAGGTCGAGGAGAGGAGGGCTACTGTCTCTCCTTTGTCCAGTAGGGTGCAGATGTCGTCTGTCAGAGAGGAGGGCGGTTTCCGTGCTGTGGTTTTTTCTGAAGTAGGACTGGGTGGAGTTGAGGATGTAGTGTTCTTCAATGAATGTGGCGAGTTGGCTGGTGATGCCTTACTCGATTACTCCCCCGAGGGTTTCTTCAGGAGGGGGTTGACCTTGGAATGAGGGAACGAGGCGGTCGCCGCGGAGTGGTTGATGGTGTGGCGGAGCATGGGTGCGATGGTGTAGGCGGCTCTGTTGAAGATGTGGTGGGGTCAGGGGTCCGTGGGGGCCCCTGAGTGGATTGACTTCATTGTCTTCAGTGTGTCTTCGGTGGTAAGGGCTGACTAGTTGTCAATCGCTGGTTTCTGGGCGTCGGGGTGGTTGGTGAGGGTTCAGTGTGTTGGTTTTCTTCGTCAAAGTTGTATTAGATGCTCTTGATTTTGTGGTGGAAAAGTTGCTCAGTTTGTCGCAGAGGTCTTGTGAGGGAGGGATGTCGGTAGACTCGCTGGTAGGTTGGGCGAACTCCTTGATGATGCTGAAGAGTTCCTTGCTGTTGTGCACATGGGTGGAGATTCTGTCTTCAATGCTTTTTTCCTAGTTTCTCTGATGAGATGGTTGGCGTTGGTGCCGGCTCTGAAGTTGTTGTGGACTTCTGTGGATTTGGTGTTCCTCCAGGCCTTTTCGAGGCGGCGGCAAGTGCGTCTAGACTCTCGAAGTTCGGTGGTAAACCATCTAGCTTTCTTGGCGCGGGTATTGTTGTTTTTCTTAAGGGGGGCTAGGGTGTTGGCGCTGTCTGAGATCCATCTATGCAGGATTCGGGCTGCGGTGTTGGGGTAGTAGCTTTCCGCGATGGTAGGGGTGGAATTGTTGAGTGAGGAGGTGAGCTGGTCGTCGGTGATTTTGGTCCAGTTTCTTCGTAGGAGCAGGTGCTGTTTCCTGTGGATGGTGGGTGTTCTGAAGGTGAAGTGGATGCAGCGATGGTCGGTCCATGGGATTTAGGTGGTGTGGGTGAAGGTGATGGAGTTTCCTGTAGTGAAAAGGGGGTCGAGGGTGTGTCCTGCTGAGTGCGAGGGCTAGGTCACGATCTGGCCTAGTCCAATGTTGTGCAGGTTGTCCAAGAAGGATGTGGTGTTGGGGTCCAGTGGGTGGTCGAGGTGGAAGTCGAGGTCTCCCAGCAGGGTGTAGTTGGTGGATACGATGGCCTGGGGGAGATGATGTCCGTGATCGAGTTGGTGAAAGGTCCGCGGGGTCTAGGGGGTCGGTAGATGAGGGTTCCACAGAGGGTGGCGGTAGGGCTGGCCAATATCTTGAAGTGAAGGTGTTAAATCAGCTCTCTGGGCTCGTCAGGGAGTGTGTTCAGGCGAAAGCTGGATTTGTGGACAATGGTGATTCCGCTTCCGGGGCGGGTGGGGCGGTCCTTCCTGGAGATCTTGTATCCTTGGGGGATGGCGATGTCCAGTTCCGAGGTGGTGTGGGCTCAGGTTTAGTTGAAGAACGCTACGTCCGGGGTGGTGCTGTCGAGGAGGTCCCAGATTTCGTGGCATGTTTGTGGAGGGAACGGACGTTGAGGAGGATGCATTGCAGGGTCTTCGGTTCCGTTGTGTTCTTGCGGGCCAGTTGCGCTGGGTCTGTGCTTTTGGCAGTGCTGCAGGAGTGCCAGCAGCGGTGACAGCTGAAGGGTCCGTGGGTGTCGGCAGGTAATGCTAACTTGCAGTTGTTGTTGCGGCCTGGCTTGAGTGCGTAGAGTGCCGCAGGGCCATAGCGTTGGCGGGCTGAAGGTCCAGGGTTCCTGGTGCAGGTCGCGGTCGGGTCGAGGACTGGCGCGCGTGCAGCATCCGCCATTAAGTAGGGGTCGGGAAAGGCTGGACAGCTGGGATGAGGGAGCGGGGAGGGGAGCTGTATTGGGTTGGTCGCGCTGGGGGTGAGGAGCCACGGGGGCAGCAGCAGTGGGGAAATAAGTGAAAACAAGTGAAAGAGCAGAGAGAGAGGAAGGAGACAGAGGTCCACTGGACCACCAGGGATGAGGCGCAGGGAAACCTGCGGGTGGAGGAGGGCCTCGAACACCAACACACGAGAGTGCAAGTGCAGGGGCAGGCCTTACTTAATGGTGGCACTGCGAAGGAGGGGGAGCAATTTCACTGACAATGAGTCAGTGGTCTTGCTCGCCTTTCCCTGTAACCGCCACTATTAAGTTGGGGTTGGGGAGGGCTGGACAACTGGGAGGCGAGGGAGAGGAGCTGGATTGGGCCGGTCGTGCTGGGGGGAGGGGCCTTGGGGGCAGCAGCGGCGGGGAAATAAGGGATAAAGGAAATAAAGGAAAGGGGGAAAATAGGCAGAAATGAGGCACAAAAAAGCAGAGATGCAGAAAAGTGCAGAAAGGTGAAAACTAGAAGAGGGTAGAAAACGAGTGAAAGAGCAGAGCGAGAGGAAGAAGACAGAGGTCCACTGGACAACCAGGGATGAGGCGCAGAGAAACCTGCGGGTGGAGGAGGGCCTCGCTCACCAACCGGGGATTCCCCTTGGTCTCCCGAGAAAAATGATACCTCAGTTGTGTTGGTGCCAAAGTAGCGTCAGCCTAAAAATGTATAAACAAAATGCCCTTTTGGACCCGCTTTGGGCCCACCTCAAGCTTTACACGTTTTTGGGCCTTCCATATCATAGGCACTTGGTCCATCCACACAACTAAGGGATAATTTTTATCGGAAGACTGAGGGGAACGCTGAGTGGGAGGTAATTTGTGCCATGCGGTGATCCCACAACTTTCCAACACAGAAATTATAAAAACATTTTTTGACTTTTTAGCTATATTTGAGGATTGCAGCGAATTATTGAAAGGAACATTTTGGGGGATCAACACAAGCCACACCTCCCTGGACTCCCACAGGTGTCTAGTTCTCAGAAATGTCTGGGTTTTTTAGGTTCCCTAGATGTCTGCGAACCCGGGACCAAAAACACAGGTGTCCACCTATCTATCACAAATGACCTGGGTTTTCAAGGGTGTCACCTGAGTTTTTGGTCCCGGGCTCAGCGGTCATGTAAGGAAACCTAAAAAACTTAGACATTTCTGAAAACTGGACACCCAGGGGAGTCCAGGGAGGTGTGGCTTATGTGGATCTCCCAACATTTTCCTACCCAGAATCCCCTGCAAACCTTAAATGTAGCTAAAGGGATCACACTTTTCTCAAATTTCTGTGTGGGAAAGTTGTGGGATTACCGAGCTGACACAAATTTCTCACCACCCAGCATTTCTCCGGGTCTCCCGATAAAAATGGTACCTCACATGCGTGGGTGGGCCAAGCACCGCAACAGGCAAAGGCCCATAAAGACATCAAAATTACCTATCACAGAACTACCGGGTTTTGCGAGGGGAGCAGGTGGGTTTTTGGCCCTGGACATTGAGGCCATCGAGGGAAACCTACCAAACCCATACATTTCTGAAAGCTAGACACCCAGGAAGTCCAGGGAAGTATGACTTGGGTGGATCCCCCAAATTTTTCCTACCCAGAATCCCCTGCAAACCTCAAATTTAGCTGAAAAAAATCACATTTCCACATGTTTTCGTGGGATCACCGTGCCGTCACAAATGTCCTACCACACAGTCTCCCGAGTAAAATGATACCTCACTTGTGTGGGTATCCAATGCAAAATTGGCTAAAAACGTATTTAAAAAATAATTTAGTGATTAGAATTTGCTGTAATACCCTTAATGCCTATGTTTTTGGCCCTTCCCAGTCACAGGCGTTTTCCCCACCCACACAAGTGAGGTATCATTTTACTCAGGAGACTGATGGAAATGCTATGTGGTAGGGCATTTGTGCCGGCATAGTGATCCCACGCAAGAATATGTGAAAAATTTGATTATTCAGCTAAAGTTTACGTTTGCTGGGGATTCTGAGTAGGAAAACGTTGGGGGATCCACGTAAGCTCTACCTCCCTGCACTCCCCTGGGTGTCTAGCTTTCAGACATGTGTGTGGTTGGTAGGTTTCCCTTGATAACCTCCAAGCCCGGGGCCAAGAACCCAGGTGCCCCTCTTGGAAAACCGGGTCAGTTTGTGTTAGGTAATTTTGATGTTTCCTCAATATGTTAAGGGCCCTTGCCTGTCGCGGGTACTTGACCCTCCCACCCGAGTGAGGTACCATTTTTATTGGGAGACCTGGCGGAATGCTGGGTGGTAGGAAATTTGTGTCAGCCCGGTGATCCCACAATTTTCCCACACAGAACTTTGAGAAACAAGTAATTTTTGTCAGCTAAATTCGAGGCCTGCAGGGGTTTCTGGGTAGGAAAACATTGGGGAATCCATGCAAGTCATACCTCCCTGGACTCCCCCCCCCCCCCCCCGGGTCTCTAGTTTTCAGATATGTTTGGGTTTGATATGTTTCCCTAGGTGGCCGCCGAGCCAAAAACCCAGGTGACCACCCTTGCAAAAACAGGTCATTTTGTGATAAGTAATTTTGATGTCTCCTCAATACGTTTTGGGCCCTTGCCTGTCGCGGGTACTTAGCCCACCCACGCAACGGTGGTACCATTTTTATCGGGAGACCTGTGGGAATGCTGGGTGGTCAGAAATTTGTCAGCCCGGTGGTCACACAGCTTTCACACACAGAAATCTGAGAAAAATTTGTTTTTTCAGCAAAATTTGAGGTTTGCAGATAATTGTGGGGAGGAAAACATTGGGGGGTCCATCCAACCCATATCTCCCTGGACTTCCCCGGGTGTCTAGCTTTCAGAAATGTGTGGGTTTGGTACGTTTCACTAGATGGCCTCCAAGCCTGGGGCCAAAAACCCACCTGCTTCCCTTACAAAGACAGGTCATTTTGTGATGGGTAATTTTGATGTCTCCTCAATATATCTTGGGCTCTTGCCTGTCGTGGGCATTTGACCCACCCACACGAGTGAGGTACCATTTTTATCGGGAGACCTGGGGCAACCCTGGGTGGTAGGAAATTTGTGATAGCCCAGTGATACCACAACCTTCCACACAGATATTTGAGAAATGTTTTATGTTTTCAGCTAAATTTGAGGTTTGCAAAATGTTAGGGATCAATGTAAGCCGCATTTCCCTGGACTCCCATGCGTGTCTAGGTTTCAGAAATGACTGGAGACTTAGAAGGACACAGAATTGTAGTGCAACTATTATTACCTATTGACTTCCGATGCATTTCTGACTTATAAATGTAAGACAATGTGTAAAGAAAGAAGTCACTTTGAAAAATGTCCTATAATTCACATGCTAGTATGGGTACCCACAATTTCGGAGATGTGCAAGTAGCTACTGTTTCTAAACTCTATATTTTGTTTCCATTTTGGAAACACATAGGTGTCTTTGAGACCTATTTTATACTCTTAATATTTCACCAAATGAATTGCTATATACTCGGTGCACAATCAAAAAACATTACAAGACGCTGCTCAGTTATTGGCTCTGGGTACCTGGGCGCCTTGGTGAACCTACAAGTCATATATATCCCCACAACCCGAAGGGTTCATTGGATGTAACAGTATATTGTTTTTAGAATCTGTCATACTTAGAAGAAGTTACAAGTGACAATGTTGGCAAAAATGTCTGTTTTCTTCAAATCATTTTAAATTTTTCTTAATTTCAACTGTTAATATCTACGAAAAAAAACCTTGAAGTATCTACACAAATGACCCCTTGCTGAATTCAGAATTTTGTCTACTTATCATAACAGTATAACTTTCCGGGATCCATTATTGCTTTCACACCCATTTCTACCACTAACTGGAAGGAGGTTGATAGCACAAAAAGTAGCAAAAATAGGCTAAGTCCAAGTAAAATGCAAAAACTGTGTAAAATAAAGTTTGGTTTTCTGACAAAAGTATGCCTGTCCCAGAAAGCTGGGAAGATGGTGATTTCAGCACCACAAACCCTTTATTGATACCATTTGCAGGGGAAAAAACAAACACTTTTTTCTGCAGCACTTTCTCCCCATTTAAAAAAAAAAAAGGAATTGCTGTATTTTGGCTAATTCCTGAGAACCCACAAACCTTTAAAAGCCCAATGATGGTGTAAGAAAAGGACGTGGATACCTTATGTGGACTAGAAGTTACAGGGGCCAAAGTGCGAGCTAACCCAAATAGCCAAAAAAGGCTTAGCACGGGGTAGGGGAGGGGTGTGGAAGGCTTAGCAGCAAAATGGTTAAAGGTGTCAAGAACAATCTTATCCCACTCTCCATCTATTAAGTCTGGTAGGAAAATTAGTTAGTTTTCTAGCTCCTGGAATAGAATCTCTAAAAATACATTAATGGATGCTGTAAAGACACTGGAAAAAATATTAATACGATAATGATAAACAGGTGCTTAAACACCATTCTAGCATTTAAGAACCCAGCATCAAAAAGACACCACAATTCCCACTGTATCTCAGAAGCCACTAACCCACCCACCAACAAAACTACACAAAATTATAAACCCTGAATGCATGAACTGAAAAGTGAAACCTTCTCAAACTCTCTGTGACGATGTGGCAGAGAACTTCATGAGACATGTCAAAGACCTGGAAAAATACCCAAAGAAAAGAAAGGCGAATATTTTAAGTTACCCAATTTCAACCGTGACTGATAAAACTTGATAGGAGTTTGTTGGTTTGCCTGTAGTAGTTTTGACTCAATTCTTGGGGTTCGGGACGGGGTCATCCTCTGGACAGGTAGTTGGAGCGTGTCACAATTCAGATGGTGTTGTAACAATGTATCCATAACAGGAGTTGAGTTGCTTTCCTATGGAAAGCCTTTAATTTCAATGTAATCAATCAATCAATCAATCATGGAATTGTAAGCGTGCTACTCACCCGTGAGGGTCTCAAGGCGCTGAGGGGGGGCGTAGATCTGTTTAGCCGAAGAGCCAGGCCTTGAGGGTCTTCCTGAAGGTGTTCAGGGAGGGGGCGCGCCTGATGTCTGCTGGTAGCTTGTTCCACGTGCTGTCCCATGCAGAAGGGGTGGTACCACGGACGAGGACTTCTGTCTTCTCGGCGTTGAGCTGCAGGCAGCTGTTGGTCATCCAGACTGCGACGTCTTGCATTCCTTTCAGGAAGTTGAGTTTGGCAGTTGTGGGGGTCTTTGGTGAGGGAGAGGATGAGCTGGGTGTCGTCGGCGTTGGATACGGTGTTGAGGCTGTGTAGTCGAAAGATGGCTGGGAGGGGGGCCATCTAGATGTTGAAGAGGATGAACCCTGTGAGACTCCACAGGAGATTTTTGTGGGGTCGGAGGGGAAGGGTGGGAGTCTGATCCTTTGGCTTCTTCCGTTGAGGAATGATCGGATCCAGTTCAGGGCTGTTCCTTGTATGCCTGCGTCGTGTAGTCTGGCGACTAGTGTGCAGTGGGAGCCGGTGTTGAAGGCTGCTGATAGGTCGAGTAGGATGAGGGTTGCGGAGTGGCCTTGGTCCAGGAGCGTGCGGATGTCATCTGTGGTGGGTAGTAGGGCAGTCTCTGTGCTTTGGTTGCTTCAGAATCCGGATTGGGACGGATCGAGGACGGTGTTCTCTTCAATGAATCGTGTCAGTTTCCTGTTGACTGTTTTCTCTGCAACTTTGGCTGCGAAGGGGAGGAGCGAGATGGGCCGATAGTTCTTGAGGTTGGTGGGGTCAGCTGTGGGCTTCTTGAGCAAGGGTCTGACTTCTGTGCTCTTCCAGTCGTCTGGGAAGGTGCCTGTTTTGAAGGTGGTGTTCATGGTGCGTTGTAGTTCAGGTGCGATGGCGGCCGTGGCTCTGTGGTAGATGTGAAGGGGGAAGGAGTCTGTGGGTGCCCCCGAGTGGATGCTTTTCATGGTCGAGGTGGTGACTTCGGCCGTAATCGGTGTCCAGTTGGAGATGGTAGGCTGGCTGGTGTTTCTAGGGCGCGGGGGCCGTCTGGTGGATGAAGTTGTCGTAGAGGTTTTTGATCTTGAGGTGGAAATAGGTTCCAAGCTTGTCGCAGAGGTCTTGGGATTGGGTGATGTCTGTGGCTTCGCTGAGTGGGCTGGTTAATGCTTGAATGACACAGAAAAGTTCCTTGGAATTGGCCAGGATTTTGTTGTGGATGAAGTTCCTCTTGGTGGCTCTGATCTGTTTGTGGTAGTCCGTCATGTCGTCCTTGTAGGTGATGTGGTTTTTGGTTGTCTTGGTGTTTCTCCAGTTCTTCTCCAGGTGTCTGCAGGTGTGTCTGGCTTCATGGAGAGCGGTGGTGAACCAAGCGGTTTTCCTGGTGCGTTGTCTGTCGGAGTTGCGTAGCCGGCGATCTCGTCTGCGCAGTTGAATATCCAAGTGTGAAGTTCTCTGGCTGCGTCTTTTGTGTTGGGTGCCCAGGCGTGGTTGTCTCGGGTGAGGGTGGAGTTAAGTTGCTCGTCTGTAACTTTGCTCTAGTTCCTTTGTGGTGGGTGTGGGTCTGCTTTGGGTGCCTTGGGTTTGTTAATGGCAAATTGTACGCAGTGGTGGTCGGTCCATGGCGAATGCGTTGTGTGGCTGAATTGGACACTGCTTCCTACCGCAAAGATGGGGTCGGGTGTGTCCTGCTCTGTGGGTAAGTCTGTTGACAAGTTGCATAGGTCCGAAGCTGGCGAGGTTGTCGCAAAGGATAGTGGAGTTGGGGTTGCTGGGGTTGTCGAGGTGGAAGTTCATGTCTCCAATGAGTATGTAGTTTGTTGAGGCGATGGCGTGGGGTGCGATAAAGTCGGTGATGGTGGTGGTGAAGGGTATTCGGGGGCCGGGGGGTCTAGAGTTGAGGGTTCCTCAGAGTGTGACTTTTGGGGTGGTCTGGATCTGGAAGTGCAGGTGTTCGGCAAAGGGTAAGGTTTCGCTGGAGGTGGTGAGGTGGAGGGTGCTTTTGTGGGCGATGGTGAGGCCCGCTCCTGGGTGGTTGGGGTGATCTTTCCTCTGGATCTTGTATCTGTCTGGGATGGCTGTGCTGAGCGGAGGATGCGTTGGTCCAGGTCTCTGTGATATCAGGCGGGAGAGAGTCGAGTAGGTTCCAGATTTCCATGGCGTGTTTGTGTACGGAGCGTACGTTGAGGAGGATGCATTTTAGGGTGTCACCGGTGCTGGTGTCGGCGGTGTTGGAGGCCGGGGTGGTGGTAAGGGTGTGGTAGCAGTGGAGGCCGAACTGGCCATGGGTCGTTTTTGTCAAGGCCTGTTGGCATTCTCTAGGTCTTCCAGGGTTGAGTGCGAGGAGGGTGGTGGTGTCGTAGCGAGGGTAGTGGGAGGTCCAGGGTTCCTGGCGCTGGCCGTGGTCCAGAGCAGACGGGTTTGCCTTTGGCATGACTGCACAGCGGCCGCTAGGAGGTGGGAGTAGGTGAATTAGGGGATGTGGGAGTAGGGGAATTCCGGGGGGGAGGGGCAGCAGCGGCGAAAGGAACAGCCAGGCACGAGAAAATAAAAACGGTGGTGGAATTAGAGCAAGACACATACGGGCACAATAACATAGGCCCAACAGGGAAATATTAAGAGAAAAAACGTCTGAGAAAGGTTACAGTGGTTGCAGGCAGTCTGGTCCTAGTTGGAGCGGGCAGGAGTGGGCATCAGCCTCGAACCTCCCAAGGAGGTCAGGTCTGGAGGCAAGAGACAGCACAGACGAGATGCGGGGAGAGAGGGGATCTAGACCGAGGGTCGGAGGTCTTACTCCCCGAGTGTCCTAGGTCTTACTCAGTTACATGTCAGAGAAAGGGAGAAGATGCGGCCTAACGGCTAGAGCGGCCGACTTCGAAGCTGGGGAACTAGGTTCGAGAGTCAGCAGGGAAAGAAGCTCAAACCACTTGTGATTCTGGGCAGCTCACTTACTCTCCCTTTGCCCAACAAAATGAAGTTTTCCTTCTCAGTGCTTTAAAGGATCCAGTACTGGCACTTTTTTATTTTGAGAAGGAGAGTATCAGCACTCCTCAAGAGAGACGTAATACTTTTAATAGGAGAGGACCAGCACTTCTCAGAAACAAGCAGGTACTCTTATGCAGAGTACCTGCACTTCTATTTTTTTCATTTCAAGCACTGGTCCGTCTATAACACAATTGGTGCTCATGTAAAGCGCTCTGATACCTTTGGGTCGAGTTTGTGTACAACTGCGAAAAAGAAGCTGAGGACCCACAGAGAGTCACGACCAGATGCAGAACACCGCTGTAGCCGGATGCCTCTTAGTCCACACACATCTCCGCAGCAGTGCCGTTTTAACGCAGGGGCATGCTGGGCAGTTACCCGGGGGCCACGCGCTTAGGGGCCCCACCCAGACCAGACTATAACACTCATTTTCCGCTAAACATTTTTTTTCTTGTGATTTGTTGTGAAGGCAGAGCCCAGTGCACTGCTATGCTTGAGGGCCTATAAAGTGGTTATGACGGCCCTGCCCGGCAGTGCTGCGTTTTACACCTGTACAACAGATTTACTTCTTGCAAAACTTCAGATGTATACTATTTATGTGAACAAACGCGTTATTTCTAATTTAGAACACCTATGGGCCTAAACACGCCATCACTTACCACTGCACCTTCATTTAGTAAATGTTTCTGCCATATCGATGTCATAAACATATTTCATCCCAGATAGCAGCCTTTGAGAAATAAATAGGCAACCATCTATTTCTACAGGCCTTTCATCATTCATTGAATACATCACTGGTGTGGTCACACTGTTCCAGAGATACCTGAACCTGGTGAAATGTCTTCAGTGGTAACCTCGTCTTGACAAGTTGCACACTGTAAGGCACACAGAGAGGTGGTCTTCACACAGAGGTGATCTTGCATTTTTGCTCAAGTGGCTCTTACCCAGGCTGACCAATTCCGTAGAGTTGCACACTATGGCAATGTATTACAAACACCAGACTGTGTGAGCGAACATTTCACCCCACCCCAGCAGCACAGCGAAGTAGTGGAATTCCTCCAATCTTCAGCAATATATTAATCCATTTATTTAGTTCTTCTTTTCCTTATTCATCCATAACTTTAACCATCTTATTCATGCGTCATCCACTGGTAGGGATCATGCGTCTGTCTACCTGTGGATGAAACGTTAATAAGATGGTTAAAGTTATGGATGAATAAGGAAAAGAAGAACTAAATAAATGGATTAATATATTGTTGAAGATTGGAGGAATTCCACTAATTCGCTGTGCTGCTGGGGTGGGGTGAAATGTTCGCTCACTCAGTCTGGTGATATTGTACAAGTGTCATTGGGGCAAGGCACTAACCCAGCATGTGACAAAAGGAGACAAAGAGTTGGAGAAAAAAAAAGTGCAATCCGCCACCACTTGATGTTCAGAATGTACTAAAAAGGCATTTATAGCTTCCTTCATACCCCTAGGCGCTGAGGTGCATTTGTGAATCGGTAGGGCACTATTCCCATGGGAAAAAACATGCTTTTGTCATGTGGGACATATGGGCAGTGTATAATATCATGCGTGAGGACCAGAGTTGTGCTCTTACCAACTTTTTTTGTCACTTCTGTGTGAATCGGAAGAGAAAACGCTAGAAGCATATGATGCTTAGACATTTAGGGCCAGATGTAGGTATTCCGAATTTACTGATTCTAACATACCGAATTTTACCGATTCGGTATTTTAGAATCGGTAAATGGGATGTAGGTATTCATTCGGTAAGTATTACCGAATCGGCAAGATTCGGTAAGTACCGAATCGGTATTTACTGATTCGGTAATTCCCATTTATTCCTATGGGCCTCCAGGCCCATAGGAATGAATGGGAATTACCGATTCGGTAAAATGGGGAACACATTGAAGGGTGGCAGGGTGTCACTTTGACACCCTGTTACACCCCTCAATAGTGTATGGGTGCACATGTGGCAGACATACATGCCCTAAGGGCATGTATGTCTGCCACATGGCACTGTAATAATTTGAAAAAAATTGCTTCTTTTGGTGCTAGTTGGTGGTAAATAACCAATCCTAAATGGGAAAAGCACTCATTTGAGTGCTCCCTACATTAAGGATTCAGTAATTTACTGAATCGGTATTTAAGAATTCGGTAATTTACCGATTCCTTAAATTACTGATTCGGTAAATTACCGAATCCTTAAATTAGGCCCCTACATCTGAAAAGCCTAATACTGGTCGGTAACAGCCGGAATTCAGTAATTTCGGCCATTACCGACCGGTATTAGGGGACCTACATCTGGCCCTTAGGGTCATATTTATCAAAGTTTTGCGTTGCCCTTGCACCATGCAAGGTAATACAAGAGCGACACAAAAACTAGATGAGATTTATCAAGCCATGCAAGACCCCCTTTCGTGGCCACGTGTGTCTTGGTAAATCTAGAGTAACACCTCTGCCGAAAGGAGGCATTCCATGGATAGAGAAAGGGATTTTGGTGCATTCCCAGATTTACCACGAGTTGTAGACTTGGGACTGTGACAAATTTGTACGCCTTAACAGGGGAGGGGTAGCAAGGAGAAATATCTTTATTTCTCCTTGTTTTTTCCTCATTCTCCAACACACGTTGAAAGAGGGAAAAGTCTCAAAGGATTGCTTTTGTGCAGGAAGGTACACCTTCCTACACAAAAACAATCCTGTCTGCAGCACAGGCACCCTTGCACCATGGTGGTAAGCAGCCAAAAGTGCGCCAGCACAAAGAAAGATATGGCACAGTCCTCCCCTCTCCCTTTCATGCAGCACAGCAAGGTGTCTTGCTGTCTTGTCTGAAACAATGATAAATATGACCCTAAGTGCAGGAAGTGTTTGAGTGTCTTGTGACTGCCAAGTGGCCTAGGTGGGAAGTGTTTTAGAGTCATTCATCTACGCAGAAACTGCTCTGGCCTTGTCGCTACACCTACACCAAGGATGGCAGTGTGTGTGATACTAATTTCCCTGCTCGTCGTTAGGATGGACAGTGGCAGAGAAGCTGAACTCATTGAACAGAAGAAATACGGGTGTCTCAGTTTAATTTTATTTTTTTCATTTTAATGTATAACAGTTACGCCTGAGTTACACAAAGAGAACACTTACAGGCAGCAGGTAATTGAAGCAAATACCAGTTTCTCCTTCTAGTCTACTACGCCATATAGCTGAATAAATTATGGTGAGGTTATATATACAAGCACACACGTGCACGCACGCACCAACAGACGCACCCACACACACGCAAGTGGAGTGAAATGGCTATGAGTTAAACACAGAGGCGGCAGATCCGCAGTAGCAAGTCGCAAGGAATGGTAAACAGTGCTAGGTAGCTATTCCAGGTGAGTACATAGTGTTGGCGGGTCCGGCAGGCTGGAGCCGTACAGTATGGAAGCTCCTTATCCTCAGGTGAGCAGCCATGGAGCCAGGAATGGTGGTCACAGAGATTGTCCAAGATGGCCTCAGCAGAAAGAGTGGCAGCACCTCAAGAAAGGACGATCCCCTGGTGTTGGTACTTATTGGCCTGGTTGAGTACCAGAGTTGCGCAATCTCTCCTCTCCGTGGCGCATTGGCATAGACTGTGGCACATCACCAGGTGTCTGCTGATGTGTGTAACAAAGCAGTGGCTATGGGAATCTGTCCAGCACCTCAACAGAAGCTCTCACATTGGAATCATATAAACAGTCCTGCTCCGCTCGAATAAATGCTTCTTTTTTGCAGAGATGGTCTCATTTATTTTATGTTCATTATTGTAAAACACAGTGAAAATTCTCAGTCCTTTGAAAATGTTTTTTTTAGAATTTTATACATAAACCCAACATTTAAAAAGAAAAAACCTGGAATGGAGTTTTGAAATACTATTTACAGTCTTTCTTTACATTTGGCCTTTTGATGTCCACCATACTCCACTTTGCAAGTAACAGTCAGATTTTCATGAGCATAGAGTACAAGAATGGATTCCCACAGGCATACATAAAATCTCATGGGCAGGGCTCTATGGAAATCCCACTATTTACACCAGTGTGTACCAAGCCGTTCATTCTACGAAGAGCTTTATTTACACCAACATTGCTGCCTTCTCCATCCGCTTTAGGGCCACTTAAGAGGGCCCTAATACCTTAGATGGGGCGTGGCATGGAAAGAAGGCGTTGGCAATGTGTGCACATGTGGATGCTGAAGAGATAGGCAGCATTTGAAAGCACCATTGAAATTGTGCCAGGATGTGGACATTGGAGATGGACACTGAGGTGATGGAGTGTCTACTTGAACATCTCATTATCTGTTGGTCACTTGCTAATGACTGGTGATTTGTGGATATGCCAGTTTTGTTCTTTTGCGAGTATTAAATCAGTTCTTTCTAGTCTGGTAGATGGGGTTCTCAATAGTATTTGATTGGCATTTAATTGAGGATTGTAAAGTCTTGCCTAAGTCTTTTGTTCTTTATAGGGCCTCTACTCTGTCTTGAGTCCTTACAAGGCATAATATTTAAGCAGCGTCAGGACAACCCAGAAAGGCAAACTTTAGAAATAGCAGCAAGATAATCCAAAAGGTGATGTGTTTGTGCTGCTTCATGGACCATATTTTGCTATCTCCGCTTGGATACACAATCCTCACACTGGCACAGTGAGATATGCCATTCTCCTATTCCCTCCCTGGAAATATGGTAATGTAATCAGTCATGGGTAGTGAAAATGCGGGGGGCATGGTCCCGAATACATGGTTCTGTTCTGGCTGGCAATCCGGTGGATACAGGCATAGATAAGGCCAAGGGGCACACTAAGGAGTCAAAGATAAAACTGAGAGTTTGGGGGTCTGCATAGAAGGGATTAGTGGATGGCTTCAGTAGACAGGTGTTCAATCTGCATCCACTTTACAATCATACATGGTGTTCTATTTTCATTTTATTCAGTTTTGAAGTCCTGCTCTAAAAGAAATGCCTTTGGGGGTGGCTTGTCTGAGCCCCCCTTATGATGATCAGTATACAGTTTTCCCTCCTGAGAGCACGGCTCACACTTGGGTCATCACTGGGCCTCACTGGACAGCCTTGGCATGGGTACAGTGTTGTGGCGGGCAATACCCAATGGGGCAGTTTGGCAGCTTCCCCATATGGGTAAACTCCATCAGCACATGCCTGTCTGTCTCCCTCTCCAACTACATGCTTATATGATATTATAGCTGTGGATTGCATATAAAATCTGTGTGATCATGTGCGCAGCAGAAGGCACTCCACTGTACCCACTGCTACTGCACGTGTCAGGCGATGGCTGACACAACACATTCCCAAAGCATAGCTGACATGCTACACTATCTTCAGGTAGAGTAGCATGTCAGCTAAACGGAGCTAAAGAGCTTATCAACCATATGCCCCCATTGCCTTTCAGAAGCCAGGATAGAGAAGGAGCCTCTGCCTTCTGATAGGGCATAAGCTTGTGAACCCAGCTGGGACAAGTGAGAAACATCTGAAGTGCCTGCCTGTATTGGGCCAATAGTGCTCTCGCGATACTACTGTGATGTGACAGTGTTTTGGAACGCTATGTGGCCAGGGTCAGGCAGGCAGCATTGTGCCTGTTTTTTTACAGGCCCAGTGAGTCCCCATTCAAAGCTTTCCCTTGAGATCCCTACAGTTCGTATGAGAAATACCTAAACCAATTAAGTGAGATTTCTTTAGTTGGCCACTTTCGGTGCAAGGAAGTTGGCTGCCGCTGGCAGTAAGTTTCAAGGCTCTAAGAATTCTTCCCATTTCAAGGCTTTAAAGAGACTATACATTTAGCATATTGTGTAATCCTATGTGCTGGCCAAGAATTAGAGATGACTTTCACCTTTATTTTATATTATTGACTCAAAATATGAAGACTATAGCTCACAGCCAGGGCCTCTGGGATTCTGCGATTCTGCAGCGTTTTCGGCATAGTAATAGATTTGCTATATTTTCCCCGTAATCCATCATCTACGGCACAATCTGCAGATTAGAAATGTTTCTTGTTTAAACGGAGCAAAGTCATTAAAAACGTTTTGACCTGTTTTTGCGCAGCGGAAGGCCTTTTGCAAAAGGTAGTCATCTTTCTTTTACTTAGTGCTGTATTTGTTGTTAAACTGGTGCTAACCAGGTGAAATCTTCGCCCAGACAGAGAAACCATGAGTAAAAATAATGAAGTAATACATAAAAAAATGTGCTGCATTAGATCACATAATTTGCCTTTCCTTGCTGCATAATTTAATCAAACCTGCCGCTTTACTTGGTCCATTCCTGCCACATAATTCCAATGGCCCTGCTTACAGCTAAGCGAACCTGCTGTTCATAGTTATGTGAAAGCAGGTGAACGGACACACTGCTAGATAGCAATCTGAGGTTACCCAAATTAGCAGTAAACTGCTTGTATCACTCTTGGAATGTTTCAAGAGGACTCAGCTGGGTTGGTTGTGGGGAGCAGTTTGCCCAATTCTCAGCCAACACTTAGCAATTAATCTTTTTTATAGCAAAGTTTTAAAGTCACAAGGCTGATGAGTTCACAATTCAAGCACACAGGCATGAATCTGTTCCTTGTTCTGGTTGGCGCCGGGAAATCCTTTTTGGGTAGCAGTTGCGCCGTATAAATTAAATTAATAATATTAATTGTGTAGCACCAAGCAGTATTGTGTTAGGACTAGTCATGGCAGAGCAAGCAAACATCATTTCACAAATGCATATAAGGGAGTAATATTTCTGTAGCAGGAGGTGATCATGAACAAGGATAGGGTCACTGTAGGGTTAAGGGCTAGGAGTTTGTCCAGCCTGTCCCATCAATCTGAAGTATCACTCAACTTGTGATGGACAATCTGTTTGGAAGGGAATGGATGGAAAACTGTAGCAAAGAACTATGCTAAATGCATTTGGGGAAAAAGATAGGCCATGTGGCCTTGCTTTACCAGATTATCTGAACTGTGTAATATAGGTAGCTGTTTATCCAACTTTTAGGGGGCATTCTGATGAAAGTGTCCCTATTATGCCACCATTTTTCAAATGCCCTTTTTAGAACCTCCATGATTTTACTCAATTTACATGAAATTGTGCTGCAAAATGCACTGCTTGGCACAGTTTAAAAAGAAATGTAATTAGAGGAGAAAGCCCATCTCCTGACCGCAGCACATCTTAAGCATGTTTGGAATACTCACTTTGTTCGCTCCCTGTGCGAAATCAAAGAAGGTATCTATGCCTCACCATTTTCAAACTTCACCAGCCGCGATCCTGAGAGCAATGACTCAGGCACCTAGATAGAGTTGGGTTGCCCCCTTTCATAAGCATCGGCCCCTCTCCCTTGTACTTGCTACCTGCCTTGAAATTCACAACATTCCAAGTACAGTTTAACCTCTATTCAATTTTTCCTCATTTGCCCCCCAAACAGCCTCTGCATTTCTTCTGAAATTTGGCAAAGGCTATGTGTTGAAAGCTCCCAACACTCTTCCACAACTACCAGTTTCTCCACTCCCCATTGCCAAGTCAGTCGTTTGCCCTATATCTACCTTTCTGTACAGCACTTCCCGCCAAGCCACGAGTACACTTCTCAGGGCCATGATTAACTTTTAAGGGCAGTAACAAGCTTCACACAGCCACCTGTCTGATGTGTACGTTTTGGAATGAAGCGATTGTATCAAAATTAAGCACACTGGCATGAAAGGGATGTCGGCTGCAGAATCCTGGCCATTATTCTGCAAGTCAGATATGACGGACTTGGCTTCTTTGATGTCAGTTTCAACAAGTGCCAATGATTTAAGGGCATTCATTCAAGTCCCCTTACTGTAGGGTCATAGCTTGAATACAACTACATAATCCTATAAGAATATTGACCCAGAGCTTTAGCATTTGGTTACCACTGGGCTACAGGTTGTCCACTCAAGAGTCATACTATAGTATTACAACACTATCAGAGAGCTGCCATTGGGGTACCACGCTTCTGGATATGCACGCAAGACGAAAATCATAACAACATGGCACTCTAGAGTGAGTGAAAGCATTTAGATAGTGCTCTCTTCCAGCTCTAGTTTCTAGATCACCACTTGGATGCACCACCTTCTAGAGCACTTAATCCTGTGTGGGAATACAAAAGACGTGCACCGGCGCTGTCCTGCACCAGTCACTGCAGGGTGAATAAACTCCCTAGTCGTGCAGTGGGAGTGGGGCTGAAATTTCCTAGTGCTTTAGGAGATAGCGCACCGCTATGTGCCAATCCTTGCAGTGTGGATAGCCTGCTATGCAGCCAGACTTCACAGAAGAAAATGGGCACGTCAATGCTGCCATGCTCCAGAAATTCCACAGGTCCACAATCCACAATTTGGCAGGAATGTAGTGGTCCATGTTCACTTTTCGTCTCAGGGACTGCAGGAATGATAATAGGGAGCTTTGAGAAGAGAAAAGTAATTCCAACTTCTCTGCGATTTCATTTGGTCCAAATTTTAAGTGGCTCAAGTTACAATGTCTAAGATTTCATTTCTCAGCATTTCCTTCCTATACAATGTTTAACATTTACAAAATATATGTACAAATATATTTTACAGTCATTAATAAGCAATCTGTTGAACAGAGAAAATGTCTCAGCCCCTTCACTCAAGCTGTGGATTGCAGTTCCCAAAGACATCGTCCGCTCTGGAGCTTGAAAGTGAATAAGAGCTTTATGTGGTCTTCGAAAGAGGTCCTATTGGCAGTCATCTGAAATGAGCGGAGTCTCCTGACCTCTGGTGTTGGAAATAGACACACGCAGAGTTGACATTGGTGGTAGTCAAGTGCCAAGATTGGGCTTCAGGGTGGAAGGTATCACACATCGAGATGTCCCTGGAGTCTGGGGTGGTGCTGGTGGTATCCATATGCCCTAGAGTGCGTCAGTAGGCTTGGCCCGTCTCCACAGGAAGGAGGCCGAGAACTGCAGAGTGCTCCCCCAGCTTCATCCTCCTCTGGGTTGACAAGCTCACGTTCTTGGCCAAGTAGTCGACAGCAGCTGTAGGACAACACAGGAAAAAAATAAATATATTCACTGAATCCATCACAGAAAATCTTGAACTCATTGACACTTTCTACAGAAAAATATGCTGAATCTCGTTTCCTTTACTAACTTTAAAGCGTTCTACTTCTTGCGGGTACATATGGCACTAAGTGTATCAACCAATAAGGTAATTACCCAAGTATTACTTCCCATTATCATCAATGGATGTCGATATAACACCAAATAATGTACAAAGGTAGCTAGGTTTAATCAGAATACTGCACTCTGTAACTCTTCCAATGTATAGTAGGTCTGGTGCAAAATACTATAGGAACAGATGCCACAGAACTCTCTACCTTTGCAGCCGCTTAGAGACTGTCTAGTAGAGAAATAATATACCCAGGAGTGTGCACTCAGTCAATATAGTATGCATTAAATATCAATTTGTGTCAGTCCATGGTCAGAGCATAAGGATGCAGTTTTTTTTTATCATTACTTGATCGTTTTGTCATTGTAAAAACAACCAAACAGACTCTCCTTTCTAATTCATCATAGAAAATAGACTATCAACCAACGTGTTCTGTTCCGTAGGGAACTTCTTCAGGGCTGTGAATAACATGGATATATAACAATACAGTATACATGTTGTTTATCTTATAAACAGATTATTTCTAAAACCATATTATTTCTACATATCAATTTATCATTTTATCTCACATTCATATTAGGACTTCTCATATTCTCGAAGTGCTATTATAGTATAAAACGAATTATTCGAAATAGAGCACATTTCTACATATTGTAAGTTCAGAATAGTGACAGAATCATAACATCATTAACTAATAGAGCATTAAACATACTTTTTGTGAGAGCTCTATTATCCAAAAATAGCGTCAAGCTTTGTACGGATTTGCACCAATATTTATATTTTACTGTACAATAAATACCTTATCTTCTACCCACAAATACGTATTTCCATGTAACCTCAAAGCTTCCGAAATTCAGCAGTGGGAGATTAAGAAATTGTATTCTTATTAAATTGCATTAACATGTATAGCATCACAGTATTATATTATTTATCATTTTGACAACTATCCTAATATTGTGTTCAGTCTCATGTTACATTGAATGGTCCAACTGAAAAGTACATATAAAGGAAATATATATATATATATATATATATATATATATATATATATATATATATATATGTGTGATGTTTGGTGATGTCATATAGAATAATCATTGCCAGTTGACTGTAAAGTACGTACCGAGAATCACAAATTGGTCATGCTACAAGAAAGCTACCAATCACAATATGTGTCTTTCTAGGATCTGTATGAGCCCTTTAAGGTCCAGCGTATTGATCTGTATTAATGGGTATGACCCTATTTAGTCCTCATATGAAGCACTATGAACCTTAAAGGGCTCCTACAGATCTACTAGGATGTGTATATGTGTGTGTATAAATATATACAGGTGCACACACACACACGTATATATTAGCATACCAATATATTTTGGCTTTTACATTTTACTTATATTTAAAGCTATTATCCGTTACGTAGCATATGTTAGGTTTTATCAGATGACATGATTTCCTGTTGGTTTCTGCCTATAGAGGATCAGATCTGTATTGAGGGACACATACTGTAATAGGCATTGATTTAACCATTGATATATATATATATATATATATATATATATATATATATATATATATATATTGCTTTAGATGTACTGTTTACTTGGCCCACACAATATAATACGTGACTGAACACATCATTATGTTATTTGTCAAAACAAAGTGCTCAACAAAAGAAAGTTATCTTATTCCTAAGGTCAGTTATCTGTTAGGTAAGGTCAGCTAACTTTATTCACACAAACTGCGAAGCAATATTTATAAATAATTAAACTTAAGAATACAGGGCCATATGCATCAAATGTGGAAATTGCGATTACCTAATTGCGATTTTCTGAGAATCGCAATTAGGTAATCGCTATTTCCAATGTATGAAACTCCATGAGTTTCACATACCAATACCTATGTGTGTCGCAAAACAGATTACCTCATTAATATTAATGAGGCAGAATGCAATTTGTGAGCCCCTAGGAATTGCTAAAATCACAGGGATGGCTGACTGCTGGGGTCAGCAGACCACCATGTCCGTGATTTCTTTTAAATAAAGCAATCTTTTTTAAATGCAGCTCGTTTTCCATAAAGGAAAACGGTCTGGGTTTAAAAAATAAAAAGAAAAGTTTTCTTTTCATTTTTTAAGAAAAACTGCCTGCTCTTAAAAAAGTTTTTACAAAATTTTTATATAGCGCCAACTAGACCTGAGACATCGGGTATCAGAGTGCTTTACATGGGCACCAGTTTCGTTACAGATTAACACATTCATTTTTGTTATGCACGAGGAGATTACATGATTTGCCCAGAATCACAGGATGTTGAGCGTTGTTGCTGAGACTTGAACCCGGTTCCCCATGTGAATGTTTTGCAACCGCATTCACGGTCACAAAATATTCATACATACTATTACAATTTGGTTTTCGGAAGGGACGCCCTAAACACGCCACTTCCAAATACCAAATCGCAAACCCATTTGTGATTCCCAAATCACAAAATAGGTTTTGATACATGTAAAAAGCCTTTTTGTGTTCGCTAACAGGCCGATTCGCAGAATCGGCACATTTGCAAATGCTACATCGAATAATACACGTGGACCACAGTTGACTTGTGGAAGCTATTTAATTATACAGAAATATTTATTTGTGGATTGAAGATAATTTGATTGTTTATTAACAGAAAAATATTGGTACGAATCTGTATAAATATTGATACTATTTTTGGAACAACATATTTTTCACACAAAGGGTGTAGAAATTTTAGGTGTGGATCTACGGCCTCTTATGTAGGTGCATGAGCTCGACAGCCATGCCCGAGTTTTCAGTCTCTCCTGCTATGATAAATGGATATACCATGAATCTAAATGAAATCTAAATGAAAATCCTTTACATTGGGAGTGGTATGCTAAAAATCTGGTTAGGCTCTGGCACTCAGGGCTAATGGTGGACATCCCAGGACCAGATGTTAGGAAGGGTTTGACAAGCCAAGCTATTAATGGCTTCAAATTCCATGAACTTAGTCAACAAGATGCAGTCTGCAGATGGCAATGACCCAGAGAGCAACATACATTTTTGCCTTTAAGCTTGATGATAGTGAAGGGAAAATCATATTTATGTTTATATTTTGTAGAAAGACGATGGAAAGTGCGATTTTATTTCGAAAAGGAGTACATGTTTGAATAGCATCTCAGAAACTAGATTTATCAAAATTAAATATCAGAATCCGACGGTGTATGAATCCTGCTTAGTAGGGAGAGGTCAAATTCAACATTTTTAGGGGGTGAGGAAGAGAACCCCTAGAGGTTACAAACAGCACGGGCGAAGAGAGGGTGGTAAAGGTTAGAAAGAATGGACTCAGAAAAGGATAGATAGCTAGAATAGAGAACGATAGAGAATTAGGAATGGGCAAAGTTTTAAAATGTATTCTCGCAGTGGCAACACATCTCATTTTGTGCAGCTTGCAATGACTACCAAGATTTACAACTTTATCGAACTTTACTAAAAGAACAATTATCTCACATTTTAGCGAGAGAATTTACCTTGGTTTTTCTACTTCGAGAAAGAATATTCACCCGTATTTGTTTTATCAAACTTTGCAAAGTATGTAGAATTCACAAAGGTCGGGAACATTATAAATGTGCACAGAAAGCTGCTGGTACAAACCCTTTGTAGGTTCAGAGACACCCATGGAGGGTATAGCATTTGGTACTGATTTTTTAACACAGGGTCGGAAAACGATAGACAAAAGGTGGGAATGTCGCTCCTAGAGAGCAAACAAGAAGGAATAATAAATATCAGAACAAAGAGGGAACAATGCTTAATACTCAAATCACACACATAGGCTGGCTCTGCCCCTAAATATCTTTAAGGATGGAAGAAATTATCGTTATTCACAACTGCCAAGATGTCTCACCTGACATTTGATGGGATCTGAGGTTCACGAATCTCAACCCTGGAAAATCAGGTTAATTTCCATCCCTTTGACCCTAATAATTGGAGTGCCGTTTAATTGGGTCACCGTAACATCTGTTATTTACAGCGCTTTGAAATGGCAAAAGTGTGGGACAAAATGCTATATAAAAATAAGTTATTATTCCTTAGCTGCTCAGTTGAGCATTTTATGTATGTAATCAAACATTTAATTAATATAAGTTAGCGTACACCATAGATAAAGTAGTGTGGCAGCAAGAGACGTATGTTTCATGTCTCTCTCTACACAGTTTGCCCAAGAGACCAGAAACCAGTCTGCATGTCTCAAGTATTTTATGTTTCATTGGCTCAGAAGCTCTACGCTGTTGGAACAGCACTACTGGCAGCCCAGCTGGATAAAGGAAGCAAGCCTCAATGTGTCTGTTGAATAATGTGCACGGGTTGCCTTCTATAGGATGGCACAGGGTGGGAGAAATTCAGCTTTCACCAGCAATGGTTTACAAAGACTCTAAGTATTGAATCAAATATCAAAACTGACAATTGTAGTGGTAGCCCGAACATCCCATGAATTCCCAGTTTGAGTCCTAAGTATGATGCTTGCCCATCTCCAAAGGCCCGCTGTCAATGGCCCAAACGAGAAGCATACACTGTTAAGACCGCTCAGCCTTAGGGTGGTCTGAACCCGCAACTGTTTGCCTTCCTCCTCCATTATTTTTTGATCTTGTTTTTATTGGCATTAAGACTCTGCGCAGTTTACCACCGCTAACGTGCTAAAGTGCATGTGCTTACTCCTCTAAACATGGTAATTTTGGCTTATTCTCAAGTGGCATATCTAATTTACATATAGATCCCTTGTAAAGTGGTACGGCATGTACCCAGGGCCTGTAAATTAAATGCTATTAGTGCCCTTGCATCATTGATTGTGCCACCCACTTAAGTAGCCCTTTAAGCATGTCTCAGGCCTTCCAGTGCAGAGCCTGTATGTGCAGTTTTAAACAGGCAATTCGACCTGGCAAAATAAACATTTTGCCAGGCCAAAGCCTTCCCTTTTAGTACCTATAGGTTACCCCTAGGGTAGGCCCTGGACAGCGAGATGGCAGAGCACAATGTATTTAATAAGTACGACATGTACTTCTAAGTTCTACATGTCCTGCTAGAGAAAAACGCTTACATCTGTTTTTCACTACTGCAAGGCCTATCCCTCCCATAGGATAACATTGGAATTGCCTTAATACATTTTATATGAGTAATTTCTAATAGGAAGGGATAACTAATTAATGCTTAGTGTTAGCTGGAATCACAATTTAAAATCCAAACGTATTGTCTAGTCTGATATTAAATTACATTTCTGAAAATGCCACTTTTAGAAAGATGGGTTTTTCTTGCCTTAACCATTTGGTGTCTGCAGCCTATCTTTGGTCACATGACTGGGTGCAGTTGACAGCTGAGCGTTGTGTATTCCTCCTAGTCAGCCACACACAAGAGCTTAGGTGTGACTGGATGGGCCATCACTGACGAGATGGGTGGGAGAAGCTGGGCCAAGCCTCACTTACACCTGAATAGGCAGTGTTTGGTATCCACACAAAGGGCTGCATACCCCCTATCATTAGTTTGGAGCCAGGATTAGGAAGGGAGGACATCTGTACACTTCAAAGGGATGCCTCTAGAAGCTTCTCCCCCACTTCAAAGGAACAACTGGGAATAAATACTGGACCTCAGACACCAACTCTTCAGTACACTTCTGGACCTGTGGGTATCCTGCCAGGAAGGACTGCTGTGCCGTTGAAGGACTGCCACGCTGCTGGACTCCTGCTTTGTTGACCTTCTGCCTGCTGCTCGCTTGCTTGGGTGAGAAGGACTGGACCAGCATCTCTTGAACCCAGAACCCAGAATGACTCTGAGGAACAGTTGGCTGGCCTCCTGATCTGAGGCCTCAGGGCCAAGTGGTGCCACCCCAGTCCTTAACCTTGTAAGTGGGCTTAAGGTGCTTTGCCAGCCACTGTGGATCCAGCTATGAAACCCAGAGCAGAACCAACGCATCTCTGCTGTTGTGTGGACTGGACCCGTCGCAAAGACTCGCATCCCTGCTACCGTCCGCAATGGCTTTGGAACGGCTACTGTGTGACGCATCCTTGGCACAGGTTCTCGCATCTCTCGTTGATTGCAACCATGATGATGACGCCAGACTCAGTATCACAGGCTTGCAGCTCTTCGGAACCGAAGCATCACCCCGAGTGCACACCACATCCCAGATGCCGGACTTCACATCCCAGCCCCGTCGACAGGATCCTAGACGTCGAAGCAACAGGACCTCTCACCACAGGTTCGCTGAATCTTGGAACCAACGCATTGCCTCAGCTGCGCCACACATCTTCAATGCGGATTCATTCTAGGAGTGGGCATAATGTTTTTTTAAAAATCCATACTAATATAATAAAGAGAGAGCCCAAACCTTTGAGGCGGGTAATCTCAGGAACCACAGCACCAATCACAACACCCAATACAGCGTTGGAAAGGGCAGTTGCAGCAGAAGGACATAGGCTATGCAGACGCCCACCATATACCACGCATAGATTTACAACGAAATTCGTTGTAAATGCATGAATGGTAAAAGCATGTTTTTTAAAATGTTTGGATAAGGTAAGTATGGGTATGGGGGTATATGTTTTGGGGTACTGAGTAATATGTTTTGGGGTGTTTTAAGAGTTCAGATATAGTTTTGGGTTATGGGGTACAGGGGTAGTTTTAGGGTTTAGAGATGGGTATGGGTTTGGGGGTACAGAGGTATTTTTAGGGTTCAGGGCTAGGTTTGGGTTTTGGGGTATAGGGGTATTTTTAGAGTTCAGCTCAACATCCTGTGATTCCAGGCAAATCGCTTTGTCTCCCCGTGCCTACCACAAATGAATGTGTTCTTCTGTAATGTAAATTGTGCTCATGCCATGTTGTCGAGTTCGCGCTATATAATATTGCAAGGAAAAATAAAGTAGGGAAACTCGAGTTCACACACTACTGAACGCGCACTCTTAAGAGCATCAGCAGTGCACTGTGAATTGGAGCGTTTCACAGGCCTGTCACAGATAAGAAATGCTATCAAAACGAAATCCTACAAAACAAGATCCTACTGGCCGGCAGCAATTCATACCCAGACAACGTCGGGACGGGCTGCTAGTTGTTTTATATATCGCGAACTTGACCCGCAGATAGCAGGTAAGAGAGCGCTTTACATGAGCACCACTTTCTTTACAGATGGACACATTCATTTTTGTTAGGCACGGGGAGATTAACCCCCAGATGCATCAAGCCCAGATTCTGCGAGTTCTAAATTGTGAAAAAATACCGAATAGCAATTTAAAATTCGCAGAATGGGAGGCATCAAGAAAAGTGAATAAAAAAAGCGAATTGCAGTCGGCCGCAATTGCCGATTGCGATTTTCGCTAAATCGCACAAAAATCGCAGAATCGCCCGTTTCCCATGTTGAAATTGCGATCTCACAATTACTGAAATCGCAAATTGCGATCTCGCTAATTGCGAGATGGCAAAAACGGGAAGTCGCATTTCGAGCACAATGATGACATCACAACCAGGAAGTAGGCAGTTCCCTCACTCATTCAGAACACAGAGCCTGAGAGTGGAAGAAGCACTGCCCAGAGCTCCAGAAGACACATCCTGCAGCACCACAACAGGACACACACACCAAAACAGAATGTCCCAGGAATCAGCAGGAAGCAGTGCACCTGGCAGAAAACGAAAAATACAATTTTCTGAACAGTAGTTGGAGTTCCTCATCGAGGGAGTAAGCAGGGACCATGACAGGCTGTTTGGCAAGGAATCCCGGAGGGTGCCTGAAGCCGACAAGAGGCGCATTTGGCTGCGCATCCGGTGCAAGGTGAACTCTGTTGGAGTGACCCAGCGCTCCATTGATGAGCTGAAAAAGAGGTGGTACGACCTCAGAGTTCGTGCCAAAGAACGCATTGCTGAGAGGCAGGGGTAGCAACATGTCACGGGAGGAGACCCCACAGTTGCAACTAACACTCCATTTGAAGACCTGGTGGAGGACACACTCAACCCTGCAGCCTGCGTGGGGATCACCCGGCTGGACACCTCCCGACCCACCCAACAATCCCAAGGTAAGTGCCATGCAACTGCGACCCCGTCCCCTAACAATGCCCATGCCTCCAGAGCTAGCCATTTGATAACCCCAGTAATGCAGGCCATGCACACCTGAAATGCCATATTGCATTGTGGGACCTGTAGTGTGACAAATATTTCCCGGATAGCCACACACAGCCAGACCTGTCAAGTGAAACATGTCAACACGCGCTGGCAGGGGGGAACATGTCCGAGATCCTGGGCTGGGCATAGAACGCCGGATGCTTGCTGTCCACCAAAAGCAGGCACGGCACATGGCAGCCATGCAGCTGCAGCGTTATAAGACAGCGCGCAACGTGAGCCAGCTCACGGAAAGCGTGCAGGTGCTGACGGCTGCTTCAGGGAGAACAGCCAGATCATGGTGTCACAGCAGGACGTCATCTGCCGCCGCCAGCTGCTGACCCGCCTGTCAGCATACACCAGATCCAACCATCTGATTGGTAATGCGACCTCCCAACTTTCGCACCGGTCCCTGGCGATGCAAATTCAGATGGTTCAACGCTGCCAGGACGTCGCCAGGGCCTTGGAACAGGTCACAACAGCTGTCTAGAATCAGCAGGCGTGTGGCCATGGCCAAGCAAGGGGGGGGGGATGATGCCAGTACGGGCACATCAAGTCTCAGCAGCCCGTCTGTGCCGGTGGTAACCGTACGCCGCCGCAGCACCAGGCCCGGTGCAGCATCATAGGCCAATACTGGCGAGGAGGACGTGGAAAGGCGACTGGGTGCGTCCGGCCGGAGGCACCAGTGACTCTATGTACTTTAGCAGCAGTGCAATGCTGATAAGACAAGCACGCCTGCTTCGCTATCATGGGGCTGTATGAGGAAATACAGTTGTCATGTATTGTGAAAAAAGAATTTAAAGACATATTATTGTGAAAATAACAATAAGAATTTATTTCAAACGTAAATCTGACTCATGTCATTATTACATTTGGCATGCATGAGTGCAGTGTTGTGTGAGGGGTATGGGTGCACTAGAAATAGTTCATTGTGATTTGGTTGCGGCGCCTGTGTCCTTCTGCAGGATTCTCCCCACGTGCATGATGCACATGTGCAGGTGGGCGGTTGTCCCCCTCCGACTCACTGCCAGAGATCTCCACAGGTATCGTCCGCTTGGTAGCAATATTGTGGAGAATCTATGACAGAATATCGACGGACATAATATCGACCTACAGAACATCAACGCTGGAATATCGAAGGCAAGTATATCGACACCCTATCTACAACATGGTAAGTACAAAAATATTGAAACCAAAATATCGATGTTAAAAATTTCGTAATTAAAAATATCGTTTTTTTTCTGTTAAAACAAAAAAGTAAAATAAAGTAAATAATACTTATAAATAAAAGAAACATATTTAAACATATTTAATAATGTTTAAAATTATTAAAGAATAAATATTGAATAATATAACTTTAATTAAAAATAAACATAACATAATATATACTTACCTAATAATACATTTTATTAGTTATTTTAATTACTTATAAATTATTAAAGTATACGATAAATTACAAAAATATCTACACATAAAATAATAACAAATAAAAATAAACAAATATATTTAATAAATTAAAAAAATTAATTATACTTTCAATATTTTTAAACTTCATTAAATACAACAGTATCTAAAATAATAAAAAAATATTAAATACATGAATAAATAAAACTACTATTTAAAGTCCCAAAAATACAACAGTAATGAAAATATTGGATAGCGTAGAATGTAAAATTACTATTCCCACTCCAGAAAGTTAAACAGTAGGGAAAGCGTTGGATAGCATAGGGGTAAAAATTACTATTGCCACTACAGAGAGTGCAACCGTAGAGAAAGCGTTGGATAGCGGGTGGGTAAAAATCACTATTCCAACTCCATAGAGTGAAACAGTAGGGAAAACGTTGGATAGCGTAGGGGTAATAATTACTATTCCCACTCCAGAGAGGGCAAGAGTAGGGAAAGCGTTGGATAGCAGAGGGGTAAAAATGACTATTTCCACTCCAGAGAGTGCAACAGTACGGAAAGCTTTGGATAGCATACGGGAAAAAATTACTACTCCAACTCCAGAGGGTGTAACAGTAGGGAAAACATTGGATAGCGTAGGGATAAAAATTACTATTCCAACTCCAGAGGGTGTAACAGTAAGGAAAGCGTTGGATAGCGTAGGGGTAAAAATTGCTATTCCAACTCCAGAGGGTGCAACAGTAGGGAAAGCGTTGGATAGCGTAGGGGTAAAAATTACTATTCCAACTCTAGAGGGTGTAACAGTAGGGAAAACATTGGATAGCGTAGGGATAAAAATTACTATTACAACTCCAGAGGGTGCAACAGTAGGGAAAGCGTTGGATAGTGTAGGTGTAAAAATTACTATTCCAACTCCAAAGGGTGCAACAGTAGGGAAATCGTTGGATAGCGCAGAATTTAAATATAACATACTTATAAATAATTTGTATATTTAAAATAATGTATATTTAAATTTTTAAATAAATCTACATAATTTACAAACAATTAATAATTATTGAAAGCAATTACATTTGAATAATTAATTAACAATAAATTAGCAACAAATACCAATAAATATAAATTAATAAATATTACTCACCAAATAATAAATATTAAACAATAAAATATTTTTCATTACAAAAAATTATTTAAAATTAATTCACAATTAAAATATTTTAAACAATAAAATTATTTTGTATACCAAATATTACTTTTTTATAAAACATTGATTACCAATTAATTACAAATATTTTCCAATTAATAAGAAATAATTACCAATTAAAAATATTAATTGCCAAGTAACAATTATTTACCCATTAAATAATTAATTACCAATTACAAAAATTATTTCCCAATTACAATTATGAATTACCAGTAAACAAATTAAATAACAATTAAAAACATTAATAAAAAAATTAAATTATCAATTTACATAATTAATTGCCAATTAATAATTAATTATAAATAAAATAATTATCCATAACAAAAAAATTATAAATCATTTAATTAATTACAATTACATTACTTCCCACCCAATTCCCCTATAAACCCACAACCCGCTACAGAAATAAAAACTAAAATTAATTTAAAATTAATTTATAATTCCTAAAAATTATTAATGAATTAAGTATATTTTAATTACTTCCCATTCTATTCCCCTATAAACCCACAACCCGCTCCGGTAGTAAAACATAACATTTACTTAAAAATAGCATTATTAATATATAAAAATAATACACATATAATAAAAAAATAAAAAAAATACTTAACAAAAACATATTACACATATATAATTAAATACATAAAAATAATACAAATATCGATATTAGTAACATCGGAATTAGTTACATTGATATATATGCTATCGATAATAATTTCGATATTACTTACCTAAGGGTCCATATTCTGTCCAACGATATTCTTGACATCGAAATTCTGTACCTTCGATATTTCCAACTCGATATTTGTGTAGGTCGACAATTAAAAATCGATATATAGACTGTATACCATTGTGGAGTATGGCACACACGGCCACGATGCGGCAGCAGACCTCAGGCTGGTATTTGAGGGCCCCACCAGTCTTATGTAGGATGCGGAATCGGCTCTTTAACAGCCCAAATGTCCGTTCAATGCAATTTCTAGTGCGAATGTGTGCAGCATTGTAACGCCGTTCCTGTGGTGTGGCAGGGTTGAGGTATGGGGTGAGGAGGTGTCCTTGGCCATAGTCACCCCTGACCAAGCAGGGGTGTATGCCACTGTGCCGGAAGATGAAGGAATCATGCGTGCTCCCCGGGTATTGGGCCACTATGTCAGTGATGATTTTCTTTGCATTGCAGACCATCTGGATGTTCAGTGAGTGGTAGGACTTGCAGTTCCGGTACATGTACTCTGTCTCAGCGGGTGGGCAAATGTGGATGTGGGTACAGTCAATGCATCCAATTACATGGGGAAAATGCGCAATGTTGTAGAAGGCAAGATTTGTTTGATTTAAGTCCTGTTGGGTGGTTGGGAAGGTTATGTAGTGGTGTATCCGGGTCAGCATGGCGTCCAGGAAACACCGTAGGCAGATTGACAGTGTGCTCTGGGAGATCCCCCCTGCATATGCAACTATTCCCTGGAAGCTTCCAGAGGCCAGGAGGTGCAGGCAGCACAGGGCCTGGACATGGGTGGGCACGGCATTGCTCCTCCGTGTTGGGTGTTGCATCAGGGGGTCAAGGTCATCGATGAGCTTCTTAATCATTGCCCCATTCAGCCTGTATTTGGAGTAGATCTCCTCATCAGTCTGGCCCAGGAGTGTTATCCGCAGCCGGGAGATGCGCTCCTGAATCCTGCGTTGGTTCCGGACTGCACTCTGGAGCCTCAGACGCCTTGCCACGATGTATAGACCTGGCATTGTGAATGTCCTCATGCTCCTAGTGTGTCTACTTAAGTGTGTTTGTTTTGACCCGCCCAGTTTTACATTTTGAACTTTTTTTTCTCTTTTTCCAATAGAACTTTACCTGGTTTTACTTCTCCTTAAATAGCGCCTCGCTAATAGCGATTTTGTTTTTTTCGCTAATTGCGATTTTTGATGAATTGGATTTGTGAATATTTTGCGAGTTCGCTAATTATTTCGCAGAATCAGCAGGACATCGCTATTACAGAATCGCTAAGGGGGATCCACGTTGATTCTGCAAATTTAATTGCGATCTCGCAAAATATTTTTTGCGAATTCGCAATTTGGTTGGTTTTTCAATCATGAAGTGCGGGACCAGAAATTGCGATCGCAATAGCTGTTTCGCAACTATTGCGATCGCAATTTTGGTTGATGAATCTATGCCTTAGTGATTTGCCCAGAATCACAGGATGTTGAGTGTTGTTGTCGAGACTCTAACCCGGTTCCCCAGCTTCAAGGTCGACCACTCTAGCAGTGCCAGCGGAACTCTTGGAATTTCAGCCACTCTGCGTTAATCTTTAATGTAGAGTTCTGGCCAAATTTCAACATACGCTGGGTGTTGGAATTTTTCTCTTGTGAGTCCTCCCCTAGCGCAATCTTCTAATGCGGGCAGATGCCGGAGTTAGCGAGCGGTCGTGGTTAGAGGGCTGTCATTTGAGTAGATTTGCTGCCGCTCTAGCAGATTTTCTATTCGAGTGGATGCAAAATAAACTTGTATGGCAGCACGCTCTTGTGCAATGCATGGTGACATTCATGCTGAATTTCAGTGCTGCTCGCTTTACCAGCGTTAAATTGCAGCGTAAGCTGCATATTTTCCTCCCCGTTGGCGGAAATCCACAGAATCTCATATCGTTTTTCTGTAACTTCAAAGAATTCTGCGGCATGAAACTCAGCAATTTTCACCCACCTCAAATCCACACAATGCTCCGCAACCCAGGCTTTAAGGTACTCTGTTTAGCGGGCCTAACTGGGCCTCTATATTAGGCTGGCACTCCATTGCAGTCGGGCTGAACTTGTGACTTTGTCCCGAACCGGCGTGATCAGATGTCCACAGTTGGCTGTTTACACCCTTCGGTGCTATTTTCTCTGACAACTTTCAAATTCAATATCGCTGGTCCTACTAATTGGATGTTTATCATTTTGTTCTTGTTTTATTTAATTAAAAACACTCTCTTTTTCTAAGCCTGTTGTGGGCTCCTTTTGTGGTGTGTTTTTCACTGTCTTGCTGTCTAAAGTGTGGCACAAATGCTTTACACATTGCCTCTATGTTAAGCATGATTACTATGTGCCAAACTACCAAGGGGGTGAGCACAGGTTAATTTAGGGTTTGCTTGTGCCTTACCCTGACAAGGCTTGTGGTTGCTGCTTGACCAAGGCTCACACTCTCAGACAACCAACAACCCACTTTTTATTAGAGAGGCACAATAAAGTTTCACAAATTGAGTATAAGCTTTCATTGACGCATTTCCACAATCCAAAATCTAATGTTCATACTGAAGTAAGAGGTCCAAACGATAATAGAAAGGCAGTAGTCTTGTTTCATAGTACAAAATCCTTTATAGGTTTGACATAGTAATTCTTCTTAAAACACTAAAGTGTTTTTAAAAAACATCACTAAGGTTTCGATTGTAAGACAAATCATGCAAAAGTAGGTCTTATGAAAAGCATATCAGCAGGAGAAGGAGAAGGGCTGAAGTGAAAACGTATTTGCAGGGAAAAAAAATTGCAAACCTTGTTTTGCAAGACGTTTTGCCTACTTGTACAGTTAAGTAAGAAAGAGGAAGTGTCTATCATGGTCAGCCTGGGAGAGAAATTAGGCACCAAATTAAAAGTGGCACACATTAGTGAATCAGATAGCTGAAAAAAGTGACCCACATTTGCAAATCAGGACAGTTCTATACTTGTAAAGACAAGCTGTGTAGGTGTTTTGCAAGGTATGGGAGACTATACATTTGTGCTTGCTGCAGGCTATGACTGTGCAAATATCACAGAAATCAGCAGTAAAATCTGGTCCACCAAACCATAAATCTGGCCCGCAAACAGCCAAATAACCAGCCCATACACTGATCTTTCAGACCACCAGAAGGTCATTGCCAGATTGCCCTATAGGCAGGACTACTAGAATACTTGTAATTATACACTAATAGAAAGGCACCATCAACTTTCCCAAATTGAGTATAATCTTGCGTTCAAGCATCTCCAAAACTCATAATTCTGATGTTCATGGACGGAAGTTATCCAAAGGATAAAAGGAAAGCAGTAAACTTGTTCCATAAAACAAAATCCGTTATTGATTTGATGTGGTAATTCTTCTTGAAACACTGAAGTGCATTGAATACTTCAATGTGTATAACTTTAAGGACTTGATACAGCACAGAGTAAGGTTCACACAGGAGATGAGCACTCTGCTGCAGGAGATTAGCTCAGAAGTGTGCACATGAGGCCAGGATGTGAAAGGTAGGAACATACAACTGAGACAGCACATGACAAAACATTTCTTTTTTCAGACTTAAATTTAATGTGTGCGCAAGTCTTTAATCAATGTCATACGACATACACTTGAAATTTATGGCACGGGAAGATAAACTGATATTCCCAGAGTCACTTGATTTTTGCTAAGGTTGTGATTAGAAACCAGGATATAGTTCCATCGAAGCCCAAGACCACGTCTCTAATATACCGCAACACAATAAATCTTAACCTAACGCACAATATCATACTATAAGGCATTGTTTACTACTCAAGGAAATCACTATCTGAACGCGTTTCAATAATTGAGAACATGCTGTAATTCCAAAGGACTATTAAAAATTGTATATCCTCTCTCAACACTTATGACGGGATTCTGCAGGCCTATTGATTTATCTCCAACCTCTAGTCCAATGGGCAGGTCTCCAGAGCAATCTCAGTGGTTGGGGATAAATGTCTTTACATCTAACTCACCTCTCTGATGTAATGAATTTATTTGCAGAGATACATTTGCCATGACCAAACCGGCTCACATCTCTGGGCTTGAAGCGCAACATGCATAGCAACGCATATGTGCAACAGTTACAACCATGCACTTCTTCATGCATCTGGCAAGCTGCCAGAGGTAGTTCCTCCATAGGAGTGCAGGGGCGTTGACCAGCTACTTTAGAGCCATTATCCACAAATACCTTAATAATCTATCTTCTGGCAAGCGAGGCGTACGGTGCTCCTAGAAGCGGTTTACTAGAGCGACCTGCTGGGGCTGTGAATATGAACTGTGCATGTCAGGTTGACCGGTATTTCGCTTGCGGCCAGCCTGACATGAGTAGTTCAAGCTTTCTCAGTCGTGGCTGTAAGGGAGCTGGGCAGAAGAGACACAGTCCCATCAGTCTCCGATGGAGTATTGTATTCACCTGTCCCAGCCAATGCATGCACTGCTCTTATGCTGTTTACTATTATAAACAGCATGTGAGCAGGGTTTTCATTGGTCGAGATGTGTGATGCTAAGTTTCTGCATACTCAGCACTTCAGTGCAGCCAGGCAGCATGCACAGTGCGGTCGGATTTTGAAGAGTAGGCCTGCCAAGCAAAGAGGATTACGTTAGCTAATTATGCGCGTGTAAAGTGCTAGGCCATTGTGTGTTTGTGAATCATGATTGTGTACACTAGTGCCCTGCGAACTCCGTACGTCTGCTGGTCTCAGTGTGAACTTCAAATATTGTCATTAGACGCCAGACGGGCTTATGTCCCACCATTTTCTAGAGTCACCAGCAGCCACTGCAAGCTGCCATTGGTACCATATCATTGTACCTGTTTGGACACCATCCCGCTTGTGTTGCGGTAAAAAGTACACAGCAGCATGAGCGCAACAAGGCCACACAAGTGGACTCTGTACGATACAAAAAGCCAAAATACTATTAGACTCACCCCATAACAATCTCACCTAAAAACACAATGTAGACTCTCTTAACTGATCCAGCCTGGAGCTTGCAGGATATATGTCTGCTTGAACTATCCCTTCAGAGGAAATTTCAGTGGCCTTCATAAAATTGTAGGGCAAAAGCGCCCACAGTGATCCGTCTACCAGGGCCCACTGAATCTAAGCTGCGGAAGTGACCAGGGTCAGAATTTCAGCACCCGCTGAGTCCTGCAGTGGGGTGCACCCACTGCAGCACCCAGCTATGACTGAAGCCTATGTTGGGCTCTGAGGCAAAAATGGGTGCCTCCAGCCGTCCGCTGCACCCACGATGGCAGGCAGCCATTTTGTGGTGCAAGGCTGGAAAAGGATGCCATCAGTACCCATTGAGACTCACCTGGCAGGACCAATGGAGGACCAACAGGGTTAGTGGAATTCACTGGTAGAGAAACAGTGCCAGTAGCACCCGCAGACGCCTGTCCTGCAACACTTACCCAAAGCCAGTACAGCAGAACACACCATGGCCTCAGACAACCCCTACCTAGACCGGAAGTGATTGCGGGGCTCAAAGATGAGAAACGTGTGCCAGCCGCACCCTTTCCCGCAAGCCCACCCAGGACTGGCAGCCTTCATGGAGTCCAGAGACAGACCCAATTCCCTGAGGACCATCTCAGAGTCCTCCCCTGCTGATGCCCACACTAAAAGAGTTGGCAGAGCTAGACACTTGGCACCAACTAGTAAACAAATTCCAGCCATCAGCAGGTTGTCAGATGCTGCCCCCAGGGGCCCCTTCCAGACAGAGACTCTGATTGGACTTGTCATATCTATTAGGATCTCTGTCACGCTTCTCGTGCCATCTCTAGCCTCATTAGCAGGGCTCTGATCTCTGGGAGGCTGAGGCAACGCAGCAAGGCCGGCTGGGGATATACAGGGATGGCAAAGGCCTGTGCTAGGTGTGCCAGGGAGCGTCTCAGCAAAGTATCAGAGAGAGCAGCAGGAGAGGAAGTGCGTATCACGGTGGCCTGGGAGTGAAACTAGGCACCATATAAAAAGGAGCACCCATTAGTGAATCAGATAGCTAAAAAAAGTGACCCACTTTTGCAAATCAGGACAGTTCTATGCTTGTAATGACAAGCTGCATGGGTGCAAAGCATGGGAGAATATACATTTGACCTTGCAGCAGGCGATGATTGTGTTAATATTAGAGAAATCAGCAGCAAAAATCCGGTCCACCAGACCATAAATCCGCCTCACAAACAGCCAAATAACCAGCCCCATACACTGATCTGTCAGACCAACCCTTCGGGCATTGCCAGATAGTTCTACAGGCAGGACCACTGGAATTATGCAGCTGGAAGGACCAAATTATGCTGCAGGTCTCGATAAATTATGCAGCAAGAAAAGTTCAATTATGTGACGTAAGCAGCACATATTTTGATTGCATTACGTCCTTATGTTGTCATTTGTACACGGGTAGACACCGTCTGGTCACAGTTTTCAACTCGTCAGTACCAGTTTGACACTAAAATAAAACAATAAGCAACAAAAATGGGACCAGTCAACCTTTGCAAAAGGCCTTCCACTGCGCAGTAACAGCTGCAAAATTGAATAATTCCAGTGACCCTGCCAAAAATTCAGTCCAGCCCTGGTGCCTATGGTAAAATGTCTGCACGTGGGAACATGTATCCATGTGCTAATGCCTGGGAAAATTTGAGCATAAAAGTGGCAAAATGCGAATGTGAAAGTGCTACGACATGCAAGTTTATAGATGTGAAATTTGTGACTGTTCCTGTGTTTAGGAACCTGTAAGTGTAGAAGTGTGTCTGCAAGTTCTTGTGTATGAGAGAATATGTCGCTGTGCGTGTTTCCCTCTCTGCTAGGGTATGTGCGTGAAAGACTGTGAGGGTGTGGGCACGAATGTGACTATGTAACACACTAACCCAAGGGACTCCTAGCGGAGGGAACTAGAGGCGCAGGCACTCAGAGCAAGGTGGCCTCCAAACTAACATGAACCCACAAAAGAAGCTGCTCCCGGGTTTGTTGACCGGAACTTTACTAAATCCGAAGTGAAGTTGCTGGAATCTCACAAAAAAGGGGACTCCAGGGAGGAAGAGAAGACACAGCTAGGTGCAAGACGAGAGACGCACCTTGATATAAGTTTGACTACAGGGGTCTCTCCTCCACTCTCCTCCCATGGGGCGTGTGGGAAACAATCATAGGGTTTATTGAAAATCTTCTTCGGTAGAGTGTAACATAGGTCAACCTACCAAGTGGTAACTTCTCACTGATATTTTGGTCACTGATATTTTGGTAAGAACGGAGCCCAACCTTTTTCTTTGTCCTGATGAATGCTGCAGACCCTTTGGGCCAAGAAGGCAGACACATGTCAACAAAATTAGCCACTACGGTGAGGGGGTAATAACGCCCCTATTTTCACTGTTCCTGTACTTTTAATACAATATAGCTTTTCCTTTTGAATAAATGTAATTCAGCAATTATACTGGTTTTTAAAAACTTCACTCACTCTCACGTGCCCCCACTTACTTTTGGAAGTGCCTCCGTGTCTCCAGTTGAAGGCCCGCTCTCTATCAAACCAAGTTTTTAGAAAGCGAGGACTGACGATAATGAAGCATGACACCTGGTGGTGTGTGAGGACAGTCCTTCACTTTTTGTGAGATGGCAGCAACTCCACTTCGATTTTAGCAAAGTTCCAGTCAACAAACTCAGGAGCAGCTTCTTTTGTGTGTTCATGAATGTTACTATACCTGAAGCCTGGGAAGGTGTGCCTGGGAAGGTGAACCGGGGAAGAAAAGCTGGGGTTACCCAAACATGTCCCATTGTGTACACCAAGCTTGCTACACCCTCCTCGGGGGCGGTTTCATCGTCACAGCTGACCTCCAGCCTCCTGGATTTTACTCAGGGCACCCCCCAGTTATTCTCCTACACATACAGTTATATATTCATTCTACTGATCATCACATGGGCCAGGACTGTGAGTCCTATATCAGTTCTGTGCTAGGAATAAAATATGCAATATAATCACTACAAATCGGATCCCTATGCTAACCGCATGTCTTCAAAAGCAAATGTCCTTGTTTCTAAAGATCCCTTATCAGAAATTGACCCAACTTGTATTTCGACGCCTACTTTTCTCTTATTTTCCTTCTCTGTACCCAGTAATGTCCCGTATTTGATTGCAACAGATGCATTATTGGACACATATTGTCTTTTCTGCCTTTCAGATGCCAACCTGCTTATGGTTAACTCAAAGCTTTTCTCAGACAACTTATTTTTCCTCTAGTGCTAGCTATGGGTGAAGTAAACATGGTGCATGTCATAGCTTTGGTAATGGAGAGGTTGGCATTTCAAGGCTCGGGCATCTTGGGAAATAGATAATACCGTTAGGTTTAACTCAAGCCTTTCCTTCTTGCTATCACATGCTCCAGCCAGCTATGGGAAAATCCCTGGGAAATGCCCCAAACCCTTGATCAACAACTCATGTGCCCAGGCCCACATCCAAAAGCAAACTTTGGATTGAAGTCACTTGCTTAAACTTCCATCCGAGCAGCAGTGCACGAATTGATAACCCTCTACAGCAATGGATAGTTTTGTAATGTCCATCACCGTTTCATCACTTTGAGCCCTGAAGGCATAGATGGGGAGGTTAATGGTAGCTGGATGTTGGATGGAACCCTTGACAGATATCCTTCAATAGTGGTTACTGTTCTGTTTGCAGGTCTGTTAATATATGGCTTCGGAGTATAACCTACCTTTTGTTTGCCGTTTTGAGTTACTGATGGCTTCTACAGCTAGGTAAGCCTTGGCCTGCAATAGGTGCCTGTTGTGGTTATATATATGGTTTTTAGTTATTGAGATCTTCTTCAAATACGGAGGTCTTCTGCTGATACAGATACCTATTGAGGCTCTCAATACCATATTTAGTGATTGAAGCCTTCTACACCTGTTGATTCATTCTGCCTCTATAGAAGCCGTCTTCTGTTCTTGATACCATCTTCAGCCTTATACACCACTGTTAGTTATTAATGTCTTCTGCAACTATTGATGCTTTCTGTGGCAATAGAGGCCTTATGCAGCTACAGAAGCTGAACTCGATTCTTGAAACCTTCTTTAGCTCTAGATACAGCTGTTAGTTAGCAATGTCGTCAGCGCCTATTTAGGTCTTCAGTGGCAATAGATGTCATCTGCAGATACAGAAGCCGTCTAGTTCTTGATGCATTCTGTAGCTTTTGAGGTTGCCCTTGATTTCCGGTGCTATCCAATACCTTCTTATACCTTCTGTTGGCAAAAGACTACACCTTTGGCTTTCGAGACCTTCTGTTGATGTTGGTGCCTTCTGCTGCCTTTGATGTCCTCTGAGGCAAATGATTCCTTATGCATCTATAAGTACCTTTTGTGACTACATATGTTGTCTTTGGTTATCGAGGTCTTCTGCAGCCACAGATGGCTTCCACAGCTATGAAACTTGTCTTTGATATTTGATGCCGTCTGCAGCAGTAAATGTTGTCTTTAGTTACTGCTGCCAACTGTACCAATTTACATTTTCTAGGACTAAAGATGGCATATTTCGCTTTTGACACCCTTTGTGCCATCTTGTGCCCCTGTACCCTCTCGTGCCTCTGTACTCTCTCGGAAATTCTGTTGCTGTCGGTGCCTTATGTGGCTAATGACGATGTATGCGGTTATTGGTGCCTTCGGCCGCAATAGAAGCCATCTTGAGTTGTTGCCGCCTCCAGCAGCTATAGATGCTATTTGTATATATTGAACCTTCTGTCCCTATCAGCGCTTTCTACAGACGCTGCTTTAGCTAATGGAGTCATCTGCCGCTCCTGTTGCCTTTGGTGACCACAGACGGTTCTGATTTAAGCACAGGAGTTTACGAAATAAAGGGCCCCCTCGCTCGGGTGCACCATCAGAGAAGTCACACAGGATAAGCAGAGCAGGGTTCGAGGTGACTAGATGAACAGGAAGTCTCTTTAACCCCAGGATGGTCACAGGTCCATTATTAGGTTAACTCCAGCACGCGGGGTGTACTGGGCGGGCGACCAAGGTCATGAACTAGAAGGTTTTCGTAATAAAACCCCCAAATCCTTGGGTAAAAAACATAAGAGGAAAAGACTCGCGGTGGTTTCCCCTATTTGGCAGTACTTTTGAAGGTCTTGTTAGGCTGGAACAGACACATTGGCATTTCGGATTCTGCATTACGTGGCACTCACTTTACCACAGCAAAACCACTCTGCTTTAGCAATCTCCACAATTTCCGACAGTTCAACCCACCAGTGGATTAATGCAAATAGTTTCAAGCTTGGCCAGTTAGCGTCGACGAGCTCCACTGCTGGGCCTATCGCCTTCCGCCTGCCCCACTTTCTGTGTTTCTGATTAAGTGTCTATCTGTAGAATAAACATGGATGATTTGCCTTTGCCTGGAGCCAGCAGGAGACACTAAGAGGGGCTCAGATCTGGTTAAGAGCTCCATTCTATGGATAACACATGACAATTATTCTGGGCTAGCAGACATCAGAGGGTACCGGTGCCCTCAGGCGGTGACTCTCAGGGGACTATCGATTCCTCTTGCCAGTCTTGCCCGAGGGCAGCAGCATCCCTGGGACTCTCAGTTTCATTTAATAAGGTGTTGTACTTGCCATGTTTCTCGTTAGAGAGTGTTGAATGTGTTTTACTGATTATAAATTAAATCCCTTCTTTTCAGAGGCGTTTATCGCCCTGTGAATGGTGTTTAGGGATCCCCGCTCAGGGAGCAGTTGGCAGAGCCCACACTGGGATAAACCATTACCACTGGCTTGCTGATGAGCCTGATTGAGATGTGCTTAGGGAGCTGCTCAAATGAACTATAAAATGTTACACTTACAGTTCTCGGTCACCAGTGTGCCTCCAGAAAGGAAGAGTGGCGGACTGCAAACTAGTGCAAGTGGCTTGTGCTGTCGCACTATAGGTAGGGCCATTTAAATTATGTGGCAAGATAGGACAAATTATGTGTCAGACTTGACTAAATTATGCGGCAAGAAAAGCCAGCTAAAGAGGCATAATGTGGCGCATTTTGTGAGAGTATTATTTCATTATTTTGCCCCTTTGTTTTCACATGGCAAGGCTGTCTGGGCAAACATTTCACCTCATTAGTATCAAATGAACAACCAAATACAGCAATAAGCAACTGAAAAATAACCAATTAACTTATGTGAAGGGCCTTCCACTGCGCAGGAACACATCGCCATGTTATTGATAACTTTTGAGGCGTTTGAGCTAGAACGATTTTTTATTGAAATCAGCAGAATATGCAGCAGATGATGTTTTGTGTGGCAAATTTATAATTATCTGGAAAATGCCGCAACCGCAGATTCAAATAATTCCAGTGGCCTGGCTAGAGGTTTGTGTTCTAAACCAACCCAAACATAAAAAAAAGTAAGAACTGATGAATTAGTGGTGAAAAGTTCGTGTTTTTTTGGCATGTAAGAACTTTGTAGCTCAGGAAATAGAGTTGAATGAAAATATTGTTGGCCACCGCTATATGGATAAAAATGGTTACGTGGCTAAGATATCAGTAGTGGAATTAGAAGACCTGGAGGGAGATTCCCCAATGCTCTGCTCTAGCACAAAGGCATCCAAAGTGATGCAAAATGGTGTAAAGTCTTGGAAGGGAATTTACTTTTTATCGCAAAGGGTATTTTGTGTTGCAAATTTACACTTTTCTCGGTGCAAATAGTGGTTTGTGCAGCTGTGAACCACTTTGCATCAAAGGGGATTACATGTATGAAATGTTTTATAATATGTCAAGGCATATGATTTGGGTTGCTCTCCGCTTGGTCTTTATTGTCTTGCAGCTTCTAGATTCAGGCCCTAATTCCAAGGAAGTACCTCCACTGCCTACCCCTCTCCCACCTATTCCTCCATAGATGAATGTTCCGAAAGTTTTTGGGTCTAATTTCGATCCTAGTGCAGGAATACAATCAGGAGCAATCATTTTTTGTTCTCGTTTGTACCACTGTGCCCACGAGATGGTGAACACTAATTGTGCTGCCTCAGTTGGATTTAACAACTTTAGCTAGAGATTAAATCGAGCACAAAATTATCGAAAATTGGCACAAAACAGACCCTAAGTCTCTTTGCGATTGGTAGCCCCTATTTCCTTAACCAAAGGCTAAATTTGAAGCAAAAGCTTGGTGCGACCCTGGCACAATTGCTAACTGCACCAGGAAGTTTTTGTGCCTGATTTACAGCACACTTCAAAACTGGCCCCTAAAATGTCTACAGTTGCAGGAGATGCTTTTCTTGCTCTAGGCAATTGATTAGCTATGCCGGATGACATATTTTTATAAGGTTAAATCCACAGTAAAAGCATCAGTGATAGATTCCTCTGACTTGCAGCGAAGATGGCCAATAGAGAACTCCCTAACAGACAGTATGTGTAGCTAGCAACATTAGTATTTATAATTCACACCAATCATCTTCATACAGACAACTACGACCTTTCCTTAATTCTTGGGTGAAATCCGTCAATAAAAGATCAGCGGATATCTTGATATGAAAGGGAATGCTTCTTCCGCATTGCATAATTCTTTCAAAAATGGGCAGAATCCATAATATCTGGTTGGCAGTTCTAAGCATCCTGTGAACCATTTACTCCCAAAAAGAAAACAGTATAATAATTTTTTCTTTAAATTGTGTTTTCTGTAAAGCATTGTACATATACTTTTAGATACAGTTATTGCTACCCAATTGAAATTGGTTCTGATTTTACTGAGTTCAGAAGACTGAAAGGCTAAGACAACAATGCCAGGACTCGAACCTGCGTCCTGCATACAAATCTCAGAAGCAATCACAGAGTTGTCTTGATAGTGTATATGTATACGGCTTAAACAGCAGAGGTGATGCTTCCATTGTACCTGTATGCAATATCCCAGGAACGGGGCAGTATTGCCTTTCTTCAATTGAAATAACCAAATACTACATGGGTTTACTTATTTGAAGTAAAGAGAACGGTGCCACTATGGAGGACCTATTCCATCTCCTAATTAGTACTGTCACTTTAAGAACGGAAATCCGGAGTTCTTGGTGTCCCACCAGGCACATATTCATTTTTTTCTCTTATATATATATATATCACATGTTTAACTTTTGTATGTTCTCCTATTCCTACTAAACTCTAAGCTTAATTTCCATTGGTTCTGGAATTTCTTATTGGCTGGAGTCATTGGTGGTATAAAGTTACCATGCTAGGTCAGTAAAGATCTGTCTGCCCAACGCGTTGTTTAATAATGGTCTGTACTGGATAATGGGTAGAATTCAATGTACGCAATCCTGTCAGGGATATTTGCATAGTACTGTGTATTTAGGTGCATGTGTCGTAGGACTTAACTGTTTATTTCAGCACCAGATATCTACCAAGGTGGCAGTTTGAGAGTGCTACTGGGGGGAATTCTGGACTCTGGTGCATTAAAGACCACCAGAAGTGCACTTTCTTTCATTCACTGGTGGTACCTTTTTTTATGTCTGATCGTGGGCTGTGTACTCAGGATCATGGACATTTCCTTACTCGGAGGCACAATATTTTTACTATACTGATGGTGTATGGTCAACCACAAAGGATTGAGAGCAATACAGTATCCAGTAGCAAGACCCTTCTGATCAACATAAGTGTGTGGTAAGAATGTGATAAATTGCTAAGATCTCTTTAAGAAGGAGGCCTAAGTGTAGTTCTGAGCCCTTCCACTGGAAGGCCAACCCTGTGAACCCCATACTTTTGCCCAAGGATCCAATTCCAACACCCTGCATGATTAAACAAGGAGCAGTTTTCAAGATGTTTGTCTTGTAACCCAAGACAGAACTTCCCCACCTTGCTCAAGAGGAAGCCCATAAATCTGATCTCATTAGTGACTGAGAAGCTGACATACAAATTAAAACTCATGACGCCTGCTCACCTCTTCTGGATAGTATTAGTGCTGAGCCTTTGCAGCCAGAAGTTGATAAAACAAGGAACTGTGAACCCAAGAAGATCTGGCGATTGGAACTCGGATGTACTGTTGCATGCTGGACATTTCCTTATAAATAGGATACGTTCTGCCTGTGCTCTGGTCTGTCAGATCTGCCTGCCTCTGAATGAAGCCTTGGCAGAGGAGCAGAGCAGGTGCACCAAGATGACGATGCCAATAAAGTGCAAGAGAGAAGCTGGAAATAGTGACTGCTTGCAGAACATACTTCCATGTACCAACAAGAGATCTTTCACTCACCAGGGCCGTTTGACTGACCCCCCCCCCCCCCCCCCCCCCCCCCAACTTCCCGCTAATATTAAACTCAATCCTGAAAACCATATCTGGTGTTCTTTGAGCATATCAGAAGGCACTTATCTCCACTGGGCAAACTGATGAGGTCTTTCAATTGTTAATCAGTGTACGAATCCAGATAATGGACCTATGTTGTCTCCTAGAACAATGCAAGTACTGCATGCCTGCACCTGGAACCCCAAGCTTTACCAAAGAGGAACCAAAAGTCAGTAGGAATCCTGAGATGCAGCTTTCGACCATCTTCCACTTCTCTGGCGTTACCCTAGCAGCATAGTACCTACCTGTCACCCCAGAACCAAGTAAAACACCATACACTCTTTGCTCAGACTGGCCACTGCTTAGATACAGGCATGTTTAAGTCTGCCTGGTTCCTCAAAATGTGAACTTGAGGAGCTTGTAACCCAGGAGCATCAGAAAAAATAGGACTACTGCCAGTCAATTTTGAGATACTGGCCTTTTTGTCCACATGGAAGCCCCGTAAGAATACTGCGAGCCAAGGGAGGCTCTGCAGCACTAACAGTCACAGAAAATCGCTATCTACAATGTCCTGAAATACTTGTTTATCAAAGAAACTTTTTTTATTTTAATTTATTTGAATAATGCCGCATTTTGGTTCATGCAGCAGCAAAGCTCCATGACCTCTTGTGAAATCTCTTTATGACTGCAAAGTGCTTTTGTGCGAACTGGTCTGGCAGTGCCAGAGACCGTGTATTGCGCTGTAGTACGTCGTGTTCATTAACTGCCTTTATGTTTGTAAAGAAAGCAGTGACCTCTCAAAAATTGTAACCAGAAAGCGTTGATTGCAACCAGAAAGCTTCGATTGAAACCAGAGAGGTTATGCACAATCATAAAGCCTGTTCATCATGAAAAAGGGGCCAACTAAATGTACAGAGAGCTGCTGCCATTTTATTTCACGTTTGTCTACACTATTTATAAGCTATATGATTACATCTACAGAACTGATTTCATTATTAATTCTCGTATTAATTGATCAATATTTTAATAAAATGTTAACTTGGGTACTAAATACCACCCCATATCACACTTCTATTATTTTTAAGCACTATAAGTGATGTCATTGCCCAATTTGTGGAACTCGGTTTATTCACCTACAGAAAGATGGAAGTCTGAATCTTCTTTTTAGGATTCAATCTAATGACCTCTAGTTCTCTGTTTTCTCAGCAACGAGGGTTGAGCTCACTGTGCCATCCCATCTGCTTCCTATTAAGTGTACATTAAAGAATGCCAATGTTAAAGACATAGCTCTGACTGGATATTGACCTATAAATGTTGTATTATATTTCATCTGAAACCAACATCCACATGACATCCTATGTGTAATCCCTGACTAACTGACCACAGTCACCAATGGAGAATCAAGAAACTGCAGGAGTCTTGGCTAACCTCTGCTCGTAATACCGCTTGGCATCTTAGGACCGAAAGGGCGCCAAATAGTTTAGCCTCTGATACTGCCCACTGTTCCCTGCAAAGTCCAGGGCCAGGGCCACAAAGACGGATAGTCCTTTCACCAGCAGAGTCTCTAAGAAGATAAGTCAGATTTCCTTTGCTGGTAGATGTGCTGCATGCTCAACTGTGGACAGTGTCCACTTCCTTTGGCAGAGCTACTGGCCTCAGCGGACTCAGGCTAGTGACTCTCTTAGCAGTCACAGACAGGACTCCTTACATTTCAGTGCACAGGGTTCTAAGTCCCATAAGTACACAGGCAGGTACTTACTTTGCCCATACTGTCCATACTGGTAGCTGGCCACGGGGTCCACACTGTAGCCGGTAGTGCTGTACGTCGGAGGGCAATACGACTGTGAGGTGGAGAGACTATCAACAGACTTGATCGAGTCGCTCCGCTGGCTGCAGCTTGCTGAAATGGAGTTGGAAGTTTCCAGACCACCATGCAGAGGGGAAATTGAAAAATCCTGTGATTGGGACTGCACTCCGCTGGGGTTACTGAGGATGCTCATCACCTGTGAAACAGAAGGCCACAGCATTAGTACAGGTATGTCGTACCAGGGAAAAAGAGTGATATGACACGTTAGCTCAGGACGGGAGCAACACAGCAAACAAAATATCCTCTTATTTCACATCTACAAACATATTCAAATAGCTAATGAGAACTCAGGGTTCACTGTGAATCCCTGAAAATAAAGGTAGACAACCCCAGAATCTATTGCCATCTAGGCTTTGGCAAAGGCACAGGAAAAAGCTACATAAATCTTCAATCACCTCTGACGAAATAGCAAATAGGCCTAGAATTCACTGTGTGTATGCCATAACAAATACAACAAATGAGATTCTGGAATCAAATGACTTTTCACGAGAAATTAGAGCTGGACCAGAGAAGATGCTCTCAGATACCTTAACCCCTTCGATGCTCATGACGGAACGGTTCCGTCATGAGCATCGGTTGAGCTGTGCTCATGACGGAACCGTTCCGTCATGACCACGCCCGTTTTTATTAGGGCCCAGCACCGGGGGGAAATCTGCGCCACACGGATGTGGTTAACAAAGGTGATCTCAGGATTCAATGTGCTATCCTTAGAATTTTCAGCATAATGGATTGCATGCTCTACTGTATGTCACCGAATATTGCAGTATAAAGGATCTCAGAATTAAATGTCATTCACCTGAATTTACAACAGTAGGTATCTGGAGATTTACCATCACATCACCGGAGGTTACAGCACAATCCAGTGGTTGATCAACAGTGGCCATAGTGCCTGATTTAGAGTTTGGTGAATTCAGGACATCCTTTTAAAAAACGCAGATGCCCAATTCACCCTTTTTGGAATGCATTGACATCAGTGCACTCTAAATAGGTCAGACAGGACAACCATTGGTTTTTGCCAGATGTTCCGCATCAGCTTAACTGTAAATACACGCCATAATATCCTATCGCTGGTAATAAGCAGAGAAGGTAGTGATGAATCCGCTGTCATCACGCTGTATTAGAGCACAGGGACTCATGATCCACTATCACACCACCAGAGAGTGGGGATGAGGAGATCCAATGCTTCCTATAAATTTCACTAGGATTTAGATCAGAAGGGCATTCAAGATCTTCTGTCTGCTGGAAGTGAAGCAAGGGAACACAATCTATTTCTGAAAAACAAAAGCATATCGGGATCCACTGGCATGACATTAGAAACTGCAACATGCAGGGCACCAGGACCTGCTGACACTTAGCATGACAGATGATCCCCCAGGATCAATAGAAGTATATTCCATGGACACCAACAAGTCATTTTGGACCCCTGTGATCTTTGTGAAGGTATCTTCGGATCCAAAACACACCCTTGGCTAGCCTTCACTATCTCTGGAGACAGTGAGGCACTTAAGGAGGCTTGATAGACACATCAAGCAAGAAACAATCTGAGAAAGTTAATAACTACATCAGAGAAAAACAAATGGAGACCACAAGATGTCTCTCTGGTAACATCTTAATGGTTATAGAGTAAAGACAGTAGCCCAATTTCTTAACATATGCGCCACTTGTGGGTTGAAATACAAATCCCACTGCTGACCAGTGAGTATGTGATCTGCTCTCCCAGTATGGGTCCATCCGTCTCGACTACATCTATAGAATTCCTGCGTTCCAGAGACACCAGAAAGCAGGAAATTACAGCACATATTTGGAGTTAATTCCTAAAGGCAATCTGCACCCTTTGTCCATATTTATTTTCGCTGCCCAATAACATCTAAAGCCCACGAGAGGGCATTGGGCATCTGACCCAACCGAGTGAAAACATTTAAATGTCAAGGAAAATGAAGGGTGTCTGTAGAGTTCAGGCCCTGGCCCACTGAAAAGCCCCACTGGCCTTTTGACACCCACTATTCATTAAAGGGACAGATTTTTTTCAGTTCTTTACATTTACTTTAACCTTATTGACATCAATTAAAGTGGCAAATTGAAAATAGTTTGAGCCCGTCAAGTGATGAAATTGTGCTTTATCCACTGCCAGCAGCCTGTGGAGCTATTGTGCAAAACATTCTTTCACCAGAAGGACACCGGCTGAATATTGCAGAGGGGCAGAGGTCCCTACTTAAGACCAGAGTTTCACTCGAAGCTCTCTGAATCTTGTGCAAACTCACAGTCAAAGATGGTTAGGAACAATTATGAAAGCAGTCTTGTTATTAGTGTGACAGTCTTCAGACAAACTATATTTCTGTGCGTCAGAAAAAACAATATTTTTATTTCCATCACAAACTGGTACAATAGTGCGATTCTCCAACAGGCTCCAAGTCAGTGTGCGCATTGCAAGATTTTTCAATAGCTCCCTTGAGAAAAAGCGCCTTGAGGGAAGCTGCATCCATCTTCACTCCACTCAAGGCACCTTACCCCGCTTCTCCCCCACCCTTCTCTTATAATAGTTCAAAGCATGCCAGATTCACTTTTATATTGAGGCGCCTTAGAGCATCCTCTAAAGCTAAGCTCCTGATCTTAAATAAAAATATAATCTCCCACCTTGTTTTATGGCTTTTTCATGTGTAATTGAGAGACAGATATAGATATATATTTATTGTTCGATTAATTAAAATCATTACAAAGTGCATTTCATCTGTAAACATAAACGCAACACACATTGCACACGATGGGAGGGGTAAAAGAGAAAAGTGCTATTGCTTTTAGTAAAACATTGCTAGCTAACACACTAAAAAACATACGTTCAAATTGCACCTTGCATTTTAAAAAAGTTGCTAAAAAAGTATTGTCACCCATGACTTTTGACGATTGAGAGACAAGTATTAATCAACACTTATTTTGTTTGACTAGTAGATTGACTTGGAAGCACTGTAACACTGTATAATAAATACATAATTTTCTTTTGTAGGCTGCAGTTTCGTGTGAGTTGTGTTTTTGAGGGGCCCTGCAACCCTGCCAGATGTATTATTAACTTTTTATCTGTTGCATGGTAATATTTTTACCTGTTACCCAGGATGAGTGTGTATACTGGACACCATAGAATAGCGTTCACTAAACCCATTCCCATTGTAATGCAGGCCACAGCATTCTCTATTACTCTCTATTTATCTCCATCTCAAGCTGTTTTACAGCACTCATTTTCCATCCTCAGTCTTTAGCATTTCACATTGCTCTTCATCCAGTCTCATCTCAATGCTTCTTACAATGTTCTTCATCCATCACCCCAATCCAGTATTATTTACTAACGGATACACCTAGCACTGGAAAATGCTGAAGACAAAATGGCCTCTCTACACTCAATTAACCACATGCACGGTTGGATGCAACCAGGACTGCTGACTGCTGATGGCACCCATTCCTTCACGTGTACTAGAGGACGTAGCTAATTTCAGTTAAAGTTTACGTTCAAAGAGCCTCCATAGACTCAGTCTGACACATGCATCATGGGTGCAGTTGGTTATGGTCAAAGCACAAGGGGATCCTTACACTTAATCAAACATGTGAAAGCCAGGTCCTAGTCAGCACCGGAAAATTGTGCAGTCCTAAGTGTTTCTTTCCACCCAATCAAACCACGGCCAGCAGGAAATAGATAGCACCAGTGCACGCTTACGTCCAAAGGTTTAACTTCCAGTCAGGAGCACATGAAAATCCAAAGGCATTTATCACCTCATACAAGACAAGCACAAGAGAACACCGCTAATTCTTCTGAAAGAAGAGTTTCATTCCAGCTCAGTTTAACACATATACCACAAGTCGTGGGTACTTGTGGTGAACAGCAGACGCCCAATCAGTTTCATTCCACCCTCTCTATGAAAAACCTCCACTGCTTCAACCAGGCTTCAAGAAAGCCAAAGCCTAGACATGGCCACCCACTGAGTGTTACTATATGCAGCGTTCTTACGCTTTTCTGCACCCCTCATCTTGTGATGATGCAAGACTCTGCTTTGTGCAAATTCCATGGTGTAAAGTTTGGTGTGTACATCCTTGCAGCCTGCCTGTGGGTGTACTCACAGCCACTGCATGCTCTGATCCTGCAAAGGCACCCATTGAGCTACAGCCTACAGAGTAAGGCCACAGTAGAGCGCATCCGACAGCGGTGCATAGTCACTCTACAGCTAGACCTTGGATTGCTTCTCCGCGATCACCATCTTTGGTAACAGTGGCCAATGGACTTGTACTGAGAGGGTTCAGTCTCTGCAAGTTCACTCGGAAACAGGTTAAAGTAATTTAGGCAAATGTTTGAACTTTCGGAAGTTTGCAGCGGATGCAGTAATCCCCCCTGAAGATTGGAAGGCAGCCCTCCCCCTCCACACCGCTCACTTCCCTATGACCTTGCCTTGCTGTAATTTATTACTTCTTGGTACATTACCATCACTAATGCAAAATCAATAGCAACTCTACATCTGCAAAGTTTTATCTGACGGGAAATCGGCAGCCTGTCAATCACGGGGATTGGCAGGCGCTGATGGCCGGGCTTGTGCCGTGCCCCCATCTTCCTCCTGCTGCACCACATCAGTCACAGGTTCCACAGGGGTGGTCACCCCAGGGTGGTCAACAGGAGGCAGAAGGGTGATCGCCGATTCCGTGATAACCCGCTGTGCCATCCAAGAGGCCAGTGTGTCTGTCGGTCCAATGACTGCGTCATGGGCCCCATGTGAAACCGCAGGCCCGAAGCCCCCCTCGCCCGTACCGTACTCCTCCACCACCCCTTGCAACAACCTCGCTCCCCCCTCGGGACGTTTCATCACTCTCCTGTACTTTAAAAGAAGGAGAGGAATGAAAGTAATTAATTCCCTCCGTTGCTGAGCCGCCCCCGGGGCTCTGTGGCCATGGCGTCTGCAGCGGGAAATGTGCAGCTTTTATGATAAACCACCGAGTCTTTGGGAAGTCGACTGCAATTACTTGCCCCAATCTCGACCATCGCTGCCTCCTCTCAGTGGGTTGTTTTGGGGGTGGGGAGGGGTGGAAGACAGGGGGCGATGGTCAATGTCGGGAGTCAATTCCTCGCCCCTTGCACGGAAGCGCGCGGGTCAAAGGGTACCGCGAGAGAAGACAATCGGTGTTTCTAGCCCATCGCCAAGCTGGCGGGAAAAGGATGCTCTCCACATATGTTGAGGAGAGACCTGGGTCATCCTGCAGGTAGTTTGGAAGTGATGACCAGGGTCTGCGCCTCGTTCAGATATCGGTGTAACTTTCCAAAACATACTGTGCGCGGCTTCCGTTAGTGGCACAGATAGATATTTAGCCGAGACTAGAAGCAGACCGCACAGCTTTAGGGGCTAAAACGTGGAATGCACACACAAGCACACCCATATGTGTATATATGTGTCCTCGTTATAAAACCAGAGCTGGAAATGTAAACATACAAGTGCAGGTAGTATGCACCAGAGTTCCTGCTTGTTTCCGAGAAGTGCCGGTATTCTCCAATCTAGTATTACGTCTCACTTCAAAGTGCAGGTACTCTCCCTCTCCAAATAAAAACGTGCTGGTACTGAGTACCAGCCCATTTAAAGCACTGGATAAAACCACAAACCTGCTTGTGAAATAGTTAACAAACGTCGACAGAAGGCAGAGATGGTGTTATACAAATACAAGACAGCACTACATAGTACTTATTTCTGTATTAAAAACAATGCTATTTTTTCTGTTTTCCACATTTTATGAGGATGAAGAATAGCCCTTATTTATGAAGGTGGCAACGTTTCCATGAATGATTTATCCCTTCCACTCTTGCTATACCTTTGTAGACATCTCTCTCTCTCTCTCTCTCTCTCTCTCTCTCTCTCTCTCTCTCTCTCTCTCTCTCTCTCTCTATATATATATATATATATATATATATATATATATATATATACACACACACCTGACACACCCACCCCTGTATGGCAAGACTCACTCTCCAGCAACAATGCACTCACTCATGCTGCAAAATTATTTGGATATGCACAATAGATTTAGTTATCTTTGACTATAGTGTAATAACACCACTATAATGAAGTTTATAATGATAGTTTACATAAACAGATTCAAAATTCACGTTTTGGAACTTCAATACAAAAACCCACGTAATTCAGAATAGTCTTCTGGAATCCATATATGCTGAAAATTGGTAAATGATTTCATAATGCACAATCCCTTCTTAGGGTCAAGTTCTGATAACTTGTTTTTTCATGGGCCAGCACAAATTGCTCAAAATGTCGTCATTAGATCCCAGTCCATTTTGATATTGGCATAAAATCTACTTAGGACATGTGCATACCACAGAAAGGATGAAAACTGATACAGCCGTGCTCTAGGAAATACTATTAAGCTCATTTAATATTTATATAAAATTATGGGTTGCACAAATGAAACAAACTCCTATTCAGTTACTGTTCCTACACGGTGTACCCATTAATTACGGTACTCCCTACAAACACCACTTTATTAGCTATGAGGTCTTAGAACTGAGCTTACATAACTGTACCTGTACACCACTTTTTCACATTTTCGCAGTGGAGCTCTGTCACAACCTGCAGAACGAAACACACGGGGATCTAGAAAGGTATTGGTGTTCAAAAAGTCTGGATTTCCTCACTGTGAAAACTTTTGTTTGGTGAGTGTGATAACCAGTGTGGACAGGTTCTATTTTTCAGCAGTATTCTCGGGGAAACCAGTCGTTTACAAGAAAGGGGTTCTGAAATAGGAGGTGCTTGTAACACAGAAGAGCTAGGAGTGTGCCTAGTTGGTAACTACGAGGAGAAACATTTTACAACTCCAATGAGAATAAAGGTATTCGAAAAATTGTAGTGGGTGAATTCATAGTGCAAAGACACAAGAAGAGCCGGTGACGAATCTAGTAGAGGTGTTGCAGATGGCGGGAACTACACACTGCTTGGGCTCGGCGGTAGCATCCCTACAATCAGAACCCACCCAGGCCCTCTGCGTCCTTCTGTACTCCAGGTTCTAATCCCCTTCCCTCTGTTTTCTCTTTAACTTCATGTTCCCTCGCTTTTCCTCTCCAGGGCTCCCTCTTTCTCTTTATAAACCCCTTCTCTCAAGGTCCCTTCCAGTGGATATCTCCCCTTGGTCCCTTCTCACGTACTCTGTACTCACCTTTATATATTCTATTCCCAGAAAGCTGCTCTTGGTTCCACGTCTAACCCAGTCTCCACCACCCCTCGAACTGCCCCCTCTTTCCATTTCCTCCTCCCACCTCCCTGTTGTAGAATCAAACTTGTATTTTCCAATTCCCTCAAAGCTGCTCTGCGCTGCCTACCTCTCGCACCCCCAGGGGTGCTGGTAATAGACTGCCAGTGCCCACTTATTGCTTTCAAACAAGATTTCAGAAGCTCCTTTGAGGCCCCTCCCGCTGCAGCCCAGGCCTGGGGGGCGGGGTGCTAATACATGTGAGAGGGACTTGCACTACAAAGCTCTCGGAGCTCGATCCTCGCCCGGGGCGGCCCTGCCTGCCCACAGATAGCCTCAATCCGCCTCTCACCGGATCAAGGGACGGAGGCATCAGTTAAGGCTTGGCTTAGGACTGCTGTAAGAGACACCGGCGGTAGGGGGCGGTGGACGGTCCCATTGAAACCCGCGAAGGGGGTGTGAGCGGTGGGGGTGGTAGGGAGTGTGGAGTGGTACAAGAGACTGCCACCGATGTGCCAGGGAAAATGGTCCCTTCCTCCCAGATGGGTAATAAAAAGGGCCATATTCAGAGCGCAGTGCGCCCCTCAATCTCTGGGCCCTGGTGCAATGAGAGGTGCACTATTGTGTGGGGAGATGGAGTTCCTGCGAGTCTGCCAACAACAATGGCAAAGGGCCCTGGCCCTTCCCGGTCAGGGCAGTCAGTGGGAGGATGGTGACGGCCCAGGGTACCATTAACACCTGTGAGGGTGAAGGCGTCCTGTAGCCTGCTTTACCGCCCATAGTGAACAACGCTTGTTGTTATGCCATCTTAGCATCATTTATAAAGCGCACATCTGCTATGGGGGTGGCCCTTTGGCGCTGTGGGCTGTCCGGGGCACACAATTAAGGCTGGTTCTGGCTGGCAGCGTATTGTCCTGTCTTATGAGCTCAGACTGTTACAGTACTGTTGGGTGTGGTGTGGGATGAACTCTAGTGATGTGTGTTTTGGTCACCGAGGGCTGTGTTTGTAGGGCTGTTCACAAACTCCCAAGGTGTGCTGGAGGACCAGTAGCCCAGAAGGTGGTTGTGTCTTGGTCAGCTTGGAGTAGATTCTTTTTTTCAAGTGCGTAGGTTTGTATTTGTGGGTGAGCAATAAGCTGGAAAGCTAATCCACTTGGCTTGGGTTCTGTTAGAATGGCTGTTGTCATTTACTTGTGAGTCATGTTAGATTGCGCAATGTATATGTTCTAGCAGTGAGTATTGGATGTACTGCAGACAGCTTTCAATTTGTTGAGTCTAGAGTTGCTTCTAATATGTTTGTTGGCTTACTGGTTATGTGAAAAATTGTAGGGTGGTCTTAGGGCGGTATTCAGTCTGTGTTTAGTGATGTGTGTTGCCATTTGCATACTTTAGGTACTGTATGTGTCGCACAGGTCTCTGGTGTTGATGTATTTAGTGTGCTCTGTAAGAACGCTGCAGTGGGCATTTGGTTGTGCATGCTGTGCGTGTCTTGTATTTTCAGAATATGTGGTAGAGGCTTAGAAGGTCTTTTTTCGTTGGGGCAGTTGGAGAAGAGCTCATTTCAAATTGCTGTAAAAAGGTGTGTGTTGGTGCACATATTTTTTTTTTTTTTTTTAATGAGAATGGTGGTTGGACATATGATCATTAAGGTGTACTGTTGTGTTTGCAGCATTGTGTGTTAAGGCAAAGGTCACTGCTGTGTTGTAGTCGTTAAGATGCTCTCTTTATGTTGAGTGTAGCTAGTGCAGCACATTGACATCTGAATGGTCCTCGGTGCTCTACTGGATGTGTAGGGGTGTGGGCTGATGTGTCTAGAGTATTCTGTTGAGCTGAGTTTGGCTGCTGTTGGGAATTTATTGGTAGTTCCTGCAAATTTTGTGGTCATGGAATAGAAGATTCAGGACTGAATATTGTGCCTTTTGATTTGTGCTGCATCTCTAAGGTCTTCTGTTTGTTTTTAGTGCTATTGAAAAGGGGACCATGACATCTGTCTAGAGTATATGGCACTCTCTAGGAATAACATGTGGTGATTAAACTGCCTATGTTTACTGGTGGGGAGCGGCGTATTGATAAGCACTCCTGACCTAAGTCTTCTGGAGCAGGGCAGGTTGACTGGCAATGATTCAACTATGTAGTTCTGCGGGGAGTCGATCTGTCCAGAGCATTAGGATGCTTCTTCACTGCTGCTGCACTTTTAAAATGAAAATACCAACACTTGTCAGCAGAGCTACTGTACCTTTAATCAAACTGTAACAATACTTCTCACTCTCAGTGGCAAACTTGACATCAGAGAGTGCTAACACTGCATTCTGTGGCTACCATACTTTACATCAGAGTACCAACCGCTCTCACCAGGGCTGCTATACTTTAAAGCAGACAGTACCACTTCTTCTCATCAGGGCTGATATACCTTAAATCGGAGAGTACCCACACTTCTCACCAGGACAGCTATACTTTAAAGCAGTCAGTACCAACTCTTCTCATCAGGGCTGATATACCTTAAATCAGAGAGTGCCCACACTTCTCTGTGGGGTTGCTGCATTTTAAATCAGAGAGTAGCAATACTTCACAACAGGTTGCTATAATCCAGGACAACTATACTTTAATCAGAGAGTACCAACACTTCTCACCAGGGCTGCTATACTTTAAATGAGAGTATCAGTACTTCTCACCAGGGCTGCTATACTTTAAATGAGAGTATCAGTACTTCTCACCAGGGCTGCTATACTTTAAATCAGAAAGCACCTACTTCTCCGCTGGGCTGCTATATTTTAATTCACAGAGTACCAACAGTTCTGAGCAGGGCCGCGATTCTTAAAATCAGGAAGTACCAACACTTATCACCAGGCTGCTATACTTTCAGGGCTCGAGTCGGGGGTACACGTGGGTGGACGGCGTCCCCCCACTTCTTTCACAGGGTGGATGCCATCCACCCTGCCAAGAAGTTGGGCCCCACTAAAAAAGATGCTGAATTTGTCCCGGTGTAATTTCCAAACACCGGGACACATTCAGCAGCACCCTTGTTATCTGCTTTCGATCACAACAACGAGCAGGCGAGGACGGGGCTCTCTTATTTCTGACTCCTGCTGGTGCTTAACAAAAGCCGAGTCTCATGGGTCATGATGCCTCCTTTTAAGAAAGGCAGCTTTTCACTTTGTTCAGGCTCTGTTTAGGAGATATGCATGCACTGTAAGAATGTCAGATGTGTTAGTCTTTCCCAGTAATTGCACAAAATAAATAGCATTTATATATGCTTACTACCCTTGAGGAGGCGTTGTATTAACTTAAATATCACTATTTCTTTTAAAGCACTATGGCTATAGAAAGCCTAACACTGACAAAAGGTAACATTGTTTTATGTGTAGCGTACAGAAGTGTGAATCTCCTGCATTGATCAGGAGGGTTTGCAAGTATACTCGAAATAAGCTCAAATTTACTCATGATACACCTGCTAAACATTTATGTGAGGACTTAAGATCTGATGTCACTTCTTGTAATGTCACTTTAAGTGATGTCACGCGCTCTGATGTCACACACCGTGATGTCACACGTTGCGATGCCACTTGCATACTGATTAAATATGTTAGTCCCCCCACTTCTTTTTTTTTAGGACTTGTGCCCTGTATACTTTAAATGAGAGAGTAGCAACACTTCTCACCAGGGTAACTATACTTTAAACCAGACAGTAACAACTCTTCTCACCAGGGCTGATATACCTTACATCAGAGAGTGCCAACACTTCTCTGTGGGGTTGCTGCACTTTAAATCAGAGAGTATCAACACTTCACAGCAGGGTTGCTATACTTTAAATCAGAGTGCCAACGCTTTCAGTGGGGCTCTGACACTTTAAATCAGAGTAGCAACACTTAATTGGGGGGATGGTACGCTTTAAATCATACAGTGCCAACATTTCGCCGTGGGACTTCTACACTTAAAAGCAGACTGTATCAAGAATTTTAAGCAGGGCTGCTCAAATCTTAGAATACCAACATTTCCCAGCGAGGCAGCTGCACTTTACAGCAGCGAGTACCAACTCTTCTAAACAGGGCTGGTACACTTCAAATCAGAGAGTATCAACACTTAACAGCCCGGCTTCTATCGCAGTTAAAATAGTCCCAGCAGGGCTGGGCTGCTATAGCTGTAACCAGGCAGTACCGACCGCTCTCAGCTGAGCCGCTTAACTTCTCACAGTAACAGAGTCCCCCCCATCTGGCGGCTTTACTATTGAGAAGAGGGCGCAGGCAGACATCAGGATGACTATATAATGTGACGGTTTCTTTAAATACAACTGGCCGTGTTGTGCTATGCCAGGAGGCTTCCATTATTCGGTATTGGAGGGGGGAGGTTCAGCTGGTTCAGTGCCTTTCAAGTCCTCTAAGAGACTGGAAGAGCTTGGCAAAGTCAGCCACGGTATGCTCACCCATCCCATGAACCCGCCTTTAAGAGGCCCCGCCCAGACACATTACAGCTTCTACACTAGTCCTTCAGCCTGACAGAAACTGGTCTGGCTCTGCCCAGCCCAACCGGCTTCCAGAGGGACGCGCCGCGCCTGTTGTGAAGTTCCTGTTCTGTCAAACGGAATACCTAACTGTAGCCTGGAGGGGCTCTGTTGACGCGCAGATAGTGATTGCAGATGGGATGGGGGCGGCGTCAGAAGTGAGTTCGGCAGATATCTACAAGATATGCCCGTTTAGAACAACAATTTGCATATATTTAATTGCAGCATTTTCACGCTGCAGTAGGGGCGTGTGTAATGGATGTCTGCTCAGCGGCTAGGCAGGCGGGTGCTCGTCACTCGTGAACTCGCCCTCCGTTGTCTAATGGGAGACAGACAGCAGGTGACAGAAATAATTTGTCAGCAGAGAGGGCGTCAGATGCGCGCTCCGCGGCACCCATTTAGCGCGGGAAGCCTGCAGGTCTGGTGCTCCCTCCTGGGCTTCGACGCGCGCGCGCGCCATTGTGAGAGACCGGCTTTTCCAAGCGGGGCGGGGGGCGAGCAGTGCACCGACTGCGCCCCATTAATTGAAGCAGATTAGGACATAGATTGGCTGTGACAGGCACCGGGCAGGAGGAAAGAGGGGACCGGAAGCAGCCATTAGCGGCCCGACAAACAAGCTGTCACATCTCACATAGGTTAACTCCAAGCACTTACTATCATTTCACGACGGCTATTAACCCGTTTTCTCCCATTTCTCTATTAATTTAATATTTACTCTGCTTCTCCCGCCCGCTGCTACAGCTGCTGTGTGCGCGTGTGTGGCTGTCTGGTCATGGGTGACATCTTAAACCAGAACTAGGGCTTGTAGTTTCACTGTTAACGCCTGAAGTACAGGTTTTAACTGTCAGGTCTTGTCGATGGCGCGCACATTTTATTGGCCTACTCAGCAAGTACTTTCAAGACGGAATTTGGACAAGTCGAAACCAGTTGGTTTGATATTGAGAGACTAAAGGACTCATAAAAAGCAACTCATTCCACGTCCGTCTTCCCTCACGCTTCTCCTTGCTTCTTAAGGAATTCCAAGTTTAGTGCCTTCTGCTGAGGCCTCATGGCAATAGTAGCTGGGAGTGGGCTGCGGGGCAAAGTTACAACATTTCAACCCTGCTTTACAATGCTTGGAGAAATTATAACGTTCTCCACATTTTTCCAGATCTGGAATTAAAATAGTCAATTATTGCATTACACTTGTCTGAGGTCAATAATACCTATGGATTAGTTACTTACCTGTAATCCTAGTTCTCTACCAGGGGTATCCTCATCAAAGTCATAAACACTAGAAAATTCCCGCGCATGGGCGGGAATATTCTAGTGCTTATGACTATTGATGAGGATCCCCTGGAAGAGAACTATAATTATATAGCATCCAGTATATGCCCTACTGCTGCATCGCAACGTAAGTATATTATTATTTTTACATCCACATCATTTACCTAACCCTGTTCACTATAATATTCACCTATTATATTCACCTTTCGCTGTAGTAGGATAAAAATGCTTTGTATGCGATATTATTGTCATGCATTATATATTGGGGTATACATAGAAAATAAGCCTCTGCGACTATTTTGTGACAAGCAGCTCTTTCTCCAAATTCAAGGACTTGGGTTTGAATATTTATTTTATTTTATTTTATTTATTATCTGCAAAGGCTCTGCTGTCCTCAGGGCACAACCGAAGACAGGGCTACACCCGCCAAATTGCTCTGAAGCACATTCCAGGCCATTTGTAACCCACTCTATAGATCGCCCCTAGTGCACACACCAAATCCCTCGTTAGTACACTTGCTCTCCCAATGCTCCTACCCTGTGCTAGAAACTGCTACCTAACTCACCCTCTGCATCATTCTGAACACACCTACTTCTCTGGATTTCTCCAAACACACATTGCAGACTGATCCTTATCAAATGTTCTAGATTGCACTTAACACACACGTTTCAAATGGTTACTAATACACCTTGGAGATTTTCCAAATAAAACACTGTAGATCACGACCCAAGACACTCTGGATCGCTCTGTTTAATATGCTCCACATTGCTTCTTAATACAGTTTCTAGAATTCTCTGATCATTTGCTCCGAATAGTTCCACTGGGATCACAGCACACTCCAGATCACTCCCTAACACATATTGCAGATCACTTCCTATTGCATGACTCAATCATTCCCACACACATGCTCAGGATCACTCTCTAAACCTCACTTAGCATTGCTCTCTAGCATATTCTAGATTATCTTTAACACTCTCAACTGTCCATTTAGCCCTCACTCAGACTCCAATAGCCTTAAGCCAAACTGGTCTGATACCAAGAAGAAACATGGTCACTTTGAAGTCCACCCTTCTCTATATTTGATAGCAAACTGAGGACAAAGTGGATCGATGGGGTACTTCCCAGGGGAATAGTTCTGCATCCAATTTATTTGAACAAGCGCTCAGGAGGACTGAAGATTGTTAAAACGAGTCCTCGTTCTGGAGCATCAGAAGTATTCTGCCATTGAACCTAAGGCTGAGAAAAAAAATGGACTCAACTGGAATTTGTTGAATTTTCCAGTCCTTTACTCTTCAAATGTCAGTTTATAGTTAACCACAGATATTCTCACTGAATTTATGTTGCCTTTTTTTTTATTGGGAATCACCTTCTTACAGCAGGAATACCTGCAGGGATTATTTTCTTTAAGATTTTTCATCTGCAGGCTTCTGCAGAAACCAGACTTCTTTTGCATGGATGGAAACAGGCTTTTCTAAGGAGCTCCAAGAAAGGCTCTTAATGATGGCAGTCAGAGATTACCCAAAGTGATCCCAAAAGTGATGGCAGTCAGAGATTATCCAAAGTGGTCCCACAAACTGGCAAGTCAAAAATCTTCCCGAACCGCTAGTTATAGATACCTGAGATAACTAACTATAAGTGGTGTATTTCAGTGGTTTTCAGAGTATAAAACAGAACATTTCCCTAACTATACCGTCACTTTAACCTTTCTTTTTTTCAGTGAATTTCTAGTGTTCTTTTAACGTAAAGTAATACTTAATTAACATACGTTAATCCAACACCCACCGTGCTCAGCCTCAGGCCATGCGCAGTGGGTGGTTGGCTGCAGGGCTGGTCGCAGCGGCCAAATCCCGGCATGCAGCCAACCCCATGCTTCGCAGGGGATTCGATGATGCATGATGGGGGAGGTTGGTCACAGGGCATGCATGGCCAATCTCCTGCATTTCAACCACCCCCATGCCGTGTCTGAGTGGTGGCTTGGCCGCAGGGCTTGATCTGCAACCAGGTCCTGTTGCCAACCCCAGGCGGAGTTAGTCCTTGTGATCCTAAGCCTTTTTTGTATTTAAAGAGGAGGGGGACTGCGTGGCCACCCTCCATCAACCCATTATGACCCTTGGGACTCCAAACCCCAGGCCATATATATTTTAAAGGGGAAGAGGGCCACAAAATTACAATGTACGGGAGAAGGGCATGCAGCCTACTTCTCCGGCCGATTTTGGCTCTAGGGATGCCACCCTCCCCCAGTCCTGACATATTCTCTGGGTGGAGGAGGCCACATGGTCCCTTCCCCGGGCCAATTTTGGCCCCCAGGATCCCATCCTCTGTGCCCAGCACTATAGTTACAAGGGAGGGGAGCACGCAGCCCCTCTTCCCATACCCCAGCCAACAAAGGGTGGCTGCCCTTATGCTCATCCAGGACACCCACCACACTACGGTTGGGGGCAGCAGGCGGAGTCCCACGGCCCCAGCCGGCTCCCTACATCCAGCAGCAGCCAGCACTGCTCTCGCCCACAGGAAGCAGCTAAAAATGCTGCTCCTTGTGGGCGGGGGCAATCTTTTCACTTGTTACCCTGCCCGCTTCACTGTAGGCTTGGTGTTTGCTCCCACTTGGCAGGAGTTTAAAATTGCTCCCGCCAAGTGAGAGCAAACACAGGTTTAATTACTCAAAAACTACTGGATGGATTTACACCAAAACACAAAAAACAACTCTTTCTGACCTAAATCTAGCTTTCTGCTAAATCTTATGTAAACCCGTTCAGCTGTTTAGGCTGTAGCTGTGTCTAAAGTTCCTATGGAAAAATAAATGAGGAAAATGCATTTTGGGACCCCCTTTTTTCTTAGCCCCTGCTTGATGGATCACTTTGAAACTTTCCATGTGCTAACTAGACAAAAAAGAGCACTTTTTGGGAAAGAGTTGAGGAGATTCATCAAAGGGCGCCAAAGTTATTAACAACACAAAAAATGCATTTTCTATTGAAACACAATCCTAGCTATAATTACTCAGTGGCAACTTTATTTCTTCTTTCTATACAAACCATACTTAAACATAAAAATTAAATATTTAAAAGTTACGGTTATACCATAAATGTATCATTTATCCACCACCTTTACATTATTATAACTAGCGTTCCTCCATACACACTGTTTTTAACTTGCTTACCATACAAGAATAACTATAACCTGCCACGCTACCATGCACTTATACCCTTTCATATTACATCACTTGTACCATCTGAAATTATAGCATTCATAACAACACGTCTGACATCTCAAATCCCATCATTTCTGAGAACAAAGAGCATGGTAGAGTGGTGAGTTACAGTTATTGCGTGGTTCACGAGCTGGAGTGCAGTAGAGTGGTGTGGCGAAGTGTAGAGTCAAGTATAGTGTCATACATTGGGGTGGAGTCTCATAGAGTACAGTGGACTGCTGTATCATAAAGTGTTGGAAAGTCTTGTAGAGGGGAGCTGAGTGTTGTAGAATGGAGTGTCCTGGTATAGATTGGATTACAGAGTTGTACAGTGGAGTGTATAGGGATAGGTTGGAGAAGAGTCTCGTAGAGTGGCATAGACTGTTGTACAGTTTTGTAGATTAGAGTTGCACTGAGTGGAGGAGAGTACTGCCTGGTAGAGTATACAGAGAAGTAAAGTGTCAATGAGTGGAGAGGAGTGTTGAATCGTACAGTGGAGAGGTCTGGCGTGTTGTACAGTTTTTGGGAAGGGTCCTAGAGTACAGTGGAGTGCCACAGAGTGGACTGCAGTGTTACAGAGTCCAGTAGAGTAGAGGGTGCTACAATGTGGTCGGTGGAGTGGCACAGAGTGGAGCAGAGGCAAGTGGCATAGAGTAGCTTAGAGTGGGTAGTGTACAGTGGAGTATTATAGTACAGTAGATAAGAATGGAGTAGTGGGTCAAAGTCAGGTGCAGTAAAGTGGGGTGGAGTGGAATAGAGGGAATTTTAGAGTATCATACAGAGTCACACACTAGAGTGCTTTATACTGGCATTGACAGGAATGCATTGTTGTACAGTATAGTGCTAAAGAGTGGAGTACACAGTTCGGGAGAATGGAGAGGCATAGACTAGTATAGTTGAGTACAGAGTTGCTGAGAACAGTAGAGTGGAATGGTGTGCAGTGGAGTTCGGCAGAGTGGGGTGACTTACAGTGGAGTAGCTTACAGTACAATAGCATACACTGGAGTGGCGTAGAGTGGAGTTGCGTAGCTGGTGTCCATTTTACAACCAATGGAAAACACATCTTACTTTTAAACCTGATATGTTGGCTTAGCCAACATTTCTTAGTTTACTTTCTTTTCCAAACACTTAAAAGCTCATGTAAGAGCCACCTTATATTATGTATCATATAATTTATTATTGGGAAATATATATCTTTTTAATTGTATTGGTACAGCAGTACTTCCTAGAAACTACTGTGGACCTACTGCAGAAGTTAGTTCATTTTTCTTTAAAGAAATACACATATACAAGGACCTATCACTACTACCATATATAGGAATTCTACAGCCTATTTATACTACATTTTTAAACTCTGCGTCTCTATTTTTCACAATACTATACATCACACAATAAATTCTGTCTTACAAATACAAGATGGCTTCCTTTCCACTGTAGATTATCTCGCTGTAGTCATTCATATATTAGGATGTCATTGTTATGTACCGTGGTACTACAGCAACAACAGATATCACTACGTTACTAATAAGTATAGCGAGGTTGTCCCAATCCTCGCCGCCAGCGCCAGCTAAAGGACGCTCCCCTCGCTGGGACATATATATATATATATATATATATATATATATATTAAGGCTTCTTTATTTAAAAGGGCCTCCGGCCTCCCCCAGAGAATACATATAGACAGAGAGAGAGCATGAAAACGAGAGAGGGAACATAAGTAGAACAGGTCCCTGCTTGGTTTAGCCCATTCACAATACAACAATGACACAACCCTTAAGAACAGCCCTCTTTGGAGCTAACAAAGAAATGCAGCAGGAGAAGGGACTAGGTCTGGCTCCACCAACTCTAGTTAATCTTCTCTCCCACAGGAGGAGAACCAGCCCTGGGCTTTGGAGGACAGCTTAATTATCAATGATCCAGAGGGTTATCAATGAAAAATGTCTGCAGGGTACTATTATCCAACTTCAAAGGTTTATGAAATTCTGTGCCTGGAAGGTAAGAAAGATATCTGTGCCATTTGGCACCAGCCCTAGAAGCTGTGGATAAGCTAATCTACAAAATGTGTCTCTCTCACCTCACAACTTCTCAGAGAGACCCTTCAAGATGAAAAAGAAGAGCATCCAGAGTAGTTTAATAACATACTTGGAGAGTCTTCCCGCATATACACATGCACAAATGGGAGATGGGCTCACGAGCAGACACACACACACACACACACACACACTCGACTAAAGACACGCTTAAAGTCCTACATGAAAACTATATATATTTTTACATAAAAAATGAGAATAGGCCATTGGTTCAGATTCACCCTTTGAAGGATAGTATTCTTTCCTCTGATGGTCACGTAGAAACTAATGGCATTCAGTTATGTTTAGTAAATTGCAGTGCCACCAGACGGATCAAAAGACCCTGAGACTTTGCAAGGATAACAAATAAATAATATAAATGAGGGATTAAAACAGAGGCTGGCAAAACCCTAAATGTGGGCACACCATACACGTGCGTGTGCACACACACACACACACATGGTTTCACCTTATCGCAAGGTCAGATTTCGTCCCTAAAACATAATATACATAAGTCCAAAAGCTCTGGAATGCTCCTTAAGACATGCTACACCACTCTTCTGATCGCTCTCCAACATAAGCTCTGTGTATCACCTAATGACCGACTCTTCCTAGGTCCTTAGCACAGACTCTACACTGCTCTCTGCTCTGGATTGTCCTCCTAACAAATATGTCATCTCATTTGTAATACATCTTGCAGATCCATTGAGAGAAGCCGTCAGGGTCTATGCAGTAGTTTCATTCTTGTGCATGTTTGCCAGCCTGTAATGGTTGTTGACTAATGTACAGAACACACTCTGTAATAGCACACACATGAACGCCTGTCTATCCAGGCAACTATTCACCCTTTGTGGCTGCCTTGCTAGGCCTCATTTTGCAGGGTTAGACTAGTGCTCTGTAAGTCAAGATCAATGGTCCATGAGAGTAGCCAGAAAGTTAAAATACCTCCACTTCGAACCGAAGAGTGCTTCCTAAAACACAGGACTATTTATAAAATACCATACAGTTCGCTTCAAACAAATGCTCTGGATAGTTGTAATATGGTCTAAACTTTTCCCAACAAAAACACCAGATCATTCCCCAACATACTTTCCAGAACACTTCTGATAACTTCATATCAAGATCTCAGAATAACTTCCTAGCACTCGAACAAAATCTACAGTACAGCCCTAAAGAAATGTTGTCTATACTCCTAATGTGTGCTAGGGAGCTCTCCATGAAACCTATTTCTGATTGCTCCGACCACACAATCCAGAACACTGACAACACCCTTCGCCAGTAGCATTGCAACCCTTATTGCTCACTAACATACACTCAGAGCACACATTCCTGATTGCTTCTAGTACACATACTTCACTCCTTGTAACGCACTCCTGATCGCTTTATGTCATACCCTTAACATAGTTCCCAATCATACACAAAGGATCACCTACCACACACTCCCTAGCACATACTATAGATACCTTCATAACACAGACTCCATAATGCTTGTTGGTACAAACTCCAGCTTGCTCGGACTCACTCCCTATCAAACACTCTTGATCGCTCCCTAACATGCACTATAGGTCGCGACCTGTTATGCGGTCTGGGTGGCTCCTGCCATGCACTCTTGATCGCTCCCGATCATGCACTAGAGGTCGCGACCTGTTATGTGGTCTGGGTGGCTCCCGCCATGCACTCTTGATCGCTTCCGATCATGCACTATAGGTCGTGACCTGTTATGTGGTCTGGGTGGCTCCTGCCATGCACTCTTGATCGCTCCCGATCATGCACTAGAGGTCGCGACCTATTATGCGGTCTGGGTGGCTCCCGCCATGCACTCTGGGTCACTCCCTATCATACACTGTGGATTGCTTCACGATCATACACTATGGGTCGATCCTTATCATACAATCCCAGGCGCTTACTATCATATACTCCAGATAGCTCTACATCGTATACTATAGGTTGCTCCCTGTCATTGTGAGGATCGCTCCCTGTCATACATATCAAATCATTGACTGTCATATACACTCAAGACCCCCCCCTATCATATGCTCCTGGTCGCTTACTATCCTTAACTCAGGACTGATCCCTATCACACACCATGTCTCGCTCTCTATCATACACTACTACGCGTTACTCCCTACCATAATCCGGATCATTCTCTATCATATACTCAGGGTCAATTACTATCACACATGCTGGTCATACACTCTAGGTCACCCCCGTCATACACTCCAGACCCCTCACTGTCATGCGCTCCTGGTAGCTCCCTAAGATGTTCCCGCCTCCCTCTCTTCCTTCATGCTTTCCACGGTGCAGGTTAACTCTTCTCATTTGATCCAATTCAGAAGGCGGCAGCCGGTAAATCTGATGTGTTTAAGTGGAAATGCTCCAGTAGCCGTGGACTGGCTGGGCGCATCCCACGGCCTCCCTGGGGCGCTGGGTACATCTTAAACTGCTCTAATGATCTGCATTAGTCAGCCAAGGGGGCTCCTAGCCCACCTGCCCACCGCAAGGAGGCCATCTTTTTCAAGCAGCAGTGAGGGATGTCCGGGCAGATTGGTGCTGACAGCGCTAATATGTGCAGCCTGGGACCATAATGACATGTAAATAAAGAGTGAGAAGGGCTCAGCTGGGGAAAGGGGGGTGGGCTGGGCAGAGCAGTTTCATGGGCCAGCTGTGCACTGCAACCACAGTCCTCTCTAAAGATTGCCAAGCCAGCTCCCTCTCAATACACATATGCGGTGCCACAGCGCAAAATGGTGGCGCTTCCTGCAAAATCTGTTGCGGTGACTGTAAGAGTGCACAGTCAATGCACCTCACAAATGTACAAGGCCCTGAGCTAAGCAGGGCCCGCCTGAACGTTTGGGGCTCCTTGAACTGCAGAAGCTGCATTAGCCTACCTAAATTCTCTCTGCAGCCCCCTCTCCTTAATTCCACACCCCCTCTTATAGAGTGCACTTCCACTTGACGGCTTCTTGCATAGCTTTCAAAACACACCCATAACTCCTCCCCCCAACCCACTCTAATGCTCTACTCAAAGCGTCCTCCCATACCCGTTGTGAGCTCAATTCCTCAGTTCTGCACTACTCCTCACCCCCGCTTTTTTCAGCAATCTCACTCCACTCACTCCATGACTCACCATCTCAGTGCAGTTCTTTTCCAACTGCACCACTATACTATACCTTACACCACCCATTCACTGCACACTGACTAACCATGCCCCTAACAGATAGAAACGAACCTAACACTGCTCCATCCCACTTAGTACCAAGGGTACCAAAGAAACCACAGCTACTAACTCCGCAAGTTACCAACTAACCAGGCATAACAACTGACTCTACCACTACCAGACATCAATAACCTCTGGACAGTAGTACGCTAACTATAACAAACAACAATCCTTAGCTAGATATAAATAAAGAAATCAAATCAGAGAATTCTATAAATAGTAAGCATTCAACCGACATAAAAAAAACTATCCCTAACAGACACCACCTGATTGATCCCTACACCTCCAAATTCATGTGGCAACTAACCATAACGCTACTAGACTCCCAATAATCCCTCACTATACCAAACATGAACAACCCACACCTATATCACACATCTCTTAATCCTAACTCGATCACAGACACCAACACACTGTAATCATACCACTGACATTAACAGACCCTCAAGACTAGCAAATATGGGCCAAGCCCAGGTGCATCAGAGATTATCAACCTCTAAAAAACAATTGTGTCAAGCACAAGCTACCCTGAACTATGCCATTCAACATTTATCTCTAACTCGTCAAGACACAACCTATTCCTAAATCTACCATACACAGTGGCGGCCAAAACAAATAAAAAATGTTTGGGAGGTGTAGTGGGCACAGGCAGAGTGGAGGGAGGGGCTAAAAATAAAGAAATAAAAGACTTACCTGATGTTGCCGGCTGCCTCTGTGCTCCTCTGCTCTTTTGCTCCCAGCAGTCCCTAGGACACCTCACAGACTCCCCATCATATCCAGACTCTGCTCTCATGCTATACCTCACATGAGAGCAGCAGGGGGATTGGCCTGAGTGGGCTGGTTTGATGCTCGCTCAAGCACGGGGAGTCTGTGCTGTTTCTCTACCTGGCTGTGGAATACAGCTGGGTTGGAGAAACCTAAGTGTGCATGTCTATTTGGCAGGCCTAAGATGGCTGGACAAACAGACAAGCGCATTTGTAGCACTGCGTACCACTCTTCTTCCCAGCCTCCCAGTGTCAATCAGGGTGGCCCAGCCCCACCCACCCTTGAACTGGCATACCAGACATAGAAAGGAAAAATAGCATGATTATAACATGTTTTATTATCATTTTATTTTTCATTTATTCACTAATCAGAAAGCGGAGAGGCGACGCTCCTCCGCCTTAATGGAGGAGTCGCTGCTGACCATACATCAACTATCTCTGTCTCTACCAAGCACACTCACCTCTAACCTATCAGGCATTACCTAAGCCCAGCTTTACCAGACACAAATCAACTCTAAATCGACAGAAACCAATAAATCCCAACTCAACACGACATCAACTATCTTACAATCTTCTAGTCGTCAACACCCACAGCTCAACAAGACATCATTCAACCCCAACTCTGCTAGATATCATTAAGCTCTAAAATTACCAGAAACCAACAAAGCTAATTCTACCACACATCAACAGATGGTAACTATGTAAAAACCCACATTACAGTAACCCTTTCAATGACACCAATTACATCTGCCAGATATCAACAAACTACTCTTCAAGCAAAGCAAATGCTACCAGAACAAAAATGAACTCTAGCACGTCCCAATCAACCATAAAAGGCGATTAGCGATATTTATGTCACAATATTTCAGTTAGAAGATACTTTGCTTACGATATCCTAGTCCTACACCCAAACTACCCGTTACCCCAACTATATACCACCTACTCCTGACCCTCACGCGATGTTAGGGGACTTCTCTCCTTGCAACATCTTCTAGATGCTTCGACAGGTGGCAGAATAAGGAGGTGCACCTGAGTGGCGGGCAGAGCTTAGCATCATGCCCACGAGTAAACCCCGAACGCCGCATTCAGCGACAAACACGACTCTATTATTGGGAAACAAACGTCTTCTTTCCTGTTCAGAGCTGTCAAACACCTTCTTGTTCAGCTCAGCAGCTAATCCACTTATTGAAGCTCGCAGCCGCCGGTGCACAACGCCTGCGATAAAAGCATGTACAAAATTAGCAAAAGCATGCCTCTGGCACCTTCACTATTTGCAAACACAGGATCAGGAACCATTTATTCCCTTCTCATTTTCCTAAGATCCCCAGGAGTGATGCTTTTGTTAGATAAAATGACTTTTTTCTATATCTGCCCGTGCTTTCATTTGCATTTATATTTTTTTTCCTTTTTTCTTTCCTAAGAGTGGAATCCAGGAGATAGCGGACAGCGATAACGTGTGGTGGATGTGACAGCGCTAGAGGGCAGAAGATAGGCAGTATGAGGGAGGGGTGGGTGAGGAGACGGGCAGGAAATGTAGAGGTTGAAGCAGGAGCTCAGGTGACCAGCAGATTAACGTTCAACAGCCACTGGGCTTTCTGAACTGGGACCATGGGGTGGCACTCGAAGGCCTGCAGAGGCACCTTGACCAGTAAAGAAGGCATGGGCTGTATTTAGAGTTTGGTGAAAGGGACACAAAGCTGTGGGTCTTCTGTTTTTGTTTTTTTGCATGTTTTTAGAGCACACACTCGACCCAAGGGCATTGGGGCCCTTTACACGATCACCGGTTACATTACACAATATGGGATTCTTTTTTTTTTCGGTGGGGGAGATAGAGTGGTTTGCCCAGAATCACAGGATGCAGAGCCAGGGCTCGAACCTACCTCTGTAGTTCCAAACACCACATCCTCACATCTGTATAACACCACATCCTCTCCTTTCCTTATAGACCTGCCACCGTGGTTTCCCACTTGAACATGGCAGAATACGCAGATCTGGTTGCCCGGTGGGAGTGTGGAGGTTGTCTGAGTGACGGGGCACATAGAAGACCAGTTATCCTAGTAGACTTATCTATAATTGAGCAAAAACCTGCTTAATTCATCAACAGCCGAAGTAGCGATTTTGAGGTGAGAGTGATGTGGTCTATGTTTTTTCCAGTGGAAGTATAGATTGGCAGCCAGCTCTGCACCAGTTGCTTTTAGATCTGGCTTTGGGCTCATCCTGTGTAGTTGATGTTTGAAATAGTCCAAGCAAGCTGTGACCAGGGATCTTGAGAACACATGCTGGTGATCAGTCTGGAGCATATGGAGCACTTAGTTGGTGATTTGTGATTTTGGTCTTTTCACTTACCTGTACAGAGAAGGAGACTGCTGATTTGAATAGGGCACTCAGATTTTTGAAGAAGAATCAGAGCCACGCATCAGAAATGGGCCAGCCGAATGGGATGGTTAGCCTATTACCATCAGGCCATTGTGTACAACACACATCATTTTGGTGATGTTCTGAGAATATGTTATATTTTATTGAATTTTACACAACACATCACGTGCAAAAGTTCTTGTAGCACTACAGGTTGGCATCTAGAGGGAGGCACAGGTGGATTGCAGTGAGTTGACCATGCCAGTGGTAATTAGTATTGATGCTGGGTGGGTAAGAGTTCTAAAGAGGTCAAACTAGTTTTTCATATATGTATATGTGCAAAATCACTCGTCAGATGATGCAAGCAAGGAGGGATCACACACAGACACAAAAGTGGCACTCCGTATTTGTCTTAAGCTAGTGCACCGGACCGTAAATGTTAGCCAAAGATCCCTGAGCTAACGTAGCTCTCATGTGGAAGTAAAAGCACTCAAACCCTTAGCTCTATAGCAGGCAGAGTATTGCTACCAGATATGAACAGCCATGAGTGCCAACTCAGATTATTTACTTTAAAAATAAGATACGTTGTTTAATACACAATTAAAAATACGCTTTTAGAAGACAGCCAGAAGGTTCTAACCACAGTGATTCCAATGTTTTTATGCCAATTAAGGGTTTGGCCATTTACTGTCTTAAGGACTCACAGTATACTCAATTATTTGTTGGTCTGGCCTTTGAGAACGCTTTAGTTACTCACCAGAATATTGCCCCCCTCCACCGCCAAAAAAACAGTGACATACATATGCAGGTGGGATTTTGGTGACCAGTTTTTATCCTTTGGTCAGTTAAAATGGCGGTCACGTTTTACTTCTGCCTTCTACCACATACAGCATTGAGCCCTGATCAGTTTGCTTTACCGATTGGCTCCTTTCATTTTAAATGACTGCCCAATGCCTGTGCACATTGTTCAGATTTGCCTAATAATACATCCTTTCTCGTCAGTGTTTAAGTTAGTTTTCTCATTTTTGTATGTATTATATTAACTTATATACTGGCTATTTTTCTGTGTGCACATCAGGTAGTCAGTTAGATGATTTACTTTTAGCTGTGGTAGCTCCTAAGGGGCATAAGAGCGCTGCCCACAGACCCCTCAACTGCCACATGCTGTACTGTTTATGTTCCTTATCGCTATTTTTTTTAACATCTCATTCACAGTGGCGCTGTTTGGGCAGGGCATTGGTCGAAGCCTATTTGATTGGCAGGCTTGGGAAAAACTCAAGTGCGCATGCCGGGTTTCACAGGTCTCTTACTGTGTCCAGCCCGGCATGCACACTTCAGCCCCTTGAACCTGTGCTTTGTTAGGTAGCCAGGGGGAAGGCAGCGCTGCCGCTTAGTCTGCCTCGGGACGCTGGCTGCACCTACTCCTGCCAATCCTTGCGTGGCTCTAATGCTGTTTACTACTTACTACTTTAAACAGCATGGTAGCAACGCAAGGATTGGCTGTGATGTGATCACAACCTTCAGTCAAGGCAGGGCATGCAGAGGTGGGCATATCCTTGGTGAATCACTGTGTGGCTTTATCTGAAGCCACACAGTGACTGGTCATATTTCTGTCCTTTGCCCGTGAGGAAGGACTTCCCTGCAGCCCCGTCAGTCTGTCTAGGAATGGAGGAAGAACGACACATCACCTGGACTGGAATTACAAGGAGGAGATATTGAAGAGATTGAGGAAGCAGCAAGCATTCTTGAGAGACCGCATCACTCTTTTGGAGAAGAAGTTTGCGCAGGAGGATTGATGTCGAGTTAGATACTGAGGGGGAGCGTTTACATCTTGCTGTGCCTAATGCAGAAAGATGTTTGTTACTTCCCCCCCACCACATTCACCAGCCACCACGGTTTACTTTCTATCACTTTTGAAAGTTTATTTTTGAAAGTGTTTAGGTGACGTTTTAAAATTGAACTTGCAAGCAATTTGAGTGCTCAAATGGATGGTGATTTATTCATGTCATCTTCAAAATTAATATTAAGAAAATACACGACAAAGCTAAAAGACTTGTTTTAAAAAAAACTTTAATAGAACAAATCAGTGAATGCTTTTAAATGTAACATTTTTATTGGAAGCATTTGGCGACCACATTTGTTGCCAGTAGTTTTTTTGTTGTTGTGGCTTTAGCTTGCAGTAAAAAATCAAAACAAAAATGAACCATCACACCGGCTTGCCAATGCCAGCCCATTTGGCTTTGCCAATGCAAGTTTGATTGATAGCCCATTCAGCTTCCTCATCAGTGCAAAAATAAAAAAGTTTGTGATGTCTCAGCCAAATATTAGTAGGGCTACTTATTTCTGGGATCTTTGAAGTTCGTGAATTGTCTTTTTTGGGTATAAGTGGGGTTGCTTGAGACCACCCAAGCAATTACCACCTCATGGGTTAATAAAGTTATGTGAGTGGGCTAACGAAGAACCTGAGAGTGGCAAAGGGAGGACAGGCCTTCCCAGATCTGTACAGGACACATTCAAACTTCTAAATACCTGTGTTTCCTTGAATGTCCCGGGTGTGTGTGGTCTATTTGAATGATTGTCTTATATAGTTCAAAAACACATACCGACCCCACTCTGAATGCCAAAAGTGCACTTACAAGAACATCACATAATGGCCTGACTTCACAGTACAGCAGGGCACAGCATGGCATCCCGGGCTCACTGTGCCACTAGATTCAAGCTAGCCTGGCTGATTTGGGGTAATACCCCAAAACCGGTCCCAGGATGATTGTTTCTGGTCCATGGAGGACTTGGCCTGGAAGTTTAGACTGGACTGTTCCCATGAGGAACAGGGTCAAAACTGAATTGCATATGGCTGGGGTGGCGAAGAGAGCTAAATAACGATGGATTTAGCCCAGATCTGTTGACTGGGGTGAATGGTTGATTTGCTCTGCATTCCGTACATCATTTGTGTCTCTTTTGACATGACAGCATGGCATAACATAGGCTGTAGCATTATCACCGATGTGCGAGGACTATCCGTATCAGTGCAGGGTGACCATTCACATGCATTACAGATTCGCCCAGGGAGATGGGGCCTGTCGGGTGGTTGCAGGCCGGAGACAGTGGGACGGAAGCACCTGAAGAGGAGGCGCATCCATGCATGCAGACATGCATGTATGCCATAGCATAGGCGCAGTTTGCGGCTGCAGCATAGTTGCAGAGTGGGGGGGGGCATACCTGAAGAGTACCGACTGCAGACAGTTAAGGTAGCATTCCTACTTTGGGTGGGCCTGGGGCCCAGAGCACACACATGCAGCCTTCGGCCGGGTGAAGAATTAATCACTGGCGAGCACCTGTCAGAGAGGTATCCGGAACTAAATGGAAACACTTGTTACTGCGTGACCTCTCACCTCTGGAAGCCTAAGGTACATAGGGCATTCTGACAGCAGGCCCAGCGGTACGAGAGGGGCAGCCCGGAGCACG